>NC_091629.1:28161892-29458054 GCF_027580195.1 Bos mutus | reverse complement strand
AACAGGTACTCGTATGAAGATACTGAGAAAAATAGACACCTTGATTTTGAGAATGCGTGTCTACATGCCAAATGACTCAGCTGTGTCCAACTCTTTGTGACCCCATGGACTGTAGCCCTCCAGGCTCCTTTGTCCATGGGATTCTCCAGGCAGGAATACTGGAGTGGGTTGCCATAATCTTGAGAGTATGTATTTCAAGAGTGATTGGATAGGGCTTCCCTGGTGGTCCAATGGTTGAGAACCCACCTGCCAATGTAGGGGACATGGGTTTGATCCCTGTCCAGGAAGATTGTACGTGCCATAAAGCAACTAAGCCCGGGAGCTTCAACTACTGAAGCCCACATGCCTAGAGTCCGTGTTTCACAACAAGAGAATCCACTGCAAAGAGAAGCCCGTGCACTGCTATTAGAGAGCAGCTCTCGCTTGCTTCAACTGGAGAAAGCTGTGCGAGCAGTGACCAAGACACCAGCACAGCCAAAGGAGAAAAGGTGATTGGATAGCTGGCACTTTTTATTTCATGCTTCCTTTTGTTCTGAGTGTTCAAAACTTTAGTAAACTCGAAAACACTGTGATTTTTAAAAAGCAGGAAAATGCAGCAACAACCATAGTGTCCCCTTCAGACACACTCCAGAGCCCAGAGCTCACCGGGCACTCCAGTGAGCATCTTCTGCTTGGTCACTGGGCAGGGCTCCCGTCAGGTTGGGCCCTCTGCAGCTCAGAGGTCATGCTCAGAACCCAGTGGCCACAGATCTTTAAACCTGGGACTGTAGGTGGCTGCCTGAGGTAGTGGGCAGCCCCTCCACCCCTCCCCTGCCTTCTTCTCCCCCCGAGCCCCAGGGTGCTCTCCCCTGGGTCACAGGGCTGCACCAGCACCAAGTCTGGTGGAATTTCCTGTCCTGTCTCCTCTCCTCATGGTGCCTCTGCATGGTCCCTGCTCCTCTGCACCACCCACCCTCGGCATGGAGACTCGCCCCCTGGTTTCAACAGATTCTCCCTATGGGCTGGGCCGTCCAGGCTCTGTTCTGAGACTCAGGTGGCCCTGGCCTGGCATCTGAGGGATGCCACCTAAAACTTCCGTTCGGCCGCTTCCTCGTTTACCCACAGCACACCCCTGCCCTGAACAGCACAGCACACTGTGCATCACCTGCCTGCTTGATGACTTTGGTTTTCTGTTTCAGACTCAGACAATCTCTCCTTCATCCAAGAGGGCTGGCCTCCGAACCCCCAACTCCACAGCTGCCAGCTGCTTGAGCCAGAAACCCTGGAGCAGAGGGAACACGAGGAGGGGTGGATCACAGCCCCAGATGCATGTGCTGAAGCTTAAACCCTGAGCAGGAAATGAGAGTGCAAGTGTGCCCAGAGACAGGTAACTACGTGGGGGTTAAGGCAAGAGGTGGTCACTGCAGAGGGGGCCCGAACCCCGGAGGACTGGGGTCCTTACAAGAGGGGGCATCGACACCTGGAGGATGGCCACGTGAGGACCCAGGGAGAGGATGGTGTCTGTGCACCAGGAGAGGGGCCTTGATCACAGGCTTCCCACCTGCAGAGCTGAAGACAGGGAGCATCTGCTGTTCCAGGTCCCAGTCTGGGCGCTTTGTTACAGCAGCCTGAGCTGACTAATACAGCCTCATGTTTAAAAACAACTAAAGATTCCAAGATGACACAGTGGAGCCTGAAGCCAAGCACAGGCCCTTCTGCACACATGCTCCCTGCCCAGAAGGCCAGCCCCCTCTGGGGTCAGCTCAACTGTTTCCTTTCTCACCCACGTCCAGCCGCTCCCAACTCACCCCACAGTCTTCAGACTCACCATGGTTAGTGAGTGAGTCTCAAGGCCATGGCCGTTCCTGAGCGTGAACACGTGTTCCTGGGGTCTTTGGGTTCCAGAGTTCCGAAGGCTTTCCTAGACCCCAGGATGGTCTTTCCCACAGCTGTGCAAGCCTCGCCTCCTGTTTCCACCCTCTGCCTCCTCCAAGAGCCAGAACTCCTGACTCAATGCCGATGGAGACAGTCCTGCTGCTGGGAGTCACCGTCTAGGCAGAAGACAGGGCAGCTGGTGCCCCCGGGGGCCCTGCATCTGAAGTCCTGATTCTCTGTCTTCTTCCCCTAGAGTAAAATGGCTCTTAAGTGACCACTTAGGTGGCCACTGGAACAGTCAGCAAACAAAGCACCAGAGACCATAGATTTAATCCCAGAGTTGTTATTGTGGGCAAATGACTTCATTTTTTAAAACAGTTTTTTCCTTTTCTAAAACAAGAACAGAGTAAAATCCCATTTTTCCTTTGATGAAATGTCACAAGGAATGAATGAATTCAAGTTATTACAAGGCAACTTGGAAGTTTCCATACCCAACAATGCAAACTATTCTGACTTTTCTTGATAATACAGAGAATGGCAGGTCTGTGCAGCATGTGGTGAGGAAGGCCGATCTGAGAGTCCAACCCCCACGGTCACATCTTGGCCTCTTCACTACTGGCGGTGCAGCCACAAACAAGCTGATTCCATTCCCCAAGGACCCCCGGCTCTAAGGGCCCGGTGCCCATCTCATGGGGCCATCGGGAGGGTAAGAGTCAGTGCGTGCTGTGCTCTGAACAGTGTCTGGGGAACAGGTGTGCTTCAGGGGTAGTGGCGAAGGGGCCCTGCCCTGCCTCCAAGGAAAGACAAGGCCCTTGTCCTCCTCAGAGCTGCACCCTGACCCTCTGGAAAACCTGGGGGCCTGTCCTCCACCTTCCCCGGGTGGGTGTCTTTTCCTGAGTGCAGCATCCATTTTTAAGGGCCTTGTCTGAACCTGGGAGATGCGTGGGCCTCGCCTTCCACTCATGATGAGCTCATGTAAAGGAGAAGAGTACCCTGGACAGGGCTTCCTTGGTGGCTCAGCAGTAAAGAATTTGCCTGCAATGCAGAAGATGTGGGTTTAATCTCTGTGTTGGGAAGATCCCCTGGAGAAGGAAATGGCAACCCACTCCAGTATTCTTGCCTGGGAAAGCCCATGGAAAGAGGAGCCTGGCTGGCTTCAATCCATGGTGTCTCAAAGAGTCAGACATGATGGAAGTGACTAAGTAGCAGCGGAGGATCCTAGATGACAGTGGAGCCCGCCATCAGGATGCGGCTAACCCAGAAAGCCCCAGTCCCACAAACAGAACACAGATCGTTCTCACAGTTCTCACAGATCAGTGAGGTTTGTGTAACCTTAGCAACACATGGAAGTCTGTTCCTTTCATGGTGAGTTCCTCACTGAAGAATCTGAAAGAACTGACCGAGAAAATCCCTTCCTCATCCTCAGATGCCTTGGGGACGTGGGGACGTGTGACAGCTCCCTGGTGGGTGTGCAGGAAAGGACCCAGCTGAGAAAAGCAGAGCAAGAAAGGAAGTACACTCCCCCTTCCCCCAACCCGCATAGACTTGAGAATCAGAGAGGCCGGGGCTGAGCTGCCTCTGAGGCCCAAGTGCAGCTGAGACGTGGTCATTCATGCCCCAGGGGGAGGTGGGAGGCTGGGAAGTCCAGACCTATGTGGGGTTGGCTCCTGCCTCGAAAGCCCGCAGCCATTGTGGACAAGGGGCATGTATAAACTTCCGCCCTCCACCTCCAGCACAAACTCGCCCATGGTCTCCGAGCACGGAGCCGGAGCCCCCAGCATTCTCGTTCATTTCAAATAAATCAAGTTGATGAAAACACAACTCAAATACCATGAAGTGCACCCATTGAAAGCACACAATCCAGTGGGTGCTGGTGAATTCAGAGGTGTGCGTTACACTCACTTTGAACAGAAATCCTGGATACTTTAACTACCAGCTCTCTCCTTACCTCCTCCTTCTGGGGACCATTTCACAACAGATCTGCATATCAAAACATCAAGTGGTTCACCTTAAAAATATGCAATTCCTCTGTCAGTTATATCCTGATATAGCTGATAAGAAAGGACAGATGTCAATGTTCTTCAGCCCCACCTTCTTCCAGCACGGAGGCAGCTCTGAGGCCAACTGCCAGGCTGGAACCCAAGTTCTGGATGTGGGGGTGCTCCAGTTGGACTTGTGAAGAAAACTGCTTACACAGTGACAATAACCTCCATTTCCATTACGCACTCGTCTTACGTGGATGTGAACGCCGTCCATGTGACTGAATGAAAGCTGAGGGCATTTAAAAGGGTGGCTTCACAAGCCAAAGTGAACCTGAAACCCGCAAGCCTGCTGCTGGTGACTAAGGAGAAGAACTCCAGCAGGAAGCAGAGTGGAGGGCACTGGGTTCTGGAGAGAGGATGGGAGGGAGGAGGGTAACTGTGTGCATTTCCCCTTCGTGGTAGGAAGGAAGGGAGGAGAGGCCAGAGCGTGCTTCGCTCTAGACGCTCAGGCAGCCTGGCCAGGAAGGATGGTCCCTGGAGCTCAGCTCACCTTCCTGACCCAGAAAGGGGGACAGGACGAGGGCAGACAGGAAGCCCACAGTGGGGCAGGCAGGGAGAAACACGTTTCTGGGGCACCAATTGAACAAAGGCTCACAAGTCCACACACAGGGACGCCTCTGTCCTCATGCTAACCTGCTAAGTAAGCAGGTGAGGAGACTAAGGGCCGGAGGGGTTGACTGATCCACAAGATGCAGTGAAAGCCCTGCTGGGTCCGGGCTTCGGATGGGACATCAGTCCCACTGAAAGTGACTGCTAGTCACTCAGTCATGTCTGACTCTTTGCGGCCCCTTGGACTGTAGCCCACCAGGCTCTTCTGTCCATGGGATTCTCTGGGCAAAAACAGTGGAGTGGATAGTCATGCTCTTTTCCAGGGGATCTTCTCGACTCACGGATTGAACCCTGGTCTCTTGCATTGCAGGTAGATTCTTGACCGCTGAGCTACCAGTCTCACCAGCTTGCCGCCAAGACAGACATTTCAACTATGATGCCATTTTTGCCTTTTTTCTCCAGGAAGCCCCTATTCAATGCAACTATATTCCTGATAAAGCATTAAACCATAATCTAAAAAAGAAAAGCAGAACCTAAGGCTGGAAGTCACTTTAAACCCTACCCAACCATATTGCATGGTAGCTTAGCTGGTAAAGAATCCACCTGCAGTCTGTGGGTTGGGAGGAGCCCCTGAAGGGAACAGCTACCTACTCCAGTATTCTGGCCTGGAGAATTCCATGGACTGTATAATCCATAGGGTTGCAGAGAGTCAGATGTGACTGAGCGACTTTCACTTTCAACCACATTATTACCCCCTGTTCTCAGCATATGAGTTCAGTCTTTAGGGTTCACCGTCTCCCTCTTCAGGAGGGAGAGGGTAAATGCTGTCTCTCACTGGTTGGGCCGTGTGCAGGGAGGGCTGGAGCTGAGTTTAATCCCCCAGAGGCATACCCTGTGTGAAGTGAGAGAATTACGTGATCACCACCATCATCAAACAGGACAAATATTGATTATTGTGATGATGATATATGTTGTTCAAAATGCTTTCTGTCTTTTTTTCCTCCATGGGTGGGAAAGAAGCAGGAAGAATTTTCACTATGTAAAGGCAAACAGAAAACACAGCGTTTTGACACAGAAACGGACTCTCAGTTCAGTTCAGCCGCTCAGTCATGTCCGACTCTTTGCGACCCCACGGACTGCTGCACGCCAGGCTTCCCTGTCTGTCACCAACTCCCAGAGCTTACTTAGACTCATGTCCATTGAGTCAGTGATGCCATCCAACCATCTCATCCTCTGTCGTCCCCTTCTCCTCCCACTTTCAATCTTTTCCAGCATCAGGGTCTAAACAGACTCTACAATATGCCAACAACACAGTGTAGCAATAATTAAAAGTTAGCACTTGATTAAAGTGCCTGACAGTAAACAGCCATCACACAAGCTCCAGGGTGGGAGCGGTCGCAGAGGGGGCGGCAGGCAGGGCCGCCATGCAGGGCCACGCGGGGGAGCCCCGGGCTGGTCTGCAGGCAGAGGACGGGAGGAGGGGAGCTACAGCCGCGGGCTTTCCTGGGGTTTCTGGAAGGCAGGCAGGGAAACAGTGGAGGGCTGGCCAGCTTGGATAATCTGGGGTCTCTGGGCTACAGGCATGGTCCCTGGTTGCCGGGCCCCTGGCCAGGATGATGCAGGCAGAGGAAGGCTGTCCCCTTACCCCCAGGTACATGGGCAGGGAGAGGAAGTCTGGGTGCCTCATCGGTATTTCAGGCTTCTCCCGCTGGGCCCTGGGCATCTCTGAGAACTAAGTCATCCCAGGAGGGCTGTCTCCCAGCCAGGGAGCTTCTATAGGATATCGAAGATCCCAGAACACAGAAAATGAAAAATACAGTCAATACATCCCCTCCTCGAAATCAGAATGCCACTCCCCCAGACAGCAGAAGTGAGGGCAGGACAGAAGTTTGTTGAGATGCCTTCCTCTAAAGAAGATCTGAGGGGCTCCAATGCTGTAACTATCAGACCGCAAGTAGAAAAAGGGCCCTCTTATTTCCTGGGTCCTGAGTGAGGCGCAGCTTCCCCCAGTTTAGGGAAACCTCAGGGCCTGTGTGTGCATCTGGGAACCGCTGAGTTCCAGGAGGAATCGGCCAAGCAGACCCACGTTTCCACCTCTCTGGCAGGAAGATGGGGTTCACTCTGTGAGCTCCATCTGCTCCCCATTACAGTTCTGGGATTAGGGGTGGTTCTGCTTCTTGCCATTGCCGCATGGAGACAGTGGAGGCAGAACAAAATTTGGAGGAAAGGAGCACTGAGGGCCTCTGGGCACCGATGCTGCTGACGTGCTGCCAGCCTGGTCCACAGAGGAGGAAGCCACGACCAAGGTATTCACTCCACCCACAGCAGAGGGGGCTTGGCTGTGGGGCGCTTCACCTCCCCACAATGTGCCGGGGACATGCAAGCTGGCTGCAGTGCGCTCAGCATAGGCCAGGTGCCCTGTGGGCGCCTTGTCATCAGCTCTCTCAGAGCACCCTGAGGCCAGCATCACCACATCCTCACTTCACAGAGGAGGGGGCTGGGCCAGGGGTCCAGACCTGCTCCAGGCTGCGGCAGATGTGGGGGTCCCAGCTGTGCGGCCAGTACAGCACAGGCCGATCTGTCACGAACTCTGAGCTGACCATCAGGGGTCTGAGTCCCACCTGCCCACTCTCCTCTCTCCCTCCGAGCATCTTCACTTGCAATTTCCATGACTTCTTGCCCCTGGAAGTTCGGGAACAGTAAGGCAGGTCTCCCTGGGCCACGCTCGAGAGCTCAAGTGATCTTGTAAAGACAACTAGAAGTATTTTCACAATGAGAACAGGATCATGTAATTTGGATGCTATTAAATTAATAAAACTCTAGGAGCTGGCCAGTGACAATCTAATTAAACATGTAGCATGAACATAGTTCAATTATGTGACAAGGTGGGCTGACTTCAGACAAGATGAGTTTTGGACAGACATCAGCTGGCTGATCACCTGCCACCAGGTCACATCAGTTCAATCGCTCAGTTGCGTCCGACTTTTTGCAACCCCATGGACTGCAGCATGCCAGGCCTCCCTGTCCATCACCAACTCCTGGAGCTTGCTCAAACTCATGTCCATCGTGTCAGGGATGTCATCCAACCATCTCATCCTCTGTTGTCCCCTTCTCCTCCTGCCTTCAATCTTTCATAGCATCAGGGTCTTTTCCAATGAGTCAAGTCTTCCCATCAGGTGGCCAAAGTATTGGAGCTTCAGCTTCAGTATCAGTCCTTCCAATGAATATTCAGGACTGATTTCCTTTAGGATTGACTGTGATCTGAATGGGGATTAAACATCTCATCACACAGGATCTGATCCTCTCCCAGCACCACAGCAAGATCTCTTGTGGGTGCAGGTCAGCGCACTCTGCTGCAGAAATTACTGATTAAGCTACGATCTGGAGCGCCTGCCTGTCTTGGACGCACCTCGTCAGGCTCCTGAGAGCATCCGGGAAGTCAGATCGCAGCTCCGGGAGGCAATCTGGAGATGCTGCACATGCTTGAAGGTGCTGGGCTTGCAGGAATGCTCCCCAGAGAAGCGCTCACCCGCACACGCACATGATGTGTATGAGGACACCAGCTGCAGCCTTTCTTGTCCTGGAGAGAAGCTGGAATAACCTTAGGTGTCCATGGGCAAGAGGATGGATCCTCACAGTTTGGTGATTCACTCAGTGGAGTTTTCTCAGTTGTTAAAATGAGCCATTTAGAACTAAAACATCAAAATAGATACATCACAGAAAATACTGGATAAGAAATCTTCTTATACAATGTAGAATGACACAGTATCATGCCATATATATAAATTTTAATACGTTATTTGTGAATATGTACCCTCACCTAATGCAAAATCATCAAAACAGTGTTGGGGCTAATTAAACACCAAGACAGTGATAAGCATTATCTTTCAGAAAGGATCAGACAGAAAGAATTGGAGAAGCATATAAACTGTAATTATAGTGATCAATCTCTTTAAAATAATAAGAACTGAGGTAATGATGCAAAATACTGTTTTCAATGATGCGACGTTATGAGTCTTCATCTTATTGTTCTCTATATTTTTTGCGAGGCTTGAAACAGTTCATAACATAGAAGGAGCTTCCTGTGAGCTAAGCATTAGTAAGATGAAGAAGTGGCAGGCAGCCAACAAGAGGGGCTCACACAGCACCCGACCAGCCGGGGTCTCCCACAGCAAAGGTGGCCAGTGACTGAACAGGACTCATCTTTGATATAAGCAGACTTTATATGACAGCTCTTCTTCTGAGCAAGATCTATTCCCAAATAACTGACTTTCCCCAATTTCTCTCTTCATAAATATGACACACATGGCAACTAGCATCGCAAAGAAAGTTCTGGGAGCAGCATAGAAGTACAAAATGAGAGTGGGCTGGAGGAATGTCTGCCAGGGGTGCCTGGGTGCAGACCTTGCATTTCGCTGCTCATTTAGAATCCGTGTGGCTGGCTGTACAAGAAAGGAGAAATCGCAGGTGGTTCTGGGTTCCTGCCAGGTTTCTGATGGACTGAAGTCTTGGTCTGAAGATGTCACCTTCCACAGCAGGTGGACAGGCAGTTCAGCTGCTTTGATGTTTCCTGCTCAGGTTATTTTTTTCCCCTGGCTATTTTAAAAATGCTTGGAAGTCAACTTTTTCGATCCCTTTGCACTGAGATAAATTTGGCAAAAGTCAGAGAAACAGTCAGTAGCCAAACAAATGGGAAGAGTTTGAGTCACCGACCCTAAGCACCCAGTGGGTAGGAGCGAGGCTGTCAGCTGTTCCTTAAAAAGTTCAGGAAATGGACTTTGATGCTAATTAGCACAACTCCCAGGCCCCCAGAGCTCCTGCAGGGACAGGTTTGTTCGTGGTGAAGAGAATCATTCAGATTACCTTCCTGATGCTCCCCAGTCCTGTCTAGGGTGTTCGGATACTCCTCTAACACAGAACACTCGTTACGTGGGCGATGGACGTTATCGCTGATCTTTAGAGACAGACCTGCTCTCCAAAACAGATGGAGGTCCTGACTTTGTGAGGTCAACTGTACACAGAGGGCTACGGTGACACCAGCAGTTCTTCTTAGGTAACACTCTTTAATGAGTTATGTAGCAAACACGCCAGGTTCTCACATTGCATCTCGTTGGCCTGTCTATGATTCTGAGTCCACTGTGGTACCCTGGTCAAACAAGGTCCCCTGCGGTGACAGTGTCCCACCTGAGCATGGGCTGCAGGCCTTTCCTCTTTGCTTCAGCATCTTCTCCAGCATCCTGGGGGCTCAGCAGTCCCATGCCATTGCAGACCAGACAGCAGAGGGACTCACTTCCTCACCTAGTGGTGGATAAATGCCTCTCGTGTCGGGAAGGTTCTGGGAGCCGTGCTGCACTAAGGTGCGTTTTGTTTAGATTTTGCCTGGTTGAGTCCTGCCTAATTATGACTCTGTACCTTGATGCTTTTGTCAGTTTTGAAAAATTTTCAGAAAGTTTTCTCTCCCCTTCTCTTGTCTTTCTTACTGCAACTTGACTTGCACTCTTGCCTCTTTGCGCTGCACTCTGCATGTTTTTTTTCCTGATCTGTCTGCCAGCTCACTAATTTTCTTTCACCTCTCCTCAGAGGCTGTTAAACTCTCTAGTTCAGTTCTTAACTGTAGCTATTGTGCCCTGTTTTTGTTGTTCTAAATCTCCCTTTGGTTCTTTCTTGATACTTTCTGGTTCTTTTTTCTTACGGTTCCTTACACATATTAATCATATCTGATAATGCCTTCACCTGAAACCTCTTTTTCTTTTGCCCATTGTCTTAACATTGGCTTTTTGTTATGTGTCCTATTAATTTTAATTGAGTGCTAGAAATTGTATGTAAAAAATTAAATCTAATCTGATGCCAAAGACGATGCTTTATTTCTCTAAAAAGAACGGACCTCGCTGTTCCTCCTGGGGTCTCTCCTCAGTGTGCAAAGGGCCCCCTTCTCACTGTGTCGTCACATGGTTTTTCTTCCATGCATGTGCACTCCTGAGGTCTCTCTGTGTCCAAATTTCCATACTTCTAAAGACACCATGTTGGATTAGGACTGGTTTAAACCTCCTCTTTCAAGACCCTGTCCCCAAATACAGTCACATCCTGAGGTCCAGGAAGTTATGGTTTCAACACAATTTTTCAATACATAATTTTGTTGGGAAGGGAGACACACAATTCAGTAAGGGAGAAGTTTCTTAGTTGAAATGCAAAGGAATTTTAATCTTATCACCCTTAAGTCATTCAATTACATTAATAAAACAACTTGTGTTTGTATGTACAGCATGTGTATGCAAAAGCCAAAAATACTGTTTAAAGGAAAAAATCATTATAATCTCTGTGTATATAAACTCTCAGATTTTCCGTATTCATACACATTCCATCTATGTAAAAACATATTTCAATTACATTTTTGGCAAGATTGACAAATTTGCATAGAGAAAATGAATTCCTTTGAGGCAGTCTAATTAATTTCTAAACATTGTATAGCATTAAATAAAAATATTTGTTTTTCTATTTGCTAGTATCTTTTTCCATGTAAATGTTTATTAAAGTTTGATTCGTTGATCAATTTTTGTCCATATCAAGTTTTACTGATTAGAGCTTCTGTGTCTCCAATGTCTGTGTAAACATGATTTTTGAGGAGTTAGTTGTATTTTCCTTTAAGTAAACTACAGAATTTTAATTTTTTTGGAATTTCATCTGCCTGTTTTCAATTAACAAAAACCTTAGCACATACAATTCTTACTATTGCCATTTTTCTTTCTTTTTTTTTTTTAATTTTACTGTGCTTTGCTTTAGTGAACTTTATAGATACATGTTTTTTTTTTTTTTCCTTGTTAATTTTCTGTTTAGTTGATCTATCCATAGGTGTGAGTGGGGTATTAAAGTCTCCCACTATTATTGTGTTATTGTTAATTTCTCCTTTCATACTTGTTAGCATTTGTCTTACATACTGCGGTGCTCCCATGTTGGGTGGATATATATTTATAATTGTTATATCTTCTTCTTGGATTGATCCTTTGATCATTATGTAGTGACCTTCTTTGTCTCTTTTCTCTTTGCCATTTTTCTATGTGTTTATTTTATTCAACAACCAATAAAGGGCTGAGAATAAATAAATGAGTGTTTTATTAATTTCTCAAATGATCCAGGAAAGTAGGAAAACCTGGTAAGCATCTTTCTCACTTTTCCAATGGTTAGTGAGTGACTTTGAAATGTGCAGAAACAACAGTATTTCCATGTTTTCCAAGGTCTCGTTGTCTCCATGTCCAATTTCACTGGCGCCTGGAACCACATTCTCACAGAGGAACTTGACACCCTCTGAAGTGAGCCCCATGCATTTCTGGCTGGTCAGACATGCACTCATCAGCAGTCCCGGCCAGCTGCTTCAGGGCACCTGCTGTTTCTTTACTGTTTATGGCAAGCTCTTTCACTGGGAAGTGCCCTGCCCACCAGCACGACCAACTCTCGCTGGGCATCTCCTCCCTGAAAGGCCGTAGACAAGTGGACACCTGCCTTCCTGACATGGTGGTGTCTCCCTTGCCCCGGGAGACCAAGGATTTTCAGCATGGACAGAAGGGAATGAAAGGGAAGCAGGCAGGTTTAGGTGAAGCACCCCACCTCGAGGTAACTTGAAGCGGTCTGGAAGCTTAGGTCAAGCCAGCAGAAGTCATGATTGTTACATCACCCTCACTAGCATCCAGAGGCTGAGGAGGCCTGGATAATCTGCAGGGTTGACCGTGCTTGTAGAAACAGCTTTCTGAGTCTCCGCATGGAGCCCCAACCCTCACAGGGTGGCAGTTGGCATGAATAGAGACCCAGCTGACATTGGCGAGGCCCTGCCTTACTGATGCAGGAGGTTTGCTTCCAGCATAGCTGCTCATTCCCTGGCTCCTTGTCTGTGGGGTGAGCTCCTCCTAGCAGCCCGCCGAGCCCTTCATGTTGCTGGGCTTCTGGATGGCCTGGCCACCCAGCCTGCTAACGAACCCCCAGACTCATCTGAGTTTTAGCCAAGGGTTAACTTCAACTCAAGCTTTGCTACCTGCTCAAGCAATGACCCCTGGAAAAGGAAATGGCAACCCACTCTAGCCTCTTGCCTGGAGAATTCCTCAGACAGGGGAGCCTGCCGGGCTGCAGTCCATGGGGTTGCAAAGAGTCTGACAGGACTGAAAACTGAAATTCCACTCTAGGTGTGAACACAAAAAAGAAGTTTGAGGTGTCAGAAGATATTCTGTGATTGTTCTGGCTTGTTTAGACATGGTTAAACCGCTAAATTGATAGATTCTCAACTTTACGACTAGGTGTCAAACCCAATCATGACAAATGTTGGCATCCTTGGTAAACAATTTTTCTTATTTTGACACCAGTTTTTATTTTAAGGAAAAGAAAGTCACTGCAGAATATGACAGTTTGATTATGGGTGACAAGAAGGAAAAAAGAGACCACAGAGAGATTGGATTGCAGAGTTTAGGTTGGCATAGGCGCAATTTTCAGTGGCAAATGTTGAAACTTCCTGTTTGTCCTGTTTTACGTTGAGGACAAGTATCAAATACTGGACTGGACTCGAACAACTCAGAACACACAAGGCTCATGGAGTCAGACGTTTATAAGGAGTGTTTTTCTACCCCTTTGAGAATGTGATACGTGACCAGGGCCTCCAAGGCTTCCATCTTTTTGCAGGAAGGGTGACAACCCCGATAGCCCGGTTCCTTAGAAATTGCTCTTTCAGAACTCCCATCACCTGCTTCTTCCCCATTCACCTACCAGCATGCAGGGGCAGACGGTACTTCAGGATAACCTGCCAGACCTAGCACAGTGTCTTACATGACCTGTGAACATGCTTCTGGTGGGCTGACTCACAGTCTTTCTTCATTTTCTAAGCAGAGGCTAACCTGTTCAGAGCTGGTCAGTGTCGGGTGAGTGACAGAAGGACGCAGGCATGAACAGAGGTAGGAGTGTCCACAAAGTTCATTTGGGTTTTTCCATAAGATAGTACAGAAAATCAAAATTAACTTCTTGGCCAACCCAATATCAACCTAACCTTTCTATGGGAAGACACTGGAAACTGCCCGTTAAAGATACCCTGCTCTCAATACTCGCTCCTCTTCAAGGATGAGGGCATAGTCATGCCCTTCCTGGAGCCTTGCTCAGCCCCAGGCCCAGTGCTGGACGCTGGATCTGGGGAGGTAACTGAAGGGGCGGTGGCTCAGGGGTCTTGGTGTCAGCTTTGGGGGACCTGGGGGCAGGTGGGGTAGGATGATGGTCAGCTGCCACGTGCAGAAAGTAAGCAGAGGGTGAGGAAGCCAAGGAGCAAGTGCACGAGATGCTCTGAATGTATGTGGATGTAGGCAGGGCATGTGGGCAGGGGAGTGGCTGCAGAGATCAGATGCCGGGGGGAGGGGAGTGAATTTAAGTGCAGTAGGAAAGAGTCAGTAGCCCAGAGGAAGGTGAGGCCAGGAGGAGAAGCCAAGGTGGGGAGTGAGGAAAGGGTGCCCTTGATGGAGTTTGGGCTAGATGCTGTGGTGGGTGGGGAGCTGTTTCCCCACAGCATGAGGTCTGGGTCCCCCACAGCTGGAGGTCTGGGTCCCCCAGGGGGGAAGGTCTGAGTCCCACACTGTGGGAGGTCTGGGACAAGGTGCAGACTGAGGGGTTCTGTGATGGCTTCTGTGATGAGCAGGAGGACAGAACAGAGCAACTGTGCCCACAAACACAGGCTGATGGGGTGTACAGTAGCCAGGGAAGGCAGGGTGCATGGTTTTCTCCTGAAGTAGCACCGGGTGGGGTGACACAGGCTGGAAGCCGTGCTGGGTCTGTGGTGGACAGTGAGGTGGGGTGGGGGGTCAGGAGGGGCTGGGAGACAGGAGACCATGCACCCTCCTCATCCAGCTGGGTGAGCACTTACCTCCACCACCTTCAGGTTGTGAGAGCTCATGAGTGAGCATGCCTGCTCTTCCCTGATGCAGGGCGGTGTCTGCACAGCGCTGCTGTAGCTCCAAATAGCTGGTAAAAATAGCGTCTGCTTCTAAGGAGGCCAGACCCTTAAAGGGAGAAGGGTCTGCGAGGAATGAATTGTGCAGTGCGGTACCTCTTAATACGCCTGAGAAGAAGCCAGCTTGTGCCTCCAGAGAGGCGCGGACTGAGCCTGGAAATAGCCCAGCTCTGCGGTGCGGGCCTGACCCTGCAGGACCAGGGGCTGGGGCTGGGCTCCCAGACAGAGCCAGTTCTGTCACTGTCTGCGGGGGAGTGGGTGAGGGGCACCAGCCCACTGCAATGGGGCCTGTCCCCAACCAGCCCACTGTCCCTGCTCCCTGCTTTCTGCCCTCATTTCGGGGAAACTAAAGCAGCCCCAGCCTCTCAGGTTGAGCCCAACGGGGACAGGAAGCCAGCAATTACAGCCACACAAACACCGCCCCCCCTGCCCCATCCACCTGCGGCATCCAGGGTGCTCAACACTCGTGATGGCGCCCCTCCGGGGGGCGGCTAATCCCCTCGGGGTTCACTGGGAAGAAGGCGCGCCAGCCGAGGAGGCTGCCTGAGCCCTCTGACCACTGGGCCTGGGGAGCTGCAGCAGGGGCTCTGCTCCATGGGCACCCCAGTGCCCACTGCGCCCCTGTGCCCATGGGCTCCTCCCACCAGGCCGTGGGCACCTGTGTAGCAGGAGGCCTCTCAGTAGGCACACAGCCTCGGGGTCTCCTCTGGATGCTCATTCAGTACCAGGGTTATCAACATGCGTCCCCACACCCTGCATGAACTTCTGAAAGCTCCCGGTCAGTGCAGGTGGCTCACCCAGACTCTAGTGAGGAGCTAGGCAGGAAATGGCACCTCACCCCTGCACCCGAGCCTGTCAGAGAGACCCAGGCTGGGAGGCACTCCACAGACCCCCTGGACAGGGCCCCCCACATTGTCACAGTCACCAAACACAAGGGAAGTCTGATGAGAAACTGTCATCGCAGATAGAGGACTTCCCTGGGAGTCCAGTGGCCACGACCCTGCACTCCCAATCCCTGGTCAGGGAATCAGATCCCACCTGCCACAGCTAAAAACGGTGCATGCCACAGTGAAGACCCAGTGCAGCCAAATAAATAAATATTTAAAAAGAAAGAAAGAGAGAAATCATCACAGACAGTAGGGCACACGTTACTGCTGAGTGTGTGGTACCTGGGCTGATCTCTGGAGCGTCAAAGGGATAAAAATGGGAAAATGAGGAAGACCCCAAATCTTCAGTTTAAGAAATGTTAATTTCTTAGCTTTGATAAATGGAATGTGGTTATGTAGATGCTAACATTATGAGGAAATATAGCCTATCCATAAAATGGAATATTATTCAGCCTTAAAAAGGAAAGAAATGCTAGATGTAGAGAACAAATGAGTGGTTACGAGTGGGGAGAGGAAGAGCTGGGTGAGACAGGGTAGGGATTAGAGGGGCAAACCACTAGGGACAAGATAAATTGACTGAGGGTGGATTGTACAACACAGGGAACACAGTATTTACAATAACTGAAAATGGGGTATAATCTTTAAAAATTGTAACTTGCTATATGTATACCTATAACTTGTAAAATATTGTACTTCAACTACATTTACCAAAGAAAAGGAAAGACGTTCTGACACAGGCTACAGCATGGAGGAGCCTTGAGAACATAAAGCTGAGTGAAATAAGCCAGACACAAAGAGAGAAATGCAGCATGATTCCACTTATGCAGGGGTCCTAAAATAGTCAAGTTCATGGCAGCAACAGCAGTGTGGTGATTTCTGGGGGCTGGGGGAGGGGGTGGAGGATGGGAAGTTGCCTAGCAGTCTCAGAGCTTCAGGTTTTCAAGGTGTAAAGGTTCTGAAGATCTGTACAACGCGTGCATTTAGGTGACACTGCCTCACTGCTCACTTAGAAAGATTAAGATGGTAGATTTTACATCATATGCTTTCTTCCACCAATTTTTTAAAAATAGTCTCTCTTCCCAAGAGAAAAACAGAACTCAAGAGCAATAACTCAGACCCTTTTGCATCTCATCCCAACCCTCAAGCTGCATACTGTGTATAAAAATCTCGGAAACAAACGCTTGCTCATAGCTAGTAGGAAGAACCGCCTGGCTCCCCACCTGGAATCCTCTGGAGTCCCTTGGATCCTGGGACAGCAAGGGCAGGAGGGCAGGACCCTAGTCCCACCTGCGGTTCTGCAGCTGCACATGCTGTGCCCCAAGCTCACCCCCGCCTGGCTGCCCCAGGCCCACCTGCCCTGCCTGCAGCCCCTGCCTCCTCCAGACGGTTCCTGTTTTCATCTCTGTGCCATTGTTCTTTATTTCACCCCTGTCAACACAGCTTCCCACCTGTAACCCCATTATTCCAGGGCTTCTAAACTCCACTGCGTTTTCCTTCTTTTCCAGGGAAGGTATGTAGCCCAAGTGCCAGCGGCTTTCATCTCATCAAGGTACGAAACCATGGGAAAGCAGACACAACATAAAAATAGCCACACGATTCTTAAATGTCCAGACAGAATTAACACATCCAGGGGGCCAAGGTGTTTGTGGCTGGGATATCTAAATAAAGACACTTCCCCTTCCTGTTTTTTCCTGTACGTTTGAGCATCCAAACTGCCAGATGTTTGGTGTCGGGGGCCCTGACGCCCTTGGAATCAGCACTGATGCTGCCCAGGTGCTCAGACTGGGACTTGGGGCCCTCACGGCCTTCCCTGTAAGTCCTCGTCACTTCTCCACTGCTGCCACTGTGGCTGGTCACCAGCAGGATGAAGACCACAGGCCCCTACCTGCCCGGGTCCTGGGTCCTCATCAGCGCATCCAAACCCAAACCACTCTCCTCAGGGAGGCACGCAGTCTTCCTAAAATGGAAGGGGATCTGGTCAACCCGTTTCCTAGAACACTCTGATAAGTTCCCTTTATCATTTAGCAGGACCAGCCTGAGACATACAAGCGCCACGTTTAAGCCCGTAACCTGGCAGCCCTCAAATCCACTTTCTTTAAGACTTGTTTTCAACATTTATTTAATGAGGGAGAAAGAAGCCCTGTTAACAAAGAGTTGACAAAGATTATCGCCTGCTCTGTAGACAATGAGGGTTTTACTAGATGCTCTAAATATTAACAAAATAATCATCTTATATAGAATGGTCTTTCGTTTTTGCAGTGTCCCTGTTTCAAACAAATCTTTTGTTATCTTCCTTTAGTGTCTTATTCAAATTTTTATTTTTGGCATATCCTGCAGTTGTACTGAAAATCCAGAACCCGGATTCCAGAATCACAAAGATGCCTCCCAAGTCTTGGTCTGCCCTGGCTGAGCGGGGGTCAAGGACATTTGCTAAACCACGTTTCCATCAAGGTCGCAGCTGCCTCATGAGCAGCAGCATCAACATGTGTAATGTGGGAAAAGAAAAGAAAGCGGGCCCAGCAGCGTCTCCCCAGCTTATTTCAGAGACTGTCCCTGAGCGACTGTCCCCGGGTCCACTCTTAATCCACCTTCAGGATAAGCTCCTGGCTCCTCAGCAGGGCACCCAGGATGCCCGCATGTATGTCACCAGCTCCCTAGTCTTCTACTCCATGTCCCAGGCGATTGAATCACTGGACGCCTCACCAGAGTCTGGGCACTCTCCCTCGAGCTCTGCCCACTGCCTGGCACCACATTTCTCACCTGCTCCTTCTCATCCACCTCTGGAAACCTGGACCCATCAGAACTGTGTAACTAGGATGTTTAATGGAGGGGCCACATACCAAGGTGCCAGCAGGGGGCAAGCACTGGGGCCAGCACTGTGGGGAGGCAGGGACGTCAGTACCTCCCACCCCAACGTGTCCCGCTGTCATCTCCCACCAAGGGCTCCTCCAGACCCAGGGAGGCTGTTATTGCGGCTTCCTGGGGCACCAAGAAGAAGGGAGAAGGATCTGGAGAAGGACTTCTGGTGGGCAGGCACCCTCAACCACATTTCACATCAAGTATAGTTTCTATAAGGCTTCCCTGGTAGTTCAGAAGGAAAGAATCCATCTGCATTGCAGGAGATATGAGTTCAATCCCTGGGTTGGGAAGATCCCCTGGAGTAGGAAATCATAGCCCAGTCCACTATTCTTGCCCAGAAATCTCAAGGACAGAGGAGCCTGGGGAGCTATAGTTCATGGGGTCACAAGAGTCGGACGCAACTGAGCAACTGAACACACACACACACACACACACACACACGCAAGCACACGTGCATACACATGCACACCATCTCCGTAAAGCCTGCCCTGCCGCACTTCCACAGGTGGCAAATGCTCTCCCCACACTTCTTCCATCACAACTTGCAAATGTGTTGTGTGATCGCTTACTTGGTGGGGCTCCTCCTGGGCTCAGGTTCCTCCAGGGGATGGGGGCTCCTGACAGATGGGGGCTCCTCTGATGGGGGCAGAGGCAGTGCCATCAGACTGACTGCGCCTGCAGAGCCAAAGGCTCAGGGCTGGGGAGCCCTGATATCTGAAGACTCAGGAAGGGGGTGCTGTAAAGGATTATAGCACAGAGCCAAAGTCTGAACAGAGCCTGACAGGGAAGGAATGCTTTTCTCTTAAAGACTAAGTTGGAAAACAAGCTTTAAGAGTCCTTACAGAGAAGTATCAGTAATGATATGTGCCTAGAATAGCTTTTTTTCCACTGAAATTACTTTAAAGGTCATTGTGTTGTACTCCTCCAGCCCTTCTCAGTGTCTAAGCTCCGCGTGGACACACTCTCTTCTTGCTCTGTGCACAGCCGTGGATTCTGATAACTCCCTGTGCTCCTTCTCATGGAGTGCAGGCCACCGTGCCTCCTGTCTGCTTTATGGTGGATCCACGCTGTTTCATAGGATGAAATTCATTATGATTCATTAAACTCACTCATAAAAAGGGCTTGATATCCCCTGGGGCAAGTTCATTAAAAGAATCTCTTTGGTTCAATTATGAATCATTTTTCCCCCGTATCCAAAGCCAGCTCTTGAGATGCACGGTGGCAAGGAGACCTCACAAGGCAGATTCAGGAATCCGGCAGCCAAAAGCCAGGGACTGCGCTGTCACTTCTGAATAAAAATACCGCGGTGGGAGAGGGAGCGCCAGATGGCTGTCTGGGGGTGCTCCCTGCTCGGCGTCAACTGGATTCCCAGGGGCGCGCTCGCACAGACGGTGACGGTGCCCTGGCACGCTGCGCCTGCAGGCTCTGTGTGGGCCGGGCCCGCGGCCCCCACCGCTTAGAGCCCGTCTGCTTTATCACCCACAAGGATCATAGAGGCTTACCTCCCCAAAACCAGCTTGGGAGACAAAAATTTAGACCTAAGACACTTCTCCTTGCATCCCTTTTCTTCCAGAAGAAAGGGAATCCTCCTCCACCAGACAGAGCTTTCCTTCCTGTTTCTATCCCTGGATCTCTCTTGGCAGAGTAACCCACGTGGTGACATTTCCCTGGTTACCTCTCAGACGAGTTTCATAGTGATAGCAAGAGCAGTGCGTTTTTCAGAGCCGTGTGCAGACGTAATAGCTGGTCTTCAGAAAGCATTTTCCAGGAAGTTCTCTGGGTGACATTTCTATGCCAATTTTCTGCAACTTGTCTCCACTCAAAAAATATCTGAGGCCCTGACAGTATTTCCACACTTAGTGAGACACGCACCGTCTGCCCCTCGCCTAGTGTGTCACATTCCTGAATCTGAAGGCTATTTACTCACCTGCTCAAATTGCCTGTGGCTGCCGGTACAACGTGGGATGCTGCCGGAGCCGAGGGAGGGCACGGGGACTGCTGAGGGGGTGGCCCTGGTGGCCCCTGGCCTGTCTGGGGCCCTGGAGGAGCAGAGAGAGGAGGGGCTGGAAGGAGTGGCCCCCGGCAGAGGGAAAGGGGCACCTCTTCCGCTGCTCTGGGGTCCCCACTCAGTCTCGGGGCCCTGGGGACCATCCCTGGCCCACACTCAGCTGTCCTGTGGAGCATCCATTCCCCGGCCCCCCAGAGATGTCCCAGGTGGAGAATCTGGCTTTGAAAAGGACACGCCCGAGAGAGGCTCAGGACGTTAGCGGGGAGTTTAGTCTGCTCTTGAAGAAGCCTTAGCGTACAGCTGCTGCTGCTGCTGCTGTTGCTGCTAAGTCACTTCAGTCGTGTCCGACTCTATGCGACCCCATAGACAGCAGCGCACCAGGCTCCCCTGTCCCTGGGATTCTCCAGGCAAGAACACTGGAGTGGGGTGCCATTTCCTTCTCCAATGCATGAAAGTGAAAAGTGAAAGTGAAGTTGCTCAGTCGTGTCTGACTCTTCACAACCTCATAGTCTGCAGCCTACTAGGCTCCTCTGTCCATGGGATTTTCTAGGCAAGAGTACTGGAGTGGGGTGCCATTGCCTTCTCCGTTAGCGTACAGCAGAAAGTGGAAAATCAGAATCAATGACCAGAATGTTTCTTACCAATGGGTCACTTTAAATATGTTAGTAAGAGCTGCCTGAAGCCAGGGCGCTGCACTTGGGGGCCACATGGGGGCTGTGGGTGGTGGAGCTGTGTGTGGACTGGTTTCCTCTCCTAAAAACAAAAGTTACCTGTGCAACTTCTGTGGTTTGTAAATAATGCTTTTAAATTATGTTATTTAACAGCTTTATTCAGATATCATTGACATATGAAAGTTGTACGTATTTACAGCGTAGAACATTTTTGATGCAGGTGTATATTGTGACGTGGTTGCCACGGTCACGGCAATCAACACAGTCGTCACCTCACAGAGCTGCTGTGTGTGTGTGTGTCCCATGTCATCTTCTCCCACCAACAATCTCTGTAACAAACACCACAATCACAGTCACAGGGCAGCCCCTCCAGTGGCCCCGTATACCTGCACCCTCACCCGCATCCCTGGCCTCTGGCAACCTCTGCCCTGCTCGCCATTTCTGAGGCCATTTCCGGAAGCTGTCAGGCTGCTCACCAAGCAGGATGCCCCTGGGGTCCATCCAGGGGGCCGCGTGTATCAGGTCTGCCCCTTTCACCGGCACGCTGCGTCTCATTCCACAGATGACCCCAGTGGATAACCCTCATCCACTGCAGGGAGCTCGGTTTGCTTCCACATTTTTGGCTCCTACAGAGAAACCAGCTGTGAACATTCACGTGTGGCATTTTTGAGCATGTCTGTTCTGACTTCTCTGGGATAAATGCCCAAGAGGACAACTGCTGGGTTTTAGGGAAAGCACAGGCTAGCATTCCAAGAGATGGCCAACCAGTTTTCCAAGGTAGCCATGCCACATCTATTCCCATCTGGGATGAATGGGAATTCAGTTTCTCTGCATCCTCACTGGCATCTGGCGCTATGACTCCATCAACCCAGGCATCTTACTGGGTGTAGTAACCTCACTCTGCTTTTTAACTCGCATGTCCCTGATGGCTGATGGTGCTGAATCTTCCACGCGCCTGTCTGTGCCCAGGTCTCTCCTTAAGCACACGTCTGTCCAAGTCTTTGCCCACATCCCAAATGGGTGTTTTTTTCCCTGAGACATGTTTTTTTCTGCCTGTCTTCCAGCTACAAGTCCTTTCAAAGACATTTTGCAGATAGTATCTCTCAGCCTGTGGTTCATCTTCTCATCCTCCTAACAGGGAGTGTCACAACATAAATGTTTTTAAGGTTGATGACATTCACTTTATTAGTTTTTTCTGTTTATGGCTCATGCCATTATAGGTCTCAGAAGTCTCTGCTTGGCCTTAGATCTTGACAATCGTCTTCTATTTTTTCTCCCTAAGTCTTATGATTTTGTATTTTTATTTGAATCTTTGACTCATTTTGGGCTAAATCTTTGCATAATGTGAGATTCAGGCCGAGGTTTTGTTTTTTTCCCTGTGTATATGTTCCAGTACAATTTTTAAAATTATGGTAAAAACCACATAACATAAAAGATGCTGTCTTAGCCATTTTTAAGCACACACGTCAGTGGCATTGAGTCCATTTGCACTGATGTGTGGCCATTACCGCCATAAAACCCCGGGACTTCTCATCTTCCTAAATGGAAACTCTGGGCCTGTGATACAAGGGCTCCGCATCTCCTCCACCTCCCTGCCCCTGGCAGTCACAATCCCATCTTCTGTCTCTAGGAGTCTGACAACTCTGGGACCTCATGTGCGTGGAGCCAGGGGAAGCTGGAGGGTCTGTGCTCGGGAGTGACAGTTCTGACGGGTAATTCCCAGTGGGTCGGAAAGAAGCCAGTCTGTCCTGGACACTCTGCCTTCTCTTCTCTGAGGGGTTCAGTGACTCAGTTATAGTTTCAGGTTGTACCTATAACTGGAACAACTAGGTTATTAGCTGACAATCTCAGAGATAAAAATAAAAGACAGAAGCCCTTACTCTGGTCTGAAGGGAAAAAGTACACAGTGCACCTGCGGGTCTCAATGAGAGGGAGTTCCTGGTGGCCTGGTGGTTAGGGTTTGGCACTGTCCTTGCTGTTGCCTGGGTTTGATACTTGGTTGGGGCACTGAGACCCCACAAGGCCTGTGGTGAGGCAAGAAACTAAAACAAAACCCCCCAAAACTCAACGAGAAAGTCTTCATCAGACCTGCGGCCCTATTGCTGGAGTCACTGCCTTGCAACTCAGCACTGTGAGTCTCTGACTGGGAGGCAGGGGGTGGAAATGTGGTTAAGAGCAGGACATTATGACTTGGGTTAATGCATAAGGAAGAACAAGGATGTTGCATTGCTCTTTGGATGAAATATAGACGAGGGCTGTCCGCAGACATGGACCCAGTTTAAGGACATGGGTTATCTGCACACAGAGGTGTGTAGTGGAGATGCCACTCCTAAACAAATAACGTTGTAAATAAATCTACCAGGTAAATAGATGGAGAAACAATGGAAACAGTGACAGACTTTGTTTTTTATTTTTTGACAGACTTTATTTTTGTTTCCCAAATCACTGCAGGTGGTGACTGCAGCCATGGATTACAAGATGCTTGCTCCTTGGAAGAAAAGCTATGACCAACCTAGATAGCATATTAAAAAGCAGAGACATTACATTGCCAACAAAGGTCCATCCAGTCAAAGCTATGGTTGTTCCAGTAGTCATGTATGGATGTGAGAGTTGGACTAAGAGAAAGCTGAGCGCTGAAGAATTAATGCTTTTGAACTGTGGTGTTGGAGAAGACTCTTGAGAGTCCCTTGGACTGCAAGGAGATCCAACCAGTCCATTCTGAAGGAGATCAGTCCTGAATATTCATTGGAAGGACTGATGCTGAAGCTGAAATTCCAATACCTTGGCCACCTGATGTGAAGAACTGACTCATTTGAGAAGACCTTGGGAAAGATTAAAGGTGGGAGGAGAAGGGGATGACAGAGGATGAGATGGTTGGATGGCATCACTGACTTGATGGACATGAGTTTGAATAAATCCCGGGAGTTGGTGATGGACAGGGAAGCCTGGCGTGCTGCAGTCCATGGGGTCGCAAAGAGTCAGACATGACTGAGCCACTGAACTGAACTGAACCGAACCAGGTAAACAGGCAGCTTAAATAAACCTAGTTATGGTTAATGATTTTCTTTTTCTAAAAGGCTGTTTAAAAAAATCAAAGGGGCCTTATCTTACTTTATTTGGCCACTTCAACAGGGAGATTTCTGTGCCCACAGAAGCACACAAGCCATAAGCCCTTGTGCAGAGAGCAGTTTCAGAAGCCCGGCTGAGTCCGGACTGGCTCCTCGAGTGACTGTCCTCGGGCCTCAGGAGCCCCACTCCCAGGAATCCAACTTCACAAACAGCTAAAATGCAGGAAGCAGGGAGGTGGAGAGAAGGATCAATGATTTGCTTCAGAGGAAAAAAAATAAGAATTCTTATATGTGCCACCATTTTTTTCATAAGAAAAAGCAATAAACATTAATGAATAATTAAAAGGATGGTTACCTGGGATCAACCCAGCTTAGAGAACGAAGGCGTTGTATATATAACAAAGTTTCCTGTTTTAATAAGAGCGGGAGAAGGAGGAACGGGGTACTCCCAGCTGGAAGGATGGCCCTGGGCTCCTCTGACTAGATTCTAGGAAACTGGGCTCAGGAGACCAGGGCCACCCCTGCCCCACCTCCATCCCCTGCAGATGAGGTGCCCACGGCTGCTTCTGCATGCTTGCTTTCCTTACAAAAACATCTGACAAATGTCTCCAAGGTGAATCAATGTATTAAAAAAAAGCACTGGGCCAAGGAATTGGGGCTGGGCTGTGCCTGTGCTTTTCTTGAGGGCAGGGCAGGTGATGGTGAACAGAGCTGGGTGCAGAAGGAACCAGGCTCCAGTCCTTCCCTGTCGCTGCTAAACGTGAGCTGCTGATGGTGGGCCTGTGACTCAGGACTGCACTTCATATCTGCATGTGAGACCTGGAGGGGGGCGTTGAGTAGAAATTAAACACAGGGCAGGTAGAAAGCTCAGGTAGAAACTGTGGCTTGTTTGAGTTCAGTAACTGAAAGCTGTCTTCACTGTCCTAATTCCATGGCCCAGCAGATAGGTCACGGGGAATCACATGGGCAAAGATCCAGAGCCGAGGCAGAAACCCCAGCGCCAAAGATACAGGACGCTCAGAGACAATACCGCCCAGCCTGGGTGCAGCACTCTGCCCTCACGTCTGGAGGTTCTCAACGCTTTGTGAACAAAGGAGCCTCCATTTCCACTTTGCTCTGAGCCCCACAACTCTGGGGAGTTTTTCACGGCAAGAAAGAGAAGGTGCCAGCTTTGCACCCAGCCATCTGGCCTCGAAGCCCAGCCTTCTCATCTCAGCGGCTCATGAGGACCTCTGCAAGATGGAGGAAACTGACCCCGGAGCAGACCCGGCCCCAGCCAGCTCAGTGTCAGTCCTGGTCTCTGCTGGACTGGCCTTCACGATCCAGAATGAGTTCAGGGCTAAATCAGAGCTTCCTGGCGTCGTGGCTGCAGCTGGCGTGGTGAAAGGGCTGGTGCTTGGAAAGGAGACGAGTGCTTGAGCAGAGGGTGAGTCATTCTCCGTTTACTCAAGAGGAGCTTAGGTGGGGATTACTGAGGGCAGCAGGAGGTGCGGAAAACTCCTTCAAGTGCTTTCCAAATATTTTAGGCTCAGGAAAATCCAAAGCCTTTTGTGCCAATGGCTTTTTCACTTTTAGGCTGAAAGCCACGTTTATTTAAAGAGAAATGTAATGTAATCCACATATTCATCAGTATCGTTTGTCAGTTGCTGTTACTATAAATGTCCTAATGTTCTGAGCTTTTTTTTTTTTGCTGCAAATCACACATAAAATTCTCCTTAGATATTTTATGGTGCACAATATTTATGTTAATATCCTAAGGAAGTTAATACATCGCCTTTCCTTACATCTTTTGCTGAAGTTATGTGACATTTGGGCTCTGTAACCCATCGTTGGGTAGAGCAGTCTCAGAGTTGCCTCCCCAAGATGGGCCTCATCCCCCTGCTTTCCAGATATACTCTCCGAATCCCCCCAATATCTGTATAATTGCACCCCCTGTCTCAAGGTTAGTGAAAGTATCAGGACTTGTGAGACCAATGGAACTACGGGTTTCTAACAATGACTCCTGGAATTCATTTGCAATTTTGCACATGTTTTTTCTGGTGTTTTAAGATGATTAAATGATAATTTTAAAGAACAGACCCATGGTTTTAGTTACATTTTAGTGAATTGGATAAGTTTGTTCTGAGTGTTTAAATGTGGGTGTACTATTTAAGGACCCTGGATTATTTAGTAGATTATAAGGTTCATAAGGTTAATTAACTGAATATGTAAAATGCATGGCCTGCCTCACTGGCGCAGCTCAGCCCTCAGCTGACAAGCATGTCGGGGATACGCAGCATCCTTGTAGATTTGTCAGAGGATGCAGAGTGGCAGGTAGCTGGGTCTCTGTGAGACTGACCCAAAGAGGAAAACGTTATTATGACTGGTTCCTGAAGCAGTTTACTGTGGAAAATCAGTGTTTCAAGGAAGATTTGTAAGTGTTCTACCAAGTGGAGCTTCGAGGTCAAGTTAGGGAAGGAAAGTGTGGGGCGACCTGTCTTGTAGGCACACGTGAGGCAGTTAGCGCATCCCAGACACTGCCCAGAGACAACGGGGTTCACAAACACCATTCAGGATTTCCTTGAAATCACCTTGAAAAAAATAAAAAAGAGGAATGAGTAAAATGACTTTAATAACATGTTTAACCCAGAATCTTAACTCCTCAACATGTAATCAATATTATAAAACATTAATTTACACCATTTTCATACTAAGAAATGCGGTGTCCATCTTTGCTCCAGGCCCATCTCCATCTGGATTAGCCATGGTTCACATTGACCCTGTGGAGCATGGCGGCCCTTCTTTGGGTAAACCTACTGTTTAATGCCCACTGCTTCACACATGTGATTGACTTGAGCAATCTCAGCCATTCCCGACACACTCATCCGCTTTGATTTGAAAACTACCCGTGCTTCATGAGACCCTCCAGTGCACTGAGCTTGTCTCAAGGAAGCCACGCCACGCTGGAATTTATGAAGTCAGAACTCAGAATCCATCTGACCCCATCCTGCAGTTCCCTTTGCTCTTCAGGCATCAACCACTTTGCTGAGAAACCTGGCTTTCTGTGTTGCCCTCGGCAGCTGTGTGGTCCCCAAGGAGCGGTCCTTCCCATCAAACTTCCTTGCTCCCTGCAGGTCCCCACCGGGCCATCAGGAGCTGCAACAGGAGGCCCAGGCCCTTGCTCAGATGTTGAGTTCCCTTATAAGGATGCACCCAGCATGAAGTGTGGACACCGCACCATGGGCACCCAGTATGGAAGGACAGGGGCACTCCTCCTCCAGGCCTGAGGCTGACCAGCTCCACCTGGGCCCAGCAGACAATGCGCATCATGGAGGAAGGTTTATACTATGAGCATGACATCCCTATAGCTATGGGCTGCTTTCTAAGCAGATGAATCCAGCGTAATTAAAGAAAAAGTCATGGAGAGACTCACTTCACAGATCCAGAGATCTGAGTGTGACCAAGGTTTCCCCGATAGGAGAAACCTCACAGGCCAGAACCCTCTGGAAACTGGAGAGTCTTTTCTAAAAGTACTCCTCGTGGGGGCTCCCCTGGTGGCTCAGTGGTAAGGAATCTGCCTGCCAATGCAGAAGACACGGATTCACCTCCTGGTCCAGGAAGATCCAACATGCTGTGGACCAACTGAACCCATTCATGCTCCAGAGCCCGTGGGCCTAGAGCCTGTGCCCCCTGATGAGAGAAGCCATTACCATGAGAAATTGATGTACCACAACCAAGAGTAGCCCCCACTCACTGCAATTAGAGAAAAGCCTGCCCAGTAACAAAGACCCAGCATGGCCATAAATAAGTACAATTATTTTTAAAAAGCTCTTTGTATATATGTATGTATATTACCGAACCACTTTGCTGTACACCTGAAACGCGGTGTTGTAAATCAATTGTACTTCAATAGCCAAAAATGCTCCTTGACCTAGAGGAAATACAATGAGGCTGCTAAACCAGTGGAAAAAGAAGAAACTGGTCTCATATGGTGGGAGGGGCGTGAGGGGAAGATTGAATAATAGGATGACTCAGTTGCTAATGATCCTGATTCAGTCATTTTCTGCTTAAAAGGGCACTTCGACCTTTTCAAGCCCAAATATATGTTTCTTGACAGAAGGCCGCTCTGTGCAGAAGCTGCAGAAGCTCAGATCTATCAAGAACTCTGATAGATGGATCCTAAACCCAGTGGGGGTGGGGGTTGGCACTGCGATTATTAATTGAGTCAATGATCTATTTTATCTGACACTACGTGTACATGCACACAACGCATAAATTACACAAAACAATTCCAACATGGTTAATGAACTTGCCCTAAGGCTAATAAAGAAAAACGCTTAGCTAGGTCCTTCTATTTATTTTTTTCTGTATGCGTAACAGCATTTTATTTAATAGCATTAATGAAGTTGAAGGACCATCTGTATTAAAATATAAAGACTTTCTTTAGACTGTGTGTCAGCAGAAGTGACGGGCCCAGGTACCAGTCGGGTGAAGATGCCCTGAGATGACACATGTGGCTCCACAGGGTCTCTCTGACCCAGGTGCTCTAGGTAGGGAAGAGCAATCATGTGGCTGGGGAGTGGTGCTCTCCCCCAGTGGGCAGTGCTTGCAAGGCCTGTCATTACAGTGGACACAGCTTGTTTCCCCAAACGATCTTGGTGTCAGATGCCCAGAGTTTATTTCCAGCAGGGCTGGGAACTGGTCACTCGGGCTTAGAGAACTCACTTAGCTTGTGTCACTCTTGTCTATAGAATGGGGACACCAGCTCTTGCCACTCCCAGTCTGGGTGAGAATCAAATGAAGTGACAGACACAAAGCTCCAGGCACAAGACTGACAACTGGTCAACACATAAACCCGTGAGAGTAACAAACCATCCAGGGCGGTGATACAACAGCTAAGTTGTTTGATCAGTTTAGTCGCTCATCATATCTGGCTCTTTGTGACCCCGTGGACCGCAGCACACCAGGCCTCCCTGTCCATCACCAACACCCAGAGTTTACTCAGACTCATGTCCATTGAGTCGGTGATGCCATCCAAACATCTCATCTTCTGTCATCCCCTTCTCTTCCCACCTTCAATCTTTCCCAGCATCAGGGTCTTTTCCAACAAGATCTTCTCATCTTTGTGGCCAAAGTTTGGAGTTTGATGTTTGATAAAGAAGTTCAAACACCTGTGTGTGGGGCTGATTGCCATAAATGCTTTAGTGAAAAAATAAAGTATTACCAGCAGCCAATAAGCACATCTGGAGATGCTCACCATCATTAATCCTTGCTGCTGCTGCTGCTAAGTTGCTTCAGTTGTGTCCGACTCTGCGCGACCCCATAGATGGCAGCCCACCAGGCTCCCCTGTCCCTGGGATTCTCCAGGCAAGAACACTGGAGTGGGTTGCCATTTCCTTCTCCAATGCATGAAAGTGAAAAGTGAAAGTGAAGTTGCTCAGTCGTGTCTGACTCTTGGTGACCCCATGCACTGCAGCCCACCAGGCTCCTCTGTCCATGGGATTTTCCAGGCAAGAGTACTGGAGTGGGGTGCCATTGCCTTCTCCGCACTAACCGTTAGGGAAATGCAAATCAAAACCACAATGAGACAGCCATCCACACTCACCAGGAAGCTAACCATCAAAAGACCAGAAAGTACAAGTGTTGACAATGACATGGAGAAACTGGACTCCTGTGTGCTGTTGCTGGGATGTAAACTGGTGCACCCTCTGTGGATGCCAGCGTGAAGGTTCTCCACAGGATTATCTCATGATGGAGCAACTCCACTTGTGGGGTTTCAACCAAAAGAACTGAAAGCAGGGATTTGAACAGATTTCTGAACACCTATCTTCAAGGCAATGTTATATACAATAGCCAAGAGGAGAACCCAGCTTCTCGCAACTGCCTGTCTCTTTTCATCATACTACCTTTTCCAGGGCAGCCAGACATGTATGTGACCAGTGATCCAATAAGTACTGACATCCCATGATCTCATATTTGTGTAGAGAGCACTGTCACACACTTTTCAAATTACAGCTGATCTCAGAGACTTCATATGAGGGGTCAGGTACATTTTCTTACTTTTCAGAGGACGAATGACTTCATTCCCATTAGGAGAGTCATGATCTGTGCTGTGCACATGAAGATCAGGTCCATTTACTTGACTGTGAATCTGTACGTTCACACCTTTAACAAGGAGTTGACGCTGTTAAACGTGGTGGGGACACAGCAAAGGATGTTATTTTGCCCCTAAGAACCCTACCATCTGATGAAAGCAAATTATACCTTTTTAACTGGTTACTGGAGATGAGCACAGGATGGGGAGGAGATGGCAAACCAGCTGCCCTCGGTAAAAGCAGAACAGATGTGACAAGAGAAAGCTTACCTATCTTTGTTTTTTTTTTTTTTTTTAAAAAACTATTCGTCAGGGCTACCCTGAAGCTCAGGAACAGAAGCAAGATTTTGGAAGGTCTTCTAAGCTGACTCTTTTTCATCTCCATGGACTGCAGCCTGCCAGGCTCCTCTGTCCATTTAATTCTCTAGGCAAGAATATTGGAGTGGGTCCAGTTCAGTTCAATGCAGTCGCTCAGTCATGTCTGACTCTTTGCAACCCCATGGACTGCAGCACACTAGGCTTCCCTGTCCATCATCAACTCCTGGAGCTTACTCAAACTCATGTCCATCAAGTTGGTGATGCCATCCAACCATCTCACACTCTGCTGTCCCCTTCTCTCCCAATCATTCCCAGCATCAGGGTCTTTTCAAATGAGTCAGTTCTTCACATCAGGTAGCCAAAATATTGGAGTTTTGGCTTCAGCATCAGTCCTTCCAATGAATATTCAGTACTGATTTCCTTTAGGATGGACTGGCTGGATCTCCTTGTCATCTAAGGGATTCTCAAAAGTTTTCTCCAACATCACAGTTCAAAGACATCAGTTCTGTGGCGCTCAACCTTTTTTATTGTCCAACTCTCTCATCCGTGCATGACTACTGGAAAAACCATAGCTTTGTCTAGATGGAATTTTGTCGCCAAAGTAATGTCTCTGTTTTTTGATATACTGTCTAGGTTTGTCATAGCTTTTATTCCAAGGAGCAAGTGTCTTTTACTTTCATGGCTACAGTCAACATCTGCAGTGATTTTGGAGCCTAAGAAAATAAAATGTGTTACTGTTTCCATTGTTTCCCCATCTACTTGTCATGAAGTAGATTGACATTTCCTTCTCCAGAGGATCTTCCCAACCCAGGGATTGAAACTGTATCTCCTGCTTGGCAAGCAAATTCTTTACCATCTGAGCCACCAGGGATCCCCTCAAAGACTTACTTTAAGAAAAATTATATTTAAGAGAAAATTTGTTTAATATTATGAGTGAAAAACCTTGGTAAAAACTGAAAAGAATATACACTGGATTTTATTTATTTTTAAACATTAACAGAAAGCATTCTAAATATTTTGCTTTATGTAGTCTTTAACTTTTATATAAAAAAGGAATATTTTATTTCCATGTTGTCAGTCAAGAGTTGTCCCCTGGAGAGCTGCAGTGATGTATGTGGCCGACAAAGGGTAGTAAGTTAGAATGTACTGGACTGACCTGATGACAATGTCCAGAATGTAAGCCATTTTGTTTAATCAATAAGCCATTTCTAAGTCTTGCTTGTCATCAGTATTGCCTGGGAGAACTTCTCATTTTGTTTTGTGTTTTTCATCTACAGATTCTACCTCTCGTGTCCCATATCTTCTGAATCAGAATCTGGGGGTGGTGCACGCTGTGGGGACCTGGGAATATGTGTTTCTTAAGAGAAAGGAATGGAATGAAAGAAAAAACACTTCTCCAGAGATTCTGATGGAAATCCAGCCTCAGAAACTATCCGTTCAGATGACAAGACTACTGTCAAGCCTGCTATCCATGTCCTCGCTGAAGACAGAGCGGGAGGGCACACATCTCTGAGCTGCACACCTGGGCAGAGCGGTGCACACAGGAGAAGAGCAGTGTTCTCGCTGTGGCTCACGTTTCAGCAAGTGGCCTCTTTCTCCACTTACACTGGGGGAAGGATCATTCAGATGGTGGGACAGGTCAGTCTGAATTTTACCATGCTACAATTTCCCAGGGTGGTGAACAGAAACATCTGGAAAGAAAACAGCTGTTTTGGGCAATTTTCCCCCCAAATCAAATCTTCACAGACGGAGAACATGACCACCTTGTGCTGCCATATTCCTGAACTTTAAGGACTGTCTGTTCTGTTACTTTTGTTTGAAACTGTAAGGAAATAAAGTTAAGAACAGTGATGCTATACATACTGACAGTCTGTCTCCCTGACTGAACCTGAGTTGGACTCCTCTGAGACCTCTTCTGGACCAGGCCCAGATGCCACTCTGACCCTGGGCTGCTCAGATCAGTTTCGGGAAGAGTCCTGATGGGTCAGTTTAGTGAAAATGTCCCACCATCGACATGTGATTGAATTCCTCATCCTCCACCCTGGATGTGTTACCGCCCTCGTTACCAACCACTGCCGGCCTTGTGCAAGATTCCTGTTGAGTTGTTCTAGCAAGAACCTCCGGCCCAGAACTCCCTATGTGCCTCTTTTACTGGAGGTGGGCCCAACTTCTCTAATGGAGAACCTCACGTCAGTGGTCTTCTTTACCACATTCAGCAAGTGTCAGAGAGCAAGTTTCTGGATGATACTCAAGTAGAACCTCACACTGGGTAGGGGCATCAGTGCTCCTAACATGTTGCCTGGAAATGTTCAGCTCTTCTGCAGGCTTCCTTTTGTACCCAGAGATCTATGTGAGCCAGGAGCTGCAGGAAGGAGAGAAGATACTGAGGGAAAACCATGATGATTTAGCTTGGGACACACTGAATCTGGACTTTGAGCAAGGAGGTATCTGGGGATATTTAACAGGCATCTGAAGCCCAAGTACAAGCCAACAAAGAGGCCGAGATGAGAAACGGACCCCCAAGAGCTGTCCCCTGGAGAGCTGCAGTGATGCATGTGGCCAACTGTGTCTGTGGAGGAGGGTGGTGCCCACACCTCCCAGATGAACATCACCAGGACACCCTGTGGCCTCTGGGGGTGGGGATATCTGAGCAAGAGGGTATCAGAAGGACTCCTGGGACTGGGCTTGTGGTAGGTGATTTTGGGGATGGTTGAAGGATGTGAGGTCCATTCTGGACTGGGTGCTGTCATGGGGCAGGGATCATTTTATGCCTGGGGTTTTACAAATCTTACCTGGAAGCAGAGCAGACGATAGCAGGACTAAAGCTGTAACCAATAAAGAAGAGGTAGTCTTTCCTATTCTCCAGGAAAATGGCATAGTTGGTTCTTTTTGTGTCTGATATGAAGCTTGCATTTTCCAGTGTTTGGAACTAACCACGTGGAGGTCTTGGTTTCGTCCTGCTGCATCCTGGTCTTGAGGTGGCCTGGATTGATGGGGACACACAGTGTAGCTGCCATACTCACGGGGAGACCAGTAACACCCATGACAAGTCCCAGAGCTGGTCCAGACTGGCAGGAGGAGGCAGATGGAAGGTTCAAAACAGTATCTTGGTCCCTCTCCCTACCCTTTACTTTAAAGACAATATGAGGCTTTCCTGGTGGCTCAGTGGTAAAGAATTTGCCTGCCAGTTCAGGACATGTAGGTTTGATCCCCGATCTGGGAAGATCCCCATGGAGAAGGAAATGGCAACCCACTCCAGTATCCCTACGGGAAATCCCATGGACTGGAGGCACCTGGAGGGTCCGTGGGGCTGCAAAGAGTCGGACATGATTGAGTGACGAAGCAACAAAGACGGTGAAAACAAAATGAGACAAACCCAAGAAGGCAACATGAGCTGTCCCCACTTCACATTTTGAGATACTGTACCACTATGCAGGGAAACAACAAACAAGACCACAGCAAAGCGGGGCTACTTGGAATTGCCACCTAGTGAGGTGGAGGTCATCTGCTTCTTGTGGCTTGTGCAGAAGACTGTTGAATCCACTTGATTTAACCAAGTGCGGTTGGTTTATTGTCTAGCAGAGCCTACCTAAGAAACCCAGAAGCTTGTTAATGGGTTGGTCTGTCATCAAGACTCAAATCATGTGTAAGAAATTGCAGCAAAGTGATAAAACCATGTCTTTTTAAAAAGTGATTTTCCATGAGTCCGTAAGTGATGGATTTTTCTTGGTCCATTGTGACCTGAATGGCTCTTGTTAAAAGTGGATTTTAACACTCGTGCCTCTTGCTCAGACCCCTGAGGGGTTCTGTGAGACCGTCCGCCTGGCTAAATGGACCACTGTGTTTTCGAGAACACTTTCCAGATGTGGTTTTCTCAGACCAGATTTTTAAGGTTCCTATCAGTGCCATGGTTATGGCTCCATTCTTCCGTAGCTGATTCTAGCACTTGCACTGGGGTGGGGGTCTGGTGCTCAGACAGAATGGTGTGCTGGTGCCTCAGCTGCAATCGAGCATCTTTTCACCTGGTCCCACACCCATCCTGTTGGGTCTGCTGCATCCTCGCCCCTCGCCTGGGTACCACAGGCATGTGAATGTCTCCTGCTTGCTCCTGGAGGACACAGAGCCCAGGCGCCCCCATCGCATGCTCACTGGCATTCGTGAGAAGCCTTGACACCCCAGCCTTCCTCGATCTCCCTGGGAATCCCCGTGACTCTGCAGGATGAACGCAGAGAGGGCAGCCTGGCACAGAGCAGGCGGCAGCCTCTGGCTGCCTCCCATCCGCCTTCCGGGCCCTTTCCCCTGGGAAAGCCCGGCTGGGGACTGTGCGATCTATGGGTGTTTTCAAACCCAGACTTTGAGCCGGTCTCTTTGATGGCTCCATTCGTTATGCTCCCGTCGATCTAGCATGTGAAGTGTGAGGACGTAAGCACGGATGCCATAATAGAGCCATTGTTGCCACATTGCTTGAGACCAAGAAAGAGGCCTATGGACCGCTGGTCGGATGCCAGCCACAGCCCCACAAGGCCTTGCCCTCATCTGGTCTCTAAGACTTGAAAGTGTAGCGCCCAGAGGGGCCTGGAGCCACCCTCAACCCAGTAGGAAGGTTTCTTTGCAGCTTAGGAATCAAATCCGGGCAGCCTGGGAGCCCAGCGGATATTCATGGGTTCCAGTGTTATTTAAATCAGGTCCTTTCTGCGGCGCCCATTGACCCAGCCCTGGAAGGCCGTGCTTCCCCTCCCCCTGCCCCCGGGCAGTCCTGCAGCACATGCTGGGCTTCCTGCCACACCAGAATCACTTTTGATTTGTCAACAGCTGACACCGCGAGTAACAGCTTTACACATATCATGTACAATGTCCATACGCTGCTTAAATTCAAGACAATTGGTTAAATTTAACGTTGCTGCAATATATTTTGGAATGCTCCTTTGAGCTTTTCTGGAGTAAATTGGCCCTTAAATGAAAACATACAGACAGGAGAAATCCCAGGTGCTTTAGATCAACAGAGACTTGGGTAATCCCATGGATTTGGGTATATCTGACATAAACAACATTCATTAAACCTGGGGCCAACCTTGTAGCTGCTGTCAGCAGGCTAACTGGAATACACACCAACAGTCCTCACGTGTTTCTATGACGGGTGCTCCACTGCGCTATTTTGATTTGTTCTCCTTTCCTAAAATGCCTCGAATATTATGGGCTCCCAGTTTTTCAGCCAAGAAGTTTTTCAGTTGGGAGGTTCAAATTGAGATCCATAAACGGAAAAAAAGTGTCCATTTTATGTGTCAGGAATATATTTAAGTTCCTATGAATTCATATTAACAAAGACACACAATTTATTTTCCTATGGTTGGGTGTTTATTTTATGAGCATCATTCTTGGAGAGATGTAGTGAGTGTAGGTCTGTCACACATGCCCAGCATCGCCAAGTGGAAACCCTGCCATTACTGGAGAACTGGCGTTCAGACAGACGAAGCTCTGAGACAAGCAGTGAAAGCAGAGACCTGCAGAGTCCTCACAAACTCAAGGCTGATTTTTCCCCTTGCTTCCTTTCACATATAATGGCTACGGTTAAATTTTATTCCTACAGCACTACTGTGTGAAAGCACCTCAAGGGATCACAAGGGTGAAGGAAGTCACTTGATATTTGAAAGCGGGGAACTAGATTCATATGGCATCGAAAAGTCTACTCCCAGTATCTGAATTCTATGAAATTCAAACATAATCCCATTAACAGTTCAGAATGCAGGAAGTGTTTCTTAAAATAGAAATATACTCTGTAATGTAGTAGTCTAGTCTTTTACTGGTAGGCTCTGCTTTAGTAATACAAATTTTAAAGTAGGATTAAGGTGAAAAGTCTCAGTGAATGTAACTATGCACTGTCTATTACATTTTTTTTTCTTAAGCAATATGAAATGCTTTCTCAAGACAGTGCCAGGCAAAGAAAAACAGAAACACAGAACAACAGGGCAGGATAGGAAACCAAAAGATAAACCCATGCACCTATGGTCACCTGCTGCTGCTGCTGCTAAGTCGCTTCAGTCGTGTCTGACTCTGTGCGACCCCATAGACGGCAGCCTACCAGGCTCTCCCATCCCTGGGATTCTCCAGGCAAGAACACTGGAGTGGGTTGCCATTTCCTTCTCCAATGCATGAAAGTGAAAAGTGAAAATTGAAAGTGAAGTCGCTCAGTTGTGTCCGACTCTTAGCGACCCCATGGACTGCAGCCTACCAGGCTCGTCCGCCCATGGGATTTTCCAGGCAAGAGTACTGGAGTGGGGTGCCATTGCCTTCTCTGTATGGTCACCTAATCTATGACAAAGGAAACAAAAATATGTAACGGAGAAAAGACATTCTCTTCAGTAAGTGGTGCTGGGAAAACTGAATAGCTACATGTAAAAGAATGAAATCAGAATACTCCCTACCCCCGACACAAAAATTAACTCAAAATAAATTAAACACCTAACTGTAAGGTAGGAAACTATAAAAGTCTTAGAGGAAGATGTAGGCAAAACACTCTGAGACATACATTACAGCAAGCTTTGGCACAGCAAAGGAAACCATAAAATGAAAAGACAGGCCTCAGAAGAGAAGAAAATATTTGCAAATGAAGCAACTGACAAAGGATTAATCTCCAAAATATACAAATTGCTCATGTAGCTCAATATCAAAAACGTAAACAACCCAATCAAAAATGGGTGGAAAACAGACACATCTCCAAAGAAGACATAAAGATGGCCAACAAACACATGAAAAGATGTTCAGCATTACTAATTATTAGAGAAATGTAAATTGAAACCACAATGAGGTGTCACCTCACACCAGTCAGAATGGCCATCACCAAAAACCGACAAACAATAAATCCTGGAGAGGGTGTGCAGAAAAGGGAACCCTCTTGCACTGTTGGTTGGGATGTAAATTGGTGTAGACACCATGGAGAACAGTATGGATTCCTTAAAAAACTAAAAATAGGGCTACCATATGACCCAGCAATCCCACTTCTGGGCATACACCGGGAGAAAACCGCAATTCACAAAGATACAGGCACTTCAATGTGCATAGCAGCACTATTTACAATAGCCAAGACAGGGAAGCAAGCTAAATAGCCATCAACAGAGGAACTGATAAGTAAGCTGTGGTACCTATATACAATGGAATATTACTCAGCCATAAAAATAAAATGCGCCATTTGCAGAGGTGCATATGGACCTAGAAAACAGTCATACAGATTAAGGTGAGTGAGAAAAAAAACCAAGTATTGTATATGTATACATACATATAGTAACATATGTATGTGGAATCTAGAAAAATGGAACAGATTAACTTATCTGCAGACATAGTGACACACATGTAGAGAACAAATGTATGGACACCAAGAAGCGATGGTGGTGGGATGAACTGGGAGACTGGGATTGACATATACACACTATTGATGCTATGTATCAATAAAGCGGATAACTAATGAGAACCTACTGCATAGCACAGGGATTCACTCAGTGCCCTCTGGTGACCTAAATGGGAAGAAAACCCAAGCATGAGGGGATATATGCATATGTGCAGTTGATTCACTTTGTTGTACAGCAGAAACTAACACAAAGCAGCTATACGCCAATAAAAAAAAAAGTCAGTGACAGGCAAGAAAATCATCAAAGTACATCTAAGCAAAAGTTGTCTAATGAATATATGTATATTCTTTATAGACTTGGCAAAGTAATCACAAATATGTTACACGAAGTCTGTACAGCAAGTTTTGGAAATGTTATTTTTTTAAAATGATGAAAACAACTGTTGCACATTATCCAAACATCAATAGATTTCCAAATCACCACCTACACAAAGATTCTGACAACATTTTTTCAATCAAGGAAATTGTTGTAACTTACTTTAAAAATACCTATGTTATACTATAAGGCACGGACACTGTAAACCTTACATCTTGTAACTTCATTTCTCTTTAGGGCCGAATCTCAGCACCTCCACTGTAAGTAAACGCTTTGGAACAAAAAGAAAACACAGCTCCCTGAATCCCATTCTTTTATTATTTCAAATAATTTGAGAAAACCCCCAAATCTTCCCTTCTCCTAACCCTGGGGACCATAACTCTTTTCTGTTTCCAATTCTTACACTGATCTCCTTTTCTCACTGGTGTTTTGGAAAGGCAGGTGAGGAAGAGAGGAAGAAGGAACTCCGTATCCGCAGGGGTTTGGAGAGCACCCTTTCCGTCACCTTTAATGGGTTCAAACAAACTGTGTCTGCAGAGGGGAAGTGGGCTTTGGGTAGCAACAGTGAGAGGGAGCGCGCTGGGGGTGGTTCCGGCCAGCGGGAGTCACCCCCACCACACCCCTGTGGGCGTGAGGTGCATGAGCTGCCAGTCTGCCATGTAAGTTGGGCTCATGGCTTCATCTGCCTACTAGCTTCCCCACCTGTGTGATGAGCATAACACGGCCAGCTCAAAGTCTTCTTGAGGTGTCTACTGGTGGCACGCAGATTTCTAAGGACCCCATGGACTGTAACCCACCAGGCTTTTCTGCCCATGGAATTTTCCACCCAAGAATACTGGAATGGGTTGCCATTTCTTTCTCCAGGGGATCGTCCTGACCCAAGGATGGAACCCACATCTCCTCCATTGGCAGGTGGATTCTTCACCACTGAGCCACCAGGGAAGCCCCCCAAATAAGAGATTTCTAAGGAGGGGAAAACCTGAAGATAGATTTGTGTGAGCTTAGGAAAGAGGGAATGAACACAAAACCACTATAAACTGAAAATATCCTTCTCCTACCTCTCTGATCCTTCACTCCTCCACTCCTACCCCTAAAACACACACCCACCATGAGACATATTGAAATTAGGAGGGTGCTGAGGCAGTAAGGAGTCAGTGGGATCGACCAGTCACCCCAGGAACTTGCAGAGGCCTGGAAGGAGGCTCAGACATGAGAGGAGCCCAGGGGAGACAGGGATTCTTCTGGGGCCAGGGTGAACTTCCCAGGATGGAGACTAAATAGAGTCAATGCCTGATTTCCCATTTTTAGAGACTCAACACCTTAGCTTAGGGTTTGATCTTTGACATAAATTGTAGCAATATTTTTTGGCTCAGTCTCCTAAAGCAAAAGAAATAAAAGCAAAAATGAACAAATAGGACTTAATTAAGCTTAAAACCTGTTGCACAGCAAAGAAAACTATTGACAAAATGAAAAGATAACCCATGGAATGAGAGTAAATATTTGCAAATGATGAGACCAAGAAGGGGTTATATCCAAAATACATAAACAGCTCATGCAAACTAGTATCAAAACCCCAAACAATCCAATCAAAAGCTGCCTGAAGACTTCAACAGACATTTCTCCAAAGAGGGCATGCAGATGTCCAGCTAGCACATTAAAAGGTGATCAATATCACTAATTATTAGAGAAATGCAAATCAGAACCACAGTGAGGTATCACTGCACACCTGCCTGAATGGCCAGCATCAAAAATTCTACAGATATCAGGTGTTCGTGGGGATGTGGAGAAAAGGGAAACCTCCTACACTGTTGGTGGGAATATCAACTGGGGCAGTCACTATGGAGAACAGTATGGAAGTTCCCTAAAAAACTAAAAGTAGAACTATCATATGATCCAGCAATACCACTCCTGGGTTTACATCCAGAGAAAACGAAAGCACTAATTCAAAAAGATACATGAATCCTAACCCCAGTGTTTGTTGTAGCGCTACTCACAATAGCCAAGACATGGAAGCAAACCAAGTGTCCATCAATAGCCAACTGGATTAAGAAGATGTGATATATATACACGCACACACAATGAAATACTACTCAGCCATAAGAAGAATGAAATAATGCCATTTGTAGCAACATGGGTAGATCTTGAGAACACTATATTTAGTGAAATAAGTCAGATGACAAAGGCAAATATTTTTTGTATCACTTATATGTGGAATCTAAAAATAACACAAATGGATATATATGCAAAACAGACTCACAGACACAGAAGAAAAAAAACTTACAGTTAACAAAAGGAAGAGGGATGGGGAAGGGACGAATTAGGGGCATGGGATTAACAGATACAAATGACTATACATAACATAGATAAGGATATATCATATAGCACAGGGAATTATACTCAATATCTTCTAATAGCCTCTGTGTGTGTGTGTGTGTGTGTTAGTTGCTCAGTCATGTCTGATTTTTGGCAACCTCTGTCCATGGGATTCTCCAGGCAAGAATACTGGAGTGGGTAGCCATTCCTTTCTCCAGGGGATCTTCCAAACCCAGGGACTGAACCTGGGTCTTTTGTATCACAGGCAGATTCTTATCTCTTAGACACTGGGGAAGCCCCTAACAGCCTATAATAACCTACAATGAAATATAATCTACAAAAGTACTGAATCACTAACTGAATACTGATAGTGACATAATACTGTGAATCACCTATACTTTCATTAAAAAAAAATAAAAAAGAGTCTTGTCTTTCAAAGTCTTAAAGTCTGGCTCTTATCCCCTTGTGCTAACTTTGTGTGTTTGCCCCACAGCCCTCTCCTTCTGTCTTCTGGTTTCCTCCTTCTTGCTGAGCACGTCGGAGGGCTTGGGGCTTTCAATCTCCTCATTCTCCCTTTGAATGACTTCTTCAGGCTTACTCATCATTCAAGGATCAGTCCACACTCCAGGCAAACATTCTACCTTCTTGGGATCTTCAGCAACTCCAGTTCAAACCTCTCCCTCATCTCTTACATGCTGCCAGTACTTATTTTATGCATAATTCAGCATCATAGGTGGAAATATGAGAGGATCGACAACTCTAAAATAAAAATGAGACTCTCTCATCCACTCCTCCAGGTCCAGCTATGGGTCTGTGAATTGAGGAAATCACATGCTGAAGTTGAAAAAGCAATTAGGTGTTTTGTTTTGGGTTTTTTTCTTAAGTTCAATTCAGTTCAGTCACTCATTCATGTCTGACTCTTTGCGATCCCATGGACTACAGGACACCAGGCTTCCCTGTCCATCACCAACTCCTGGAGCTTGCTCAAACTCACATTCATCGAGTTGGTGATGCCATCCAACCATCTCATCCTCTGTCGTCCCCGTCTCCTCCTGTCTTCAATCTTTCCCAGCATCAGGGTCTTTTCCAATGAGTCAGTTCTTTGCATCAGGTGGCCAAAGCTGAGTTTCAGCTTCAGCATCAGTCCTTCTAATGAATATTCAGGACTGATTTCCTTTAGGATGGACTGGTTGGATATCCTTACAGTCCTCTGGGATTCTCAAGAGTCTTCTCAGATACCACAGTTCAAAAGCATCAATTCTTCATTGCTCAACTTTCTTTATGGTCCAACTCTCACATCCATTCATGACTACTGGAAAAACCATAGCTTTGACTAGATGGACCTTTGTTGGCAAAGTAATGTCTCTGCTTTTTAATATGCTGTCTAGGTTGGTCATAGCTCTTCTTCCAAGGAGCAAGCATCTTTTAATTTCATGTTTGCAGTCACCATCTGCAGTGATTTTGGAGCCCCCCCAAATAAAGTCTGTCACTGTTTCCATTGTTTCCCCATCTATTTGCCATGAAGTGATGGGACTGGATGCCATGATCTTCGTTTTCTGAATGTTGAGTTTATGTCAACTTTTTCACTCTCCTCTTTCACTTTCATCAAGAGGCTCTTTAGTCCTTCTTCACTTTCTGCCATAAGGGTGGCGTCATCTGTGTATCTGAGGTTATTGATATTTCTCCCGGCAATCGGGATTCCAGCCTATGCTTCATCCAGCCTGGCACTTCGCATGATGTACTCTGCATGTAAGTTAAATAAACAAGGTGACAATATACAGCCTTGATGTACTACTTTCCCAATTTGGAACCAGTCTGTTGTTGCATGTCCAGTTCTAACTGTTGCTTCTTGACCTAGGATACAGATTTCTCAGGAGGCAGGTAAGGTGATCTGGTATTCCCATCTCTTTAAGAATTTTCCACATGTCTTTAGGAATTTTCTGTTTCTTAAGCACATAAAAAATGGTAGACTCTTAATAAATGTTTCATTAGAAAAGAAAAAAATCCAGTGGATGGGTAAGTGAATGAATGTGAGGCCCATGGCTAGGTACTTTGACTAATTAATTAAATCCAGCTCTCATCTCTAGGAATTTGTGTTATGAAAAGGAAGGTAAACTCTTTGCAATTTTCTTTCATACAAAACAGAATGGCTACAGTATCCTGGGAGATGACAGGAGAGAGGGACTAAATATGACTGCCTCAGAAAAGGCCTCATAAACAAGACAGGATTTGAGTTCATGTGGAAAGGAACTACAAGGTGGAGCCAGTGCTGAAGAGCTTTCAGAAGGCCATTCTGGGAGGATATGAGTAACAGGCTGGAGCAAAGACATGGAGCGGGGCGGGTTCCTTAAAACTTGAGCCTGTGTCTGGCTCCTGTGTCCTCGCCCTCATCGCAGTGGCTGGGGCTCGAGCTGCTGCGCCAGTGTTTGGCTCTGCTTCTTGGCTGTGCTCTTAAAGGCAGGGATTTGGCTGTTAGAGCATTTTGGGAGCTGGGTGGGTCTCAGCAGCAGGCTGAAGACAGAAGGTCTGGGATGCTCATCTCGGGAAGACAAGACATGGTACGATGGGAAGGGCACTGACTTCCTCTGCTCAGGCTGCCGTGATGGAATGCCAGAGATGGGCAGAGACCCGGGAGAGACCAGGCAGAGACCCTGGTGTAGCTCCCAGGGGCCTCAGAGTGCAAGTAGGGATGTGATGCAGCAGCCAGGGTACCAAGCCTGCTCTCTGGGCAGGTTTCTGCTTAAGTGTATTTTGGAAGAGGAATGTCTGAGGCCCATGCAACTGGAAGTTTAGGAGGTGTGGCCAGCATGTATGGTGCAAACCAGATTCCAGGCCATCTGGTCCAGGGTGACTGCCCTGCATCGGCTGTGCCCCTCAGTGTCAGGAACTGTTCTTTATCGGGTGACTCCTCCTCAGAGGGTGCAAGGTGATGCTGCTTTTTGCATAAAAGTGCCAGTCCTTCCAACTTATGGTGAACGCTGCTAAAAGCAGAGGTTCTATTTTTGTTCCTCATACTCTGGCCATCATGGTGTCCTCTGTACTGCCGAAACCTGGAGATGGCGCCACGTCGTGCAGACACCCACCCCAGCGGGAGGGTCCCAGTGCCCTCCTCGAGCGTTTTCTCTGTTGCTTTCAGGTTATCCTTCTCCACAGAGGGGGTATATGTCTAACTGCACACATACTTGTAGCAGGGGAAGGAAAACCCTAAGTAGACATGAACTTCAAGGTACCCTGGGGTGAGACAGGAGAGACCCCTGGGCATCCCCCCGGAGTGAGTTCTGAATGGACCAGTGGGAGACCAATGAGGGTGGTGAAGCAGCACGGGGTCAGGACTCGGATGCTCTGTGGACTCAGGATGGCCCAGTGACAAGGTTCTCCTGCGGGAACAGGAGCAGCTTACATACCCCCAGGTGCTCGTGGATGTTCTGAGGGTGTTCTAAGATACGATGAGGGTGATTCGAGGCATTTCTGGCCCATGAAACCAGGACAGTGGTGATGGTCTAGGCAAGGCCAGGGCTAGCATCCTACCCCCAGTAGTGACTGCCATGGATGGAAGTAACATCTGCGAAGAAAGTTTAAAAGTCCTTTAATCCCACCCAGCCCTCTGAGAGATGGAAATACCACATTCTGACAGACAAGAAGGGCGTTGTTACTTGCAGGATCAAAGGGCTTTCTAAAGGCAGGGCTCCTGTCAAAACCCAGGCTGACTCAGCCACTGTCTTCCCCGGTGCTGCCACCCAGTGACCCCACTGGTAGGGTAACAGGGCCTATCTCCTGCAATTGGTTAGCTCATGTCAGGTCCCAGCCACACAAGGCATATGATAACCAGGCCCCATCGGCTCCGGGGAATTGAATTTAGCACCACCAGTGCCTGGCCATCATTCACAAACATCACCGTTCAGACTGTGGGGTTCTCTCAGTGCCCATGAATATATCTCACTGCAGATTATGTCGGGTGATAATCATCTCTGTGCACATTCAATGGTTCCTCCCAGATTTGCTTTACAATCTGGTGGATGCTAAGTTGTTACTATGGCAGGGCTTCCTCCACTTCATTTTATATTACTGCCATGCTTATGGGCTCAGTGTTGTAGTTATATTTAATCTCACTCACAATTAGGGGTTATTTTGGTCATTTGTTGGCTTCTTCCAGCTTTGCAAATCGACTTCTTTACACGGGGCCAAATGAGGGCAGGGCAGTATGCAACAGCAGACTTTGTGCCATCTTTCCAGAGGTGGCTCTGCTAGTTTAATATTGCCTTGATACCCAGACCTGAGAGTTGGACCGTAAAGAAGGCTGAGTGCCAGAGAATCGATGCTTTCTAACTGTGGTGCTAGAGAAGACTCTCGAGAGTCCCTTGGACTGTAAGGAGATCAAACAGTCAATCCTAAAGGAAATCAACCCTGAATATTCATTGGAAGGACTGATGCTGAAGCTGAAGCTCCAATACTTGGGCCACATGGTATGAAGAACTGACTCATTGGAAAAGACTCTGATGCTGAGTGAGATTGAAGGCAGGAGGAGAAAGAAGGTGGCAACAGAGGATGAGATAGTTGGACGGCATCATCAACTCAATGGACATGAGTTTGAGCGAACTCTGGGAGACAGGGAAGGACAGGGAAGCCTGGTGTGCTGCAGTCCATGGGGTCACAGGGTCAGACATGACTGAACGATTGAACAACAGTTACATTCATACAATCATCTTTCCTTGTTCCTTTCTGCATGTTCACTGACAGACGAGTATCAATGCCATTGTGTTGACTGTGTTTCTAGCATTTATAAACTTGATGCTTTGCATCTTGCTCTTTAAAAGTTTGATACTGAAAAATTACTAGAGATTAGGAGAGGGTACTATGTTAACTAATCACACAGCAATGTGTGCAATGCGTGAGTTCGCCGTGAGAGGCACCCTCCCAGTGCAGTGTGGAAAGCTCTGCATTGTAACACAACATCCATAGTGGACTCACTCATGACCCAGGCATGTTCTGATGGACGTCTCATCCCAGTAGAATGCACACTCGGTCTAGGAAACTTGAGTCAGTGAAGCAGAAAGCTAACTCCAAGGATATCAGCTTTTCTAAATACAGGTTTTGCTTAAAACAGCTTCTTTTAGAAGCACACGAAAGGAATATTTACAACTGAAGCATAGCAAATGCAGTCTTTCCATCTTATCTCCTGAGCTCCCCTGCACAGGAGACATATCTGCAAGGACAGAACCTTCCACACGAGGTGACCCCAGTGGCTCTGGTGGCAGCTCCCTCCACTGCATTTGCTTGAGAGGCTGTCCAGGGTCATCGTGTCTTGTGGGTCAGCGGACTAACTCGCTGGACCAGCTCCTCCCAAACCCTAACTCGAGAGACCGAGCTGACCCAGGAGATCCCGCCAACATGGACATGAGGACACGGCAGGTCACAGGGAGCAACGTGAGCCCAGCCTCCCTCTTCCAGCACTCACAGTGTCCTCTCCTCACTGGGAAAACCCTCCTTTCCTCCACCAACACAGCACCGCCTGGAGTTATATACCTTGCCTGGGTCACCTGACCACCTCGAAAGGACCTGCCTCATGGCTCCACGTGCAGGCTGTCAGAGGACACACCCTCTGGATTGCTCCTCCATCCGTCCTGCAAAGCCTCTGGGGTGCTCCTCCATCCATCCTGCACAGCCTCTGGGGTGCTCCTCTGTCCATCCTGCACAGCCTCTGGGGTGCTCCTCCATCCATCATGCACAGCCTCTGGGGTGCTCCTCCATCCATCCTGCACAGCCTCTGGGGTGCTCCTCCATCCATCCACAAGATGACGAGAGGGAGAAGGCACAGTAGTGCTGAGCTAATCACACAAGCAGTTTCAGCCTGACAGGCCCCCTGAATGTGTCCAAGGGGTCCCCCACTGCTCCAGTGCCACCTCTAAGCTGGCCCGCTCCCCCTCTATTACTCTGGGAGAGAGACCATGAAAGACACTAGGCAACTTAGACTGATTCTTCCAACTCATGAAGAGCTGGATGTGGAAGACAGAACCTCGGAGTTTCAGTCCTACCTCCTGGAGTTACAGGTAGAGTCTGTATACTGTAGGCAGACAAAGTGCTGTGACATAGCTGCTAAGTGTTACAATTGACAGTGCCTCAGAGATTCCTACCGGCCCATGAGTTTAAAACAGATTCCACCAGGAAGAGTGCACCAGAGGGGAAGGAGCAGCCTCTCAAGAACTCTGCAGGGAAGGGCCGTGTTTTAAACTCACTGGCAGCACACGGGACCCTGGGTGAGTGCCCGGAGCAGGGAGGACCCATGCCTGAGCCCAAGCCAGCCCTGCAGGGGGACACGGCCACGGCCTGGCAACTGCAGGCGGCAGAGCCCACAGGGCAGAAAGCCAACTCCGGACGTGGAAACAGAAAGCATGATGTCTTGGTTTTAGGAAAAGTGGGGAAAGTGGGACTTTGTTGGTCTGAGGCAAGATTATTCAGTTTATAGGGCTTCCCTGATAGCTCAGTTGGTGAACAATCTCCCTGCAATGCAGGAGACCCCAGTTCGATTCCTGGGTTGGGAAGACCCACTAGAGAAGGGAAAGGCTACCCACTCCAGTATTCTGGCCTGAAGAATTCCATGGACTGTATTAGTCCATGCAGTCACAAAGAGTCGGACACGACTGAGCAACTTTCAATTATTCAGTTTATGGTTCCACAGCCCACTCTGGACACTCTGGGTCTCCCAGACCCCTGTCAGGAGGACTGGTGGCCAGGGCGCGGTCTCTGCTTTCCCAGGGGTCCCAGGCATGGGCCTCTGAAGAATCAGGCGCTGACGCAGCACCAGCGCAGCTTGGCCGTGGCCCACTGGCGGGCCCACCTGTCCTTGGGTTGCAGTTCACAGTCTTTGACCGTTTGCTACAACTGTCTCTGGCCGCAGGGCTGGCTTCCTCCCCTGTCTGGCCATCAGTCCGCTTTGCTGAAGGGTGATGACTAGCCTGCCCTGTCCTTTGATGCATGGACAGTCCCACTGACAGGAGAGAGTGAGGAGGGTCTTGGTTCCATCAAGCTAAAGGGGAGGCACTGAATGGTGCTTAAGCTGTCAGATCCCGTGCTGGGTTGTGTGCTGAACCCCCAACAGAAGATTTCACCTCAAAGCTTCATGCCCAGAACATGTTGAAACGACTATTATGTTTCCAGGGCAACTAACATTCAGGTTTAGCTACTAGTAGATATGTAAACACGTGATGTCACCGGTGATTCTGCCAGCTCTTGTTTGTGGTGTTTTAACAGTTCACCTTTCATTGGCACATAAGGCCTATATCACAAGGTCTCCTGAAAAGTGGGACAGCTGTTTGAGTCATAAAAGATAAATATATCCTGGAACAACCATTGTTTCCATCCCCTGGATCATTTCAGAGGACATTTCCAGGGCAAACAGATGATGTAAGCTTCAGAAACACACCTGCAAGTCGTGTGACTTCCCGGGATCGTGTGAAGTCTGCAAACAATATTGAGATCCAAACAGCCCATGTCCTATGAGAAGAATGTTCACCTGTGTTTTCAGGTAGGGCGATGTTCATTTTCTTAAGGGAATACACCTCATTTTATCTCACTAAAGCCTTTATCAAAAACTTCTGGCACATAAAACACACTAGTAAAAAAAAAAATCTTTGGCTATACCAGCAGTCTGCATTACACAAAACCGATAAAAAACAGATTAAAAATTAAACATTTATGACCCAAGGAACTGCTGAACGACTCAGCAGAGAAGAACATCTGTAACCCTAAAGCCCAAACTCTCGAGATCTGAATTTTCCTGTTGTGCTTACTTAATTACTGTGCATAGTTACTTGTTGGGTCCTGACAGGGTGATGACTGGGCTGCAGAAATTATTACTCCCTCAGGGAGTTCCTGAGGAAATTCTAGCGGGGAAAACTCTGTCTCCAGCACCCAGGTGTGACTGCCATTGTGTTGGAGAGTCCTATGCATGGTGCACAAATCCTGGAGCAGAGAGAGACAGCATGATGGATAGCACTCACTTCTGTATCATGTCAGGAGTGGTCTTTAACTTCTAATTCCTTAACCTGGGGAAAAAGGACAAAACTTGTTTTTACTCAATTAAGTGAATAACCCACTTTGTAAGCACTTTCATTAGTAGGAATGTAAATTTACGACTTAATGGTAAGCCAGGGCTTCTTTTGGAGAAGGCAATGGCACCCCACTCCAGTACTCCTGCCTGGAAAATCCCATGGATGGAGGAGCCTGGAAGGTTGCAGTCTATGGGGTTGCTGAGGGTCGGACACGACTGAGCAACTTCCCTTTCACTTTTCACTTTCATGCATTGGAGAAGGAAATGGCAACCGACTCCAGTGTTCTTGCCTGGAGAATCCCAGGGATGGGGGAGCCTGGTGGGCTGCCCGTCTATGGGGTTGCACAGAGTCGGACACGACTGAAGTGACTTAGCAGTAGCAGCAGTAGGGCTTCTTTTGCCCCAAACCCATCCCATGCACCCAGACTGCCAGTGTCCAGCAACTAGAAACCACGCTTTGGTCATTTTTGTGGCCCCCACGTGCTTGGCATAGTACAGAGCAGATTCTCAATACATGCTCACTAAAATGAGCTGTGAAGCATGGAAAGAAGCTCAGTATCACTTATCATTAGGGAAATGCAAATCAAAACTACAAAGAGGTATCACCTCATACCAGCCAGAGTGACCATCATTAGAAAACTACAAATAATGCATACTGGAGAAGATATGGAGAGAATGGAACCTTCCTACACTGTTGGTGGGAATGGAAATTAGTACAGCCAATATAGAGAACAGTATGGAGGTTCCATAAAAATGTAAATATGGACCTACCATATGACACTGCAATTCCACTCCTGGGCATATCCAGTGAGAAACATGGCTTGAATAGACACATGCATCCCGATGTTCACTGTAGCATTGTTTATGATAGCCAAAACAAGGAAGCAACCTAAATGTCTATAGACAGAGGACTGGATAAAGAAGGTGTACATACATACAAGGGAATATTACTCAGCAGATGAATTAATGCCATCTGCAGCAACACGGATGGCCTTAGAGAGTGTCACATTGAGTGAAGTAAGTCAGACAGAGAAGGAGAAACATTGGATGGCATCCCTTATTTGTGGAATCTAAAAAGATATGATACAAATGAACTTATCTACAAAGCACAGACTCAAAGACTTGGAGAAGGAATTTATGGTTATCAAGGGGGAAGGTTGGGGAGAAGGCATAGTTAGGGAGCTTGGGATGGACATGTATGTTTAAAATGTTTAAAATGGATAATAAAATGGATAATCAATAAGGACCTACTGTATAGCACAGGGAACTCTGCTCAAGGTTATCTGGCAGCCAGGATCGGAGCGGGGGTTGGGAGAGAAGGGATACATGTGTATGCATGGCTGAGTCTCTTTGTTGTTCACCTGAAACTGTCGCAACATTGTTAATTGGTTATACTCCAACACAACATAAAGAGTTAAATAAAGTGAGCTGTGAAAGATTATACAGCTTTGGTTTGATTCTGTTAGTATATTTATGATTTTACTTCTGAGTGGCAAATTCAAAATATCTAAGATTTGAGACGGCCAAGTTTACTGACGTTCTTAATTAGAGACGATGTAAGTCTTCGACAGGTTGAGTGTCCAGAGGACTGTGTTTAGCTGGTCTCTGAGCTCAGTGGGAGAAAAAAGCTGTGACCCTCCTGCCAGAAAAATAAGGAACAATGAGCCAGAGAAGCCGGTTTTACTCTCAGTTCTGGCACCAAATATCTGCATTATCTCAAGTTCTCCGCTGCAGTTCATTTCAGCTATTTTGGGATGAAAATACTCATCTCACAGGGCGTCGTGAAGATGAAACAGGACAATAGGTATGAAACTGCTTTCAAAAGTTGAGTGTAGCCGGCACGCATTTGTAACATCTTTATTATTTGTATAAAGAAGCATTTTCATGCTGCTGAATTATGCATAAATTATAGAAAACACATCTGACATAACAAATCTGATCCAGAGGTTGGAAATGACAGTCAAATCGTTCTCCTAGATTTGTTTCCAGAAACAAACAGAACTTTGCAAATAATATTAATACTCTAAATAATAAGCTGCCACATCAGTACAGTAACACAGGAGCGGTAAAGTGAATCAACCCAGCATGAAGATAATGGAGACCGTCATAAAACGATATAGAGTAAGTTATGGGACTCGGGATGCAGATGAATGTGGAACATTAGTAAATGCCTTCACAGTTATTTTCTCACTCCATCATGGGAACCACACAGGATGGTATAAGCTGTTATTTGGAGTTATACTGCTTTGCCCTTTCTCATTCATCAAAACTGACATCTGAGTAACAGCACTTGATAGAGTGATTCTTGATTAAGCAGAGAGTGCTTAGCTGATGTGGCTTCCCAGGTGGCTCTGCAGTAAAGAATTCGCCTGCCCATGCAGGAGACTCAGGAGATCCAGTTTTGATCCCTGGGTCAGAAAGATCCTTTGGAGTAGGAAATGGCTACTGCTGCTGCTGCTGCTAAGTCGCTTCAGTCATGTCCAACTCTGTGCGACCCCAGAGATGGCAGCCCACCAGGCTCCCCTGTCCCTGGGATTCTCCAGGCAAGAACACTGGAGTCGGTTGCAATTTCCTTCTCCAATGCATGAAAGTGAAAGTGAAGTTGCTCAGTCGTGTCCGACTCTTCGAGACCCCATGGACTGCAGCCTTCCAGGCTCCTCCATCCATGGGATTTTCCAGGCAAGAGTACTGGAGTGGGGCCCACTCCAGTACCCTTGCCTGAAGAATACTTGGACAGAGGAGACTGGCGGGCTATAGTCCATGGGGTTGCAAAGAGTCAGACACAACTTGATGCACAGACCTAGCTGCTATAATTGGCTTATTTATCCACCCTGCTCCATAACTGAGAGGAGGTTTTCAGAAGAGTTTCAGATGTGCCACAGGCTGAAATGATTCAGAATCAACTCCAGGTAATCTGAATTTGGGCCACAGTCACACATTCATGAAATCTGAAAATTCCAGGAAAGCAGGGAAACCATGTGAGGAGTGCAGCTGCCTACAAAGACGGCACCCCACACCAGTGCTCTCACCTGGAGAATCCATGGACGGAGGAGCCTGGTGGGCTGCAGTCCATGGGGTCGCTAAGAGTCGGACATGAGTGAAGGGACTAAGGAGTAGCACAGGTCATCTCACCTTTGGTCATTAGTGAGAGAAAGACAATATAGAGATCACCACCAGCCATGCAGAGATCATTATTCTTAGTCACATTTATGCTCAAACTGGCTTTCCTTGGGCACAGGGTGCTACTTTGGACTCTTTCCCTTACAGCCACCAATTGGTTCAACCAAGGGGAAACCAGCGTGTTCTCTGTGACCAGGGCTACTTTCAGAACAACATCAGCACCATAGGCGGCTTGCTAGAAATGCAGATGCTGGCTCAACCCAGATCCATTGAGCCAGGACTGTTCCAAATCTCTCCAGTGAGGCTGGTCCAGGCAGCACCCTCTGAGAACCAAAGTGTCTGGGAGGACTAGGAAATTTCCAACTCAGCTCTTCTTAACTTCAGGGCCAGGGAACACACTTTAATCAACAAACATAAAACATGCCAAATACTCCTATCAGGTGGGGAGAAAGGGCTGGTGGACAAAGGAGCAGAAATCTGAGAGGTGGGAGATGTAAGTAAACAGAACCCCTGGAGAAGGGAGCGTGTGGAGAGAGAGAGAGAGCGCAGACAAGGAGAGCTTTTCCTGAAGAACCCTGGAGGTGCTGGGGAAGCAGGGGTCTGGAGTCAGAGTGGGCGGAGGTGTTAAGAATGTTCTTCAGGGGGTGTCACCCTTTGAAATGCTGACGGGGACTGGGCACTGAAGGTTTGTGTCCCCCCCAAACCCACGTGTTGAAGCCCTGCCCCCCAGTGGGATGACAGTTGGAGGTGGGGTCTCAGGAGGTGATGAGGGTTAGATGAGGTCACAGGGAGGAAGCCAACGGGATGGGAATGATGCTCTTATAAGGAGAGGGGTGTCAGAGCTCCCTATCGGTCTGCCAGGCGAGGAGACAGGGGAGACGCTGTCCGTGGGCCAGGAGGGGTCTCACCAGACACTGGCAGTGCCGCATTGCAGACCGCAGCCTCAGGAGAATAAATGTCTGCTACTTAAGCCGCTATCCGTGGCGTTTGCTGTAGCAGCACGAATGAACTAAGATAACTGGTGTATTAACCGTTACTCACAGGTCAACCTACTAATTCTTAGTCTGTCTTTATAAGTTGAGAATAAAATTTTTGCCTAATCTTCCAGTTTAAAAAATAAATGTTTGGATAGTGCCAGAGTGCACATAAAAATGAATATTTCATACGCACTTTTTTTTCCCATAAACCCTCCATACTCAAAGTGATTTAGGTCATTTGAACTGTTCTTAAATGATTTGTTTTCTATCAAGTCCTTTTTGTTACTGTTGTTTAGTCGTTCAGTTGTGTCCGACTCTTTGTGACCCCATGGACTATAGCTCGCCAGGCTCCTTTGTCCATGGGATTCTCTAGACAAGAATACTGGAGTGGGTAGCCATTTCCTCCTCCAGGGACCTTTCTGAACCAGGGATTGAACCCATGCCTCCTGCATTGGCAGGCAGATTCTTTACCACTGAGCCACCTGGGAAGCTGGTCAAGTCCTTAAATTCACATGGATTTCTATTCATCAGAAGGCAGAAGTGACCACATTTTCTAGTGTAGTCCATTCTCTGAATCCTGGGACGCCCCATACCTTTGGAAGTCACACACACATTTGTGGGTCTGGGCCACGTCACCTGAGTCAGCAGGACAGCAGCAGGCACAGAGCTGTGGACAGATGGAACCTGGGTCTGAGGTCTCTGTCTGGCTGTGGGACCCCATGCCTGGCACCGAGGGTGACCTTGGTAGGGAGCCACAGCATGTGTCAGGCTTCAACCCTGGGTCCTGCATTTGAGCCTCAGCTCTGCAACTTAGGAGGCTCATGATCTTGGGAAGTTTGTAGGGAAGGAAAGCCTTCCCTCTACCCTCCTGTGGGTCTTATGGAATAAACTGGCTACACACTAACTGACTGGAGAAATGTTACACGCCCTTGGTTTAGTATTATACGCTTGGGGGTATTACAGAGAAGAACAAGTGAATACCCAAATGGTGGGAAACTATGAGAGCTTGCACACCATCCTTACAGGGGTGGGGGTGGGCCCCTCTGAGAGCACAGAGTCTCCAGGGAAGGTGAGGGGCCCTTGGAGGATGGAGGGAGGGTGGCAGCTGGTGGCAGGGTCTGTCTGGGTGTGGGGCCACTTCTAGGATCCTTCTGAGACAAGAGGCATTCTTTCTGATGGTGAAGCTCCCAGGAAGGGACCTGTGACCCCGAGTTCCTGTGAAGGCTCCCTATTCTGGCAGATGAGGGGGTTCAGGGGAAGCCCCCCTGCATCTGTGCCCTTAAGGTGCCTCCAGCTCAAGATAGTCAGTACACCTGAAACGGAGCAGGACCCTATGGTCCTTGTAGGGCTCCCCCCCAACCCCCTAGCCATGTCCTCCACCTGCCTTTTGTTTTCAGAAAAACTTTAACCAAAGAATATGTTTTATCAGAGAGGTAAGAACACGCAGAAGCAAAGGGAAGCTAGTCAAACAGGAGAAAACTTAGTCAGTGAACAAAGTCAAGGACCTTTAGTTCCTCCTCAAGGGCTGTCGATAATACTCTGAGCCACATTCTATGAGTGGTCTTACTGATACTGAAATGCCCACCAGATGGAGAAGTTAAATACAGGATGACCAGACTGTAGCCATGACATAAGCTGCCATAATTCTGAGAATTTGCCTCAAGAAATGGAAACAAACTGACCCTGGAACTGAAGGCTAACTGTGCTTAAAATAATCAAGATGATGCTGGTCAGACCACTGATTACCAACTTCAAGTTGACTGTCAGAACAGACTGCTGTTTCTTCATGAAGCCCCCTCTCTCTGCATATATAAAAGCCTCCTGGTTGTCAGTGGCGAGGAGCTGGCCTTTGGACAGGAGTCCACCCCTCCCCTGTTGCTGGCATCTGAAAGAAAGCAAACTGTCCTTTCTGCCAACCTTGCCTCTTTACAGGCTTTTGAGCGGCAAGTAGCTCGACCTCACCTTCAGTTACACACAAAGTGGCCCGTTTTGGGGTGACAGGTCCTGAACCCCTTCAACTACTTATCTCCTGCTTACTTCCCTCATTTCACAAATGACTACTGGATTTAATGACCTGAAAATCCCTTCCAGCTCTAAACTAAATGTTTAAAGACACCATTCAACCAAATAATGAAAGTTCAGAGCCTTTTAACTTCACATACATACAAATGGGAGCAGGTAATGAAAGGAAAAAACTCTAATAACTGCATAGCCATCCAATATAAAAAAATCTTTCCAGTATCTAATTATTGTAGAAGCAATATAAGCCCCACCCCCCACAAAAGAGTAACACAATTCTCTTCCATATTTTTTCTATGAAATAGATGGCAAGTGTAAATAAAAGTGTTCTACTTATTTTAAAAATAAATGGGGAAAACTCGTCATAAAAAGAGTAACCACTCTTAGGCTGAGGTTTGTTTATTCCAACGTTGTCCTCAGCTGGTTCAAATCTGCTTTGCAGCTGATCATTTATAAGGTGTGTGTGATGGGGGTGCTGAAAGCTGCATAAATGCTGAGATCCTGGCTGGCACTGCTGAAATAACGGAGCCTGCGTAGAGGTACAAAGTGAGGCTCTGCCGGTTTTGGGGACAGGAAGAAGACACAGAAAATCCCTGGAGGAGAAACAAACATTTTGGGGATATCAGGGCAGGATTTCACCTGCCTTCATCCAGGCACCTTCTTCCAGTGCAGCCGTGTCCCCGAAAACAAGAAGTCCGCCTTGCGTGTGATACATGGAGTCGTTCCCCACAGGCACACCTATGCTAGAGCAAGTATTCCGTGATGCGTTAGCCCACGCTTGTTAAAGTTAAGATAACATTTTGTTATCTCATATGGGTTTTCCTAATTGCAAAACACCTTATGGTTTATATGCACTCTGTAATTAGACGAGGGTGAACCAATCGATAGTCTATTAATTACTAGTCGCTATTTTATGTGCACTCTAAAAATATCTGAATTCAGAAAGCTAAGTTATCTCAGCCAGTGGCCAAAATTATACGCATTTTTCATAAGTACAAAAGGCCCATTTCATCTAAAGAGGAAGCCATTATGCCAAGAAAAATTGAATGCTGTTTACACGAGAGCGAACAGATTACTCTGTGTTAAAGAGAAATCACTCACTTTGCTGATCACATCCTGTTCCTGAGGGGCTTGGACAAACACTGTTTGTGAGACCAGCACTTGGTCCCAGATTAGATCATATTTCACAGAAGCGAGCAAGGCCCACTCTCCCTGAAGATGTTATTATTCAACTGAACACTGACGTCGTCCAGCTGATAAAACCAACACCGGTAGATCCCCAAGAACTGGGTGTTCGTGTTCAGGTGGTCATATTAAATTATGCCCTTGCCAGACAGGAGCCACTTGAGTCTTAGGAATTCTAAAATAGATTGATTTTAAGACAAATTATCCCCTGTAATGAGGCCAACTAGAGTGGTGGGGACTGAGGTTTTGGTAGCTGAGAAATAACACTTGCATTCAATTAAGCTAAGCATCCGTCTAGACAAACAAGGATGTGAGCTGCAGTGTGTCTCTGGGAGCTAATCTGCCACCTGAAAATGTGTCTCTTTGGCACATTCATTATTTTAAGCTGGTTATTTTCTAAGAAACAGTATATGTGGGAAAAACTCTGAAAATGAAGTAGGATCACTCTTGTGAGAAACACTGGCATTTAGGAGGGAAAGCTCCATTTGTAAAGATGTCTTCCTCCCTGCAGCAGGAAGAAGGGACACTCTCATCAGTGGAGAAGGCAGAACACCCCTGGGTGTCCACCAGAACTGACCCTCCCCATGCTCAGCACCCTCTTCTGTCTTCAGCTGAAGGTGGGAGGTAAGGTGAGAGTGTCAGGCATTTGTGTGAGTTACTCAGTTCTCCTGGATCTCTCCCATGAACACTTATTTGTGACAACACAAAAGCCTTTCCATATCCCTTGTTTCTTGTTTGCAGGCCTTTCCTGGGTTCCAAAGGTTACTTATTAGGGAAGTAAGTGGATGCAGAAATGAAGAAAAAGCAGTCAAGAAACACCAACTTGACAACAGAGCAGAGTCCCAGGGCCTCCCCACTGGACTTATGTGGAATCTGTTATGCATCCTTGAGTTCTTCTGCTGGAACTAATTAAGGCCCCAACTGGTGGAGGATGGTAATGTCAGGCTGAGCATAAGATTCCTGAACCATCAACCTGTTCCCTCACCACCTGTCAATCAGAAGAAAACCATGCATCTAGTAGCCCTCTCCCTAACATTTACACTCAAAACGCTTCCCTGAAAGCATCAGGCAGTTTGGGTCCTTAACAGCACGAGCCACCGATACTCCTTGCTTGGGCCTGCAATAAACCTTTCTCTGCTCCAAATTCAATGTTTTCGTGTATTTGTCCTCACTGTGTGTGGGGACAAGAACTTGGGTTTGACAACAGTTGCCATTCTTGAGCCTTTACGATCATAGAACAGTTCCACAGGTAGAGGCATAAAGGTATCAAATGTCTCACAATGGTGAGGCATCCTGTTTCCCCAACCCAGGACACAATTCCAACCCCATGGCCTCAGGCCGGGTGTCTCGGGAGATGGCCCATGTTAACCCAGTGCTGTCCTGCTGTTGCTGTCCTGAGATTCTTACTGAATTCTGGACAAAGGGCCCTCCATTTTAATTCTGCGCTTAGGCCCACAAGATCCATAACTGGTCCTGGGTAGAGTTAATGGGCTCACCAGCTAAAGGAAGCCCCAAGATGGCAGACTGTGATGCTAAGAATATGAAAACAGAGGTCTCATCCAGTGACTCCCTACCTCCAGCCGTGGGGCCTGGACCGGCCTGGGCAGAAGGGCCCGAGATCAGAGTCCAGGAAGGGACTTCCCACCCCTTCAGACCCTGGTGCCCGTGGTATCTCCTGAGAGACTGAGCAGTGACACCTCAGACTTACAGTTATAGTTTTCAAATGACCATAAATCATACCTGTTTCTTTAAAAAAAAAAAACAGAAACATTTCAGGAGGAAAAAGATAAACTTGATTATATATTTTTTAAAACCAAATTTGAGGATAAAGATCAAGAAATGGGACATTCAGTGATTTATTATAATTATTGAGATTTAAGTAGTCTTGTCTAGAGAATCCCATAGACAGAGAAGCCTGGCAGGCTACAGTCAATGGGATTGCAAGAGTCCAACATGACTTAGCGACTAAACCACCACCACCACCAAGTAACCGCAGTTTTGTTTTTGCATGGGACTCTTCTTTTTAGTTTAATCACTTTGCTCTAAAATAGTTTTTTTTTTAAGTTTAAATTCTCTTAGGGAAAAAAAAAAAAACCTCTCAAACCTTTAAATTATGTTTGCCTAACAGATTGGATTATGGTTGTGGGTGCCAAACAGAACCATCATTTTCTAAGAGAAAAATTTTCTTTTTAGAGAATATTCTAGGCATTGCCATTCTCCAACTCCTTGTCCTCAGAACCTTGATATCATCGTTTAAATAAAGCACTAACTAAGGGTGCCAATTTTAAGCTTAGAAAGATTATGGTAAATGTGTCTTTTTTTCTCAGAAGTTATGCAGTCTTGCTGGTGAGTTTGACAACTGTTACTATCCCGGGAGAAAGTCCTGAAGTTTTGCTGGGAGATAAATGCCAGATAAAAAGCAGAATTCTGTTAGGAAAGTTCCTAAAAGCCAAGAGGTATTACAAGGTTCCCCGGTCACAGGAATCGATCATGCTCTGGAACCTGGGGTGAAGGCAAGTTTCTACTTGTGAGTCTCATGGTGCCGAGCTGCCCTGAGCCCATCCCCCGGGGGAATGACCTGAGATGTGCCCACAGCAAGAAACCTGGAAGGAGGTAGCCCCAGCCCTCTGGGCGATGGGGAGGGAGGCTGGAGCAGCTCTTAAAATCAAATGAGCACCAGCAGTCAACAGACGGAGGATGCCGGAAGAAACATGGGAGTTGCATGTGAGGAGGGCTGGGAGGGACCACATGTGATGGGACAGCTGCTGGACAGGCCACTGGAGTCCCCAGTTTCCAAAGGATCCTGGAGATAGTCTGAGGTGAGTTTAGCTGTGGTCTCAGAATTGCGTATTTCCCTGCAGTATTGTCTCAGGGGAGGGCACGGTGAAGACACTGTTAGACCAAAAGAGAAAAAAGGAAAGGAGGACGCAGTAGGAAGGAAGGAAAGACAGATGGAAGTGGTTCTGCAACTCATAGATCTTTGATGAAAGAATCACCAAAGGGAGAGAAATTGCTTCCAGGAGAAAGGATAGAAATGAAAGACAAAAAGTGGTGATCAAGACATTGCAATTGTGTGAGGAGAATTGAAATATACCCTGACTCCTGCCAAAACAGTAAGTTCTGATTCTGGGGGTTCAGAAATCAAGGCAGAAGCAACATGTGAGCCAAGCATGATATGTAAGAAAGGAGGAGAGGCCTTCTGAAGTCGGTCTACTGTAAGGTTCTCGTATTGCTCCCTAGAAATGCAGATAAACGGATCAGGTTAAGACATTATTAAGACAAGTGTGCATGGAGAAATTTTAAGGCTACAGAAGATCAAAGCACTCATACATGTTTGGTGGAATATAAAATGGTGGAGGTGCTTTGGAAGAAAACACTTTTAATTTCCCCAAAGTCTTACAGAGTTATGCTGAGTCAGCAATAACACTGATCAGTGTTTACCCAAGAGAGTATCAAATACATATCCGCAGAAAAACTGGTAGACAAATGCTTTATCTGAATTACTCTCCAAAGTGGAAACAGTCCAAATGCCTATCCATCAGTCAGTGAACGGATAGGTAAAATATGGTATATCCATACAGTGGAATGTAATCTGTCAATAAAAAGGAGTGAAGTACCAATGTACACACACTATAACACAAACAGACTCTAACATGTGATGTGTAAAAAGTCAGACACTAAAGACCATGTGTCATGTGAGTCCATGTATGTGAAATGTCCAGGACGGGCAAACTTATAATAGAGACAGAAGCAAGGTAAGTGGGGACCTAGGGGTGTAGGACGTGGAATGGGGAGTTGACCCCCTCATAGGAACAGGCTTTCTTTTGGGAGGAATACAAACATTCTAAATTTTGATCGTGGTAACGGTTGCTCAACCCTGTGAATAGATGCTTGAAAACATTAGGCAGCGCTAATGGGGGAAGTGAACAGTGTGTGAAGCACATTTTGATAAAGCTCGGAAAGTCTTCGTTATCTCAGCATATTCTTTCAGTCCTCTCACTGTAAACTTCTCCTGTCACCCGCATGGTGGGCGGCGTGGCTGTGGGTGCCCAGGCGTCGTCTCCTCTCTGCTCGGAGGGGTGGCTCACAGTCCCCCCTCCACGTCTGCCTCCCTACAGGGCAGGTGCACCAGGGCAGGTCCACTCTGGGTGGAGGGGTGGCCTGGGTGGAGGAACCCCCGCAACCATGCCAAACTCTCCCCAAACTGTGGTCTGAAGGCACCCCTCAGACCTCCTTCCTGCACCCACCCCTGCCCCACCTGGGCTCACATCTGCCCCCAGGGCAGCGTCGCCCAGCCTGTCCCTCCTGCCCCTTCGAAGGTGTGCCCTGATAACTCTGTGGGGCCAACCCTGTCTCACCATCTTTTTGTTGGAGGTAAGTCCCAAACAAGACCTGTACAGAGGCTGACTGTTGTACTGCAACCTGAGAATCAAAGTGTCCCACTTAGTGTTACTCTACAGCTGTGTTCATATCTAACATCTTTTTGGGGTTGCTATGGATGTGAGAGTTGGACTGTAAAGAAAGCTGAGCACCAAAGAATTGATGCTTTTGAACTGTGGTGTTGGAGAAGACTTTTGAGAGTCCCTTGGACTGCAAGGAGATCCAACCAGTCCATTCTGAAGGAGATCAGTCCTGAGTGTTCTTTGAAAGGACTGATGATAAAGCTGAAACTGCAGTACTTTGGCCACCTCATGCAAAGAGTTGACTCATTGGAAAAGACCCTGATGCTTGGAGGGATTGGGGGCAGGAGGAGAAGGGGACGACAGAGGATGAGATGGCTGGATGGCAACACCGACTCGATGGACATGAGTTTGGGTGAACTCCGGGACTTGGTGATGGACGCGGAGGCCTGGCGTGCTGTGATTCATGGGGTTGCAAAGAGTCAGACATGACTGAGCAACTGAACTGAACTGAACTGAACCTATCATTTACAAGTCTCCATTCATGAGGATTTTCCTTTCTTTTTTCTGTTTTTCTGCCTTTTTTTGGATTGATGAAATATTCTTCATTTCCCTTTTTAACCCACACTTATTTGGGAGTTGTACAATCTAATTATTTGCTTTTTCTTTTTGGCCAGGAGCAACTGGACCTAGTTAGTGAGAAGTGGCAACTGATCTAGACTTTGTGATGAGACATTTGCATATTAGAGGATGGGAAATAAATCCAACAAACACCCGGCAGCCTTAACTTGAGAACAATTTCCAGAGCCTCAGGGATGTGGGGCATGTGAGATATTCCTTCTACAGTGACCGGGCAGCTGCTGCTGTCAATCAGGCATCAGCAGTTGAATGCTTTGTGCAGACATGGTACCCGCGGGTAGGTGATGACTACCATTTGGGCAGTGTTCATTATTCAAGCAGGCTTGGACCGAAATAAGGTATGGCACAGGAACCGAGAAGATGAGAGATAACACACGTGCTTCCAGGATCTGCTAGGTTTCTCTCCAGACTCCTTAAGAATTAATTCCTTGGTACAAGGCCGTAGGTGGTGAGGGTTAAAGGGAAATAGCCCAGTCGGGTGAGCTCAGCACCACGCTCCAGTGAACTAGCTGTCTGTACCCTGGGCCTCTGCTCGTGCTGGGTCACAAGCCTGTGGCTCCCTCCTACTGCAGCTGTCTGTTTCTAGTGCCACATTTTCCCTCCAGCTCTTTCCGGCTGCCAGGACACGACCCAGGTTCTCCTGGGCTCTCTGTGCTTACTCTCGGTATCAACAGCCTGTACCTATCTGTTTCCAGTGAGAAGGCAGGAGCCACCCGCGGCAGACCTGATGCCCGAGCAAGGACTGTGTCTGCGTCTGGACCCTGAGGATCTTAGAAATGAAGCCTTGGCTGGTTCTCCTCCTTTCAGGCTGGTGTTCTGTTCCCGGAAGTCTGGGTTATAAAAGCAACAGTTCTTGCTTGATGTTCTTTTAAATGAAGTGGAGAAAACAGATGAATGAATTATAAGATATTGCCTGAGGTATTCTACCAACCTATGGCTATCTGCCTCTTCTCCTCCATTCTCCATTCTGACACACTCACACTTGCATCCACCATACAGACTCACACACACCCTCACACACACACATGCACCCACCCTATACACACACATGCTTTCATAATTCAGAGGAAGTTTTCTTTGCAAACGAACTCTTAAATCATTAAAATAACAAGTCAGCTTGCTCCTCCATTCTTTTTACAACTTGAAAGGGTCTTCTTTAAAAGAAGATAAAATGGCAAATAAATATTAAGTATACACATAAATGTAATAAATTAAAAATGAACATGAATATATACCTGTAATAAATAAATTAAAAATAATATATAAATATAATTAACAATTTCTTAGTAATAGAAAAAACAGTTAAAAATGGTCAAAAGACTATAGACATATTACAACAGAAAATCTGTGAATGGCTCACAAATACATGGAAGATGCTTGGCATCAGTGGTTGTCAGAGAAATGCAAAGGAAACATGGAAGGAAATATAGCTGTTCCCACGGAAATGGCTAAACAGGGAAGACTAGCAAACCCAGGTGCTGGTGAAGATGGGAAGTAAATGGAATACCCACTCGGCGATGGCAGAAACACAATACGGTACCACTCCTTGGAAAGAGGTGAGGCAGAATGATGTAAACACAAATGCGCACTTACGACCCAGCAATCTCACTTCCAAGTCTCTCCCCAAGAGAAAGAGAACAAATGTCAACACAAGCATCACTCCAACAGCCGGACACTGGGAGGGACCCAAGTGCTGGCTAAGTACTCGGTGATATCCAGCCTACGACAGGATGCCACTTGGTTGAAGGAAGGAGCAGTGCAGTAATGCACAACACGGGCGAAAAGTCAAACGTAAAACACTAGACAGTGTTTTGTTTCATTCACACGAAACTCCAGAAAGAGCAAAGCAATAGTGACAGGAAGCAGCTCGGGGCGGGCTGGGGTGGGGATGGGGGAGGGAATAGACAGCAAAGGGGAAACAGGAAACATTTGGGACAATGTTTCAGGATCTTGACTGTGGTGGTGGTTACACACCTGTATTCAATCACCCAAGTATATCCAATCACACACTTAAAAGGTACAGTTGCAGGACTTCCCTGGAGGTCCAGTGGTTAAGAATTTGTCTTCCAATGCAGGGGACGGGGTTGGATCCCTGGTTGGGAACTAAGATCACGTGGGATCACATGCCAGGGGTAACTACTGAACCCATGTGCTCTGGAGCCCGCCAACTGCAACTAGAGAAGCCCTGGTAGCACAGTGAAGGTCCCATGTACCTCAATGAAGACCCAGTTCAGCTAAATAAATAAATAAATATTTTTTAAAACGCAGAGTTGAGATTAAAACATTCAAAGGTGTTGTTGTTCAGTGACTAAGTTGTGTCCGACTCTGCAATGCCGTGGACTGCAGCAGGCCAGGCCTCTGTTTAAAGGTATGACAACAGAAATAAGAAAATATGCATTAGGGTTAGGGTTAGTCTTTGAAAACTAGTGGTTTCCTGAGCAATATTTTCTATCTGTAGGTCAGTCCAATGCTTAATAATAACATTCATGTTGCATTTTGGTTTGGAGAAAACATTGACTTTTGACAGGAGTTATAAATGCACCAGGTATTAAATCATAAACCACTAAGGAAGACTATGAGCTATAGATACTTGTCATATTGAAGAGTAGTGTGGGAAATAGATGGGGAAACAGTGTCAGACTTTATTTTTTTGGGCTCCAAAATCACTGCAGATGGTGATTGCAGCCATGAAATTAAAAGATGCTTACTCCTTGGAAGGAAAGTTATGACCAACCTAGACAGCACATTGAAAAGCAGAGACATTACTTTGCCAACAAAGGTCCGTCTAGTCCAGGCTATGGTTTTTCCAGTGGTCATGTACGGATGTGAGAGTTGGACTGTGAAGAAAGCTGAGCAAGAAGAATTGATGCTTTTGAACTGTGGTGTTGGAGAAGACTTTTGAGAGTCCCTTGGACTGCAAGGAGATCCAACCAGTCCATCCTAAAGGAGATTAGTCCTAGGTGTTCATTGGAAGGACTGATGCTGAGGCTGAAACTCCAAAACTTTGGCTACTTCGTGCGAAGAGTTGACTCATTGGAAAAGACCCTGATGCTGGGAGAGATTGAGGGCAGGAGGAGAAGGGGATGACAGAGGATGAGATGGCTGGATGGCATCACTGACTCGATGGACGTGAGTTTGGGTGAATTCCGGGAGTTGGTGATGGACAGGGAAGCCTGGCGTGCTGCAATTCATGGGGTTGCAAAAAGTCAGACATGACTGAGCAACTGAACTGAACTGAATACTTATCTTAAATAATTAGTCAAAATAACATGCAGCCCAATGTTCACTACAGAACCGTTTACAGTAGCTAGGACATTGGGGCGACCTAGATGTCTATCAACAGATGAATGGATAAAGAAGCTGTGGTACTTATATACAACAGAATATTACTCAGCCATAAAAAGGAATACATTCGAGTCAGTGTTAATAAGGGGGATGAACCTAGAGTCTATTATACAGAGTGAAGTAAATCAGAAAAAGAAAAATAAATATCACATTTAATGCATATATATGGAATCTAGAAAGATCGTAGTGATTAATCTATTTGCAGGGCAGCAATGGAGTTGCAGACAGAGAGAATGGGGAGAGGAGAGGGTGGGATGAACGGAGAGTGAATGGAAACATACACTACCACATGTGAAATAGATGGTCAGTAGGAATTTGCTGTATGACTCAGGGAACTCAAACTGGGGCTCTGTGATAATCTAGACGGGTGGGAAAGGATGGGAGGTGGGAGGGAGGTCCAAGAGAGATGGGACACATGTACACCTGTGGTTAATTCATGTTGGTGTATGGCAGAAAGCAACACAGTATTATGAAACAATTATCCTTCAATTAAAAATAAATTTTAAAAATTTGTCAAAATATTTTGGATCTATTTCTTGAAACTGCTTTTAGGACTCTGAATACATTCTTCTCTTTCTTCTCAAGAATAGGAAGCCCGTTTTGGAAATTGAGTCCAGATTTTGCAGAGTGAAAAGTCATTTGGAGCACAGTCTCTTGAATGAAGGGGTAACCGGCTGTTTTAATGGGCTGTGCTCATCGGCACCCTTGAACTTCGCGGTTCCTCCTCTTCTCCGTGAGCTCCAGGTGCTCTCCAGATGCAGGCAGAGCCAGCGCGGCATGCCCGTGCCTGTCACTGATGTCTGCCTGTCTGCGTTTGTGGCACACATTTTCTCAGCCTGTATAAGGGACGGGCTGTTAGAGCACCAGTGAGTAACTGGACCTGGAAAGAAAATGTCACTTAGAGGTTCTGAGGCTTCTGAAGATGGCGCCATAGATAAGCACTGGAACTTTAGGGTGAGACCCGGTTTCTGGAGATTAACCTTGAGTTTGGCTGTAGTCACTGTAGGTTCACTGGGAGAGTCAGAAAGGTGGCTAGAACCTGGACATGACCTGGAATGAATTCAGTTCTGAAAACAGACACTTGCATGCAGAGGTAAGAGCAGAGTACATCTTCACGGGGAAAGGCCACGCCAGAGAAGGAGGGCACACTCCAGACGTGAGGGAGACCCCACGCTGCCAGCCATCCTCTTGCCTGCCCCCTGCCCCAGCCCGAAAGTAGTAGCTGGAACTTGAAATAAAAACACGCTGATTTTATTTACATAGTTTCAGGGAGAAAGGGTGATGTTCATCTACCCAGTGACCATGTGAACGTACAGTGAGAAACAGATCCCCTTCCTGGGGTAACTGCCATATACCCCACGCTGGCGGCAGGTCACTACATCAGGGGCAACGCTGTCTGTGGACAGGACCACCCAACAGAGCCCTTACCACGGAGAAGCCTGTGTCTGCAGTCAGACACCTGACTCACAGTTGGACCGAGTGAGGTACAGACAGGAACCCCAGGGGTGCAATGAGCCAAGCCTGGAGTGTGGGAAATTCCACAGGACAAATGGACCAGTTTCTTCAACTGACCCGGCAAACAGATGCCAGGGAAACAAGCTAGGGAGGGGCACGGGGGTGTCACAGACTAAAAGAGATTAAGGAAACCCACCGACCCAATGCGCAGTGTGGTCTGTCCTTGGATTATGTTATAAACAAGCCAGCGATAAAAGGACACTCACTTGAGGCAATCAGTGAGAAGTGAATCCAGAATGGGAATTATATATTAATAAGAAATTATGACCCATTTCATTGAGAATGATAATGGAATTGTGGTTAAATACAAAAAAAAAAAACAAATGGATGAAATGGTGTGCTGAGATTTGCTTTAAAATTTTCTAGTTAAAAATGGTAGAGATTGAGGAAATGAGAAAATTATTTTTCTTATCATAATAAGTGAATTAAGAGTATGTGGAAATTTATTGCATTATTTTCTCTAGTATATGTATGTTTAAAAAGGTTTATAACAATGTATTCTTTAAAATGGCAAATAAATTACCACAGTTGCCCTTACTGGATGGGATGTGGCATGAGTTGCTGCTCTGGGAGAGAGGGGACCCTGGCCAGACCCCGTCATCTGACTGACAGGACGTCTAATCTCGGCTCCTCCGAGATGAACTGTGGAGCCTAATCGCATTTCCTAACATCTCTGAACGTTTCCCAGCCCTGCAAACCACACCCTGAACATGGCAGGCAGTCCGTATTTGCTGAATGAATGGTGAAGGAGTGAACACGTGAAGGGATGCCTGAAGTGAGAGAGGAGGCTTTCAGCAAAATACTGGCCACAGCAGTGTTCTGTGAATGTTCACTCAGAACAAGCGAATGATGACAAAGGCATGGAGCTGGGCCGGCCTCCGCACTCGGGCTCGCCCTCACAGACAGCCTCCCTGTGAAAGTGGGGTCTGGGGTCTGGGGTAGGGCTTACCCCCCGCCCCCGCGGCCTCCATGTGCTAACGGCTGCTTACACAGGGGAAACCAGGCCATATTTACACTAAGTGCACATTCTGAGAGTAAGGAAGGGTCTTCCCACTGGAGACTGACAGCAGGCATCAGCCAGTCTCTGCTGCAATCTGTGGTATTTAGCTCAGTGCCCAGCATTCAGTTGTCACAGAATATTGAACTGAACTTCTCCCTCTGATTGGAGGTCACTGGATTGAAGTTGGTCTCAAAGAAAGGTTCTCAAGGGGAGCCGGAGCTATAAATCACTTGGGGACTTTTCAAAAGGCACCCCATCATGATACACACACACGTGTGCACACATGGACACACGTGGCTGATCTGGAGAATCCCTGTCGCTGGGAGGTGGGGCTCTGCCCTTTGGAGCATCAGTCTGCGAGGAGGGCTGGAAGGGTGGCTGCGGGGATTCCGGCTGAGGACTGCCTACTTCTGTGTCACAAACACTGCACCACTTCCTTCCAGCCTTGTGGTGCAAGAGAAAATCACTGCACTCACTTCTGAAGGCTGACTGGATGTGATGACCATCTCTACTCCAGTCCTTAACAAACACTGCTACTCTCCTGGCCTGAACTTCCCGATGAGCTGGGGTGTAGGCATGCTGGCTTCAGGAACCTCACGATGCCCACCCTGCTGGGTGCCCTGGCCTCCTGCTTCAGGTGTTGCAGAGAGCACCCACGCAGTGTTTATATGAGGCCCAGGAGCACCCTAACCTGCCACCAGGAGGCGCAGGGCACAGTTCTACCCTTGGGATGGGAGTGATAACTGGGAGGTAGGCTGGGATGTGTGTCAGGATTCTAGAAGCTGTTGGCATTGGAGCAAAGCTCCCCACCTTTTGTCCTTCTCTCTGTGTACGTCCTTAATATCTCTGGGCAGTGGCTTCTGTCCCCATGAACGTCTTCCTCAGCACCAGCACCAGACCCTCTGAGACTCCCCCTGTCACTCCCTCCCTGGCTCAGCCTGGCTGCCCCCGGTCCCCTGCTTCCTCTGCATCCCTCTCAAGAAGTGCCCTATTCTCTTCCTTCCTCAGCCTCAACAGTGTAAATAGAACTCAGAGCTTTGTACAGCTCAGAACTAAAAGAACAGTCCCACCAAAAAACGGGCAGAAGAGTTGAACAAACATTCTTCCAAAGAAGACATACAGACATACAGGCTAACAGGCACATCAAAAGATGTTCAACATCACTAATTATTCAGTTCAGTCATTCAGTCGTGTCCGACTCTTTGCGACCCCAAGGACAGCAGCATGCCAGGCCTCCCTGTCCATCACCAACTGAAATGCAAATAAAAACCACAATGAGGTATCACTTCACACCTGTGAGAAGAACTATCAACAAAAAGTCTACCAAAGCTCCTGCAAATGTTGGACAGGATGTAGGCAAAATGAAACTTTCCTATGCTGTTGGTGGGACTATAAACTGGTGCAGCCACTATGGAAAACTGTATGGAGGTTCCTTAAAAAGATAAAAACAGAGTTATCATATGATCCAATCTTATTCCTGGGTTTACATGGGGCAAAGAACAAAACTAACTTGAAAAGATACATGTACTCCAATGTTCATAACAGCACTATTTATAATAGCCAAGACATGGCAGCAGCCTAAGTGTCCATCAACAGAGGAATGGGTAAAGAAGATATGGTGTATATATAGTGGAATATTACTTGGCCATCAGAAGGAATGAAACAATGCTATTTGCAGCATTATGGATGGACCTATAGATTATCATACTAGCCAAGTCCAGAGAAAGACAAATATGATATCATGTGTGGAGCTAAAAATAACACAGATGAATATACATTCATATGCAAAACAGAAGCAGACTCACAGATAACCACAAACTTATGGTTACCAAAGGGAGAGGCAGAGGATGAATGAATTAGGAGTCTGGGATTAACAGACACAAATTGTTATATATAAAATAGAGAAGCAACAAAGATTTACTATATAGCACAGGGAAGTAAAACCAGTATCTTCTAATAACCTATAATGGAATATATTCTGCAAGAAAAAAATAAAAACAAAACGGGCTCACCATGCTACACACCTGAAATGAACACACACTGTAAAGCAACTACACTTCAATAGAAAAAAAATAAGAGGTTAGACTTCCCATCACCAAGAGGAAAGAGTTGCCTTTTCCCAAAGGGCAGGCAGTCTGACCCCCTGAATATTAGAACAGGGAGGAAGAGCTGGGAGCTGTGGATGATGGGATGTGGGGACGGGGTGGGCGTTCCTTCTCAAATAGGTTAACAACTTCCTCAAGGAATGGGAAGAAAGAGGCATCTCCCTGGTGCACTGTTGTGAGTACAGCACCCTGAACCAAACTCTCAGCATCAACCTTCCCCACTTTGTGGAAAGGCAGCTGTATGCGTAGAAAGCTCTGGCCCCCAGGAGAGCGAGAGGGGCAGGGGAGGCAGCCAAAAGTGTCCAGGGTGAGAATACAATTGATAAGGAGACAGGCCTTCAGTCAGTGCCACCCCAATACTTCCAATGAGAATGCCTCCCGCACCCCAAAGACGCCGGACCTCATCCTAAAGAGCAGCCGTAAAGGGACTAACAGTGTGCTCTGCAGGGTCAGAGTCCTCAATTAAAAACTGGCTTCATTACCTTTGGACTTCCCCAGTGATTCAGACGGTAAAGCGTCTGCCTACAATGCAGGAGACCCGGGTTCAATCCCTGGGTCGGGAAGATCTCCTGGAGAAGGAAATGGTTACCCACTCCAGTATTCTTGCCTGGAAAATCCCATGGATGGAGGAGCCTGGTAGGCTACAGTCTATGGGGTTGTAGAGAGTTGGACACAATTAAACGACTTCACTTCATTACCTTTTACATGTGCAACAACAGGGAGGTTATCTAACTACCCCAAACCTCACCTTCCTCATTGTACAAACGGCATAAGCAATGGCATTTACTTTGTTCACAGTAACTGCTCCATATATGTTAAAGGACTGGTGAGATGGGTTGGGAGATGGAAGGGAGGTTCAAGAGGGAGGGGACATACATACACCCATGGCTGATTCATGTTGATGTATGGCAGAAACCAACACAATATTGTAAAGCAATTATTACTTCAATGTTAATTAGGCTAAAACAATTAAATTTTGACAAATAATACCTTAAAAAAGGATGGAAGGGAGGGAGGAAGGGAAGCAGGAGGAAAAAAGAAAAGGGAAGCAAAGCAAAGCCCACTGCAGGACTCCACATGGGCCACACTCATCATCGCCTGTGAAACGCAGTGTGAAGAAGACACGATCTCTCCAGCCTGCCATCAGAGAACATTCTGCGAGCACTCAGAGGGAAAGGCGGGTGCAATGGTGCTCCCACTCTGTAGATCAACAGTGGAAACTGATGCTTCAGAGGGAAAGGCAGAAGCAGTGATGCTCCCACTCTGCGGATCAACAGTGGAAACTGATGCTTCAGAGAGAAAGGCGGGTGCAATGGTGCTCCCACTCTGCAGAGCAACAGTGGAAACTGATGCTTCAGAGGGAAAGGCAGAGGCAATGGTGCTCCCACTCTGTGGATCAACAGTGGAAACTCAGGCTTCAGAGGGAAATGTGGGAGCAATGGTGCTCCCACTCTGTGGAGCAACACTGGAAACCGATGCTTAGGAAGTGGGGAGAATAGAGAGAGAGGGATATGAACCAATGAATGCTTCAGAGAGGCTGCTCAGGGGCTCTCATTCACCTGCCAGATGATGTGAGAACAGAAGGCAGCCGATTAGATGAGAAGGCATCCCATGTCAGATAGATAAAGGGAACACTCTACGGCTTACTCCCCACGTAATTATCTTGTACAAGTCTTCACTACAGGACATTATTGTGACAGACAGTTTCAACTAGGGATTAGGCATTTACAACAAGGAGAACATGCCTCTTCGCCATGTTCGAAGGGAACTGTGACCCTGGCCAAGCTGTGGGCTGCTGTATAGAGGATGCGAAGGAGACTTGAAAAAGTAGGGAAGGCTTCCCAGACAATTCAGAACCTGAGAACCCGCCACGCTCCATCCCCCAAATAGTCTGAGCTTAACTTCCAATGCACAAGAAAAGTGTTTTGCTTGTGCTTTTTCTTTTTTTCCCTGTCCTGGATTATTTTCATTATTTTTTTCCATTATGTGAAATCATAGGATGACATTCAGATGAAATCTCTCCCTAAAATTTTTTGACTAAATGAGTTAATTCCTGGGAGCATTGACAACAGATAGCACAGCAGGCATTAAAGACGATCAAGCACTGCTGTATAGGTCACAAAACTGGAAAATTTACAGCCCTAGGTACTTTGATGTGGTAGGGTGTTTCAAATTGACTGTCTGTATTGACAAAATAACTCTGATTATTGCTAAACTGCCATTTCTCCATTTCTCATGTGGTGTAGCCAATAGAAATGGCATGCTTTTCTCTAAAACATCTGGCCATAAGTTTCATTAGGAACATGATGAACCATTAGCCTGTTTTGGCTGACAGTTGGCATAGACATTTTCCCCTGTAGCTTGGCTATAAGCAATGCCAAGGCAGTGAGCATTTTAGTCAGACCAGTTGCTTGACATTAAAAAAACCATAGCAGTAACAGGCAAAATCCCAAGTATTTGTTTTTGTAGAACTCAAGTCTGTTATACTCAATTAATTAAGCTAAAGCCCTCTGTAAATGTAGCTATAACTTCACCCAGCCTGGTATTTCTAAACCTTTGCATAAGTGCCTTATGCCAGGCAATAAAGTACCTTATTCAGAAAGAGCGTATGTACTTGTGAATGGGAAATTTAAATGTACCTACATAAATGCATTTATTACAAGTATGAATTTGCATGGTTCTTCCAAATCCAGTTTTAATGTTAACCAAATAAAAATAACATCTTTTTATCAGAAAGTTTACAATACCTTGCATTGCTAATGAACATTGTTTTCCCGTTAAGTTGCATATAAGCTAATTTCAAACAGTCTGTAGAATAAACTGATTTTTAAAATAGTTTAACACACATTTTAGGTTGGCTCTATATCTTTAGGAATTGGGTTGACTCTATGAGTGGTTTGTCATGGATATAAATATTCTGTTTTCACAGATTTCAGAGAAGGAAAAGAGAGAGCAAGGATGGTATTTCTATACTGGTTCAGAGAATACTTCTGAGTGGATTTAAAGCACTGTGTTCCACCAGCTTTTCTGGGGAACCACGAAGGTAACAAACACACACGTAACTCTAGGCCCAGCACATTGCTGTCTGCGGTCAACAGGGGAACATTCCTGGAGGTGAGAGCCTCCCTCCCTCTTTACCGTCTCTCCAGGCACTTTCTGTTGTGCTTCAAACTCATCACTTTATCCTTAGGCTAATGCTTATCTTATTTGGCAACTAATGTTGACTCAACTTTCAACCTCGAATCTTCTCCAGTTTTGCTTTCAAACAAATGCAAATCCTATTAGATGAGGGACCCAGAGAGGAACCTGTGAACAGGCCTTGCTGAGTGCCCCCAGTTCACCACCCTGAGCTCATGCTCTCTGCCCATCACATCTTTCCAGTACTCTCCACACTCATCACACCCACTATAAAAACTCCCAGGTTTACTCATTTCTTCAGGTCTTCATTTCCTTATGAGTCGCAACTTTAGGTAAACGTGTGTACGCCTCTTTTGTTAATCTGTCTTTAACAAGGGGTCCCAGTTGAGAACTCAGAAGATATTTCTCCTTCCCTACAATGACTTACCTGGTTAAGACAGAGTGAGTGGTTTCCACTCTCAGGGTTATCGTGAGCTCCAAGGTGAAACAGTCCATGTGATGCAGTCTCAGGCCAGACGAGCGGGTTCTGGAATCAGTCTCTCCCATGAGGTCTCAGCAGCTGCCTTGTAGACACAGGCACCACTTCAAAGGAGTGAATGAGCCCAAGACCACTGGTTCCTACTGGGAAGACAGCCTCCTGTACCACCCTGGGAAGATGAGTGGGGGCTGCTAGTTCATGGACGACAGAGTCAGAAGAGAATGCAGGCTTTATTGGTTGGGGGTTGTGTAAGTGGGTCCCTGGCAGTGAGACCAAGGTCATACACCCACTTAAAGAAAGGGGGGTCAGGGTTCAGTGGGGAGCGTGGAAGGTTCTGTCGGGCCACTGAACTCTCACCTCCAGGCGCTAAACCAGCTCTGCTCCTACAGAACATGCCCTTGGAGGATGGAGACAAGCGTGTTTGCTGAGGATATGCTTAAACTCACAGAGCATCTCTTCCTGTGGCTGCTGATTGTTCAGAGGTTTCCAGTTTAAAGTCATTTTAGCCCCTTCATCCTTAACCATGAGCAGGCATCAGAGTCCCCGGAGGCCCAGACGGAGTGCAGAGTTTCTGATGACAAAGCGGCACGTCCACACGTGGAGAATCCCTGACCGACGGCTGCCTCTGCCTGCTGCACAGACATGGCCTCAGAGATGAACACTGACTCTCACCGTGTCTCTGGGGGAGCCGCTGTCAGGAAGCATCCACTGCTGGATGCGTTGGAAAGAGCCAAGCACCCTGGGCTCCTGGTGCTGGTGTGGACTGACCCGGGTGCTCTTGTGTGCGTGTGTGTGCACATGTGTGCTTGCGGCTGGGGACCTGAGGGCCGTACATGCTCCATCAACTGTGTGCTCCCAGGACTGCGATCGTGGGGCCCGTGCTGCACCCAGGCCGCCCACTGTCTGCTGCTCAGCCCAGAGGACCGACAGTTCTGCTGACCCATGGAGCCTGCCCAGCCCAGGTCAACGGCTGTCCTGCTGTGGAGGACACCGACTTGACAAACAAATGGGCGAAACAGTGGAAAGGATGCTCTTCATTAGAATTAAGTGTAAGAGACGACTTCTAGAGGCCTGTCCGCGTGAGTCTGTGCTGATCTGAGATTCACGAAGGGGCCTCATGAGGACCCCACACTGGACTTGTGGCACAGACCACCAACCTAGCACCCAAGTGCACCATGGACTCCCGGGCAGACTGCTGGCCATCAGGACTCATAACCATCCAGCAAATTTAGAAACGCCACAGGGAAGGAGCAGGACAGCAGAGGGACGTGCCCAGGGTTCTCCGATGAAGACGAGGCTGCGGCTGCGAACAGGGCCCCCACCCCGGCACACAGCCAGATTCGGGCCACATCACCCGGGCAGGGATGCCCGTAACTGGGGAAAGGGCTCTGAAGTCGTGTTCAGAGGAAGGAGAGCTCATCTTTGAAAAGAGGTTCTTTCTTTCCATTTAAAAAGTTCACACCAGTGGAAAGAGTTTATTCAAACACATTTCATTACATCACCTCCAAAGCATGTGTGAGCAGAGGCCGTTCAGGGCTGGAAACAAAGCGATTTCCTGTCGGTGCGGTTCAGAGCTGCCGTGACCCAGACCCCCATGGCCAGGCCCACCCAGCAAGGGGATGGGGGAAGCAGGGGAGGGGGAGGCACAGGCTGTTCTGGGGTACGCCTCCCTTCCTCCAGTTTTTGTTTGTTGGGCTCAGATATATGCGGCAAACAGACCGTTCTCACCCAGAACGCCCAGGTGCACCCTGAGGGCACTAAACTCCATTCACAGTGGACACCAGGAAGCAGGCCACTGTCCTGGGGACCAGGCTCACTGACCCCCGGATCCCAGGCCTGCCCTCCCCACAGGCTCCACACCTCTCAGGAAGAGAGCCGACAGGGCGGATGTCCTTGGGGTCACTTGAGTGGACAGTTACATCTCAGATGATTCAGTAACATCTCCTTCCAAACCCCATCCAAATAAGTCACATTCACAACAAAAACTGTAAGAAACTGGACTCTGGTATCCATTAAGAGTCTACATTTGTCCTTCAAAAATAACACCTAAGAAATACCATTTTTGAAAGTAATTCTACACTGTCTCTTGGAGAAAAGTTTAGATAACACATGAAAATCCAGCTCTCATCCTTTGTTTAGTTGAGCATACCTGTTTGGGGGGTGGGGGTGGCCTGGCCCCCTTGGGCTATAATCTCAGGCTCCCCCAGTGATGCAGACTCCTCCTCAGCCTTCACAACATCTGGACCCCTAGCCTCTTCCTCCTCTTTGCCTCACAAATCTTGTCCCAAGCTCCACTGGGGTGTCCTAGCCCAGGGAGGCTGACGAGAAAATTATCATCTGTCATCCAAATAGAAACCATCTCATGTGAGCACACAGACCCTGAGCTAGCCTCCTCGAGGACACTGGATCACACAGAAGAGTGGCCTCTGAGCATGGGCTGAGTGGGGGCCCTGGAACGAGACTCCAGAGACTGCCGGTCTCTGAGAGAGGACCCAGGGGAGGGGTGACTCTGCAGAGTGAGAGAGCCCTTCACTGATCCTGGGAAGAAGCAGGGGGACAGAGTGTGCTGTGCTCCAAGGGGATATGCTTGGTTTGATCCTTGATGGCACGGTGCGGTGACAGTGGGGTGATGCCGACGGGGGTCAAGACACCTCTGGGTGATAAAAGTACTCGAATGAGCTGAACCTGTGGCAGGTCTCCAGGAGCAGAATAAGCTGTCCTTCGGGATCCATCCTGACCACTGCCCTGGGGTAAGTCATGCAGCTTGTCAAGGCCTCCGGTCAGCATGTGAACAAACTCACCTCCAGAGTTATGATAAAGCTAAATAATCTAGCTTCCATAAAGCCCTCGGAGATGAAAGACACCAGAGAAATACAAATTATTATTTGTACCAGGAGATGGCCTCAATAGAAGAGAAAGTAAAATTCTCCCTTTGATAGAAGTCCACTTCAGCCAATGGAAAGCTCTGTGCTCCTAACCAGGGACCAGGACACCCGGCTGACCAGATAAGCACCTCCTCCCTCCCCACACTGTTCCCTTGTTCATCTGTTCTACCTGGGAACAATTGCTGGTTGTTTCTCTGCGGGGTGAGGCCTCCTTTCCATCTGACATTCCTCAGCAAACTGAACAAAATGAGTGATAACCCCCCAAAGAGGAGCGATGTATCTTCATTATAGCAATTATGCTTTACAAGCAGACTTTTTTATAAAAAGAAACAGGCATCAAGATTTTAAGTTCAAAAGTCAGTGAATGTGCTTATGGCAGTAACTTTAGCTGGCACCCAGCCTTTAAAGCAGGGAACCTGTCTTTTACCTAGGATGTTTCAGTGGGCTGCCTTCCCTGGTAAAAACGGTGGTCCCGTTTCACTCCAATAAACAAGATCAGAAACTCACACTGCAGTTCCCACAACCAGCAAGCAGGTCCTTCAAACCGGCCGCAGGTCTGCAGGCTCTGGTCAGTGAGTGACCAAATGAGGGAGAAAATCTAAGTGCCTGTCCTCCTTAGAGTGCGACCAAGTGGGAAGGAGCCCCCAGCTCCTGCAGCTCCTGATTCTCATGTCTGTCAGTGACCACACTTGCTTTAAATCTGCATCATGGCTCCACAAAGAATCTTCATGATAATTGCTGTAGTCTGGGGGGAAACACATTTATTTTTAAAAATTGGATTTTCTGAGTTATTTTTATTTATTTGGACAATAGAACAAATGTTTGGTTAAGGATTATTTAGAAAAAAATATATGTGACCCAGTGTGTGTGTGTGTATATATATATATATTTACATATGTATATAAATACATATACATAAATATGTATATTACAGAATCCCAGGGATAAAAAAGATGAAGGCAACCTTGACAAGCATACTGAATGATACAAACTGTCTTAGTCTATTAGGGTTGCTACAAAACAGGACCACAGACTGGCTTACAAACAACAGGGTTTCTGTCTCACAACGGTGCAGGAGCATGTCTGTGATCCAGGGGTCACATGGTCAGCTGTTGGGGGAGCCCTTCTCTGGCTGTGGATGGTCACTTGTCCTGTGTCTCCCGTGTCTTCACACGCTGAAGAGCTCTTTGGGATCTCTTTTATAAGGACACTAATGCAACCATGGAGGCTCCACCCTCATGACCTCGTCACCTCCCAACAACCTCACGCTGGGGCTAGCTTTCCCTGTGCAAATTCTGGACATAGACGTTCAATCCACTGCACAAATGCTGTGACCCTGTAAAAAGACATGCTATTTTAAGAATCTGCTTGTCCCAGACTTGGGAGGCAGAGTGGGCTGTGAAGGAATGGACATTGGGCTTAGAATCTGGGCTGCCACTGTCGTGAGACAGGCTGGGCTGACAGAGACAGCCCAGCATCACTTTCCTCACTGCCCAGACCCATACTGCCTCCAGTATAAAATGCACAGTGAGGTATGTGGTGCCAAGCAGACAGCGGACAGATGCTACCGCCCCTCGATTTTCTACCAGGATAAGAGAAGGAGAACTGCAGATACTGTTGAATACCTGTGAACTATTTTATGAGAATGTCTCATATTTGTCAGAGCCTGTATTGGTCTGTGGCACCCGAAGACGTTTCTTCCAGGCATTCCTGAAGGTGGGAGTTTAGGATTGATCTGAGGAATGTTAAGGTAATTACCAGGCACGGTATTTCATTAGGAAAGCTAGTTATTAAGCATATACTGTTTATAATATGGATGATAAAAGTCAGAGCGCTAAGGAGTTAAGAGTTCCCCTCTTTGCTTGTAATATTAAATTTTATTTTACCTGGGTACCTTATACCTAAAGGGCACAAATATGCCTAGAACCACCTTACGTCTGTATAGTTCTTACCATACAGTTTCTCAAGGCTTATAATTTAATCTTACCCTAAGAGCATCACTGTGATTTGAAGGGAGAGTTTTAGGATGAGGAAACATAGATTCAGTTCAGTTCAGTTCTGTTTAGTCACTCAGTTGTGTCTGACTCTTTGCGACCCCATGAATCGCAGCACGCCAGGCCTCCCTGTCCATCACCAACTCCCAGAGTTCACTCAAACTCACATCTATTGAGTCAGTGATGCCATCCAGACATCTCATCCTCTGTTGTCCCTTTCTTCTCCTGCCCCCAATCCCTCCCAGCATCAGAGTCTTTTCCAATGAATCAACTCTTCGCATGAGGTGGCCAAAGTATTGGAGTTTCAGCTTTAGCATCATTCCTTCCAAAGAACACCCAGGATTGATCTCCTTTAGAATGGACTGGTTGGATCTCCTTGCAGTCCAAGGGACTCTCAAAAGTCTTCTCCAACACCACAGTTCAAAAGCATCAATTCTTCGGCACTCAGCCTTCTTCACAGTCCAACTCTCACATCCATACATGACCACTGGAAAAACCATAGCCTTGACTAGATGGACCTTTGTTGGCAAAGTAATGTCTCTGCTTTTGAATATGCTGTCTAGGTTGGTCATAACTTTCCTTCCAAGGAGTAAGCGCCTTTTAATTTCATGGCTGCAATCACCATCTGCAGTGATTTTGGAGCCCCCCAAAATAAAGTCTGACACTGTTTCCACTGTTTCCCCATCTATTTCCCATGAAGTGATGGGACCAGATGCCATGATCTTAGTTTTCTGAATGTTGAGCTTTATGCCAACTTTTCACTCTCCTGAGTTTCATCAAGAGGCTTTTTAGTTCCTCTTCACTTTCTGCCATAAGGGTGGTATCATCTGCATATCTGACGTTATTGATATTTCTTCTAGCAATCTTGATTCCAGCTTGTGCTTCTTCCAGCCCAGCATTTCTCATGATGTACTCTGCATATAAGTTAAAGAAGCAGGGTGACAATATACAGCCTTGACATACTCCCTTTCCTATTTGGAACCAGTCTGTTGTTCCATGTCCAGTTCTAACTGTTGCTTCCTGACCTGCATATAGGTTTCTCAAGAGGCAGGTCAGGTGGTCTGGTATTCCCATCTGTTTCAGAATTTTCCACAGTTTATTGTGATCCACACAGTCAAAGGCTTTGGCATAGTCAATAAAGCAGAAATAGATGTTTTTCTGGAACTCTCTTGCTTTTTCAATGATCCAGCAGATGTTGGCAATTTGATCTCTGGTTCTTCTGCCTTTTCTAAAACCAGCTTGAACATCAGGAAGTTCACGGTTCACATATTGCTGAAGCCTGGCTTGGAGAATTTTGAGCATTACTTTACTAGCGTGTGAGATGAGTGCAATTGTGTGGTAGTTTGAGCATTCTTTGGCATTGCCTTTCTCTGGGATTGGAATGAAAACTGACCTTTTCCAGTACTGTGGCCACTGCTGAGTCTTCCAAATTTGCTGGCATATTGAGTGCAACACTTTCACAGCATCATCTTTCAGGATTTGAAATAGCTCAATTGGAATTCCATCACCTCCACTAGCTTTGTTTGTAGTGATGCTTTCTAAGGCCCACTTGACTTCACATCCCAGGATGTCTGGCTCTAGGTGAGTGATCACACCACAGTGAGTATCTTGGTCATGAAGATCTTTTTGTACAGTTCTTCTGTGTATTCTTGCCACCTCTTCTTAATATCTTCTGCTTCTGTTAGGTCCATACCATTTATGTCCTTTATCAACCCCATCTTTGCATGAAATATTCCCTTGGTATCTCTAATTTTCTTGAAGAGATCTCTAGTCTTTCCCATTCTGTTGTTTTCCTCTATTTCTTTGCATTGATCGCTGAGGAAGGCTTTCTTATCTCTTCTTGCTATTCTTTGGAACTCTGCATTCAGATGCTTATATCTTTCCTTTTCTCCTTTGCTTTTTGCTTCTCTTCTTTTCACAGCTATTTGTAAGGCCTCCTCAGACAGCCATTTTGCTTTTTTGCATTTCTTTTCCATGGGGATGGTCTTGATTCCTGTCTCTTGTACAATGTCACGAACCTCAGTCCATAGTTCATCAGGCACTCTGTCTATCAGATCTAGGCCCTTAAATCTATTTCTCACTTCCACTGTATAATCATAAGGGATTTGATTTAGGTCATACCTGAGTGGTCTAGTGGATTTCCCTACTTTCTTCAATTTCAGTCTGAATTTGGCAATAAGGAGTTCATGATCCGAGCTGTAGTAGATTCAGGAAGGTTAAATGATTTTGAAGAACTGATGGGCAAGTTGGGGGCACTGCTGGCCCCAACAGTGGGAAACTATGAGAGCTTGCACACCATCTTTCTGGGGGTGGAGGGTGCAGGCCGGGCTGAGAGCACAGCATCTCCAGGGAAGGTGAGGGGTCCTTAGAGGACCAATGGAGGATGGCAGTTGGTTACAGGGTCTGTCTGGGCGTGGCCCCCTGCTAGGCTCCTCTCTGCTGACAAGAGTCAGTCTTCCTGGTAATGAACGACCCGGGAGGGGACCTGTGACCCCGAGTTCCTGCAGGGGCTTTGTGCTCAGGCAGATGTGGGGGTTCAGAGGGAGAACCCCCCTTATTTGCTCTTTTTCACGTGCCTTTGGATGAGTACAGAGAGCATAACTGCCGGGGCACAGAGTAGGTTTTGTAGTTTGTGGTTCGGTTGGAGACCACCAAACTGTTTCCCAAAGTGGCTGTATGGTTTCACATCGCATCAGCAATGAGTGAAGTTTCAACCGTCCTAAAAATCCTCTGTGCTCTGTCTATTCATCCTGCCCTCCCTTCTAACCCTTGGCAACCACGCATCTTTTTACTGCCTTCTTAGCTTTCATTTTCCCAGAAATGTCATAGAGTTGGAATAATGTACACATGTGTGTCTGTGATTGTGCGTGCATCGATGCATGTGTGAGTATGTGCCTGTGTAGCTTCATTTATTTATTGCAGTCACTGAGGATGCAGGAGGCGTGGGTTGGTCATGGAACTCGCCACAGGCTGCAGCACTGGCAGAACCAAGATGTGAAGCCAGCTCGTCGCCCAAACTCCTACTGGACAGAATGCCCAGACACCTCCCATGTTTTTCCAGGGAGGGGAGGGCCCAGGGTGAGGGACCGTGTGGATTGTGTGTCCTGATCTTGCTCCGGGTTCTGGCCTGGCCAGTTGTGCTTGGTTTTTCATACAATATTGAAGGAGATGGTCACTTACAAGCAAACCTGCTTTCAGTTGCCTGTGTGGGGGTGGAAGTGCTCCGGGGGCAGAGAGTGGTGTGCCTGTGAAGTGCCCCCGCCTGGACTCGCCTGCAGCAACCCCACCGTCTCCCCCAGCCCTGTCTACTCATTACTGCCCATTATCAGATGGAAGCAGTCCAGCCCCCACTGAGCAGCGAGCACCCTACCGTCCACATGGGCACAGGATGGCTGAGCACAAGCCGGCAAGTGTGTTTTCCTCTCCATCCCCCTGTGACTGGAATGACTAGTAAGAGCAACATGAAAGTAAAATGGTCTCAAGCCTGAAACACTTGCGGAAGGAACACTTCAAGTCCGCCTTTCATCACTGAACTTAGACTAAATTATGCCATCAAAACGCCATATTATTGCAAATTAGTCAAATTAATTAATCTAAGTCAGTCCTTGGCTGTATTAATCATATGTTTGACAATTTCATGAGAGAAAGAACGTGACTTTTTTCAGCTTACTGTGTGCAGACGAGCCTCCCTGACAGTTGGCCTCTCTTCTGCTCCAGGCTGGTGTTTTACAAACTCTGCAGACACAGAGAGAGTCTTATGGACTCATGGACCCAGGGGTGCAGGGGTTGGGGGGGAAGGAGAGAGAAGCATGGAAACATATACATTGCCACAGGTAAAACAGATAGCCAGTGGGAGTCTGCTGCATGACTCAGGGAACTCCAACCAGGGCTCTGTAACAACCTAGATGGGTGGGATAGGGAGGGAGATGGGAAGGAGGCTCAAAAGGAAGGGGACATATGTACACCTATGGCTGCTTCATGTTGATGTATGACAGAAACCAACACAATTCTGTAAAGCAATCATCCTTCAGTTAAAAAATAAATAAATTGAAAATAAAAACAAAAGCTCTGCAGAAGTAGAATTCCTTCAAATACATTAATACTGAGTTTCACAGTTTCTCCTGTCACTTTGTTTGTATTTGAAAATAACTACCTTCGTGCTCTTAAGATTGCAAGAACTTAAGTGGTGTTTGTTTTTTTTTTAAGCACTCAAACCTGTTAAAAAAAAAAAGACTGCCTTGTGCACATTCCATTTTCATAATTCTCTTTTAAATACCAGAAACCCACAAGTATACACTCGAGAAGAGATTTCTGTTGGAGTTGTGTATGGACCTTAGAATTCTGAGTGCTCCTGAGGGCGCCCCACGCCTGATGAAAGCGATGTGACTCACACCAACGCCTCCTCCCGAGTCGGCACTCACTGTCATGAACGAACCAGAAGGGGCTCTTCCTGCTCACTTCGGGTCAGGCACACTGCCCCTACGTCGTCAGTCTGTCCCTCACGGTTCATCAGAAAGTGCGATCTCTGGAAAAACACTGGTGACGTGTAACGGTTCAATAGTGGTGGTGCCATGAGCAGGCGCCTGCGTGACCGGGGCTCCATGACCACCGCCATCTTACAGACTGGAATGCCGAGGCTACATGCCCAGGCTCACAGCATTTCCACCATGGCTGAATGACGCGATAATTAGGGAAAGACAGAAGTGCTCCAATATCTGCTGCTGCTCTGAAAGTGAATTTCTAAGTCATCAGGTAAAACTGTTTCCCCTCCAGCAGGCTTGGTCCTTCGCAGAGCGCAGAACCAGGGCCCATGCGGGCCCGCAAGGCCTGGCGGGGCGGGGCGTGAGGAGGCGGCGGCGGAAGCAGCCCTAGGGCCGCACAGGCGTCCTCATGGCTCTGGGGTCCGAGCCAGGACCCCCGGCCTCTTTCTGACACAGCTGCCGTCTCGGGCTCACGTCTCCAGACCTCAGTTAACTCAGCACACAAGGTGTTGACTTAGAAACCTGCCGAGTGTGGTTCCAGTTAGGTGGGGCCTGAGGAGAGGGGATGGGTCCGTGTTCTCTGCTGTCACTTTGCCCAGATGTTCTCACTCACGTGACATGAGGGATAAACGACAGCCGTGATGGCTGGTGAGGCCGGTGAGAACAGCGCGAATTTCCCTGACGTGTTTCCTAGAAGTGGCCCATTCTCACTGTTCTCGCTGGCCTCTGCACCTCCATGTTCAGGCTAACACCAAGCCCTAAGTGGAAAAACACTGTGCTAAAGGGGCCCTTGTGGTCTTTTGGGCCCAACTGGATACAGGAAGTACAGAATGGCAGCAAAAACATGTTTACACAGTTTTCTGGGCAGGTATCTGTGTCTCCCCGAAAGTGGGAGGGTGATGTTTACTGAAAGCTTTGAAATTAGCCTCAAAGGACTGACCCACACCAGGTTTCTCAAAATTGGTTTGGCTACCACCCAAGCAGTTCCTGTCTTACTCTGGAAGCCAGAAAAGGTGATCTGGGCCCCCATCTCCAGAGGCCCTGGCAGGCATTTCTGGGAGGCAGTGGGAAGGGAACCCACGGAAGTCTTTGTTGAGAAGCAAATCTGGCGGTCCCCCCACCCCTGTGGTCAATATTCCTCTGGGCAATGACTGGATTATGAAATCTGTAAATATCAATAAGTATTCTGGGATTCTGCTTGGCTTCTGTCAGGAAGAGCATGAGAAGATGTCTTGGGAGGACCCCCAGGGAGGTGGGATTCAGAGTGGCCACAGACGGAGTCACCCTGACAGAGGTGCACTCCTCTGCCCTCAGCCCCCCTCACTCAGTAACCATCCTGTTTTAGCACAATCAGCTCAGAACACCTACAAGTCTTCCTGGGGCGACCCCCACATCTCCTTGGTTACTTCTGGTATTTATTCTGATCTCAGTATAGGAGTGACTTTCTACTCTGTGTTATCTTGTTCTTATTTGAGTCATGCTTCAGGTATATTTTTGATGAAAATACCAGCTGCAGATGTTGGTCTGGCATTAAGTCTCTGCTCTGTTAACTCTGCTTTATAACCCAAGGTGAGCATTCCAGAGTTGTACACAGAACACACACTTCCTGAAGAAATGATGAACCACATAATTTTTTGGCAAAATCATGCTTTCACTTGGTATTCATTGGAATCATAATGATACCAATATTTTGAAAAAACATGTCAACAATTTGAGAACTCTTTAGAGATGAGATTCATGTGGACCCCCAGCTGAAACTGAGATTGGCAGCGACAACAGACACACAAAGAGGAACTGAGTGTGCTTTTCTCTAAAGGTACCGGAACCACAGTAAATTCAGGCTACCTATAAAACAGGCACAAAAATAATGTGACGTTTATGAACAACCCCTGAAGCTGGCCCACACTTTTCACTCTCAAGTATCATTTCATTAGATGATACTGCTTTATCTATTTTGATAGCTATGTATTCAGTGGCTTCATAAGTCTTATTCCTGTTTATCGCACTGATTTTACCAACTATCTGTGAAAGGTACTTTAATGATGCCTGGGTTATAGGAATAAAAAGCTAGTATTCCCACCATGAAGAATTTTACATTAGGTCACTCTTCTTTCAGACAGCAGCATGTCTGAAAGCTAGGATGCTATCTGTGTTGTACACACACGCACTGTACACACACTGTCACACACTACATACCCACAATACACATGCTGTCATGCATTATACACACACGCACTAAACACATGATGTCACACAGTATACATACACACAACACACACACACTGTACATATGCTGTCACACGCTATACACTATACACACACATTATACACATGCTGTCACACTATACACGTGCTGTCACACATTATACACATACTATACACACTATAGACACACACTAAACATGCACTGTACACACAGTCACACACTATACACACTGTACACAAGCTGTCACACATACACACACAAACACATACTGTTACATATAATACACACACACAATACACACAACTATACACACACTGTCACTATACACATGCTGTCACACACTATACACAGTCACACATTACACACACGCTGTCACACTATACACACACTATATGCATGCTGTCACACATTATACACACACTATACATACTATAGACACACACTAAACACACACTGTACACACACTGTCACACACTATACACAAGCTGTCACACATTATACACACACACACTATACATACACTATCACACCGTATACACATTCTGTCACACATTATACACAGTATCATACACTAAACACACACACACTATACACACACTGTCACACTATACAGATGCTGTCACACCTTATACACACACTACACATGCTGTCACACAATTAAATACACCTACACAATACCCATTCTGTCATACATTATACACACTATACAGTGCTGTCATACACTATACACATGCTGATACATGCACACTATACACATGCTGTCACACATTATACACACTATGCATGCTGTCACATACTATACACATACTGTCTACTGTGCACACACACTACACACGGTAACACACTATACACATGCTGTCACACCTTATACACACACTGTCACATTATACACATTCACACATTATACATACACTATACACACAGTCACACACTATACACACACATTATACACATGCTGTCACACACTATAAACACTATACACACACTGTCACACAGTATACACACACACTGTGCACATGCTGTCAGACATTATACACAAGCTGTCACACATACACATGCTGTCACACATACTATATACACGCTGTCACACACTATACACACACACGATACACACACACTGTACACACTGTGTACAACCCCTTTCCAAGGCTGAGGAATTCTCCACCCTGTGAGTTTCATAGACAGGTAAAGCCAACCTTCCACTAAAGAAGACCCAAAGTCTGCATCCACCCTTTCTCCACATCACCCTCCCTCCAAACCAGGAACAGATGAGGCATTATACAACCCGTTTGACACTTTGCATATGGAGCTAGTGTTATGGGTTAAACTGTGTCTCCTGCCCAATCCATAGGCTTACATCTTAGGTTCAGTATCTTAGATGGACTTTATTTGGAGGTAAGATCACTACAGAAGTAATTAATGAAAACAAGGCTGTTATGATGGGCCTCAGTTCAATATGACTGATGTCCTTATAAAAATGGTCAATCTGGACATAAACAGGCACAGAGGGAAGAGCTGTCTACAGTGTCCACAAGCCAAGGAGCCAGGCCTTGACAGATTCTCTCTCAGCCTCAGAAAATGGACCAGCTCTGAGGCTCTGGCTGCTCTTGCCTACTTTCTAGCCAACCAGTGGCCCTTCAAAATTTTATTATCTTCTTAAACCATTCAGAGTCTGCTGGTTGAAATTAACCACCTTGATGGATATGGAAACTGGTACCAAGGATGGTTATTCAGCCTGGAGGCTGCAGGGAAATTTGGCAGAAAGCATAAAAATGCAACTGGTATCAAGGGATTTTTAAAGCAGAGAACTCTAGTTCCCTTTCCTCACAGAAGACTTCTGACACCAAATGTGTCTTTTTTTTTTTTTCCTCACACCAGCTAGTTCACCAACTGTCCAGATACCAGCCAGGCATCTACTATTCAGTTTGATTATAACACTGAGTACATGGATGCAGTAATGATCGAGCAGGTGAAGGGCCAGTTCTGCATAATCCCCCACTTCAGATGTCTTATCCACTACAAGGTTGTCCCCTGGGCTTCTGAGCGACTGGTTATAATCTGGATATTCCTACAACCCCCTTCTCAGGCTCTGGAATTTGTTCATGGAATTGAAGGAAACATATGTACCAGTTACTATAAAGGATGTGATAAGGGTCTAGATGAAGGGCCAGATTAACAGATACATAGGGCAAGGTCCAGAGGGTCCCAAGTGCAAGGTTTTCTGTCTCCAAGGAGTTGGAATAGGTCACCCTTCCAGGGTGGATGTGTTCACCAACCCAGAAGTTCTTTGGGCCCCTTTCTTGAAGGTTTCTGTGGGGGTTCCATTATGTATGTATGACTGGATGGATTGTTGGCCACTGGTGGTTCACTTACCCTCCAGCCCTCTTCCCCTCCCCCAAGGCTGGGAGCGGGGAGAGCTCCAGTCCTCTAATCACAGGCTGCTTCCCCCTGGAGACTGTCCCCAACCTTCATAGCTCCCAGAAGTCACCTCAGCACAAACACAGGGGCTTCTTACAGAGAACAAGATGCTTCTCTCACCTTCACCACTACCGAGCCATTTCAGCACCTGAGCACAAAAAGCACAAAAGCAAATGTAACCAAAGATGCTCTCACGGCTCTTCCCACTGAGGCAATCACAGGGGTTTGCGGAGCTCTGGGACAGAATACATTTGTCTTCTTGTGTCACAGCATCGTAGGTATGAACTCAGTAACCCTTGATGTGCAGAGACAGAACAGCTCAGAAAATGGTGCCTGGGTTTTGCCCAGAATGGAGTGTCCCTTGATGGCCTGACTTTGGGACCCTCAGCTGCTGCTACTATAGAACTGATTAGGGTATGAGGAATTCAAGGACACTGGGATAGATGGCTGACTGCGTGCACTTGGAGACTGATGGAAACAAGCCCAAATCTTTGCATCTTTACTTGAGGAAACTTCTGAGATTCTAGTGTCTGTGCTTAAAGAGCATCTTTTCTCTTGTAGTTGCACAGCTGTGATGACTCAAAAGCAAAAGCAGACTTTCACTTGGCTGATATTACATTATAGTGCTTGATAAATGCACAATTGACCTATGTACTCTTTTGTATAGGAGCTCAGGTGGAGTATGCCTGGGTATTTAAGTGTCCCATGTCCTCAGGCTCCACTGAGCCTGCTTCACCACCACACCAGTCTTCTTCCCTTCTCTGATAAGACTTATAACCATACGTACATCAGCTTGTGACTGGATAAACGAAATGAGCAAATATTCATATAATGAAACATTTTGTTGTTGTGTTGTTGCTAAGTTGCATCAGATTATTTTGCCACCCTGTGGACTGTAGCCCTCCAGGCTCCTCTGTTCATGGGATTGCCCAGGCAAGAATACTGGAGTGGGTTGCCATTTCTTTCTCTAAGGGATCTTCCTGACCCAGGGATCAAACCCACATCTCCTGCATTGGCAGGTGGATTCTTTACCACTGAGTCACCAGGGAAGTCCAGTGAAATGCAATTCAGCAATAAAAAATGAAATACGTATACATGTTACAACTTGGATGAACCTTAAAAACATTATGTGAGGAAAAGAATCCAGACACAAAAGACCACATAGTATATAATTCTCTTTATATGAAATATCCAAGAAAGAGAAAATCAATAGAGACAGTAGATTCCCAAGAACAAAGCTGGAAGTATTACACTTACTGATTTCAAGCTATACTACAAAGCTACCTTAATAAAAAAATATGGTACTGGCACAAAAACAGGCATACAGAACAATGGATCAGCATTGAGAGTCTGAAAATAAATCCACATGTATTTAGACAATTAACTTAAAGGAGCAAAGAACATACTGTGAAGAAAAGACAATCTCGTCAATAAACAGTGTTGGGAAAAGTAAAAAGCCACCTGTAAAAGAATGCAACTAGATCACTACCATACACCACACACAATTAACTCAAAATGGATTAAAGTTCTGAATATAAGACCTGAACTACAAAATTACCAGACAAAAACATGAGGGGTAACCACAATGACATTGGGTACAGCAATGTTTTTGGGGCTCTGACTCCACAGCAAAAATTAACAAATGGTACCACATCAAACTAAAAAAGCTTCTGCACATTGAAAAAAATAAAACCATCATCAAAACAAAAACTGCTTACTGAATGGGAGAAGATATTTGCAAATCATATAACCAATAAGGGAATAATATCTAAAATATATAAAGAACTCAAACAACTCAACAACAACAACAAAACAAACAACCTGATTTAAAAAATGGGCAGAGGACCTGACTAGACATTTTTCCAAAGAAGACATAAAGATGGCCAACAGGTACGTGAAAAAATGTTCAAAAACCCTAGTCATCTGTGAAATGCAAAGCAAAACAATATCACCTCATATCTGTTAGGATGGCAGTCATCGAAAAGTCCACAGATAATAGAGATTGGAGAAAAGGGAACCCTCATATACCATTGGTGGGAATGTAAATCAGTGCAGCCACTATGGGAAGCAGTAGGGAGATTTTTCAAAAAATTAAGAACTATTCAACTCTGAGCATTTATCTGAAGAACACAAAAACACCAATTTGAAAAGATATATGCACTCCAAGGCTCACTACAAAATTATTAACAATAGCTAAGACATTGAAACAATCTAAGTGTCTAAAAACAGATGAATGGATAAAGAAAATGTGAATGTATATATATGTATCACACTCCCTGATTTCAAGCTATACTACAAAGCTACACTAATCAAAACAATATGGTACTGGCACAAAAACAGACATATATATATATATATAATGTAGTATAATATATATAATGAAATATTACTCAGCCATGAAAAGAATGAAATCTTTCCATTTGCAACAACATGGGTGAACCATGAGGGTATTATGCTTAGTGAAGTAAGTCATATGGAGAAAGACAAATAGCATATGATTTCACTCATATGTGGAATCTAAAAAAACCCAAAGCAAACAAAATAAAACAAACTCAAAGATACAGAGGACAGAAGAGTGATTACCAGAGGGGGAGGGGATTGGAGGATAAGTGAATGGGTGAAGGGTATGAACCACATGGGCTGGAGAGCAATAATAGCTGTGCTGCTGCTGATACTCCTGTGTGCACAAATGTAGAGCCAGAATACTGGACACCTGAAACTCATATAATAAAAAAAATAATGAGATGGTAAAGTTTATGTTATGTGTATCTTACCATGTTTAAAAATGTAAACATTTCTAAAAGGAAAATAGTTTCCTGGTGCATGGAGTTGGGGGTGGGAATGAGGAGTAGGGTACATGAGTGAGACTAAAACTGCACTGTGAGGACGGCTTCACAACCCTGTACATTCACTAAAAATCACCTAACAGTACAGTTAAAATGAGTGAGTTTTATGGTATGTAAATTTGACCCCCCATAAAACTGTTAAAAAAAATTGGACTTCCAAATCATACAACCTTTATCTATTGGAATAATAAATAAAACCTAAGTTGTTTTAAACAATGTACCACAAAGGGATAAAATACAGAATCTGTCTAATTCTAGTTTTATTATGTTTCAGTAGGATAGCTGTTTGGGCTAATGTAACAAAATAAAAAGAACATCTTTATTCAAGCCATTGAAATAGAAATAAATTTTTAAAGAAAAATCACACTGTGATTTTTTTAAAACAACAGTGTTGTAGATATCTTAAATCCTTAACAATTAGGTTAGAAAAAATTGCTTTCACTTAGACTTCATTGGATCACATCTATTAGTTTGGTCACATAAATGTCAGTACATAGCAGTCTTTTACTAATTAATTATTCAGCCTAAAGTCTATTAGCAAATATTTACCACTTACAGCCTAATTAAAATTGAACCCAGGTTACTATTAAATAGAGGTCACTCTAAAGCTCTTCTCAAGAGAAATATAGGCTCATTTATAGGAGAATCACAAGGAAATCCCACTCAGAGGGTAGTTATTCAGAAGTCGATAAGAAATTCAAGGACACAGGGAGCATTCAACCCTCACAGGTCTATTGTTGTTCCTTTTAATCAAGTATCAGATTCATTGAAGCTGGGTGATGATATGTATCTGGCAAGAGGAAGGCAGGTTTTTAGGGAGTAATGAGTAAGTCAAAAACTAAGGTCATGGCATCTGGTCCTATCACTTCATGGCAAACAGATGGGAAAAAGAAATGGAAAAAAGTGGTAGATTTTATTTCTTGGGCTCCAGAATCACTGTGGATGGTGACTGTAGCCATGAAATTAAAAGACACTTACTCCTTGGTATAAAAGCTATGACAAACCTAGAGAGTGGATTAAAAAGCAGAGAAATCACTTTGCCGACAAACGTCTGTATAGTCAAAGCTATGGTTTTTCCAGTAGTCTTGTGTGGATGTGAGAGTAGGACCATAAGGAAGGCTGAATGCTGAAGAATTGATGCTTTTGAACTGTGGTGATGGAGAAGACTCTTAAGAGTCTCTTGGACAGCACGGAGATCAAGTCAGTCAGTCCTAAAGGGAGTCAACCCTGTATTGGAAGGACCGAAGCTTAAGTTCTAATACTTTGTCCACCTGATGCAAAGAGCTGACTCACTGGAAAAGACCCTGATGCTGGGAAAGATTGATGGCAGGAAGAGAAGGGGGCAGCAAAGAATGAGAATGGTTACATAGCTCATAGACAGACTCAGTGGACATGAATTTGTGCAAACTCTGGGAGATAGTGAAGGACAGAGGAGCCTGGTGTGCTACAGTTCATGGGGTCGCAAAGAGCCAGACACAACTTAGTGAATGAACAACAACAACGAGTAAGTCAACTCCTCACCACAGAGAAGCACGACTGAGTAAGTGTAAAGAGTGCCATAGTCTGTGGGGCGGGTGTCTCTCCCCGTTTAGCACAGCTCCTTGAGAAAGTCACAGACAGAGAAGAGGACAACTTTCTGGTTTTATAATGTGAGGTCGTCTGCCCCTTGGAACTGTAGCTGGACTCTGGACTGAACTGGGGGCTCTCTGAGGGAGACTGTCACAAGACCTGTCCTTTCATCACTCAGGGAGACAAGAGGAGCTTTAGTGGTTTTTTCTTCTACTTTACCATGTGAAGTGAAAGTCGCTCAGTTGTGTCCGACTCTTTGCTACCCAATGGACTATACAGTCCTTGGGATTCTCCAGGCCAGAATACTGGAGTGGGTAGCTGTTTCCTTCTTTAGGGGATCTTCCCAACTCAGGGATTGAACCCAGGTCTCCCACATTGCAGGCAGATTCTTTATCAGCTGAGCCACCAGAGAAGCCCACTTTACCATGTAAATGTCTGCAATTCTGTCCTGCAGGTCTGCGCTCTTCCTGGAGGGTCTGGAGGGGATCACATTTCCTCACACCTTCCGTTCATTTACAGTGGTGCTGCCAAGCTGCATCGATACAGGTTGTCCAGTATATATGTATGTGTGTATGTGTATATATTCACTACATGTGCATGCCTCACTTCATGCTGGCCTGTGCACCTGTGAGTTTGCTAACTGTTCTATAATACATTACTCCTTGTCTCATCTATACTGGTACATAAAGGGCTTTCGTTGGTAGGATTATCTTATTTCCCCAACACTACATATTGATATTAGAGAAAAAATGTCAATGTTTCAACAAAAGTAGAGACTCTTAGTATTTCTTTTCTGGCAAGATACTGAACTTCCCTCTCAATTCACACTGTCAGTGCTCTTCGGGATGTGCCCTCTGACCCCCATCCCTGTGTCACCCGCTCGACCTCCCAGGGTCTCCCCACATGACCGCAGGTCATCTTTTTGGAGGAGACTGTATTCACATCTAAACAAAGGTCATAATGTCAACATGCTAAGGGAGGGGAGTGGAAGTTTCCCAACTATTAGCCAGTGATTATGTTTCTTCTTCCTTCTTGAAACTCAGTCTCATAAAAGGCAAAGTCTTATTTAAGTTCTGATTCTTGTCTTTGTACACTAGTCACTCATTGAAAAGGAGTCTCAATTAAAAATAACCTTAAAAATTCAAAATAAGCAGCACCAAAAACTTCTAAAAGCTCACAGACATGTCACTGTGGACACCCTGCATGGTGCAGAAAGACCACTAGGAAGGGGAGAATGAGACAGGAAGTGATCTGGAGAACTTAGAGAGGAAGAGACACTTTCAGTAACTTTACTGTGTAGTAAACAGTGATCAGGCTTCCCCAGTGGCTCAGCAGTAAAGAACCTGCCTGCCAGTGCAGGAAACATGGGTTCGATCCTTGGGTTGGGAGGATCCCCTGGAGGAAGGCATGGCAACCCACTCCAGTATTCTTGCCCAGAGAATCCGCATGGACAGAGGAGCCTGGCAGGTTACAGTCCATGGTTTCGCAGAGAGCTGGACATGACTGAGCAACTAAACAACAACAACCAGTGATCACGGGAAAAAACCAAGACAGTCAGTCTGTCAGTCAAGACAAAATGAACAGCCCATGTTTTGCCATCAAACCTCAACATGAAAAAACATACTTTGGGTGAGTGTATTAGTTTCCTATCGCTGCTGTAACAGATTACCACAAACTTATTGGCTGAAAACAGCACACGTTTACCGCTGTGTGATTCTGGATTTCAGAATGTGGCACAGGTCTCACTGGGCTGAAGCCAAGGCTCCTGCAGGTCTGCGCTCTTCCTGGAGGGTCTGGAGGGGATCACATTTCCTCACACCTTCCGTTCATTTACAGTGGTGCTGCCAAGCTGCATCGAGACAGGTTGTCCAGTATATATGTATGTGTGTATGTGTATATATTCACTACATGTACAGCCAGCCACCCGCCAAGCATTCAACTCTGTGAACCCCTTGTTAACCTACTATATGTACCTCCAAAGGGAAATAATTCAAGACAGACACCTCTGAGTGTGTGTGTGAAGTTTCTTCTTGTTTGGAGTTTGCTAGTTTGCATTTTCTGCTCTTTTCACGTTGAGTTTCATGTGAGGTGTGTGACCCTGCCTCATGGCACAGGCTCTGGGGTCAGAACTGCTGATGTGAAGCTCAGCTCTGCACCCACTAAGCGAACTTGGGGAAGTTAACCGTCCTGTCTGGGCCTCAGCTTCCTCTCCTGCTAAACAGGGCAATAATGGCACAACCATCAAAACCCAGTGAAGCTGACCTCCACCCCGCACACTCTGGTTCAGCTGGTGGAGGCTGCTGGAAGGACATCAGGACTCCCTGATGCCCCCTCACCCCCCAGGACAGGTTTCCCCTCAGCTGAGTTTGGAGACTAGAGATGAGCCTCCTCCCCACTTGTGCCCATCACCCTCCCCCTGCTACATCTGGGTTTCTTTAAATAGCTTGTGTTTTTATCCAAGTGAGACACACACTGAATCAGAATTGGTGATTTTTATTGGTCTTTTCTTGCTAATTTTATAGAAAGAGGAAACAACCACTTAGGATAAAAGTTAAATACCAATACGTACTTCTGATGCAATCGCCTCTAATAAGACTGTCACTGTTAGGGAATGGCTCAACACCTGAAAACTGTGTCTTCTAATGGGCTCCTCAAGACAGATAAATCTGATTACTATATGCCTATTTTTTTGTTACAGGTACTTTGAAACTGCGTTGTTGCTCTTGACCTGACATTAAAGCCCATTCCAAGTAAGATTTTTAAGTGAATGAGCACAGAATACAATACTGAGATTGACTTCAGACATTTCTAATTGTTTTGAGTTTACTGGCTATTTCCCTTCATTCGAATGTACTAGAAAATTCTTTGTGTATTACTGTGTACATGGAGCATATACACCTGGATGCCGAGCCCGTCCTGGGTATGATAGAACGTCCCTTTCTTGTGACAAGTCGTGATGAGGCTGCATAATCCTTACTGAGCAAAATGGACTAAAAGAAACTCAGCCACACACCATAAAACCATGGAATTGTGCCACTTTAGAGCTGGAAAATCCCTAAGAGATGATCTAGTCTAACTGCCTAATTATATGGATGAAGAATCCAGTAAAATACAGGGTCCATTTGTCAGAAAGCGCCTCTAACTAAGCAGAGCTGGCAGGCCAGAGCCTACCAGCTCAGCCCAGAGGGAGGGGGAGACGTGTCACCGGGCCAGTGGCCGCCCTCATGTCTTGTGTGTGGGAGGCTGGGCTCTGGAGCTCTCCCGTTAGTCCCGGGCAGACCGGGACGCCTCGAGGGACAGGAGGCATGGTGGCCGGGCCACAGCAGAATGTGTCGGTCACACAATTTCAGTGAGACCCAACCAGGAAAAAGGGGTCTGACAAAACAGATGTGAAGTTAGAGTTTTATGAATATGGTCCAGTCTGCCTTCCTGTAGTCATGCCTGACAGCCTGAAATGTTATAAGTGATTCCCTTTCCATTTCTGTCCTGGATGGTCTTCCCAGGATGATTCACGACTCTCCTCTAACCATTAGGAACCGAGTCTTCTCACAGAGGCTGGGTCCGTGGTGGGGCCTTAGGGAGGGGTTGTCAGGGAAGAAGGTGGTGGGTGCCCAGGGTCTCCCAGGAGAAGAAAGTCGCAGTGGGAGGTTGGGAGGACCGCTGAGGGTCTTTGTTGGGGTCCCAGGGGCTTATCCAAGGCCAGCCCACTGACCCATCAGCTCACCTGAGGTGCTCTGAGTCCGTGTTGGCCAGACCAGCTGCTAACCAGGTGCCTCTCCACATGCCCACCTGGCGGGCCCGACTCTAGTCCCGCAGCCGCCAGTTGGCGCAGTAGGACAAGAATCCTCCTCAACCCCTGCTGAGGTTGACGAGTCTGCCCTGGAAGAAAGACGTCTTCAAACACATCGGGCGTCTGATCCTGACTGCGAAAGAACAGCCCCCAGGGTGGAACGACTGAAGTGGCAGTGCTCCAGGGGTTCTCTGGGCACTGGGCTTTGCCAGCCTCACCCAGAGGTGGCTGTTCCCATCTCACCTGTAGAGTTTCCAGGTAGGGCTGGAGGAGAGGCAGGCATACAGGTCCCTCTGAGGAGGAGGAAGGCTGGGCGAATGAGAATGTTGAGACTTCTGGGAGAAAGGGCCATAAGTTCAGGACAGAAGTTTCCCTCTGCCCTCACAGGCCGTCACCTGGGCCTGAGAATTAAAGTGATGTAGGAAAGATCAAGAGGGAACAAGCCTACAGGCTCATTTACTGGAGGTTTAGGAGCCTTCACAAGGAGCAAAGACGCAAAGAAGCCATGACCTTAAATGCTTTTATATTGGGCTGGACAGAAAGGAAACTGCGGAAAAGTAACTACCATACACGGGGAGGCCGGGAAAGGCAGGAGTCACGTTAACAGGGCCCGTCTGCGCAGAGCGCTCTCGGCCTGACTCCCTACCGGGCAGGATGAGGACGTTACTCCCTCCAGGCTCTAGGGGCCATCTTCCATGGTGGCGGGGTGGGGGTCTTCTCTGCCGCGTCCAGGAAGGGTACCCTTCTTGCGCCTGGTGTTATTTTAAGTGCATTTCCCTTGAAACAGCCTTTATGCACAGAGGGCACGTTGTGGGCCGCATGTCTGGCTGCCCTACGGAAGCCTGGAAACCCTTGACACCGGGTAAGGGCTCTGCTCTTGCTTCTTGCAACTGTCCTCCAGGCTGCCCAGGAAGTGCTTGCTATTTCCATTCTCCAGCTCAGAAAATGAGACTTGCTGAGGTCAGAACGTGGAGCTAGAGGAGAACCCAGTGCTGTCCCTACAGCGAAAATTAAAAACATTCCTTTTAAATATGCTGCAATAGAGCATAAAACAATAACCCCAGAGGTGTCTGTCATGACTCGGTGAATGGCACGGGGGCTGACTCGAGCTGGATGAGTAGACAGAGGTGGAGGGAGTCTGGTCTCCTGAGCCCTGAGTGTGGATGAGCTAATGCAGTGCCAGGGTCCCCAGGGGAGGCAACTATGGTCCCAGGACCACCCTCACCAGTGGACAGACGAGCAAACCAAGATGCCCGCTGCCTCTGTCCCAGACGCCTGAGGATGCCTGGTTTCAAAGGCTACTCATTATTCACACAGGACTGTCCGACTGTCTATTCTTGAAGCCCACCAGCCCTGGTTTCCTTGGGATCGTCTTACCCTCATCCAGTAAGTTCTAGCCCTCGCCGGCTTTTAATGAGAGGAAGTGGCCGCTTGGCTATAAAGGGTGAAAGGAGTGATGACTCAAGGATTGAGAATGCCATCTCCAGGAAGCGGTGGGATGACTTTCACATCAGACTTTCTCACCACCTCCCTGACCCTTGGAAGAGAAGCAGTCATTCTTTTCAAGTGGCCAAAATATGGGGCACTGTTTTTGTTCTAACAATAGACAAACAGGACGCTCCCCAAAACAAGGCACCCCGCGATTAAGCTTGCACTCCTGGAGGGGTGGGCACAGAACCTGGGGAAGACGTTAAGAGCGCATTCCCATGGGATCCACGAGAAGAGGGCCTGAGGTTTACTGAAGGGAGTTTACGGGAGGGACCCCCATTAACTTCTGGTGTCCATAGGACTCCCAGTGGCTCAGGATGGGTGCATTATTAGAAGACTGTGGACATATCACAGACTGTAAACAGCCTCCGTATAACTGACTGCTCTTCATGGTGGCATTATTAAAATGGAAAAAAATTGACTTGGATGAAAGAGGCTAACAGATGGCATTTGGTGGAGAATGTTCACTTGTAGGCTTGTGCTTCAGGCTCTGAAATTGGAAATTTCAGGCAAGAGCTGCAATGGAGCCCATGATGGGCTTCAAGTTCTAGGACTCCATGTGACATCTGGATTGAAGCATCTTTGGGATGCATTGCTGAGAAATGGTGTAACCTCCCGGCTAAATGACATCTCTGTTTGAAAGGAAGAAACAAGCTAATTACCCTTGACCCTAGAAGACAAAGTTACCCCCATTCAATGACAGGGTCAGTAACCAACACCTAAGGTTTCTTTCTGTGCATAAGCTTCGAGTCATCCATTTCCTTGCAATACAGATGGCATCTCTTGTTGGACTGTGCAGAACACTTCTCGTTGTAAGGCTTAAACTGAAACAGCAGGAGGGTGAGAAGCAGCAGCAGAGGACTTGTTCAGAAGGACTGATCCTGCATCTGCACAGAGATCCCTGATAGGCGATGGTCAGGTCAGGACACGCGGAACGCACCAAACCTCCTGGACAACTAGGAGATGTTTGAAACCGTCAGGCCGTCATATCCGGTGATTAAAAACCACAGTAATGATGATGGGGAAGGAATAAAGAAAACAAATCTAGGCTCTGTTATTCTAGGAAAGCTTTATGGTGGGAATCTAAATCTTATCATTGTCATTTAACATATATGAAGCCCTCACTGAATCACTGTCTGGCGCCAAGTTCCAGGGAGACATCCTAATCTCAGAACTCCATTTTAGTTGATAACATAAAATTTCGCCTTATCACCTCTTGGCTGGAGCTGGGAAGTGCAGCATATCTGAGTGGTTTAATGTATCTTCCTCTTCAAGGTTGAGCTTATATCTGCCTTGGGTTGCGGGATGCTAAAAAGAAGTCTTCTTCAATCAAGATGCTTTCTACAACTACCTGTCTCTCTGGTTCTGTTAAAAGTTCACCTGTGGACACTGGGTTCTTTTTTTTTTAGTTGCTGCAAGAGTGTACTGTTCAAAAATTATTCATTTGGAAAGCATGCATTGTGAGATATTACTCATTTCAGTTCAGTCACTCAGTTGTGTCCTACTCTTTGCGACCCCATGAATCGCAGCACGCCAGGCCTCCTTGTCTATCACCAACTCCCAGGCTTTACTCAAACTCATGTCCATCGAGTCAGTGATGCCATCCAGCCATCTCATCCTCTGTCATCCCCTTTTCCTCCTGCCCCCAATCCTTCCCAGCATCAAGGTCTTTCCCAATGAGTCAACTCTTCGCATGAGGTGGCCAAAGTAGTGGAGCTTCAGCTTTAGCATCACTCCCTCCAAAGAACCCCCAGGGCTGATCTCCTTCAGAATGGACTGGTTGGATCTCCTTGCAGTCCAAGGGACTCTCAGGAGTCTTCTCCAACACCACAGTTCAATATAATATTTATCATTTTTGCTAATGTGAACAGAAACCATGGTTAAGATTGTCATGTGCCAGTCAAGAGGCTAGAATTACATATGTTGAATATCATATCATACAGATCATAACTCACCATATATTGTATCATATATCATGTTAGGCTTGGCATGCTGCAGTCCACGGGGTCGCAAAGAGTCAGACACGACTTAGCGACTGAACAGAAATAATCATATTATGGGATCATACATCATATCACATATATAAGCAAATGAAGACACTGCTACAGTTTTAATTTCACCAATGAAGAGACTAAGACTAGAGAGAGAAGCTGTATAATTGGGTCAAATAGGTAGGAATTGGTAGAGCTGCCTCCTACCTGCGGCCCCCTGCCCCGCACCCCCCAGCTTCTTACACACTCTCCTTCCCTCTCTGCCTCTCTTCTTTTCTCCTCCCTCCTTTCTCTGGCCCCACAGCAGGCCCTCAGGCTAACAGAGCCTAGGCACAGGTTCTGGAAGTGACGGAGAAGCACAGCGGAAGGCCACCTGACATAGAGCTGGGACTTTGAGTCAGGTCGCACACTGGCTCCACAGGATGTAACGGAACCATGAAACAAGTGTGAAGAACACAAAGACTTCCCAAACCTCTACATCGGGTTTTTTCTTTCACTTTCCACTTGTGTCTCAAGCTCTTTGACCCTGAAGACAGATGACTCAATGAATCTTACTTTTCTTAACCTTGTTAATAGAACACAGTTGTAAAAACTGGATTCAATTATGACTCCTTTTTCCAGTTCACTGTTGTCCCCAGACCAGTTGGGGACATGGATCGTCACTAGCCCCAAGGGCAAAGCCTTGGGGTGCAGAGGGCTGAGGCTGGTGCCATCCTGCACAGGTGCAGGGGCTGGAGCTACCAACCCTGGAGATGCCTGGGCTTCCTCAGTGAGGGCCGCTGCAGAGGGCGTGCATCCTAAGCACAATTTTCTCAGAGGGGCACAGACTCCTGACCTGAGTCACGTCTGCTTGGAGAACGGGATTAGCCTTTCAGAGCTGGATGGGTGACTCACTGCGTCATCACAAGGGGAACAAAGAGCCGCCTATGGACAGGTTCCAGCAAGGGCTCAGAACCACTCCTCCCACACCTCCTGGAGGAGACCCGCTGGGCCTGGAATATCACTGGGTGCCACTGCGAGGATCCCTGGGTGGCACTGGCCTGGCGTCCTTCGAGGGCACGGTCAGGGAGTTGCAGCCAAGGGCACTCCCAATACGAGGAGGTCACCTCTGTGTCTGCCTCCTGCTCCCCGTTCCCAGGAGCCAACTCTAGTGCAGAACTCCCTCCCCCAAAGCCCAGGAGAACAGGGTGGTCTGCCATCCCAGCGAAGAGGCCACACCATGAAAAGCACAGTAAAAGCTGGGCCTGTGCTGCCGCGGGCTGTTCCCTGGTGGTGCGCTCTCATATAGGGTCTGGGGGGTGCCAGTTAGGGTTCGAGCCCTCCAGCGGGCAGGCTGGCTGCACCATAGGGCAGCACCTCCTTCTGCTTCACACCAAGTCCTCTCCAAGCTCCCTGGGGAAGCCCCCGATAGTGTATGTCACCCCTTCATCCCGCCTTTCTGTAGACGCAGGAACCCCAGGGGATGAGCCGTGGCTTCCCACTTATCAGCGAGGATGCTTAGCATACTTGACTTACAACATCACCCTGGAATGGGAGCTTCTGCTTGGAGGCTAAGCCCGCCCACTCTGAGAGGAGATCAAAGGGTTGGAGCTTTCCAAAGTTAAATCTAATGTTCCCAGAGTGGGGAGGGCAGACTAAGATAGGATTTTGCAATAACGTTCGGGGGCTGTTTCCCATTGCTGACAGTGGACTCAGCCAGGAAGCCTCTTTGCAGGGAGCTTCCTTGGCTGCTGGCTCTGAGGATCAGCTCAACAATCAGCCACACAATTCCTCTGTGATGCAGAGGCCGTGGGGCCTGTTCCCTCCCTCAGGAAGGGCTCCCTGCCTGCCGCGCAGATCAGAGCTTTCTTCTCTGCAGCAACAACAGTGCAGGACACAACAACACCCACTTTGGGAAAGGGATTTACTAACAAGTGTAACAGGAATGTATGAAAATGGGCCAAGGGAACCACGTTATTCAACACTGGCTCTGGGACATTTGTGTCACCTTAGCAATTCCAATGAGGACCTCTGCTTTCTCCATCGTCATTATTTTACTACTATTATCACTGTGAATTTGCCATCTGTCACTGTAAGGCCAGAAACAGTGACTTCCTAAGAACCCAGGGAGGGAAGTGGCCCCAAGGCCATTGCGTCCTGCCCTCATGGGCAGTACCACTCAGCAAAGAGGTGCAGGGCCTCCTTCCCAAAGGCCTAGCCAGGCCCATCATATCTCAGCTGAATTCCTCTTTATTTCACATAATCCGGCATAAATTACCACAGTTGTGGATACAAACAAGAAATACACAAGTGCTGCTTCAGAGAGCTCCAGCTCCAGGAGGAAAACATCCTCCAGGGAGCTGGGTGTTGCCCTCTGGCCGGTAGCAACAGGACACTTACCTCTTCTAGCCAGAGGGTGGGACCTTGGTTACACACCGGGGCATGTCTGACCTCTTCGAACCTGGGTTCAACATCTTGAAGAGATACTGATCAATAATGCTCATTTGCCTGTGTTGTTGTTTAGTCACTTAGTTGTGTCGGACTCTTTGCAACTCCATGGACTGCAGCACACCAGGCTTCCCTGTCTTTCACTATCTCCCGGAGTTTGCTCAAACTCATGTCCATTGAGTTGATGATGCCATCCAACCATCTCATCCTCTGTTGTCCCATTCTCCTCCTGCCCTCAGTCTTTCCCAGCATCAGGGTCTTCCAATGAGTTGGCTTTATGCATCAGGTGGCCAAAGTATTGGAGCTTCAGCTTCAGCATCAGTCCTTCCAAGAATATTCAGGACTGATTTCCTTTAGGATTGACTGATTTGATCTCCTTGCAGTCCAAGGGACTCTCAAGAGTCTTCTCCAGCACCATGATTTGAAAGCATTAAGTCTTTAGCACTCAGCCTTCTTTATGGTCCAACTTTCACATCCATACATGACTACTGGAAAAACCATAGCTTTGACTATATGTATCTTTGTCAGCAAAGTCAGGTCTCTGCTTCTTAATATGCTGTCTGGGTTTGTCACAGCTTTTCTTTCAAGGAGCAAGAGTCTTTTAATTAGATGGCTGAAGTCACTGTCTGCAGTGATTTTGGTGCCCAAGAAAATAAAGTCTGTCACTGTTTCCATTGTTTCCCCATCTATTTGCCATGATCTTAATTGTTTGAATGCTGAGTTTTAAGCCAGCCTTTTCACTCTCCTCTTCAACCTTCATCAAGAGGCTCTTTATCCTCTTCACTTTCTACCATTAAGACGGTATCATCTGCATATCTGAAGTTGTTGATATGTCTACTGGTAATCTTGATTCCAGCATGTAACTCATCCAGTCCAGGATTTTGCATGATGTACTCTGCATATAAGTTAAATAAGCAGGGTGACAATATACAGCTTTGATGTACTCCTTTCCCAATTTTGAACCAGTTCATTGTTCCATGTCCAGTTACAACTGTTGCTTCTTGACCTGCATACAGATTTCTCAGGAGACAGGTAAGGTGGTCTGGTATTCCCATCTCTTGAAGAATTTTCCACAGTTTGTTGTGATCTACACAGTCAAAGGTTTTAGCATAGTCAGTGAAGCAGAAGTAGATGTTTTTCTGGAATTCTTTGCTTTCTCTATTATTCAATGGATGTTGGTAATTTGATCTCTGCCTTTTCTAAATCAAGCTTGAACATTTGTAAATTCTCAGTTCATATGCTATTAAAGCCTTGCTTGAAAGATTTTGAGCATTACTTGCTAGCATGTAAAATAAGCACAAATGTGTGGTAGTTTGAACATTCTTTGTCATTTCCCTCCTTTGGGATTGGAATGAAAACTGATGTTTTCTAGTCTTGTGGCCACTGCTGAGTTTTCCAAATTTGCTGGCATATTGAGTGCAGCACTTCAACAGCATCATCTTTTGGGATATGAAATAGCTCAGGTGGAATTTCCATCACCTTCACTAGCTTTGTTCCTAGTAATGCTTCCTAAGGCCCACTTGACTTCACACTCCAGGATGTCTGGGCTGTAGGTGAGTGACCATATATCGTGGTTATCCGGGTCATTAAGACCTTCTTTGTACAGTCTTCTGTGCATTCTAGCACCTCTTCTTAATCTCTTCTGCTCCTGTTATGTTCTTAATATATGTAAACAGCTCATACAACTCAGTATCAATTTTAAATGGGCAGAAGATTGGAATAGACATTATTGCAAAGAAGACATACAGGTGGCCAACAGGCACCAGAAAAGATGCTCAACATCACTAGTTACTAGAGAAATGCAAACCAAAGCCACAATGAGGACTTCCCTGATGGTCCAGTAGTTAAGAATCCACTTGCCAAAGCAGGGGACATGAGTTCAATCCCTGGTCTGGGAAGATTCCACATGCCTTGGGGCAACCAAGCCTGTGCACCGCGACTACTAACACCTGGGCACCCTAGCGCCCGTGCTCTAGAGAACCACCACCACGAGAAGCTTGCGCACCACGAGAGCAGCCCCTGCGAGGAGCCCCTGCTTGCCACAACTAGAGAAAGCCCTCTTGAGGCAACAAAACCCAACACAGTCAAAGGTAATTAAATACAATTTAAAAAACACAATGAGATATCACTTCACACTTGCCAGAATGGCTATCATTAAAAGTCTACAAATAACAAATGCTGGAGAGGGTGTGAGAAAAGGCACCCCTCCTACCCTGTTGGTGGGAATGTATACTGGTGCAGCTACTATGGAGAACAGCATGGAGATTCCTTGAAAAATTAAAAATAGAACTACCATACCATCCTGCAATTCCACTCATGGGTATATATCCAAAGTAAAGGGAAACATTAATTCAAACAGATATATGCACCCCAATGTTCATAGCAGCATTATTTATTAATGAAGCAGCCAAAATGCAGAAGCACTTTAAATGTCTATCAACAAACTAATGGATAAAGAATATGTAGTATATATACATGATGGAATACTACTCAACCATAAAAAAAGAATGAAAATTCTGCCATTTGCAACAACACAGATGAACTTGGAGGATATTATGCTAAGTGAAATAAGACAGAGAAAGATAAACACTGTATATCACTAATATGTGGAATTTAAAAATAAAAGAAACTAGTGAACATAATAAAAAAGAAAAAAAAACTCAGAGGCACAGAGAACAAACCAGTGGTCACCAGTGGGGCTAAGGGGGGAGGGGGCTTCCCCAGTGGCTCAGCAGTAAAGAACCTGCCTGTGATGTAAGAGCTGCAGGAGATGTGGGTTCAATCCTTGGGTCGGGAAGATCCCCTGGAGGAGGGAATGGCAACCCACTCCAGTATTCTTCCTTGGCGGATCCCATGGACAGAGGAGCCTGGCGGGCTACAGTCCATAGAGTTGCAAAGAGTCGGACACGATTGAAGCAACTTAGGAGGCATGCATGCATGAGGGAAGGGAAGGAGGAAAAATGGATAGGAGAATAAGAGACACAAGCTACTATCCATAAAATAAATAAGCTACAAGGATATATTGTACAGCACAGGGAATATAAGTAAGATTTGATAATAACTAGAAAAGGAATATAACCTTTAAAAGTTGTGAAACACTATGTTATATACCTAAAACATATAATATTGTATGTAAATCAACTATAATTCAAGCTTTTTAAAAAGGGGGGATAAGGACTGCATAGTTTTTATAAAGTTACAGTGTGTTAATTGCTTAGTCTTGTCTGACTCTTTGAGATCCCAAGGACTGTAGCCCACCAGGCTCCTCTGTCCATGGGATTCTCCAGGCAGGCATACTGGAGTGGGTTGCCTTTCCCTTCTCCAGGAGATCTTCCTGCCCCAGGGATTGAACCTGGGTCTCCTGCATTGCAGGAAAATTCTTTACTGTCTGAGCCACAAACGGCCACTTTTTTTTTTTATAAGAAGCCCATTCAATATCTTTCATAAATCTTTAGAGAAGTCAGAAATAGAAAGCTTCTGATTCCTAGGAACATGGAAAACTTGACCCAAAAAGGTAAAGTTACATCCTCAACTTGGAAAACAGGAAATTCTAGATGGTTTTTGGCAAAATACATGGCACCCCACCTCTCTCGTGTGCCCTGGTTTTCCAAGGCTGTGCATTCCTTCTAACTTGGGAATTCTCTAAAGGCTGAAACTCCTGTTCCCGAAGAGGAATAGTGACATCAAGAGCAGAAACAAAACAACATTCAAAAGAACAAGCAAAGAATGTTGTCATTGTGGTTCCTTCGCAGAATCACAGGTTTCACAAGCCATCTTGCAGGTCAGAACATCTCCCAGACGCTGGGGAATCACCTCCCCAGTGGGGAGGAGGAACTGTGCAGAAAAGGAAGTAGTGTGTGTGAACGAGCGCATCTGTGTCTTGGGCGTGACGGCTGGATAAACCACACTACTGGGTTGGGCAGGGCTGTGTATCTTGGAAACCGGTGTGTCTTTGTTGTCAGGGCTCTTCAGGAGATAAGAGTGAGCAAGGAGCGTCCCTCCTCTGCAGCCCGAGGAAAACACCCAACACGGGTGTCTCCATCACCCTGAGTGCCCGGTGAGTGGGTGTGCTGGAGATTCCATCTGCAGAACGTGTGCTGGGGAAAGCCTGGCTGGTGGAAACTAGACTCGGCACATATTGTTGAGCTCTGTGAGTAAGCCGGCGAGGAAACGTGGGTGTGTGCTGCCGGGAACAAGGCAGGCAGCGACAGAATGTGGGAATCATCTTTTAATTGTTAAGGAAAAAGTACATAAAATGCCGTTTGGCTCCTAAAATTAAAGCAAAATTAAAAAACAGAAAAAAACCCACAAGCACAAATCCCTCCAACCCCCAACGTGTTGAAAACTGAAGCTGGCCAGACAGTGTGTCCAGGTACAGTCAGCTGAGGAGGCAGCTGAATAAGAAGCCATAGTGGAGTGGCCCTGATGGCTATTAAAAATGTAACCAACCCTCCCTCTGGCTTCCAACAAGCCCCTAAGAGGGCTGCGGTGAGCTGGGGTTTGAGGAAGTCAGAATTTAACCGATGGTCACCCCTGCCTTCTCCCTGCCACAGCAGGGCCTGGTGAATCAGTCTTTGTGGTTATGCTATTCAAACAGGCAGGCATTTGGTGGTTTGTCTTTTGTTTAATTTGTTACAAGATCACACAGATATTTCCAACAGAGTTTCAGAAAGCATCTTGGGAAATCCACAAAACCGAGCTGAATCATCGAACCCCAAACAGCCCGGACCGTGTCTGACTGGACTCTGCTCCTCCTTCTCAGGAGAAACTTCTCAGCCTCCGGCAGATGCAAGAGTGAACTGGCTCTTGCATCTGACTCAGGGTCACCTGGGAGAGCCCAAGGGGGACACACGCCCTGGGGATCCAAGGACGGTTCTCTGTGTGGGAAAAACACACGTGACACAACTCCCTCCACACGCTCTAGGAGCCATGGGTGGTTGTGGAAAAACTCAAACCCAAAGGAGGAAGCTCTGATGGACGAGCACTGCTGCAGGTGTCAGGGGTCTGGGGCTAAAAGTCACAATTCCTTCCCCTGTAGCCAGCACATCACAGGGTACAGACCCAGCCAGTTTTTTGTTTTTGTTTTTCCTTCTTTTTCTTTCTTTTTAAAAGCTCAGGTTCAGCATATTTCTATCTAAATCTGCAAAGCAGGTTGTGTTTCTTTTGGCCTGGGACCTGATCCTTAGATTAGGGGAGGAGGTGGTTTGCTTGCCCACGGGCAAGCCCAAAGAGAGCTTGGCCTCTTGCTTGACAACAAGGTTGGATTTCAGGCTTCAAACAGTTAAAACTAGTTTCCAAAAGAGACTCACTCAGGAAGAAAGGAACCCATGAGGGAGAAGTTGCTTGGTGTTTTGACACAGTCCCTTTTCATTTGAGAGTCACATTTCAAGTGGGTAGGTGTTCCCCCTTTTTAAAAAATGCTCGTGAAATGCATGACTCACCATGCTGCTGCAAATAGCCAAAAAAGCTCCGAGGAGTCTGGGCCTGGACAGACAGAGGATTTCTGATGGTGCTGAGCCAGCTCTCCCAGCGGGGCCAGGAGGCAGAGTGAGGGTTCTGCTTCAGCTCCCACAGGTGCTGGGCTGTCCCGTCTTGGACAGAGTTGGGTCTAGCAGGGTCTAGGCCCCAGCTGCTGGTGCCCACACCCACCTCTCAGGCTGGAAACCCTGGCCTTTGCCAAGGCTGCCAATGTCTTTCCCCTCTTGGAAGCATTTGGCTCAGAGCACAACGTGGGCAGAGAAGGGAGGCACACCACCACCTCCAGCACTGAGAGACAAAGACACACAAGCTTTCTGTAGTAGTGACCCCGACGTGAGGAAGTGCTCATCTCTAGTGCCCCAACCACCCCCCCCCAAAAAAAAACCAAGAGGCAAAGTTGACCTTTCTTCCCCACCCTGGATACCACCTTGAAAAGTTGGTGTGGGTCAAATGCAATTCAGGTTTGGACAGGGACAACTGGCTGGCCCGCCTGTGTGGGCGGGGTTTCCATCTTTGCTGCTGTGTCAATAGGGACTCAAGGCCATGGCCCCTCAGAGTGACTGCTGCAGCTTCCAGGACAGGAGGAGGAGCTCAAAAGCCCACAGAGCAGACCTGCACGTGTGGAAAGGTGGAGGCCAGTCACAGGTGTGCGGTGAGGGCCTGGCAGTAGGCACGAGCCATAACAGCCCCCCACCCCTACCCCTGGGAGTTAGGTACCCCCTGTATACTGGACCCGTTCCAGCAGAGCTCACTCAGGGAGGCCGGAGGTAGGGCTTCCTGCCCCCTAGCCCCAGGACGGGGACCCTGGGACTCAAACAGAAAGAGGTCCTAGGAGGTATTAGTAGATGTTTTCCTGGTTCGAGGTAGAATCAAGTTTCAAAGGGAATCTTTTTTTCTTTTACTAAGCAACAAAAAATTGGGGGGCTCTGTGTGTGTGTGAAACAATTAACACCTGCGTTTTAGAAATGCTGTATCTCAGAACCAAGGGACAAAACAACGTGACCAGAGCCCAGGACAACTCACCACTAAATGCCACTGACCGGCAGCAGGGTCCCGTCCATAGGAGGCCTTCCCGGGGGAGTCTGGGCCCCAGTCCCTGTCACCTCTGTTCTCACTCTTTTCCATGCCGCATCACATGCCTCACATCGTGGCTTCCCTCCTTTCCAATGGATTCTCCACAAAGTCTCTTTTCTCATCAAAATATTTAAAATTATGTTCTTAGTCACTAAAGCAAAACTCCAAACATGCTTTGTTTACAGGCGTCCTGCAGTCCTTCCACAGCAGAAAGCGGGCACAGGATGCTGGGAGCCTGCCCGGGTGCGGTTTCTACACAAAATCGCTCCATGTGTCTCAGCACCACCGTGTCGCTGTCGAGGCACACGCCAACGTCCTTCTCAGCGAATGGTTTGCTGCACTTAATTTCCAGTCATGATTAAAAACAGCACTTTGCCTCTTGTACCCCTGGATCCTCACTTTCAGAAGGGCGTTTTTTTTGTCTGTCTCTTCAAATGGCTTCTCTTTGATATGGAAAGAATTAAGTTGCTTTCACTTGGTCTATTTCCGCTCTCCCATCTGAAAGTGTTCAACCCTGAGATACAGGCAGCAAGGCCATGCCAGGACAACAAGGTCACTAGGAGATGAAGCTGGCATTTGGGTTTGTGGGGACCATAAACTCCTAAATAGTAAAGAGTTGGACCCGAGTGAGAGACTGGACTGAACTGAACTGAGCCCACCATTAGGAAGGAAAGTCCTCAGCAGCAAACCTCTGCCGGGACTGGGGTCTGATTGTAAGCTGTGTGCCCTCAGGCTGAGCTGACACTCCCTGCAGAGGGCCGCCAGGCCTGCTCTGGGAGTCAGAGCTGCGCTGCGTCAAACAGAGCTGGGGAGACAGGGATTTTCACTGTTACCAGGGACGGAAACACCGAGAGGTCAAGGAGGCTCGTCACACACCCAGAAAACACACCCAGCTTTCAGAAGCAGAGCACTGCTGCAGGGCTGACATTTGGGGCCCGCCCTCAGAACCTGCCCCCTCAACCGCTCCGTACTCCAGGGAAGGCCTCCTCAGCTTCAAGGCGCCAGGAGTCATAAATCCATATTTAATTAGCTCTGAATGAAACGCTGAAGGTGATAGGATCTTTGTGCTGAAAATGAAACCCGAATGGGTCTGGGTGATTTATGTCTAATTCAGACTTGTAATTTAATTAAAACGACATACTGAATTTAAAAAAAGCCTCTCTGGCAGAGTCCTTCCCACCTGAAATTCAAATGCACCGTGTGCTCTGTCGTACCGTGAGGGACCTCGTGTTCTGTCTCATTGTAATGTTGCTTAATACGTGTATTCACCCGCTTCCAACAGCTTGCTCTCTTCACTGGACTGTTTCTCATTAGAGCACTGAATTTCTGTGTGACTCAGAGTGCATACAGACACATCCTTCTATCTCGCCCGATGACCTCCGTGACAGCTCTTTGAAGATTAACTCTCTTCCCTACCAGCCTTTTATTTACGGGAGTTCAGGTTTGAGTTTAAGGACAGGATATTGAGACAAAGTTACAAATAACAGATAAATAAAAATGATGGACTTTTTTGTGTGTCAGAGGGTGAAATTGAGAAATTAATAGGAAAGTGAAATTTTACTAGTACACCTGGAAAATGATAACTTCTCATTTTTAAAAGAAAAAAAGAATTCTGGTAAATTAAAGCTTCCTTCTTCCACTCTCCCTGGAGGAGGGTATGGCAACTCACTCTGGTATTCCTGCCTGGAGAATCCCATGGGCAGAGGAAGCCTGGTGGGCTACAGTGCATGGGGTCCCAAAGAATCAGACATGACTGAAGCGACTTAGCACCTCTTCCACTCTGCTGCTGCTGCTGCTAAGTCGCTTCAGTCGTGTCCGACTCTGTGCGACCCCATAGATGGCAGCTCACCAGGCTGTCCCATCCCTGGGATTCTCTAGGCAAGAACACTGGAGTGGGTTGCCATTTCCTTCTCCAAGGCATGAAAGTGAAAAGTGAAAGTGAAGTCGCTCAGTCGTGTCCAACTCTTAGCGATCCCATGGACTGCAGCCTAGCAGGCTCCTCTGTCCATGGGATTTTCCAGGCAAGAGTACTGGAGTGGGGTGCTGTTGCCTTCTCCACTCTAGTAAGAGAAATGTGGTAAGTAAAATTAAGCTACGAAATAATATATCATAAGCAGTTAATGGATTAATACTAAGTAACTTGAAAAACTTACTTGTACTTTTACAGATGTACCTTTACTTAAGGCTTCATTGTTAACTGATGAGTAAGTTATGGCAGTGCCTTGCAGTGAAGGACCATGACTGCAACACCAGGCAGCCATAGCTCCAGACAGCACATGGACAGTTCCCATTGCCTCGGCACGTTCTCCTGTGCCTCTCTGCAGGGAGACCCCAGACCCTCACCTCTGGCATTCTTCCCATTGTTTTCTTTGGCAGGGAGGGTGTGGAGACCCCTGCTCCCTCTCCCTGAGGTGTGGGGTATGGGGCAGAGCCATGGCCAGGGGGCACAGCTGGGCTGGGCTCACCCAGCAGGCCAGTCTGCTTGGCCACCAAGGCCCTCCTGCAGTGCGGGGACATGCCACCCACTGGGGCACAGCTTCCCACTTTCTGGAATCTACTACATTCAGGGTCCTCCATGCCCTCAGCTCTCTGGATGGCCTTAAACCCTGCTACTCAGTGGAGGACCTGGCTCTCCCTCGTGGAGGGTGAGCAAGACCCTCTCTTGGGTCTCCCACAGCCTTCCCAAGCACTACTGATGCACCCCTCCTCCAGCAAGCCTGTGAGGCCATTTTCCCGACAGTCTTTGCTCGACCTGTGTCTCTGTCACGTTTCTGTAATCCTCACAACACTTCAAACATTTAAGTTATTACTATATTAGTTACGGTGATCTGTGGTCAGTGATCTCTGACATCATTGCTACAATTTGCTGAAGGATCACGTGACAGCATCAAACTTTGATCAAATGTAAATCTTCTTATTAAGAATTAATAAGCAACTTGTAAGGAAAACCAGGAGAATTATGGTTTAAGACTGATTTCACAAAACTGTGATTTAAAATGTTTCCTCTCGAGTCAATTTTTTTATTTCTGCTCCCAAAGAGATTTTCAGATTTGATTAGAGGCCATTTTTCCTTTACTCACAGCTGTAAGGAAAGGAAACACATTCCTAGAATTACAGAAGTTGAGACAGGAGTCTAAGAGGTCTAAGGGTCACTGCCGGCCTATCCAGCATTTGGCTCTAGGATTTGGGTCTTTCTCCCTCAGGCGTCTTGTCCCGTGTTGGGTGACTCTGCTCTCCGTCCATGAATCACTACATCAGAAGGTTGTGCTCACACTCTGAGGTCTGAAATCTTCCCACCTGGGTCTGGCTAGACTGGACATAATTGCTTCAAGCATAAAATTTAAAGAAGTGGCAAGTAACTCAGTAGTCCAGGTAAATAACAGTTTAATGCAATTAAAAAGAATCAAAATTATTGCAAAAACATTCATGATGAATAAAATGTCAAAATTTTAACTAAAGACAGGATCATCACCCTGTCCTAGTTATGTTTCCAAATTCTCTAGTTCTAATAAAAGTCAATATTTAAAATATTTTATCCTGTTTTCTTTTCTATACCATATATAGATTTTAATCTTACGTCCTCAATTTTGCTCTTCTGTGTGTGGGTGTGTGTGTGTGTGTGCACGCTCAGTGTCTTCCTTTTACTCTTTTATCTTTTACTACCAGCTGTAACCTTCAGCAAGTTCCACTGTCTCCAAGTATAAAATGGAGATGAGGCTATATGTCATGTAAGGTTGTTGGGAAGAATCACTGAATCTATACATTACTAAGAACCTAGAACTGCGCTTTGCAGAAGTCAGGGCTCTGTTGACAGTCACTGCTGCTGTCGTCTTTGTCATCAGTGAAAGTGGAACTCCTGTGTGTCCGTCCCCCACGGTGTTTGGGGCGGGCTCACCCACCTTCTCTCCCCTCCGACCGGAACCCCAGCCGCGGTCCCGTGAGTGCGTAGGATGCACCCTGACTGAGCATGGTCTCTGGGCTGTGGAGTGAGGGCAGAACACAACAGTTACCTCTAACTGGCGGCGACCGCGGCGCCCTCTCCTGCTTCCCAGCTGAAGCCCCTTAGAAGAACCAACCGCACCAAAAATCCAGAGTTTGGAAAGAGGTGCTCCCTTAAAATTCAGCATTCCCTTTAGGCTAAACATTACATTTTCCACTCAATGCTTCTGTCAAATGCCCAAACCAATGAGAATTTTACTGTTGTAACTTTGGTGTGAAAATAATGTAACAGGCAGTGTGAGGCTGAGAGACTAACAGCGGGAAGAGAGACCTTGGAGCTCAAGAGAATGATTATCCAACTGTAGCATAAACATGAACCAGCACCCACCAAGTGCCCAGCACTGCCCCAGGCCTGAAGGTGCAGAGAGACGGGCACTGGACTCTCGCTCTCACAGACTAGCGGGTGAGACACTGCAAGAACAGACTGGTTGTGGGCTGAGCCAGTACACGGGCATGTGCTCTGGGGTCCTGACAACAGTGCCCGGGGAACACCAGGTCCTCAGAAGCCTAAGCAGTATATCATCATTGTTGGGGGCAGAGGGGGGCTCCTACATGAGCAGGAAGCAGGGGGACTCTCATAGTTGATGGGCTTTGAAGAATGAGTAGGAGTTTGCTGGGTAAAGAGGAAGCAGGGGAGGGAAGAAAGGGCCGACAGAGGAGAGAAACAGCAGAACCCATGCCTTGAGTGGGCCAGGTCTAGGGAGCATGGAGGGAGAGCCGCACATAGAGGGCCGGCGGGCCTCAGCCTTGCACCAATGGAGCCAGTAGCCCTTCCCATCGGTGCTGCGAGTCCCACTGCCCCTCGCCGCAGCAGCCTCCCTTCCTCTCCCTCTGGCCCCTCCTTCACCCTCGCTCCTCTGGCTAACGGTAGGGAGTGATGCCACGCGGGCCCTGATACCCCGGAAGGCAGACCTGAGAAGGGAGCTGTGTGCTGCTCACAGCTGGTCCCCCCAACGTCTCCTGTGGAGCAGGCACAGGAACACTCACTTGCACAACACGCGCCTGTTGCTCACCCACTGGGAGTCCTCCACTGTTTCAGCTCTTCGGATGAATCATTATACTCAGGAGTCAAACAGCCCTGTTTTCCTGTAGCTTGTATTTTTCAGGTAGAGAGAGGAGGTGGGGATGATGGAAGTAGATGAACAAAAAACATGAGTAGGTCATATGGTTTATAGCATGAGAGAAACCCTATTCACATTGCCCAATGTAACTATTTCGTAAACAACGTTTCAAAGGCTTGGTACATGGGGAGGTATAAGGTTTAATCACAAGTTTTATGAGGGGGCCTAGGATTAAAGTCAACAAAGGGGCAGGAGGAAAAGGGGACAACAGAGGATGAGATGGCTGGATGGCATCATCGACTCGATGGACGTGAGTTTGAGTGAACTCCGGGAGATGGTGATGGACAAGGAGGCCTGGCATGCTGCGATTCATGGGGTCTCGAAGAGTTGGACACAACTGAGCGACTGAACTGAACTGAACTGAACTGATATATATATGACAGTGTATCTGCTTGCCTTCAAATCAAATGATTCTCAAACTCTAAGCAGACATTTCACCGACAGTTCCCATACGGGCAGAGAGTCCAGGACTCAGTGAGTGAGCCTCCTGACTTAATACTCAGGAGCAGGAGACTAAGGACAGCGAATGCACTGTCCTGGGGAGGAGAGGAATGAACACCTGCCTCTGGCAGCCTGTGGTCTCACAAACTCCACTGCCGTCTGCGAGGTGACCTTTGTTAATCTGATCACCCTGGATGCCTTGTGCCTCCATGAAAGAAGGGCGCGTGGACAGCCCTCTGCCCCCTGCTTCATCTCAAGTCCCTGTGCTGCCTGGCTGTCAGCCTCTGCTTGCTTCCTCGGGAAACCTCCACAGGCAGCCGACAGATGTGTTTTGACTAAAACATGTCACATGTCTAATTAACTAACCAATGCGCCAAGTACCTAAGCGGTGCCAGGCACGGTGAGAGAGGTGGAGATTCAGAGACCGATGCCCCTCGAACTTTCATTTCAGGATGGCTCCTGCTGTCCACTCAAGGCTTGGTGGTCTCCTCGGTCCACTGCCGCGTGCCCTGTCAGTTGACTGGACTGAGGATCGGCTGTGCGGCCTTTCGCATTGGCCTACCTAGCCTCCACACTGTGGTCTTCGTCCCTGTCCTGTCCTGGAAGCAGGGGGTGTGGGCCGAGCTCCGGCCAGGGCAGCCCTTCCCCACGGCCAAGCGGGGCTCACTGTCTCCCCTTGCCGCCCCCTCCGGGGCTCTTCACTCTGCCCGCAGGTCTGCAGGCAGCCTTCTGCTCAGGCTCTCTCTGACTCGAGTTGAATCCCAGCAGAAGCTCTGACATACGCTCCAGCTTTGTACCACGTGAAGTGTGGAGGGGTGAACGTGAGCACCAAGCATCAGAATGAAGTCCTGCCGAGGGTGTTGCTACAGACCATTCAATGACTGAACACGGGAACAAGAAGGTGCACGGGGGACCCATTGTGGGCCTGGAAGGTGAGGGAGCGTGGGGCGGTCGGGGGGAGCCACATGTCTGTGTCAGGCTCAGTGTCTTTCCAAGTAGCCTGAGAGAGCTTCAACAGGCAAGTGGGCTTTGAAGGGTTACTTGGCTACATAAAGTCGAGGGCTCGATAAGCCAGTATTCCACTGAAGCGTTCAAAGTTCAGGGATAGAAAAGTGACATCAAGCTTAAAGCCACCTGACTCCCCGGAGTGAAGATGAATGGATGACCTACAGATCACAACCAGGGAAGGCAGAGGCAGATGCGAGTTGTTGAGTATCTGGGACTTTATGGAAAGAGCCAAGGGGCCAGGAAAAGAGTGGAGCCCCACAATCCTGTGGGTCTCACAGATGCTGCTGGCTCGCTGAGCAAGCGGCTGGAAGGAAACAGGGGTGACTGCGGCCCGTGGGACACTCAGGCAAGGCCCTGAACACAGCCAGCACAGCTTACACAGGAAGGGCTTACCTGAGGTCAGTGGAGGAGAGGGGTGGCACGGGGACTGCAGAGCAGGGGACAGAATCACGTGGGCGAGAGTCTGTGTGTCCTGTCGGGGAGGGGTTCCCCGTCACATGAGTGGGCTCTGAGGGTCAAGAAGCCTTGTGGGTAAGCCATTAGGAGCCGCTGAAGACAAATGGTTCGAACATGACTTTGTTCCTTTGACTCCTCCAGAATCCACTGTGCTCACAAGGTCTTCCAGTGGAAGGACAAGGCCTTGAGGTGATCTGAGCCCCACGACAAGGCAGCTCTGCAAAGCTGCTGGGCTTTGGGGCCCGAGGCGTGAAGCAGGGTGTCAAGGCAATGCCGCAGAACAAGTGCCATCTGTGAGCCTCTGGTGCAGAGCAGATCCCCTGAGCGTCGGGCTCCCTCTGGAGACAAACTCCCACTGTGGAGTCTTCATGCACCCGTTCTGTTCTCGCTTCAACCCCCATGACCCCAGAGCCGTCCATACTGCAGGCTCTAAGGACATACTCACTGGATGAGATCTGATTTCAGCTCGGCAGCCCGGCATGCACCAAAGCCCAACTGTTGGATGAGATGGGAGACCTCGTTAGGCAGATGGCTTTATTCAAGGGGTGGTCCTGAGCTGAAGCTCGGCACCACAGCTGTGTTTCCCGTTTCCTGGGCTGGGTTCCAGCATCCGTCGCCCAGGCCTTTCCCAGACCAGTCCCCTCAGGGCGTTGGGCAGAGCCAGGCATCAGCACTGTGGCAGCACCACGGACTTCAGCCGGAAGCCTGGCTGAGAATCCGCCTCTCGTCCCCAGGGAAGTCTCATCCCCAGGACAGTCGGTAGGAATGCAGGGACTGGGCTTTGTCAGAACACTGACTGGATGGACCCTGCTGCCTGCCCGGGGGCCCTGAGCACAGCCGGGGCTGTGCTGCCTAACCGGGGCAGGAAGCACTGGGCAGACAGCAGACTGGGATCTCACTTTCAAGATCTCTCTCATGAACACTGTGAAATATAGAACAAATTCAGGGGAGCGGGTGTCAGTCCATCCCGGTGGCCACAGCAGACACCGCCAGCCGGGTGCTGACAAACAACACACGCCGATTTCCCCCAGTCTGGAGGCCAGAGCCTGGGGCCAAGGTTCTGGCAGGTTTCACGTCTGGTGTGGACCTGCTTCCTGGTTCACAGGAGGCTGCCTTCTGCTGTGTCGCCACCTGGGGATTGGGGGTGGGGAGGGAACTTCCGCTGTTTGATTCATCTCGTCTCCACAACTCCTCACTATGTCTGGCATTCCTCTGCTGGGGCTGCCGAACAGACACTGCAGGCTGGGGGCTTGCAAACCACAGACACTCACTGTCCATGGTCCTGCTGGCTGGACGTCTGAGATCCAGGGGTCAGGGGCGATGTCTCTTGAGGCCACTCTCCTTGGCCTGTCCACATCACCTTCTCCCTGTGTCCTCACAAGGCCGTCGCTCTGTGGGTGTCTGCTTCTTGGTCTCTTCTCACAAGGCACCAGTCGTACTGGATCTTGGCCCCACCGCCTGACCTCACTTTAGCTTAATCACTGCTTTAAAGGTCCTGTTCTGGAACAGAGGTACACTCTGAAGTACGAGGGTGAGGCCTTCACACATGAACTGCAGGAGGGAAGGGTGCAATTCAGCCAATAACAGCCAATCCAAACATAGAGGAAAGAAAGAATGAACAAGAATGTCTGTAATGATGGAACTGGATAAGAATGTGAACATTCATCTGAACAGCTGTGAGATTCCCAAGGGAGCAGGTTTGAGGCAAAAATGAGGGCAATTTCATGAAGCATGGAACAAGTGCCTTTATTTTTCACCCCTCTGCTCCTGGGAGAAGATAATACATGTCAGCCCCTCCCTTGAGGAATCTGATGGGAGAGAAGGTCAAGGACAAATCTGTCAGCTCCCAAAGAGCAGAGGAGGAAAGTGACGGCCACTTGCCCCATGTACAGAAGCCTGCTCTCCTCACCCAGCAGCTCTGCCCAAGAGGAGAAGAGCCAGGGACTGTGTCCATCTACCCCTCGGAGTTCATGACAGCAGAACAATGGGGACGGAACGCCAGGGCATGCCCCAGTGGCACCAAGATGTGCTCATGGCCAGCTGCCTCCTAGGTATGTTCACACGATGTCAGAGAAGTGTGCCAAGGTCTTGTCTTCGAGAGCAATAACCTGCCACAACCCGCCTGTTCCTGCACCGAGTTGGTAAGAGACCACTGTGCCCAGGAACCTGAAAAACCTGCCACGAATGATCAGGCAAGAATAGAACACTGATGTAAGAGGAATCTTACAAGATATTACAGTGCAGAATTTGCCCAGAAAATCCCATGGATGGAGGAGCCTGGCAGGCTGCAGTCCATGGGGTCACAAAGAATTGGACACAACTGAGCAACTTACAGACTGAATGCCTCAGTCATGAGAGGGAAGGACACTCTCAGTGGGTTGCTGCTGATAAGTCACATCAGTCGTGTCCGACTTTGTGCGACCCCATAAATGGCAGCCCACCAGGCTCCCCTGTCCCTGGAATTCTCCAGGAAAGAACACTGGAGTGGGTTGCCTTTTCCTTCTCCAATGCATGAAAGTGAAAAGTGAAAGTGAAGTCGCTCAGTCGTGTCCGACTCTTAGTGACCCCATGGACTGCAGCCACCAGACTCCTCCATCCATGGGATTTTCCAGGCAAGAGTACTGGAGTGGGGTGTCATTGCCTTCTCTGCTCAGTGGGTTATGCTTCCTTTAAGCTAAGTCCCTGAGCATTTTAGGGTCTCCTTTTAACAGAGTCACACATCATCAAGGAGGGCATGTATGGCTGCACTGCTGTTTTCCTGCTCTTGACTGATAGACACCTGAGTCAACACTTGCTCAGGAAACAACCTGTACTATCCTTAGTCGTGGGGTATTTGTGCAATGAATTTACGGGCACGTAATCTGTTGCAGAGCCACTAAAGTCATCTAAAACTGCCTGGAGCCAAGCCATCAGAGGAGAAAGGTGAGGTGAACCTCGAGGCTCCAGAGGTTCTGTGGCTCATCTGTGATGGGCGAGCTGGGGGTTCCTTGCTTATGAGCCCTGAGGTTAGCAGTCAAATTGACTGCCAAGCAAACAATTCCTAACATAAGTCAAATTAATGTAAAGATTTATCGGTCTTTTTTCAGCATGGGGGAGGGGTTGGTTGAGATACAGGAAAAGGCAGTTTGAATGCTGTGTGTGTGTGGGTGGTGGGGGGCAGGATTTGCAACAGGGAGCTGTGACACTGGGCAGGCTGTCCCCATGCCACATGTGCCTCCTTCTCAGGTAGAGGAGAGCCCATGAGCGCTCAGGAGCACCTACAACCCTGGTGCCATCGAGCCCTGGGGGGGACTTTGCAGGGGGCTGACTGCCTTGCTAACAGCTCTGGAGGTGAAGGGGCGGTTCCCCACTGCCCCCCCGGCTCCAGCTCCTTTCTGAAAGCATCTTCTCCCCACTGGGCTGCTCTGCTGACACACAGACCCTCTTCCAGCCTGCGGCGTGAGCAACGTGGGAGAACGGAGTGAACAGTAAGGCAGTGTGTCCTGGGCAAACTGGGACCTAGTTCCACCTTCGCCGCTGGGGCTGCCCGTCCCTGCTCTGACTTTCCTCTCCAGCCCCTCCCCTGCACCCTGTACTGCAAAAGGTTCCAGCAGACCTGTCCTCTAGACCCAGAGTGCTGCCTGCAGAATCAGCCACTATTTCATGAGACCCTCACAACAGGCAGTGGGGACTCCAACTCTGGATTTTCTGACCCCCAACTCCAGCCTCTGGTTTCCTCCATCTTCTGGCTTCCAATAACATGAGTTCCCACGATCACCACAGTCAACGTCTGACTGAAGCAACTGGCTTAGAGTCCCTGGGCTGAGAGCCTCCACTGGTGCTCATGATTTGTTGTTGTTCAGTTTCGAAGTCGTGTCCAACTCCTTGTGACCCCAGAAGACTGCAGCCCACCAGGTTTCCCTGTCCTTCACTATCTCATGGAATTTGCTCAAACTCATGTCCATTTAGTTGGTGATGCCATCCAACCATCTCATCCTCTGGTGCCTCTTCTCCTCCCACCTTCAATCTTTCCCAGCATCAGGGTCTTTTCCAATGAGTCAGTTCTTCACATCAGGTGGCTGAAGTATTGGAGCTTCAGCGTCAGTCCTCCCAGTGAATATTCAGGGTTGATTTCCTTTAGGATTGACTGGTTTGATCTCCTTGCTGTCCAAGGGACTCTAAAGAGTCTTCTCCAACACCACAGTTCAGAAGCATCAATTCTTTGATGCTCAGCTTTCTTTATGGTCCAACTCTCACATCCATACATGACTACTGGAAAGACCATAGCTTTGACTATATAGACATTTGTCAGTCAAGTGATATCTCTGCCTTTTAATGCGCTGTTCAGGTTTGTATTAGCTTTCCTTCCAAGGAATAAAGGTCTTTTAATTTTGTTCAGGGCCACTCAAGACGGACGGGTCATTGTGTAGAGTTCTAACAAAATGTGGTCCACTGGTGATGGGAATGGCAACCACTTTGGTGTTCTTGCCTCGAGAACCCCATGAAGGGTAAGAAAAGGCACTTGCGTTCATTTCAGATATTTGATGAGAACAGGGAAACAATACTACGTGCTTGCTTCTGCCACTCAGAGGCTGGTGAGCAAGGACTTGTGCCAAAATCTTTTTTTTTTTTTTTTCCTCCAAAATCTTAACTAGGAAGCCTTTGACCCTCCTGCAGCAGGACAGTGAGGGTACAGTTGTTCTCAGGAACTACCTCAGGCAATGAGTTTATGCAAATGATCCCCAGGAGGTGCCACAGCTCCGAGGACCCTGGTAATTACAGTTCCAACCCCAGCATTTTCAGCGATCAAGCCTTTGGAATGTAATCTCTGCACGGTCTCCTTCAAACTCCTGAGTAATAAACAATCATTTGTGATAATTGCAAATAGCAGCTTCTCTTCTATCCTGGAGAGGCTGTGTGGCATTAAATACAAGTTCTGAGTTTTTCCTCCAGGAAAAGGCTGGATTGACCGAACCCCTCACTGCCTTGGCCACCATTTCTGCGTCTGAGAAGAGACTCAGCTGTTGTCACCACCGCCCTGCACAGCTCAAAAGCCACCTTCTGGGACGCACGCTCCTCATGGCAGAGCAGTGTCTATTTTTGTTTCCTTTCTGCCTCTCAACACCCCCTCAGTGTGATCCCACAATTCCGGCAAGCTATCTGCTGTGATTTAAAGAACTGAGCCCCAAAGACGGGCTCCAATCGTCCCACTATATGTGAAGTATTCTATCACAAATGTCAGGCTTTTATGCATGATGGAGGATCATGCAGTCTCCCCGGATTTATTTCAGGCACTATGAAGTCTCCGGCAATTAGCTTCTCACAAGTCTATTTGTGCTGAGGACTCTATTTCCTGTTCCTGTGGTTTCTCTGCTTCTACCTTTACCATGGCTGGCTTCACTCCCAGTCTGATCCAACCACTTTCAATTCAGCAGTTGCTATTTGCTTCTGCCTTTTGGGCTCTGCTCAGTCCTTTTAAACACTTTTTGGTAAGAAATCAAGTGCAAATTAGGAAGATGTTGTAAGTCAGTGAGCTGTAAACATGACTTGAATAGAAAAGTATTTCCACCTACAGGGCATGGGAGAACATGTGTATAAAGATAACAACATTGTAATTTCATATTTTAATATTGTCTGAAAAGTGTGCATTCTGTCAGGAGCCAACAATAGAAACAGACATAGGCAGTGTAGGACCTTCTAAGTAGATCCCTGTTAACAAAGGAAAAAACTGAATTATTTGCAGAGAAAGTGCCCAGTGGCAGGGCATTGCTTCCCTTACCATCCTTCTGAATCCCTTATTTTTACTCCATTCAACTTCTTTCAAAACCTTTTCAGACTGTTATTTGAGACATGAATCCCTTGTTAGTATCTCTTCTATTGCATTACATAGAGAACATAATATCCTGTCCCTCTCAAATCAGGAAGAATGGAAGGGTTTAAGGTAGAGGATCGGGTGGAATTTCTGTGGACTCGCTGGTAGGACTCCGTATGGGGCTGCCTGCTCATTTTCCTGAGATTCTGGACTCGTGCGCCCACACTGAACGTGGGGACAATTTCACACGTCCCAGTCCTCTGAGTTCCTCTTGTTCTCATCAGGCCCAATTCTCTGTGTCTGTACTCTTCATGCCTATTTCACTCTTCACATTTCCGTTACACGGAACATAGCATTTTGTGTCCTGCCCCACGCAGGGTAGAGACCAGGTGGGGAATTGCCTGTCTGCACGAGTCACGGACACTTCCCACAGGCGTGTCCCCATGGCCTGGTCTGAGCTCAGCAGCAAAGCCCCCACAGCGCACGCCTGCGCCCCTGTGACCCACAGATGGGAGGAGGGGCACTGGTGATGGCTGTCCTCTCCATCTGGGATGCGGCTTGGGATACCAGGGCTCCCTTTCTCTCTGGCACACTGGCTTGTGGCTGCCCTGGAGACACTGACAACATGGGTGTGCATGTCCCAGTCAGGCTGTGGTGCAGCTAGAGATGCACCCTGAATTCCCACCCGGTGCCATCTGAACATAGCAAATAAAAAGCTGCTCTTCGGTTTCTTCATAAGCCAGAGCCCACGTGTTTCCCAATCTATCTGCATTTGTTCATCCCTGCTCTTTTCGCGTGATGAGGACTCTCTCTGGCAATCATGCAGCCTTCAGGGGATGGTGGAACCGGGGGAGTCCAGTCTCACTTTTTCTGAGCTAAAGCAGAGCTGGGGCCCTGTAGTGGCAGGGTAAGTGAGGTTACCTTAAGGAAGTGAGGTTCTTACTGCAGGATTCGATTACAGTTCCTCATCAAGCTAACTTTGGATCACTGACCGAACAGGCCGCTGTCCCAGCGAAGATAGGGGAAATTTCAGATTGGATTCTGAAAAATACATTGCTTTCCGCAAACTATTGTTTATCACGTTTCTTTTACCATAACATTTAGCTGAGTTGTCTGGTGAACACAAAGACACCTTACTATTTAAAAATGCCCTGACTATACTGATATCAAATCTTTATTTGAGAATGTTGTAGACACAGACACCATAAACAATAGATTGGGCTCTTACTTGATTAAAGTGCAGGGTGGCCCCCATATCCACCACACCTCACAGGTTTATTTCCTGGAGAGATGCGCAGTGTTCTTCCTACGAGAGAAGGACTTCTCACGGAGCAATAAGCTTGAGGTTTGGAAGTTCCCTGCATGAGTCTGGTGAAAATGAGTTCTGTTCAGGTATATTTTAAGAAAAGCAAGTGGACAGATGGTAAAAACCAACCAACCAACCAAGAACAACTATATGCAGAGCAACAGAAAGTCTTCTCCCTTGCCAGTGGGAATGTGAAAGGGTACAGCCTCTTTGCAAGACAGAGAAGCAGTTTCTTACAAAAGTAAACATACTCTTATCATACAATCCAGCAATCAAGCTCCTTGGTATTTATTCAAATATCACGACTATGTTCACATAAAAAACCCGCACTTGGGTATTTACAGCAGTTTTATTCACAACTGTGTAAACCTGGAAGCTTGGCCAAGACTTCCTTCATTAGGTGAATGGATACGTAAGTTGTGGTCCATCAGAATGGAATATTATTCAGTGATTAAAAAAATGAGCTACCAAATTATTTAAAGATATGGGGGAAACAAATGCACACTACTAAGTGAAAGAAGCTAATGTGAAAAGTCTACACACTTTATAATTCCAATGACAAGAGATTCTAGAAAAGGCAAAACTGTGGACAGAGTAAAAAGCTCAGTGGTTGCTGGGGGCTGGGGGAGAACAGAGGTTTTCAGGGCAGTGAAGGGCCTTCCAGGTAGCTCAGTGGTAAAGGATCTGCCTGCCAATGCAGGAGACACAGGAGACATGGATTTGATCCTTGGGTCAGGAAGATTCCCTGGAGTAGGAAATGACAACCCACTCCAGTATCTCATTGACAGTTAAGCCTGGTGGGTTACAGTCCATGGAGTCGCAGAGAGTCAGACATGACTGAGTACGCACACACGAAACAACTCTGTACCATACATGTCACTCTACGTTTGTCCAAACCCACAGAATGCACAACACTCAGGATGGACCCTAATGTCAACTGTGGACTCTGGGTGAGGGTGACGTGTCCGTGTAGCTCCGTCCATGGTAACAGGTGGACCGCTTGATGGGGGATGTTGATAGTGGGGGGCTGTGCACGTGGGGGTCACAGGAAATCTCTGTACCTTTCCATCAACTCTGCTGTGAACTGTAAACTACTCTGAAAAATAGTCTTTATAAAAACAACTCTGACAAGTGGGGCATGAGAGCGGGGCACTTATTAGAGAGATGCGTTTGCTCATCTTCGAGCAGTGTGTCCTTGACTTCGCCTGCAGCTGAGGGCAGTTTCCCACACACCATCTAACCACGGCCCAGGGAGGTCCTTGGCACCTTTTATTTATTTTTACCATCAGATCAGCAGAAATAATTGATCGCAGACGTTTCTGTAACTGGGTCACCCTGGGAAGTGTCACGGCATCAACGGCCTCAAAATCCCACCACCTGTGAGACGAGGGCTCAGCAGCTGAGAAGGCCACAGGGGGACCCCCGTGAGCCATCGCGTTCACATGCTCATCGCCCACAGCTTTATAACCAGCTTTACAACCAGCTCAAGCTTGTATGGTCTGCCAGGTCAGGGACTTGGGTTGTATGCGTTTTTCAATAGGTATACAGTTAAACCAATTCCCCTGTAGTTTACAAAAAAAAGAAAAAAGTAAGCAAAGAGCAAAACCAAAGTCAACCTCTGCTGTCTGGCACCAAGATGGGGCCAGCCTGATGCCGTCAGTTGAGGACCTCGTGGCCTGGAAAGGAGGAGGAGGAGGGCTGGTGGCAGCTCGGAGGCACCAGGCTCCTGTCTCCATGGCAACAGTGGGGTTTCCCAGGCTGCTTCAGCATCGTGTCAGATCTGGGAGGAGGGCTGTCGACTGGAGGTCAAGGATCGTTCCTTTTATCCCGCTCTGACTTTCAGGTGAGCCGAAGCCACTGCTCCCCAGGGCAGTACCCAGAGTTTCTTCTACATGACAACCACATTCCTGGGCTGACCCAGGTCATCCTCAGGCACAGAGAAAGGGGAAAGTCTATTTTTAAACTGGTACATTGCCAGGCAGGACGTGTGAGGCTTTTGAAGGGAGCCAGGAAGGGGGCTCTGCCCTTCGCAAACAATGCCTTTGCAGGGATGTGCCAGCGAGGACTGTCAGGAGGACACTGGTGGGAACACGCCCATGGACGCGCAACCCCTGGGGTGGGGGTGAGTGGGTGGGAGCTGCTTACAGCACGGCTCTGACAGACCTGGTCTGCTCCAGGACTGCCGCCCCCCAAGACAGACCCTTCCATCCTCGAAGCTGCTGCACGTGGCAGAAAGAAGCATTGCCTGGCGAGAGGGACACACCAGCCTTGCTGCAAGGTGACCCATTTCTGAAGTACAGACATGACGGGAGAATCCTGGGCTCAAAGGGATACAGGCTTGTTCTGTGAAGGTGGCGACTTCATTCTGGCAGAACTCAGAGTGACAGGCTGACAGTTCCGACCTAAGGGAGCTGTCAGGAGCTCCAAGGCCAGGCAAGAAGCATGCACCCGGCAGGGGTGAGGCAGTTAGGATTGCTGTGGCCTGCGGCTAAGGGCACGTGCCCCCCTTCAATGATGACGACAGCTGACGTTTACTGAGTGCATAGTCTGCGGAAAGTTCTATTCACAGATTTTGGTTATCTCCTTACTTAATCCTCAGCATGAGTCTATGAGGCAGGCATTCTTACTAAGCCCAATTTAAAGAGGAAGACTCAGGCACCGAGGAGTGAAGGGATTTTCAAGGTCACGTGGCTGAGCTGGAAGCCAGAGCCAGGAGGTCTCACCCCAGCACCCGCTGCCCGAGTCCATGGTTGAGGGGGTGGCTACCACAAAGCAGCACGGACGGTGAGGCTCACAAACATTCACTGCTCGAAGTCCTGGAGGCTGAATCCAAGACCAGAGCATCAGGAGGTCTGGCATCACATGAGACCCCACTTCCTGGTTCACAAACAGCGTCCTTACAGGAGGACGGGTGAGGAAGCCCCCTGGCACCCCTCATATACAGTAACTGATCCCATTGTGGGGGTTAGGTTCCCACGTATGAAATCGTGGGGGTGGGGGGAGGGACACAAACAGTCCACTGCTGACACTCCTCGGTCTGAGCTGCTGAGACACAAGCAACATGGTCACGGGAGGTTTTGATGAGGACAGAGGAGGGGGTATCTCCAGGGACTGGGATGGCTTCTCGAGGACACAAGGACTCAGAAAGGCAAGGTGATGATGACCACGGGGAAGGAGGAGAGCTGGCAGAGGCCAAGCAAAGTGGGGAGCAGGGCTGGAAGTGTAGACAGAGCTGGGGGCCGAGGCCCGTAGGTTAGGCCAGGAAGAGTGAGAAAGGGACACCCTCCACTTTCCCCTACTCTCCTCATCAAGGAGACGGAGCCTTCAGCCTGAAAAGGGGAAACTCACTCAGGAGTAGGAAACAGAAGACCACGATGGTGAGGACACAGACAGCATGGGGCCGGGTTTGAGTTAAGCTCTCCCGGGGCTGAGAGACTGTGCACAGAGCCAGGGACTCCTCTCACAGTGGAGCTGGGCATTTGGAGAGAAAGGGCGAGACCCCGGCAGCTGCCGGCTACTTAAGCTTCTTGTGCCTTCCATAGCCAGAAGTCGGTGAATACCCCCAAGTCTAATTTTATTTAAAAATATGGAATAAAAGTACGTGACAGACCTCATTTCTATAGCAAGAGCTTATATTATTTTAATTGGATATAAAAAGAGGTGCATTATTCTGGGATCAGAACTTGCATTAGGAGACAGAAATGTGTTGTTACTAATTGTCATGGTCTGGGCGATGGCCCTGTGCTTTGAGCATCATAACGATGAGTGACATGATTACTCAAGATGTGTAAGAAGAACCACGCAAGAGATCTCACAGGTGCTGAGAATAAAGGAAAGGCACGAATAAAGCACCAGGGTCATCGAATGTGGGATTTGCCTGACGATGCTTGGATTGAAATTACACATCCACAGTGACTGAAACCACAGATGACCAGAATGTCCTCTGACAAAAGCAACTTTGCAATCGGAAGCCTGATACAAGCTACCCTCTATACCCCACTGAAACAACAGTTTATAAAAGAATCTTTAACAGTATAAGCTTTCCAGGAAACATGGTTATCATGTTACAGCCAAAGCGGACTCTGTTGTTCTGAAACCCAAATATTGTTTCTAGGAATATAACGCAAACAAACTTTATATAAATAATTTTCAAGTAACTTCTACTGGGAATAGAATACAAACACCACATGAGTAGACTGCAAGTACTAATTCTTTCTTGATTGATTTCTTTTGGAAAAGTTATTTTCTGCACCAAACTCCATGAATGGAAATCACGGCAGTGGAATTAAACAGTTATCTTACAGTCAGTTGCGATTTAGAATTTTCAAAGTGCTTTCACATCAAACGTCTCATTTGGTCTTATAACAATGACCATGTCAGGACAGGTATCATTATCCTCATCTTCATGTGAGTAAATTAAACCTTGGAGAAGTGACTTGCCTCAGGTTACAGCATCTCCAGTGCCTCCACCCCTTAACACTTTTCTCACCGAGCCTGTCATTACAGCTTGTGCGTACACAGGGAGAGGCTAACCTTTCCGGTCAACCTGAATGTCCATGCTCTTGCTAGGGACTGGACTGCCCCGCGGAGCATGTCCACCATGGAAGAGGCAGTAATCCAAGGCCACTTGGTGAGTCTTCTGCCTCTTGAAATAATTGACTTCAAAGCTCAGACTTTTCAAGACTCATGTTGCAAAGCTTGGATGCTAAAACAGTGGATAAGCATCAGTGCCCCCATTGCTGCTAACACTGGGAAGTGGACCACATGCTATGTGCAAGGAGTGACAGCAGGTGCTGGGCTCTGTCCTCTGTCACACAGACAGCAAATCACGTGGCTGGCTGGTCCTTTCCTCAGCACCACTCCGTCTAGACTTCCTCCAGTGACTGTGAGAACTGTCTTGTTTCCTGTCAGAAGTGCATGAACATCAGAGAGAACTGGTGGATTTCAACTGGTACACATATGGCCAAACTGGATTGTTCTCTCTGGCCTTGATTGGATTATCACCATCTGGTTCTGTTTTGATAAGTAAAATACACATTCTAAGTATTAACTCTGGGATTTATCAGGGTATTGCCCTGTAACTGCACATTTTCAAGCCATAAGAAGGCTGTGGATGAAGCGATACCCGTGATTTTGAGCCATCTGGGTTTTCCAGGTTGAGGAAGCGATGAATGGACGGACTGCAGGAGGGGTGCTCTTAATGCAGCCTGGCAGAGTCCCCAACAGGCAACCAATGGAGCAGGGAAGATTTCCTGTCTTTGGGGGCAGCTGTGTTTCCTCTGCACAGGAGAGAGTGAACTGGCCTTATCTGCAGGGCAGTGCTGAAGCCAGGTGTGCTGGGCTCACAGGGGGTCATCACATTGGTTTGGTTTGTTTTTCTTTCTTTCCTCCTTTCTTTAGGAGCTGAAGCCTGAGGGAGAGGGTTGGGGATGGAGGGAGGTAGGAAGGAAGGAGGAGCAGCTGTGGGCTCGGGGGTCCAGGAGCTCACCTCTGGGGTCCCACTTTCTTTCTGTGAAATGAGACCATCCAACTGTTCACCCTGAGTCCGTGTGCAGTAACTCCTGGTGTTGGATGCTTGGGCTTCTGCAGCTTGGAGACATGCTTCACCCCGACGTGTGGGGAACTGCCGATTGCTCGGAAAACAAACCTACAGTGCAGCTGAGACTCACATGAATCCACCGAACGAATGTGTTTGAACTCAGCCACGCTTACTCTCTGCTATTTAGGACATCAGTGGGGAGTTTGCTGAAGAAAAAGCTTACATCCCACGGACAGAAACACAACTCCATTCAACCCCTTTACATCAGATACCCTTTACCTCATTAAGTCTCCTGTGACAGATGCTTAAAAAAAAAAACAACCCACATCCCTTTCTGAAAATCAAGGAAAGACGAGAGAGAAAAAAAGGATCAAGTATTAGAAATGAAAATGCTGACTGAAACCCAAGATTAAAAGCCAGAAGTGCGGGTCCTCCCTTCACGTCGACCCTGTGCTGTCTGCGGGCTGATCCTCTGATGCTCTCACTAAGAACCTAGAGCCACAGGGACTCAACGTGGTGCTTGTGTGCGGGAGGAGGCAGGACGGCTGCGGCTCCCCAGTCAGGCACAGGTGAGCCCTCTGAGCACTGTCGCTCAGAATCGAGCTTCTCCTGACAACAGTCCACATCAGAAGTGCATCTTCTGTGTGTCTTTTTTATTGTTGGTTTTCTTTTCCTGATTATAAAGATAATATGTGATGAACTCAGGTACAGGTTTGCGTATAAAGTATAATGAGGAAATAAAAATGTCTTTATCCCATAACCCAGCAAAAAACACTCTTGTCTCTGAACATCCCTTCCAGGTGCCCTCACCCCATCCTACTCTGGGTGAGGACAAAGGGTGTGGCCCCTGCCTCCACAGAGGTCTCACCCACAGAGGGCGCAGGACCCTGCAGGGACTGTCTGGGAGAAAGTGGCTTTGTTCCGAGGTGTACAAGGCAGGGCAGGGAGGATTCTGGAAACAAGGGCCAGGGAGGGCCTTTCTGGAAGATGCCGTCCATGTGGAGGATGAGAGGGGAGTCTCCAAGGCAGAGAGAGTGCACATCACAGCCCAAGGCTGGAGAGAGGAAGGGGGCCTCACCTGGGAGCAGAGTGGGCCCGTGAATCTGGAGCCAATCGCATAGACCCTGGGAGGCAGGACTTGGCCTGTGAATGGGGGTGGTAATGGCCAGGTCTCACAAGGTTCTGCAGACCTTGGCGAGAAGTTCTTTTCTTTGCTTTTTTTCTTTTCCTTCTCAAGAAAGGAGAAAGTAAATCCAGGTTTGGCTTAAGTAACTCAAGAGATGATGCTCCAATTCAGGGAGCTAAAAATGTGAAAGAAACAGAGATGGTAGACATGGGGCTGAGAGGCTGGTCTCCCTTTCTACCCAAGGCAGGCAGTGATTTCAGGACATTTTAGGTTAATTGTTTGGAGGTGGTGTGTTGCGGGTAGGGGAATATGAGAGTCTGGAGCTGAAGGAAGTGAACGGGACCAGACATGCATATTTACAAGTCACTAGCATGAGCAGGCATTGGAGAAGGAAATGGCAACCCACTCCAGTGTTCTTGCCTGGAGAATCCCAGGGACAGGGGAGCCTGGTGGGCTGCCGTCTATGGGGTCGCACAGAGTTGGACACGACTGAAGCGACTTAACAGCAGCAGCATGAGCAGGAAACTTAAGGTGATGGAGATGGATACACTCAGGGACAGAGTGGAGACAAAGAGAGAGAAGGTACAGAACCAACTTCTGAAAAGTCAACGACTGGAGGTCAAATTAAGAAGAAGCCGCTGGAAAGATAGAGAGGGACACGCCAGGGAAGAAGAGGCTGAGAGAGCCGTCCTGTCACCCAGGAGAAGGTTCCAAGAGGAGCTCTGTCAAGGGTGTGTGGTGACCTGGAGGCAGGGGGAACACAAGGTGGGTGGACAGCTGACTTGGCCTCAGGTGGCCCCGGACTGGCCACGTGAGAGCACAGGTCCTCCCTTGACACCAACAGTGCAGCGGGCACCCGTCCCTCTTTGTCAAGCCCTCTGCTGTGTGCCAGGCCCCAGGCTGCTGAGAGTGGGCTCCTCGGCTGCTCCAGCCCCCCCAAGGCAGCCCCACCCTGTGCCAACAAGAGGGACATTCAAACGCATCTGCTGATGATGTCATCCACATGATGGAAACCTGCCAACCCCTCACCTACCCTTCCCTCTGTATCTCAGGACAGAAGTTAAGCTCTTTAATCTGCAAGGCCACTGGTCGGCATTCAGGTTCTCTCCTGTTTAAGGCTGCTGTGTACCAGGGGTACCAGGAGTTCTTACACTTTGAGGACTTTTCTGGGATGCTTCTTTGGATGTACAAATGGGCTGGAAATTAAAGATCGAAGTAAGCTACTTTATAAAACAGAAACACAAAACCCATCTAAGACAAGATAGAGGGAAGGAGTTACTAAAGATGAGAGAAGTTATCAAGGAAATAAAAAGGAGGTAGTAGAGGAAATCGGTAAATGTCAAACGTGGTTCTTTGAATTAACCGACAAGAGAGACAAAACTTGGAGGAGGCAATGGCAACCCACTCCAGTACTCTCGCCTGGAAAATCCCATGGACGGAGGAGCCTGGTAGGCTGCAGTCCATGGGGTCGCTAGGAGTCGGACACGACTGAGCGACTTCACTTTCACTTTTCACTTTCATGCATTGGAGAAGGAAATGGCAACCCACTCCAGTGTTCTTGCCTGGAGAATCCCAGGGACGGGGGAGCCTGGTGGGCTGCCGTCTATGGGGTCACACAGAGTCGGACACGACTAAAGCAACTTAGAAGTAGCAGCAGAGACAAAACTGCAAAACAGATTGAAAAAAAAGTGGAAAAAGTCTAAGTGCATAATATCAAGAGTGAAAAGATGGAGGCATCACTGCTGAACCTAAAGACATTCAAAATAAGGGCAGGTTGTATCATTTCCTGTTGCTGATGCAATGAGTTGCCACACACCAGGTGCTGAAAGCGTGGATTTGACGTCTGAAGGTACAGGGGGTCTTAAGGAGTAGAAGGAGTGGGGGGCTGCACGTGCTCCTCCTGGAGACTCTCGGGGTGTCTGTGTCCTGGCCTGTTCCAGCCCCTACAGGCACTGTGTCCCGCGGGTGTGTCCGCTTGGCTTCTCCTCTAACTCACACCCTCCTGCCTCCCTCTCTCACTTAAAAGGCTGCTGGGACAACGCTGGGCTCACCCACATGATCCAGAATAACCTCTCCGTCTCAAGGTTCTTAACATCATCGAGAAACATCGAGAAACTTCCTTTTCCCACGTAAGGTAACATAGTCACAGTTCTGGGGAAAGAGAAACACAGGTTATTATGAACCAGGCTTTGCAAATAATTTTGAAATTAAAGATGGCATGAAGACATTTAAAAAAAAAAAAACAATTTTCCAGAACAGAAACAAGAAGAAACAGCTATCTTTACAATTCTATTTCTCAGTGGAGTTGAATCTACAATTTAAAACATCCCCAGTAGAAAAATTCAAGTCTCAAAGAACTGCAGCATTAAATCACTAAAAATACTTAAGGAAGAACTCACACAAAGTCAACCAGAAAACAGTAAAATGTGAGCATTTCCAAACTCTTTCTTTGAGGCCAGCATAACTTTAAAGTCAACATGTAGCAAGGGCACTATAAGATAGGAAAATCAGAAGCAAATCACTCTCGTAAACAGAGGCACAAAGTAATAACAAACCAAACCAATGAAGTATGAAAAGGGTAATACACCACAACCATGCTGGCTTTATTCTAGGATGTATGTTCGATTTAAAACTGAAAATTAGAGGACCACACCGCCTCTGCCCGAGCCTCCCCCGCGACGCGCGAGCCAGTGCAGAGGCGTCGGGAAAATGGCAGATGGTTTTTCGCTTAATGATGCCTTATCTGGGTCTGGAAAACCAAACCCCCAAGGTTGGCCTGGTTCATGGGGAAATCAGCCTGCTGGGGCAGGAGGCTACCCAGGAGCGGCCTATCCTGGGGCCTACCCTGGACAGGGACCTCCTGGGGCCTACCCTGGACAGGGACCTCATTTTAAAAAAAAAAAAAAAAAACTGAAAATTAAAACAATGGCACTTACCATATCAAAGTAGAAAAGTCACAAGAGATTCTCAAAAGATGCAGAATAAGCCCTCTGTATTTTCAGTACACATTCATAATAAAACTCTCAGCACACTAGAAGGGCAATCCCCTATATAAGAAAGGATGTCTACCAAAACCCTCAGAAAACATTATACTTGAGTAAAAAAAAGAAGCATTTTGAGAACTTTATACTTTTGACTGAGAGTTCGGTTTAACACGTTCTATTCAGTAGTAAACTGGAGCTCTGGTCCGTGCAATACAAGCAAGTGAAATAAATAAAGATCATGAGGTTTGGAAAAGAAAGAAAACTGTCATTCTGCATAGACAGCATGACCGTGTGGGCAGATTCACTAGATTATGCAGATAAACTATGAGGCTAGGTAAGTGAGTTTAACAACGTTATCTAAGAGAAGAGTGCAGAAATCCACAAACAGGTATTTATGAGAATGTTTATAGTAGCTTTATTCACAGTAGCCCCCAAAAGGAAACAGCACCAATCCTTTAACAACATAATGATAAATAATTTGAGTTACATTGATACAATGAAATTCCTAAAGCTATGAAAAAGAACAAACTATGTATGCACACCCATCACAAGTATGTATGATTCGAATTAAATACAAAGCTGGTAAAATAAATTTGTAATGGCAGTCATGAGAACAGTGGTCACCTCAAGAAAGGCTATGATTTGAAAGTTCTGTGTTGGTAAAGTTCTATAATTTGACCGGGGTGGTGGTTATCTGCATATGCTCATTTCTTAAAAAAATGTAACAAACCATACACTTATAATCTGTATACTTTACAATGTGAATGTTGTATGTAAGAAAAAAGCTAAAATATTTTAAGACTAAAATGTACTAAATAAATACATTAGTAAAGGAAATGTGCTAAATAAATACATCTGTAAACAATTACATGGTTACATGGAAGTAGTGATTTGATGTACTGGCTGTAACTTTAATCACTATAATGCTGCTTAATTTTTTTCAACAGAGCTTGAGTTTTTCTGGAGTTTTTACTAAGGCTGTCTACGCACGTAGACCAGGTACCTGAGCTGGTCCCAGGCAGGAGCTGGGGAAGCTGGGGGCTGTCTGGCTGCCTTTTCAGTCACTTTAAGATCCGTCATATGGGCGCCGAGATTTAAAATAAAATGACAGCAGAGTCTGAAATCTCCTGGAAACAGCTGTGACTTGGGATTGAGAAGATAAAAGCCATGATTCTAAACTCTGCTACTTGCTTTTGACTGGTGGTCCTTCTCAACCCGGGAAAGCTTCACTTCTGTTCTAGCCTGTGTCCCAAGGTTGCTGTAATAACATGGACCGAAAGAGCGGTTTGCTGGAAAGAGGACATGTAAAATATGAACGGAATTTTGCCGATAACATTTAATATGCTGGTTACCACAATCATTTACCAACAGGGAACCAAGCCTACTCTGAAGTCCTCAAATGGAAATGACCCTTTGTTCCCTCAGGGACACACAAAGCCACTGTTTCCATAGCAACACTGTCATGTGACATCAGAAATCAGGGCTAGGCCTTGAATGATAAAACAAAAGAGAGTGTTGGCTAGCTGGCAAGGAAAACATGGGAAGACAGTGCCATGCCACCATTAAAAGGAGGCAGTGTACGCATATGTATATACTGTGTAATATTTTTTATTCTTGAGAACTGCAGAAAATCTATTTGTTTTCAAAGAGTCTTTATTTTTTTAGAAGTACTTCATTTGATGTGACAGATCACTTAGAAAATAAGATTTTTCTTTGTCTTTCATTAACGCCAATTTTTCTCTTTCATGTAGTCAAGAAGATATTGAAGAAAAAAGAATTCATTTGCCCAGATCCTTGAGATGCTGCGACTCTGGCCCTTGGGGAACAAAGGAGAGGAGGACTGTTTGGCAGAGACCTAAATGGGGTGAATGTGCATAGATTTTTTATGGTATCTTCTTGAGAATTCAACATAAGCAAGATGTTATTAATACATATTATGGGTTTTTAAAATAGAAAACATTTTATGAAAATCCTAACTTAGTATACTGTCAGTGAGGTCTGACTTCTCTTTCCACAGTGTCCAGGAAAAGTACCAAAAGGCCAAGGTTCCTCTGTGCCCTTTCCAACTCCTCAGTAATTGAAAATTTTATACCTGATACCATTAATCAGAGAAACTGGTTCTTTGTTCTACTTCTTAAAAACTGATTCTATGGAGAAAATGAAATATTGATTAAAGGGAATCCTTAACCCCAAAAGACTGAAACAGCTGTTGAATTTGGAGATTCTTCAGTTAAACTACTATGAATGACATGATTTTTAACCTACAAAAGATTTATATCATCAGTCCCATATTTGCTAAAATGATATCTTTTGATACTGTAGTTTTGTTGACATAATAGATTTATTTTTCAGAACACATGATGTTGGAGAATCAATGTATTTTGCTGAAATCTTTAAAATGACTAAATTCACATACAAATACATATATGTTGCTGTTGTTCAGTCGCTGAGCTGAACTCTTTGTGACCCCATGGACTGCAGCACGCCAGGCTTCTCTGTCCTTCACTGTCTCCTGGAGTTTGTTCAAACTCATGTTCACTGAGTCAGTGATGCCATCCTCTGCCACCCCCTTCTCCTCCTGTCCTCAATCCTTCCCAGCATCAGGGTCTTTGCCAATAAGTTGGCTCTTTGCATCAGGTGTCCAAAATATTGGAACTTCAGCTTCAGTATCACTCCTTCCAATGAATATTCCAAGTTGATTTCCTTTAGGATTGACTAGTTTGATCTCCTTGCAGTCCAAGATACTCTCAAGAGTCTTCTCTAGCACCACAATTCGAAAGCAACAGTTATTCGGCACTCAGTCTTCTTTATGGTCCAACTCTCACATCTGTACATGACTGCTGGAAAAACCATAGCTGTGACTACATAGACCTTTGTTAGCAAAGTGATGTCTCTGCTTTTTAATACACTGTCTAGGTTTGTCACAGTCTTCCTCACAAGGAGCAAGTGTCTTAATTTCATGGCTGCTGTGATTTCGGAGCCCAAGAAAATAAAATCTGTCAATGTTTCCATTTTTGTCCCTTCCATTCGCCATGAAGTGATGGGACTGGCTTTCTGTGATCTTAGTTTTCTGAATGTTGAGTTTCAAGCCAGCTTTTTCACTCTTCTCTTTTACCCTCATCAAAAGTCTCTTTTAATTTATTTTCACTTTGTGCCATTAGAGTGGTATCATCTGCATATCTGAGGTTGTTGGTATTTCTCCCAGCAATCTTGTTTCTAGCTTGTGATTCATCCAGCCTGGCATTTCACATGATGTACTCTGCATGTAAGTTAAATATGCAGGATGACAACATAAAGCCTTGTTGTACCCCTTTTCCAACTTTAAGCCAGTCAGTTTTTCCGTTTCTGGTTCTAACTGTTGCTTCTTGACCCGCATATAGGTTTCTTAGGAGACAAGTGAAATGGTCTGGTACTCCCATCTCTTTAAGAATTTTCAAGTTTGTTGTGATCCACATAGTCAAAGCCTTTCACATACTCAATGAGCAGAAGTAGATGTTTTTCTGGAACTCCTTTGCTTTCTCCATGATCTGGCAAATGTTGGCAGTTTAATCTCTGGTCCCTCTGCCTTTTCAAAACCCAGCTTATACCTCTGGAAGTTCTCAGTTCATGTACTGTTGAAGCCTAGCTTGAAGGATTTTGAGCATAATCTTGCTAGCATGTGAAATGAGCACAATCATAAGGTAGTTTAAACATTCTCTGACATTGCCGTTCTTTGGAACGGGAATGAAAACTGACCTTTTCCAGTCCTGGGGCCACTGCTGAAGTTTCCAAATTTGCTGGCATATTGAGTGCAGCACTTTAAGAGTATCATCTTTTAGGATTTTAAGCAGCTCAGCTGTCACCTCCACTAGCTTTATTCACAGTAATGCTTCCTAAGGGCCATGCATATTATGTATATATGTATCAATGGTATAATCATATTCATTATTCTTGTGCTATATAAAACTTAGTAATAAATCTCAGTCTGCTTCAAAATCCATGAAACAATATCTGTTTCAAGCTATATGAGGCCAAGGGGAAATGGTCAAAATAATGCATCCATATTTTATATTTTAAAATGCTTTGCACCAACTGCTCACACTTAGGAAAGACGTTAACTTCCACAAACTCCTGAGATGATTAAGATAAGTGTGCAACAGTAACAGGGACAGCCTTGCTCACTGGCTGCTCATACTGTCTCTGGATCTGACTGACGCCTATGAATCTGGGATACCCAGCGGCTCTGAGAGTGAGTGTATCACTCACCCCCAACTTAGAGGGGCCGAGATGGGCTGTTTCCAGCTGAAACAGGCTGACCTCCCTGTCACACTCAGGTCCTGCTGATCCCAGAATCAAAACTTTTAAACATCTCTCCAAAGACTGCCTCTGGGATTAATGGCTGTCAGACACCTCAGAGATCCATGGGAACATCCTCCGTGGGCAGCCTGATGCTTTAATGGTGACTAAGTGCATCTCATAGGGACAGCAGCCACTGCTTAGGTGCAAGCTCTCTGTGACTAGAAAGAGAAAACACGTGATATGTGTTTCTCCAGGTGAAATGTGATCATTCCCCTTTGTTTCCCAGGTGGCACAGCCTCCAAGCATAATAGTGAATTCCCTGCTAAGGGCCAAAAATCTCTTGGAAAATAGGACTGTGACCTTTCTTTTGCGGTTGCCATGGAACGCTGGCATCCTGACTGCTAGTAGAAGGTCAGTAATTGTATTTAAATGGAGCAAACCCTGAACATCTATAATGCATGCAGTCTACTATTATTTCTTTGTGGGAGGTTTATTATAGGGTTTGGTATGTAATCTTAATTAGATGTCTGAAGAAAAACAATGCTTTTAAATTTAGGAAATTCTAGAGAATTCTTTGAGTGAGATTCTCTTTTTAAGATTCCATGAATTTCCTTTGAAGTTTTTTTATCTGAAACTGAGTCTTATTTTCCCTATTCTTTTAAGAAAACCTTTCCTTTCAACCGTCCACAACAAAATGATGTTCTTTTATGTTTTTGCAAAGTTGGATGCAATTATTTTATAATAAGTCCATCTCTGTAAACAACCCTATAATTTTAGACTTTTAAATGTCATTATCATAAACACAAATCTGCTTATTCTCTCCCTGGCTGGCTTTGAAATGGCATTTGGAATTCGCATGACTCTGTAACCTCTGTCACTCAGATCACCCGGGTGAGTAAATCCTGCTAGCAAGTTACTGCGGGTTCCACAGCACAGGTTTTCAAATTCTTGATAACTGCTGATATGTGCGAGCAGCCCACTGTGAAAACAGAATGTGCCATTTCATCCTGTAGCTATGGGTGGAAAGAGACACTCGTCTCAGGGTGGGCGTCTGTGCTGGGGGAGGGCGGCCTGCTGGAGGGCCCTGCCTTGTGTGGTGGTGGTCGCTGCCACTGTTCCCAGCAATCAGAGCTTGAACGATGAAGGCTTACTATCACTAGATGACGCTTTAGTCCAAGGTACCTGCAGATCATTTGGGCCCAGCTCCCTCTCTGGATCCCAGAGAGATCACGGGGTGATGGGCCAGCTGTTTAGCCTCTCTGGACGCACGTTTCAGCCTGAGCCAACATGAGTTCAGGCACAGTCTTGACGACCATCTCTGATCTGCTGCTGTTATGCCAGTAGGAGGGGCGTCGGAGGGTGTAGGTTAGATTAGCTTTGCTGACCCCTTCCTACGTGTTCTCTATTGGATTCTGGGTCCATCATTCCCCAGACAAGTCACTTCACCTCTGTAAGCCGAACAAGATCAAATCCTGGTGACACCTTGTTGACAGCTGTAAGGACTGGATGAGACACAATACACAAAACATGCTCCAAATACCAGTAGAATGTGTGCGCAGTCCTGGTTCACGTGTAACCTGCTGCAGTGTGTCTGTGATGGAGTGTGCTGTGATGGAGGCGAAGGCTCAGCTGTCACAGAGCTGAAGTGTCATCTGCTGGGTATACCTGTCAACCTATCTCTTGGCCCCAGGTGCACCCTTGCTGAAGGGTGGGTGGGGAGAACGCCTGAGAAGCCAGCCTGGGCTGCCCCAGGCTAACCGCGGAGTGTGTGTCTGCCCTACATGGAATTCCTGATTCCTGGACACACAAGGTGTGGGAATCATCGAGCAGTGTTGAGGGGGGTGTGTGTGTGTGTGTGTGTATTTAGGAGTTCCTGGAAAATATGACTCTTTTCCAGCCTCTCCAGCTTCGAAGACCTTCAGAAAATTCTCTCCATATTCTTTCTATAAATCCATCAGAGAGACTCAAGAGACGTGAGTCTGATGCCTGAGTCAGGAAGATCCCCTGGAGGAGGCAATGGCAATCCACTCTAGTATTCTTGCCTGGAGAATCTGATGGTCAGAGGAGACTGTGGGCTACAGTCCATGCGGTCGCAAAGAGTTGGACATGACTGAGCATACACGCACACCATGGGGAAAACCCCACATGTACAGGAAGGTCCTAGGATTCCCCATTGTCCTTCATGCACAGAGGTAGAGAAATGATGCACTGAAGGAAAGCTGAGTCCTGGTCCTGGCCCTGCCACGAACAGCTGCCTATCCTCGGGCACATCTTCTTAATCTCACCAAGCCTCTGTTTTCTCTTCTGTGAAATTAGTGAATTAGACCACATAATCTTTACAATCCCATCGACTGATAATGTTTTGAGATTGCAAAAAAGTCTTGATACGTATTTGGGAGCTGAGAACGCTTGTCAGCATCTGTGGGGCCATGTTCGTGGCACTGCTCCTAACCTCTCATGAGGGCACCCTCTTGAGCTCAAATCCCAGCTCACACAGTCTCCGTTCTTATATACGGAAATCCTTCCCATGTTTTCAGGCTGCCTGGACATGAACAAAATTAACTTTCTAGTGATTAAGACAGATAAGATTATAAATTACATTTTGAATTTGGCTTTAATGCATACTCTTTTGTTTCTGCATCTGTGTCTCCAGGTCTAAACAGGAAGCTATACTCTTCTTATACGACTGACATGAGACCTGAAATTCAAAGCCAACATAACATGGGGGAACATGTTACGATCTGTTTGGCTAAACCATTAAATCAGATGAGCAGAGCAGATAGGAACTTAATTTTCTTTTAGACGAGCATCATGTGCTTTCTGATGTCTAGTAGACTTTTTCACTTTAAGAAAGTACTAAACTCGACAATACATTGTCACCTGATGTGAAGAACTGACTCATTGGAAAAGACCCTGATGCTGGGAAACATTGAAGGCAGGAAGAGAAGGGGACGACAGAGGATGAGATGGTTGGATGGCATCACCGACGTGATGGACATGACTTTGAGTAAGCTCTGGGAGTTGGTGATGGACGGGGAAGCCTGGTGTGCTGCAGTCCATGGGGTCGCAAAGAGCCAGACATGACTGAGCGACTGAACTGAACTGAACTGAAACTTTACAGGAGTAACCTTTAGATAAGCGTTCTCTACAAACATGTGCCTGATTTTGTAGGAAATGTCGCCCAAGTTGTCTCCAGATCTTGAGGGGACAGAACTGGAACTAAAAGCAGAAACACTTTCCACCCTCAAAGACCTGCAGGAAATTCTCTCCACACTCTTTGTGGGTTTTGACCCACAGCTGATCTTCTGAGCATTCTGGATCTAAACTGGGATAGCCCAGATGCGACCTAGTGAAGATGCAGGAGGGGGCGTTCTGGACGGGGTAAGAAACAGTGGACATGCTCACTCCTCCGTGGTCTCCATCCCTATTTTGGGGGAAGGTGTTTCTGAGGACTGGGTAGGCACAGTGGACATACACACTCCTCTGTGGTCTTGATCACTATTTCTGGGGAAGGCGTCTCTGAGGCGGAAGGCGTCTCTGAGGGGGGAAGATGTCTCTGAGGGGGAAGGTGTCTTTGAGGGGAAGGCATCTCTGAGGGGGAAGGCGTCTCTGAGGGGAGAAGGCATCCCTGAGTGGGGAAGGTGTTTCTGAGGGGAAGGCGTCTCTGAGGGGGAAGGCGTCTCTGAGGGGGAAGGCATCTCTGAGGGGAAGGTGTCTCTGAAGGGGAAGGCATCTCTGAAGGGGAAGGAGTCTCTGAGGGGGGAAGGCATCTCTGAGGGGAAGGAGTCTCTGAGGGGGAAGGCGTCTCTGAGGGGGAAGGAGTCCCTGAGGGGGGAAGGCGTCTCTGAGGGGGAAGGCATCTCTGAAGGGGAAGGAGTCTCTGAGGGGGGAAGGCATCTCTGAGGGGAAGGTGTCTCTGAGGGGGAAGGAGTCTCTGAACGGGAAGGCATCTCTGAAGGGAAAGGAGTCTCTGAGGGGAAGGTGTCTCTGAGGGCAGAGCTGAGGCACAGGAGGGGTAGAGCCTCAGAACACAGAGGGTGACTCTATTCATAACCCCAAGGAGGTCTGCCCATATTCAGGAATTACTTAGGTCTGATGGGAACTCCTTCTTTCCTTTCCTGTTTCCCTTTTTGAACATGTCTGTAACTGTTTTCTTGTGCCTGTCCCACCACTATATTTTGGGATCAGATAACTTGTTTCTTGAGTGTCACAAGCTCAGAGATGGAAGAGAATTTCAGCATAGGTTAGCGCATACCCTGAGTCTCACCCATACCTGACTCAGTTGATTTAGATGATGAGATCTGGGACTTTTGAAATGATGTGTGTGCTTAGTCATTCAGTCACGTCCGACTCTTTGTGACCCCATGGACTGTAGCCTTCCAGGCTCCTCTGTCCATGGAATTCTCCAGGCAAGAATACTGGAGTGGGTTGCCATGCCCTCCTCCAGGGGATGTTCTCAACCCAGAGATTGAACCCAGGTCTCCTGCTTTGGCAGGCAGATTCTTTACCCTCTGAACCACTAGGGATGCTGAACACTGTACTTTGGACTTGAGTTTATGCTATAATGGATTGAGACTTTTTAGGGACTTTGGGATGGGGTGAATATATTCTACATGAGAGGGACATGCATCTGAGACTAGAGGGTGGTCTGTGGTCTGCTGAGTAATGACCCACAGACATGTCCATCTCCTGATCTCCAGAACCTGTGAATGTTCTGTTTTACACAGCAGAAGGGACTTCAGAATGGTGACTAAATTCAGGATGTTATAATGCAGGACTACCCTGGCTTATCCCAGTGAGCCCGATGTAATCACAGGGTCCTTATATCTCGAAGAGGAGACAGAAGAGGAAGAAACAGAGAGAAGCCAGCATGAGGGGGACTCAGCCCAGCACTGCTGGCTTCAAAGGTGGAGGAATAGGGCCAAGAGCCAAGAGAACACAGGGGGCTTCAAGAAGTTGGAAAAGGCAAGGAAGCAGACTCTCCCTTGGGGTCTCCAGAAAGGAGCGAGCTCTGGTGATATCTTGATTTCAGCCGAGAGACCCAGTCCATACTCTGACCTCCAGAATGGCAGGATAATAATTTTGTGCTGCTTTAATCCACTGGGCTTGTTAAGCCAGCAACAGGAAAAAAAACACAGGGTTATTGAGGCAGGGTTGTCAACAATTCTTAACGTTGGTTGCTCAGACGACTGTCCTAACTGCTCCCCTATTCTTCTGTAAAACAGAGCCACTGACTCTGCTGAGGATTATCAATAAGAAGCCATTCCTCTTCACAAGTGACTTTTTGGCCAACTAAAGGACTGGAAAGTAGCCTGAGCAGGCTGATGGCAGCCACGGCAGCAGCTCTTCCATGACACTGCCAGGGAGAGGAAACCACTTCTGGGTCAGCGCTGAGCTACCTTGGGTGCCCGCATATCCCTCAGCCCAGGCCTGAGGGCAGCCAGAGAACTAGGAGACAAAACGGGGAACGTAGCAGGGATCCATCACCGGACACTGAAAACGAATCAGCACAGGAAGCACACTCTGTGCCGGCGGGATCCTCTCACATAGTTAAGGGAGAAAAGGATTCATTTTCCTGACATGAAGCACATACGCTACCTTACCTAAAATGCTTCCTATTCGCTCAAAGTTCTGTGTATGAGTGTGTATCTTTGTTCAGTCTGACACAGCATTAACAGCATGCACACAATGTATATGCCTGTTTGTGAAAGGGCAGAATAAATCCATAGGATTAAATTTGAAAAGGCAAGTAAGACAAATGACGTAAACAGCTCAGGACTGGCGCCACTTTTACACGACACGTGGCTCAGGAGATGACGGCGACGCAGCTGTCGGGACGAGGCACTATGGAGAAGTGCAGCAGGGACAACAGCCATGGGGTTTGGTCTAATGATGGAGAGGTCACAAGTGTGAGACAGTTCCTTCCAAGAAAACTGCAGAGAAAGGAATCTACAAACCATCCGCTTGTGAAACGCTGTGGGCAGGGCTCTGGAAAACGGCCAGCATGTTCAGTGCCTCAAGGTTGCTCCTGCAGCCCAGGTGTTGGCAGTGAGCCTGTAGGTGGCATGTGCTTCTGCCCTGGACCTTCACAGGAAGGCACACTGCGTTATCACACGGCAAAAGCCACACACAAAGAAACAACTAGGAAAACAGCATGGGGAACAGCACAGGCAGCTGTGGCTTTCTATTTAGCTTTCGTTTTTTCCCCCAAACTTAAGTTCCTATCAAGCAAGACAGCACCCATTCAATCATCCTCTGTTAACTGCTCAGAAAAAAACAAACAAAAAAACGACTGTAGACTGTGAGCTCCTAAAAGGCCCGAGGGAGTAGCCTCAGCTACTCTCTCTCCCTCTGGGGAAGCGAGGAGAAGCTGCTCAGGCAGCTCACACCAGGAGCTTGCAGCCGGCCCAACGCAGGCGCTGGCCTTCGTCTCCCAGACCAGTTACCCTCCACTGCACCAAGGACCCGGGACTCAGAGCCTGTGTTTACCCTGTGAGTAGTTTACATGTGGCTGAACTTGAAAACAACTTACAGTGAAACCAGTTACTGTTTCCTGCCGCTCTACCTCCCAAGGACATCCGGGGAGATGTAAAAGTGAGAGTGCAGGTGAACCCTGGGCTCTAAGCACCCACGACACGAGCGGATGCCCACATGGGATCCCAGCGCCACTGCAAGTGTGCTGTACTGACACCAGCGCTCGTCACAGAACCATCGGGAAAGCTAGGGGCAGGCAGCTGTGTCCTCACAGGCTGTCTGCTTATTGGCTGTAGGATGTGCTCCTGTGGAAATGGAGGCCTCCACATGGCTTCCTCAGCTCAGTCCACCTTCCTAACTGACGAGTTTCCTGTCTGCTCTGAAGCTGCTCACAGTGAGGAGGGGGAGATCTGGCATCCACCGTGGATGCAGCCTCCTGTGGTTACACTATTTCTCGACTTTGCTCTGGACCTGCCACCCTTGAGTCCACACCTACCCGACTGTGTCTTAACAACTACGTCAGTGTTTATGTTGCATTCCACCTGATGCAACAACTGAATGTATTACTACCGTTATTACCACTTTAAAAAATCCCTTGGCAGTAAGAAATAATACAGCCAGGAGTTTGCAAACCAGGAGCTGGAGTCTCTATTCTGCCAAGAACAGAACTCATTTTCAGAAGAAAGGGGCCTGAAGAGGTGATTCACCCACAAATAAAACATGTTCATGACCTCCATCTTTCCTAAGAGCAGATCACTAATCAGGTTTCAGGAGGGAAGGAACACAGTGCTCTAGGAAGAGCGGGCGAGAAAGATCAAACGTGTTTGGACTGCTGACCACAGATGATAAAACCGGCTACGGGGTTCAGGCGAAAGGAAGCACTGCAGACAGACACTGCCCTTGTTCACCGACCAGCAGCCACCGGCTGGTTCCCCTTCTCCATCCGTGCAGTTTCTGCCACAGAGAGGCGTCCAATTATCAGTCTACCTTCTGCCCTCAGCCCTGGCCTTCTGAAAGGAGCCTTTGTTGTCTCTGCCTGGGCTACTGTGGTCGCTAATTGAGATGAAAGGATGAGGAGCTTCTTTAGGACCAAAGCCATTACATCTTACTGATGGGTCAAAGAGGAATGTCCTTGACTGATTTCCTTCCCTGAATATACATGTATATTGTTCAGGATCCCACTGGGAGCTATTATTTCTGGACGCGGATACTTTTATCTGCTGGGGCACTTCCCAGGGATCTGCCATTATTATTCCTTTGCTTCAGGAGCACTCTGAAAACAGTTGTTTGTACATCGTCTGATACTCTAGTAAGGGAGCAACAGATGTGGAATGCAGGATGGTGAGGCCACAGCTTTGTTGTTCTTCAATTATGGGAAACATCTACCTTGAGGTCATAAGTAACAAAAGGGCTTCAAAGGCAAACAGAAAGGACAGAGGCATTAAAATGAAAGCATTATTAACAAACGATGAAGAAATTAGGAGCCTAACATTCACAGGGGTTTGTGGGGATATCTACCTGAACCCATGGTATAGGGCCAGGCCATCAAGGTCCAGGACTTGGGTCAGGGGATCTGGGCTTTGGTGGGAAATGCAATGACACCCCCGGGTTCCTGTTGCCTTGGTGGGATGGCATCAGGGTGAGGAGAATCTCATGTATGAGAGAGATTAGATGTGGACAAACCTGAAAGGTGGGGAGGCCAGCTGGGGGCCACAGCCTGTGCTTGTTAGTGGACTCTGAGGAGTGATAAAGTGTCCTGAAGTAAAAAACAAGACAGGCATTGCACCAGCACACATCTGTGGAGTGCATGCCCATTTCCCACTGCCTTCTGCTCTGAGTAAGTTCTGTCAGAAGACTAAAGACGACCCTCTCTCAGGCGGTCACTCCATCCCTGATTCTGACTGGTCCCAGCTACGTATCTTTACCGGGTGCTATTATTACTTGGTGCACGTGGTGGGTGGCTGTGAAAGAGGCTCTAACTGTTACTGTCTCTCTCCTCCTTTTCCCTTCCCTTTGGTGTGGAGATCTAGCTTCACCAGTTTTCCATCTTCAGTGTTAGTCTGTGTGAAGGCCCCTGCAGAGATCACCTATGCGGAACCCTGTGTCACTGCCGGCTGCCAATCCATGTCTAGCAGCTGTAACTCCTAGTGCCTGATAAGTCTCCACATCACCTAACGGGGCTTCTCTTTCTGAGATGGATCCAGAGTTAGAAATCTTTACTATGTTGTAATGTCATCATTCTGGGTCAGTGTGGCTGAAAACCAAGCCTTGAATCACGGAAAATGTGCCCACGGCAGATCAACCTCTAACTCCGAGGAGGTCCCCTCTGCTGAAAGGCTCACCCTGCTCGTCTGTCTCCAGTGCCACTGACGCTGTTCCCATCCAAGATCCTGCGACTACTGCTTTACCAACTAGTCAACCAACACTTGACTTCGACCAAACCTGGAGGCAGATATTACTTGGCAGGTGAGATGTCTGCTCTCTCAGAGCCTGCATTGGAAGACGGTGTGCAGAACAAGGAACCATGCCCAATGCCAGTAGCTGCACACGACGAAGGTGAGGAAGGCTAACACTGCAAAGGACTGACTGTCATCCCGAGTGCTGAAGGACCTGTGCAGCACTCTCATTTTGTAAGAGGAGTGGACAGATGTTGTGGGACGGGACCAAGAGGGCTTTCTAAACCACCTAGGAGCTGAGGGGACCCAGTGGGGAGGCAGGGCTACCTCGGGGGCCATGCAGCTGACACATCACACAGCTGGAGAGGGCGCCCCTGAATGGAGAAGACACAGTGTCTGAGTCACTGAAAACATATGAGACCACTGATTAAGTGATTGATTGACATGCAGAACAAAGCATGAAATGCATTCCACGATGAATTCTGTCACTTTTTGTTGGATCAGACACTTTTATTACACTAGGGGGCTCTGGCTCAACAAAGCGCTCTGTGAGTCTTAGGCATGCTCCATCTCCGAACTGGAGGAGGGCTCAGAGATGATCTACTTGAACTCTTTCATCTGCTTGATGAGGAAACAGAGGCCCAAGGCCACACAGCCAGTAAACAACAGGGGCCAGACAAGAATAGAAGGATGAAGGCCCACAGCATGAAGGGGCACTGAGGCTGGACAAGAGCCTGACCCAGCTCTGAGCAGGTCTGTACATATGAGAAAACAACGGTCACTCTAGGATGATGGTGAAAGAGGGAGTTCGATCAACCAACTGCTTGCAAAATCTCCTTCCTTCCTGAAAATTCTGCTCCAGGTAGGAGAAAAAGTCAAAAGTTTAGTCTCATTACAGATAGCAAAGTGATGGAGAAAGCATTTAAATCAACTCAAAATGCACTTGCTTCTAATAATTCAATCAGGTACACGCAATATGGTTATTATTTCTGACACAAATTAATCCTTCATTTTCCCATGAAAAATGTCTCTGGAAGAGAAAAGATATTCTCATACTCTGTTAGGCACTTGGAGCTATTCTGGGCATAGCATTTATCTATGAAACCATATAAACAGAGAGAACATGGTGCCGCTTATGTAGCTGATCTTCTAAATAAACTGAAGCTCAGCATATGTGATCTTCTTTGTGACTGAACTGTTTCTTTTCATTGTGTGTTTGTGTTAGACACTCTGCATGCCCACGTGATGAGGTGTCCTGTAAACAGAGCTTTACTGCAGAGGACCCATGTCCGCAAGCATAAACCTTGTGGACACTGTACTTACCCGGTGACTTCGGCACAGGCTGACCACTGCTGAAGCATCCTTCCTGAGAAATATCGTGCCATGAGACAACACTGCTCTGCAAAGAGTCATACTTCAGGGCTCCAGAGAGACAGCTGAAAAGGAGAGAGCTGCCCTACTGCCCATAAAGAAGCATCTTCCCTCTCTCCTATGACACTGTGCTCAATTATCTAAGATGGGACGGAACCACATCAAATAACAGGAGAATTCCGTGTGGGTTATGAAAACATGGTGGGAAACCCACCCATATCCTCACTTTAGAAAACCCTCTCATGTACAAGAATCACGAGCTGTCACCTGAGGCCGCCCCTGAGTCACGTCCCTTTAGTGCTTGTTTCCACTCCCTGCGCCAGGTGGAGGAGACACACAGATGGCATTGTCGCCTCTCCTCCCACCTGGACAGCCTCCTGCTGCAGTGAAGCAGGGAGCACGTCCCCAGGTGGAGTTCTCGAGTCCTGTGTCATGCTGCAATGGGGGCCATGGGGGGAAGATGTATAGCCTCCTGCTGTTCAAAGGCAGAGCCAGACCATGGGATGCCGGGCACCCCAGTCTCCAGAAGTGGTTTCTTTAGAGCCGACCCCTGTCTTGGGGCCATGGCGTGCCCGTTTGCTACAACACCCTAAAGGGGCCAAGAACTCAAGAAAAACCCACAACTCCAGCAAAATGCCTTCTAGACCTGTTTTGTAGTCTGCATGGGTTGTAGGGTGAAGACTGTCAAAAGTCAGGACACTTACATCTTGGTCTGGGGAAGGGCATGATTCCAGCATCACTGAAGCACTCTTTAGAATGTTTCACAACATGAATTATTAATAGAATGTGGGGATAATAAGTATCTTTGATCATGGATTTTGAACTTGGAGACAGTCATGGTCATCAGGAAAATGGGGAGCTCGCAGGGGAGGAAAACGTGATGCCTGCACTCAAGCTGGTCATTATCTTTAAAAGGGGCACAAGGTCTGGACCACAGGTAAAGTGGGAGATGGAAGGGTGAGGGTAGGCTCTGCCAGGAGTGGTGTGCTTGTCTGAAGATAGAATTCCAGCCCCTCAGGGTCCTCGTGATCACACAGGCACGTGTGCATTCAACACACATGAACGTGCACCCACTATGTGCCACCTCTGTTCCTGGCACTTGAGATACCCCAGCGAATGAAGGAGGATGATCTTCACACTGACGGGTGAGGCACTCCTCATACAGGCGTGCATACCTGTCAATCACACTGTCACGAGGAGGGTGTGGGAGGAGGGGAAGGAGAGCAGGGCCATGAGGGGAGGACCAAGGGGCCGACACGGAGGGCTCAGGGTGAGATGGCATCTGGCCAGGATGCAGAGTGACCACAAACAGACAGAGTCCCAAGCCAAGAGGGAATAGGCACCAGAGAACGCTGGGCGCTGTGGGCAGAACTTCACTCAACTCAGTGAAATGGGAGCTACTGAGCTACGTGGCGGAGAAGGCAATGGCACCCCACTCCAGTACTCTTGCCTGGAAAATCCCATGAACAGAAGAGCCTGGGTCGCTGCAGTCCATGGGGTTGCTAGGAGTCGGACACGACTGAGCGACTTCACTTTCACTTTTCACTTTCATGCATTGGAGAAGGAAATGGCAATCCACTCCAGTGTTCTTGCCTGGAGAATCCCAGGGATGGGGGAGCCTGGTGGGCTGCCGTCTATGGGGTCACACAGAGTCAGACACGACTGATGCGACTTAGCAGCAGCAGCAGCAGCAGAGCTACGTGGTGACTTGCATTTTCAACCTAAAGACTGATTGCCACGTCAAGAGCAGACTGTAACAGAGCGTGGGGGAGAGCATAGAGACCTGCCGGGAGATGACTGTGATAATCTGGATCAGAAACTTAAACTACTCATGTCTGTGTTGTCAGGTGACAGTGAGAAGTGGTCGGATCTGGGTATGTATCAGGGTTTGCTGGAGCATTGAACGTGTGATGTGAGAAACGTGGTAAAGGGGCTCCAAGTTTCCGTCCTGAGTAACTGGAAGAAAGACTGCTACAGACAGACATGAGCGCTGAACCAAGAGGGGTTTAGCAGGAGAAAAGCATCAGTGAGTTTTAGACGTACTGGACCAGCTAAGATGTGCTGTACCATCTGGAATACAGGACAGACCTGGCACCGACGCACCCACTGGGGGTTGTCCATATAGAGAGAGGCTTCAATGTGGAGACGGCACCCCATCGCCGAGTGGAGGAGCATGGGGAAAGAAGGGGAGTGAGCCAAAGTCCTGGCTGCCACAGTCCCTACTTGAGGGGCACCTTACTCTCCTGCTGCACCTTGGGTTGATAAATACACTGTGACTGTCAACTTAAACACCACCTCTCAACACAGCAGACATTAGCAACCTGACTCCATGTTCCCCGGGGATTCAGAGTGAATTCTAGATGAGACCTTCTGGAGAACGAGTCCGGGCACCCCTGAGAACTCGGTGCCACAGACTGGATGCACGCTTCAAGCTGCTTGTGTACAGAGCTGAGCTCTCTGCACTGTAGTGGCGCTCCCCCCGGGGGCTGAGGAACCAGTGACTGGTGGGCTATAAATGAGGGTGTCCCCGCCCCGTAGGTGGATCAGGAAACAGCACAAGACAATGTTTTTCACTGAGAATGACTTTTTTTTTTCCTGAGTCAACATTCCAGAAACAAAACTGAAATATGTTGATCTAGTTTCTCAATTTCCAAAATCCTGAATTCTGAGGATAATTAGTAAAAACATATCCAATCCACCAACTGAGAGCCCAGAACCAGACAGATGAATGGGTGGCTGTCTCTCATCTCCACATTTAATCAGCACTCAGGCATGACTATCAGCTCCAGTTCCACATGGGATCTGGTCTGGGTGGGTAATGCTATAGGCCTCATGTTAAGAAATTTGGAACCTCACATTCTTTGTTTTATAGCTCTCATGACAAAACATCATGCTATGGACCTTCAGACATGCTTTACGAAGTCCTAATGAGCAAAACATTTATTTACCCCTTGGACAACTAAACAGATCCAAAATACAATAATATGCTCATTTCTCAGTTGTGTAGAAAATCACGTGAGGCAGCAATTCCACTCCTGGGTGTATATCCAAAGAAAAAAAAAAACGCTGATTGGAAAAGATACATGCACCCCAATGTTCATGAGTTCAGTTCAGATCAGTCGCTCAGTCGTGTCCAACTCTTTGAGACCCCATGAATCACAGCATACCAGGCCTCCCTGTCCATCACCAACTCCTGGAGTCCACCCAAATCCATGTCCATCGAGACGGTGATGCCATCCAGCCATCTCATCCTCTGTCATCCCTTTCTCTCCTGCCCCCAATCCCTCCCAGCATCAGGGTCTTTTCAAATGAGTCAGCTCTTTATATCAGGTGGCCAAAGTATTGGAGTTTCAGCTTCAACATCAGTCCTTCCAATGAACACCCAGGACTGATCTTTAGGATGGACTGGTTGGATCTCCTTGCAGTCCAAGGGACTCTCAAGAGTCTTCTCCAACACCACAGTTCAAAAGCATCAATTCTTTGGCGCTCGGCCTTCTTCACAGTCCAACTCTCACATCTATACATGACCACTGGAAAAACCATAGCCTTGACTAGATGGACCTTTGTTGGCAAAGTAATGTCTCTGCTTTTTAATATGCTATCTAGGTTGGTCATAACTTTGCTTCCAAGGAGTAAGCATCTTTTAATTTCATGGCTGCAATCACCATCTGCAGTGATTTTGGAGCCCAGAAAAATAAAGTCAACCACTGTTTCCACTGTTTCCCCATCTATCTGCCATGAAGTGATGGGACCAGATGCCATGATCTTAGTTTTCTGAATGTTGAACTTTAAGCCAACTTTTTCACTCTCCTCTTTCACTTTCATCAATAGGCTTTTTAGTTCTTCTTCACTTTCTGCCACAAGCGTTGTGTCATCTGCATATCTGAGGTTATTGATATTTCTCCCAGCAATCTTGATTCCAGCTTGTGTTTCCTCCAGCCCAGCGTTTCTCATGATGTACTCTGCATATAAGTTAAATAAGCAGGGTGACAATATACAGCCTTGACATACTCCTTTTCCTATTTGGAACCAGTCTGTTGTTCCATGTCCAGTTCTAACTGTTGCTTCCTGACCTGCATATAGGTTTCTCAAGAGGCAGGTCAGGGGGTCTGGTATTCCCATCTCTTTCACAATTTTCCACAGTGGACTGTGATCCACACAGTCAAAGGCTTTGGCATAGTCAATAAAGCAGAAATATATGTTTTTCTGGATCTCTCTTGCTTTTTCCATGATCCAGCAGATGTTGGCAATTTGATCTCTGGTTCCTCTGCCTTTTCTAAAACCAGCTTGAACATCTGGAAGTTCACAGTTCACATATTGCTGAAGCCTGGCTTGGAGAATTTTGAGCATTACTTTACTAACATGTGAGATGAGTGCAATTGTGCGGTAGTTTGAGCATTCTTTGGCATTGCCTTTCTTTGGGATTGGAATGAAAACTGACCTTTTCCAGTCCTGTGGCCACTGTTCAGTTTTCCAAATATGCTGGCATATTGAGTGCAGCACTTTCACAGCATCATCTTTCAGGATTTGAAATAGCTCAACTGGAATTCCATCACCTCCACCAGCTTTGTTCGTAGTGATGCTTTCTAAGGCCCACTTGACTTCATATTCCAGGATGTCTGGCTCTAGGTGAATGATCACACCATCGTGATTATCTGGTTGTGAAGATCTTTTTTGTACAGTTCTTCTGTGTATTCTTGCCACCTCTTCTTAATATCTTCTGCTTCTGTTAGGTCCCTACCTAACATTTCTGTCCTTTATGGAGCCCATTTTTGCATGAAATTTTCCCTTAGTATCTCTAATTTTCTTGAGGAGATCTCCAGTCTTTCCCATTCTGTTGTTTTCCTCTATTTCTTTGCATTGATCGCTGAGGAAGGCTTTCTTATCTCTTCTTGCTATTCTTTGGAACTCTGCATTCAGATGCTTATATCTTTCCTTTTCTCCTTTGCTTTTCACTTTCCTTCTTTTCATAGCTATTTGTAAGGCCTCCTCAGACAGCCATTTTGCTTTTTTGCATTTCTTTTTCTTAGGGATAGCCTTGATTCCTGTCTCCTGTACAATGTCAAGAACCTCCATCCATAGTTCATCAGGCACTCTGTCTATCAGATCAAGTCCCTTAAATCTATTTCTCACTTCCACTGTATAGTCATAAGGGATTTGATTTAGGTCATACTTGAATGGTTTAGTGGTTTTCTCCACTTTCTTCAATTTCAGTCTGAATTTGGCAATAAGGAGTTCAAACAGCAAAGGCATGGAAGCAACTTAGGTATCTATCAACAGATGAATGGATAAAGAAGTCGTGTGTGTGTGTGTGTGTGTATACATACACATGGAGTACTACTCAACCATAAAAAGAACAAAATTTTGCCATTTGCAACAATGTAAATGGAGCTAGAGTATTGTGCTTAGTGAAATAAATCTGATAAAGACAGAAACTTTGTCATTTATGTGTGGAATCTAAGAAATAAAACAAGCAGATGTATATAACAAGACAGAAGCCAATTCACAATTATAGAGAACAAACTAGTGGCTACCAGTGGGGAGAAGGAAGCGGGGGCAAGAAAGGGGTAGGAGGCTAAGAGAGAAAAACCATGTGTATAAAATAAGTAAGCAACAAGGATATATTCTACAACATAGGGACTATAGCCATTATGTTGCAATAACTTTAAATGGAGTATAATCTATAAAAATTTTGAATTACTATGTTGTACACCTGAAAGTATTATAATACTGTAAATCAACTATACTTCAATTTGAAAAAGAAATAAGACTCTGTTTTTAAAGAAGAGAAAGATGGATTTTGCATGTGGCTTTGCTTGGTGTCTTAATGCCTTTTGGTTGCTGTGCTAGACTGGGGAGGACACTGAGGGCCACATGTCATTTCGGGCCAGATGTGGTGTGTGATCACGAGTCAGATGGGAGAGAGGCAAGGAGCTGGGGTAGGGGGTGGGAGAGGCCTGCTGAGGCCTGGCCACATCTGGTTCTTCCACAGAAGGGAGACCCTCCTTCCATCCATTCCACAGAAGAGCTGAATCATTCAGAGAGGAGAGAGGTGGGGTGAGCAGGCCACGCCCTTCCCAGGAAGCCATGGCCAGCTTCAGCCAAACTCGAACTGCTCTTGTAAAGAGCAAGAGCTTTCCTTACCCTGGTGGTGCTCCACCTTACTCCATCTGGTGGAATGAGAGGCCCTAGGGGGTGTGGGGGGACATGGGGAACACAGTGAATCTAGGTGTGGGCCCACTGCCACTTCAGGCTGACCAGGGCAGGCTCACTGGACTCCAGACCTCCCCTCCACTGGTTCACTGGGGACTGGAACACGTGAGGACGGACACAGAAGTCCTCCCCAGCTCGAAAGTCCAACATGCTATTCTCCAGGGAACCACGTGTTCCTGGAGAACGACGTGTTCCTGGGCTGGGAGTGGGCTGCCACGGGAGAATTTCCACCCTGGGCCAGAGCCTCCTGGGGTGGCAGAGCCACACCCCAGGCCCACCCCGAGAAGAGTGGGACAGGAGCTCAAGCCTGCAGTCCAGAACGGTCACTTCTACACACCCCTAAAAATGTCATCTGCTGAAGACATTCGTCAAGGCTGTGTATTGTCACCCTGCTTATTTAACTTATATGCAGAGTACATCATGAGAAACACTGGGCTGGAAGAAGCACAAGCTGGAATCAAGATTGCTGGGAGAAATATCAATAACCTCAGATATGCAGATGACACCACCCTTATGGCAGAAAGTGAAGAAGAACTAAAAAGCCTATTGATGAAAGTGAAAGAGGAGAGTGAAAAAGTTGGCTTAAAGCTCAACATTCAGAAAACTAAGATCATGGCATCCAGTCCCATATCTTCATGGCAAATAGAGGGGGAAACAGTGGTTGACTTTATTTTTCTGGGCTCCAAAATCACTGCAGATGGTGATTGCAGCCATGAAATTAAAAGGCGCTTACTCCTTGGAAGGAAAGTTATGACAAACCTAGATAGCATATTAAAAAGCAGAGACATTACTTTGCCAACAAAGGTCCATCTAGTTAAGGCTATGGTTTTTCCAGTGGTCAATGTATGGATGTGAGAGTTGGACTGTGAAGAAAGCTGAGAGCTGAAGAATTGATGCTTTTGAACTGTGGTGTTGGAGAGGACTGGACTGCAAGGAAATCCAACCAGTCCATCCTAAAGGAGATCAGTCCTGGGTGTTCATTGGAAGGACTGATGCTGAAGCTTAAACTCCAATACTTTGGCCACCTGATGAGAAGAGTTGACTCATTTGAAAAGACCCTAATGCTCGGAGGGATTGGGGGCAGGAGAGAAGGGGACGACAGAGGATGAGATGGCTGTATGGCATCACTGACTCGGTGGACATGAGTTTGGGTAAACTCTGGGAGCTGGTGATGGACAGGGAGGCCTGGCGTGCTGCAATTCATGGGGTCGCAAAGAGTCGGACAGGGCTGAGAAACTGAACTGAACTGAAATGAAGACATTCCACTGAACTGAAGACATTCCATGAAAACTCCATGAACTTTACTATTTCTAAAAATATCGTGCCAGCGTCACAGCCAAACAGAACACCCCTTCCAAGGATGAGTCAAATGCGCTCTGCATCAGTGGCTCCACTGCTTGAGGAACCAAGCAGTTTCTCCAGTGGACTTATTTGTGGTGAAGATATTTTTCCATATTGTTGCTCCAGTAAAGTTCATTTCTAAGAAATTTCTAATTTCCCTGGAGTAAAATGAATGTTTCAAAGTCAAAAAAGAAGCGTTTTTTAACTCCATCGTGACTTCTAATGCCTCAAAGCCGGCTTTTTGCTTTTGAGATCAAACTGCCTTATCCAGTCTCAAATATCTTTCCTTTCTTCTGTCTCTACCCAGTTCTTGTTAACTGATGCAAACTGAGTATTGTGCAAACCACAAGCCCCATTTTTTCCCTTAAAACACTTCTGACATTTCTATTTATCTCCCCTAACCATAGCTTTTCTCAAAATGAGCCTGTCCTCCAACAGCACAAAAACACCCCTGAGTTCATCATTACTACTAACTTCCTCCTGGTGTAAGTCCCCCGTGGCTCCTGGCTCCACTGCAGACCTGCAGCTTCCCCGAACAACAGGGAGACGGGGGCCTCTCATATGGAACAAGGCCGGATGTTCCATACGTGGCTTCTGTCATCTGAGCCCAGCATAGTGCCACATGAAATAACTGTCAGTTTATAATATTTTGGGAATCTGAAGAGAGTTAATGCTGCTATTTAGATAAAAAAAATTGAAATGTCATAAAAAACACTAAAAATGAGAAAGTCAGAGGAAAAAAAATAAAATAGTATAAAGAAGTTCTTTTAGCTTTCAAAGGACTATTCAATAATTTAGTTTCCAGTTGCTCAACTGATCAGTATCACTGGGACTTCATATCCATGGAAGAAACAGTTGGGGGCATAAATGATAAATGGAAACAAAACGTGACTTGACTTCCCTGCTCAAACTGTTTTTCCATAAGGCTGGGGTATAAGAAGGCTACAAACAAAAGTAGCATGACATCACAAGAGCTTTGCCTTCATCCTGCATTCATGATAGGGAAACAAGGCAATTTTCAAAAAACAGATATTCCAGGAAAACCTCTCCAGTAAAGTGTGACTACTATGACGGTGTGTGTGCCTGTGAGCAGTTCTGGGGTATTTCCATGCTTTTGGGGTACCATTCGGTTCCCCGTTAGAATTAGTAAGGGAGGGATCTATCACCTCACATGGGGTTTCCTGGTGGTGGGTTTTCCCATAGTTAAAAAGAAGTTATGAAATTAATACACTACAGTAAATCATCTATTTGTTTTTCAGTTGCTCAGTCATGTCTGATTCTTTGCAACCCCATGGACTGCAGCACGTGAGGCTTCCCTGTCCTTCACCATCTCCCGGAACTTGCTTAAACTCATGTGCATTGAGTTGGTGATGTCATCCAACCATCTCGTCCTTTGTCGTTGCCCTCTCCTTCTGCCTTCAATCCTTCCCAGCGTCAGGGTCTTTTCCAATGAGTCAGCTCTTCAGATCAGCTATACTTCAACAGAAAAAGAAGCTACATCCTGTCAATCCTGAGAAACAGAGCTTTCAAGTACAAATGTGAAGACACACTTAAACCTTGGTTTGTTTGATTTTTTCACTTGAAAATTTTATTTCCCTGAATTATCTCTTTTTCCTTTGGTGTGCTATTTTTTTTTTTTTAACACATGCAAGTAGATTATCAAAGAAAGCCAGCAAAATGCATGTTTTCCTTAATTTGCATTTTTGGCTTTTCTTTGCATACATTATTTCTTTTGTTCTGATTACAAATGATTTATTCACCTCATCGAATGATCCAACTGACATACTGAACTAGGACATTCTATTTGTAGGAAGCTGTAGGCAAAGTCGGGAAGGAAGACTGGGTGGCAGACCAGTGAGTTTTCCCAAAGGGGAGCTAGAGCCAGCAGCTCACCTGAGCAGAACACAAGCCACAGTGCAAGTGATTCACATCTACTGGGAATGAGGACAACACTCACAGAAATGAGTTACCTAGATGATGACAGCTTCTAAGCAGTGACCCCAAACTAATCGCATGTAGCTGTCCCACATATCAGATCCTCCTCAAAAGGAAAACAAACGGGATGAGAACAGAGGAGGAGAAACATCCCCAAGGCGGTGCCAGAGTGTAATACATTCCTTAGCCAGTAACAGATCCAGGTTCAAATGTATCACTTTGCTCACTGATCCCTTCCACATACTTCCTGCTGAAATTTTATCAGCTCTTAGACACTTTCTAACTTCTTTTCCCTATGGATTCCAAGATAACAGCAGGTTAAAAATAACCAACTGTTACAGCTAAGTGATTAAAAATGTCACTGTCACACAATACTTCCTAGATCTAACTCCAGGTTCTCCATGAACCTGAAGTTAACACAGACCCATGTTCTTCGGCCATCAGAGGTCAAGCGACAGATTCTAGAGACTTCCATGTGTCTCATGCCCTCATGGAAGAGAATGTGCTAAATCTGAGCTCCATCCCCAAAGGCCACACAGTCCTTCAGCCACCGTGGACAAATGGATGGTCAGTCAAGAGGAGAAGGGAGGATGTTGTAGTGATGTGTCAGAAGCGGAAGTACTAGGTTCATCAATTCTATGATACATTCTCTTAGGTCTTAAAGCTGCCACTTGAGAGGTCTATCACTCTTTACCATCTGTTATTACATATTAGTGGCAAAGGCTCCAAATTCAATTAATGTTCAGGCTATGTGACAACAGTCTAATTAGTTTACTTTCTCAACAAGAGTCTGACGCGTGTACCATTTATGTGTCATGTAAACAAAACTCTTCTGTACTAGGCTTTCGGGCAAGTCCTATTGCCTGGGGACAGGGTCTGAGAAGCTGTTCATGAAGTCACTCCTTTTCCGTTTGGAGGGAAGCTCAAGGCTTCCAGGATGCCGGGTGTTTTGATGGCTAAAAGTCCACTGACAGTGTGTGGGGCTTTGCTTCCAAGGAGCTTCCAACCCGGTTCTAGACCTTCCTGTCGGTGATTTTGTTACCCTACTCAGGTTTGGCTGCCCACAGCTTGAAAGCTAGTATTCGAGAGACAAGTACCAGTAGGAAAGGGAAGGTTGGTTTATTCAGGAAGACGGCAACCTGGGAGGACGGTGAACTTGGGTTCCAAAGAACCAACTCTCTGCTGTTGATCAGACGGCAAGAGCTCTAAAAGGAATTTTCAGGATGGACAAGTGGGGGCAGGGAGCAGAGCAGTGCAGTCAGCTGCAACAATCATCTTGAAACTGGTCCCAGGGTGGTCTGACAAGCATCCTGATTGTTGTAAGTACAGTTGGTCTCCAGTTCCATGGGTAGCTTGTTTCCATTTCCGTGAGGTCAGTCCTTGGAATTGTATAAGATGGAGCAGCTTATGTATGGCTACAGTCTGGTCATCTTGGGGTTAACTCTCTCCACCTGAAAACAGCTCAAAGGATGTGGTTCAGAATATTATCTATAGCCTTTGGGGAGGAATTAGAGGTCCCTGACTTTGTTTAATAGTTAAATTATGATTGTTTGTCTTGCTTGACTGTTTTCCTTTTTTTCTGCCTCTTCTTATTTCTCTTATTTAATTTATTCTTTGACTAAAGTTTTTCTACAGACAAGAGGCAGGTGAAGGACAAGGGAAGGCCTCGCAGGGTTTGGCTCTCGTACAATTCAAAGTAGATGCCACGTCCATCCTGCACCCTTAAAACCTGTGAAGACTGCCACTCGGTTCTGCTCTGTCTCTTTTCACGTGACATACCCTTGGACCTTCACTTTACTGGTTGCAGAGCCTTCACCATGAAAGCCGGTTCCTGAACTGATGCTGCCTAGTTGAGAGTTGCTACTGGGCACCCAGCATACACAAGATACAATGCTTCCTGGGACTGAAGACACATCCCTGCACATGAGCTTATTCTCCTTCATTCATATAAGAATCCCCGCCAGAAACATGGTGACCAGGAGGGCGAAATAGGTGTGAAATGGCCGCAACTTTCCATTTCTTCTGAGAGCCTGGTCACAGCTTTGACTCTTGTTAGAGGCAACATCAGCCCGAGGCTTCCTGGTTCTGTTCCATTCTGTTCCCACAGACAGGAGGGCAGGCAGCGCTGTCCCAACTGTGGAGACCCCCTGCAGTTTCTTCTCCTCGTACGCCCCCGGGATGGCTGCCTCTGCCCTCTCTGCTCAGTTATATCCTTTACACAATCTCTAAAGCTATTCAGCTTTCCATCTGGACAATTTCTTTCTCAAATATTCCTGCATCCATTACATCTCAGAATTATGAAATGAAATAACCAAGCTCTTCCCCAGTTCCGTATCAGCTCTGTTTGCATCCATCTTTTCTGGGTTTAACTTTGATTATTTATGCATGCATAGTATGTACCGCTGTGAAAAAAATAACTTATTCTTTTGTAGAAGCTTAAGGTAGTTAAGTCTTTGATGTATATTGGTAAGCTATTCTAATCCTTGCTGTAGCTGTATGAACTATCAACTCTTTTAATACTCACTCCTCTTGGAAAGCGGTACGATTGATCTTGTGAAGATCTAAGTAAATCTTGGATTTACTACTGGAATAAATTGATGCTCATCTTTTAACAGATACTTATAATACTATTAATGCTTTCATAACAGTAGCAACTCATTTGCAATGTCAAAGATGTGCGATTTATTTGCATCATTTGCATCAGGAGGTTTAAAATTCTGGTTGGGGAGTGTTGCCCTTTTGTTATTTACAGCAGAATTTCAGTTGTTATATAGAAAAAAGATCCATGATCTACATCTGAACAAAATAGTGATCTGCTTATTTGTGACCTGAGCATTGAAAGGAAATATCTTACAATGGTGAGTCGGTTATTCATCACTCTGTGACTTTCACTGGCCGTTCCTCCTCTCAGACTGGAGTGAATGTTGAAAGGAGATGGTCTGCAGCCGTGTCCACATTGGCCGGTGGATGATGGCGCTTCTTAGTGGACACGGTATCCTACTGTTCTGCTGAGGTTTGACTGGGTCCCAGAACAACCACTGAAGTGGCACTTGGAACCTCTGGGTGACCGGGTTGCAGGATTTCAAATGCTTCCCCCCACTCGCGGTTCCCACTCCGTCCAGGGCGGCCCCTGCCATACCTCTGAGTCCTGCTCAGTCGTGCTTGGTGATCACAGTCCTCCACACCCGAGTTTCAAAGCTGGGATAGTACCTGCTGTTTTCAGAGAGCACTGGCTTCCCCTGGCTGAGTGTCCTTGGCTGACTGACATCCTCTTCCATCTACATTTTTGGCAACAGGCTCATGAACTCCTGCCACGGGAAGCACACAGCATGCCCTCAGCCTCACCTGCATTCCTGTCTTCTTTAGCTGATCTTCTTGGAGACATTTCTCAGAGGCATTTTTTTTTTCCACTTACAGAGGAGTTTGGGCTCCCTGGATCACCCTGACAGGCCTCTCCTCCATCCCTCTTTTCCCTGCTTTCCGAGACTTCCCTTCTCATTCTTGACAGCGGGTCAGAGATGAAAACCGGCTAGGAACAGATGGCGCAGGGGAAGTGGAGGGAAGAGCACACCCTCAGGCATCTGAGTAACAGTGAGGACGAGAGAGCCGCAACATGCCTTGGTCGTCAAGGTCCGGCCTCTGGTGGGACCTGGGAAGTCCTGGGCGATGGTGCTGGCCAGCTTCCACTTATGGAGGTTTCACACCTCAGACAGAAGAGCATGAGAGACTTCACAAGCTGTATGTCTATTACCAGTCAAGGATGAGAACCCCAATGGCCATGGGTAAGGAGCTCTTAAAATGTGCCCACTTGAGTGTTTCTCCAATTGCAATGGTCCAGTGAGACGTGGGTTACACTTTCCAGAGCCTGGGTTCTCTTCACAAAGACTCAGACTGATGTAAAAACCCAACAGATCCCCTAGCCCAATAGTTACATTTATTGTGGCTGGGTGTTTTGAAATCTTAATCTGCAGTCTTATTAATTATTTAAATTTGCAAAATGCATACTTTCTTTTTAAGTCTTAAGACTCACTAACCACACAATCGAAAGTGAAAAAACTGTGTTTTTTGCTGTTCCTGGAAGTGGCATGTGGTTGGGCTGCCAACTCCTTCCCCGTGTATGCTGTAGGTATACATGTCTGCAGGCGCCTGCCGCTTTCTCTGGCCCCCTTAATCTACTTCTTCCTTTATGCTTCATTCAGAACTTCACAGATTCAGAAATTCAAAAATAGAGGAAGGAGCAAAGTCTACACAATGCTAACCATTCTGACTAACGTATCAGAGTAGAACTCTACTCACATAATATACTGGAAATCCACCCAAGAGATTTGGGCTGCATATTCCTCATTGCTCCGCGAGCTCACCCAGGACAGGCCTGTGTGCCATTCTTCGTTGCATCCCCTAGCCAGTCACCAGCCTGGCCCTGCTGCATGTTCCATAAACTTGAGCGAAACTACTCACATGGGGAGTAACAAAGACCCACAAATCACCCAGTCCGGTGGATTGGTCTCTAACTCTTTTACTCAAAATAGTCTCATTATGTAGTCAAGACAAAGAGTCACAAATAAAGAAAAACCACGTCCTCTGTTTGTGCTCCACCTTGAGGAAAACCAAGATCTCAAGCTCAGTAAGTAACAACCTCCACCTCAGAATTCCTAAATTAGTGGACTGACCAAAACAACCATGAAAACTGTTACTGCTAATTTACTGAACTACAAACCTAACCTCTGCAGGATCCCATGAGGTTTGGGAGAGGTGAGACACAGCATAAGGACTTGAACCTACTAGTATTTACGGCACTAAACTGCCCCAGCAGAAACAGCCATAGGTGGGAGAGTCGTGCCTAGCTTCGCCGTGACACACGGTAAAATGTAGAAAAGAGAGCATCCTGTCATTCCTTCCTAGTTCAGCGGCTCCTTCTGATCAGAAGACATGATCCGCCAGACACCAGACAAGCAGACTTACCCCTTGTAGCGGGGCCTCCATCTTGCAGGTCTCTTGACGTTCGCTGCTGCCCAGCTGTGACGCTCACCATCCACGTCCTCAGCGTCAATAGGACGGAGGCTGCACGTGCCTGTCCTGAGCTCCTTGGATTGTGGAAGCTCCTTGACGTGTGCAGCCACCTCAGCGGTTCAGGTTATCATGGTCTAACTGAACGACAGCTTCCACTGGGGTCACTTCTCCACTAAGATAAAAGACAGAAAGGGGAGAACACCACTAAGACAAGGGGTCAACATAGAATCTGCTCTTCTGTCACACCACTGAGGACCCAGGCATGCGGAAATGGGAAAGTCATGAATTCTCTATCCTATTTGTTCTGCACACATTTTGAACATAACTTTTTTTATATTTACAACTTTTTTTTATAACTTTTTATATGAATTTTAGTTTGTGACTATTTTATTTTTTAATTTATACATTGGTTCTTCTTTCAAAACTGGTCTAAAGAAGACTTGTTAAAAAGGCTTAAAATGAAACATGGTAGGATATTTTGAGAGAGGGTAGGGGACACGATCAGACTCTGCTTGAAGGTCAGCTGTCAAGACTGAGTCCATGCAGCTGTCTCGGGGGGCCGGTCTCAGGTGTGTGCAGGTACTGACGCCCTGCTAGGTACAGCCCGGCCCAATGAGCCATGGGATATTTAACTGTTTTCCTTTCCTCTGCTTTGATGTGAAAAACACTGGAAAGCTCTTGTTCAGAGCATGGCGCTATTACTACCTAGATCCTAGAAGCCTGACCCACCGACCAGCTCTGAAATAGCCACAGGGAACTGCTCTAAAGCTGGCTGTTGTTCCAAGCAGAGGTGCCCAGGGAGCCTTCGAAAAACAGAGAATAGCCCGAGGTCACCATCAGAACACTCGGTCTGTGTGGCTCTTTGAAGCCTCCGAAGGCGCCTCGCCTCATCAGCGGCAGTCACAGGCCCCCAGCACGGGCCCAGGTACAAGCTCTATGTGTAGAAGCTCTAGGACCCCCCTGAGGGGCCCAAGGCTGCTACTTCTTTTACCTCTTAGTGTTTGGGCCAAGTTCTCAAGAAGAGCATTCCCCCTGGCTCACCCTGACCTCAGAGGTCAGACCACAGTAAGGGCAGAGCTCAAATCTAGTAAAAACGGGTTTGGTGAAAGTACTCTTGACTGAAGAAGGTGGGCTGTGGATCCATAGGAACCAGGAGGTTAGGGTTTGTATGTGGCACCCCTCACAGTTGGTGCCACATCAGGGTTTGCATGTGGCACCCCTCACAGTTGGTGCCACATGCGTGCAGGCCTCTCAGGTGCCTGTCCCTGGGCTTTCCTGAGAGCATCACCTCATTCTGAACAGGCTCCATGACAGCCGGGCCACCCTCTCCCCCAGTGGATGGCCAGGGGTTTCTGTCTTTTCTCTGCTTCAGGAGCCCATGGAGCGCACCTTAATGCTCACTTAGTACTTTTCTGCTACAGACTGTCTGAACCACTCTCAAACTCATATGCTGAAACCTAACCCCCAACATGATGGTGTCAAGAGGGTCTTCTCTGGGAGGTGATGAGGTCATGAGGACGGAGCCTCCAGGGTGGAGTCAGGGTCCTTGTGAAGGAGACCCCAGAGAGCTCCCTCACTCCTTCCTCCAGGTGAGGACACAGTGAGAAGATGCCATCTGCGCACCAGGAAGCAGGTCCTCACTGCAGAGACTCTACTGGCACCCTCATCTTGGACGTGCAGCCTCCAGAGCCATGAGGAATCAGTGTCTGTTGTTCACGAGCTGCCAGGTCTCTTCCTGGTCTCTGCATGGTCTCCGGCATTTCATCACGGCAGCCTGAGGGGAGGAAGCCCGTGTCCTTCCCACCGCAACATGTCCTGTCTTCCTGAGATGAGCATCCCAGACCGTCTGTCCTCAGTCTGCTGCTGAGACCCACCCGGCCCCCCAAATGCTCTAAAAGCCAGCCCCCTGCCACAGAACGACAGCACCTGATGTAAACTATGGACTCTGAGTGATGGAGATGTGTTGACAATGGTTCAGCAATTATAACGAATGTCCCATCTGGTGGGGAATGTTAATAATGGGAGAGGCTTGCATGAGTGGGGACATGGGGTATATAGGAATCTCTGGACCTTCCTCGCAGTTGTTTTGTAAACCTAAAATTGCTCTAAAATTAAAAAATATAACTTTATAACCACCGGTTAAGATAATGCAGATTTTCTTGCTCTCTCAAGAGCCCCCAGAGATAGTTGTAAGAATAAATGAATTGACTTTTGCTGAAAACACAGAAATCCTAAGAACTAAAAGCATTCCCAGAAATGAAATAAAATACAAGACAAGTGTAGTTCCACAACAGTGGAGCAATAACAATAAAAACAATAACAATATTTTGAGTCTAGAATTCCTAACCTTAATCCATGTGTAATTGCATCTCTGTAAGTTAATATGCTTTTCAAACTACTACCAAGATCACTTCAAATTGGCAATTTGAAGCATCAGGACTGAATTCTCTTGGTTAAAATTCTCCCACTTTTCTTAGTCAAAAAGACAAGTGTCACATTTATGTCAGGAATATCATGGCTAGGACCAAAGTAGAACCCAGGGGAAAAAATTTAAATCCTTAAAAATATCATGCTTCCATGTCAGTTGAGTATAGTATTTTTAAATTTGCATTTCCAATACTGGATTATTTAACTTGATTCTCAATTTGGGGGCTGCTACCTCTTTGGTGTTTCTATAATTTAACTCCCAGTACTGCCTAGATTCAGTATTCTAATTTCTGACCATACACATTTTCAAATTACTTGCCAATATTTTACCTGCATTTCAAGACTTCATTAAAATTGTATCTCTTCCAAGAAGACTTCCCAACTATCACCACCATTTCCAACATTTCTACTGTATCTGTCACACCTAACAACAGGCATTCTGTTATTATTCAGTTGCTAAGTCGTGCCCAACTCTATGCAATCCCATAGACTGGAGCATGTCAGGCTTCCCTGTCTTTCACTATCACTCGGAGCTTGCTCAAACTCATGTCCATTGAGCTGGTGATGCCATCCAACCATCTCATCCTCTGCCACCCCCTTCTCCTTTTGCCTTCGGTGTTTCCCAGCACTAGGGTCTTTTCCAGAGTTGGCTCTTCGCATCAAGTGGCTAAAGTATCAGAGCTTCAGTTTCAGCATCAGTTTTTCCAATGAATATTCAGTGTTGATTTCCTTTAGGATTACTAGTTTGATCTCCCTGCAGTCCAAGGGACTCTCACATCACAATTTGAAAGCATCAATTTTTTAGCACTCAGCCTTTTTTAGGGTCCAACCAGCAAAGTGATGTCCCTGCTTTTTAATACACTGTCTAGGTTTGTCATAGCTTTTCTTCTAAGGAGCAACCATCTTCTAAGAATAGATCTATTCTAACAGATATATGGGATATAAAATATATCTGGGTCCTCCCACCAGGTAGGTGGGATACTTTTAAGGTAAAGCTATTCTATTACAGAAGAGTCCTCTTTTCTGGGCCTATTCTAAGGTGAGAATTATAATCATCTTGAATCCTAGCCACAAAACTTACCAGCCGCTTGGTTTCCAGAAACAGCATCTTAAATATGCAGTTCTGCTTTGGTTTCCTCAATTATCAATCCCCTTGTGCTCCACATATCTCTGGGCTATTTCCCCCACCCACATCCCCCATTCTTGACTACTTGTCCCCACGGCTGCAGCAAACTCTGTTTCTGCATATTCTCTCCAACTGGAGGCTTGCTAGATTCCAGAAACAACAGAGCCCTTCATACACACTGACTCATAAAATCCTCTCAGCACTCAGAGATATATCATTTGCCCTGTTAGAGAGGAGGCAACTGAGGCATGAGACGGACAGCCAGTTTCCGAAGACCTCTCAGCTGCTAAGTGTAGGCCTGAGACAGGGCCATGGACCTCTAGCCTCGAAGTGCTCCCACACGGGCAGTTCTGTTTCGATGTGCTTGCTACTGTGCAGGTGTGTCCTGAGGTGGTGCACACTCACTGTGTGGGCACCTGGCCTGGATTCTGACGGCCGTGATCTGGGTGGCCCTCAGGTCTCTCGGTAGGTCTAAAGCTCAGGCCAGGACTGTGAGCATGCAACTCTGTTATCTCACTGGAGTGTAAAGTGTAAATAAAGAAGGTCACAAATACAGTATCATTATTATGATGATTATTACACAGTGACACCAAAACAAGGGGACTACTTTCCACATTTTTTATTTTACATCAAAGATACAGTTTTATGTATGTTCAGTCAGTTTTTCAACATATGTTTGTTGATCAGGTCACTGGATGTTCATGGGAGTGGAGCTGATTAAATAACACCATATTTTAGGAGAAACTGTATCATTTTTGAGCATTATTTTCTCTTTGGATAAAGAAACAGACTTGGGTTTGGACAGCTAACATAAAAAAGTGAGATGTTTTTCTTTTTAGCAACCAAATTATACTTGAGTTACAAGTATAATTACAACCAAATTACACTTGAAAAACTCTTGAGGCATGAGCAGTTAATGCCAGGCCATGTATAAGCATTTTACTCTCCCTGTTATCTAAAATGCCTGTCTCCTGTTCCTATGAACTCACTGCATCACTCAGAACATGAGTTTTGCAGCACCTGGATTTTTGCACCTCAATTCCTGACCTTCTGAATCCACGAGGAAGTCAGATCAGGGCCCTGTTGTATCAAAGGCTGTGTGAGTTCTTAATGAAAAGTTTCAGAGGGTTTATAACTACGTGGGCAGGGCATGTTGCTCTAGGGCATGTGGAGTTGGGGCTCCGAGGCAGCCCAGCCCCCACTGCTTTCCCTCACTTGCTTGTTCGCTGCGTCAGTCAGATCTGTGTTCTACTGTTGTGACCTACATGCGCTATGCTAAGTCATTCAGTCACGTTCGACTCTTTGTGACCCCCTGGACTGTAGCCCACAAGGCTCCTCTGTCCATGGGACTCTCCAGGCAAGAATACTGGAATGGGTTGCCATGCCCTCCTCCAGGGGATATTCCCAACCCCAGGACTGAACCTGTGTTTCTTATATCTACTTCTTTGACCTAATGGCACTGCGATTTTTCCACAGCGGTCAGAACTTTCTGGACTATACTTAAAGCATTCACCCTGCTTGCTGTTCACTGGCCTTCATTGGAGGTATTGGTGTCAGAGCTGCAGTGAGTCATACTTGTTGACCAAAGGGGTGATTCCTACAGATAAAAGCTGTGGAGGCCCTCCTAGGAGAGCTGTGGATGCCCCCTCTGCCACCACCCTCCTAGGAAAACTGGAAGCCAAGGCACACATAGGTGCTGGGGACCAGAAGCTCAGTCCACGCTGACCATCTCTTAGGACCCTTCATTCACCCAGAAATCCCAGACTAGGCATACAGTTGGTGCCACTTACTTCTTCCAGTTTCACTGTCCCTGGCACCAGGAGGTGGGATCTGAGTAGGAAAAAAAAAGAGAACACAGTAGATGGTAGAGCTGAAATATCTCACCTGAAATATCTCAGGCATGCAAAAAGCTTCCTGGTAGTTTTCAAGCGTTTTGGGCATCATGGGTCCTTTATGAATCCGAGGAAAAGACATGTTTTCTGCTGTCTCCTCGAGGTAGTATTTTGAAACTCAAGTCAGAGGATATCCACATCCTCTGACATACTGTAGTCTGTTTCCCAGTAAACAGTCAGACTCTGACAGAGACAGCTGGTCAAGAGGTCACTGACCCAGGGCCCACCAGCTGTGGAGAGACCACAGAGACCACAGTACCCAGACCTGGGCTCAGTCTCTTAAATTCAGTGGTGTGGAATCTGAAATGGACCATGGAGAGAGAGGAGAAATCAAATTGCTATGCCACGGTCTTTCTGTTTTGGACACACAAAATAGACACGAAGCTCATACACAAACAGGAAAACCACACACTTGACCTTCCGGGTCCAGGGTTAAGTCAGATGTCGGAGGTGTCTTATTGGCAATGACGGCACAAAAGGAAAGAGGGTTTGTGGAATCAGAGTGGACCTCCATTTGAAGAGCAGTGCTAAATGACAAGCTGACTCCTAGGATGGCCATAACAATGTGCCCCAGACAAGGGTGGTCAAACAGAGAAACCAACTTCCCCCCAGTCCTGCAGGCTGGAGGCTGAGATCACCATATCACAGGGCTGATTCCTCCTGAGGCCTCTCTCCTGGGCAAGTGGACACCACGTGTGTCCTCCACAATCCTCTCTCTGGCTTGTGTCCCCATCTCTTCTTACAAGGACAGCAGTCCTAAAGGGCCCACCCCATGAATTTAACTTAATGACCTGTTTGTATGTGTGCACGCTTAGTCGTGTATGACTCTTTGTGACCCCGTGGACTGCAGCCTGCCAGGCTCCTCTGTCCATGGGATTTCCCAGGCAAGAATACTGGAGTGGATTGCCATTTCCTTCTCCAGGAGATCTTCCTGATCCAGGGGTCGAACCTGTGACTCTTGTGTCTCCTACTTTGGCAGGTGGATTCTTAACCATTAGCGCCACCTGGGAAAGACCCCTATCTCAAGATACAGTTGCATTCTGAGCCCCTGGGTGTCAGATCCTCAACATGTGAGCTTGGGGGGCACTCAGCTCAGCTCCCAGCAGTGCGGGCAGATGTGTATTCCTTTCCAAATCTCTGGGAAGGAGGATTCAGTTGAGAGACGGGACTGACCCCTCTGAGCCACACAGTCTCATCCTGTCATTGGAACTTCATGTGTCTGTGCTCATGTATGGATCTACCAGATGTGAGCAGTTTGCAGGTTGTTTTATTGCTTCTCTCTCAGCTTGCACCAAGGGATTGGGCACATACGAGGTCTCACCCAGGACCCACTCTAATCATTCTGTGTCTGGTGTGTCGCCACATTCTCCTTGACTGGTCAGGAGCTGGTGAGCCTTACCCTCTCTGGGTCCTGGGCTAACACTAGCTGAACAAACCAGGTTTTCCAAAACCTCCATCTGCACCCTGGCTTATCTTGAATCAAGGATGCGTGGCTGAGCAGACTTGACATCTCATGTGATACTTCAAATGTAGAAAAGGTGTTAGATGAAGGTTTGTTGTGTGAGTTACTATCTTGAATTAATTATACTCATTTTATTTTTTTCTAACTGACCTCTGCCTCTGAATGAAAATCTCCACAAATGCCTCACACGGGAGACCCCTCCTCTCGGAGGGCCTTCTCTCCGGCCACAGTCAGCGTGTACGGCTTGCCTCCTACTCAGTGGAGACTGCACACTTCAGCCTCTCTGCTCTCTCTCACTCCTATGGAGAAGCAGGATGCGACTGTGGGGACTGTCATAGGTCTCAGTCACTCCATCCCTGAAACTACTTTGTACAAATCTCTGTATTGACATTTGTGAGAGAAATGGTGACTGGTCCTTTGAAAAAGATTGGAAAATATGAACAAAATACATAGAAGGAAATAAGACTTATTTAGGAAATTCGTCCTGAATATTCATTGGAAGGACTAATGCTGAAGCTGAAACTCCAATACTTTGGCCACTGGATGTGAAGAACTGACTCACTTGAAAAGACCTTGATGCTGGGAAAGATTGTAGGCAGGGGGAGAAGGGGACGACAGAGGATAAGATGGTTGGATGGCATCACCCACTTGATGGACATGAGTACAAGAAAGCTCTGGGAGTTGGTGTTGGACAGAGAGGCCTGGCATGCTGCTGTCCATGAGATTGCAAAGAGCTGAACTGAATTGTGTTGACCAAACTTAGTGGTAGTGTGATGGTTATTCTGAGGGTGGACTGCGTACCCTCTTCATTGCTATGGCGACGTGAGTGAACCTCTGTAAAGTCAAATAAGCATTTAATACACATCAAGGTGAGCAGCCTGCCTATGCAATGTGATATACTGCTTTCACCCAGTATTTCCAAGTGATTTAAAATTCCTCAAAACTATTATGTTTAGTGACTACATAATACTTTATCTTAATAATGTACCTAAATTATTTAGTCTTGGTCTGAGTCTTGACTATTTCTGATGTCAAAAGTTCTGTGTAACTAGAGGGAACCTCATTGCACATAGATCATTCTGGATAAGTAAAGATACATTTCTAGGAATAGACTTACCAGTTTTAAGTTTCAATGTTACCAATTGAGAAACTCTTTCTGGGAATTCTATGCCAATACAGACTCTGACCAGGAGCGAATGAGATCGTCTGCCAAGAATTCTAGCAGAAATGAGGATTTTATTAAAAGAAATAAAAGAAAAGAAAAAGGTTGTAAATTCGTCAGGCAAAAAGTAATACCTCAATGTTTTAAGGGTGTGAATTTTTTCTTGTTACTACAGAGGCTGAGGAATTCCCCTTCGCTTTTCAGTCCTAGCTTTTCTTGTTCTATGAGGAACCCTCTGGCTATTTTCCTATTGGGAACAGCCTGCTTGTAATCCTTGAGGTACATCGTTCCCTAGTTTCTTATATACCTTAGTTATTTCACAATGAATACTGCTTGGCGCACACACCCAAGTGTATGAGAGCAAGGAGGGCACGTGGACTGCGCCTGTGAGCCAGGAGTGCTGTGGGGCTGGGCTGCGGAAGCCGTGGGACCAGCCAGGACCAGAACCCACGGAAGCAGGCACCAGCGGGGAGGCCACAATGCGGCTGCTGACCCTGAACAGTCGAGGATCCGTTCGGATCCTGCTTTGAGTGTCGTCCATTGACGGTCTTCCCTGGAAAGTCCCCTTTTCCTCTTGCCATGATTAAATGTTCCTCAATTTTTAAAAATTGCTATTTTTAGTGTTACGGCTTTCTACAAATTTCATTAACTCTTCGTCAACTTATTTTTATGTAAGGTGTGAATTAAGGATCTTCACTGACTTTCCCCCGAGTCTACACGTTTTTCAACATCATTTGAACATCATTTTAACATCACCTTCCTTGTCATCATTAAGTTTCTCTATCAGTATTTGCTTCTGGGAAAGCTAATCTTTTCCAGTGATTAAAATATTTACTCTTCTACCAGTATTGCAGGATTCTATTTCCTGTAGATCTAGTAGGTCTGGCTCTCTTTCATCATGTACTCCTATTTTTCTTTTTTTCTTTATCTTCTTTGGAAATTTGTGTTTCCCCATGGCTGCTTCACACGTCCAGCCCAGTGCAACTATCTGTGCTGTCCTGCACACAAGCCACTGGCCACCTGTGCTATCCACATTGACTGGTACATTTCCCCCTACTCCTACTGGGTGCAGGCAGGGGCTTTAGTCCATGCTTAGGCAAGTATGGAGAAATCATTACATTTCAGACTTGTTTTCAGTAATTCATCAATGCTTATATATTGTAAACTTCATTCAGAATCTCTAACTGGAGTAAAATTAACAGCCTTCTAATACGTTCTGTGTAACTGCATGAGAGGTTGCTCTATTTTGATTTCTTTTCTATAAACCTAAGTTGCTACAGTAATTTTTCTATTTAGTCACCTGAGAAACTAATGAAAATAGGGTTTAAACATTTTATTGTGCATATTCCTTTTACAGGGATTTTGATCTTTAAAAAGAAAACCACAAACATTAATATCTTGCTTGCTGCTTTTTGTACTTTGGGGTAATGGAGGTAAGAAAACTGTGTTGCTTTATTTTTCCATCCCCTAGCTAGAAAAGGTAACCAGAATTCCAACCAGGTGATAGTAGCTAGTCTCAGCAGTCAGTTTCACAGATTAAAACTGTCCGTTTCACAGTTTTGTGTTTAATGAATAAAACAATAACTTTAAGTACTAACACAATGTGAAATACTACTAATGCAACAGAGCTAACGAATTTAACCTACTTTGATTTTTTTTTTTTTAGTTTAAATTTAAATAGCCATGCATGACCACTGGGTATCACAGGGGTAGACATGGTAAGAAGCTAATCTCCATCCCAGCACACTGCCTGACCCCTGCAAAGAAGAACTCAGGTGCCCTGTTTGTCTCTACCAGGTCAGAAGAGCAGCCTGAGGCTGGCGGTTGGAGTGATTAGAGCAGCTCTCCCATGGGGCTCACATACATAACAACATTCCAGGCAAACACAGGGTGCTAGCAGAAGGGGAATGGCAAGGAGAGATAACCTGGACCCAGACGGACACGAGGCCCATGGGGACACAGGAGTCCAGAGCGCTCTGTTTACTACTTCAGATCCGGATCCAAGTTCCCCGGGGCAGCTTCACCACGCCTCAGCAGACAGAGGAGCGCTCTGTTTAGTTCAGTTGCTCAGTTGTGTCCGACTCTTTGTGATCCCATGGACCTCAGCACGCCAGGCTTCCTTGTCCATCACCAACTCCCGGAGTTTATTCAAATTCATGTCCAATGAGTCGGTGATGCCATCCAACCATCTCATCCTCTGTCGTCCCCTTCTCCTCCTGCCTTCAGTCTTCCCAGCATCAGGGTCTTTTCCAGTGAGTCAGTTTTTCACGTCAGGAGGCCAAAGTATTGGAGTTTCAGCTTTAGCGTCAGTCCTAGTAAACAAAACTAGTTCTGTTTACTAGTTCAGATCCAGATCCAATCCCCTACTCTGTGCAGCTTCACCACGCTACAGCGGACAGAGGACCCCTCCCTCTGTGCGGCCGGTCAGCCCAGTCAGACCCACCAAAGGAACTTCCAAACTACCATCTGTGGGGAGGATGAACCCTACTGTGGCCACATCGCCTTCTCTGTACTTGCCTGTAGCAAAGGGCTTCCAAGTTGCCAGAACCCTGAACACTGCATTCTCATTTATTGTGCAACTCAAACAGTTTGGGCCTAAACCTATTTTAAAATGTCAGCCTACTTATTTGGTCCATGGGATGAGAAATCCAAGATTCTCAGAAAATGCCATGTTTGGTTTGGACTCTGTCCTGGAATGCAGAGTAGGACTAGTGCTAAATCCTCCTAGAGTAGTATGAGGATTAAAACAGAAAAATCGAGAAAAAGCAGCTGGTACCTCTGATATGCTGTATCTCACCAAGTTCCATTACTGGTATTTTTTGTCATCACTGCCATGGTTAGAGCCATTAGACTGGACTGTAACAGATGTATTACATGGAGATGTGGAATCTGAAAAAAATAAGATCATTCTCAGAATTTCCAAACTAAGGAGACTGTGCACATAAATCCCACCCAAAAATGTTTTAAAAAAGAAAGAAAAGAAAAATGAATGAGCGTCTCTTCAATGCCACTGAACCACCTGAAGGGATAAAAGATGAAAGCTAAGTAAGAGGCTGGGCCTGCTGAGGGGTGCTGGCTGTGGCCCACTGACCGGAGTCCTCTGCTCAGGGTCCCCCTTCTGTCTGGTTGGGGGCTTTCTGTGGAGATCACCCTAACCTGAGCACTCAGCTCCTGCATTTATCATTGGCCACCTGGCTGCATTTATCATTGGCCACCTGGCTGACGAGGACATGTGAACCAGTGACTGCTGGTACCTGCTGCAGCCATGTGGGTTAGGGTCCAACTGTCTTCCCTGACCACTCTGCCTCCTGGGCACAGGTCCAGGGAGGCTGCAGATGGACCCGGACCCCAGTGAGCCTGGCTCCTCCATGAGAGCTGCAGCAGCACCTACCTCTCCCAGAGCAGGTGAGAGATGCAGAGTCCCAGGCCAGCCCCCACCTGCTGACCTGTGCCTGCATATGGCACAGCCTGAAGTGAGCTGTGAGTACTCTGGCTGATGACTGGTGACCAACCTGCCCAGATGTGGACTCTCACTGTGGTTGCCCATAGCTGATGTGAAAGTGAATGGAAACCCAGAGAAGGAAGCAACGTCTGTGTATGCAAAGGTAATTTCCCTGTGTTTTTGCTTCATTAGAGACGGACATGATTGAAGTCGGCTCCACTTGGGTGTGTTTCCCATGTTGGGGAGCAGCTCTGAGGCCACCCGCTTCAGCTCTTCGCACACTGACATGAGGGTCATATAAAATCAGCTGGTGAGAGTGTCTGAGTAACTCCATGAGACTCTTCTCACGCCGGCAACTGGGACAAGTCGGGAGCCAGTGTGGGTCCAGCAGCAGTTGAGGCCTTGCTCAGGTGCCACGGGGCCTAACGGGCCAGCCAGGTCTTGGAGAGCAATGCTGCAACTATCGGAGGGGTCACTCCATCTGGAAGGAGGCCTGTGAAGGAGCGTCTGCTGTTCCAGACTCTCATGATCTCAGTTTCCAAATTCACTTCTCTGGGACCATGACCCTATGTGGTTGTGCTGCTCTGCATTTGTGGCTGGACATGGGGGCCAACTTGGTTATTATAATTCCACCAGGGAGCTTGGCTGTCTGGGTGCTGCAGGCATCCTAAAAATGTCCCCATTGTTTCTGAACACACAGACTTAGAAGGATGGCGATTCCAGGAAGAAGTTATGCAAAAACATTCATAATGTCTTCAAATTTTTTCCCACATGGGCTAACAGCCTAATTCTGAAGATAGCAGCCACAGTCTCACATGAATGAGATGTATTTGCATTTATGGGAGGCACCGCAGAGAACCTCACTGCTGCCCTGAGGGCCCAGGAGTGACAAGGCAGGGCCAGCTGCCACCACTGGCACCATCGCCAAGACCCTCCTGTTGGTGGCACTGCTCTCGCCTGCATGCTGGCCCAGGACCCACCGTGCATGACTGATTTTGCCTACATGGAAGAGCTCGTCTCCTCCCCTACATAAAGTAACACTGCTATTCAAGACTGAAGTGTGGGGGCGTCTGCTTCCTTCGTTCAGGGAGTTTCACAGATGGGAAGCACACACAAGGCGTGGTGAGGCAAACGTCTGCCCAGGAACCAGAGGGAGGCAAGCCCTCTGCTCTGGCTGGGCAGACCGCGGCCCACACTGATCGGAGGTGCCCTGGCACTGTACCCAACCGCTGTTATTCTCTAGAGAATGTGCTGGTGGATGAACTCTTCACAGTTCACGCTTCAACAGCAGACTCCTTCCTTCTCTTCAGAGCACCGAGCATTGTGAACCCCTGTTTTATTTCATGTGTGTGATGTACAGATGGCACCAGGAACTGTGACAGTGTGGACACCACATCATCCTTCCACTCACTGGAAAGGATCCCAGGTTCTAAACAGATAAGGCAAACTAGGGATTATACAGGAAAACGTGACGAGGTCGGTGGGTGCAGGGGTACTGGTATCTGCAGAGGCTGCCGAAACGATGAGCAGAGAAGGTGCCATCCGTACTCCAGGTCCACAGTGGTGCCACATAAAGTGAGTGGCTGCTTGGAGGGCATGTCAGGGAAGACCCTGCGTGCTGCAAGTAGGAAAGATCTGCCTCACCCTGGACCAAATTCTGAAGGAGGCTCAATGGCTGCCACGAGGGAGCAGAGTGAGGTGGACACTCAGGATGCTACCAGTGTCCGCTCTCTAGTCCTGGACCACTGCCTGTCATACCCTCCATCCACCTGTCCCCAAGGCTGACCATCATGGTAGGAAGGGAATGAAAATACAGACGGTCCATCGAGTGGTTCTGTCCAAGCCTTGCTTGCCCTCAAGCAGCTCACCCAGATACAAAGTGCTGAGAGCAGGAAAGGAGAGAAAGAAAGTAAAAGTGAAGGTGGCTTAGTCATGTCCGACTCTTTGCGACCTCATGGACTGTACAGTCCATGGAATTCTCCAGGCCAGAATACTGGAGTGGGTAGCTGTTCCTTCTCCAGGGGATCTTCCCAACCCAGGGATCGAGCCCAGGTCTCCCGCATTGCTGGCGGATTCTTTACCAGCTGAGCCACAAGGGAAGCCCTGCAGGAAAGGAGACTGTGCTCTAAACGTAAGCTCCTTCTACCACAGTCCTCTGTGCACCTTTTGGCACACGGCCTGCTTTACAGTAAGTTGGATTCCACCCAAAATGGTACATCTAGGTAGACTTCTGAAAGACCCCTCTGCTCGCAGTTCTCTCCCCCAGTGTCCTACTACAATGTCTAAATTATCCACTGAGGTAATGTTAATGAGAAATTATTCAAACATATAGAAGTCTATTGCTGGCTTCCTGTGTCCTGAGCTGAATTAGCTTCACAGACTAGCCCTCTGACCTGCAAAGACTCAGAGCACATCAGGAAGGGAGAAGCAGGACCAAGTATTGTCAAAGCGGGTGGGTATCGAGGGAGGCTGGCAGAGCATCGGCTGCATGAGAGCAGAGAGCCCACCGCCGGCTACGGTCTCAGAGTTCCGGGGACAGAGTGGCCTGTACATCATGCGAGTGCTGGGGTCACAGCAAAATGCCTTTAACTGACTCTGTGCCCTCTCAACTCCACTGCCTTCCAGAGGGCACTGCCTGCAAGGGGAGTTTCAGGAACAAAGAAGGGAGGTCAGGAAATGCAAATGTACAGGGTCCAGGAGCTGGGCTGCTCCCCCGACATCCATCCAGAGGGACAGCCCCAGTGGACAACGGACAGGAAGGAGGACCAGACAGGCTTCTCTCAGGTTTACATAGAAACAGAGACCTGCGTTTATATAGCGACTTCTTCTAGCTTAATATTTCTACTCTTGTCCCGAGCGGGGGCCTGCTCACGTTTTTGTAAGAAAATTGTGTAAGAATTTGTGTCTGTTTGTTGAGACATATCTACTGAGCTCACTAGGGAGGGCACACCTTTCTGTCCTAATCAACGCCAGCATAAGAAGTGACGCTATATAAAAAGTGTCAGAATTGGCTCCACCATCTTAATTGAGCTCATTTGGGAGTAGATGACAAGGCTTTTTTTCTTCATAAGCCTTCATTGATCCCCTTAAAATAGTGCTGACACAAGTGGGAGTAATTCAAATGGATGGCAGGTGAAGTCCTAGTTGAGGTCAAGATTTCTGGAACAACCCAGGCCATAATCAGCATTAATCTACTCGGATTTAATGATCTCCACACATAATAACAATAAACAAATCCAGGTGTGGCCTTTTACAGAGGATTAAAGTGGGAGAGGAAACTTTTCAAACCATTCTTCTTGGTCCATCCTCAGGATGACTTGGCCCGGATCAGTGAAGGACACACAGGCAGAGTCTGTTCAGATTTTCAGAAAACAAAACCAAACCAGGAAAACAGAGCACTGAGCTTTGACTGCTGCTGAGGGGTGCCAAGGACTCAATCTCATTCAGTCGCTGAGCTGGCCATGAACATGTTCATCTCAAGTCCTGTACCCACAGTGATGCAAGTTGTCTCCTTGGAATGTTGGAACGTGGCCCCAGGCTTGCTGGGGAGGCCGGTGACATCTGAGTGGGGATCGTGGAGACAGCGATTAGAGCCTCCCGCACAGGCTCATGGATTCTGTGTCTCCCTCCTTCCTGTCTGCTGCAACCTCAATACCTTTTCTGGAATATTTAAAGCCAAATCTAAGACTTCATATGATTTCAGATTAATCAGGGATAATATTTTTAAAAACTGTCATCGCATACCATTATTATATTGACTAAACTGTCAGCATTCTTGACATCACTTAATATGCTGTCAATTTTTATATTAGACCCCCACATCCCCATCACCTAATTTCAGTAATTATGAACATGTGCAGACATGTTACGCCTAAAAGTCCCACTCAGTCTTTGTCCTTTCCACAGGATTATTTTGAGGGAAATCTCAAACTTTCTACCATTTCATCTGTAAATAGTCTGTGTCTCTGGCAAGTAGGCCCTCTCTTAAAATAGAACTGGGGACTTCCCTGGTGGTCCAGTGGCTAAGAATTTGCCTGCCAAATGCAGGGAACATGGGTTCGAACCCTGGTCTGGGAAGATTCCACATGCTGTGAGGCAACATGGCCTGTGAGCTGCAATTACTGGAGCCCGCATGCCTAAAGTGGCCTGCTCTGCAACAAGAGAAGCCACTGCAATGAGAAGCCCGCACAACCACAGAGTAGCCCCTGCTTGCCACAGCTAGAGAAACGTCAGTGCAGCCAAAAATAAAGAATTAACTTTAAAATAAATAAGATAAAATACAGCCACAATCTCATGATCAATAACAATAATTAGCAATAACTCAATTCTTTTTTTTTTCTCTCTCTCTCAATTCTATTAAAAGTAAATATGTACATATAAATATGCAATTCAAATTACCTGATTTTAAGTCTGTGTGTACACAGACATATGTATATATTTGGTTGGCTTGTTTAAATCTGGATCCAAACCCATTCTAAGCACTACGTTTGGTTGACAAGTCTTTTAAATCTGCTTAGCCTGAGATTCTCTCGCCTTTTATTTTTGTAACTTGCAATTAGCCAGATTCCTTCCCCTGCAGAGTTTGCCCCAGTCTGGATCTTGGCGACCGCATACCTGTTCTGTTGTCTGACTCTTGGCCCCTGCCCCTTGTGTGTCCCTGTAGGTCTGGGACACAGATCTACATCTGTGCTGTCCAACAGAGTGGCCACGAGCTCATGTCGCTATTGAGCATTTCAAATGTGGCTCCTGTGACTAAGGAAACCAACCTTTAATTTATTTAAATTAATGTCAATTTAAAAACTGATACTCTTGCTGCTGGAAAGATTTCAAGTATGATTGGAACAGCTTGGAAAGTGAGCCTACATTTTAACTGTAAATTTTGTAAAATCTAAATACAGATAAAGTTTTTCCAATGAAAATTCAGCCACAAAAGTAACACAGACTTGCAAGTGTAAAATATACACAGCATTTCAAAGGCAGAGTAGAAAAAAATTTTAAAACTCTTATCAACATTTTTTACATTGATAATATTATGAAATTATGATATTTTGGATACACTGAGTTTAATAACATATACTGTTAAAATTAGTTGTTTCCTATTTCTTATCTTTTAAACGTGTTTACTAAAAAATACAAAATTCTAACCTGGCTCTCATTACACTTCTACTGAGCAGCACTGATGCAGAGGATTAATTAGACTGAGGTTGGTCTGAGGACGGGAGTTGTCTGTGGGTGGAGTGTACCGCAGGCAATGTCCAGGATTCTGGTTGTTTCTCTTTGGTGTGAGGATGGCCGAGCCCTCAGCACAGCTTATCAAGCTCTCTTTCAGTTCTTCACCCAATGGTTTTGGCAGCATTAATGATGATCACCTTGATTTTCGTGTCATTAGGAATTGCAAAATTGTGATATTCTAGCTCTATGATGGCAACCCACTCCAGTGTTCTTGCCTGGAGAATCCCATGGACGGAGAAGCCTGGTGGGCTGCAGTCCATGGGGTCGCACAGAGTCGGACACGACTGGAGCGACTTACGCAGCAGCAGCAGCAGCAGCAGGAGAAGGCAATGGCACCCCACTCCAGTACTCTTGCCTGGAAAATCCCATGGATGGAGGAGCCTGGTAGGCTGCAGTCCATGGGGTCGCTAAGAGTCGGACACGACTGAGCGACTTCACTTTCACTTTTCACTTTCATGCATTGGAGAAGGAAATGGCAACCCACTCCAGTGTTCTTGCCTGGAGAATCCCAGGGACGGGGGAGCCTGGTGGGCTGCCGTCTGTGGGGTCACACAGAGTCGGACATGACTGAAGTGACTTAGCAGTAGCAGTAACTCTATGATTCTTTCCTCTGTTGATTCAGTTTCTACTATAAAGAACTTTGCTGAACACCTTTTTTCTTTTTCACCCGGAGGCAGAATTCACACAGGTTAAGTGGGACAAATGCCTGCTCTGTGCCCTGTATTTACCAGTTTTCAGAATAATCATTTAGTCTCAAACATGCAGTAAACATACTTTTCATTTTTCATTTCGGTTCTGTTTTCAATTGTAGGATCATCATAACCTAATGGATTTTGGCAACACTGTGTTGCAATAAACCACAGTTATTACTTCTTTGATGCTTAACTGTCTCAGTGTGGATATGGGAATCCTTTAAAGTTGGCTTCTGATCCTTTCTGTCGTGATTCTGCTAGTGTTCTCACTTTTTGGAACAACAAGCTGGTTATCAAGATCATTTATATGTTTTCTGTCCCACACCTGGAATCAGCATTTTCTCCAGGGAGTGCTGGATCCTTTTAACAGGAAATTATTTAGAATCATAATTAGGGTCCCAAACATATAAAGAAGAGCCAACATGTATCCTTTTCAAATTATTCCAAAAAAATTAAAGAGGACAGAGCACTCTCAAATTCATTCTATGAGGCCACCATTACCCTGATATCAAAACCAGACAAAAACACTACAAAAAAGAAAATTATAGGCCAATATGAATATAGATGCAAAGATTCTCAACAAAGTATTAGCAAACTGAATCCAATAATATATAAAAAGGATCATATACCACAATCGAGTGGGCTTTATTCCAGGAAAGCAAAGATGGTTCAATATTCACAAATCAATCAATGTGGTACACTATACTAACAACAACAACAACAAAAGGATAAAAACCACACGATCATCTCAACAGACCCATACAAAAAAAGTCATCTGGCAAAATTCACCATCAATTCATGATAAAACCTCTCATCAAAGTTGGTATAGAGGGAATATATCTCAACATAGTAAAGGCCATTTATGATAAGCCCACAGCTAATACCATACTCTAAGGTAAAAAGTTGAAAGCCTTTCCTCTAAATTCAGGAACAAGGTAAGGATGCAGACTCTCACCACTTCTATTTAATACAGTATTGGAAGTCCTAGCCCCAGCAATCAGGAAAGAAATAATAAATAAATGAAAGGCATTTGAATGATAAAGGAAGTAAAACTGTCACTATTTTCAGATGACACAATGTTATATATAGAAAACCTCAGATCACCATCAACAAAGCTATTAAAACTAGTTAATTCAGCAAAGTTGTGGATACAAGACTAACATACAGAAATGTGCTGCTCTTCTATAAACTAATAATGAACTATCATGAATAAAAAGAAAAAAATCTCACTTAAAATCTCATCAAAAAGGGTAAAATACCCAGTAATAAAGTTTACTAAAGAGCTTAAAAACATCTACTATCAAAACTATAAAACACTGATAATGAAGGCAACTGAAGATGACACAAAGGGATGGAAAGACATCCATGCTCTTAGATTGGAGTGTTTACTAGTTACTTCTAAAATGGCCATACCACTGAAAGCAATCTAGGGATCTAATGCAATCCCTATCAAAAATACCTAGATATGTTTCACAGAACTGGAACAAATAATCCTAAAAGTTATGGAGCCACAAAAGATCCTGAATTGCCAAAGCAATCTTGAGAAAAGGAGAACAAAGCTGGAAGTATCACTGTCCCTGACTTTGAACTATACTACAAAGCTTCAGTAATCAAAAGAGCATGATATTGGCACAAAAGCAGACACAAAAATCAACAGAACAAAATAGAGAACACAGAAATAAACTCATGAACTTACGATCAATTAACCATGATGAAGGAGACAAGAGTGCACAACGGAGAAAAGGCAGTCTCTTCAATAAGTAGTGCTGGGAAAGACGGACAGCTACATGAATAAGAATGAGATTAGGACATTTCCTTGCACCATATAAAAAATAAGTTCAAAATGGATTAAACACCTTAATGTAAAACCAGATACCCTAAAATTCCTTAATTTTTTGTCTGTCACATCTGTCAGAATGGCTATCATTAAAAAGTCTACAGATGACAAATGTTGGTGAGGATGTGGAGAAAAGGGAATCCTTGTACTCTATGGTGAGAATGTAACTGGTGTAGCCTATATGGAAAACAGTATGGAGGCTGTTTAAAAAGCTGAAAATAGAACTACCATATGATCTAGCAATTCCATTCCTGAGCATACATTCAGAGAAAATGAAACTGTAACTTGAAAAGATACATGTATTCCAAAGTTTATAGCGGGACAATTTAAAAACAAACAAATGTATATATAGCAAGACAGAAATAGGATCGGGAACACGTGTACACCCGTGGCGGATTCATGTTGATGTATGGCAAAACCAATACAATATTGTAAAGTAATTAGCCTCTAATTAAAATAAATAAATTTAAATTAAAAATAAAAAAGATGAAACAGAGTCTCAGATACAGAGGAAAAAACCAGTGCTTACCTGTGGCAAGAGTGAAGGGGCAGAGGGAAGAGAGAGGTATGGGATTAAGAGAATCAAACTTCTAAGTACAGAATAGATAAGCAACAAAGATTGTACAGCACAGGGAACTATAGCCATTAATTTGAAATAGTTTTTAATGAAGTATAATCTATAATCCTATATCACTATGCTGTACACTCAAAATTGATATAATATTACATTTTAGATCAATTGTATTTCAATAAAAATAACGAAACAGTATAGTGACATAATTCAAATTTATAAAGTTTTTAGTTTCTTAACCTGTATCAACTTTTTTCTTTGCACTAAGATTCTGGTTTCTAAAGACATTAACATTATTGATATTACCTGTGACTATATAAAAGTTCTCACAAATACCAATATTATCACTGATACTATGATTACTGAAGAGTTCAAAACCTCTTTCTATTCTTTTCATCCAAAGCAGCACTATTGGCATTGTATAGTTAAATCATTGGGCTGAAGTTACTCAAAATAGTATTTTATTTGCCAGTTAGTGACCACCCTCATATATAGCTAGGGTCACTTATTTTTTGTTTATTTTCAGTATTTTGGACTGCTTTTTAGATTTTGGTTTAATTCTGTCTTGTATAAAAATACACAGAGTACTAAAATCAAATCTACAAAAAAGGATATATTCAGGGAAGTCTTTCTTCCATGGTCCCACGTCTGTGTCTTTCCTCGACTATGTATTCTTTATCTTCAGTGTTTGGTTTATCTTCCCATTTCACTGAAAGTCTTCATCACCTTGTTTCTGAAACTGGCAGGGAAGACATCAGTGTTGCCCATTAAGTAACATGTTAACTCTTAGACTGTGGACTCTAAGACATATTTTAAGACTAACCCTACCCTTGTGGCTCAGCTGGTAAAAGAACCCGCCTGCAATGTGGGAGACCTGGGTTTGATCCTTAGCTTGGGAAGATCCCCTGGAGAAGGGAAAGCCTACCCACTCCAGTATTCTGGCCTTGAGAATCCCATGGACTACAGTCCAAGGGTCCCAAAGAGTCAGACATGACTGAGTGACTTTCACTTCACTTCACTACCTAGATATAATTTCAGCTCTGCGCTCTTCAAACCAGCCTGGGAGTCCACAGAAGGTTGAGTCTACTCACAAACGTATCCCCCAAGATGGCTGGTGGCCATTTGGGGTGTGCTATTCCTTTTTTTCCTGCCGTGTTGTAAGCACTGAAATAAGGAGAGCTCAATGAGATATGCAGAATGATGCTTTGCACTTATCCATAATGTCTCCCCTGCCAAGTTCTGTCAAGTTCTGAGTATACATTAGCAACAACAAGAAATGCTTTTAACCCTAAGGAGAGGAGTACTCACTCCTAGAGCAATGAGTTGGTTTCCTCAAGGACTTGCTCTTCAGCATGGAGGCCACCTCGAGCTCCCAGGTCCCAGAGCTCTCTCCTCCCTTGGTAAGAGGAGGATCTCTTGAAAAGGATCCTGTTAGTGTCAACAGTTCACAGAATAAAGGCAGTGGCATGGGATAAGTTAACACTGCAGGGTCAGGAAGGAACTGTCACTGAAGAAGAAGGACCCAGTGGTGCGGTGGTGAGAGTGGTGACACTCATGGTGGAAGATTCGGGGAAACTGACTGCTGGGCTCCTGACTGGGCGCTGAGTGGAGTACCAAGTGTTCTGCATACATGATCTCATTTAATGTTTATCTGACTCACAGTCACCTTGCAAGGTCGACAGAATTGGCTTTTTGTCCTAGATGATAAGCAAAAACTGATTATTTAGAAAATTTGTTTAAAATGTCATTCAATGGAAACACGATAAAATCATTCTTTGTTGACAGACTTGGTGAGTGCTGAATATATATTAAAACAACCACAGAAATACCTCAATTAATTATCGTGGCCAAGGAGTAGTGTGCTCTGGCTAAATGAATTGTTACTCTTATTTTAAGTTGAAGATTTTACACTCTAAAATCTGCTTTGGCAAAACTGTGCTTGGGAAGAATGCAAAGACCTCCAACTTCAAAAATATTTTTCAAACTAGTGTGTGTTTTCAGTAAATTATTTTAACGGTATGAATTTTGAAGACTTTGATTTCATCTCGTTGACAGTGTTAATAATAAAAATGTCTCATGTGGTCATCTCAAAGCACCTATGACTAAATATGGCTTCTGGGTTTTTGAGTATACACTGTGCTGAACTTGACACCCAAATGGGGTAATAACTATTGCTGAGGCACAATGCTTCAACTACAGTAGTATACTTAATGCCTAAACGCTGTTTCCACCAGGTAAGATCAAGACCATCTGACAATACTGGAACGACCCAGGGACTAAAAGGCTCAAGAAGTTTAAATACAGAAAAGCGGTGGGAGACTTGAGGCATACACAGCAGCTCTGGTGGACAAACTTAAATCATACTTACATCTGGAATGGAAGTTTCTTAACAGCAAAACTGAATTTGCCATATTAAGTTATGTTAATTTGAATTTTATTGGTTTTAAATCTTATATTTATGTATAAATATACATGTCCTTGTTTTACTGGATTTATAAGCATAAAGTATTTATACCTAGGATTAGAGCTTGTATATACTTTTATAATACTATAAGCTATTTAAATCAACACTGTGAGTCCATGAGAACTCATTTTTCTTTAAATGCATGTGTATATAACCCAAGTTTGAGAAATACTAAACCAGAAAACTCATCCCCAGCTATACTCAATTGAACTGTAGAACTGCATTTCTAGAAACATCCAACAACAAAAAAATCTAGCTCTCGTAAGCGGAACTTCCACCAGTATAAGCATCCAATTTACCTGCAACAAGCGTTAACTGAGAGGTTGCCGTGCACTACAGGGCCATCCAAGGCTGCAGGTGTCCAGTAGCTGACTCACAGGACGTCAGAGGACAGACGTGTTTACAGAGTGCTGCGGACACTCCCTGTGCTGGAGAGAAGCCTAGATCTGAAAGGGAAGTGTCTGGTAGGTGACCACGATCAGAAGTGTGCTTCCCAACACACCACACATAGATAAAACGTGAAGACACCACCCAATATGCAGACAAGAATAAAATACAAATAATATCAATAATTAATCTCCATTTTCTCCACCCATAACTCAGCAGAGAGACCAGAAAGCTGTTTATGTCCTTGAGAAATAATAATATTTCAAGATATTAGAAGACTGAATGAAATATAAACGCCAAAATTAAAGTATTACCCACTCAAAGAGGATTTTCAAAATTACTAATACATATGTAAGTGTGAAGCTGGTTCTAGATGTCACTGGCGTCAGAACTAGCCGAGACTTGACGTTGTTGAGGAATGTCAACTGTCCGGATTCCAATGAAATGGAGCTAATTCATCCGTTTGCATATCTAGTCAGTGCAGCATCATGAAGAGTCCTTACGTGCATCAAGCTGCAAACTGCAGTTCATAGTGAACACTCCCGATTCAGGGCGTCCACACACAGGAAAGCGATACAGAGCTGTCCTCAACAGGACATGGCCTGGGTGACACATACTCAGAACATTCTACCACCAGGAATCTCAACGTCCACTCCCCAAACAGACGCAGTCTCGTGACAGACAGTTCCATTTTATCCGCAGTGGGAAGCCCCAGTTATTCTCTCTGGAGGGAGACTAAGCCATCTTTAGTGTACTAAGGCTCAGAGACTCCCTGCAGAAAGGAAATCTGCTTAACTGCGCTAAACCCAGGCTTTCTCACACTTTCGGATCATGGACTTCTGTCATTGTTATTTTGAATATGGTCTTCAGCACCCACACCTTTAGGAAATGTAGCTCTAACACACAATGTGATGCCCTACGAGAGGCCCAGGAAGCATTTCCAAATACTAGGGCTTGGTTGGCATGGGTATCCTACTGAGTTAGCTGCCCTGTGCTGGAGGATATCAATCGTGTAATGTATTGGCATGTTCTTCATAGTAACTGGAAAGTGATCTCACCACAGGAAAAAATTATCTCCTTAGTTTGCCGTTCTTTATGTATATATAAACATATACACATATATACATTTCAGTGTTACATACACACATATACACATACATACATATATAATGATGTACTGTGGTGGTTGGTTGTACATTGTAGAGCTGACTGGGCTAAAGGCTGCCCAGACAGTTGATAAAACTTGATTTCCAGGTGGGCCTGTGAGGAGTTGCTAGGAGAGAGTAGCATGTGAATGACCAGACCCCCTTCATTAGATTGAGTGGGCACTACCCAGGCCACCGAGGCCTGAACAGAACAACAGGAAGGACACACGCACTGCCTGAGCTGGGATGCACCTCTCCTCCTGCCCTCAGACTTTGGTGCTTCTGGTTCTCGGGCTTTCGGTCTCAGACTGAGTAACGCCAAGGGCCTCCTTGGTTCTCCAGCTTGCAGGTGACAGACGGGCCTCTGCAACTGTAACTGTGTAAGCCAATCCCTGTATTAAATATCTCCCCCCACCTTACACACACACACACACACACAGGACTCTGTTTCTCTGGAGAACCCTCACTAACACATCGGCCTATGTTCATGTCCCTGAAAGCACAGAGAAGTCCTGGAACTTCCGGAACTCTCATTCCCACTGGGAATGAAAGCACCAGGAGAGGGGCAATGCAAGAGAAGGAAGCTGCTTTCTGCGTTGCATCCTGCTGACTCTAGTTTAATACGCCAGCTGGTGGACTTATGTCTGTCCAGGGAATCCCTTGTGCGAGTGCTTTCCATTCCCTGGGGAGGTAACTGGCATGTCTTTGGTGAGATGAAAATGGACCGGCCTGTAGACCAAGGGACTTAGAAGCCTCTGCAGCCCCGCACCCGCTGCTGCCCACAAACTCGGGGCTCTGTTCTTTGTTTTTAGTCAAACCAGAGCACGTCTGCATGTGTCCTCCTCAAGCCCTCTGACTCCATCCATCGCAAAACACATGTGCCTCAGCAAGACTATCACTGAGCCTTATTATCCATTTACTTTCTGCACGGACCTTCTTTAAGGTCCTTCTCTGATGCTGGGACAGACCGTGAAGAGGCTCCTCCCGTGTCTGGCCGGTATAGAGCCAGCCGGTCTGCTGAGGGTGAGTCACAGTGGATATGAAGGGTGTTTGTGGGCCAAGGGTCTACAGATCATGGCCCGTGGGCCAGGCCTGCCTCTCTGCCTGCTTTACTTTTCTACTGGAACACAGTTTCCATACAGCCTAGGGTGCTTTTGTGCAGCAACCACAGAGATGAGTAGCTGTAACAGAGACATCAGAGTTCATAGGGCCAAAACTGTCTACAAGCTGGTGTTGGGCAGAAAAAGTCTGCTGACCCTGTTCTGGGGTGCTGCAAAGCTGCCCCTAGAGCTGCTGGATAAACATGAAGAGGTGGCTCAGTCTCAAGCTTCTCAGTCCATCTCATGTGGTCAGCGCTCAGACAGATGCTGTGGGAACGTTCACTCTCCAGCTGTCCTCTGTCTTCTAATTATATATGTGAACGGGAAAGTGCTCAGTCGTATCTGACTTTTTGCAACCCCATGGACTATACAGCCCCTGGAATTCTCCAGGCCAGAATACTGGAGAGGGTAGACTTTCCCTTCTCCAGGGGACCTTCCCAACCCAGGGATCGAACCCAAGTCTCCTGCATTGTAGGCAGATTCCTTATCAGCTGAGATACCAGGGAAGCCCATATATGTAACCACTCATTATTATGTGGGCTCCAAGTCCAGTGTCCCTTATGATCAGGAGCCAGAAAAAGTAAGTGATCAACTGAAACGGACACTGCATTATCAATGGCTTGATACACAAGATTTTAAAAAATTTCAAAGGAAGCTTTCTAAAGTAAATTTATCAAATTTTATGATTTCCAGAACAGTGAGCTTATAGGTACAAGAGGTCAGAGATATGATATTAATAATACTAGCAAAGGACCCCCATTCTGATGCAGCACTTCTGAAGAATAAGGATCATCCAACTGTATCAAGTGCTAATTAAATAAACTGAAATGTCATCTAAGAACATCATGTTCTAGATGAAGGTGACGGATATTAAATTACTGGAACAGATGGAACAAACACACCTATGAATGGGTGTGAAATTGATTCAGGAGCTTTTCTATTATTTTATATCTAATTCAAAATTAGATATAATTTTGTGAAAAAAATTAAACAGTGAAAGTTTTTTCTGATTCACATGTCCCTCTTTAAACACACACATACATGCACACGTGCTTATGCATAGAAACATACATCTTTAAATTTTAAGTAGAGAACAAAGTGATCTCCTAGAGTCATGGGAAGGAATTTTGAGAATTCAGTGGTGAGTGTTAGAGATGGTAGGAAAGCACTAAGGGCCAAGGCGAGCTATGTAGTCTGTGGGGCCCCTTTGTTAAGGAACTATTCTAGGTCAAGCTGGTAAGAGCGGAACACTGAGTTCATGTCACAAGCCATGAAGCGATGGGTCCTCCTCTCTGCTCCCCGCCCCCGAACACATACCAGTGATGGGCTGACCCACAGGGGTGGCTTCAGGAGCCGTTGTGGAGGACATGGACAGACACCACGTTGTGATGTCAGCCACATGCTGAGCAGAGGAAGTCTGAAAGCAAGTCCCCGTTTTCTTCTCAGGCAAAAACAATTTCTCCTTTTGTTCTGCCGGGACCTTTAACTGCAAACATTTTTCAGTTGCATCAATAACCATGTCCTTCCATGGCTTCAGTGCTTCTGCCTTTAGCTAAAGAATCATCGGAAAAGGTCATTGTTTTCATTCACATGAACAGAAGCTGCAGGTAGATAAGTGATGCCTCACAGACAGACGCCTTGAAGACCAGCATCCAAGAGCACAGCAGCCTTGGTCAGCGTCTGGCGTCTTACCCATGGGTACAGGCGTCCCTGTAAGCGCCCGGCGACACCTCTGCGGGGCTGGAACAAACCAGACACCACTGGGGGGAGGAGAAACTGCAGCAAAAAACAGGCGAGTCCTCAAGCACTTTATTTTTCTTTGAAAAAAAAAAAAAGATCTTCTAGCATAAGAGGAAAATGGCATCATTGTTCTGTCCCTGATGACAGGGCCATGCGCTGTGGCTGCCTGAACAGTGACATCACGGCGGGGTCGCAGTCCCCAATTCAGCACCGGCGGAGGCGAGGCCAGGGAGCAAAGGCAGTGGGCCCAGGCCGGGGGCACATCACCACCCGACATAAAACACCTCAAGAGAAAATGCAGTGGAAACAAGAATTTGTCTGCCCCCTTCCCCGAGGAGGAGGGGTAGGTTTGATCGTGTCAGCGTCCGAGGAGTTACAGCTGAAGGTCAGAAGACACATGTTTCCTATGGAAACAATCCCACTGACCCCTATTGGACAGCACTGTTCTCTTTCCGGAGAAGGAGTTCCAGACATCGCACTCCAACTGGGCAAGATGGAGGGCTGTCAGTACTTTTACACTAACTCTGTACAGTTCAGTTCAGTTTAGTCGCTCAGTTGTGTCTGACTCTTTGCAACCCCATGGACTGCAGCACGCCAGGCCTCCCTTTCCATCACCAACTCCTGGACTTTACTCAAACTTATGTCCATCGAGTCGGTGATGCCTTCCAACTCTCTCATCCTCTGTCGTCCCATTCTCCTCCATGCTTTCAATCTCTGTACATGAAGACCCGTTAATGACTATGAGCATCTTAAAGTAAGTAATCTTCTCTCCATGTATATTATGATTCAGAAAGTGAAGTTAAGAGAAAGTCTTGAAGAATATGGCTGCTCTCTATGAACTCAAACAGTTTTGCATACCCCCTCCCCCAAGCTTCCCTCAGTCAACCTTATTTGGAGCTATTACTCCCCCTGGAAACGTTTATATAGCATTTTCACCCTGTCACTTCACAAAACTTCCATTAATTTTCTTCTCCCTGTACTAAAGTACTTCTTTTTCTCTACCCTAAAACTACCCTGCTGAAACTTCAAAGACTCCCCTGTGGTTCAGAAGTCCTGGAATTGGGTTAACGGGTCCCTGATAACGTCAGCAGAGGCTTTCACGAAATTTATGAACTTTGATCATATCTTCACCTCAGCCTTCGCCTCTTTCCAGACAAAAGAGACCTGATTTTTCCTACTTACACTGAAGACACTCTGTCCACTTCATCCTGACATCTGCTCCCCTTCCCATCAATGCTGTAATCATCTGCTATCCATCTACCTATTTATTTGAATAATCAAGAGGAGAACTCACTGTACACACAGTACTCTGTAGCCAGACTTGATATGTGTGTTTGAAGAGTAAGAAAACGTGCTTCTATTTTGAAACACTAGATCTCATCATTCTAAGAACTGTGGGCCTTCTCCCCTGAAGCAGTAGCACATTGGACCGATTTCCTGACAGTGTGGAGGACAAACAGATGACTCATGTAGCTCTAAGACCACAATTCAGAGTGCTTCTTCCAAGAACCTTCCCTCCACCTGACCACATCAAAGGTATGGGCCATTTTTTTTTTTTCCCCAACTCATTCTGGCAAGAAAAACTAGCTCCTGATAGCTTTATCTTTCAGATTAAAGCTATCAGTGTATTTATAATCAGAGTTAGAAGAAACGGTCTCGAATTTTTTAAATTACTATCATCTGCCATACATAAAGAACACAGTTCTAGGCCATGAGAGTTAATGTGAGGGATGGAAATAACATGAACACGACATGTGTGTTTTATCTGACCCTGGAGTCCTTTCAGGGACTTCCGTAACAGGAGCCTCAAGTCCACAGAGTCTTGCTCTTCCTGGCTCACATGGGAGTTCCAGCATCTTCACCTTCTGAGGGCCTTGGGAGGGAACTCGTTCATGAGCACAGAGGCATCATCTCCCTTTAGCTGATACTGCTCTTTTGCAAAACATGAGAGAGCTGGCAAAGCTAAATTACAAGTTGACTGCTGACCAACTAGTGGGGTTGGTTTTCTCCCCTTTGTGTTATAGTCATCTGAAGGGTTCCAAATCAGTTACTTGTGCCCTGACATTTCAGAGGGTCTCACTCTTCAATTTTTGCTCACAGTCTATGCTTTTCATAAAAGTCAGGGAGTAAACACTCAGAATCACACCCTGCATGAGAAGCAGCTCTGTTCCTGGAGGGCGTGCCTAGCAGGGGGCTCCCAGGGGCCATCACCCCTCTGCTCCCACCAGAGGTGAGATATGCTCCAACACCGGCAGGTGATGCCCCCTTGCCTGAGGCTCAGATCCTTGTGCCCAAATAAGCCCAAGCCCATGAGAGGACAGGAGAGGGTGGGGGAGAGCAGCCTCTAAGAACAATTTAAAAATGATCAAGGATAGAGAAAGTTAGCTGGTAAGATGTTACAGATATGATGGAATTCCAGATTCCTCTGGGCTATGTCTAGTCATCAGGGGAACGAGGCTAGGACCGCTGCACAGCCTGCTAACTCTGACTTTCTAAATGATGACATTCACACACCAGTGAATTACTTTCTCACTGAGTTTAAAAGACTGTTTGTGACAGAATCTGAACTAGAAGAATATTCTGACAGCAGATAATTTGTTAAATATATTTAACTCATTGATTCACCGTCTCCTAGAAAATTCTTTTCTTCATATCCCAACCAGAGAGGAGCCTCACTTGTTCCTTCAGCACAACTGATGCACAACTAGAATCTGAACTAGAAGAACATTCTGACATCAGATAATTTGTTAAATATATTTAACTCATTGATTCACCGTCTCCTAGAAAATTCTTTTCTTCATATCCCAACCAGAGAGGAGCCTCACCTGTTCCTTCGGCACAACTGATGCACTTGGCACCAAGTCTGTGACAACCTTACCCTCAAACATATACTCCCCTCAAATCATCTTAAAGTAGGAGCTTTCACATAAAAAGCTTAAAGATAAAATAGTTACTAAGCACCTACTGTGTACAAAGTAAGACATATGTGCTGTGGAGAATATCAAGGTAAGAGGTTTTATCTGAAGATCAGAATAAACTACATAAAGATGTAAGGAAATTATGTCCTTTCTTTTGATTGTATGTGTATGTAAGCTCCCCCAGTTTTGATTCATTTGCAAGATATTCTGTTACGGAAGACATTTTGCCTTTAACTGCCGATAGGGTTTGTCTTCTCAGTAAGCCTAACCCTTATTTTGGTTTTCATCAGGTTCACGTGGATGGAACTGAGATTAATCAACTTGGAGTTGTAAGAGTTTTTGAATCTTTTTTTAGGAATGTGGTCATCTTAGCAACCATTCTTCCTCTGGACACCAGATATTTAGGCTCCCTGGTACACATTTCCAGTGGAGACTACAGCTCCATCTCTGAGTTCTTCCTAAGGGCCTGCCATAGGCTCACCTGCAGCTTGCCGTGTTCATGGTCAGGCCACCAGCGCCCTGAGCCATCCTGATTGCTAAGCCATAGTCTCCAACGCATCTGCTGGAGAAAACACAGTGGTCTGAGAAGAAGAGAGCCGGGGCGGCGCGACGGCACCTGAGCAACTGAAAAAAAAAAAAAAAGAAGAAGAGAGCCATGCTGTTTCATCAGTCATTTTCCAGGGCTAGGAGTGAAGCCCCCGCACAACTTTCAGTCTCTGACTTAGGTTCTCATCACCTGGTTCATTGGCTTTGTTTTCTTCACACACTTGTTACCTGGTGCCTGAGGACTCAACTTGGACAGTTACTCTTAGGAGAAAGTATCTGAGACTTGTGTTCAGGAGACCTGGGTCTATTCTGAATTACCACCTTTCTAGCAGTTTTAACTTAATATCTCTCAACCTCCTCCTTTTGCAAAAGGGGCAATAATTCCTGGCTTTCTTGCCTATCATCAAGTTTTTGAGAAAGCAAGATGATATAACAAATTTGCAAGTCCTCTATGAACTGTGAAACTTAATAATTATTTCAATCTAAATATAAGTGAGTGATCAGTTTAAATAGTTGTTCACAAAAGATGAACATGCTGATATTAACCATTCCTAGATTAAAGAAGAAAAGATTCCCAAAGTAGCTTTTCATATATTTCTGGTAGAGTCAGTGGTTTCCCATGAATGGATGAGCCGACAAATAACAGGCTTGTCTCCAAAACATTCTAGTGCAAGACTATGCAGGGACAGGCACTCAGACCTGTCAGCTCCTCTAAATGCATGTCAGAGTCAGGCTAAACCTGTCTCTTTCCTCTTTCTCCAATGTCATGTTCACCAAATCCTGAAATCCAAATAACAATCAAATTCAAAGAATTACCCAGGCCATAGCCATCCCTAACTTACACTGTCATGTTCTTTATCAGCTTATATATATAGCTCTTAAAAAAAGCTTATAGCTTTTGAAAAAACAAAGAAATAGGATAATGAATGAAATAAAGAGTGCAGTGGGGCTCAAAGTGAAAGATAATTTAAAACGGGTCTGATGACAAAGCATATAAGATGCATTACGGCAATTTTTCAGAAAGTTTAGATCTTCCAGGCCATTTAGTAAGAAAAATAACTAGTGTAAATATCCGCTTATTTTGTTGAATCATCAAATATTTGTTAATACCACTCAATGACAGAAATTGTGCTCATCAGTATAAAGTGGTTTTGGACCACAAAACTCAGCCTAGTAGTGGAGAGAGAAACAGTATCAAAGTGTCGTAAAGTGCTTATAAAATGCTGTTTTTTGTAAACACCTGCAACTATTAGAATCTAATTTTTTATGGGCACACACAGGGAATACACATTTCACAGATTCAATTTCAATAAGAAATCCTACCTACCAAGGGTGTTCAACCAATATTTATTAAAATTCAAAGTGCATATCTATCATTCCTTGAGAAACTTGAGAAAACTTTATGAAGAATATGACACGTGTATTAATATGCTATTTTAACCCAGTTACTGAAGATGAAAAATCTGCAAGATAGCTGCTATTCATTAGTTAAAAGGCACGTGTGAATTGAAAGAGACACGTGTGCCCCAATGTTCATCACAGCACTGTTTATAATGGCCAGGACATGGAAGCAACCTAGATGTCCATCAGCAGACAAATGGATAAGAAAGCTGTGATACATATACACAATGGAATATTACTCAGCCATTAAAAAGAATACATTTGAATCAGTTCTAATGAGGTGGATGAAACTGGAGCCTATATACAGAGTGAAGTAAGCCAGAAAGAAAAACACCAATACAGTATACTAATGCATATATATGGAATTTAGAAAGATGGTAACAATAACCTTGTATACGAGACAGCAAAAGAGACACAGATGTATAGAACAGTCTTTTGGACTCTGTGGGAGAGGGCAAGGGTGGGATGGTTTGGGAGAATGGCATTGAAACATGTATATTATCATATGTGAAATGGATCGCCAGTCCAGGTTCGATGCATGAGACAGGGTGCTCAGGACTGGTGCGCAGGGATGACCCAGAGGGATGGGATGGGGAGGGAGGTGGGAGGGGGGTTCAGAATGGGGAACACATGTACACCCATGGCAGATTCATGTCAATGTATGACAAAACCAATACAATATTGTAAAGTAATTAGCTTCCAAAAATAAATAAATAAATAAAGTGGAAAAAGAAAAAAAAAGAGTGTGAGTGTATATATATATATATATACAAACACTTTAATAAAAATAAATAAATGAAGTAAAAAAAGACAATATTTCTTTTGACTCAGAAGAAAAAAAAATCTGTCAAGGACAAATCAAGATCATCTCTGATTCTAACCTGACATCTGTTTCTTATGCAGTTATTTTTTAATTGGTTCAGTAGTTTTGTTGAAGACAAAAATTCCAGGGTATTTTGGTAGTTCTGGAAGAGGGAGTATTTGAAGAAAAATATATCTTTTCAGAGTATGGTAGTACAGACTTGGGTAGGAATGTGAATTCAGAAAATGTGTAACATAAGACAGCAGACCAGAATCAGATGGAAAAAACATGTCTAAATAGAGTTAACCTCAATGCATTACCAATATTTTTTTTAAAGATTTTGTCCACATAATATTGAAAAGGAAAGGTCAAAGCAATCAAATTATTAATGAGATACCAAGTTCATTTTGTGACTGAGCTTTGTTATTTGGCATATACAAATTATAAAAAGTAATGCTTTGCCTCCACTTTTAAATTTTCATTCAATTGCTATTATACACTCACACACATCAGAAAGTACCAAATCGTTAGGGGAAAGCCTGGTGAACAAGAATAAGAGGAAATGTTTTCATAAATTTTTATCTTTATTGAACACATGAAAGAGAAGCCTTTGGGAATATAATTGAAAATAGGAAATCAAAGTACATCTCAAAATTCATAAGAATGCAGTATAGTTTTATAGATTTTTTTATTATTATGGATGCTTCAGAGTTTCCTCTTCAATCTGATGATCACCATTTTTCTGGGATCTCCCAGGTATTCCGCTTTTCTCTAGTAGCACAGTACTGAAAAGGAGATGCATGAAAGGGCCATAGAACTGTGAAGCTAAATTTATTTTTAAATTTTGTCAACAGTCTATGATATGGGTGTAATAGAGTAATAAATTAAGAAAAGATGAAAAATGAACATAAGGTTTAATATTATTCAATGCAGTGACCATTATTCCTTGGTGGTATATAAAAATTATAATTATGTATTTTACTTCATAATTTAAAATTATACAGTAAAATTATATAATGAAGCTGTATATGTTCATTGAACTAACACAAATTTGAATTTGAAAGAGATAACAATTTATTAATTTGTACAGTTTACTCAATATACAGGTTAATCAACCTGCCCAATTCTGTCTACATTTCCATTCAGTGAATTCTGTCCTGATTAAGTACAAATATGAAGTATTTTGGGTATACATCTGCTATGTTACCTATTTCTATTCTTTTGTGCTATTCACAATGAGAGAATCTCACTGTAATAACTATGTTTTAATGGCCAAAGATTTGCTCACTTTTTAACCTAGCGCTGGTTTCCCAGGTGCCACAGTGGTGAAGAATCCGCCTGCCCATGCAGGAGATGCAAGAGATGCAGGTTCGATCCCTGGGTCAGGAAGACCCTCTGAAGACAGAAACGTCAACCCACTCCAGTATTTCTGTCTGGAGAATCCCATGGAAAGAGGAACCTGGTGGGCTACAGTCCATGGGGATGCAAAGAGATGGATGCTGGACTAAACTGAGCACAAATGAGGGAGCCCTCTAAACGCCACCTCATTGCTTCATCTGGTCCTCAGTCAATGAGGAACACACAGTCGGTGTCCAGTCACTGGGGAGGACTTCCCTGGTGGTCCAGTGGTTAAGAGTCCACCTGCTAGTTCAGGGGACAAGGATTCAATTCCAGGCCTAGGAGGATCCCACGGGCTGTCGGGCAGCTAAAGTCATACAAAGCCCGTGCACCGAAACTATTGAGCCTGTGCTCCACAGCCCATGAGCTGCAACTACCGAAGCCCTCACGCCCTAGAGCCTGTGTCCACAATAACAGAAGCCACTGCACTGAGAGGCCCACGCACAACTAGGAAGTACCCCCTGCTCGCCACAACTAGAGAAAGCCCACGCACAGTAACCGAGATCTAGGGCAGCAGAAAATAGTAATTAAATACAAAATTAAAAAAAAATTTTTTTAAAGGTCGAGGGGAAAACTGACTGTGTCAAAAGTTACTAGGAGACCAGCCACGAATGCATTCCAACACAGTTCCTTCCTAAGGAATCAGTATACACAATTCCTTCTTACGTATACTGGCCTCAGACAATAAGCGTCTTTAAAAATACGGAGGTAAAACCTATTCCAGATCAACTTTGACCATGCTGAAAAGGATTTTCATTCCAGTGAATCTGTTTCACAACAACAGGAACCTCATTTATATATTATTTTTAATGTTTCAGGACTGACTACATCCACCAAATTCTACAGTTGGTTTGGTTCATCCATAGCACATACTGGCTCAAAGATAATGACAGGCTTTGAGTCCTTCCTGCTTTAATCTTGACAAACTCCAAAATAAACACATTTATAAATCCATTTGTTCTTACTTCTCGTAAGAATCCATTTAAAACAAAATCTGTTTCCTAAATTGTCTTTAAAAATACAGTGTTAGTTGTTGGTCATCATGTTGAAGTTGTAAGCTCCAGAGACCTTCTTTTTTTTTTTTTTTTTTTATTTATTTTTTTTTGCTTTTATTTTTAATTTTTTAATTTTTTTTATTTTTAATTAATTTTATTTTATTTTTAAACTTTACATAATTGTATTAGTTTTGCCAAATATCAAAATGAATCCACCACAGGTATACATGTGTTCCCCATCCTGAACCTCCTCCCTCCTCCCTCCCCATACCATCCTCTGGGTCGTCCCAGTGCACTAGCCCCAAGCATCCAGTATCGTGCATTGAACCTGGACTGGCATCTCGTTTCATACATGATATTTTACATGTTTCAATGCCATTCTCCCAAATCTTCCCACCCTCTCCTCTCCCACAGAGTCCATAAGACTGTTCTATACATCAGTGTCTCTTTTGCTGTCTCGTATACAGGGTTATCGTTACCATCTTTCTAAATTCCATATATATGCGTTAGTATACTGTATTGGTGTTTTTTCCTTCTGGCTTACTTCACTCTGTATAATAGGCTCCAGTTTCATCCACCTCATTAGAACTGATTCAAATGTATTCTTTTTAATGGCTGAGTAATACTCCATTGTGTATATGTACCACAGCTTTCTTATCCATTCATCTGCTGGTGGACATCTAGGTTGCTTCCATGTCCTGGCTATTATAAACAGTGCTGCGATGAACATTGGGGTACACGTGTCTCTTTCCCTTCTGGTTTCCTCAGTGTGTATGCCCAGCGGTGGGATTGCTGGATCATAAGGCAGTTCTATTTCCAGTTTTTAAGGAATCTCCACACTGTTCTCCATAGTGGCTGTACTAGTTTGCATTCCCACCAACAGTGTAAGAGGGTTCCCTTTTCTCCACACCCTCTCCAGCATTTATTATTTGTAGACTTTTGGATTGCAGCCATTCTGACTGGTGTGAAATGGTACCTCATAGTGGTTTTGATTTGCATTTCTCTGATAATGAGTGATGTTGAGCATCTTTTCATGTGTTTGTTAGCCATCTGTATGTCTTCTTTGGAGAAATGTCTATTTAGATCTTTGGCCCATTTTTTGATTGGGTCATTTATTTTTCTGGAGTTGAGCTGTAGGAGTTGCTTGTATATTTTTGAGATTAGTTGTTTGTCAGTTGCTTCATTTGCTATTATTTTCTCCCATTCTGAAGGCTGTCTTTTCACCATGCTAATAGTTTCCTTTGATGTGCAGAGGCTTTTAAGTTTAATTAGGTCCCATTTGTTTATTTTTGCTTTTATTTCCAATATTCTGGGAGGTGGGTCATAGAGGATCCTGCTGTGATGTATGTCAGAGAGTGTTTTGCCTATGTTCTCCTCTAGGAGTTTTATAGTTTCTGGTCTTACGTTGAGATCTTTAATCCATTTTGAGTTTATTTTTTTATATGGTGTTAGAAAGTGTTCTAGTTTCATTCTTTTACAAGTGGTTGACCAGATTTCCCAGAGATTGTTAAAGAGATTGTTAAAGAGATTGTTAAAGAGATTGTCTTTAATCCATTGTATATTCTTGCCTCCTTTGTCAAAGATAAGGTGTCCATATGTGCGTGGATTTATCTCTGGGCTTTCTATTTTGTTCCATTGATCTATATTTCTGTCTTTGTGCCAGTACCATACTGTCTTGATAACTGTGGCTTTGTAGTAGAGCCTGAAGTCAGGTAGGTTGATTCCTCCAGTTCCATTTTTCTTTCTCAAGATCGCTTTGGCTATTCGAGGTTTTTTGTATTTCCATACAAATTGTGAAATTATTTGTTCTAGCTCTGTGAAGAATACTGTTGGTAGCTTAATAGGGATTGCATTGAATCTATAAATTGCTTTGGGTAGTATACTCATTTTCACTATATTGATTCTTCCAATCCATGAACATGGTATATTTCTCCATCTATTAGTGTCCTCTTTGATTTCTTTCACCAGTGTTTTATAGTTTTCTATATATAGGTCTTTAGTTTCTTTAGGTAGATATAAACAGTGGTGGAGGGGCAGGGGAGGGGTTCAGGATGAAGACTGATGAGAGTGGGAAGGAGTCTAAGTGTCCTTCCAAATCTTAGGTCTGCCTGCTTGAGTCTTACCTCAGCCTCAGTTGGGTGAAGTTTGGCTGTTAAGTTTGTTTTGGGCTCTGTGAGACACCCAGTGTCTTTTCCAGTAAAGGCATCGCCCCTCCACCACTGTTTACATTCGTTCTTTCTGCAGAACGGTGCTTCCACATGGCTGCTGACCAACCTCGGGCATCACTACACTGTCCTTACGTTGCTATGCTATCGTTACTATCACAGTCCTTGTGTTACTACTCTAGTGTCACCATTTTTATTACTGTGCCTGTGTTACTATTCTGTGTTGCTGTTCAGTTGCTCAGTCATGTCTCTTTGTGACCCCGTGGACTGCAGCACGCCAGGCTTCCTTGTCCTTCACCATCTCCTGGAGTCTGCTCAAACTCATGTCCATTGAGTCAGTAATGCCATCCAACCATTTGGTTCTCTGTTGTCCCCTTCTCCTGCCTTCAGTCTTTCCCAACATCAGGGTCTTTTCCAATGAGTTGGCTCTTCCCATCAGAACCAAAGGATTGGAGCTTCAGCTTCAGCATCAATCCTTCCAATGAACATTCAGAATTGATTTTCTTTAGGATTATTGGTTTGTTCTACTTGCTGTCCAAGGGACTCTCTCAAGAGTCTTCTCCAACACCACAGTTCAAAAGCATCAATTCTTTGAGGCTCAGCCTTCTTTATGGTTCAACTCTTACATCCATACATGACTACTGGAAAAACCATAGCTTTGACTAGATGGACTTTTGTCGGCAAAGTAATGTCTCTGCTTTTTAATATGCTGTCTAGGTTGGTCATAGCTTTTCTTTCAAGGAGCAAGCGTCTTTTAATTTCATGGGTGCAGTCACTATCTGCAGTGATTTTGGAGCTCAAGAAAATAAAGTCTAAGCATTACTATTGCTTATACCATTCTGTTACTATTATTATTACCTGAGTGTCACTATTATAAATTTGGTCAGTAGTGAGGTACTGATTTGAGTCCCAAATCCAAAAACTTGTTGTGAAAAGACACACTGGCCCAGCAGTGAGTCAGGTGGTCAACTCTGAGCAATCAGGTGTGGCTCAGCTTCAGGCAAGTGAAGAATATGGAAGCTGCCTGAGAAACAAATCAATGGAGTGGGCAGAGGTACTGGAGAAATGTGGGCAGGTGCATTGAGACAGACAGGTGATAGACAGATGTATCTCCAGTATTCTTGCCTGGAGAATTCTACGGACAGAGGAGCCAGGGGGTGGGGTTGCAAAGAGTCAGACACGACTGAGCATCCCTGGTAGCTCAGTGATAAAGAATCCGCCTGCCACTGCAGGAGATGCCAGAGACCTGGTTCATTCCCAGGGTGAGGAATATCCCCTGGAAGAGGGCATGGCAACCCACTCTTGCCTGGAGAATTCCAAGGACAGAGGAGCCTAGCGGGCTACAGTCCATGGCGTTGCAAAGAGTCGGACAAGACTGAGCAACTGAGTATGCAGAGAGAAACAGATGACAGATGGAACCTCCACCATAAACAGAAGTAGAGTAGCAAAACAAAGATTAAATGATTATCTAACGAAATTTCTATGGAAATGTGAATAGAGAAAAGATAAGCTATAGACAAGAGTGAGTTTAGCAGCAAAGAACTGCATTCATGTCTCATCTACTCATCAGCAGATGTGGGATAAGAATCTGGCCGTCAGTTATCTGGCAGCCCTTGTAGATGTAAATGGGAGAGGAAGTGATTCAGCACCCTGATGTGCTGTTCTGGAGAAGCCCAGCTATTGAGGAACAAGACAGAGAGAATCTCTGCTGAGCTGCAGAGAGAGTCAGGGTAGGGTGAAGAAGTGTCACCAGCAGGAGCGAGCATAAAAACTCCAGGTGATAGGTTAAAGGCAAAGAGCAGTTCCCTGAGCCAAGTGCTGGGCTAGCTGGTCTGCTGCCTGTTAGTCTGGCTTCTAGGCAGGCCTCCATGTTGAGCCCCTGGAGTGGAGATGCAGGCAGAGGCAGGCAGCGGGCACTCGTGGAGGTTCTGGACGTGGCACATGGAGAGGCATGCTTTGCCCGCAGATGCTCGACGCACTGCTGCATCTGGAGTTTTGTTTACAATGCCAGGCTGTCCAAGCAGAAGTCAGCTGCAGGCTATAGGCTACATTTGGGTCAAAGCACTTTTAGTTGATGACCTCTGAATGGACAAAAGGATTACTACATTTCAGGAAATCCTCCAAATATCTTCTTTCAAAGGATATTTTGATAAGTGAGCAGCCATGAATCTGTACATGGTAAAGAATTCTTCTAAAGAATGTTCTAGAAATGCTTTCTTGGATCTCTTGTTCTCAAGACTTCTTGTGAATAAAGGGTCCAATGTGGCAATGCTTTGCACGAGCACCATCTACTTTATTCTAACCGTGAAGCACCTAGCACAGGAGTGTCCAGGCACCTATGTAGGTGCTGCTAACTCCCTCTGATACCATTATTTCAAAGTCTAGAGCCACACTTTCCAAGACAGGGCAGCCCCTGCTTCATAGGGTTACTGAGCGCTTGGACTGAGATTTGCTGTCAGTGTACAATGGACACTGGAATCCAGAGACCTTGTATGAAAAAAAAAAGAATGTAAACTATCTCATTAATAATTGTACACACTTACTACATATAAGATGACTGGCTATAAAAAATTTTGGATTGGATTAAATATTAATCCAAACTATGTTGGATTAATAAAATATTATTAATATAAAGTTATTCTCCTTCTTTTTATCTTTAATGTGCCTACTAGAAAACTGAAAACCTGAGACGCAGCTCACATCATACTCTCACAAGACTGTGCTAGACCACATTACAGGAGCAGGTGGGTTTGTGGCCTGGGGATTCTTTCTGAACCCGACTCCATCCACACCTAGTAAGTCCTTCCTCTGAGGTCAAACCTCAGAATCCATTTTCTCCTTTCTCTTTCATCTCCTCCAGCTCTTTACTTGTCTTTTGAAACACTCAGGTCTGTGTCTATTCTCACAACCCTAACAGGAGGTCAGACCTCCTTGGGTATGTCTCGTCTGTCACTCAGTCTTGATACATCTGGTTTCTCTTCTCACTCACTTTTTCTTCATATAGGACCACACCGGTTTTTTCTTAAAAATGTTTCTCCAGATCACGAATTTCTGACAAGGAGTAAACCTCAGTGAGAGTAACAAAAAATAATAATTAGAAAATAGTCCCTGTAAGATTCTGAAGAATGATTCCTTAGAGCTTTCCACTGTTAACAGAAAAATCCCAAGTTCCTCTTTCAGTCATCAAAGACCCTCACCACGGTCTCTGCGGAGGCACCAGTTGCCCGCTGACAGCCTGCAGTCCCTGGCCCAGCCCGGTCACCAGCAGAGCCACTCTGCCTCTTTTTCTGTCCCCCTCTCTTCTCCGTTCGCCCACACCCTGACCGACTGCAGCAGGCACCCACTCATGGGCTCTCTTCTTTGATCTCACTCATCACAGCCTGGCATGCGGCTCACCAGCGTTCCTCTCTCCTATGCACAGCCACTTTCTGGGTCTTCCCTGGTGGCTCAGAGGGTAAAGAATCTGCCTGCAAGGCGGAAGACCTGGGTTTGATCCCTGGGTCAGGAAGATCCCCTGGAGGAGGGCATGGCAACCCACTCCAGGATTCTGGCCTGCAGAATTCCATGGATTGTACAGTCCATGGGGTCACAAAGAGTCGGACATGACTGAGTGACTAAGCATAGCACACGTGCAGCACTTCTTCACCAACTGTGGTGAATTATTATTTAGTACATGTATGTCTCGTAAGACACTGATAATGCAAATCTCCATCTCTTGTTTCCTTCCATCTCCACTGCATCCAGGACAGTGCTGGCCTTCAAGGGGGTTTCAGCGTCTCCTCAGTCAGCTGTGTCTGCACAGTGCAGACACGGCAGTAGATCTGTGCTTTCCTTGTTCTCCCGTGGGGCATGTCTGACTCCGTTTGCAAGCACCCGCGTGCAGGCAGACATCCAGCTTCCCCCCGCCAACCATAAGAACACAACATTCTGTGGGCTGAGCACCCCAGTGAGAACATAAAGGCCCCCATCTAACCTGTACCCCTCAAAATTTCTCTAAATCTGTGAAAGCTCTTCCAATGCAGAGGTCTGCTTCCACCATGAACCCCGGGCAGTTCCCAGCAGCTTCTCAGATGCACTGACACTGTCCTCTGCATATCAGTCTCTGGACTGAATCTGGCTGATTCACAAATAAGCAACTCTGTGAGGGTTCAACATATACGTTTCCTGAGAGTAAAAAAAAAAAAAAAAATAACTCCCACTTTCCAGAATAAGAATGCTGCATAATCAGAATTAAAAGACATTTCCCAGGAAAACAATGGGTGAAATATTTTTGTCTAAAGCATCATTATATTTAAACTTCCTAATTTTGACACTTAACTCTCTGTGTTTCTCTCTCTCTCTTTATTCCTCCCTTTCTTTATTTTCTTCTGTATAATAATGTTCAAATAAAACAAACTATCCTTTCAACTTACAAAGACTTATACATAGAGAATGGTATTATTTTCTTCAAAATCCACTCAGAAAGTTATAAACTTATTCTGAAGACCATCATTAGTAAAAATAGTTTGGAGTGTCCCTTTCTAAGTCGCCTGCATCACTTCAATGACATGATCTTATATTCTCTAGTAATGTAAAAAATTTTCTCAAAGATGGGTATGATCAAGAAAATACAAACCAGCTAGAAGTTGAGTCTCCACAAAATGCTCAAACTAGGGAGGCTGAACAGTATTTAGAGAAGACTGATGGTCCTTCAGGGGAATCTTTAGAGAACAGATGTCACCTACCACTTATCAACTTGCATTTATTTATGCTATCTATCATATGAAATCTTCTGTTCTTTGAGGATACAGTTTGGTGTTTCAAATGCTTTTGTGTACTTTCTAGTTGTACTAAAGTCCTTTATATATATCAAGCACTCAATTATCATTTGAAGAAAGAAAATAAATTGGAAGGAGACAGGGAGACTGTAGTTGACCCCTCTCTCATAAAAAGCTATATCCTGAATGAGACAGTATGAGTGGGGGAAGTGCTGAAGACTTCCCAAACGGCCTCTTCAGAAGGAACCCCAGATAAGCTCATCAGATTGGGCCAAATCACAGGACACTCAGCAACAAGGAGCAACATGGCAGAGAAAGATCTCTAAGGATGAGTCAAAGACACAGGAACACGAGGGGACATAAAATAATGCAAAGTCACATGCACTAATTTTCAGTGTCTTTCCAGCATGTGCCAGCAGGGCAGATGGCCTGTGCAGTCTGCAAAGTGACAACTTTCTGACCAATAAAGAAGCCCAAGGACACAGGCTGGACAACCCCAGCATTCAAAGTCCAGCTTACAGGCATCAGCTGGACTCCTTATGTTACAGAATTCCCTTAGCACATTACAAATGGCCTTTAAATTGTCACCCAAACACTGAGACACTCTGAAAAAGTAGCACAAAGTAGGGGCACATGTCTAACATAAGGACAGCAGAGATGTTTCATGCTGAGGCCTCCAAGCCCCCGGCAGCTCCAGGTCCCAGGTGTGAGGGTCTCCTCCCTCCTGATTCAGGAGGGACAGGGAGCAAGCAGAGCTGGCTGGTGCCTGTGCTGCCTTTAGCTCAGAGGGTGCCCACTACACCTGTACAGAGGTTCTATCAGTAGCTCCACCTGGATCCATCTGAGTCGAGGTCCAGATGCTGGTGATCTAGGGAAGCTGGTGCTCCACACAGAGGGTAATGCAATGCTGGTAAAGCAATTACGGGGCTTCGATGGAGAATGTCAGGTGTTTCAGACTAACTGAAACCATTCTTGGCCTGCATTATTTTCTGTCCTCCTGCCACCCCAGCCTGCTCCCTCGGGCTCCTGTTTGTGTCCCTGTCACGTCTCTGCAGCCCAGGCTCAGCTGTCAGCCTCTAACTAAACTCTTCTCTCCCTCTGCTGTATTTCTGACGTGTGGACGTTTCCTTTCTCCCATTACACTGTGAGCTCAACAGTTTCTACCTCCTCTTCCATTTTTATGCCTTTGTAGCACCTAGAAGGGGCTTCCCTGGTGGCTCAGATGGTAAAGAATCTGCCTGCAATGCAGGAGACCAAGGTTCCATCCCTGGATCGGGAAGATCTCCTGGAGAAGGGAATGGCTACCCAGTCCAAGGATGCTCCATATTCAATAAACTGAGGAAGAAAGTAGAATCAAAGAATGCTGAAGGTGAAAAATGATCACCCTTTAATCCCATCCTTGTCATTTTATCAACAAGTGAACTCGGATGTGAAAATTCTGTGACCTATGCAGGGTCATTCACGAACTTAGTAGCAACGTCTGGACTGGAGTCTAATTTTCCTGATTCCCAGAGGAATGGCCGTTTTTTACTCCATACAGTCCATCCATAAATGCATATACTCATTTTATAAAATGAATACGAATAGCCACTCACCACATCTGTCTTTCAAATTCTTTCTGACAAAAGATATAAGATGAAGTCACGTGACTGAATATGAGGTGAAATGTTTATCACCCTGGAGGGAAGAATAAAATGAAGAATGCTGCCCTCATTTTTCTGAGAGGGCAATGGCACCCCACTCCAGCGTTCTTGCCTGGAGAATCCCAAGGACGGGGGAGCCTGGTGGGCTGCCGTCTATGGGGTCGCACAGAGTCGGACACGACTGAAGTGACTTAGCAGCAGCAGCACTCATTTTTAGTTGAATTCGGCAACATGTGTGAATCTATTTTTCTTTACTTTTGGGGTCTCTGGGGTAAAGATCACTCACTTCATCCTGCAGAAGGTCTCCAAGGCAGAAAGATTCACCCTGAGCAGTGACTGCAGGGAAGCAGCGGCCTTGGCCCATGGGAGGCAGAGACAGCGGGTGTCGGCGGTGCTGGGGAGCCCCAGGGAGAGCTGGCCACGGGCAGCAGGAGTGCCACCACCGGGCCCTGCAGCCTGCCGCCCTCCTGGACAGGGAGAGGGAGATCTACAACCAGAGCCTGAGGAGAGCGCGCACAACTGTGCCCGACTTGCTTTCCCAACGTATCCTCACGCTGGACTCCAGGACACGGGGCGGGGGGATGTCCCCACCAAGTGAGGGGCTAAGAAGTGTCAGGAGTCAGGCCTCAGGTGCCGCTCCCGACAGTGTGTCAGCACAAAAGCCAACTTGCTTGCATTAATATAAATAAGAACCTCTTTTAAAGAAAAGAGAACTGAGCCCCTCACGAATCCACATCATGGCAAATATTTACGCTCTGGCTGCCTGGCTGTTACCTGGGGCACTCTGAAGGGAGAAGGGGCACAAGCTTTTGGAGACACACCTAACTCCTAACCTCCTCTGATTCTGACTCTGAACAAAACTCACAATAAACTACTTTTAAAAAAAAGTCTGCACCATACTTTAGATTACAAAACGCCTTCTGTAGAGTCCAAGACAGGCTCACCAATTACCATTGCAAATGATGATCTAGCAAAGTTCCAATGCTGATGCCAAAATATTACAGTCACAAAATAGTGACTCAAATGCCTCCATACAGCTCACTTTACATTTTCCGTTCAAGTCATTTTTGTAAGTAATGCTGAAATTCCTTTTAATTGCCTCTAAAATTATTTGTGTTCTGTACAGCGTACTTTTATTTTGAAGATACACCTGATTGAAATGTCACATGTACTTCTTTTCTCAGAGAAAAAAAATCAAAGAACAAGTAATGAGATAGAGACTGACACTGATTTAAAATCAGTCATGGAACACCTTAATTAGAATCCTTGCTGTTACAGTATCTAGCATATAATGTTTCTAAGTGTATGACAGCTGTAAAAACCATTTATAGCCACATAACAAATCAACTTCTGAGTTGTCTTAGGTAAATCTGACAGACTGCAATGCTCCTTTGGAAAAGAGTAGTAAGAACTTTTTAAAAACTGATGAATTGAAATATTTTATTTGTGTGTCTTGCAGGCAGCCCAGATTTCAGGCATAATTACAATTCATCACATACTTAAGAGCTATGATATAGTAATCTGTGACATTTCTAAGCTTATTATTTTATTTCTCCCTTTCCCCTTGACAGGTAGTTGTCATCAAGAATTACGGAAGCCTGTTGCTTTTTAACAGAAATGCTGTTTCTCTTTGGCACATATCCCTATGTAATCCACAAATTACTGCCATAAAATTCATACACTTGTGTCAGTCTGATGTAAATCAAGATCATGATATTGAAATCCCACGTTTTGATTAAGGAAAGAACAGTTTTTTTAAAAAAAGGATTCTCAGAAAACCAGAGTAAATTCTCCTTTCTTTTTCAAGCCTTGGGGAACACATGCTTATTTTCTCTCTGATGAATAGCATTTAAAGGAGGAAAGGTATACACATGATTATTTTGGAGTTACTTTTATTTCTGATAACAATGCAGGCCAGTGCCTACTTTGGAAGAACAGACAGTGTAACTTCTAGCATAAAATTTTTGTTATAACGTCTTGTAGGAGGCCTGCAGAGAGGGAATGTAGAGGAGAGAAAGGGACTTCTGGTTAAAGAAACAAAACTCAGAGTGAGACTATTTAAATGTAATTGGTGACCTTTTATTCTAAATTCATAGGCTATGCAGTTTCATGTATATAACACTGCCTTGTGAGTAACACACTCTCTGGAGCATAACTAGAGTGACCACCATGAATCTGTGTGAGATTTATTCAACATTTTATCACCAACTGATGGCTAAGTCTCTAGAAATTCTCCCACACTCTCCTGGTTCAGGGCTTTCCAGGTGCAAATGAGCAAAGACAGCTCAGCTCTGGAAGTTCCAGAAGAAACACAGACAAATGTCACTGTTAGTGCTCTTTCTGCAAATACTTGCACTGCCTTTCTTCTGACTGCCTGCTCCCTAAATCCCATAACAAACCACAGATGTTACTGAGAGGACTGAGAGGTGTGAAGGCATCTGAGGAGGCCACTGGGAGCATGGTCATCCCACAGGACACATGGACACTCCTCCGCAGCACCCAGGTCCCATCCCCGGGCTCCCAGGCACCCTGTCTGCTTGTCCCTGGGAGAGCACCAGCAGCTGGGTGGACTCACAGGTGCAGTGAGTAGTCCTTTCCCACCCAGCACCGGCCACCGGGGTCCAGACTCTTCCAGAGACGTGTCATCTTTGACATTCTACTCTTCTTCCAAGGACTCAGCAATCCCCCAGCCTCGACCCTGAATGATCATGTGCTCCTCTGCGGCTTTTCACACACAGTTCCTTCCTTGTCCTCTTAATGTCACCTCGCAGACAAGAGACTATGGTCCTCTAATGAGCATAGGGAGCACAAGAATGAGAAATGTTGCATCTATCAAGGATACAGAGTGGCCTTTTTCTACCTGTCAGATAGCATCCATTGCCATAGAAACTGAATGCTGCAGCTAAAATACACAGAAAGGAGGTTAGTTACCTGTAACTGGGAGAAGGTGCAGCAAATCAAGTGTGGAAGCCAGAGGCGCTGAGGGATGAGAGTGAGTCTGCAGTCGATCCCACTCTAGAGTCACTGCAGAGAGAGCAAACGGGTCCCATACGCACCAGGTACCTTCCTCCACATCTTGGAGCACTGCTCACGCCCCGCTGTCAGTCTCCCCACCCATCCATCAGGTAATTTGGTCCTGGCCTACTTTATCTCTGGCCAATGCAGTCAAACAACGAAAGTGCTCCTGAGAGAAGATGCATCATTTGCATTTAAAAAGCATATTAAGAATAACTGTAGTTACTGTTTTTTCTCATTACAAATGTGTTATAGGTTCACTGCAAGAATCTTTTAAATTTCAGAGAAACAAAAATAGGAAAATAAAGCAAATACATATTCCCACCACCCACTGAGTCTCTTCACAGATTGGTGTCCACCCTCCATGCACTCATGAGCTGCAGCAAACTGAATAATGTTGGTAAGAAGAAAACTCCGCTACTTTCTCACTGTGCATCCCAGCGTGGGTACTTCACCCCCGCACCTCCATTTTCTCATTTGTAAAATGGGGAGAATATCAGCACACAATCCATGGGGTCATCTGGAGAACTGTGTGAATCAATTTATATGAAGTGCTAAGAGGATGACAACACTGTGATTGTTTAATAAATGCTAGCTTGTATTGCTATTGTAATATATTGCTTTTAGTTTTTTGGTTTTACTTAATAGTCATTTAATATACCTAAGGCAATGGCACCCCACTCCAGTACTCTTGCCTGGCAAATTCCATGGACGGAGGAGCCTGGTGGGCTGCAGTCCATGGGGCCGCTAGGAGTCGGACACGACTGAGTGACTTCACTTTCACTTTTCACTTTTATGCATTGGAGAAGGAAATGGCAACCCACTCCAGTGTTCTTGCCTGGAGAATCCCAGGGACAGGGGAGCCTGGTGGGCTGCCGTCTCTGAGGTTGCACAGAGTCGGACACGACTGAAGCAACTTAGCAGCAGCAGCATCTTTTTATATGAGCTGTAATTGTAAAATATATACAGTATATATAGAGAATATATACAAAGATAAATAGTTCTTAGAAAGACACAGCTGAACTCAAAAGCCAGTGGTTATTTTCTGTGGACAGAAACAGAGGGACATGTCTCACTGTAAACTGGAACCATATGTGAACATTCAGGGCTGGGGTTTTGATTCCTTTGTAGAACGCCCACGTCTGGCAAGGAGTTGGAGTTGAACTTCTGGAGGACAGCTACTGATTAAGACCTTAATCCTTACTCGTGACAGAAGGTGAACTGTCTCCGCCCAGTCATCTCAAGACTGTGGCCAAAGCCACATGCCTCTGGATGAAGGAGGAAGCAGAGGCACTCAGGAATGGACCCAGGATTTGGAAATGCTGCATCCGTGCAGGTGGAAAGCCTGAGCCACTAGCAAGGTTGACTCAGGGCCATGTTCCCAGTGGGCAGAGAAAACATCATGCCTGTCTGGGCAGGAGGGTAACTAGTGTGGGGGAATATATTCACACAAAAGAGTGCTTAACCAAGATGGCAAAGCAGATGGCAAAAGAGCTCCACACCCACGGTCAGGAACCGCAGAAGCATTAAAGCTGAATAAAGAGCAAATAAACTTTCCATTTTAAACAAAAGAAAAGCTGAATAATAAAAGTCAATTGAGAAACTGAAAAGGATATTCAAACAAGTATGTACAAAATATTCAGGTGATAATGGACATTCATAAAACAACAGCAAGGAGAAGTAACAATGGAAAAGAATCGAGTGCAAATTCTGGAAACTAATGACATATACATATATAGATAGATAGATATAGATATTTTTTATTATAGTTCAGTAGATGTGAAGAACAGCCAGCTGGACACAACTGAAGGGACAACCCAGAACACAGCTCAGAGAGATGAAGAAATGGAAAATATATAGAATTGTTAAAGGATGTTAAACATAGGTTGAGAAACTTTTAGTTGAAGAAAACCCAGCACATATAGGAGGGGGAAATGCTTAAACTGATAATAACTCAAAAATATTCAGGATTGAAGAAACTCATGAGCAGTCTAACAGAACTTCTATAATCACATCTAGTGCTTATAAAAACATAAAATCCACACCTGCATTCATCACTGTGAACCTACAATGTACTAAGGATAGAAAGATTATAGTTTAGAATACATAATGGGAAAAGGAAAGATTTTCTACCAAAATAAACATATAAAAACACTGCAAAATATGTGATTTCTTATCAGTTGCAAAGGATTCAGAAGCCAGAGGGGAGCGGGTACTTCCAAGCACTCAGGGAAAGGAACTGCAAACCTGGAATTCTTCTGGGAAATACAAATATTTTCAGACATTCAAGGATAAGACAGTTTACTACCTACAGTTCCTTATAAAAAAAATAAAGCATATTCTTCAATAGGGAAAAAACAAGGGCCAGGAGTGAGCAATAAAGTCATGAACAGGCACAGTAGAATCTGTTTATCGTCAAGAAATAAAGGGATTATGATGGTGACAGCGATGATGGTGGTGATGATGACTTGTGTTAGAAAAACAAGTTCCTATTAAACCTGAAACAATAACACAGAGATGGGACAAGTAATATCTGAGGGAAAGTTAAAGCACATGATGGTCTTGTTGAAGGAGAAATTAACTTTAGACATATCCATCAAAAAAAGGGGAAAGAAGCTAAAAACTGAAGTGCAACCACCATATTTTAACGTAAGTGGTAGAAAGGTATAGTAGAATTAATTCAATTCAACACCAATTAGGAAAGGAGACCAATTAAAAAAAAAAAGCTGAGGAAAAGCATGGGAATTACAAAACCATATGGTAAGAACTAATTCCAACTATCAACAGCATAATAAAGTGAACTCACTCAATAAAAGACCATGTCTGTCTGGAAAGCAATATGTTGGTTCTCCCAAATACCTACTTCCTAACTCAGAGAAGGCAATGGCACCCCACTCCAGTACTCTTGCCTGGAGAATCCCAGGGACGGGGGAGCCTGGTGAGCTGCCGTCTTTGGGGTCGCACAGAGTCGGACACGACTGAAGCGACTTAGCGGCGGCAGCAGCAACTGCTGGAACTTGCAGATGTGAACCTGAAATGGGAGACTACCCTGATTATCTGAGTTAGCCTGAGATAATCACATGAGTCCTAAAAGTAAGAGACTTTTTCCCAACTGTGTCCAGATAAAAGTGAATGAAGGCAGATGAAGAGAGGCCAGTTCTGAAGACAGAGGAAGCAGCCACGAGCTGCCGAATGTGGTGACCTTGAGAAAATGTAAAAGTCAAGGATACAGGTGGTCCCCCAGCCTCCAGAGAGGAGCCACCTTCAGTTTAACACAGTGAGAGTCGTGACAGACTTTGAACCCACGGGACTGCAAAATGACAGGTTTGTGCTGTATTAAGCCACTTTTCATATTTTAATATTCTGTATTCGTATAAGCAGTGTCATGATGAACGAACATGTCTGAATGTATTTCTTTGCTTGTTTTGCTTTCTGAAGCAGAATGAGGTGGAAATTCTGATTCAAAGGGTGTGAACCTGTTTTACTTAAGAGTTTAACACTCATTGCCTTATTGTCATACAGAAACAGTCTACAAGTTCTCACTCATTTCAGGAACAGCTGTCTCTGCTGGGAGGGAGAAGGAAGAAGATGAGAGAGGGGGAAGCCACAGAAGAGGCAGGAGGCCAGGTGCTCCTGGGGCACCATCTTCCTCCTGACTTCTGCTCCTTTGGCTTCCGGAAGCCTGTGGGTGCGTGTAACTCTGGGAGGCTGCCCCCAAGTACAAAGGGAGCCCCTGCCCTCAACACCCCCATACCCCCTTCCCCTGTCCCTACCCATCGCCTGCTTTTCAGCAGGATGGGATGCAGGTCAAAGTGCTGACTGCCCCAGTCAGGACCTCTACTGAAGGAATTCAGATCTCCATGCAGACAATAAACAAAAGGAACACGTGAACAGGTAAATAATTCAAATCAGTCTCTTTTATGCAAATAATTTACCATTTGTCTTAAAAATAAAGTCACCTAAGCATCTTATTCTCATGAATCTGTATTTATAAATATAACTTCTAGGAAGATGCTTTATTTCTCTAAACTTCAGTCTTAGCTTTCTCATCTGTAAAATGCAGGTAAAAAAATACAGTAAATAAAACTTACAGAGTTTTGGTAACAATGAATCATCTTGCCTGCAAAGAACTTATTAGAGGCAGGGCTTGGCCCATGAGAGGTAATCAGTAAATTCTGGCTGTTATTGTTACTGTTACTATACAAAATTGTGTGAAATGCAGCATGAGCATTCCAACTTCAGGGGAGCCTGCTTCTCTTCCAGGGTACAGAGTCCTGGGGAGACAGGACCTGGGGGCTGGTGGGGAAGCCACCTGTAGAAGCCCTTACTGCAGTTTGCAATTGCCTGTCCTCCAGAAGCCTTAGCAAAGCACAGAGATTTGGATGGAGCAGTGGACCCCACCTTAGGGTGTCACAGGGATCTTGTTAATCACCCACCAAACTCTTGCAATGGGTACAGTGTCTTGACCGGGAAACCTGAACTGGAGAAGTGGTTACTGCGCAGCAGGAGGCCTCGGTCTCAGCTACTTGGGCATTCAGGCATGTCCGCTTTCTCATCAAATGACAGCAACCACCTCTGAAGATCAGCACTAACTGTTGTTGTTGTTCAGTTTCCAAGTCATGTTAGACTATTTGTGACCCCATGGACTTGCAGCCCACCGGGCTTCCCTGTCCCTTCCCATCTCCCAGAGCTTCCCCAAGTTCATGTCCATTGAATCGGTATTGCTATCCAACCATCTCATCCTCTGTTGCCCTCTTCTTTTTCTACCTTCAATATTTTCCAGTATCAGGGTCTTTTCCAATGAGTTAGCCGTTGGCATCAAGTGCCCAAAGTATTGGAGCTTCAGCTTCAGCATTCGTCCTTCCAGTGAGTATTTAGGGTCAATTTCCTTTAACGTTGACTGGTTTGATCTCCTTGTTGTCCAAGGGACTCTCAAGAGTCTTCTCCAAAACCAGAATTCCAACACATCAATGCTTTGGTGCTCTGCCTTCTTTATGGTCCAGCTCTCACATCCATATATGACTACTGGAAATACCATAGCCTTGACTATACTGACTTTTGTTGGCAAAGTGATGTCTCTGCTTTTTAACACACTGTCCAGGTTTCTCATAGCTTTCCTGCCAAGAAGCGATCATCTTATTTCATGGCTGCAGTCACCATGAGCATTAACAGCCTCTGCAAATACTGAAGGGCTCTTTGAGGTCAGCCAGGCATCTCCCTGGAGACACAGAAGTCCAGCTAAGGACAAGGGCTTGGGCAGGGCATGAGAATCCAGCTCAGTGTTTTTATGGCCCGTAAGTCCATTATAAATGGTGCTCCGACAGACAGCTCTTCCTCTGCAGCTCTTCACAAGAGGACATTGTAGAGGAAACAGGGGAGGTGCACAGCAACACCGAGGTGGAGACACCTCGGAGCCGTCTCCTTCCCTGTGGGCATTTCAGCTGTCCAAGACCTTCCAGATGGACTGTGTGCTCTCACTGTTCCAATCCTGCTGGGTGGATTTTCATATCGTTCCCATTTCAGGTTGAGAAAACAAGGGCCAGAGAGGCCAAATGACCTGGTTGAGTGACCCACTTGGAAACCGAGAAGCTCTACTGAGCTGGACGGCAGCAGTAGTGATTTGAAGGGGGTGTGAGCTAAAGTCCCACCCACTTCTCATTTATCCCCTCCCTTATAGAGCACTGGGTACTCTAATACATCCTGCAGCAGAATCTGAGCCTTTAAAGCCCTCAGTATGTGAGGGGCTCTCTATACTCTATACGGAGAGCTCTGCTCTTAGAAGAACATGGATGGCCACCATGCTGCCAAATCCTTAGCCTTGTCACTACAAATTCCAAGGCTCATATAATGACAAACTGCTCACGAAGGTACTCTAAGTGTTCAAAGCAGCGAAGCCCAAATGGTTTTACAGAACTGATCACTCAGCACATTATTTCTGTATTGATACTAATTCTGAATTCCAACTCAGAGAGCCCATGATATAGCTCCCTTGGATGTGGGAGAAGTGCCCTGAGCAGTCTTAGCTGCATGTGCCTAGAAGTGCATGCCTCTGCATGGGCGTGTACACGTGTGTCCATGTGGCTGCACGTGTGCGCACATGTTCCTCCGCCTGTGTCTGTGCATGTGTGTGAATGTGTGCATGCTCCTGTGTGCACATGTGCCTGTGTTCTGTGTGTGTGTGTGCCTGTGAGTGTTCTGGGGAGCAAAATAAAGTTCTCTTGGAACAGAAGCTGAGGGCTGCTCCAGCAGGGGTTAGGGAGAAGGTGGTCTATGAGGTCCCAGGAACATAGGGTGGAAGGGAGGACCCCAGGCTCCTGGTGGGACTGGAAGGATGTGGAGCTCGGCTCAGGTCTGCATGCCGTCAGTGAGCGGGGCTCCTTGGAGGCTGGGCTCCCAGGCCAAGAGCAGGCCTTGCAGCAGAAATCTGTCTGATCTGCTCTGAGGAAAAGTAACGTCAAGCCCAGGTTTTAATATACAAAGATTGACAATGTTTTCCATTTCTCCCCCAAAAGGAATGTTTCAGGTTTTTTAAAAGTGAAAATTGGCCTTTCAAAGAGGTTTAGAAGATATTTTGTAGAAAAACTGTCTACAGCCATTAAAATTTCAACCAAGTTATGTCAACTTTAGTGAGAATTTCATTAAATGTAACTTGTAATGACATTTTTGCAAAACAGTTTTTTGTTCTTCTAGTAAAATGAAAATAACAAGTATGGTTGAAATTTGTATTTAATTTCCTTCCTTTATAAAACCTTATTCCTTACCTCACTGAAAGAGTCAATAACACAGTGTTATTAATTAACTACATGGGATTCAATCCTAATCCTTGGTGGCTTAGATGGTAAAGAATCTGCCTGCAATGCAGGAGACGTAGGTTTGATCCCTGGGTTGGGAAGATTCCCTGGAGAAGGAAATGGCAACCCACTCCAGTATTCTTGCCTGGAGAATCCCATGGACAGAGAAGCCTGGTGGGCTACAGTCCATGAGGTCACAAAGAGTTGGATAAGACTGAGCAAGTAACACTTTCACTTTCATCATGTTTTCAAGAAACAGTCAATGGATGGAAATATAATTTTGATATTATTATGTTAAGTAAAACATGTAAGACAAGAGAACATAAATCAGCCTCAAGTTTGTTTAAATATACACATATGTATATATATACAGGCATACAAACATACATGAATAGAGAGAAACAAGCTAAATATTGAGTATTTCATCTTTTTAAAGTGAAGTTGCTCAGTCATGTGTGACTCATGGTGATCCCATGGACTGTAACCTACCAGGCTCCTCTGTCCAAGGAATTTTCCAGGCAAGAGTACTGGAGTGGGTTGCCATTTCTTTCTCCAGGGGATCTTCCCCACCCGGGTCTCCCACATTGCAGGCAGATGCTTTACCCTCTGAGCCACCAGGGAAGTCCATCATCTTTTTATCCTGTTAATATTGTCAGTAATTTCAAATTAACACAAAATTTTATGCTCAGAAAACAAACGAGGAGAAGAGCAAAAAGGAAAAGTTGGTGGTGTGGGGAAGGCCACACCACTGGCTGCCTGCAGATCAGCCCACGTGCCTGTCTATGCTGGGAGACTTACTAGTGACCGGACCAAAAATACATGATGGTTTTCTACCTCCACTTTCAACTTTAACCTGCAATAAGGTCTGTGCAAGGTTACATATTACATAACTGAAAACCAAATTGGTATTTTAAAAGAGTGTTTAAATCCCCAGTTCTTATTAAGTGGCTGCATTCACTAGTTAATGTGGAATGTTGGCAAACCGAAAGCATCCGTTGTTGGCTGGGCTTGTAGAGCAGCAGTCTCCGGGAGCTGCACTGCTCAGGGCTAGGGTGAGTGTGCAGCAACCCCACCCCAGCACCCAGGCTCACGCTGGGGCGTGCCCCTGCAGTGCCCTCCTCCCAAACACACACACAGCACCGTGACTTCACCAGGCCTCAATCCACAGCCTCTCCTCCTGGGTGCACACAAGACAGAGTTCTCGGCTCACACAGTCCAGAGGCCCTGTGACCAGTGCTGAGGGTGAAATGTGTGCAGAGCTGTGTGACTCTCCCTGGCTGCAGGCGGGAGAAGCCCACATCCTCCCTCCCCCAGTACCACCAGGCAGGCCGGTGCAGAGGAGAGGCCTCGAAGCAGCTGGAAGAGCATCTCGAGGCCCACTCCTAGACAGTCACCACGGGCTGGAGCGGACACCAGCTGGGTCTCAGCATGGACCTGCTGTTTCTGCATTAGCTAGTCTACCTCAAGAGATGCAGCCAGGAAGGATGCCTTATCACAGCATCTCTAGGACAGGCCTGACCCTTGTGGTCACAGTGGAAGGGAACTCATACTGGGACAAGCTGAGGCACACACAAAGTCCGTCTTTCTGGATGGAAAACAAAAAGAGGGAAATCCAAAATAATCAGATAAGATGATGTAAAGGCCCCTTATAGCCCTGAAATTGCAGTTCGCGGCCAAGAAGCATAACCCAAGACGTGCAATCTCTGAAAATTCTGCCAGCTTCTGCCCAGGGGCCAGCACCCTCCATCCTGAGAACTAGGGTCACACCCATAGGCAGACTGAACTAGCTCCAGGAGAAGTTCTTTTGTTTTTACAAAGCTACAAATCACTGGAATTTACTGAGTAATTATAAACCAGGGAGTCGGGGGGTAGGAGGATGGAAAGAGAACACAGCACTTAATAGTTTTTGTGTTTTTTTTAGTCCCATCACACGCCCCTGGCTGAGAAGATCCCCATGGTGCAGAGATTCCCTTGGAGAGGAGTTCGACCAGTCCCAGGGCTGGTGGCTTCCTGGGTGAGAGAAGGGAAGTCAGCGTATGCTACTTGGTCTTTGTACGACACTGCTGTTGAATAACCTGGTATTCTTCTGTGGAATCCATCTGGAATGCTTACAAAGGAAACATGCTCTTGACTGAGTTATTAATGAAAAGACAGATTGACACCATTACAGTAACAGGATCTATTTCCAAGTGTGGTCATGTTTTTCTCACAGAGCTTCTGCTGTCTGAAGGCTAAATATTCACAGGCATGTTTGCTGATAATATTAAAAGAGCCTGTAATTCTTTTCTGCTAGGGAATCTAAGCATTCTACTCTCACATCAGCCAGCACTTAAGAAAACCCTAAGTAATGGCAGCTCTGGACCTTAGTCAGCCATCAGAACTGAGACTGATAAAAACTGACTTCCAGGCCATGGATAATTAAATGGCCATACCTAGAAGCCAAAAACGCCGTATTTTTCCTAGAAAATACTATTAGGGTGACAGAATTGTAAAAACCTTAATTCTGCATCTCAAAGACACTCAGAACAACCATGCACAGGCACTTTAAGTGAACAAGGTCGGGGAAGGAAGAATGTTCTTGTTTTACTATCTTCAAAATGTTTCCAGGTCTGACAAATTCAAAATGAATTCAAACCTTTCATAGAAAGAAAAAGTGGAAATGTTTTTTTTCATCAGTGGGGGTAGTCACATTATTTTTACATTCCGGAATACAACAGTATAGAATTCAAGAGCAGGAAGCCATAATGACTAAAAACATAACTGGAATAATAACGTATCACATCTCTTCACCTCTCATGGGGTCAAATTTGTAAGAGAGAGGAGGAGAGACGGAGACCACCGGGTAATTTCGTTTGGAGTAAGCACACCATTTGTTCCGCACTCACAGATGCACACGACCTGACACAGGGAAGCGTGGGGGACCCCTGAGACTGCAGCTGGGAGGGAGGACATTCTCGGGAGCACTGCACCTCCCAAATGAAGGGTGCTCTCTTCCTGCCCAAAGCTGAACTACACTACACAAGCTTCCCCTTCTCAGAAAACCTGAAACCACACTCAGCTAATGCTGCCAAGAGAAGCAGCACTTGGTGGCACACAGAACAGAGCAGGTGACCTTCTCTGAGTTCGGACCCTTCACAGGACAAGTAGGAACAGACCTGCAGGGACGGGACACACCTCTCCTTCATTCACTGCCTGTTATGTGTTGGCAGGGACGGGACACACCTCTCCTTCATTCACTGCCTGTTACGTGTCGGCAGGGACGGGACACACCTCTCCTTCATTCACTGCCTGTTACGTGTCGGCAGGCAGGACTGAGCAGTGGTACATTGGCACTGGAACAGAATGCTTTGCAGGAGCCAGAATTCACCAATTCAAGGGCCAAGAGGGCTCAGGAGGAAAAAGAAAATCAGCATCACAGCTGGTGGTCTCCTAGCAAATATGGGAAGCAAGCCTGGGACTTCTGCCAACCCGATGGAGAAACACGGGGTGCTCAGCACCTCTGGATTACTGCTCTGGGGAAGGAAACACCAACCGAGATTTCCTGGTTCTTCACAAGAAACCGGAAATCCTTATTTTAGGTGAAATACTCTACTTCTTAGTTGTTAACAAATAATTCAAATAACAATAACTTAAATTATTCATTCTAAAAAATTGTTAACAAATAACAATAATTTCAAAATATGGTGTGGGGTTCAAATATTGTGGCTCAACTGGTAAAGAATCCGCCTGCAATGCGGGAGACTGGGTTTGATCCCTGGGTTGGGAAGATCCCCTGGAGAAAGGAAAGGCTACCCACTCCAGTATTCCAGCCTGGAGAAGTCCGTGGACTGTACAGTCCATGGGTCACAAAAAGTCGGACATGACTGACTTTCACTTTCACTTCACAGTGCTAACTTGTTAAATATACATAAATATATAATTACAAACAAATTATAGAGTCCATGGGATAATCCCAGATTCTTAAATCGCAACTAATCCTTTCTGTGGTCCTCATAAAATTATTAAAGGCGAAAGCAGCTTTGTATATTTTTAAAGACATGACTAACATCCAGTTAAAACCCAATAAACAACTGCAGCCAGATGAGATGCCTGAGGGGGCGGATCAGAGAAGACCTCCCCTTGTGAACCTTGGATATGTAAGGCTGGGTACGTGCAGCTGTCCCAAACACTTCACCTTCAGGAAGCCACTGGGTCTGAATTTAGAAACAATGGGAAAAGATGTGGGGCTTTTAATATCTGAAATCATTTTCCCTAAATTGTAATTATGTGTTTAAGACAGTCCCACAGGCTTAGAGGAAAGCCATCTTTAAAAAAAAAAAAAAAGCTTCATATATATTTTTATTTTAATGAAGACATACTGGCCTTTGTTTTAAACACAGTATAATGGTAGACAATGTGGGGAAATCCAAGTGCAAGATTGTAATGTATAATACAAGGAGTTTTCAATCTCAGGTGAGAATCCAGACTAATTCCTTGGAGAGGGGTATGAATGTGATGATTGTAGGCACACAGGTGGAGCTGGAAGCCACTGGCATTGTGGCCATGAGAATGTGCTGCTGCTGCTAAGTCACTTCAGTCGTGTCTGACTCTGTGTGACCCCATAGACCACAGCCCATCAGGTTCCCCCATCCCTGGGATTCTCCAAGCAAGAACACTGGAGTGGATTGCCATTTCCTTCTCCAAAGCATGAAGGTGAAAAGTGAAAGTGAAGTCACTCAGTCGTGTCCGACTCTCAGCGACCCCGTGGACTGCAGCCTACCAGGCTCCTCCGTCCATGGAATTTGCCAGTCAAGAGTACTGGAGTGGGGTGCCACTGCCTTCTCCGTTGAGAATGTGCAGGGGAAGCAAAGAGAAGGCTGGAGGACAAGGTCAGGAGGGAAAGGAGCCTTGGAGATGCAGCCTGGAAGCTCTTCCAAGAGCTCTGCCCAGACGAGCAACACGGAGAGGGGTTAGTTAAGGGAGCATGGTGCTTCAGTGGCAGACGGGCTAGAGCAGGGGGGACACCTGTGCAGAGAGGAGGAGACCGAGGCGAGGCAGATGAGGAGCCTTACAGGAACCAAGCACTTGAGTCAGAGAGAAGCTGAGATCCTGTCCATCAGTGGGTGGTCTGGCTCCCATGGAAACAGGACATCGGTCTTTCTTAAAAGGAGCTGAGCTGGTCACAGACATAGAGACATGAGGACATTCCTACATGGCTGCTGGGGGCTGCAATTCAAGGGCGATGTCAGCTGTTGGGATGAGAAAGACTGTAGCTTTTGGGGAAACTTGTTCCCTAGGTTGTTGATATACATGGTTTTTTCTCTAGGCTTTCAGTCAAGATATCATTGTTTCCCACCGAGGACTATCTCCCCCAGTCTGTGGCCTCAGGGTGTCACCATGTGACTGTCCACAGGGCCTATGTGATCACACCCTGAAAAATGCCTCAAGGGAGGCTTTGAAAATCAAATTCAGGCTCACAAAGTGAGTGGCAGCCCCCTGACCTGTAATAAATTTAGGCAGGTTGTGAGCAAAGATGCACGGGGTTGTTGCTGGCAATACCGAGGATGTGAGGTGGGCTGGGCTGGGAGACGCCTGGACAGCCTCCCTGCTGGCCACAGTGCTCAGCTCAGATCCACAGGCCACACTGAGGTAGCAAAGGCCTCCACCGCTCAGCTCCACTCAACCCCCACATAGAGACTCAGGCGCCGGCAGTAACAGCATGCTCCTTCTCAAGTCCCAGGAATCAATACAAGGGGAACCTTTTGTTTTTTAATTAAAGGGATAACAAGATGAAAAAGGTAAATTAAAGGGATAATATGGGATTCCCTGATAGCTCAGTTGGTAAAGAATCCGCCTGCAAGGCAGGAGACCTGGGTTCAATCCCTGGGTTGGGAAGATCCCCTGGAGAAGGGATAGGCTACCCACTCCACCATTCTTGTCTGGAAAATTGCAAGGACTGTATAATCCATGGGGTCACAAAGAATCGGACATGACTGAGTGACTTTCACTTTCTTTTATGGTTTAAAAAAAAAAAAGTGGACTTTGAAACATCACAGGCACATGTCACCTCCACTGCCTAGGGCATGCTCACTACCCTGCTCAAAGCCCGTAAGATGCTCCTGTGGGGAGGACATGCCACTGCAAAGACCCAGCAAGGCATCGCAATTTGACTTCTCTTCCTGTTTCCACTGACTCCACCATCCAGTGGAAAACTGGTAAGTTTGTTTGGAGAAACTTGCTTTTGAAATTTCCAATACAGTGGGATATTAAAGAAAGAAGATTCTATCTCACCATGAACACACTTCAAAATGCAAGTAACTCATGAGTTAATTTAAAACAATAATGCATATCTTCAACAAGACATAAAGTGCAGATTCTCCCCCATTCCAGTAACAACAGCTATCTCCAAAGGAGAAATCATGTTCCTTGCTTTGCCCACCAGGGAAGAATGACATATACAGATGTTCTTTCTTTATGCCAAAGTAATTACTGATCTTTCAAGTAAGAATGTATTTACTTGAAAAACAAATTTGCAAGACTTAAACTATCTGGTTTCAACACTTATGAAGCTACCATAATCAATGCAGTGTGGTACCGGCATAAGGATAAAAAGTGGATTACCATAACATAACAGAAATTCTAGAAACAGACCATCACAAGGGAGCCTGGATAGTGCAGTGTGGAAAGTGAATTCTTTCAACCAACAGTGCTGAAGATCTTGACCAACATGATCATGGGAGAGATGAACCTCAGATGCTACCTCACACGATAAAAGAAAAGCATTATAAGCTGAAATCATAAAGCTTCTGGAAGAAAACCTAAGAGAACATCCTCACAACTTCAGGGTAGGCAAGGATTTCATACATAGGATACAAAAAGTACCACTGTAAAGGGAAAAAAAAACAAAACAAACCTCATTAAAATTAAGACTTTGATGCATCAAAAGTTAAGAAACTGAAAAAGCAAACCAAAGATTGGGAGGATATATCACAATACACATATCTTCAAAAATACTTCAATCCACTAGCAATAAAAGTACCACACATAAAGAAAAAGAAAAGGGCCTGAAAAACTCAAGTATCCAATAAACTCATTAAAAGGCATTCTACATATCTAGCCATCAGAGAGATGCAATCATGTTGAGCATGTAAAATGGTATGACTATTCTGGAAAACCAGCAATTTCTTACAAAGTTGGGCACATACTTACCCTGTGATTCTGAAATTTCATTATAGGTATTGGTATTTGTTCAGGAGAAATGAAAACAAAAGTCTGCAAAACACTGGTACAAGACTGTTTATAACATCTTTATTCATAATAGCTTCAAGCTGAGAACAATCCAAATTCTCATCAACAGGCAGACAGATGAACTGTTGTAATCATATCATGGAACACTGATCAGCAATAAAAAGAATGAATTGCTGATATATGCAACACCATAGATAAATCACAAAAACATGTTGATCTAAGATGCTGGACACAAACGGAAATGTTCTGTATGATCTCATTTATAGGAACTTCAAGAACAGACAAAATGAATTCTGATGATATAAATCAAAACAATCACTGCCAGTAGAGGGTGGAAATTCACTGGAAGGGAACAGGGAATGAGATTCTGGGATGATGGAAATATCCTGTGTCTTGACTGGGTTACTAGTCACAGGCGTATATATTCACCAAAATACACGGAATTATACATTTAACATCCATGCATGTCACTGTATATAAAATTTAATTTCAATTTAAAAACATATCAGGTAAATCTTTCCATATCAAGGAAAACACATCAACTTTGTTCATTAAAGCACTTTAAAAACACCCTCTAATATTAATAATTAGAAATTGGTTTAGAATCAAGAGTGATAGAATTCTCTCCAAATCTAATTCTATAAGCTTCTGCAGTATACTCCATTTGATTCTTTCAGAGCATTTGATATTTTCTGATTTCTGTGACTATGGAGTAATATGTCTTATAAAAATTTATCTCAATTCTTAAATCAGCTGTCGCCTTAAACTCTGGCAAATACACAAAAGGGAAATATATAAAGCCATTTCACCTAAACATCCTTCACCTTTTTTGATGGATCTGTCTCTGCCATGGCAGGATGGTACTAGAAGATGAGTCCAATTGTGCCTCAGTGTTATATTTAGAGAGACACAGTGGGATTCAAGGGAAAAAAGAGACACAGCACAACAGAATTAATTACTTAAATAAGTCAGCAACCCAACTAAAATCTTCTGGCATGCCTTTCAAGCTATATGTTAAGGGTAGAGATCTGTATAATTTCAGGTGGTTGAGGTGAAGAAATGCATAGAAGACAAAGAGAGGATTAAGAAACTGCAAAGTCAGGGCCAGCTGCTCACCAGAATGAACAATTACAGTAATCACTTGGATGAGTTGGAGGCTAGAGATAAAAGCACAATAAATTCCCAGAAAACTAGATTAGAGAAAAAGCCATTTTAAATTAAAAAGCTACAGCAATCACAAATTTGGACTTAAATGTATTTATTTTTTATTAAACTTAAAAAGTTAATGCTCATTTTACCTAAGGCTCTTATTAAAAACAGTTATATATAAAACAAGTTTTATATATTTGTATATAATTTATAATAATTATATATCATCTTATAGATAATTATTATATATTTATATATAATATATAAAGATAACTTCTTGTTCTATATGTTTTTATATTCTTATTGGTATTATATACACATATAATCAAGCCATCCTAAAGTTACACTCAACCTTTGATTTTTCTCCCACCATGAGCTTAGTATTTTTGTCACCATGACAATATGCCTGGTAATACCTTTTCTGACAGTGTACTAAGGGTTGGCTGGAAAGATATACTAAGAGCCATCTTCCACTTGATTACATAGACCCATCTTCCAGATCAAAGGGGTTTTTAAAAAACTTCACCAGTTATCCAGATTATAAAGAAAGGGACCTTGCAAGAGTGTGGTGGTTCTGGGTGTGGGGATTTCACTCTGAAGCATTTTCTGAGGGAATGGCTGAGAAGGAAGGAGCTGACAGAGTTAAAGAGGAACTGCTGTAACTGTCTCTCTCATGACAGAATTGTGCCAGAAGGGCAGGAACACACTGTCAGTGGAGCCAGCAGATCAGCACTGGGTACAAGCTGAGAACATTTCTGAAAAATTCTATTCGTGTAGATGACAAAGACACCAGCTGAATAAAATGAAAGGATGATAATATTCTCACATCTTGATATTTTCCCTTTGAATCTAAACTGTGCTTCAATAGAGGAGAGGTGAAAACAGATTATTAAGCAGGAAAAGGCTCTTTGCCAGTTCATCCTGAAAAAGAGTATTTCTCTGTTCAATGCTGTCATTTTTCATAAGCACTGATAATGAGTCAGAGGCTGTGTCTGTATTTCCTGCATAAGTGACCAGTGATTATAAATCAGGATGGCTAACTTGGGTTGTTTTGTTTTTTATAGAGAAAGCTCTGGAAAATATTAAATGAAACAGTAAGATATACCATAACTGCAACAAGTAGCATCAGCATGAAATCTCTGGTAGAAATGCAAGCATCCTCTCCTCTGGACGTTTCCAAGCTCTATATTGTGGGGATCATGCATAATATCTCCAGCAAATGGAGCCAATCCAAACTTACCTCCAGTAAAATGCAATGTTAGGGAACTCACAATAACCACGTTCCATTTAAACACTTTCCAAGCTGAAAATGTGGCTTGTTTTATGATAAAAAGAACATCACAGTTTATAATACATCTCTTTTCCTAAAATTCTGCTCTATGTTAATGAATCAAAATATACCCCAATCTGTTTTGAAATGTGAAGTGCCAAGTTGCTGTATAATATTCCCAAGTTCCAGAGAAAGAAAAACATGAGTAAACGCTAAACTCTAGTTTAGGAATAGAACTTGTTTTGAACTTCTTATTGCCATAGTAGACCTTATTGCCATAAATCAGACCTTTGGTGGACAATACACACTACATATAAAAATATTTTCATAGATTGTTTTCAGTAGGAAAAACTACAGCAATTAGAGAAAAAGGAACGACATACAGCCAAGACTTAGATCCGTTATGTCTGGTTGCAGAAGTCCAGCACCTGCCGTGGTCCCCTGCCTCTGTCTGAACACAGTACAGGAGGAAGCACTGCTCCTGGGAGGGTGGGGGTGCAACGATCACCAGTGCCTGAGCAAGGAGAGCAGGAGAGGAAAGCCAGGGCCTTGGATGACCACCTGGACCTTGGGTGACCACCTGGCCACTTTCTTCACATTCAGGACCAGCACTGCCTTTGGATGATGTGTAAGAGGCAGGCATCCCTTCGGAGCATGAATTCTGGCAACTTCCAGGTCTCAAAAACCACCATAAAGTAAGTCAGAGAGAAGGAGAAATATCATATGACATCCCTTACATGTGAAATCTAGAAAGAAATGATACAAATCAACGTGCAAAACAGAATCAGATTCACTGGTTTAGAGAACAAATTTATGGTTTCTGGGAGAAGGGGGAGGATGGGGGAAGGGATAGTTAGGAAGTTTGGGAAGGTCGTGTACATGCTGCTATATTCTAAATGGATAATCAACAAGCACCTACTATACAGAACAGGAAACTCTGGTCAATGTTCGGTGGCAGGCTGGATGGGAGGGGAGTTTAGGGGAGAATGGATACATGTGTATGTATGGCTGAGTCCCTTCCCTGTTCACCTGCAAGTATCACAACATTGGTTGTTAATCAGGTATACTCCAACACAAAATAAAAAGTTAAAAACACACCATATGTTATTGCTCTTAAAATCCACTCAAATGTTTCAGGCACCCTCTTTAAGTATTCCCGTCCCTTCCTTCTAATCCAGAGTACTCTAACAAGCACACAGCTTGAAGATTTTAAGGAAAGAGATCGTATCTATTATAAAACCATGGTGTATGCCAACAAATCTCTGGGATGCAATAGCTCTGAAGTATTCACTCTTCAGCGGGGCTTTTCCATGTATGAATTTTCAAACACAAGCCTGATAGTCAATATAGTTCCTTTTATTGAGACTCATTTCCAACAAGTGATAGAAACTTAATCTCGGCCAATTCGGATCACTTCAGCCAATGTTAGCTGGATTCAGCAATGTAGCCAATATCTACGTTTCAGGGATGCATGGAACAGCGAAGTCTGGAGTAGGGAGGGAGGAATCTGGTTTTGGACAAGGATTCCTATCCCATTCTAACACGCTGCAAAAAGCCCAGCTCTGTTCTGTCTCCAGCCACTGGGTCACACAGACTGTTGTCCTCATCATGGCAAATGCATTCTTTCCTTTACAAGTATTTGCCCGTTTCTCCTAGACCACAACGGAATACTGATGGCTCCCTGTATTTTGCTGGATACAACAAAGGTAAAACACCAGCTCTCCTTGAGGAACCCCACCCTAGACGTGGTCCCACACAGGGTGTGAGGGAGGCAGGTGAAGCCCCATCTCTGGAACACACCCGTGACATCAAGTCCAAGCCCTTCCATCTTCCCTCCTTCTCTGCTTTTTTCTTGAGAACAAGGAGTTTTTAGCTCCTTTACTGATGGAAACCAGCTCTTAATAACCAAATACTTATATTTTACTCAAATGCCATGGAACTTCAAGGTTTTTTCATGTCTACTTTATTATATCTTACTAATATTCTTTAAGGGATAACAACACAGATGAGTAAGCTACCACGAAGAAATCTCCCTTTAATAACAGAATTAGAAAGTCAAGAGGATACTTCCAGGGATTACCTTCAGTGATGCCCATTATCTTTACTCCAGGAATCCAGGCTGTGTTCAGTCCCTGACAGCTACCACCAGTGCAGCAAATTCACACTGAACACAATGCACCAGCAAAGATACGTTGTTTACAAAGCTGCAGGCACATTTCCTAAGCCCTGTGGACTCTCCAGCAGCCCATTCTTCTGGAGTTTCTAAGGGTACCCTTTTAATCTCCCCAAGACCATGTTCACATCCACGTCCATACCTGACCATAATCTGACTCTTGGAACTGATCCTGACATTTTAAAGTCAGAAGTCAAGCTCTTACTTCCCTGAGGTCAGTGCCCACTGAATGGCCAGTGGAACCTGAACAGGGTCATGCTTCTTCCCCATAAATCTTCGTGCCCCTAAGACTGCACACCAGTTCCCACACTCTGAGATGGTGGGAGGCGGCGCTCGGGTGGCAGTGCTGGCACACAGGACACCTCAGGCTGTGGGGCAGCGCTCCGTCAGGGGCTCCTGGCCGCTGAAGGTAACCAGACTCGTGCTGGTCCCCCCACGCCACATTGGGCTCATTCCGCTTCCCCTCAGGGCATGACCGTCTCAAGGAGCGCCCCACCTCCCCGGAGCTCCCAGCCCACCATGCTCACCCAAGAGCCCACTCTTTGTGCTCAAAGTCAGAAAGGACAGGTTCAGATTACAGCATGGACCCTCGATCCCAGCAAGGCATCCTTGCTGCCCTGCAGACTCTCCCTCTGGGCTGTGACAGGGTGATCCGTGAAGACAGAGGGTCTCAACCGAGCCTGGATCAGTGAGCACTGGTGGGTCTCTCTGCATCGTGGAGGGCCCCCCTCCAGACTTCCATGGCACACACACAGGGGGTCTCTGTGGGTAACCTTCTCCTGGGAAAGTCCACATTCTCTTGGAGACACACAAAGAGAAGGGCCCCTGTGCTCTGGGCTCTGTGCCACCCCGCCATGCTGGGCTGACCCAGGTCCTTCCCAAGAGCAGGCTCCTGCAGGCACCCAGGCCACCTCTTCCAGGGAAGACAGCTGATGGCAGGCCCCTCTGCTCAGGGGGCTCTGGAGTCATGCTCTCCTCGTGAGGAAACCCCTGAGCAATAACAACAGCAGCAGAGAGTACTCTCTGGTGTAATGCAGGGAGGTCATATCTCTGCAGGATATCCGTCAACCCTCCTAGAAATGCAAAGCATTCAGCAATAATTTTTACTGAGGTACATTTTGATATACAATATTGCGTTAGTTTCAGGTTTACAACATAGTGATTTAAGATGTTTGTAGCTCAGACTCCGTTTACAATTATTATAAACCACTGGCACTATTCCCTGTGCTGCCCAGTGCGTCCTGCAGCTTACTTACCTTATACATAGCAGTCTGCCCTCTTCGTTGCCCTCAGCAGTATTTTTTTAAACCCAGCTCAAGAAATGAGCTCCTCAGCTTTCTTTGGTGTCCCCAGCTGAGCCCTGGGGTCATGGACATGGCCTGAATGTTGCTCTAATTCTAGTCTAGGGTTTTCATCAGCTAAGGAGAGGCACGCACCCCACAAAGAATTCGAGAGATCTTAAGTGGCCCCCAGCACAGCAAGCACAAGTATCAGGCCACAGAATGCAGGGGCAAGAGAAATGTCTTTTATTTCTCTATAATTAAGTTTAATTTCTATTTGCAGTCTCCATTCCCCAATTGGAGAACCACTTCCAGCCGCAAATCCCAACATTCTTGAGGTCTCCTTAGATATGGCACGAGGGAAGCAATCTGCCCCAACTTCCTCTCTCTGTACATAAAACAGGTAAGACACTACAGAGAAGAATATCAGGAAAAAAGATCGCTTTTCAGTCTATTGACATGTAGTGAGCTACATGAGGTATTTTAAAAATGAAATGGGGATTGGGGGTGAGGGGGTTTCAGTAAACATTAGCTAATTTCTATGCATACTCAACAACTTAAAGACTATGTTGGGTAAAACAGAGAATGTATTAAATACATAAGCTATGTGGAACATTTTCCTCCTGAGTGAATGGTCATTAATAGGAAAACAGTAAACCAGGACCAACACAATGAGAACACATTGCTGATCTAAGGTGGATCATTAATGCACTGTCCAACCGGTAACACAGCTCAAAACCTCAGCACATGAAGGGTGACCACCATGAGTAGTGAGAACTGAACATTGTTATGTGAAGTGATACTCTACTACCGCAGTGCTGCAAACATCTTCTCAACGTGTCTGCAATGGGACTGGGCCAGGGACTCCTGGGGAGTAAGCCGGACAGGGCCAGCACTGCAGGGACCCTGTTGTCCTTGTCCAGCCTCACCCAGAGGAGGAGGTCGACGTGACAATGGTGATGCTCAAGGCAGTTGGGATCAGGACTCACATCCCCACACTCTTCACGGACAGTGCCTCACACTTCTCCCCAAAGTCCTTTCAGTAGAACGCTATGGCCCATGAGATCCTCCTTGAAAAGTGGCCTCATGGTCAAACACACCAAGGGCTCTCGCAAGCTACAAGGTCCTCATGGGACTGGTGAGGAGGGCAGCCGTGGTGTGAAAGCCCTGCCCACATCATTCCTTTTGCTTTGTTTTTAGCCAGTATCACTTAGTTTTCTTCCTTTTCTGAACATTCTGAAGAACTCACACCCTGAAACCATACTGGAGATACTGGTATCTCTGACTTAAATCTATTTCTTAAGACATACAGGCAAATCTTTTCCTTTGTTCAATAAGTTTAGAGTTGACCTCTAGTTGCTGTAGTTTTATTTTTAAAATTCTGAAAAGAATGAGGCCCTCAGATCAGATCAGTCGCTCAGTCGTGTCCGACTCTTTGCCACCCCATGAATCGCAGCACGCCAACCCTCCCTATCCATCACCAACTCCTGGAGTTCACTCAGACTCATGTCCATCGAGTCAGTGATGCCATCCAGCCATCTCATCCTCTGTCGTCCCCTTCTCCTCCTGCCCCCAATCCCTCCCAGCATCAGAGTCTTTTCCAATGAGTCAACTCTTCGCATGAGGTGGCCAAAGTACTGGAGTTTCAGCTTTATCATCATTCCTTCCAAAGAAATCCCAGGGCTGATCTCCTTCAGAATGGACTGGTTGGATCTCCTTGCAGTCCAGCGGACTCTCAAGAGTCTTCTCCAACACCACAGTTCAAAAGCATCAGTTCTTCTGCACTCAGCCTTCTTCACCATCCAACTCTCACATCCATACATGACCACAGGAAAAACCATAGCCTTGACTAGATGAACCTTTGTTAGCAAAGTAATGTCTCTGCTTTTGAATATGCTATCTAGGTTGATCATAACTTTCCTTCCAAGGAGTAAGTGTTTTTTAATTTCATGGCTGCAGTCACCATCTGTAGTGATTTTTGAACCCCAAAAAATAAAGTCTGACACTGTTTCCACTGTTTACCCATCTATTTCCCATGAAGTGGTGGGACCTGATGCCATGATCTTCGTTTTCTGAATGTTGAGCCTTAAGCCAACTTTTTCACTCTCCACTATCACTTTCATCAAGAGGCTTTTGAGTTCCTCTTCACTTTCTGCCATAAGGGTGGTGTCATCTGCATATCTGAGGTTATTGATATTTCTCCCGGCAGTCTTGATTCCAGCTTGTGTTTCTTCCAGTCCAGCGTTTCTCATGATGTACTCTGTAGAGAAGTTAAGTAAGCAGGGTGACAATATACAGCCTTGACGAACTCCTTTTCCTATTTGGAACCAGTCTGTTGTTCCATGTCCAGTTCTAACTGTTGCTTCCTGACCTGCATACAAATTTCTCAACAGACAGATCAGGTGGTCTGGTATTCCTATCTCTTTCAGAATTTTTCACAGTTTATTGTGATCCACACAGTCAAAGGCTTTGGCATAGTCAATAAAGCAGAAATAGATGTTTTTCTGGAACTCTCTTGCTTTTTCCATGATCCAGTGGATGTTGGCAATTTGATCTCTGGTTCCTCTGCCTTTTCTAAAACCAGCTTGAACATTGGGAACATCACGGTTCACATATTGCTGAAGCCTGGCTTGGAGAATTTTGAGCATTACTTTACTAGCGTGTGAGATGAGTGCAATTGTGTGGTAGTTTGAGCATTCTTTGGCATTGCCTTTCTTTTGGATTGGAATGAAAACTGACCTTTACCAGTCCTGTGGCCACTGCTGAGAATGAGGCCCAGGAGTTGGTTATTTTAAAGGACATCTTAGCTGCTCCGAGTTTGGGCAGTTAGGATAAAAGTGTCTGTAATCCTCCACATCCTGGTTTTCCGGGGACGTAAGTTGCTGGCTCTTCTGGGTGACTACCAAGGACTGTGACTGCCAGAGAGTATGGGGCAGTGTTCATACTCTCCACAGGGGAGGGGCTGCACCATGCTAGGGTCCCACCACTGTGGATGAGCGTGCCTGCTGCCACACGTCCTCCCCAGCAGTTGGCCATGTCGGTGTTCTGGGCTCTATCCCTTCTCCTGGGCTTGTAAGAGAAGAGCATCTGCTCTGACAATATCCAGCCTGGGTGCAAGCAGGGTGTATCTGGCTGCTGGAAGAGTAAACTGGTACGGCCTTTGCATAAGGAATTTGCAATGTGTATCAGAAGAACTAGTACACTCACTGGCATTGACCCAGGAATTCTATCCCTCGGAAATTAGCTTCAGGAACAGAGATTCACTGAAAGCATGTGGGCATATACAGAAATATTTGTAAAAGCAAAGCATGGATATAATCTAAATGATCAAGGAGGCTGACTAAAATATGTATTATACAGTAATAATAAAACCTCACCACCATTATTGCTGCTGTTGTTAAGTTGTTAAGCCATGTCCAATTCTTTGTGACTCCACAGAATGAAGTAATCCAGGCCTCCCTGTCCATCACCAACTCACAGAGCTTGCTGAAACTCATGTCCATCGAGTCAGTGATGCCATTCAATCATCTCATGCTCTGTCATCTCCTCATCCTGCCTTCAATCTTTCCCAGCATCAGGGTCTTTTTCAATGAGTTTTTTCTTCTCATCAGGTGGCCAAAGTATTGGAGTTTCAGCTTCAGCATCAGTCCTTCCAGTGAATCTTCAGGACTGATTTCCTTTAGGATTGACTGCTTTGATTTCCTTTTAGTCCAAGGGACTGTCAGGAGCCTTTTCCAGCACCACAATTTAAAAGCACCATTACAAGATATATTATGGGAAAATATTTAATTATTAAGTTGAAAAGGTAGTTTATGTTTCACAATGACCCATTATACAGAATGTGATTTCTCTGCACAATGAGATTATATAAGATTTTTGTTGCTTTGCCATTTTTCTCTCTTATCCAAATTTCCAACAACTAACATGTGTTGCATTTCTATTTGTTAAGAAATTATAAAGGCATATCAGATTTAGACACAAAAGAAGATTTAGGTCACTACCGCTGACTTATCTTTTTGATAGCTTTTTATTCTGGCCATGTTTAAAGATCAATTTTTGATTCCTTGTTGGAAGACTGGGTTGTAGAACTCTAAAGAGAAGTAAAGTTTGTGTGGCCCAATATAAGACTGACCCAAACTCAGGTCTTCAACTGATCTGTAATATTTTAGGGCAGCTTAAAAGTTTCAAAAAACAATATAAGACTAATCTAAGTGATGTACTACTGTGGACAAGAATCCCTTAGAAGAAATGGAGTAGCCCTCCTAGTCAACAAAAGAGTCTGAAATGCAGTACTTACATGCAATCTCAAAAACGACAGAATGACTTCTGTGTTTTCAAGGCAAACCATTCAATATCACAGTAATCCAAGTGTATGCCCTGACCGTAATCATGAAGAAGCTGAAGCTGAACAGTTCTATGACCTACAAGATCTTCTAGAACTAACAGCCCCAAAAGATGTCCTTTTCATTACAGGGGACTGAAATGCAAAAGTAGGAAGTCAAGAGATACCTGGAGTAACAGGCAAATTTGGCCTTGGAGTACAAAATGAAGCAGGTCAAAGTCTAACAAGAGTTTGCCAAGAGAACACACTGGTCATAGGAAACACCCTCTTCCAACAACACAAGAGAAGACTCTACACATGGACATCACCAGATGGCCAACACCAAAATCAGACTGATTACATTCTTTGCAGCCAAAGATGGAGAAGCTCTATATAGTCAGAAAAAACAAGACTGGGAGCTGACTGTGGCTCGGATCATGAACTCCTTATTGCCAAATTCAGACTGAAATTGAAGAAAGTAGGGAAAACCACTAGACCATTCAGATATGGCCTAAATCAAATCCCTTATGACTATACAGTGGAAGTGAGAAATAGATTTAAGGGACTAGATCTGATAGACAGAGTGCCCAATGAACTATTGACAGAGTTTTGTGACACTGTACAGGAGACAGGAATGAAGACCATCCCCAAGAAAAAGAAATGCAAAAAAGCAAAATGGTTGTCTGAGGAAGCCTTATAAATAGCTGAGAAAACAAGAGAAGCTAAAGGCAAAGGAGAAAAGGAAAGATATACACATTTGAATGCACAGTTCCAAAGAATAGCAAGGAGAGGATAAGAAAGCCTTCCTCCATGATCAGTGCAAAGAAATAGAGGAAAACAATAGAATGGGAAAGACTAGAGATCTCACAAGAAAATTAGAGATACCAAGGGAACATTTCATGCAAAGATGGGTACAATAAAGGACAGAAATGGTATGGACCTAACAGAAGCAGAAGATATTAAGAAGAGGTGGCAAGAATACACAGAAGAACTGTACAAAAAAGATCTTCACGACCCAGATAATCATGATGCTGTGATCACTCACCTAGAGCCAGACATCCTGGGATATGAAGTCAAGTGGGCCTTAGGAAGCATCACTACGAACAAAGCTAGTGGAGGTGATGGAATTCCAGTTCAGCTATTTCAAATCCTAAAAGATGATGCCGTGAAAGTGCTGCACTCAATATGCCAGTAAGTTTGGAAAACACAGCAGTGGCCACAGGACTGGAAAAGGTCAGTTTTCATTCTAACTCCAAAGAAGTGCAATGCCAAAGAATGCTCAAACTACTGCACAATTGCGCTCATCTCACATGCTAGCAAAGTAATGCACAAAATTCTCCAAGCCAGGCTTCAACAGTACATGAACCGTGAACTTCCAGATGTTCCAGCTGGATTTAGAAAAGACAGAGGAACCAGAGATCAAATTGCCAACATTGATGGATCATCAAAAAAGCAAGAGAGTTCATAAAACATCTACTTCTGCTTTATTGACTACTCTAGAGCCTTGGATTGTGTGGATCACAACAACCTGTGGAAAATTCTGAAAGAGATGGGAATACAAGACCACCTGACTTGCCTCCTGAGAAATCTGTATGCAGGTCAAGAAGCAACAGTTAGAACTGTTAGGACATGGAACAACAGACTCCAAATCAGGAAAGGAGTACGTCAAGGCTATGTATTGTCACCCTGCTTATTTAACTTATATGCAGAGTACATCATGAGAAATACCAGGCTGGATGAAGCACAAGCTGGAATCAAGATTGCCAGGAGAAATACCAATACTGTCAGACATGCAGATGACATTACCCTTATAGCAGAAAGCAAAGAACTGAAGAGCCTTTTGATGAAAGTGAAAGAGGAGAGTGAAAAAGCTGGCTTAAAACTCAATATTCAGAAAACTAAGATTATGGCATCTGGTTCCATCACTTCATGGCAAATAGATGGGGAAACAATGGAAACAGTGAAAGACTTTATTTTTGGGGCTCCAAAATCACTGCAGATGGTGACTGCAGCCATGAAATTAAAAGATGCTTGCTCCTTGGAAGAAAAGTATGAGCAACCTAGACAGCATATTAAAAAGCAGAGACATTACTCTGCCAACAAAGGTCCATCTAGTCAAAGCTATGGTTTTTCCAGTAGTCATGTATGGATGTGAGTTGGACCATAAAGAAAGCTGAGTGCCAAAGATTTGATGCTTTAGAACTGTGGTGTTGGAGAAGACTCTTGAGAGTCCCTTGGACTGCAATGAGATCAAACCAGTCAATTCTGAAGGAAATCAGTCCTGAATATTCATTGGAGGGCTGATGCTTCTGCTGAAACTTCAATGCTTTGGCCACTTGATGCAAAGAACTGACTCATTTGAAAAGACCCTGATACTGGGAAATATTGAAGGTGGGAGGAGAAGGGGATGACATAAGATGAGATGGTTGGATGGTATCACTGACTCAGTGGACATGAGTTTCAGTAAACTCTGTGAGTTGGTAATAGACAGGGAAGCCTGGCGTGCTGAGGTCCATGGGGTTGCAAAGAGTCAGACACGACTGAGCGACTGAACTGAACTGAACTTGAGCTCAGGGGACAGAATACCACTGGACATCCTGGCTTCCATCCCTGACCCCCCATTTATTTCAGTCCTGTGACTGGAGGTTGATATAACTTCCCTGTATCTGGTTGTATTATCAATGAAGTGGGGAAAGTAAAAGAACACTCCCTCGCTTGGCTGTTGGAAGAAGTCAACTGAGTACCAGATGCATAAGCACAGCGTCCGGCACATAGGAGCCCTAGATTCGTGTTAACTGGTGTTATTCTCTTGCTTTAGATCAGTCAGTTATGTCTTTAATCATTAAAAGAGTTTTCTGTTAATGCTTTTACTTAGGACCTTTTAGAACATAGGTCATGGTAGGCTTGTGACTGCAGTAACAATTAACTGTCCCATCAACCTCAGAATGAGTTTTCTTGGGGTATAAATTCAGTTAATTTGCCTGCCAGCCTCTGTGCAAAGAAGAAAAGCATTTGCTGGCATGCTGCAGTCCATGGGGTCGCAAAGAGTCGAACACAACTGAACGACTGAATTGAACTGAATGTAAGTGAAATTCGTGCGGATATTTTCTATTCCAAATAGGACAGATTTTCACCATACTATTGGGCTGCATGAAAAGAAATATTTTAAATAAAGGAATCTTTACTTATTATTTTTTTTTAAATCAGAATAACCTCCATTTCATTTCAGCCTATTGGAACCCACAGGAATATTTTACAGCTTCCTAGGGAAACTCCTAAAAAAAGGAGGAGAGAAGAAACAACTTCTATCTTGGGATTAAAGAGCAAAGAGACGAAGGAAGAAACAAAGACCCCTGCCTCTTCCTCCTCAGCAAGCACTCCCTTCAGCTACTGACTCATATGTACTCACAGCACTCAAGGACGGTTCACCTCCATTTGTTCTGCCTTCTCTCTATTGAGGTTTTTCTTCTAGAATCTCATTAAATCACATGAACAGCTACACCAGGTTGTTATGGCAACAAGAATTTTTAAAGTAAATTAATTTCAGTACAAGATGTCATTAAGACCAGGTGAGGGTGGCCTTGAATCATTATGGCTTCCCTCTGCTGGCAAGAGCCACAAATGGAAAGAAAATCTTTTGACTTATCATCATCTTTTCACAGTGCTTATAGGAAAGTGATCATAAATAGTGTTGGTTTTATTGCAAGTTTGTATATCCCATTTTAATTCTCCATAAAATGGGGGTAAATGAGGGAGTTATGAAACCATTGGTCCATTGATCTCTGATGAACTTAAACAACAAAAGGAGTTGTAATTCAGACAGTGTCCCATGTAGGCTGACAACATCATCAGGAGCTTTAGAGGAAAGGGCTAGAAAAAGTCCTGGACACAAAAAAACTGAGCTATCAGGCAGATGGGTTCTGAGCATAGAGGGAAGAAAAGATTGTGCCGGTCCTTTCTCCAAGTTCTTTCACACTCTTGGTAGCCTCCAGAACCCACACTCTGGGTTCTGGAGGCTCAAATTTCCCCGAGTTACTTTTCAAAAGAATCACTATTCCTAGAAAGGTATTCTGTGGTGAAATAATTATAGACTACAGCCAATACTGTAGGCCCCCTCCCCTTAGAAAGTCACAAACCAATTCAGCGGATGAAAAGCCCAGCCAAGGTGGAAGGAACCCACCCTAAGCATATTTAAGCCAGCATGTCACAAACATTTTCTGTCACTGAGCCTATTCTTAAACATCTCCCTAGTTTTTAGTAACAGTTTATTTTTTTTTAATTTTTTTAAATTTTATTTTATTTTAAAACTTTACATAATTGTATTAGTTTTGCCAAATATCAAAATGAATCCACCACAGGTATACATGTGTTCCCCATCCTGAACCCTCCTCCCTCCTCCCTCCCCATACCAGACCCAGAGGGTTAGTAACAGTTTATTTACATCAGGTGGACATGCTTGAGAAATGCTCCTTAGATTAAAATTTTAAGGTCAAAATGAGTAAAAACTAAACATTCAAAAACTGCTTTCAAAAGGTCACTTCAAATACAGGAATACTTGTTTCCTTCTTACTACTTTTTAGCACTAACAAAACCACTACCCTCCTCCCTGCTTCTTTTTAAAATATTTATTACATGTCACACACTCACCTAATAGCTTTGCACAAGTCCTGCCACAGAACCCAGCCACGTGTCTTTACTGACACAGAATGCACAAGGGTGGCTGCGTGTGCAGGGGCATACATGCACACACACACAGCCACATGCTCTCACACATGCATGTGTGCTCACACACTCTACAAGAAGGAGAGTGACAACGGCAATGACCACCCTGACGTGCACCCCGGAGGATGGATTTACACAGCAGTAGTCTGGGATTTCTGAGAGTGAAACAAGCAGCAGAGAGCCACAGGGGAGCAAATGAGATGGCTGAGACACGCAGCAGTGAAGCGGAGGGTAGAAAACCAGGCTCCCTTGTCTTTGCCAGGAATGCACAGAGACCTGGAAACTGGCCGGGACAGACAGAGAAACTTGATGGGTTTGTGAGATGCCGCAGATGCAGCAGCAGCAGGAATCTAGCCAAGAACAAAGACCACAGTGCTACGTTCCCTGATAAACGTATGGCTTCAAATTCCTTATTTTTCTTCTTAGAATCTACCCTGTTCATCTGTCCTTTTAAAACTTTGTTTTCAGCACATTGTAAATCTGAAAAAACAAAAAAGGTAATTTGCAATGACTTGGAAAAGCACCAAACCAGTAGTCAAAAGGGTTATTTCCCATGAGTATCTGTGCACATTTAAAACAAATAAAATTATATTACTATTCCTCACACTGAGGAGTAGATTTAAAAACAGGTAGTCTCTGCAATGTATACACAAGTCAGGTCAAAATACAAGGTTTACACATGAAACTTACAGAATGTTATAAACCAACCTTGTCCAAATAAACAAACCAAAAACCAGGTGGTCTAAAGATGTGTAGAGAAGTCATTTTCTGAGCCCCATCTTTGAAGCAGCACGTGGCTGCATCCTCTCATCTCCAGGAGCAAGTGGCTGAGGTCCTCTCCGCCAAGCAGAGGAGAAGCAACACCGGGGCACCAGGGGCACCAGGCTGTGCCGTCGGTATACTGCCATGGGTGCCCTTGGCAGGCTGGGGTGAGGAGGAGTGGGAAAACCAGGAGCAGGGTGCGGGCAGCAGAAGGTAAGGGGCTGGCAGGCAGTGCAATGGAGACGGTCAGGACCCCCAGGTCAGCTGCATATGACCCTGGAGCCAAAGCAGACAGGGAAGATGCCGGCCACACCTCCATGCCAGCCTGAACAAGGCATGGGAACCCACAACAGCTCATCTATGGTGCTTGCTCCCTACGAGGTGCTCTGCAAGGGGGATAAGAACACTTAGATGTGGATGGAGAGAACACCTCCCTCACAGAAAGAGCCTCTGAGGCATGGTCAGCAGGAGGAGAGGAGGCTGGAAGAGGTACCCCAGTGTAGGTGACACCTTAGTCAAGGCCAGAGGCCAGGGAAGGTGAGTGTCCCAGGCAGGCTGGGACACCCCTGCACAGAACAGGAGGTAGGAGGATCAGAGGGACCAGGCTGTGGGGGAGCTCCATGCTGGACAGGAGTCAGCTGCTCTTCAGAGGCTAACCCGGACCAATGAGGATGTTTAGAGCCAGAAAGGAACAAGACCAGTTGTGTCTGATCCAGAACACTTAATTTAGCCCAGGACCCCTAGACAGGTCACACTGCTGGGAATGAGCAGAGGGAGTGGCAGGGGCCTGGCCCGACGTGGCCACTGTGGAAGTGGCTCTTCCATCCATGCTTATTTCACTCGTAAAAGAAAGCTCCTGCAATAATCATTTCCTTCACTCTAATTTTTCTTTTAACTGTCTGCTTGGGTTAGACATTACATGGCTTGTAATGAGAACGGTAAAATGCCTTGTTCTTATTATGGTGATCTGAATAACAAATATAGAATGAAACAACAAAACAGCCCAGACAATAAAAATAATTGTTAACCCATTTTACTAGCTCCGCAGCCAAATTATATTTTTATAGATTACAGCGCCGACAGAGGTAACTGTGCTCACGGGCTCCTTGCTAACAAGGTCACCAGTTTAATTTGAATATTTTCCACAGCAGCTGCCCTCACACCTAAAGAGGGAAGCGGCTCCAACTATGTAGGGCAAGCGGCCGGGAATGCTAATGAGTCTGACAGATTGGTTCAAAATAGAAGCATAAACCTTCAATTCATGAGGACATGACAGTTACGAAACCAAAGCCGAGGAGAAATAATCTGTGTTCAGGAATCCAACCCTGCCGCATTGCTTGAATTTCTGACATAGTTCTTGACCCAGGCTTGGCAAAATGCGTGTACTGTAAATAGAAGGACAGGGGAAAGGTTACAAGAGACCATATAATTCCATGACTGTGAGCTCGCTTTTAGAAGAATCAACAAAGACTACATTGAAAACACTCTTCGTTTCCTTGTCTGTAACAGACTGACTACAAGAGAACCAATGGCCAGCAATGCCATGTGCTACAGGACAAAGTTGAAATTCAGAATTCACAATACAAGTGGCGTGAAGCAACAGAGACAATGAAAGTTTAATTTGAGGGTAAGAATCAGTCATTGTTTACTCTTTTTTTTTTTTTTTAAGTAGAGATGAGGTAAACTTTATTAGCACTTGTAAATAATCAACCTTCATTTTTTTTAACGTTCCTTCCCCTCTCCTGTGCCTGTAACTTGTAATCCTAGTTACAGGAACTCAGTGCAGGTTAGAAAGCGCAGTCCCTGGGGCTGACGGGCAGGAAGAAGAGGCCCCGTCCAGCAAGAGAGGTCGCGGCTTTCACACTCAACCTTCGAATGGCACCTTGGGGCACGGGGAAAACACCACCAAACCCTGCAAACATGCAGCGTGAATGTGCGCCTTACACAGAAGCGGGTAACAGACAGAGATTCACAGAGCGGGGGCTCCCGCAAAGTCTGATCCCTTGCGAAATGTCATCCAGAAGCTGATTCTCAAACCAACTCCCTCGCATTCAGAGGAAAAAGGAGTTTAAAGACGTCACAGAAGTATGTAATAATACTCTAGGTGACAGGTGCAGGTACAAAAGTCTCAGAGCCAGCCTGGTCCCTGGGCCGGCCATGCGTGGCACCCAGTTTACTAATAAACACCCTGCAATCCCCTGGAAGAGGGCAGGCCCTGGAGAAGTCCGTGTGTCTTTCACAGCCTAGAGGTCTATGAAGGGACAAATGGAATTTATCACTGAAAGACCTCAGGGAAGAATAAAGAGATAAGCTATCCTAAAACACCAGTGATGATTTACCTAATTCATCTTTGACAGCTTGAAACGTGTCCTAAACAAAAGGGTAATGTGGCAATCTGGGAGTCGTTTGTGTTTAAGAAAAGCTAGATTATACCATCCAATTGGATTATATAATTTTACTCGGTATTTCAGGACCTTCAAAAAGTCTCTTAGAGCTAAAATTTAAGAAAACTTAGCCTAAGCTTTGCACCAGCCTGAATATTTTATTTACAGAGGACTTTTAAAAAAATTGTAAGGCTCTTTTTTTTTTTTTTTTTTCTGATGTGGTACCAAGGGTATGAGGGTAAGGGTAAATGAACATACAGAAATTCTCTACCAATTTGTTTCAGTTTAACATTCAATAAGGGAGAGATTTGTTTCTCTGCAAATTTTAAGAGATTCAAATAGTGTCGTTTATGTTCAGCTCAATTAAGCTGCTGATCATTCCATTCTTTTAGCAATAAAGTGTCCTCAATCCGTTATGACTTCAGAACAATAAAACAGCCTGGCTGTCCAGGCCTGCATCCACGCTGTGCGTGGTCCACACGAAGATTACTAACATGTGCCTGTAGTTCTCCTTCTAGCGGGACATGTAAGAGGGTCTGATGATCTAGACTTCTTCCTTAAAGCAGCAAAAAGAGACAGCTAGATATCTAGCTCGCAGTGGAAAAACCAGGAAATCTGTTTTTAAAAATTTTCAAGAACTAAATGAGTGCAAGTCTTAGGACATTAAGAAAAACAAAATCACACGCACCAGATGCACTGCTCCAAAACATCCCAGGAGAATTCTTCTATTGCATCTAAGCCAGTGACTGTGGCCTCTCCCTCACCAAGATCAGCCGTTTCTTCACTGAGATCGCACAGACAAAGGGCAGTGTTAGACAAGTGTGTACACAGTACCAAGTGCACCATTTAATTCATCTCCATCTGAGCAACACTTATTCCGGGTTCTTAGCATGTCAGGCACAGAAGTAACAAGGGTGAGAAGGGCCCATCAAGTCCGGTCAAGCCAGTTAAAAACTGTCAAAAGCAGGGAGAGTTCTTTGCCAAGCAGTGCCCAACTAGCTGGTTGCTGACCCAGCTTCCACCTCAAACAATGAGACACACTACATGTTAAATATTACTAATAACACAGGCATTAAATAAAACCTGTGTGAAAATATTGCAGATCTCCCTAGGTAGGATCACCTGATTTCACTAATAAAAGTATGGGTTCCAGATAAACAGTAGACATTTTATGATACAAGCATGTGCCACCGACTATTTGAGACACACACCAAAAATCATCGTGGTGTTCATATGACGTTCAGGTGACAGCACCCTGTATTCTTCTAACGACCTTGTGGCCAAGCAATGAGAACCTGTTGGCTAAGACGTGAAAGCGCAGAAACCTACCCAGGTGGATTTTTTTTTTTCTCAAGGCACCAGCTTAGAACCAAGAGAAACTAAACAAAATTGAAAAGCATGTACAGACTCAGAGAACAAAAATGCAGCATTAGGATCCATCAAGGAAGCTCAGCTGTGTTCAGCCCTCCTTCAGATAAAGTGCAGGAAAAAGGACTGATGTGAGTGGAATTTTATCCCCAGCAATGTGGAAGCTCTGACCCCAGTGCCTGAGATGTGACTTTATTTGGAAATAGGGTCTTTGCACCTGATCAAATTAAGATGAAGTTGTTAGGGGGACCCAATCCACTATGAATGTCCCTTTATAAAAGGGGGAGGGCTTCCCTGGTCATTTACTGGTTAAGAATCTGCCTGCCAATGCAGGGAACATGGGTTTGACTCCTGGCCCGTGAAGATCCCATGTACCTTGGGGAACTAAGCAGGTGCCTCACAACTAATGAGCCTGTGCTCTAGAGCCGGTGCTCCCCAGCAAGTGAGGCCTCGGCAATGAGAAGCCTGCACACCACAACTAGAGAAACCCTGTGCGCAGGAACAAAGACCCACCACAGTCAAAAACAAATAAACACATCTTTCTGAGAGGGGGAAACCTGGATAGGGATAAGACACACAGGGAGAATGCCAAGTGAAAATGAAGACAGAGACCAGGGCAAGGCTACTCCTATTCAAGGAACAGCAAAGATCACCGACAAACCACAGAAGCAAGGAAAAAGCCTGGCACAGGTTCTCCTCCGGAAGGAACTAACCCAGCGAGCACCTGGATCTGGGACGTGTGAGATGCTGAGTTTCTGCTGTTCTAAGCCACCCAGCTTGTGGTGCATTTTCACAGTGGCCCTAGCACACTAACACAAGTATCAGCTAGAGAGACACACCTGCCTGGGGGCTTAAGGCAGCCTGGGAACATCACTGCCAGCCCCATCCAGCTGTTCTCCATTTGACAGAGCACCTAGACATCCAGCTATCAAAAATGGTAATGAACCACCCCACGAGGAAAATGACCATGCTCAGGACCGCGAGATTATTTCTACATGTGCAATGTTCAGCACCATTCAGGAACAACCGGGCACAGGATAAAACAAGACAGAAGCAACAACAAAATGGTGATAAAAACGGGGTTATCAAAATGGCTAATAAACATATTTTAGGGTGTGCAAAGTATGTGTATAGACATATGTATACATGTATATATATATACATACATATATATATACTCATACCATGTTCTGCATGTTTTGATGTTACCACTTTAAAGAGCATTTTTAAATGCTTTAAAAAATGAGCTTTATTTATCTAAAAACATCCACTTATCAGAAATACAGAAATTATGAGATGTTAGAGTTGTATTTGTCAATGTTCTTTAGAGAAACAGAACCAATAACCAATAGGATCAATAAGAAATGATTTACTATAAAGACTGATGCTAGAATTATGGGGCTGACAAGTCCAAACCTACAGCATGGGTGAGTGGGAGGAGACTTAGGAAAGCGAATGGTGCACATGAAGCCTGGGGGCTGGAAGGCTGCCTGCTGGAGAACTGGCCTTGCTTGAGAAGGCCAGTCTTTTATTCTACTCATGCCTTCAACTAACTAGGTGAAACCCACTCACATCAGGGACTCCAATCCGCTTTATTTGGCATCCCCCAATTAATGTGAATCTCATCCATTAATACCCTCCAGTTCGACACACAAAATCAACCATCACAACAGCACACAATTTATAAAGAAGTTCAATTCAGTTGCTCAGTCGTGTCCGACTCTTTGTGATCCCATGGACTGCAGCACACCAGGCTTCCCTGTCCATCATCAATTCCTGGAGCTTACTCAAACTCATGTCCATTGAGTCAGTGATACCATCCAACCATCTTATCCTCTGTTGTCTCCTTCTCCTCCTGCCTTCAAGCCTGCCCAGCATCTGGGTCTTTTCCAGTGAGTCAGTTCTTCACATCAGGTAGCCAAAGTCTTGGAGTTTCAGCTTCAGCATCATTCCTTCCAATGAATACTCAGGACTGATTGTCTTTAGGATTGACTGGTTTGATCTCATTGCAGTCCAAGGGACTCTCAAGTCTTCTCCAGCACCACAGTTCAAAATCACCAATTCTTTGGCACTCAACTTTCTTTACGGTCCAGCTCTCATATCCATACATAACCACTGGAAAAACCATAGCTTTGACTGGATGGACCTTTGTTGGCAAAGTAATGTTTCTGCTTTTTAATATGCTGTCTAGGTTGGTCATAGCTTTTCTTCCAAGGAGTAAGTGTCTTTTAATTTCATGGCTGCAATCACCATCTGCAGTGATTTTGGAGCCCCCCAAAATAAAATCTGTCACTGTTTCCATTGTTTCCCCATCTATTTGCCATGAAATGATGGGACAAGATGCCAGGATCTTAGTTTCCTGAATGTTGAGTTTTAAGCCAGCTTTTTCACTCTCCTCATTTTGCTTTCATCAAAAGGCTCTTTAGTTCTTTGCTTTCTGCCATAAGGGTGCTGTCAGCAGCATATCTGAGGTTATTGGTATTTCTCCCGGCAATCTTGATTCCAGCTTGTGCTTCATCCAGCCTGGCATTTCGCATAGAGACAAAGTAGTCTGATGGTATGGTGGGCACTGGAAACACTGATGCCTGTGGGGTTTCAGATGAACTTCAGCAATAAGACTTCCAAACCAAGACATTAGTAGAGATGCACAGAGTTCATATCGCAATTTAAATGTTATTGGGACAGTTACTAAGACTAATGCAGCTGTCAGCCCTTATTTACCCACATACAGCACAGAAACAGTAACCTCCACCTTTTTAAAGTATATATGCACTATTACATCTCCACCAGTATTCTGGCTCAATCCTGCCTGTTTTGGTCTTTTGGCATCAGCCCATTTCACACACTGTAATCGAGCAGTGTCTTCAAATCCAAGTCCACATGTGTTCACATTAGCTGTAAGTTAAAACCCCATCATCAGTTCCCCACTGCCTACACATAAAGAGTCCAGATTCTACAGAACCTTTCAATTCTCCTGTCCTTCTCACCCCCCTACTCCCCACATCTGCCCTCACTGCATTCCGGGCTCACCTCACCATTTTCGTCTCTTTTACACATTATGCTACCTGGTTCTTCCATCCACCGGATCCCTGGGCATGCCGTGTTTTCTGATCTCCGTGGTTTCCATCATGGTTTTTTTTGGCTGTTTCCTCATGCTGGGATCTGCCCCACCTCTCCACCCAAAGCCTGGACTGAGTGTAAGGCCCTGCTGGGACCTTGCTACTGAGCTGTCTGAACCACAGCAAACCACATCACCTCCCAAACTTACTGATCACTAGCAGGGTGCAAAACTCAGCAGTGGACCAGAGACTGTTCTCAAGCCCTTCTGTGCATGCTCTGTTTCCAAAGGCTCTTCCGTCTTTCTAAGAGTGTGGATGTGTGTAAGGACACATGGTGCACACACTCCCTCTCTCAGTCCTGCTCTCTATAGAGGCAACCCATGCTCTCAGATTCTCATTTAGTTTCTGAGCCATGTTCTCCATGTACAAAAGGACAGCTTATTTTTTATCCTCTTGCGTAAATAGCAACATACTATGCTGCTAGTTGCATACTGAGTTTTTTTTCCCCCACTTAACAGAATAAACCAAGAGACAGTTTCATATATCCACAGAGTCGAGCCATTCTTTATAGCTATACAGTATTCTACCATATATATTTTTGCAATTTATTTAACTACTGACCTAGTGATGGCCATTTAGACTATTGCCAGTCTTTTGTTATGACTTTGATGCTGCAATAAGTAACCCACTCAACAATCTACTTCACAGGTGCATGGATTACATCCATTGATAAATTTGTGAAAGTGGAAATGCTAGGAAAAAAATGGCATACACATTAGTAATTTCTATACTACTGCTAAATTTCACCCCAAAGAGGTGCAGCCATTCATACCTCTCTTATCCATGTAAGAGGATTTCTACTTCCTCCATGCATTTGCCAGGAGACTGTGCACTAGACCTTAGCTCTCTAAGCATATGGGAGAATATGTTCCCATGAAGTTTTTTTTTTTTTGTACGTCTACTCTTCTAAGTGAGCTCAAGTATGTTTTTGCCTATTTAAGATCTCTTTGTATTCCCTGCCCTTAAACTATTTGATCATAAAATATGCCCTTTTATCTACTGAGTTGCCTACCCTTTCTTATTGATTTTAGGAGCTCTTTATATACTGATGAAAACAGTCCTTTGTAATATATATCGCAAATATTTCTTCATTTGTGTCTTGACTATGGTAGTTTTTAAAATGTAGATAGTTTTTTTAGCACAATTCAAAACTTTTTTTCATAGCTTTTCGGTTTTATGCCATATTAAAAAGTGTTCCTCCTTCTAAGATTATTTTTAAAGCATCTTCTTCTGGTTTCTTCTTATAACTTTATTTGCATTTTACATTTATGTCTTGGATCCATCTGAAATTTATTCTGCTTTAAGGCATGAGGCATGAATTCAGACATATCTGTGGGTCACAGAGACAGAGAACAGACCTGTGGTCGCCAAAGGAGGGGGGTGGAAAGTGAGAAATGGACTGGAAGTTTGAGGTTAGCAGATGTAAAACTATTATATTTAGAATGGATAAACAACAAGGTCCTACTGTATAACATAGGGAACTGCACCCAATCTGCTGGGATAAACCATAGTAGAAAAGAATTCGACGCAGGATACAGGAAGCTTGGGGCTGGTGCACTGGGATGACCCAGAGGGATGGTATGGGGAGGGAGGTGGGAGGGGGGTTCAGGATGGGGAACACGTGTACACCCGTGGCGGATGCATGTTGATGTATGGCAAAACCAATACAATATTGTAAAGTAAAAAAAAAATAATAAAATAATTTAAAAAAACTAAACAGTAAAAGCCATAAGATTATTTCAATAAATTTACTTTTTTATTTGAAAAAAAAATGTATTTATGTGTAGAACTGAGTCACTCTGCTATACAGTGGAAAGTAGCACAACACTGTACATCAACTATATTTCAATAAAAAATAAAAATAAAATGACAAATATATCTGTGGAGGATATTAAAAATTCTCATGAACCAACTCATGAGTCATTGCATCTTTTGCAAATGTTTAGTAAATGTCATTAAAAAAATATATTATTTCCAAATTCAGCTCTAAATGCTGTAGCACTTTTAAACATAAAGGAGAGGAGCACACATCTGTGAGACAATGCATCTGACACATGGATCTGTGGCCTTCTGTTTATAACACAATGTACCCTCCTCTCCCACATACATTTCTTTACAGCTATCAGGAACCCACAGGTTGGCCATCACCGTCACAGGCTTTTCTGTTCCAAAGTGTTCATGATTCTACATCTCTTATTTCTCCGGCCATTATCCTATCATTTCAAAATACGATTTATGGTGACATAAAAGGCAATCCTCATTGTTATTCTATCTTGCATTTACAATGAGAAGAGGAAAAGGTATTTGAACCAGATTATTTTTAAAAAGTGCTGACCCAGTGGCACAATCAAACCTCCAGGAAGAAACTTAATTATGTCCCATTAAAAAGCTCAATGCTTTCCTGTGATTTGAGCAAATTAACGAAATTCAGAGTTCAGTTCAAGATTCTTCCCTTTATGCAGCTCACCTCTGAAAATCTAAATGGAGATCATGGCTAGGTTTCTTCACTTGAAATAGCCAATTGGCATAAGCAACCACTTCTGTTATTTTTTAGTATAGGCTACCACTGAAAGTATTTTACTCTCTTAATTGGATACAAATTGTCAGCATTATAACTTTTCCACTTCAGTCACCTTGTATAATGGTTTTGGAAGTTTTCATATAATTCCACTTTAGTTCACATAAATTTTTGCTTAGAATTTGTAACACCTTTATTATACATAGTCTTATTTTCCTATTAAAAATATGTATGAAAGAAGATGTGAGAAATGTTGAAAGAAGAAGTCAAATCAAGATGGAAACTTTGGTTTTTATCTCAGAAAATGAAAATGGAAAAAACCGTGGAAGTGATTTTGCAGCAGGGAACAGAATCTGAGAGCTCCATGTTGAGATACCATTTCTGAGAGGTTTATTATTCATGTAGAAGGAGTTGTCAAGAACAAAGTCAAGGGTTTCTGGCTGGAGACAGATTTGGAGACCATCAACAGAGAGAAGAGAATTAAATTACTTACAAAAATGTGAAGTTAGGAGAGAGAAGAGAGCCCAAGACCACGATTTGGAGTTGGAACAGGAGAAAAGAGTGTGAAGAAGAGAGCAAAAAATTCAACAGAGAGATAGAAGAGCAGGGCTCCAGGGATTCCAGACAGGGAGGTGGTGGGGGAGCGGTCCACAAGCTGACTGCTGTGGGAAGAGAACAGCACAGGGAGTGGCTCAGGGCACAGGGAGGAGGTCTGGGTGATGACTAATGGGGACAGAGCTCAGACTGCACTGGACTGGGATTCAGGGATGCTCACAAGAAGGGGAGACAGCAGGGTTAGAAACTCACTCCAAAATTACCAAGTGATGGAGAGGGCATGGACTGGAGAAGAGAGCAAACCAAGGGAGTGTCATGTGACCCAAAAGATCTTACAGACTAAGAAGGCAAACAACAGGACTGCTGGGTGATAGAAAGTGCCTGCCTGAGACGTGTGGGTAAACTGACAAGGAAGTCTTGGGTGACTGTCAAACAGTGATCAGCATCTTGGTGGTAGCTAATGAGAAAGCAGATGGGTGAGCAGAACCAGAAACAGGCCTTTCCAGGTGAGGAGCCAGTCTTCAGAGGAAGAGAGAGATGCTGGAAGCATGGGAGATGACACTCACATACCACAAAGAGGTAGAGAGCTTTGAGGGAGAAAGGAAAAGAGATGGTTTAAGGTGGAGTATTGCCTTCCTCTTTTTTGTAAGCAGGAACATGTCCGAAGTGGGCTCTGGTTAGATACAGACAGCTCCGCTCTGCCTGAGGAAGAAATGCAGTTTACTAAACATTTCTAAGCTTCCATACTCCATGGCATGCACACCCCGCTCCTGTTCTGATCGCACTGATCCTCAGTGCGAGGATCGTAAAGGGAGACTTTATCACTAGATGAAGATGAAATGGCAAATTCTGTAACCTGGCTGATGGCAAAAATTTCTATCCTAAGCTTTCTGGACAGTATTCTAAATAAATTCTAATTTAGGAAACAGAATAAGATCACTTTACACAAATTTCCCATTCGTTCAGTATAAGTTTTCATGTTTGAGCCATGATACACTATCAAGTAAGTCAGGCATGCGGTGGGCATGGTGGGAGCACCTTCTGAGATTTTGAGTATGAAGTAACTGTTTGCACAGTTTATAATAAGCAGCTGAACTCCATGCCAAAATTCACTCCCAGGTCAAAATCCAATGATTCGACTGTGTGATAAAATACACTGATTACAGTGATAAAATACTGATTTTTACACTGATAAAATACTGATTACAAAACACTAGCGCTAAACGCCTATGTAGTGAGGTGGGCGCTAGAATGCAGAAGAGCACAGAGGAAAGGAAAGCCACTGAGACACTGGGAAGCAGTTATGCTAGAGGCATCACGTGGAATAAGCCTGCTGTAAAGAAAACCTTTAACATCAATTAAAGCAAAACAAATATATGGACGTGGGGAGAGGGGAGGAGTGGGTGAGATGTATGAAGAGAATAACATGGAAACTTATATTATCGTATGTAAAATAGATAGCCAATGGGAAAAACAAAACAAAATAAGCCTAGACACAGATATTCTAAACCATGTCTTGTTTATTCAAGTGCCCTTATTTCCACTTTTGCCAAAGAATCTTACCTCCTGAATTCTGACCCCATGCTCCAAACCCTGAACAGGACGTTCTTGAAAGTTTTTTTTTTTTTTTTATTTTTATTATTATTATTATTATTATTATTTTTGGTCACAAAAGAGTTGGATACGACTTAGTGACTAAACAACAGCAATATTTTTTCTAATTTAATCAGACCTAGACTTTTGTGATTTTTCATCTTTATTTTTGTTAAATCTCTGCTAACTCTAAGATCTTAAAGGTCTCCTTCTATATGTTCTTCTAATAGTTTTAAAGTACTCACAAAGTTGTGTCTTAAGGATCACAATCGAGGAGTGTGACAGATGTATGCCCTAAACGTCACTGACTCTAGAATCTCATATATTTACAAGCAAATAAAAGTAAATAAAGTTCCTTAATGTAATTAAGCAGTCCAAAATCATAAAGTTTGATTTTAGGCCTATAAGATTAGCTAGTCTAGTCAAATATGTGTACTAATTATAAAGACTTGCTGGCCCTTTATTTCTGGTTGAAAACATTCAAAGCCTTTCCAAAGAACAATGCTTCTCTAGTTTTATCTGTGTTGGATTAATAGTTATTTTTTTTTTTACTTTACAAAGTCCAAGGAATAACAGCAGGATGGCTGCCTCAGAAGTCTCCTCAGAAGCTTTGGGAGAATGAAGATTTAGGGTCCTATCCCAGAAATTTTCATTCAGTAGGTCTTAGGTGGGCCCCAGAAGTCTGTAATTTAAACTAGATTTGCCCAAGTGATTCTGATACCCAGGCAAAGTGGAGAATCACTGCTCTGGACTATCTGCTGGGTAGTATCAATTGTCAGCGTTTAGTCACTCAGTCGTGTCCGACTCTTGCGACCCCATAGACTGTAGCCCTCCAGGCTCCTCTGTCCATGGGATTTCCCAGGCAAGTATACTCGAGTGTGTTGCTATTTCCTTCTCCAGGGGATCTTCTGAACTGAGAGATTGAACCCGCATCTCGTGCATTAGCAGGCAGATTCTTTACCACTGAGCCCCCTGGGAAGTCCTGGGTAGCATTGACAAAGATCTGTATTTCATAATAAAATATATCAGACATAATAATATTAGAAATTTATATTTCTAAATGCTGATCTTCTCTGGGCTCTAACATTTCAAGGCCAACTCCACCAGCAGCAACTGTCACAATGAGCCCCCCCGGCTCTGACGGCACCGAGAGGCAGGTGCCCACTTGCCGGCCACACTGCTCCCACGGGCTTCTCTGTACACAGACCATCGGTGCCCTGCTTTTACAGAGTGATGATGGCACACGACCACTCACACCAACTGACTGTCTGATCTCCAGTGACTCTTGATTTACTCAGCAAGGTCAAGAATTCATGCAGCAGTTTATCATCCACGCACACAGAACCTAAACAGAACAATGGCCATGATGATTGTGGTGGTTGACTGTGATGACTCAAATAATAATTAAAAATGATAACTCCATTGACAATTCAAAGGTTACCCTCATAGATACTTTTAGAAACTCTAGCTCAAGAGAAACAGATGTCAAGTATATTTGGAAGAGTTTTTTTTTTTTTTTTGAAGACTTTTTTAATGATTGTTTCATAAACTGTAAGTGGAAAATAAAAAGCACATTCTCCAGCCTCCTTCCAGCCAGATGTGGCCAGGTGGCTAAGCTCCACCCAACAGGACAAGGTGGAGAGTGCTTGAAGGTCCCAGTGACCCCCTTAGATGGAGCAGCATCCCTCCCCTCCCCTCCCCCTCCCAGCTGGGGGGGAGCCAGTGTGAGGACTGCAGGGTCATGAGCCAACTTTGTGACCGAGCAGAAGACACCTGCCGTATACGGCAGCCCTACAAAAGGGGGGCATCACAGCGGCTTCATGTCAATCCTGGTGGAGGGACCACCCCAACTTCTTCTCTGTAAGACAGGAACAAACCCTACTTACTGCACTCACTGTTATTTGAGGGTTTTGTTATCGCCCTCAAACCTAATCTTAATGATTTTGTTTTCTTCTAGGTTGACCCCACAGGCACTGGTACTTAATCTGGCACCCTTCATATTACTTCCCTTGTGTGCTCAGTCACTTCAGTCGTGTCTGACTCTTTGCAACCCCATGGACTGTAGCCTGCCAGGCTCCTCGGTCCATGGTATTCTCCAGGCTAGGATACTGGAGTAGGTTGCCAGGCCTTCCTCCAGGGGATCTTCCTGACCCAGAGACTGAAATCCTATCTCTTATGTCTCCTGCATTGGCGGGTGAGTTCTTTACCACTAGCACCACCTGGGAAGCTCTTAATTTTGGCCAAATGAAAAAGAAAAGAAAAGCAAACCTAAGGCCAGATTTCCATTGAACCAGTAACTGTTTCTCCCTCTGTCTCCACCCAGGGCCACAAAAACAGCAATGGTGGAAGACAGGTGTCTGGTCAGCAGCATGACAGGAAAGGGCCCCTGGAGTCCTGAGGCCCATCTGCACATCACTAACGTTGGCTAAAACAAGGAACCAAACCCACGGCCTTCAGTGAGGCCAGAAGTGAGCTACTTCCACAGTGAGTAATATCTACTGAAGAGCGAGACGAAGCGTAGAAACCCTGATGTGTCCGATGAAAGGCTCTCCATGGGTGTAAAATATTATCATACATATTAATCATGGAAATGATCTGTGGCAAAGACTGATTCTTAGAAGCAACTGGCTACAGAGTCTCTTGTTTTTAATAACATATGTGCCAGCCAAACAGACATATGCCTTAACAGCTTTTAATTATTTCTGCTGTTTGCTTACTTCTTCGCATTAAATATAACTTTTGCCATTGCATATTCATCTGAAATCTCCATTTCCTTATCCTTAGTAATTACTTCTTTAATAATTGCTGCCAGGTCTATGGAGGTTTTTGTGAAAATAATCAGCCTTTCTTTAAGCTAAAACTATTTTCTTTACCTTGAAGTTGTGCTTTTTTTTTTTTTTTTTCTATTCATAGTTTCTGCTGATCTTTCCTGGCAGGAGGGAAGTTTCGATTGCTCCGTACTAACTTGTTTTCTTACCTGTGGTTCAAGCATAACCCTGTTTTACAGCCACCCCCTGGCAGCTCCACAGTGTGAGCGTGTCTCTGAGCAGAGCAAGTCACCCCTGGATCTTGAGCACCACCTCCGTTCATTTCATGGGGGATTTTGAGAATGGCGGGGAGCCTTTCATCATGACTATGCTGGTTTGGACTGAAAGGACAGCATGTGTTACTGGGGAAGCACAGAGATGTTTTTATGTGGTTTCCCACCAAGTTTCACCAGAGTCACCCAAAAGACAGATTCTGAAGCCACCTCACAGGGTCTGCACTCTCGTTCTTGGGTTTCCCCAGGAAACAAGCACAGTTTGAACAGCTAAGAAAAACTGGGTCTTGCTAGCTCATCTGTGAAATACCAACATACAACCTACAACACTCTCTATAAATAATCCAGATGAGGAATGAGACAGATAATGCATAAACCTGATAATACAGGCCCCAGAGGGAATAGAAAGCAGAGATGATGGACGAAGAGGCTTGTCTCGGAGCTCTGTGTTTCAGGACACTGGAGAGAATCACAGGCAGGCTGCCAACTGGACCAGGAATTAGCAACTGGCCACGTACTCTTCAAGTGCATCAGATGCTCTTCCCCTCCCAGCGGGGGCACGCTCCCCTTAGGCATATCCTGCATGCACTCACACATCTGGGGCTCCCCTCCCCACCCTCCTGCCAAGCTCCCCTGCTTAGACTTCTCACTTCCTTCTCCAGACCAGCATGATCCACTGGAAAGAGTCCTGTGCTCCCAGATCAGGATTTTCATCCCAAGTAGAGAAGTCTGATCGGAGAAAGCAATGGCACCCCACTCCAGTACTCTTGCCTGGAAAATCCCACGGATGGAGGAGCCTGGTAGGCTGCAGTCCATGGGGTTGCAAAGAGTCGGACCCGACTCAGCGACTTCACTTTCACTTTTCACTTTCATGCACTGGAGTAGGAAATGGCAACCCACTCCAGTGTTCTTGCCTAGAGAATCCCGGGGACGGGGGAGCCTGGTGGGCTGCTGTCTATGGGGTCGCACAGAGTCAGACACGACTGAAGTGACTTAGCAGCAGAGCGGTCTGATAAAATACATGCTGCCCTCTTAAAGCTGAATTTCAGATAGACAACTATTCTCTTAGTGTTGTGTCCCAAATACGATTTCTTATCTAACTGAAGTTTAACTGAGTGTCATATATATATATATATATATATTTTTTTTTTTTTTTTTTGCCAAATCTGTCAGCTTTAGTTCAAATGTAATTTCTGCTATTAGCTCACACATAATAGTTAATGTCAGAGTTTTTCAGTTTCTTCCTGGCTGAAGGAAGGAGTGAGGCTGCTTGAAGAAAGGAACAAGGACAAGGGTCAGTGCTAATCTCTCAGTATCTGGCTCTGTGTTAATCCACTCAATGGATGTTGTTAATTTGCCAGAGTTTTACTGAAAATCTCTGTGTGCCAAGTGGCATCTTCTGTTGCTGTTGTTTACTCACGAAGCTGTGTCCGACTCTTTGCGACCCCATGGAATGCAGCCCACTACAGATCTCCTCCATACAAGTCATCAGTGATGACTAAGATGTGGGGCTCAGGAATTAACAACAGTGGTTCCATCTTGCCTTTATAGTCATCCTATGACAAAACGGTTATTCCTATTTTATACATGAGGAAAATGAAACATGAAGGACTTGTCACAGAACCAGTTATAAAGGAGTTAGATACTGATATGACCCTAAACCTGAACATCTTCCCTTACACTGTTTTGGTTCCAAAGAGCTTGCAAACACCAAGGCAGGATGGAGTCTCAGCACCAAAGAACTCCAACTGTGACCGCTGGACAAGCCTATTTATTCTTTTCCCGTGTGCGTGCTTCAAGGCTTCCTGGTGTCACAGAATAGCCAGTGGTGTGTCTGTAGCACAGTCACTTAGCTGTTTTCATTGGGACCGTCTCAGTGATGCTCCAGAGAGAGCTCTTTCAATGATTACATGGCCAAATGCCCACCAGCAGCACCAACACAGGGTGTGATATTTATGAGTTAACCGCAATCTTCTTTCTCTTGATGACCTTGCCCTGCAGATCCTTGCATGGGATTTGGGGAGCTTTAAGAAGGGCTGAGGCCCTGGGGAGATGGAAAGATGTTTGTTGAGTACATTACTTGGAATAAAAGTAGCTGAAACCTTACGGATGTCTCTTTAGGTCCTGGCACATGTCCCTGGAATCAGCAGTGGTGGCAGGAGCTGTACGAAGACATCACACTCACCCAGCTACAGCAATGGTGGGTTTATTCCTAGCCGTTCAGGTACCACTTTCTGAAGTGAGGAATTCCCTTCGGGAGGGTGACAGTTCAGTTCAGTTCAGTAGCTCAGTCGTGTCCGACTCTCTCATGACAAAACATCACGCTGTGGACCTTCAGACATTCTTTACAAAGTCCTAATGAGCAAAACATTTATTTATGCCTTGGACAACTAAACAGATCCAAAATACAATAATATGCTCATTTCTCAGTTGTGTAGAAAATCATGTGAACCAGCAATTCCACCCCTGGGTATATATCCAAAGAAAACAAAAACGCTGACTGGAAAAGATATATTCACCCCAATGTTCATCAGTTCAGTTCAGTTCAGTCACTGAGTCGTATCAGAGTCTTTGCAACACCATGAACCGCAGCACAGCAGACCTCCCTGTCCATCACCAACTCCCAAAGTCCACCCAAACCCATGTCCATCCAGTCAGTGATGCCATCCAACCATCTTATCCTCCGCCGTCCCCTTCTCCTCCTGCCCTCATCTTTCCCAGCATCAGAGTCTTTTCAAATGAGTCAGCTGTTCACATGGGGTGGCCAAAGTACTGGACTTTCAGCTTCAACATCAGTCCTTCCAATGAACACCCAGGACTGATCTCCTTTAGGATGGACTGGTTGGATCTCCTTGCAGTCCAAGGGACTCTCAAGAGTCTTCTCCAACACCACAGTTCAAAAGCATCAATTCTTCAGCACTCAGCTTTCTTTATGGTCCAACTCTCACATCCATACATGACCACTGGAAAAACCATAGCCTTGACTAGACGGACCTTTGTTGCATGCTATCTAGGTTGGTCATAACTTTCCTTCCAAGGAGTAAGTGTTTTTTAATTTCATGGCTACAATCACCATCTGCAGTGATTTTGGAGCCCCCCAAAATAAAGTCTTTCACTGTTTCCATTGTTTCCCCATCTATTTTCCATAAAGTGATGGGACTGGATGCCACGTCTTAGTTTTCTGAATGTTGAGCTTTAAGCCAACTTTTTCACTCTCCTCCTTCACTTTCATCAAGAGGCTCTTTAGTTCTTCACTTTCTGCCATAAGGGTGGTGTCATCTGCATATCTGAGGTTATTGATATTTCTCCCAGCAATCTTGATTCCAGCTTGTGCTGCCCCCGGCCCAGCGTTTCTCATGATGTACTCTGCATAGAAGTTAAAGAAGCAGGGTGACAATATACAGCCTTGACGTACTCCTTTTCCTATTTGGAACCAGTCTGTTTTTCCATGTCCAGTTCTAACTGTTGCTTCCTGACCTGCCTTTCTCAAGAGGCAGGTCAGGTGGTCTGGTATTCCCATCTCTTTTAGCATTTTCCACAGTTTATTGTGATCCACACAGTCAAAGGCTTTGGCATAGTCAATAAAGCAGAAATAGATGTCTTTCTGGAACTCTCTTGCTTTTCTGATGCTCCATTGGATGTTGGAAATTTGATCTCTGTTCCTCTGCCTTTTCTAAAACCAGCTTGAACATCAGGAAGTTCGTGGTTCATGTATTGCTGAAGCCTGGCTTAGAGAATTTTAAGCATAACTTTACTAGCGTGTGAGATGAGTGCAACAGTGTGGTAGTTTGAGCATTCTTTGGCATTGCCTTTCTTTGGGATTGGAATGAAAACTGACCTTTTTCATTCCTGTGGCCACTGCTGTGTTTTCCAAGTTTGCTGACATATTGAGTGCAGCACTTTCACAGTATCATCTTTCAGGATGTGAAATAGCTCAACTGGAATTCCATCACCTCTACTAGCTTTGTTTGTAGTGATGCTTCCTAAGGCCCACTTGACTTCACATTCCAGGATGTCTGGCTCTAGGTGAGTGATCACACTATCATGATTATCTGGGTCGTGAAGATCTTTTTTGTATAGTTCTTCTGTGTATTCTTGCCACCTCTTCTTAATATCTTCTGCTTCTGTTAGGTCCCTACCATTTCTGTCCTTTATTGAGCCCATCTTTGCATGAAATATTCCCTTGGTATCTCTAATTTTCTTGAAGAGATCTCTAGTCTTTCCCATTCTGTTGTTTTCCTCTATTTCTTTGCATTGATCGCTGAGGAAGCCTTTCTCATCTCTCCTTGCTATTCTCTGGAACTCTGAATTCAAATGCATATATCTTTCCTTTTCTCTTTTGCTTTTCACTTCCCTTCTTTTCACAGCTATTTTTAAGGCCTCCTCAGACAGCCATTTTACTTTTTTGCATTTCTTTTTTTGGGGATGGTCTTGATCCCTGTCTCCTGTACAATGTCACGAACCTCCGGCCATAGTTCATCAGGCACTCTGTCTATCAGATCTAGTCCCTTAAATCTATTTCTCACTTCCACTGTATAGTCATAAGGGATTTGATTCATGCCATACCTGAATGGTCTAGTGGTTTTCTCCACTTTCTTCAATTTCAGTCAGAATTTGGCAATAAGGAGTTCATGATCTGAGCCACATTCAGCTCCCAGTCTTGTTCTTGCTGACTGTATAGAGCTTCTCCATCTTTGGCTGCAAAGAATATAATCAATCTGGTTTTGGTGTTGACCATCTGATGATGCCTTTGTGTAGAGTCTTCTCTTGTGTTGTTGGAAGAGGGTGTTTGCTATGACTGGTTTGTTCTCTTGACAAAATTCTATTAGTCTTTGCCCTGCTTCATTCTGTACTCCAAGGCCAAATTTGCCTGTTACTCCAGGTGTTTCCTGACTTCCTACTTTTGCATTCCAGTCCCCTATAATGAAAAGCACATCTTTTTTGGGTGTTAGTTCCAGAAGGTTTTGTAGGTCTTCATAGAACTGTTGAACTTCAGCTTCTTCAGCATTACTGGTCAGGGTATAGACTTGGATTACCATAATATTGAATGGTTTGCCTTGGAAACGAACAGAGATTATTCTGTCGTTTTTGAGATTGCATCCAAGTACTGCATTTTGGACTCTTTTGGTGACTATGATGGCTACTCCATTTCTTCTAAGGGATTCCTGCCCACAGTAGTAGATATAATGGTCATCTGAGTTAAATTCACCCATTCCAGTCCATTTCAGTTCACTGATTCCTAGAATGTCGACATTCACTCTTGCCATCTCCTGTTTGACCACTTCCAATTTGCCTTGATTCATGGACCTAACATTCCAGGTTCCTATCCAATATTGCTCTTTACAGTATTGAACCTTGCTTCTATCACCAGTCCCATCCACAACTGGGGGTTGTTTTTGCTTTGGCTCCATCCCTTCATTCTTTCTGGAGTTATTTCTCCACTGATCTCCAGTAGCATATTGGACACCTACTGACCTGGGACTTCATCTTTCAGTGGTGTCACCAGGGCTCATGAACTGCCTGCAGCACACTGAAGAGGCCTCGGTGATTGTGTGCTATCTGAACACTTGCCCATATGATGCAAATGTTTTTTTGGTTTGTTGGCTTTTATTTACATATGAAAAATATCTGCTCATGGTTCAAAAATATAAAGATGTCTACGAAGCTTACTAGAAAAAGGATAATACCCCAAATCCTCCCTTATTTCTCACAGCAACCAATTTCAATTTGAGGGGCTGGTTCTTTTGTGTATTTGTTTCTGTTTCTTAAATAAAATGGTTATGTTGCTATTTTTTGACTTCTCAGATGTAGGCAAACCTATGGATTAGCCATTCTGAAAACAGGGATTAGTTCTCTTTCACCCCAGTGTTCAATCATCTACAAGTACCCTAACTGTCCCTATTCCTCCTAATAGAGCTGATTTTGATTCTATCAACATTCTTTGTTCCTGTTATCATTAGTGTAGTGATGTTAGTCACTCAGTCATATCCAACTCTTTGTGACCCCATGGACTGTAGCCTGCCAGGCTCCTCTTGTCTGTCGAATTCTCCATGCAATAATATTGGAGTGGGTTGCTTTTCCCTTCTCCAGGAGGATCTTCCCAACCCAGGGATCAAATCTGGGTCTCTTGCATTGCAGGCAGTCTCTTTACCGTCTTAGACACCAGGGAAGCCCTCTGCTATCATCACATAAACATTAATCACAGCTGAGGCAAGCAGTATACTATAATGATTTTTTTCCTTTCCAGTGTATTTTATTGTCCCTGTTTTAAATAATTTATCTCCCTTTCAGTTGCTTAGCTATCTGTACTCCCCATAAATTTAACTCCGAACATTCTGCTCATCGTCTAAATCTTCTCTCCATCACCTCAGTTGTATCAGGCAGCTTGTCAGTTTTGCCTTTCTGAAGAACACCTCTAGAACCTTCTGACCTGCCCCAGCATACACAGGCCATGCTCTGTGCCTGGTCACAAACATCCTGGGAGCCCACCCTCTCTGATGCATCAGGACCCCTGCTTTTGATCCATGATCCTGTCTGAAGGAGTAGATTATTCAGTCCTTCCTGAGAAAGGATTCTTGAGAGATAAATATTGAGAATTTATAAGTCTGAATGTATGTTTATTCTAAACTTGTTCTTAATTAACAGTTGGGCTGGGTATAGAATTCCAGGCTTAAGAACATTTTCCTTCAGGATTTTGAAGGTGTTTTTCTATTGTCTTCCAGCTTCCAGTGTTTTGTTAAGAACTCTGCACACCTCCACCCTTGTTGCTGTATGCTGGCCTGCTTGCTCTCTGAAAGCTAGCAGGACTTCATTTTTGCCCCAATGCAAAGCCCGTGTAATGTTACACGCATATCGCATATTGAAGACAATAAGTGCACAGCTTTCACTTGCTGGGCACTGTTCTCAATGCTGAGGATTCCCAGAAAACAGGACAGACTCCAGACAGCACTCAGACTTCAAAGAAGTGCATCAGAGATACAGAGAATCAGAGATGCTGCTTTCTAATGCAGACATCTGCTATGGATTTAGACAAATGCTCCAGAGGATAAGCCAGGAATCAGCAGAGATCTTTGGCTCCTCTGCATCTGCAAAGACCATTTCCTGTTCAACACACACACGTGCATGAAAACCAGGGCCAAAATCTGAAATAGAGAAATACAGATCAACTATTCAGTCATGAAGCAGCCCTGGTAAGCAGATTATAACAAGAAAGTTTCCTAATAATAAGAAAGGAAATGATACAAAAAACTTTTACCCTTATGACAACATGCCGAAACACAAATTTGATAAAAATGAGAGGGAAAAAATGGTAGGATCCAATTCTAAATGGTTCCTCTTCTTTATCAATTGTTCACTGACACTTCCAGAGTTAAATACCAAAATATCCAGGAAGGCTTGTTCTTTACTTCATTATTAGAATAAGCATCCGCTGATGCCAACAGGAAGCAAGGTTGTAAACACCTAGTCACACAGAACAGAACTCTGTAGTCATCTCTGTCTCCACTGCCAAAACTTCCAGACATATTAATAAATTCACTGGGAGAAATAAGGCCAGAACATTTACCCACCTGTGACTCATCAGCTTGTCCACGAGCAGTAATTTTTTCCAAGATAAAAATAGGAGATGAGGTTGGGGAAACATGAAACTCAGAACTTAAATGATGGGGGGAGAAAATGATGGAAGTAAAAGTGTAGAAAGAGAAAAGCCTGAGGTTAGCCTGGAACATTCCACTTTCACTTGATACGTAGAGAAAGCAAAAATGCAGCATCAACAGAGAACCAGGATCTCAGACATTCGCTGTGGCCCTGGGTTACTAAGGCTAGTCAGTGGGTCACACACATCAGAATCAAAAGGGCTCACTTAGGACTACAAATGCCTGGGCCTATCCCAGACATACCCTATCGGAAATATTTTAAATAAACTCACGTGATGACCCAGCTGCCTACAAAAGTTTGGAAGCCGCCACCTGACACTGGCCTTGGGAGAAGGAGCAGTAGCTGGAGCACACACCCTGCATGGAGGGGTACAGCACCTGGAGGTGCCTCCATGTCAGATTTGGGGCACATATTCAAGACAAGGAGGTGACCGTCACCTAGCCCTTCCCTCCTGTCTCTGATCTCTGCTCACCCGCAGGAGGCTTCAGGAGGCCACACTGCTGTTCTTTCCCAGTTTAAGACTGTTTACCAGCACATGAGTGTCTCTGTGCATACAAGCCTATATATGTGCGTATGTTTAAGGAGGTCTCACAGTAACGGAGAAAATTCTTCAGTCTTTGGTGAACAAGGAAAGGGCTTTTACTTAATGACAGGAGGCAATTTATAACTTTCTATTCATTTCTACATGTAGTTAGAAAACTTGTAAGATTTTGAGCTGGGGTTGGAGGCAGGACAAGGCTGACTTACCGTTTAACAAGTGGAAGACAATCTCTCTGCCAGTCCTCCACATCAGCTGTTCTCAACTTCTTCAGCACCGGAGACTGGTTTTGTGGAAGAGAATTTTTCCACAGACCAGGGAGGGGGATAGTTTTGGTTTTGCCCACCACTTACCTCCTCCTGTGCAGCCCAGTTCCTCACAGGCCATGGACAGTCCTGGTCTGTGACCCAGGGGTTGGTGGCTCCTACGCTACATCACATGGCAGGTCAACCACTGTCCTCCCTCCCCAAAGCCTGGGGGCTGGAGATCCAGGAGGCCAGTAACCCACCAGACACACTGACCATCTGGGTGAGGTGGGTCCTGAAACTGGATCCACAGGGACAAATTCTTCAGTAATGTTAGCTCTAACTTGCAATCCTCCCCTCACCATAAAGCTGAGTCTATCAACAGAGAAAACCATGAGGTTTGCATCCCAGCTCTGCCCACAGTCAGGCCAGTGTGCTGACTGGAAATGACAGAAATCCACTGTCAGCTTAATCAAAAGAGGGAGTCAATCCCTGCATAACTGCGATGAAGCTGGCCTGAATATTTTGGGGAATGAGTATTCTGGGCCTCTCCTCCCTACCTCTCTCCTCCATGTGGCTGCATTCCCTCGAAGCAGAAGTATTAATAGATGGTTTCCTTCAGGCCTTGGAGGTGGGGTGGTGGCTGCAGCATGTGCAGGCTTACTTCACTCAGCTTGACAGCTCCAGAAGCAAGAACACACAGCTTTCTCAAGGCCATTTATAAAAGCCCAGGGAAAACCTCTCATTGGCTAGACTGGTGTCACTTGCTCATCAAAGGACCAACCATTATGGCCAGAAGAAATGCAGAGCTTGTCAGTTTCTGAGGATGTGAATGAGACGGTGACAGGATGGCGACTTCAGTCAGAAGTCCCATGGGGTAGGGAGACACAATTCCCCAGATTAAGAGGTGACAGCAGCAGGGAAAGAGAGAAAAACACTGAGCAGATACAGGCATCCATTACTGTCATCTGCCAGCTTTGTGACTTTGGCAAATTAATTCATTCCTCTGTGCCATATGGGGTTGTTATGAGCATTAAATAAGATGAATTATACCAAGCCCTTAGCATGTAGTGATAATCAATACACAGTTACTACTACTGCCAACCGGTTTCCTTATAGGAATTTACAAATCACCCAACTATATGAGCATACTTAAACCCACTTTTATTTATATGATCAAAAATCCCCAGGAATTCTAATTTAAGCATTTTAAAGATGGTGTGGCAAGAAGACTAGCATCTACCTCACCAGCTAAACTGCGAATAAACTGGTAGATCAGCCCATTGTCCAGTAAAACTATTGCGTATCACAGGCATATTACAGATTTGAGGAAATTAAACCTGGAGAAGGCTCCCTCTGCTAAACAGTCCTCCATCATAGATTATGGGTCGGGCTTTGTCGGAGGTGGGCTAACTGAGCCCTAGAACCAGGCCTGGCTCTCAAGCATGATCACTGACTCCCAGCTGCTTCTCCACTTCAACCTCCCAGGCAGTGTGGCCAGGACAGGAGAGCAGACACAAGGGCCCCGGGGCAGCCACTCAGCTCCTTTCACAGAAGCCGCCTCATCTGTGTCGTCTTGTGAAGAGCAGTGAAGAAAGGAGGCATCCGCAGGATCCACAGACCCTGCAGTTGTCGGCCCCCTGGCAGCTGATGCCAAGGGAGAGCCCCAAGAAGCACCCTCTCCATGTGCAGGACACCCTGGGACTCTCCATGAAGCCAGCCTCCGCCCACTGGCTGGGCGCCTCCTCTGTCGGACGCGCTATGCACCGGCCCTCTCCAGGGGTCCACTGACAGCTCCCTGCCAGCTCCTGCTCCCTCACCCCTCACGGAGGCCACCATGCTGTCCACCACCCCGCAGCAGCCCTGCCTGCCCGCCTGCTGGTCCCTCCCTCAGGTCTTGTCATCTTCCACCATATTCCCTACATTCACTCATCTCGTTTTGTTCTGACTAATCTTTCCCCACCAGAAAGCAGAGCCCCATCGTCATTCCCTCTTGGATCAATTCAGTGCACATAAGAAAAATATGTATTGTACAGACACAGTGCAGCGGAGAACACAGACAAGGAGATGGACTTGGATTCAGTGTCTACAAGTCGACTACAGGTGCACAGTCCTCCCCCTAAACACTGCCCTTCTATAGCTACTGGGTAGCTCAATTATAAAGACACCCTGCTTGCAGTTCAGGCTTGATCACTTGAGGGGGGCATCACCTGAACACCCCCAATGCCAGGTGGGAGCAATTTTCCCAGATACTCAAGGTCACTGGCTCCTTTCTCAATTTGGCAGTGTAACAACCTAGGAACCCACTCCAGTGTTCTTGCCTGGAGAATCCTAGGGACGGGGGAGCCCGGTGGGCTGCCATCTATGGGGTTGCACAGAGTCGGACACGACTGAAGCGACTTAGCGGCAGCAGCAGCAGCAGCAACAACCTAGGAGGGAAAACCCTAACACTTTAAAAGAAGTGAGAGATCTTGAACTTCTCTTGGACACCTCAGGCATCCATCAGCAGTTACTTTGCTGACATCATAGCCACAGAGCCACTAAATTAGATGAGCTGTGTGTTGGAGAATATTATTAATTATTTTCATGGATGTTAGAGTAAGAATCACCTGAGTCTGAATCCTGGTCTTGGAACTTACCAGTCACATAACCATGGGGAAGTTAAGCCTTTCCCCTAAAATATCAATTTCAGACTTATGAAATAGGGATAACGTGTCCTAGGGACATTATTTCACAGAATTAAGTGAGATAAATTGAGAGCAATGCAGGGCACACAGGAAGCACCTGGAACATGTGGCAGCAGAGGCCTCTGCTCATTGACACAGGGACATGGAGGAGGCCACGTGTGGGACACGGAGGCACGGAGGAGGCCACATGTGGGACACGGAGGCACGGAGGAGGCCACGTGTGGGACATGGAGGCATGGAGGAGGCCACATGTGGGACACAGGGATGTCAAGGATGCAACGTGTCAGACACGGGGACATGGAGGATGCCACACGTGGGACACATCAGAGGGCCACACACGCTGCAGGGGGCAATGCTATGTTGGGAACCCTCAGGACCCTAAAACAGGACTGTTTCCCACAAGGTATAGGAAGACACTTCCAGTGAGAGGCTCCAAAGGGTTTGGAAATTCATGTTGTAATTAACATACTAAATATTCTAAAATAGTGACCACACAAAACATCAAGTAAAGAAGATACAGGGACTGTTACGAGCCTGAACAGATGGCATGAGCCACTCAGAGTTGGGCCTTCTACCCGACGGTGGGAACTGCGACTTGATTCTGTGGGTGATCAGGAGCCTTTAAGGGTGACACTTAGCCAAAACTGATGTCCCTGATGCTTGGGACTCTGGGGTTCCCTCTCTAGGCTGTATACAAAAAAAGAAGATTTCTCCATCTAATGCTTACCTTCATTACGCTTGAGTTCACACTTTTTAAAAACAGTCCTCTTGCCATTCTAGCCACAGTGATGTGCTTGGCCGTTTTGCCTCCATGAGTGCAGTTTCTCCTTTCCATTTGAGATCACTGTGACAGTAACATCGGGGAGAGAAGAATAGTCAAGAGCAAGAGGGGAGAATTACTGACTGCGTGACCACAGGCACCTCCCCCAGGTATACCTCGGGGCCTGTGCAGAATCAGGATCTTGGGTATACCTCAGGGCCTGTGTAGAATCAGGATCTTGGGTATACCTCAGGGCCTGTGTAGATGAAAGATCGCTTCAAATACTCCCGGTGGTTCTGACTTTGAACTTGATTATGTTTGGGATTTAATCCCTTCACTGCCACTCCCATGCTATGTCACCCTGAACAGGTCACTTAATGAGACTAAGTTTATGAAAACTGTCATAGTAATGTCAGTGTTATATGACTATTGCTAAAAGAGACTATTAAATTTTATATGTTCTGGGCATATGATCAGAGCTTGAGAAAGAGTGCTTATAACGAAAAGACTTTACATTTTATTAACAAAACAATCTGCTGGATATTTTGTTCATGAGAGGTCTCCTGGTTAAAAGCAAATGACACATCAAGATATTTCTATCAATCAGTTCAGTTCAGTAGCTCAGTTGTGTCTGACTCTTTGCGACCCCATGGACTGCAGCATGCCAGGCTTCCCTGTCCATCACCAACTCCCAGAGCTTGCTCAAACTCATGTCCATTGAGTCAGTGATGCCATCCAATCATCTCATCATTGTCCCCTTCTCCTCCCGCCTTCAATCTTTCCCAGCACCAGGGTCTTTTCAAATGAGTCAGTTCTTTGCATCAAGTGGCCAAAGTATTGAAGTTTCAGCAGAAGCATCAGCCCTCCAATGAATATTCAGGACTGATTTCCTTCAGAATTGACTGGTTTGATCTTCTTACAGTTCAAGGGACTCTCAAGAGTCTTCTCCAACACCACAGTTCAAAAGTATCAATTCTTCGGCACTCAGCTTTCTTTGTGTTCCAACTCTCACATCCATACATGACCACTGGAAAAACCATAGCCTTGACTAGACGGACTTTGTTGGCAAAGTAATGTCTCTGCTTTTTAATATGCTCTCTAGGTTGGTCATAGCTTTTCTTCCAAGGAGCAAGTGTCTTTTAATTTCATGACTGTAGTTACCATCTGCAGTGATTTTGGAGCCCAAGAAAACAAAGTCTCTCACTGTTGCCATTGTCGCCCCATCTATTTGCCATGAAATGATGGGATTAGATGCCATGATCTTAGTTTTTTGAATGTTGAGTTTTAAGCCAACTTTTTCACTCTCCTCTTTCACCTTCATCAAGAGGCTCTTTAGTTCTTCTTCGCTTTCTGCCATAAGGGTGGTGTCATCTGCAATCTGAGGTTATTAAATATTTCTCCCAGCAATCTTGATTCCAGCTTGTGCTTCCTCCAGCCCAGCATTTCGCATGATGTACTCTGCATAGAAGTTAAGCACAGTGACAATATACAGCCTTGACGTACTCCTTTCCCTATCTGGAACCAGTCTGTTGTTCTATGTCCAGTTCTAGACGTTGCTTCATGTCCTGCATACAGATTTCTCAGGAGGCAGGTCAGGTGGTCTGGTATTCCCATCTCTTTCAGAATTTTCCACAGTTTATTGTGATCCACACAGTCAAAGGCTTTGGCATAGTCAATAAAGCAGAAATAAATGTTTTCCTGGAACTCTCTTGCTTTTTTGATGATCCATCAGATGTTGGAAATTTGATCTCTGGTTCCTCTGCCGTTTCTAAATCCAGCTTGAACATCTGCAAGTTCTTGGTTCACGTACTGTTGAAGCCTGGCTTGAAGAATTTTGAGCACTGCTTTTCTAGCGTGTGAGATGAGTACAATCCTGCAGTAGTTTGAGCATTCTTTGGCATTGCCTTTCTTTGGGATTGGAATGAAAACTGACCTTTTCCAGTCCTGTGGCCACTGCTGAGTTTCCCAAATTTGCTGGCATATTGAGTGCAGCACTTTCACAGCATCATCTTTTAGGATGTGAAATAGCTGAACTGGAATTCCATCACCTCCACTAGCTTTGTTCGTAGTGATGCTTCCTAAGGCCCATTTGACTTCACATTCCAGGATGTCTGGCTCTAGGTAAGTGATTACACCATCATGCTTATCTGGGTCATGAAAATCTTTTTCTTCTGTGTATTCCTGCCACCTCTTCTTAACATCTTCTGCTTCTGTTAGGTCCATACCATTTCTGTCCTTTATTGTGCCCATCTTTGCATGAAATGTTCCCTTGGTATCTCTAATTTTCTTGAAGAGATCTCTAGTTAGTCTTTCCCATTCTATTGTTTTCCTCTATTTCTTTGCACTGATCACTGAGGAAGGCTTTCTTATCTCTTCTTGCTATTCTCTGAAACTCTGCTTTCAACTCTGCATTCTATCATTAAAAACCTTAATAACTGGGTAACTGCCTGCTACTATGTATCACAGGGAGAGAACTCTGGACAGGTCAGACTGGAGGCTAGGACAGAGACATGTCAGTGTTGGGGTCAGAGCACACCAGACCACAGGAGCATGGAACCTGAGAAGAGTTTCAAGGGGAGGAAGGAGACAAAGGAAGGAGGATGATTTGGATGGGGAGGGTGGTCCCACAAGAGGCAAAGGCCCCGTCAGACACAGCTGTCTGAGGCCCCCTAGGCTCCCCTTGAGGCCCAGGGTTATAGCCCATTTCTGGGACAGTCAGATAAGCACACTCTTTGGGTCACTAGGGTGAAAAAAGAGAGAAATGAGCAATTGTCCACAGCAATTCATTCACCCTGGCTGCTGGCCAGCCAGACTCCATACCACCTCTGTCCTTTTTGTATTCTTGGAGGAGGGGGTCAGCTTCACTGTTACTGAAAGCTTCTATTTTGTGCTGACATGTACAATTTCATGAGCTGATGGGGAGACAGGATATATGAGAGTTGAGTGATGTTATGATACTTATCTTTTTAAGGATGGAAGGACCCAAGTTATAAAATTATAAAGCAAGAGTTGAATTATTGGCTATTCTTTAGCAAAGAAGGGAGGAAGTCGTAAAATAATTTGCTGTGTAAAAGAAAATTTATTTTCTAGAATGAATAGTGTTTTGAGAATCCCTGAAAGGTTAACAACAAGGCTGGGAATGGAAAGAATTCATAATACACTGGTCTGTTGATAGGTGTACTTTTCTGTATGTTATGCTGTATCTCAATAAAAAATTAATGTAAAAATTTAGACATCACATTATCCTGGTACAATCTACCAGCACTTCCTGTTAACAGACAAAGAAATTCTCACTGAGGCACAACCAGCTCACAGGCTGAACTATTTTAGGGAACCCCCTAATTCAGAGATGGAGCAGAGGTGTAGATAAAAATATCTTCAGCAAACATAATTTTATTAAATGGTTTATGTGCTTGAAGACTTACCTGTTCCTTCATGAAAGCATCTAAGTAAACCTGAGGTTGCTCTAAAATAGCGCATCCTGCCGAGAGTGATTTCTGTGAGGTGTGTGAGAACTCTAGCCCAACTTGGGGCCTGTGTCCCAGGTAATCACCCTGTTTCAGATGTGATTAAAAAGAAATCCATGCTTAGCCAAGAAAAAAGGCTCAAGAAAGGGCCAAGGTCTTCTTAAAAACATACTGATGAAATCCTTTGCCTGAATATGCAAAGTCAGGCAGTACCAGTTTTGCCTGTGATTCAGAGAAGTCAGTCTTTGAGATTAAAGCCTGTCTGTGGCACTAGCCTCAGTCTGCACGGGCACACACACACACGCACACACACACACACACACACACACACACACACACACACACACACACACAGAGGCATCAAATGTCTATTAAAGATACTGCATGATGCCAGGTCTGGAAAGAGAACTGCCACTCACGGCCACTATCAGAGTTGACCCCCGGGACACGAGAGTCCAGATGAAACTAGGTCAGCCAGGTTCTTTCGGGATTAACCAAAAAAGTGTCTCTGAAATGAAACTGACACAGTGGTACAGCCATTCAAGTTTATGTCCCTTCTCTGGTTATTTTATTTGCTGCAACTAGCCACTTTATATGGATAATCTGTACATTCTTACACATAACTATGTTTCTATTTTATATAAGGCAAATTTTATTATACATCATACATTTAACTATTATAGGACCCAAAATCAATGAACTTAAATCCCAGGTTGCAGTTCAAATAAAACAGCAGTTTGTCAAAGAAACATGACTCTTTTCAGACTTCCTGCTAGCTTATTTTCTTCCTAAATTTTGTAAACTCGCCTTTCCTCATTTTCTATTTTATTCAAATTCATCTTTCCCCTAAATCATGCCATCACACATACTTATAGACACACACAACTTTCCTTCTCAAATTAATGACTGTGTTAAATATATATTTGGTTCCTGGTACACCGATCCTAAAACCCTTATCCTCTCTGGAGTGGTAAGAGTGTCTTCTGTATGCTAATTAGAGGAGTGACGGCTTGGGGCCACGAGAGGAGTCCAGGGAGGGACGGGGGCTGGAGATTCGGTGATTTAATCAGCCATGTCTATGTACTAAAATCTCAGTAAAAACCCCACTAAGACAAGTCTAGGAGCACTCTGGTTGGTGGACAGAAGGCAGTGCTGGGAGAGTGGGGTGCCCAGGAAGGCCCCAAGGCTCTATATCCCTCCCCTCCCCTGTTCTCCCCACTATACATCTCCTTCATGTGGCCTCTCCTGACTCGCATCCTCTGTAATGAACTGATGATAGCAAGTGAACGAGATACTTTTCTGAGAGAAAAACAAATATTGTATATTAACACATATTATGGAATCTAAAAAACATGGTACAGGAGAATGTATCTGTAGGGAAGGAATGGGGATGCAGACTTAGAGAAGGGACTTGTGGACACAGTGGGGGAAGGAGAGGGTGGGACGAATGGATGAAGCAGCATCGACATACATACACTACCATGTGTGAGAAAGACAGCTGGTGGAAAGCTGCTATTCAACACAGGGAGCCCAGCCTGGTGCTCTGTGACAACCTAGAGGGTGGGGTGTGGGAGGGGAGGGAGGTTTAAGAGGAGAGGATGCATGTGTAATCATGGGTGATTCACACTGTTGTACCACAGACCAACACAACATTGTAAAGCAATTTTCCTCCAATTAAAAAACAGATTAAAAAAAATACTTCTCTGAATTCTGTGAGCCATTCTGGCAAATTATCAAACCTGAGAGGAGGGGGCTGGAGGAACCCCTGCAGCCAAACTGGACAGAAGGGCAGTACTTGCGAAGTGCATCTGAAGTGGGCCAGTCCTGTGGGACTGAGCCCATAATCCGTGGGATGTGGGCTAAACCCTGGTAGTTCAGTGCTAAGTTGAATTGCAGGACATCCAGTTGGTGTCCAGAGAGCTGGACAACTGGCTCTTGGTGTGGAAAACCCACACATTTGTTATCAGAAGGGTGGTGGACTGTAAAAACAGTTCAGCGACTGTAGCTTTTTCAACCCCATCTCATCATGGGGATTTTACACCAAAACAGTCAGCCCCAGCTCTTTAGTACAGTCAGTCTATTCCTCCCTTCATGGGTGTTCCCCTTTATACAGTGTCGTAAGTTTATCTCTTACTCTGGATTTTATAATAACTAACAATAACAGAAATAGAAAAAACAAGAAAACAAATAGAAATAGAAACTGGTAACTTACTACATACCACATACTATGCTGCATGTTTTATAAAAACTATCTTCAGTTAAGCTTCACAGAAGTCCTTCAAGATAGACATAAATATCTCACTTTACAAATAAAATGTTGTTTTATCACCTGTTACCCGTCTACAGCTCCGAGTGCTTCTTCACAGACGGCTGGAGGGAGCAGAACCAGGTCGTCCTGCCCTCTCGCTCACCTTCGAGTCCCCCTCAGCCCCTTCCTTCCCACCCAGTCTCCTCCCACAGAAGACCCCCAGGCACACCCTCATCACCTGCCCAATGCCAGCTCTTTGGCTACCATCCTCCACAGTTTCTTATCCTGTTTTGAATTGTGAGCCCCTGTCATCCCTTGATTCTCCACTTTCCCTTGGCTTTTCCCCCACCTCTCTGATCTTTCCTCCACCTCCTAAGTTGTCATCTTCTATCTTCTCCTTAATTGCATTTCCTAATACCCCTTTTTTTCTCTTCTCTTTCTCCATCTTTTCAGAGCATTTTCAACAACTTCCAAGACTCTGAGGCTCATCTGGAATGCCAGTCCTAATGGCTTTCCTGAAATCAAGACCATGTTTTCATCTGCCTGCAAGATATGGGCACGTGGATTATTTCGTAGGCACATCAGATTCCACATGTGCCCATTTCCTTCTAGCCTGCTTCAACAATGCAAGTCTGACGTGATTAATAACATCACCGACCACTGAGCTGCCAAGGCAGACATCTCCAGGTAATCATTTACTTCCTTCTTTCCCCAGACATCCTAATTACAACACATCACCAAGCCTATAGACTGCCCATCACTTCATTCTGCCATTCCTGTTTCTACTGCCCTTGCTCTAATTCCAGCATCATATATCCCTCGTCAAAGTAGCTACTCAAATGCCCCCAAACTTCCGATTTCTCATTTCAGTTAACTTTTACACCATCACCCCAAAGATCTGTTTACCTCATGCCTCTTGTTTTAAAATATATCATCCTTGCTTGCAGAAGAAAATTGAAGCTTTCTATTATGGCATTCAAGATTCTTTGCGTCTTGTCTAGATTTTTACCAATATTTCTGTGATGCCTGCCCCATTTCCCCTATTACATAATTAAAACAGATTTTGATGCAGGTTTTCCTTCATGTTAGATTCCTTTTCCAAGAATTCATTCAGCTGACTATAGATAAGTTTCCGAGATGAGAATCCCTCAAAACCATAGTTTAACTTCAGAGCCAGTTAAATGACTTTTGAGTATCAGAATCACCTTATTTCTTACTGCAGTTTGTATGTGTACATAAGTTAGTCATGTTTGACTCTCCACGACCCCAAGGACTGCAGACCACCAGGTTCCTCTGTCCACAGAATTCTCCAGGAAAGAATATAGGAGAGGGAAGCCAGTCCCTTCTCCAAGGGATCTTCCCGACCCAGGGAATGAATCCAGGTCTCCTGCATTGCAGGCAGATTCTTTGCCATCTGAGTCACAAGGGAAACCCTTACTGCAGCCCAGAAGATACTTAAAATCTACTTGAAAGCTTTTGAAAATGTATAGGCACTTCTACTCTTGTTATCATCTACTTTTTTATATTTATCATCTATTGGTTTTATTTGCATAAAAGCACACATTTTAGGGAGCAGCCTGTTGTACTTCTGGTAATTTATATGTAGGGTATTGACTCTGTGCTTCTAAGGGGAAAGGAGGTCAGCTGTTTCCTGCAAGGCATCCCTCAGATGGTCGTCTAGAATAGATGACTGAGGATGGACCTCACCTAGTGACCCTAACAATGTCTATGTATTAATATGTACATGAAAACTGTAACAGGAGACAGTGCTTGATGGCAATAATACCACATGGCTAGAATGATGTACTCCCCTCCAAAGTACTGAGGTCCCATGTGAGAAAACAGAAATGACAATGGAGTGGGGGTGTGTCAGTCAGGGTTCACCAGAGAAACAGAACCAATATGAACTATCCATTTGGAGATATCTTATACAAATGTGCTCACATGATTCAGTTCAGTCGCTCAGTTGTGTCTGACTTTTTGAGACCCCATGGATTGTAGCACGCCAGGCCTCCCTGTCCATCACCAACTCCTGGAGTTTGCTTCAGATTCATGTCCATCAAGTCGGTGATGCCATCCAACCATCTCATCTTCTGTCATCCCCTTCTCCTCCCGCCTTCAAGCCTTCCCAGCATCAGGGTCCTTTCCAATGAGTCAGTTCTTCATATCAGGTGGCCAAAGTATTGGATCTTCAGCATCAGTCTTTCCAATGAATATTAAGGACTGATTTCCTTTAGGATGGGCTGGTATGATCTTGAAGTCCAAGGGACTCTCAAGAGTCTTTGCCAACATCACAGACCAAAAGCATCAATTCTCCAGCATTCAGCTTTCTTTATGGTCCAACTCTCACATCCATACATGACTACTGGAAAAACCATAGCTTTGACCAGACAGACCTTTGTTGGCAAAGTAATGTCTCTGCTTTTGAATATGCTGTCTAGGTTAGTCATAGCTTTTTCTCCAAGGAGCAAGCATCTTCTAATCTCATGGCTGCAGTCACCATCTTCAGTGATTTTGAAGCCCAAGAAAATAAAGTCTCTCACTGTTTCCATTGTTTCCCCATCAATTTGCCAAGAAGTGATGGGACTAGATGCCATGATATTCGTTTTTTGAATGTTGAATTTTAAGCCAATTTTTTCACTCTCCTTTTTCACTTTCATCAAGAGGCTCTTTAGTTCCTCTTTGCTTTCTGCCATAAGGATGGTGTCATCTGCATTTCTGAGGTTATTGATATTTCTCCCGGCAATCTTGATTCCAGCTTATGTGTCATCCAGCCTGGCATTTCGCATGATGTACTCTGCATAGAAGTTATGTAAACAGGGTGACAATATACAGCCTTGACATACTCCTTTCTCAATTTGAACCAGTCCATTGTTCCATGTCCGGTTTTAACTTTTGCTTCTTGACCTGCATACAGATTTCTCAGGAGGCAGGCAAGGTGATCTGGTATTCTCATCTCTTGAAGAATTTTCCACAGTTTTTTGTGATCCACACAGTCAAAGGTGTTGGTGTAGTCAATAAAACAGAAGTAGATGGTTTTTGGAACTCCCTGCTTTTTCGATGATCCAACAGATATTGGCAATTTGATCTCTGGTTCCTCTGCTGTTTCTAAATCCAGCTTGAACATCTGCATGTTCTCGGTTCACATACTTTTGATTCCTGGCTTGGAGAATTTTGAGCACTGCTTTGCTAGTGTGTGAGATGAATGCAACTGTGAGGTAGTTTGAACATTCTTTGGCACTGCCCTTCTTTGAGACTGGAATGAAAACTGACCTTTTCCAGTCCTGTGGCCAGTGCTGCATATTTCAAATTTGTTGGTATATTCAGTGCAGCACTTTCACAGCATCATCTTTTAGGATTTGAAATAGCTGAACTGGAATTTCATCACCTCCACTAGCTTTGTTCATAGTGATGCTTCCTAAGGTCCACTTGACTTCGCATCTCAGGATGTCTGGCTCTAGGTGAGTGATCACACTATGGTGGTTACATGATTACGGAGGCCAGAAAGGCTTCCTCTGCAAACTAGAGAGCCAGGAAAGCCAGAGGTGAGATTCAGTTTGAGTCTCAAGGCCTGAGAACCAGGAGCTCTGGTGTGAGGGCAAGAGAAGATGGCCATCTTGGCTCAGCTCATTCCTCAGCCTTTTTGTTCTATTATTCGAGCCCTCAAAGGACTGGTTGATGCCCTCCAGCATTTGTAAGCTGATCTCCTTTACTGATTCTGATGCTAATATCTTCCAGAATCTTTCTCAAGGCAAAATACTTAGAATGTTTTGCCAGTTATCTGCATATCCCTTGTCCAGTTCAAGTTGATACATATAATTAACCATCACAGGGGCTAACAGAGTATCCATTTCCAAAATAATAAGAATTTATAAAACTTACTGAGCACAATAAAACAAACAAAAAGATTAAAATGACTTAATTAAATTTTTTCTTTCCACTTAGAAAATGTATAAGTATTCTTTTTTCTCGTTACTAAGAAAATAAAATCATAAATTTGTTTTGGCTGAATGTGACTGGATGAGTCTTTGAAGAGATGTATTTCCATGCATTAGGGAGGTAAGACTACTTTTCAATATTTCATAATAACTCTTTCAATATCTCCATATGTGAAAAGGAAGTTCAACCCCAGCATCTGCACATTGGTCATCTCTAGAGCAGGAAATGAGTTGAGCACAGAGAGGCAGAAAATACAAATTCTTCCAGTATGACTTCAAAATGGACACTTATATTTTAAGTTACCATAAGCACATCTCCTGTTCACAAAGCCCATATAAGACAACCTTTTGGAGGAGCTTCCTGAAGCCCGGCCCCAAACAAACTCCTTCTGGCCCTCCACGGGGCAAGAGATGGCATCACTTGTGAATCAGGCAAAGCAAGGGACCCAGTCAAGATCCAGTGGGCACAATGCTGTGCAGACGGGGGCTGACCAAGACCTGGGGGTCGAGTGGTCTCAGGTACGGGCATGAGGACCCCTCTGAGAGGAGAGCAGAGGACAGCACAGGGTGTGCGGCTGCAGCAGGGCTCCAACTGCAGCAACTGTCAGGGGCCAAGGCGCAGGCGAGCTGGTGGGAAGACACAGCAGAACCTGACTGCTGGTGTCCTGGGGGCAGAGTCAAACGGGCACCACAGGGGGCACCGTGCACACCACTGCCCCACATGCCTTCCCTTGTGATACCCCCTGAGTCCACGATGTACTCTGAGTCCTCCTGGGCAGACCAGGGCAAGGAGCTGTAACACCACCTTTCTTAACCAAGTCTTCCCTTTGCCTATTGATCTGGCCTATATTTTCTCCAAACTAGAAATTACAATTAAGGGATTTGGTTTAACAACTTCTTTCCTTTTATATTTTGTGAGTCTGAAAGCTATAAACGAATAAACTGAAATGGTAACAATGTCTACACACAGAAAAATAAATTCACTAAAAAAAAAAAAAAGATGACATCAGGAGGAAGGTGAGAGCAACAGCTGTCACCATAAACTGCTCTTCAGGTGCTGTCTGGGGCTGCCATGTGATACCAGTCAGTACCTTCCAAGTGTCGCTATGAGGGACAGCTGCAGAATGAGTTACATTTTCCTCTGAAATATTGCTTTACTACTACAGTGGTATTTACAGGGAAGGTGTGCAAAGAGATTGCTACTTTTTGTCTTCGAACTAGAATTTATTTCCAATTCTAACTTCAAAGTTTCCAAGTGAAGGGCTGTTAAGAATAGCATTTTGCCATAAAAGAAACCCTTGACTATGAGGAATTTAAAGAAGCAGAATATAATTTTCCTCTACCCATTATTTTTCATCCACAATTTTTGCTTCTTCATCCAGTACTTCTCTCTGCAATGGAAGAAGTGATATTTCCATTGTGGCATAAGGATGCCCCTGTGGAGTCTGGAATCTAATTTTGATAGTTTTTAAAATGCCTATTGGTCATTATTTTTCCATTTTGTCTGCCAACCTTATGGTGAAATATACGCCATTCTAGAATTCTTTCTCCCATACCTTTGCAACCTGTATTATGTTTGGATCATTTCCCTTTGCTGCTAACATTGCCAAATTCTCAGAGATCATCTACATGTTTCAGCAATGTGAGAAGAGGTTGAAACTGCCATTGTTTTTGCCCTAACTGGCCTGAGTCAGCCGATGGGAATTCTGATTATATGCTCTTAGGCCAAAATGACAAGCTGGTTTGGAAAACTTCTGGAAATATCAATCCAAGAACATTTCTTTCCTATTTATGTATATCAGTCATTTTATTTCCTACTGAGAATTATTTATATCATTCAGAATTTCCAAGTACAGAAGAACATGACTTTGAAATCCCATGGTTTCTGGAAATCTTTCAGAAAGGAAAAGGAGATGAAATGGATCAGTAATCAAGCAGACTTTGCTCCTCTGCTCCATTCTCTGCTTTTTTAAAAAATCAGGCATTCTTTCCCTCTTACAAGTCAACGTCTTCCCTCTTACTTGTAGGTATCATATACTATGATCCGTCTCTTATAAGTTTACACATGATCAGGACAGTGTTTTAAGACTGTGGTCTTAATACACTGGGTATTCAATACAGCATGGAAAGCCATAAAAAATATACCACATACAAATAGATACATGAGTCTGCATATATGTGGATGGGGGAAGGGAGGGGGTGAGAGAGAGAGAGGTGAAAATATGGCTGAGTTAGGGACTGACTGTCAAAAGCAGAACATGAGTGAAGGTTATCCTTCTCTCCTGTGTTTATCCAACTTTGGATTCTACTTAAATTGAAGAAATAGTCATCATTTCACCCACTCACTCTCTACACAATTTGTGAGCCTCTGGTAATATGAGAACTATTCTGGATTCCAGGGCTGTCATGACGAGTAGGCAGAGCAGTCCAACTCAAGGAGCTTCCATTAGAAGGGAGAAAGAAGGACAACAGACAAATGAAAACTTCAATGTCAGAAGCAGAGCGGTGACATGTTAAAAACAGAGAAGCAATGACAACGATTCAGCAGACTGCTTTAGACTATGTCATGCAGAAGGGACCCTCTGCGAGGTGACATGAAACCAAGCCCTGACAAGAGTCAGCCACATGACTCATTTAAAGGCTCGAACCTGAATACCAAACATGTAGATCAAGAAACAAGAGTTAGAACCAGACATGGAACAATGGACTGGTTCAAAATTGGGAAAGGAGTACATCAAGGCTGTATTTTGTCACCCTGTTTATTGAACTTACATGCAGAGTACATCATGTGAAATGCCAGGGTGGATGAATCACAAACTGGAATGAAGATTGCCAGGAGAAATACCAACAACCTCAGATACCATTCTAATGGCAGAAAGTGAAGAGGAACTAAAGAGTCTCTTAATGAAAGTGAAAGAGGAGAGTGAAAAAGCTGGCTTAAAACTCAACATTCCAAATAATTAAGATCACTGCATCTGGTCCCATCACTTCATGGCAAACAGATGGGGAAAAAAACAGAAACAGTGACAGATTTTCTTTACTTGGGCTCCAAAATCACTGTGGATGGTGACAGCAGCCATGACATTTGAAGACACTTGCTCTTTGGAAGGAAAGCTACAACAAACCTAGACAATGCATTAAAAAGCAAAGATATCACTTTGCCAACAAAGGCCCATATAGTCAATGCTGGGGTTTCTCTAGTAGTCATGTTCGGATTTGAGTGTTGGAGCATTAACAAGGCTGAGTGCTAGAGAATTGATGCTTTCAAACTGTGGTGCTGTAGAAGATTCTTGAGAATCCCTTGGACAGCAAGATGATCAAACCAGTTAATCCTAAAGGAAATCAACCCTGAATATTCATTGGGAGGACTGATGCTGAAGCTCCAATACTTTGGCCACCTGGCGTGAAGAGCTGACTCACTGGGAAAGACCCTGATGCTGGGAAAGATTGAAGGCAAGAGGAGAAGGGGGTGACACAGAATGAGATGGTTGGATGGCATCACCAACTCCATGGACCTGAGCTTGAGCAAGCTCCAGGTGCTAGTGAAGAATGGAAGCCTGGCATGCTGCAGTCCATGGGGTCGCAGAGTCAGACACACCTTAGAGACTGAACAACAACAATCTAAGAAGGAGTTTAAGCTGTTTTAGAAACACCAAAAAGTCCAGTGTGAACACTAAGTGAGCAAGGGTGGTGGGAAAAGAACACAGGTGGGAGAGGGTGGGTGCCCCATCATATAGGACCACTTAGGTACAAATAAGCAGAAGCCACTGGAAGGATATGAGAAGAAGGTGGTATTATCTGATTATAGTTTTTTTTGTAGCTCACCTCGGTGGCTGTGTGGAGAAAGGTATGCAGAAAGAATAAATAAAGAAGACCCTGTAAGAAACAATGTTAGGGGGTTCAGGGAGAGATGATGCTGTATCTGAAGGAAAGATGGGAGGAAGGGGGATTTGAGAGAGGTTCTAGAAGCATGCTGTTTCCACTGTTTTATCTTCAGCAACTGTGTTTACTGATGTGTGTTCTGAGACGGGAAGACGGAGTGACAAGATAACATTCTGGTAAGTTTAAGATGCTGATAAACATGTAAGTAGATCTGCCAAATAAGCAACTGAATAAAAGTGGGTAGAGAAGGTTACGACTGGAGTCAGAAAGTTGAGAGTCACAGGTGAGGAGACACCAGAAGGTCTTGGAGATCTGGTCCTATCAAAAATGCCCTGGAGCACGCTGGTCCCTGACAAATGGCCTTTGACATTTGGTCCTGGCAAACATGTCCACACTTGGCACATATCCCTGGGTTTAAATAGCCCACAACTGTATTTATGTATTTATACATAAAAATATTATCCTGTTTCACTATTCAATAATTTCACCATGGCTATATTGCCAATAAAAATCTTTCTGGTATCTATCTGGTAACAGCACATGGGGTGAGGTAGATGGACTGGGATCAGATCTTTCAGAAGGGTTTATAACAGCTCCATGTACTGAGAAGAGTTCTACAGTCAGAGAAATGCACAAAGGACAGGTGGAGGATGTGACCTCACAGTACCTGGTGCATTAATATATCCCTGGGCATATAGCTGGATGTCACTGGGTGGTTCCATAACAGCAGAGTTTGAAAGGAGGAGCCTGGTCCAGCTGCTACAGCAGACAGGCCGCTCACCTGGTATAAATATTCACAAAGTGTCTTGCAGGCGTGAGAACTGGTGCGGCTTCCTAAGACATACTAGACGGGTGTAACAGCTTCCATGAGGGGAACACCAGGCCTCTAATTAACTAATTAACCCATTTTCCATTTGAGGGGGCAGAGGCCAGGAAGATGGGAGTTGCTGCCAAAGACACAACATCCTTCCCTCCCGTGCCTGGCAAAGTTGCTCAAGAGCTAAGGATGCCTTGTTTCTTTAAAAAGCCAAGGTTTTCTTAATGATTGGTACAGTCACAGAAATTCATCAAAAGAATGGAGAGAAAGGATGAGCCCACGCTGGAAAGCATTTTTAGATGTGAAAGAAAGTCTAATTTGGGTTCATTTAAAAAAAAGCAAATTTAGCACAAAAGCAATGGATAGTTCCTAGAATATTCATTTTCAGGCATTCCATTTAGATATGAACCTTGCTGTATACCTTTCTCTAAACAACCTCACTATTCCTTTCTTCAGGAAATAACTGTAATGAAATCATAAACCTGGAGCACCTTGGTGTGCATGTGGTCCTTGAGAGATCTTCCATAACTGGGGCCTCCAGGACACTGCAGGCTGTGAAGCCAGACAAATATAAACAGAACTCATCTACGAAGGTTTGCACGCACCCTAATCCACCTCCGGCACCACCCTGGGTGTGAAGCCACATTCACAGACAGGAAGTCCTATCCTACATCTGACCTCCGTGTCTCACTTTTTCACATTTAATTAATTCTCTTTGTCCTACCCTAAATGAGGGCATTATTATCTTGACACTTTTACACATAATTAAAGATACTGAAAAACCTTATTACTCCAGACCCCACTGTGATCATTCCAACAAGGCCTGCACTGCAAAAATAACCAGATCAGCAAATGAACAAACAGGATTATAGGTATATCACTTCACCTGCCTGGGAAAATTAATTGTTCCTAAGCACTTGAGAAGCTATCAGTATAAATCTGTCTGAAGTGAAGGCTTTTCTACAAAATAAGCCCACAGTACACATTATGGATAAGAGTGTCTGAACGGGGCTCGGGCCCTTAAACCAGGGAGAGAGGCTCTTTTAAGAGCTTTGGAGAATATTTCTTCAGGAAATCTGAGGTGGGGCTGGGAGGCTGGGGCTAGGAGGACACTGAAGGCCATGGAAGAGCGTGTACTGAAACATGTTCTAAAAATTACCCTTTCGTGGCTGCACAATTACTTCTCTTTCTGTTATTTTCATCTCTGTTTTGTCAGCTTCCTTTTTTGCCTTAAATTTCTCACTGACTGGAAGAGGGTCCTTGAACAGGGTATACAGATGAAAGACGCAGTTGTTTGCATTTAATTTTTAAACAATTATTCGCATCCTCCACTTGCAGGCCCTGTCTAAGCACATTTCAAATAGTGACTCATTTAATTTACATTCCTCAGTGAACTAACAGTACAGCTAAGGAGATATTTTATAGTGAAGGAAATTCATGGCAATACCCATGAGAGGAGCTTTATGTGGCTTGGAGAGTCTGAGGTCACACCTGAACGCATCCTAATGGAATTTTTCAGGTGAATACCTGAGGCCCACTTGCGAAGCCAAGGGGTGGGGCTGGTGAGGCCAGAGACCCGGGGGAGGCAGCCTTGCAAATCCTGGAGGCACATGAGACTGTACTTTTTCTCTAGTTCATACACAAGCAGGGAAGAGGGACAGAGCATGTCAGGCGGGCACTGACATTTTAAAAGGATGCTTAAGAAAGACCCCTGGGAGGAGGATGCCTCAGAGCAAAGAGCAGGAGACAGGAAGCTCGGGGCAGAAGGAAGGAGAACTGCCCGCTGTGAGGGGACAGTCAGGGGACTGTGAGGAGGAGCAGAGCTGGAGGGGGAGGCTCTGAATTTCTGTGAAGACTTGGACTCAACGCAAGTCACTGGAGGGTGTGGACAGGAAACGGTTTCATCCACTCCTGATGTGCACTTTATAGCACTTGACTACCTGTAGTTCTGAAGCTTTCTGAAGAAGCAAGGGCAGGAGGAAGGAACAGTCAAGAGGCCATCCTCCTGCAGCAAACCTGGGGGGACATGGTGGGCTGGAACCAAAGGGACCACAGCAGGTGGGAGCAGTCACGTTTTGGGCACCACCCTAAAGCAGCATCAGCTCCATCTGCTGACAGACTTGATGTGGGTCCTAAGTGTGGGGAAGGCTTGGAATTCTGCCAAGCAACTGGAAGGTCAGGCTTCCCTCAGCTGAGGTGGGAAACTATGGGAGGAGGGTGTTTTTCAGGTGTGAAGGCCAGCTCGGGGGTGGCCCCGTGGCTGCTGCCTCCCAGCGTTCACACCCTGTATCCTCCTTCTTCCAGTGTGGGGGCCCTGTAAGTTCCTTCTAATCAACAGAGTACAGCCAGATACGGGTGACTGTGGGCATGTGATTAAGCCCAGGAAACTGAACTCGACCTGTTAGAAGACTCCCTCTTGTTGGCCTTGAAGAAGCAAGTCACCGGGCTGTGAGCTGCCATGTGGCAGGAACAGGAGGGCAGCCACCAGCTGACTGCCAACAAGAAGCATAGGTCCTCAGTCCAGAGTTCTGGAAGGAACTGAACGCAGCCAGCCCCAGAGAAGATGAGAAGCAGATGCCCCTGGGTGAGCCTCAGGTGAGACCACAGCTCTAACACCTGGATTAAAACCCAGCAAATCTGGGCCCAGAGTCCTGACCCACAGAGATAATAAATGTGTGTTGTGTTACCTGTTAAATTGGTGGTAATACAGTTATGCAGCAACAAACAACAAATATCTCAGGAGAAAGACTGACCTTGTATTGATCATATCTGGTTTGAGATATATAAGATTCAGGTGGAAATGTGACTATGCAACTTGATACAAGAGTCTGGATTCAGGAGAGAGTTCCAGGCTTGCTGTTTATAGGGAGGATCACCAGCTTTGGATGGCACTGAAAGCATGCCTTCTCCCTATGTCTTCTGCATGGCTGTGTGCATCTGTGTCCTCATCTCTTCTTACAAACACACCAGTCCTGCTGGACTAGGGCCAATCACACAACCTCATTTTAACTTAATCTCCTCCTTAATGACTCTATCTCTAAAGTCACATTCTGAAGTCCTAGGGTTTACAATTTCAACACACAAATTTGGTGTTGACGTAACTCAGCCTACAACAACTGCCAAGAGCTCAGCTGAGGTCCAAGCCACCAGGGGCAAAGCCGCAACCTGTGAGAAGAGACAACTCTGGCCCTGGGACGGGCCACCTCTCCCAGATGCACACTGAGAAGCCTTCTGCCCACGTCAACCCCCAACTTGCACAATCTGTGAGCTCAAGCTAGCACTGAGTTTATATCCACTGAGCTCAGAGTTCTGATGACTTGGACCCCAGCAGCAGTAACTGCCATATAGTCAGCGAGGGGCCACATGACATACCAACCTTTACATCCATCAGGCCCACTTGTTATGGGGGGGAAACTGCAAAGTGGTGACCAGTGATCTGAATCCAGGCGCTGACTCCCCCAGGGTGGGCCTGGGATGACCACTGAGCTCAGTGCTGCTGACCACTAGGATCCCTGTCTACCCAGATTTGCTGTTGGAGTGTCCCTGCCCTACACACTCAGCCAGCTCAGAGGATGCCTGGTGAGGACGTGTCCTGCAGTGGTCTGTACCATGCATAGTACACGCTTCAGCAGCAGCCCCATCTCAGCGAGCGCGAGGCTTCCACGTAGGCCACTGGCTCTCCAGAGTGCCTGCACATCGGGGAGCAGCCCTGAGTGCAAACAGCGAGGACATACTCAGGGACCAAGGACAGGCTCGGGAACCAGGTCGCCCACTCTGCAGGCCCCCAGAGAGTCTTGTGTTGTCTCCTGACCTTGATTTCTGAACACATGGGCTAGCCACAAGGCTTATTTGTCAAAGGGAACAGGCTCTTCATTCCAAGGGCTGGTTTTTACTGACATGAGTGGGCAGCAAGGCACAAGGGGAAATCCAGCTGAGGTTTATTTTTAACCGCACTAGCCTACTGGCATTTTTTTTTAAAGGGAAATGGATCAAGCATTCTTTCCCTTTCCTCTCTCCTGCTCAGAAACATCTGCAGGATACACTGCTTCTACTCTGGTGCTCCCTCTTAGGGGAAAGTCTTAATTTTTACCAACTGCAATTGGCAAAATTGAGCTAGATCCATGGTGCCTCGTCTCCTCACTAGCTACTGCCTTCTTCCTGACTGGAGTGGGGCCACAGGCAGAAGCTGTGCATTCAGTGCCTCCCAGGGGGCTCTCATCACTTCATTCCACACCCACAACTGTAGGTATGATGCCATGGTTCAGTAGGGAGCGGCTGTGCTCTCCGGCCGCCCCTGCCAGCCTCGCCCACTGCCCTTCTTCCCCTTACTCTGCAGGCACAGGAGAACTTCTCCTTCTGAAGCACACTCATGTGTTCCATCCTGTTGGTGGTTTCAGAGTGTCCAGTCCAAGACTGACCTACATCACAGAGTCAGGCCACCACCTGATCAAGACAAATTGATTTTTATGGCTTCTTTGATGTCAAGGGAGATATATCACAATGATTAATAATTTACCTCCTAGATAAAAGCCTTTGTCGTCTCTGTTCCACAGGAAAGTCTAAGATTTTCTTGTCCCAGTTTCAAGCACTAACTGGGGAGGTGTGTGCTGAGAACTTGGATAAAATTCCACAGGAAAAGGTTCATGGCCACCCTTCTCTCCACCTGTCCCCAAAAAGGAGCAGTGGAGGCAGTGACTGAGGCTACACACATCACGATAGAGGGGAACATGCTGTTTTCAGAATCCCTCCCTACTCTACCCACACTGGCGGCTCTGGCTTGGGAATGCCTGCTTTGTTTTATTTCACTGACAGGGTATTTAAACTATGTTCCTCTTTTTCTTTTCTGATCAGTTTTTCCCAATGACTTCTTTTCCTACTCCCCTTACACCAACCAGTTCCCCTTAAACAATCAGGCATATTACATCCCATGCTGTTCTTCCAGAGTGTGGGGAGCTGGAGAATCAGATAACACAATCCGATGGGCACAGAGCTCAGAGGGCTGGAGTACAGCTGGGTGCTGCACCATCCTGCCTGCTTCTTGGGTGTCCTGTGGCTCAAGAAAACCAATAAAGCTGAACTAAGCAGTGACCTATGCTTTAAGTCTTGGAGAAACTCTGTAACAGATCAAGAAAATGAGAAGACAAAAGATACTAATATTTTCACACCATAAAATTTTACCTGTATCCTTGGAGGTGTGTCAAATGGGGTTTCTTGGAGAACTGCACAACACAGGAGACCTGTGCTGTTTAGTATTTAGATGGCATGTGAGCAGAGGCCTGAGTGCTCGCAGACCTTCACTCTGTGTGCGCTCTGCACTCTGGGAAGGTAGTACCAAGACCTTCTGAAAGGTCTTGTAGTGCCTTCTGAAAATGGACAGAGAACCTGAGATGTTCTGCGTGGCTATGTACAACACGCTTAGCCAGCGGGAAGCCAGGATTGATTTTAAGTAATCTGATTCTCAGGTCACAGGTCCTTGTCAAACTACAGCCTAGAAAAATAGTATATTGATTTTCTGAGACAAAAAAAAGTTTTGTCAATGTAGAATTAGTCACATACTTGTAACACCTTCAGAGATGGAAAGAAACACATTTTGGTGTAAGTCCATCAGATGTGCATGTGGTCTCCTTTATCACCTGCTCCTTCTGTTCTTACCACCATCAGAGCAACACATCTAGTATTGTTAAATTACAGCTTCAGAAACTACCATGTATGTAAACTGTATCAACATGTTTTCATCAAACCCTAGAGCCTCTCTATGCCCTTTATTACCTGTTCACACAACATTACAAGGCAGAATTCAAATCCTGGCTTGATTGTGTCCTACTTATATAACCTCAGACAAATCACTTCACCTCTATGTTCCTGTATTGTTGCCTCTAAATTAGAAAAATATGATATGCCTCAAAAAATCACAGTACGGAATAGATCAGGTAACAAATGTGTAGCTAAGAACCATATTCGGCACCCAGGTAGCACCATACACCGGCTTGCTATTATCACTATCTAATATGCGAAGATACTGAGAGTCACTCCAAAGTTCAATTTCAATTCTGTCACAGAGAAGCTCTGTGATCAGCCATGGTCACACAGCCAGTTAGTGACAGAGACCATGTGAAAGCACAATACTCTTTGTCCCAGTCCTGCCTTCTTTCCATCGCACTTGCAGACTTTGTGGGCAAATTCTGTTGAAGCTGCATTCAAAGGAGATGCAGACTCTGATGGCATGACATCCCCCTTCAGGGACGCACCCGTCACCTGGACACTGCAGTCACCCCTCTTAAACTTCTTCAAACACTCTGGCCGCTCCCAAGAGCTCTGGCGGGGTTCTGTCTTCCTGAAGCCTCCCTGCTAATCTGTGCAGTGCCCTCCTTCCTCTCTGCAATCCCATCAATCCCCCACCCTTTCCCCACTTTAGTCTCTATTCTGTTTATTTAACTGATTTACCTAAAAATTTTCAGAAATGAACATTTCTAATTGACTTTTTACTGGAAATTTCTTTTAAGTCTGAATGAGAAGTTTATTCATCCCTTCTTCTTGTCCAAGAAGTCAGTTACTTGTAGCAAACTACAATAATATAACTACTGAAGATATACTACAGAACAAGTACAAAGAAATCTTATGAAAACTTCATGCCCATATATTCAAGACTTTAGGTGAAATGGACAAATTCCTTGAAAATGTAAGTTATTTAACAAAATGATATAAGAAAAAATAGAAAATATGACTAACTACATATCCACTAAGAAATTTGTTTGTAATTAAAAACTTTCCACAAAGAACACTCTAAGCTCAAATGATTTACTAGTGAGTGCCATGAAAAATGAGAAGGAATAATACCAATTCTATGCAAACCCTCTAAAAAATGTGTGTAAACAGGATTATATCCCAACCCATCTTATGAATCCAGTAGTATCTTGACATAAAACCAAATAATAATAAAAAAGATGAGAAAACCATAAATCAATATTTCACATGAGCATATCTGCAAATATCTTCATAAAATATTTGCAAATCAAATCCATCAGTATGTAAAAGGACAATACATCATGACCAACTGGGATTAATCACAAAAATGCAAGATTGGTTCATCAATCAAAAATCAATGTAATTCACCATACTAACAAAATAAAAGATAAACATCATATGATCAGCTCAACAGATGCATAAAAAACCTTGACAAAATTTAACATTAATTAACTATAAATACAAACAACAAACTAGGAACAAAATGGAACTTCATTAATATGATAAAGGACATTTATGGAAAACCAACAACTAAAATCATATTTACTGTCATGATGGAATTATTTCCCTATATGGTCAAGAACAAGTCTAGGAAATCTGCTCTCAAGCCCTTCTATTCATTTTACTGTAGGTATTAACCTGAGCTAAGAGAAAATAAAATAAATATAAGGTAAACAGACTGGGAAGGAAGAGCACAACTTTATTTAATCACAGCTGACTGTCAAGAAAAATAATTGCTAAGAATACCTTTAAAACCATTCTCAAATAAATAAATAATTTTACAAGGTCATAGGGTAGAAGATTAATACTTGAAAATGACTTGTAATTCTATATGTTAGCAATGAACAATGAGAATAAATCTGTTTTAATGTTATTGACAATAATATCCAAACAGTGAAATATTAAAGGATACATTAACAAAAATGTGTAGAAACTACATACTGGAAACTATCCAACATTGCTATAAAAAGTAAAGGTGAGTTAAATAAAGAATAATACAGGTCGAAAGACTCAGTATTTCACACATGTGTATTCTGTACATCTGACTCAATCATAGGCAAAGATATCATGAGTAGAATACAAGAGAATAATTTATAAAGTATTAAAGTTGATAAGTTGGACTACATCAAAATTTAAAACCTCTGCATTATTATAACAATGAAATCACAAGCACAGATTTGGAGAAAATATTTATAATAAAAATACCAAACTTAACAGAAAACGCAAGAGATTTGATCAAACACTTCAACCCAAGCAGATACAGGATGGTGAGAAGCATGTGAAGATGATCCACATTGTCACTAGAAAAAGGCTAATTTAAACCACAAGGAGATACCACCTATCAGAGAATCCATCAAATGAACCAACACACAAAATGCTGACGATCCAAGGGCAGGCTGGGATGTGGAGCTCCTGGAACTTGCACACGTCGGAATGCAGATGGTGCAGTCGCCTTGCGGAGCAGTTCGGAATTTTCCTATAAAACTAAACAGGCCCAAAATGGAAACCACCCAATCATCTGTCAAGTTGTGAGTGTATGAATAAGCTAATACATATCTGTCTATACAGTGGAATACAAGTCGCTGACTGAAACAAACAACAAACTACTGATAACATGCAACAGCATGAGTGGACTGCAGTACTTCCCATAAATGAAAGAAGCCAGAAACAAAAGATCACACCCTCTGTATAACTTGTTTGTATAAGATTCTTGTTGCTGTTCAGTCACTAAATCATGTCTGACCCCATGGACTGCAGCACACCAGGCTTCCCTGTCCTTCACCACGTCCTAGAGTTCGCCCAAATTCATGTCCATTAAATTGGTGATACCATCCAACCGTCTCATCCTCTGTTGTCCCCTTCTCCTTTTGCCTTCAATCTTTCCCAGCATCAGGGTCTTTGCCAATGAGGTGGCTCTTGGCATCAGGTGGCCAAAGTATTGGAGCTTTAGCATCAGTTCTTCCAGTGAATTTTCAGGGTTGATTTCCTTTAGGATTGACTAGTTTTATCTCCTTGCAGTCCAAGAAACTCTCAAGAGTCTTCTCCAGCACCAGAGTTGAAAAGAATCAATTCTTTGGCATTCAGCCTTCTTAATGATCCAACTCTCACATCCATAAATAACACTGGAAAAATCATAGCTTTGACTGTACAGACCTTTGTTGGCAAAGTGATGCCTTTGCTTTTTAATACATTGTCTAGGTTTGTCATAGCCTTCCTTCCAAGAAGCAAGCATCTTCTAATCTCATGGCTGTGGTCACCATTTGCAGTGATTTTGGAGCCCAAGGAAAGAAAATCCTTTCATTTTCATTGCCTCCACTTTTTCTGCATTTGCCATGAAGTGATGGGACTGGATGCCATGATCTTCGTTTTTTGAATGTTGAGTTTTATTTATTTATTTATTTTTCTGGGTTTATCCCCTTCCTTCTCTCTGGCGAAGCAGTGGCTGTTGAGGATCCGCTGCAGTGAGGATTTCACCATCCGGCCGCTGGGGTCCGAAACCAGCTTTTCTCACTCTCGCCTGAATGTTGAGTTTTAAGCCAGCTTTTTCACTCTCCTCTTTCAACCTCATCAAGAGGCTCTTTAGTTCCTATTTGCTTTCTGCCATTAGGGTGGTATCATCTGCATATTTGAGGTTGCTGATATTTCTCCCTGAAATCTTGATTCCAGCTTGTAACTCATCCAGTCCAGCATTTCACATGATGCACTCTACATAGAAGTTAAATAAACAGGATGACAATATATAGCCTTGTCGTACTCGTTTTCCAATTTTGAACCAGTCCATTGTTTCAGGTAAGCTCCTAACTGTTGCTTTTTAATCTGTGTATAGTTTTCTCAGGAGATAGTTAAGATGGTCTGGTATTTCCAACTCTTTAAGAATCTTTCACGGTTTGTTGTGATCTACAACAGTCAAAGGCTTTCAAGTAGTCAAAGAAACAGAAGTAGATTTTTTTTTAATTCCCTTGCTTTTTCTATAATCCAATGAATGCTGGCAATTTGATCTCTGGTTCCTATGCCTTTTCTAAACCTAGCTTGTATATGTGGAAGTTCTCAATTCAAGTACGGCTGAAGTCTAGCTTGAAGGATTTTGAGCATAACCTTACTAGCATGGGAAGGAAGCACAATTATCTGGTAGTCTGAACATTTTTTATCACTGCCCTTCTTTGGGAGTGGGATGAAAACTGACATTTTCCAGGCCTGTGATCACTGCTGGGTTTTCCAAATTTGCTGATATACTGAATGCAGCACTTTAACACCATCATCTTTTAGTATTTCATATAGCTCAGCAGGAATTCCATCACTGCCACTAGTTTTATTGGTAGTACTGCTTCCTAAAGCCAATTCCAGCTGAAGCCAAACTCATTTAAATAACAGACAGTAGACGTGCGGTGACCAGGGGCCAGGAAGGCACAGAGGATGGAAGAAGTGCAGAGGAGCACAGGGCACCCCAGGTAGATCTTGACAGGACTGGAATCCTAAAGTTTTGTCGTATGAAAACTACAACCCAATAAAATTGAAATCTAAGATTTCAGAGCAGTTCTGAGGGCTCTCAGGAGCAGAGAATTCTCATTCCTAGTGCTGGCACTCCCTGGGTGTTGCACATATGGTAAAGCACCATTGCTCACAGCAGGAGAAATCTGTGGTATTATCACATTCATGCCATAAAGAAGCAAACTGAGGCACAGTGAAAACAAAGGTTGTCCAGGCCACTGGGCAGGACTCAGAGATTCTGTCAGCTGGGTTCTGACACCAGCTCTCACCAGGGCTGAACTGGGCTGACTTTCTGCTGGTGTTTATAGAAGCAGAGAGGTACACTCTCAGGTGGGACATTACCCCCAGGTTTCCATAAGAACATTAATGTGTATGTATACGCATATGCACACATATATGTGTATATTATAGAAATACACATGCTACTAGTTCTCTGAGTCAGGCCACCAACATTCAAGCCACGTAAAGAATTCTGTGAAGCAAATCTATGCCTCCAACCACTCAATTTGGTAGGTGAACCTTCCAGATCTCCTTAAGTTCTGCCTCGAGCTGCACAGATATAGAAACCTAGAACTTACACATTCCATAAGGACAAAGTATAACCCTGTCACTCTGCATTTTTGAAAATGAGTCCCCTTGACAAAATTGCCCTCCACAGTCATTCAGAAAGTTCACGTCAGCCATTCTGACCATAAACAATTGTTAGTATGAGGAATTTGGCAAATGGCTAATAAAACACATAATACAGATAACTGATAATTCTTGTTAAAAGCTATGTTTGCTGAATTTTTAATGAAAAATTTCTAAATACGCCAAAGCTGAACACTTAGTACAATGAACCTGCAGAGGCCTATTTCTCAAACGGATCACTGCCCCAAATGTGGCCACACTTACTTAAGCTACCCTCCTTTTTTTTTTTTCTTTTTTGACGCATTTTAAAGCAAATCAGAGACATCATCATTTAATTCCTAAACACTTTCCCACGCATCTCTTAAAAAGAGAACTGTTTAACATAAACACAATGTTATTTTTATACCTAACAAAATTAATGATTCCTTGTTAAGATCTAACATACAATCCATATTCTAATTTCAAAAGTAATTTCAATAAGATATTTTTAAGAGTTTTCTTTTTTTCAAACTAAGGTTGAACAACACCCACTCAGTAACAGGTAAACATGATTCTCTGGTACATTCTAACTTAGACCAACACCTCCTTTTCACCCTTCTTTTCATGGCCCTGACATGTTAAAGGAACCAGTTGAGCTGCTGGAAAAACCCCACATTCTAGATCTGTCTCTTCATGGTGTACTTTAGCTGTTCCTTGACCTCACATTCTCGTAAACTGGAAGTCACTCAGAGGCCTGAGTCAGATTCAGGTGCACTGTCTTGTCCAGAGAAATCTGTTCCTGGTGGTGCATGCTTTTAGGGACCTCATCAGGAGCTGTAGGGCCTGACTGTCCCCAACCTGTCATCTAAATACTGAATCAGTTGGGAAACCTCTGAACCAAACATTCCTGCTCAAGTGAGGAGCCACACCACTTAGAGTCTTGGTCCTAAGTGTCTCCTGTCAGCTCCCAGCAGAACTGCCAGTCCTGGGAGCAGAAAATGCCCCCTCCCCTCCCAGCAGGACCAGGCCCTGTCTTTGGCCAGAGATCCATGTGACTTTACATGCTGCCTTTCATGCTTTTTTTACACAGAGCTCTTCACCCAAGAGGGCACCACTTATCCTAATGAGCAGGAGAAAAGACAAGCTGGATAATCATCATTTCTAATTGGATTACAGATCCATCAGATTGATTCATTATTTCTGCCCACGGCTGTCAATGTTTCACATGGCACCCCTATTAAACTAATATCCCAACTGCCTGTAGTGCTGTAGCTGTCAGATTAACTTCGTCCCAAACTGGCAGCCTCAGTCTTCTCCACCTGAAATCAGCTGGAGGGTTTGTAAGTCAAAGTGTGTGTAACCCTGCCCATCCTCTCCTCCATCTGGGAATCCATTCCACAGCCTCCTCCCATCCACACCTTGAGTTTGCATCTATGGAAACCCTCGTCTCTCTGATCCCTGTGAACAGCAGGCTTTCAGGCTTTCACCAGTCAGAAGACACAAAAGTGTTGTCATTCAGACTAAAGTGTTAGGGACTGATCGGGCTGTTTCCTTAACAGGGAAGAAGGCACAAATGAATGATATTAAGCAACCAATTTTCAGTCATCTATAAAACACTGCTGGAGGTGGGTTTGGTGGCAGGACTGCCTGTCATGTACCCAATGGCCATCTTCCTTTCTCTTTTACTCATAAAGCAGGTGGTTTATATGGGGCAGCAAACTGCTGAATTCAAAGACTACATTCCTCACCTCCTAGGGGTGGTGTCAGCCATAGTTTATGGTTGGCCCGTGCTAGCATCTTCTTCAGCCTGATAAACTGTCACAATTATCAGTAATTTTTTACATGGTTCTTTCAAAAGTGCTCTTAGTCTGACAAAGCATACGGTCACCCTAGGTAGTAGCAGTGACCCCAGAGGTGTTAAGAGGAAGTCATCTGGGAAGCAGCTTCTGGAAGGCTCATTAAAGGTGTCGCATTCAACTTCCATCACGGCTAGCGCCTAGGTCTCCTCCACTGCTGTCCTTCTTCCCTCTCACCACCTGGTATCTTGGTGGAGTGCCCTCTGTGTGCCATGCCTCCCTCCTCCCGCCCATAAGTCCTGTCTGTTGCACTTCCACACTGGCAAAGCACTGAGCTCCCAGAGCACAGATCAGCCTTCTCAGACTGACTTCTTTCTATTCATTCTGGTTTATAATTTCTATTAATAGAATGAGCAGGAACTTTAATATTCTATTTATTTTTGGCTGTGCTGGGTCTTCATTGCTGCATGCAGGCTTTTTCTGGTCGTGACAAGCAGGGGTTACTCCTCATTGCAGTGCACGGGCTTCCTCTTACCGTGGCTTCTCTTGTTGCGGAGCACAGGCTCTAGGGCGTGCAGGATGCAGCAGTTGGCAGCACGCAGGCTCGGCAGTTGCAGCTTCTGGGCTCTAGAGCACTGGATCAATAGTTGCAGTGCTCGGGCTTAATAGCTCTGTGGTATGTGGGATCTTCCTGGACCAGGGATTGAACTTGCATGCCCTACAGTGGCAGGTGGATTCTTACCCACTGTGCCACCAGAAAGTCTGAGAAGGGACTGTTTTAACTGGTAAAATTATATGTTTCTTTTCTAGCAGGTCATTTTAACTTGTCTTCTCTACATCCTCCTGTCTTGAAGTGTATTCAGTATTCAGTAATTTTGCTTAACTCTTCAGTCTGAACATCTCCCTGTTTTCAATAGTTAAGAAACTGCTCTGCATAAATTCCTTTTGTGTCTTCCTCTTCTTTTGCCAACAAAAGGTCGGTCTAGTCAAAGCAGTGGTTCTTCCGGTAGTCATGTATGGATGCGAGAGTTGAATCATAAAGTAAGCTGAGTGCTGAAGAATTGATGCTTTTGGACTATGGTGTTAGAGTAGACTCTTGAGAGTCCCCTGGACTGCAGGAGATCAAACCAGTCCATCCTAAAGGAAATCAATCCTGAATATTCATTAGAAGGAATGATGATGAAGCTGAAGCTCCAATACTTTGGCCACCTGATGTGAAGAGCCAACTCATTAGAAAAGACCCTGATGCTGGGAAAGATTGAAGCCAGGAGGAGAAGGGGATGATAGAGGTCAAGATGGTTGATAGCATCACCTACTCAATGGACATGAGTTTGAGCAAGCTCCGGGAGATGCTGATGGACAGGGAGTCCTGTGCTTCCCTGCAGGCGTACTGAAGTCTATGGGTTCGCAAAGTGTCGGACACCACTGAGCGACTGAATGATAACAACTTCTTTTGCATCTTCTTATTAGGTTGTATCCTTTACCATTTTACATTTCAATACTTGAAGCTAATCACCTCCTTCCTTCAGGAACAGGCATATTTCTCTCTAGTCTCTGCCTTCAGGAAACCCGCCCAGTCTGAGGGTCATAATCTGTGATCAATGGGACAAGGCCTCTTCAGCCAGCATTGCGGCTTCTTTTTAGCTTAGATTCCTTCAAGTCTGCACACTTCTCACCCCTCCCTGCTGTCCTGTGCCTGCAGGCTTTGCAGATCTGAAGTGCCTGCCTGGCCCCATCAACTGGGTGGGGCCCAGCGCTAGCCAGGCAACAGCACAGCCAGCGGGGAAAGGGCTCTGCCAAAAACACGAGCCCGCAAAAGAGAGACCTGACCGGCTGGTGAGGAAAGTGTCCCAGTCAGCTGAGTCCTAAGAAGTGAAGACCCAGGTGAAGAAGGGACAGGCTCTCTCCACATGAGCAGTGGTATGAACTCACTGGGATGGGGAGAGGATGAGCGAGTCAGTGAGCAGGAACTTGGAGTGTGAGGAAGGCAGTGGTAGACGGCAGAGGAAGTCTGCGACAGCTCCGCCTGAGGAGACACCTCACCAGATACGTCGCCATTTAAGTAGCAGAGTAGAGAATGGCTGCAGGGAGGGGAAGACCGGGGGGCAGAGAGACCACTTCTGTGTTCGTTATAGTAACCCAGGAAGAAAGGACGAGGCTTTGAACTAGAGAGAAGGCACAGGGCCTGGAGAGGTAAAGCTGGGTCTAGGGTGAACAGTAACCACTTGGTGAACGCATTCAGTCTCTGGGCTTCACATCTATAGACCAGTCTCAGTTCTATTCAATGACCTCCGTCTCTCTTGGGAGATTCAAGCCTGAACTTCCAGAAGCATCCCAAACACAATTTACGTGAAGCTAAGCTACTATAGCCCTGTTGAACCCTGGACCACTGCCTGGCACCATGATTTGTGCTACTGTAGTGGTACCCTTGTGGTTCTCCGGCTCGACGACAAGGTTAATGCAGGACTAGTTACACAGAACATCACAAAGGATTCTCCCAGAACCAGGATGGTTTCACTGGCTGAGGGCAGCTACTTGCAGGCAGCTACAGGGGCTACGACCTCATCCAGGTGATTGACTTCAACGCCTCCTTCTCATCTGGCTCCGCCCCAAGTCCAGTGAGGGGCTGTGCCATTTAAATGCCTCCTTCTTCCACTACACCACCCCTCTCAACTTCACTTCCTCCCGGGTTGGGGGTAGGTTATCTCACCTCTTAACTATTCAAATCATCTCCTAAGAATCTTTCCTCTTCATCCCTGTTTAGTCACTCATGCAGCTTGGATTGAGAACCTACTGTGTGCCTGGAGGTCCACACCTGTCCCGCTGTACTTGGGAGTCCACTGGGATGTGAATAATCCCCATGGGGGCGCCCAGGTTGTCTCACTTACAGATGAAGGAACTCAGAGCTCAGGATACTAAGGGAGGCCCTGGTCACACACAGAGTATGGACGCACAGAACACAATCCCACGTGCTTTATGACTGCAGGCCACAAGTGCTTCTTCCACGTCCTAATAAGAACACTGCCATCCCCATCTTGTTGTGAGACTCACGCACCTTCCAGAGCACCCAAGTACCCATAACAGGTCTCTCTGATGGTGCGTGGAGTCCTCCAAACCACCCCCTCCTCACAGACACAGGGGACCATAGGTCCATCCAGAAGGTCCCCTGTCCTCAGTGTGCTCGCATCTCCACACTGCTGCTGAGCACTCTTCCCTGCCTGGCTCTCTGCTGGTCTAATCCTACTCCTCCTTCACAGGGCAGTTAAACCTTCTCTCCCCACTCTGTGAGGCGTCCACCACCCCAGGCTCCCCATCTGCTGCCCCAGTGACTGGACCATCCTGAGTTCCTCTTACCTCTGGCCTTGTCTGGTCCTCAGCCAGTGTGGTAGACATGGAGCTGTGCCCCCAGATGCCCCTTTCAGGAAGGAGTGGGGTCAGCAGGCAGCTCTAGCTGGCCATTCCATCCAAGGCAGGACACGAGGCAGTCTGGGTCATCACTCCCTACCTCCTGCCTCCCAGGTGCTGAGACTCACACCCTGCACTCCAGAGGCCGTCTCAGCATTGGCCTCCAGAGAACTCAATATGGACTTTTGTGAACAGGCATGTAGACACCTGGGCAGACCTGTAACGCTCACACAGCTCCTCACACGCAGCACCTTCCTCTCTGTGCTCACAACTGTATCTGAGTGATGAATGAGGCTCAAGATAGACCCTGTTGTTGCTATTCAGTTGCTAAGTCATATCCAACTCTGCGACCCCGTGGACTGCAGCACACCAGGCTTCCCTGTCCTTCACTGTCTCTCGGAGTTTGCTGCCTTCTACTCAATACCAGAGCACCTGACCTGCCTCTTGAGAAACCTATATGCAGGTCAGGAAGCAACAGTTAGAACTGGACATGGAACAACAGACTGGTTCCAAATAGGAAAAGGAGTACGTCAAGGCTGTATATTGTCACCCTGCTTATTTAACTTCTATGCAGAGTACATCATGAGAAATGCTGGGCTGGAAGAAGCACAAGCTGGAATCAAGATTGCCAGGAGAACTATCAATAACCTCAGATACGCAGATGACACCACCCTATGGCAGAAAGTAAAGAGGAACTAAAAAGCCTCTTGATGAAAGTGAAGGAGGAGAATGAAAAAGTTGGCTTAAAACTCAACATTCAGAAAATGACGATCATGGCATCCGGTCCCATCACTTCATGGGAAATAGATGGGGAAACAGTGGAAACAGTGTCAGACTTTATTTTTTAGGGCTCCAAAATCACTGCAGATGGTGATTGCAGCCCTGAAATTAAAAGACACTTACTCCTTGGAAGGAAAGTTATGACCAACCTAGATAGTATACTGAAAAGTAGAAATATTACTTTGCCAACAAAGGTCAGTCTAGTCAAGGCTATGGTTTTTCCTGTGGTCATGTATGGATGTGAGAGTTGGACTGTGAAGAAAGCTGAGCACTGAAGAATTGATGCTTTTGAACTGTGGTGTTGGAGAAGACTCTTGAGAGTCCCTTGGACTGCAAGGAGGTCCAACCGGTCCATCCTAAAGGAGATCAGTCCTGGGTGTTCATTGGAAGGACTGATGCTGAAGCTGAAACTCCAATACTTTGGCCACCTCATGTGAAGAGTTGACTCATTGGAAAAGACCTTGATGCTGGGAGGGATTGAAGGCAGGAGGAGAAGGGGACGACAGAGGATGAGATGGCTGGATGGCATTACCGACTTGATGGACGTGAGTTTGAGTGAACTCTGGAAGTTAGTGATGGACAGGGAGGCCTGGCGTGCTGTGATTCATGGGGTCGCAAAGAGTCGGACATGACTGAGCAACTGAACTGAACTCTTCAGCAGAGGCAACAAACTCTGTTCTAGTACTATCCTCTGGATGTTTGCATTTCCCACTTCAAAATTCACATGTTGAATCCTACCCTCAAAGTGATGATATTAGCAGGTGGGGCCTTTGGCGGGGTGAGGAGACTGTCAGGATGGGATTAGTGTCCTTATAGAAGAGACACCAGAGAGCTCTCCCATACCTTCCTCCTGGTGAGGACACAGTGAGAAGAGGCCATCTATGAGACAGGAGGCAGGTCGTCACCAGACACTGAATCTGATGGCACCTTGATCTTGGACTTCCAGCCTCCAGAACTGGGAGAAACTCACGTCTGTTGTTTATAAGCCACCCAGGTACATCAAGTATTCTGCTATGGCTTCCTGAAAGGACCTCAACAATAAGCAAATATGAATAATAATTTGTGATTAGCTATTCAATGCCCCAGAGAGAAGACAGAGGAGCCTGGCATGCTGCAGTCCATGGGGTCTCAAAGAGTCGGACACAACTTAGTGACTGAACAACAACAAACTCAATGCCCTACCTTACAGATTCAGCTCTATTTGAGTGTGGACAAATACAAAACATCATAAAATATCAAGCATCAGCAGTACGTGCATACTTAACTAAAAATTAAAATAATAGTGAGTGCCTTCTTTTTCACACCCACATCCCTGTCCTCCTGTCACAGTCCACACTTTTAGAATTGCTATTTGGGGTTAACTGGAACTGTTAGCACTTTAAGGACTAAATTCAGGAAGCCACTGGGGATGTATCATAGGCAGAGTTTAGGGACAACTGAATGGTTTCTGCGACTGTGTTTCAGGTCTCGGCGTACCAACACAGCTCTCAGTTAGTTTGCCAAGAATTCTGAGTTAGCTCCGAAATCTGCATCACCGTCGCCATGAATGGCAACTTTGCGGTAGCATGACCCAGCCCATGTGAACGTTCTGAAGCCATGAGAATGCTAAGGACTCAGCTGTCTGGTGACCTGGCTGTCTTCTGACACAGTTATCTGAACCAGAATTCAAATCAGTTTGAACTCACTTATCTACTCATGTCCCTGGAGCCTGTGCTCTAAAAGTCAAGGCCTGTTTCTCCCTACCATCCCCACTCTGAGCCATCAAAATCATGTCAAAATTACACCAAGGGCAGGAAAAGAATGTCTCAAAAGCCACATTTACATTTCCTGCCTTTATTAAAAAAAAAAAAAGAAAGAAAGAATGTCATCTCTAAATTTTTCTGCAATAAACACAATGGATTTGGGCAGGTTTTAGGACAAGGAGGCTGAAAGCTCTTTGCCTGACCCCTGATGAGTCAACAGGCTGCCAACTTCCCCTGAGGAAATCACTGTTCAGGACTGAAGAGTGGAGGAGCAACTGGACACCACAGGAGAAAGAGGGGAATAAAGAGCTCCCTGTCAATGGTAAATGTCAAGCGTGCGGGTTCTGCCGTGAAGCAGGCTTTGTCTCTGAGAAGGCTTGTGTGTCACTAGGAGACCGGGGTGCCAGCTAAGGCTGGGCATCTTACAAGCTTGCATCTCCATTGCTATGACCCCAACACCGTGCAGCTAGCTCTAGACAAAGTGAAGGGGCGAAGCTCATTAGTAGTAAGAAGAGTGAGAATTAAGAAGAAAAAGATCCAGAGAAGCCCTGCCTTCCTCTTCACTCCCAGCGTCTCACTCTCCTTTCCCTTGCTCAATTCCAACTGTACCATGGGGCTTGGCCCCTGCTCTCACAGGGGTGTCCACGGGAAGCTGCGGAGCCGCCAGGGCCAGGCAGCTGTGCTCCGGATTTCCCCTGCAGCAACTGTTCTGTGGGGAGTGGAGTCAAGGAGAAGCAGTCTGATTTTTCCACTTCTTCTATTTGCTAGAGGGGCAGGGAAAACAAAAGGAAAAGTGTACCGTGGACCAGGGGCACTGTCACAGGCCACAGGGAACTAAGATGCCCTCGGGGTCAACACAGCCGGCAGGGCTGCAGACTTGCTCTGGGATGTGTAGGGCTGACACGCGCAAAGACAGATCGATCCTGGGTGGCTTGTCTCCCCTGCAAGATGGTCACGGTCTGCATATTAACACACAGCCCCAGACACTGCAGCCGACAGAATGCACAGCAGCATTTGGGTCTAAGAACACTGAGAGCTAGAATTAATTTCCACTTTAGAGGAAGCTACATGGAATGCAAAATGGTACCGCCTCTTGGAAGTCTTACCATATAACCCAGCAACTGTAGTCCTTGTTAGGAGCCGAGAACTAATGTCCATATAAAAACCTGCACTGTGATGTTTGCAGGAGCTCTATTCATAATGGCCCAAACTTGGAAGCAACCAAGATATCCTTCAGTAGGTGAATGGATAAATAAACTGTGGTTCATCCAGACAATGGGGTATTACTCAGGACACAAAAGAAATGAGCTATCAAGCCATGAAAAGACACAGAGGAACTTTAAATGCATGTTACTAAGTCAAAGAAGCCTGTCTCAAAAGGCTACATGTATGATTCGAACTCTACAACATTCTGGAAAAACTAAAGAGACAGTAAACAGATCATTGCTTCGGGAAGCAGGAAGAGCTGAACAGGTAGAGCACAGAGGATTTTTACAGCATGATATGACAAAGACAGGGACATATCATTACACCTCTATCCAAACCCGTACTGAATATACACACCAGGAGTGAACCTGATGTAAACTGTGGCGTCTGGTTGATGACAATGTGTCAGTGTAGGGTCAGCAATGTAATCAACATACCATCTAGTGAGGAGTGCTGGTAGCAAGAGAAGACTGTGAGAGAGGGAGGGATACATGGGTAATGTCTGTACCTTCCCCTCAATTTTGCTGTGAACCTAAAACTTCTCTAAAAAATAAAGTCTTGAGAAAAATAAAAGAAGCTACATTAGACCCAACTGTACCAAGCAAAGATTGCTGATACCTAACTCCAACTGTTCCCAAGTCTAACGTACATTACCTTGGAAACCAAAATCTGTAATCAGCCTGGTTTTCACTGGTTACAAGAATGTTCTGATGTATCAGCAAAACTAAAGAAAACTTTCTGGCATTTCACTTTGAGAAAAACACAGAGTATTAAAGTCAAATCTTGATTTCATCTTAACGTAGTTTAGATACCAAAAAAAGGCAGAAAACTCTTATTTAAGTGGATCCTTCTAATATATACAGATTTTCACCCATAGCGCACATAGTATGTCTTCTTGGAAGACATGATTTGTATGTGGTCATTTCTAACTTTAAATGTGACCAAGCCAATGTTGGTACCATGATTACATGCTTTGACAGAATGTCAACAACTCAAAATAATTCACTAGGCATGTAACCAAATGTTTAGCTTATAGACCCAAATCATTCCCATACATGCATTAATAGGTATTCCAATTAATTCCACGTGGTGAAGCTAAATACACAAGAGACTTCCCCTGCAGAAACCTGAGCTATACTTAGCATGGAATGATCTTACGACAGCAAGCTGGCATGATTTTAACCAGTTTTTCTTTGGATAACTGTTGGATTGGCATTTCACATTTGTTTGTAACTGAAAAAAAGAGCAAACTGAAAAACAAGAGATACTATATTTAATTCTACTCCACAATATTCTTTAAAAGCCATTTAGAAAGAAAAGGTAGAAGAAATACATTGAGGACAGAAACAAAGGTGAAGAGAGGAAAAAAGAGGAAGTGAAAGAAAACACAGGCTCCAGAAGCTTGGTGATGAATGCTATTTCAATATTCTGCTGTTTCCTTGGGCATCAGTATCAGAGTGACTTACCGTCTATCACCCTGGACCTTTAAGGAGACCTGTTAGTTACCATCTAACAAGGCTCCCCACTTTCTGTTGCAGCATTGGGAGGTTCTGCTCTGCAATACCCCCATCAGTAGGCAAATTATATTCTCAGAAGCTGCTTAGACGAAGAACTCTGTTACCTCATCTACCAGGTAAGAAGCTGAGGTTGAATTCTGACACCCAGGAACTAAAAGATTCCTTAGTCATGTTTTAAGAAAAGACAGAGCTTATTTTCACCTCGCCTTTCAATTACTTCCTAAGGGTCACCTCAGCACTGTGTACTGGAGAACACTGTTCTGTAAACAGACTTTTTAATTCAGCAAATTCTTTGATTGCGGGTGTGTGCCTGCCTGCTCACTTGCTACAGTTGCATCTGACTCTTTGTGACCCTATGGACTATAGCCTGCCAGGCTCCTCTACCATTCTCTAGGAAGAATACTGGAGTGGGCTGCCACGCCCTTTTCCAGGGGATCTCCCCAACCCAGGGATCAAACCCTCGACTCTTACATCTCCTGCACTGCAGGCAAATTCTTGACCCACTGAGTAACCTGGGAAGCCCTGAATGCAGGTAATAAACTCAGTTTAGTCTCAATCTCTGTTACTGCAAATGCTCAATTAGTGTACTGAGGATCTCAACTTCTACAACATAGTAAGCAGCCACCATGGCTCATGGGCAACCTGCAGTATTTGTGTGCACAGAGCTCATCCTCCCTTGGACTTTTCCCTTGGTCAACAGAGACTAATATTTGAGTATATTTCACACTTTCCTTTCTGTGGTCATGACTACATTACCTACAGATAAAATCAAGATGATATACTTGTGCTGAAAATCAACTGTTCCCTAATACCTAGAGCCAGACATCCTGCAATGTGAAGTCAAGTGGGCCTTAGGAAGCATCACTACAAACAAAGCTAGTGGAGGTGATGGAATTCCAGTTGAGCTATTGCAAATCCTGAAAGATGATGCTGTGAAAGTGCTGCATTCAATATGCCAGCAAATTTGGAAAACTCAGCAGTGGCCACAGGACTGGAAAAGGTCAGTTTTCATTCCAATCCCAAAGAAAAGCAATGCCAAAGAATGCTCAAACTACTGCACAATTGCACTCATCTCATACACTAGTGGAGAAGGCAATGGCAATCCAGTCCAGTACTCTTGCCTGGAAAATCCCATGGACGGAGGAGCCTGGTAGCCTGCAGTCCATGGGGTCGCTAAGAGTCGGGCACAACTGAGCGACTTCACTTTCATGCATTGGAGGAGGAAATGGCAACCCACTCCAGTGTTCTTGCCTGGAGAATCCCAGGGACGGCAGGACCCTGTGGGCTGCCGTCTATGGGGTCACACAGAGTCGGACATGACTGAAGCGACTTAGCAGCAGCAGCAGCATACACTAGTAAAGTAATGCTCAAAATTCTCCAAGCCAGGTTTCAGCAATACATGAACCATGAACTTCCAGATGTTCAAGCTAGTTTTAGAAAAGGCAGAGGAACCTGAGATCAAATTGCTAACATCCACTGGATCATCAAAAAAGCAAGAGAGTTCCAGAAAAACATCTATTTCTGCTTTATTGACTATGCCAAAGCCTTTGACTGTGTGCATCAAAATAAACTGTGGAAAATTCTGAAAGAGATGGGAATACCAGACCACCTGATCTGCCTCTTGAGAAACCTATATGCAAGTCAGGAAGTAACAGTTAGAACTGGACGTGGAACAGACTGGTTCCAAATAGGAAAAAGAGTATGTCAAGGCTGTATATTGTCACCCTGTTTATTTAACTTCTATGCAGAGTACATCATGAGAAACGCTGGGCTGCAAGAAGCACAAGCTGGAATCAAGATTGCCAGGAGAACTATCAATAACCTCAAAAATGCAGATGACACCACCTTTATGGCAGAAAGTGAAGAGGAACTAAAAAGCCTCTTGAGGAAAGTGAAGGAGCAGAGTGGAAAAGTTGGCTTAAAGCTCAACATTCAGGAAACTAAGATCATGGCATCTGGTCCCATCACTTCATGGCAAATAGATGGGGAAACAATGGAAACAGTGTCAGACTTTATGTTTTAGGGCTCCAAAATCACTGCAGATAGTGGCTGCAGCCATGAAATTAAAAGACGCTTACTCCTTGGAAGGAAAGTTATGACCAACCTAGATAGCATATTGAAAAGCAGATACATTACTTTGCCAACAAAGGTCCGTCTAGTCAAGGCTATGGTTTTTCCAGTAGTCATGTATGGATGTGAGATTTGGACGGTGAAGAAAGCTGAGTGCCGAAGAATTGATGCTTTTGAACTGTGGTGTTGGAGAAGACTCTTGAGAGTCCCTTGGACTGCAAGGAGGTCCAACCAGTCCATCCTAAAGGAGATCAGTCCTGTGTGTTCATTGGAAGGACTGATGCTGAAGCTGAAACTCCAATACTTTGGCCACCTCACGTGAAAATTTGACTCATTGGAAAAGACCCGGATACTGGGAGGGATTGGGGGCAGGAGGAGAAGGGGACAACAGAGGATGAGATGGCTGGATGGCATTACCGACTCAATGGGTTTGGGTAGACTCCGGGAGCTGGTGATGGACAGGGAGGCCTGGCGTGCTGTGATTCATGGGGTCACAAAGAGTCGGACACAACTGAGGGACTGAACTGAACTGAACACACTTATACATAGATAAGACCGCTGGAAAGAATTGTGTCCCCCAAAGTAGAGGGGGAAAAAAGTTGGCAGAATTCTAAAAGGGCCCAGGAAAGAAGGGAAACACAAAAAATTAAACAATTAGATTAAATATGATTATCTATTTAAATTAACCTGTAAAGTGGAGAAAAGGCTGTATATCAACAATCTAAAATGTTTTTAAATGATATATGACCTAACATAGGAAGAGGTTGCTGAATTCCAGGAACAACAATATAACACAACTCATCCTTTCAAAGCCTTTAAATTAGGATTAAAAATATCAGTCAGCGATCTGGACTATGGGAGCTTCCTCATGTCCCTTCCATTTTGCCATTTTTATTGTTCATCAGTTGTGTACAATTCTTTCCAAGGAGATAGGACAAATTGCTTGCTCCTTCCTAGGAAGCACCAGAAGTCAGGTGTCTAGATAGGGTTTTTATGAGTGCAAGGTAGCTGGGATTACTGCAACTCAGAGTCTGAAAGAGCTGCGTGTCCTGAGTGCCATCGATGACTCTGTGCTACACGCTTGTGGTAGCACCACATCTCTGGTGGCTGTCCAGAGATGAGTCAGACTGAAAAGGCTGTGCTTGGTTGGCATTTCTTGCTTTGTCTTTCTAGCACTCGTCCTCCCTTCTCCTGGCAATCAGAGCTGCTCCTTCTTAAAGTTCACAGCACACACTTTGGATGGAATGCATTCCTGCTCATTTCCAAGAGTAGGCACTTAAACAGGCATCATTCTTTTTGGCAAACAACCCAATTCATTCCAATTAGACTCAATCTGGGGGCCTTTGCTGGAATCCTTAGTGGATGGGCTCTCCTTCAAAGGGTCGCCAAATGTCATTATGAACCTCTCAGAAGCCATCTCTTTACCATGTGGGATAACCCATCTAAGCATTAACCTACATGGAAGAAGTACAAAGACTGGTCAATTCCTTGAGTGCCTGGATACACTCATGACTGCACTGATCTACTCCTGCGCTCTGTGGCTTCACGAATCAGTCTGTCTCTCATCCTGGTCTTTGCTTGGCTTTCATTTACTTCTGTCAACTTAAAGTGTGGTCCATTCTTTACATCTGATATTTTTAATTAAAATTCTATATTAAGTGAATATCAGTAAATTATAAAACTACATTAAAAAATACTAGCATGACTAAAGAGATCTGTAAATCAAGACACTAGACAAATAGTTGAAAAAGCTGAGGCTCCTTGGTTTGGGGAAGAAACCAAGTAGATGTCTTGCCCTCAGTGTTTTGAGGGATGCTATTCAGAAGGTCTGAATCCATGCGACCTCTTAAGGCATGCAGTGCCATCACCAGAATTATTCAGGTAGGGCTTGGTGACAAGCAGTGTTGCTACAAAAGGAACTCCTCCTCAGGGTGATTCTGAGGTCTAACTGACTCTCAGGTACTCTGAATGATGAGCCTATGACTCTGTAATTTGAAATGGACACTTCTTACTTATTCTACAATGCACCCTACAAACAACCAGGATGGTACATCAAGAAAACTCAGACTTACTCTGCAGAGGTCCAGGTGGGGTGGGAGCAGTGAAAGGGCAATAAGAACAAACTGTATCTTGAACAGATTTCTGGAATGCCAGCACAGAGCTCCAAGGTATATCTGGCAGTCATCGACATCCTACCCAACCTCTTCTCGGCTGGAAACCTTTCAGCAGCTCCACATAGCTGTGGGATAGCAGTTAAGTGCTACAGTCATAGGCTGACCTGAGGAAAGCCCACTGGAATTCAAGTTTGTTGACATCTTCCTACCATTTAGGAGGAGTGGGAATAGATGCCATCTACAAGGAGGACCCTGGGTGAAATACAGAGCACTCCTTGGCTGTTGTTAACATATTACTAAGCAGAACCTAGTGAAGAATTTGCACATCTTAAAAAAATGAGAAGAGTTATTACTCAGCTGTTCTAAAACGATTCTGTCTCCTTTGTTAATGTTGCCTTGGAATACATTTGTTGTTAATTATTTCATAATTAGTTCAAATTCTGGAATAAATATATTGCAGTTTTGTAACACAGGAATAGTAATATTCAACCGCAGGGCCACATTAAGGTAAACTGAAATTTGTACCTAGAGCATGCAGTTGATGAATCACCCCATGTGTACTGCATTTTATTTGTCAATGGTATTAATATACAGCTGGCCTTCTTTGGTGGCTCAGATGGAATAGAATCTGCCTGCAAGGTGGGAGACCCAGGTTTGATCCCTGGGTCGGGAAGATCCCCTAGAGAAGGGAATGGCTACCCACTCCAGTATTCCTGTCTGGAAAATTCAATGTACAGAGGAGCCTGGCAAGCTACAGTCCATAGGGTCACAGAGAGTCAGACATGACTGAGCAACTAACACTTTAATGTATAACTAGGAAGCACAAGCTGGAATCAAGACTGCTGGGAGAAATATCAATAACTTCAGATATGCAGATGACACCACCCTTGTGGCAGAAAGTGAAGGAGAACTAAAGAGCCTCTTGATGAAAGTGAAAGAGGAGAGTGAAAAAGTTGGCTTAAAGCTCAACATTCAGAAAACTAAGATCATGGCATCCGGTCCCATCATTTCATGGCAGATAGATGGGGAAACAGTGGAAACAGTGGCTGACTTTATTTTTCTGGGCTCCAAAATCACTGCAGATGGTGACTGCAGCCATGAATTTAAAGACGCTTACTCCTTGGAAGGAAAGTTATGACCAACCTAGACAGCATATTCAAAAGCAGAGACATTACTTCACCAACAAAAGTCTGTCTAGTCAAGGCTATTGTTTTTCCAGTGGTCATGTATGGATGTGAGAGTTGGACTATAAAGAAAGCTAAGCACCGAAGAATTGATGCTTTTGAACTGTGGTGTTGGAGAAGACTCTTGAGAGTCCCTTGGACTGCAAGGAGATCCAACCAGTCCATCCTAAAGGAGATCAGTCTTGGGTGTTCATTGGAAGGACTGATGTTGAAGCTGAAACTCCAGTACTTTGGCCACCTGATGCAAAGAGCTGACTCAATGGAAAAGACCCTGATGCTGGGAAAGATTGAGGGCAGGAGGACAAGGGGACAACAGAGGATGTGATGGTTGGATGGCATCATTGACTCGATGGACATAGGTTTGGGTGGACTCTAGGAGATGGTGATGGACAGGGAGGCCTGGCATGCTGTGATTCATGGGGTCGCAAAGAGTCGGACATGACTGAGCGACTGAACTGAACTGAGGCAGTTCTTCAGAGCTTTCAAAGCTCTCATACCTTTTTTTTTATTCGCTTATAATAGAAATTATGTTTGAGAAGAGGAATTTTTATTCCTTTTTACCTCTAGAGAAACTAGGATTTAAAGCAGTTTACAGGTGCTGCTGCTGCTGCTGCTAAGTCACTTCAGTCCTGTCCGACTCTGTGTGACCCCATAGACGGCAGCCCACCAGGCTCCCCCGTCCCTGGGATTCTCCAGGCAAGAACACTGGAGTGGGTTGCCATTTCCTTCTCCAATGCATGAAAGTGAAAAGTGAAAGTGAAGTCACTCAGTCGTGTCCAATTGGAGCTAAAGCTAAAATCCAATCTTCCAGCCCAATGCATTTTCACTTCCTCTACCCAATGCTCCCCTTAACTGTAACAACTGAAAGCAAATGATAGAATTCCCCTTGCTTTAGAAACATATTACATTCTAGGGACTTCCCTGGTGGTCCAGTGGTTAAGATTCTGTGCACACAATGCAGGGGGCCTGGGTTCAATCCCTGGTCAGGGACCTAGACCCTACCCGTGGCAACTAAGACTCCTCATGTTGCTACCAGGATTGCTTCTGCCTCAACTAAGATCCAGCACAGCCATTTTTTAATTTTTTAAATATTTTAAAAAATGTTATATTCTTAAACACAAAATTCATATATAAAAGGTGCTTGTGTTTAGGGTGATCAAAAATAAATGGGTACACTTTTTAAAATGTGAAACAAAGAAACTTCTTATTGAGAAAAAGGATATCTGAAAATTAGAATTCTGAACTGTTTTACTTTCATTTAAAGAGGAACTAAAATGGTGGTCAACAATGCCTTCATTCATTCATTTATTCATTTACTAATCATAACTCTGGCATGCTGTGAACCACAGCTCTTCACAGTAGCAGATGCTCCTGTTTCAAATATTTCAATACCTGCCCACATATCACAGCACAACAATGTGAAGTGAGGAAACTTCGAGGGAAAACAAAGGTGAGTTGACCATATAATTTGCAATCAAGGGCATGCTTGGTTCATATGCCTGATGTAGATAACTGTAAGGAAAGAAAATACCTCTCAGGTGAAAGGTAAAGCAGGGTGTGTATCAGGTGACAGGCTGGGCAACAACTTCCTTTTTGCCTATTTGTACCATCTTTGGCCTAAATATCTCACCCACTGCTAGACCAGGAACTGCTAGAGCACAGCAAAGGTAGTAGCCCCAGCAAACTGTACATGAAGCCGCAGGAGCACACATGTTGCTAGCTAAGCACACACCTTTTGACTGAAATGAACAGTAACACAGAAATTCACAATGCATGGGCATCTTAGCAAAAAGAGAAAATAACATATGCAGGGTTAACTCTTACCGAGGGTACCAAGGGTGCTTTAGAGTGCTGCTTCATCTCTAAACAATCCCACGAGGCTGGAAGGAATCGCAAGGTGTGGATGGGGATCAGACTCACCGAGCCCGTCAACCTGTTCTGCCAAGGACACTGGGTAAGAGGAGAACCAGAGCGCGAAAGTCCTGAGTCCAGAGTCATGCTGCTGCCCTGAAGGAGCCGCATGCTTCTGTGTCCACAGTGCTGCAGCAACATGCAGGCTTTATCAACAATACCTTACTTTTCCTCCAAACACAAGTATTTTGTCTACAGTGAAAAATGCAATAAGGTAATTTGCTAAGATGGTTGTCTAAACAATCAGAACAGTGGCCTAAAATCTCTTTATTCCTCAACCCAAACTTCTCAAAAAAATGCTGACCTTTCACTGCCCTGAGTAGACTCAGACTGATGGATGCTTAAAGCCGACCAGCTCTAGCTAATGCTCCCTCTCCCTTCTTCAAAAAGTCAGTGTTTTGGTTCAAGTATCCTGTGTATTTATACCAGGGGGTAATGTTCTACGTAATTAATAAAACTTTGTTTTCAGTTGAGAAGACAGCAAATAAATAAGGGGCCTAGGCATGAAAGCCAGCCAGCTCTGGGTCACGCAGCCACTCGGCAGTAGCAAGGTTAAAGCCTGCTCTGGAAGTCTTGGTGAGGTCAGAATAGACTGTACAGTGGTTCCAATGCTTTCTCAAGACAGCAGATAAATATTCACAAGGGGCAAAGGCAGTAAGAAAAGTCATAGCAACCTCTGTCTTCAAGAGAGCTGCACAACAAGCCAGAGAAATCAATAATTCTCTCAAATGATGAATAAAAAGGCTATGTCTCACTTAAAAAGCAGCTGCCTGAACAACAGAAATTTCAACTCCAAGAGGCCATTGTAGATACAAGTATTCTCAGGTTCTTCACAAGTAATGGAACCTATACATGTAAGTCAGATTTAGATAGATTAAACCCTCCAGAGGCCATTATTACCTCAAACCATTGACTTTACCTTTTGCAATTTTCATTCTTTAAATAATCAAGTAAAGGCAGCTTACCCACTGCCAAGGCAAGTCTGAGTGACAAGAAATCTGATGACCTATGTGATCCCTAGCACATATTTAAGAAATTCATCACATTTTCAAGGACTTATTGTATTAGCAAAGTTATAATATCTACAGAAATTTTTCTGTGATTTTAGTAAGATGAATCAGAAGTCAAATTCATCCCTCTAATGTGTTCCAATGTAAAAAGGTTATTGAAATATGAGATTCATTAAATGTGAAGCACTGGACTTCACACATTGTCTCACTGAATCAAATTGCATGTAGCATTACCAATGTGTCCCTTATACAGTTTAAACAATGCTGACAATTTCCAACTGATAGGGACTCACAGGGTAAACAAAGGCAGAGTCCTAAAATTTCAACAATCTGTTGTTTCTAAGGCTTGTCTCTGACTCACTAAGGATTTGTACCTTTGCTCTAGTAATTTCCCCATTTCCCTGCTAGGGGACAGGGGACTGCACCTTGTGCTGGGGTTGTGCTGCTACGCAAAGTGAAAGTGACTGTGGTTCAGTCATGTCTGACTCTTTGCGACCCCATGGCCTGTACAGTCCATGGAATTCTTCAGGCCAGAATACTGCAGTGGGTAGCTTTTCCTTTCTCCAGGGTATCTTCCCAACCCAGGGATTGAAGCCAGGTCTCCCACATTACAGGCAGATTCTTTACCAGCTGAGCCATTAGAGAAGCCCTATAGTCTGATGGTAACTTCCCATTCACAGGCACCATTCAGCACTGTGTGCTGCTGCTGTGGCTGTTCAGCCATCCTGCCTGACACATGCTGTCCCTCAGAGGACAGCGGAGAATGGCCGCTCATTCCCTTTCCCGCTGATGCGATGATCCTGGCAAACAGACTCTATGTTCCATAAAACAAGCATATTTCATCTAAATGGTATTGGCAGATCAATTCCTGGTGGTGGAAACACTTGGCTTGGTTCAGATATCATCACCCAGAACTCATTTAATATTTTGCCCAGTGGTCACCAAAAGTTTTATAAATCAGAAAATTCCATCAAGAAACATCCAGTCACTAGGTGTCTTGGTGCAGTGACATGCATCCCTGTCTGTACTCAGACCAGAGAAATAAGCAGGCAGCTTCCAGAATAACAGGCCAGCCTGGCCCGTCGACTTTGTTGAGTTTGTCTTTTGAACAATAAAGACTGAGTATTACAGCCTTTCAAATTCATTCTTAATTGACTGTTCCTTCACCCTTTGTCTTTGTTTTCACAAAAAGATATAGGGAAAAGATTGGCCTGGTTTCTTAGAAGTAGCTGAGAAACTTGAACTAACTTGAAATACTCCAGTCAGCCCCAGGCCCTCCGACCAGCTTCCAGGGCTTACTGGCAAGTTTGTGTAAAACTTCCTGCAAGAATACAGCAGTTCTTTCGGAGTCCCACACAGTGGTGCCAGATTTGGTTGCTAATTACAGCACGTGTGGAACTCCTTAAAAATCCACATTCGTGGGTGTCACTGTATGTTTATTACTGCTTGGGGGGCTGTCTATCACCACCTAGGGGGTTCCCGGCACCCTCCCACAGAGATAGTAACTTTCCTCACGTGAGGAAAAGATCTTCCTCCTTTCTTCTTTCCTTCCTCCCTTTCCTCTATTTTTTTTTTCTTTTAAAATATCTAATATGAAGAAAACAGAACCAGTTGCAGATGTTTTACATACACTTTCTCATACATCCACCCAACAGTCTTTTGAAATAAGCAAGATAAAAGATGAGGAAGCAATTATGGAAGCAGAGGCTCAAAGATGTTCATAACCTGCAATATCACATAATCAATGACTGGTGAAGTGGAGATTCAAGTCTAGACCTGTGTAATTTCAAAACTCTTGCTCTTTCTATTGTGTGCTTAGTCGCTCTGTCTCTCAGTCGTGTCTGATTCTTTGCGACCCCATGGACTGTAGCCCACCAGGCTCCTCTGTCCATGGAATTCTCCAGGCAAGAATACTGGAGTGGGTTGCCACTTCCTTCTCCAGGGAATCTTTTTGACCCAGGGATGGAACCTGGGTCTCCTGCATTGGCAGGTGGATTCTTTACCATCTGAGCCACTAAGTTGCTTCAAATATGAAGAAACTGAAATATTTGTTTAGAAAGGCAAATGGCTATTAGCAATTTTGTTCTTTTTTTTTTCTTTCTAACTTTCCTCTATGTGTGATCTTTGTCTATTCCATACATAACTGATAATCTATTCTACTTAATGGCCTATCTTCCTATCAGATCTCATATTATAGCCATTATAACCTCCTCTTTGTTTGTCATACAGGCCACCCTGGTGGCTCAGCAGTAAAGAGCCTGCTTGCAATGCAGAGACGTGGGTTGGATCCCTGGGTTAGGAAGATCCCCTGGAGAAGGAAATGGCAACCCACTCCAGTATTCATGCCTGGAAAATCCCATTTTCAGAGGAGCCTGGTGGGCTATACAGTTCATGGGGTTGCAAAGAGTCAGATATGACTCAGCAACTAAACAGACTTGTTGTCATATAACAGTTCGGAACTATGACACATTAGTAGGTTACTTACAAACTCCTCAGCTGTTAGAAGTTATAACTTTCAGTTACTCACTCCAAGAAACACGGTGATGGGGACCTGTCCTAGGGTGTAGTTGGTGTCTGGTCAGCCCCTTGTGCTGATATAATTCCACAGCAAGCCAGGGCTGGTACTTCTCACTGGATGGTCAAAGTCTGAGTGGCCAGGGCAGCTCACAATAAGGGCCTCTTCGGGTGAGGATCTAAAGCTTTCCACTGGTTGAAGCAAAACCAATGAGATGGGATTCGTACTTTGTACATTCTGCTGGGAGGCCCTGCAAGAAAGAGTGACCCTCTGCTGGAGAGGAGCAGTGCCTTGGAAGCCCTGATCATCCACCACACACACAGAGCACAGCGCACATTACACAGCAGCACTAACAGCAGAGCAGGTGCCATGTTGCACAGACTGCAGGTGGTAAGAGATGTGCTATAGACCGAATGTCTGTGTCCCCAACACTCATACCTTGAAGCCTAAGCCCGAGTGTGGTGTGTCTGGAGGTGAGGGCTTTGGGAAACAGTTCATTCAGGTGAGGCCATGTGAGTGGGCCCCCACGATGTCAAAAGAAAAAGAAACACCAGAGCACTCTTTCTTGGCTCTATGACAGTAAAGAGGTGGCCACCAAGGAAGAGTGTTCTGACCAGGAACTGAACCTGCATCACCCTGATCGGTAACTTCCAGCCTCCAGAACTGTGAGAAGTTAAGTGCTTGTTATCTAAGTCACCCAGCCTTTGGTATTTTGTTAGAGCAGTCCAAGCTCACTGTATAAGCAGAGACTGAAAAAAGTAGACAGATTAAAGAGCTATGTGTTAAGTGCATCAGTGTCCTGGCAAGAAACAGATGGTACATTAGCAAGGGTTAACTGACAAGGTTTATACGAAGAATATTTACAACAGTTATAGAAAGGGTTAGAAAATCACCAGTGAAGCTGTGAGAATAAGCACTAGTAGTAATGATCCCTTGGCCTGAAGCCAATTTGGCCAGAATCACTGATGGCCCCATCCAGGGATGAAGGTGTGCTTCAGACAGTTTGCCTAAAGTTTTCAAGCACTGCCAAAGCCATGGCCCAGCAGAGAGCGAAAGGGGGGGATTAAAAACCCCTACCCTCTCTCCTCTATGCCTCTTCTTGGCTATATTCATCAAAGAGGCCAAGAAGACCAGCCGATACCATTCACAGAGGCGGGCATCTTAGAGCACAGACAGAGCAAAAAGCAGCAGGAAATGGATCTGGAGGGACGTGAAGACAATCACCGGCATAATCTGTCCTTTTCACCATTTAGCAAACAATTTCTCCTTCTTTCAGATGTAAAACTTAGCATACCCAGCACAAGGAAACTCAGTCTCCATCAACCACTGTATCCTCATGGAATGTTATCCACTTAATCATACTTCCACCAGGAACCAAAATGATAATATGATGCACTTCCAGAGCCCTTCATGGAAAGCAGCAGAACAGAAGGAAGCATAAAGAGACAACACCGATGCTACAGACCCTCCTTTACAAGACCTGAATTCACCTTCCTAGCTTCCTTCTTCCACTGGATGCGCATGGCCCCCTCCCTTTAAGCTGGCATCTTGGCTCACAAAACTGTTCACTTGCTTGTCTGTTTATTAGTGTGAGGTAACTGGTATAACTGGTGTTTTATTTTACTGGATAGTCAAAGTATCTGCAGACTGGGGTCAAGAAGCAGGAGGCTGGGCATAGCTCTGTGGTGTGGCATTAAGGGTTTATGGCTTCCCTGGCAGATACAGGTAAACTCTATCTGACTATCTTTATTGATGGACACTGTAAAGACAGCACTACTCAACCAATGGGTACATGGCAGGTAGCAGTGGCCAGAGGCTATGCTGATTTATTCCAAGGAAGATACCACATCTGGTAGAGCAGCTGTGATTGTTATCACTGCTGATTACATCTGTGATAATCCAAGTCACTCTGCAAGATCCACCTGGCTTTTCCAGGAGCCAAATATACATGTTAAGAGAGGAGTGAGACAGGAATCCCCTCTTCCACATCCTGCCATCTCCACGAAGTCACAAATCTCTAACTCTCCCCAGTAATCCAATTCACTATTTTGAGGATATTTCCATTTGGGGCCTCCCACCGTAACAGTCCTCACTCCAGTGGTAATAGGACCCATGTGGGGTTCTGACAGTAGTATCACCTACGTAGGGTTCTCACAGTTATTAAATGTATTAATAGCCTCCAGGGCTTTGGAAATAGCCACAAGTGAAGCCCAACGGCCTAGCTGGACCCTCTGTGAACAGATTCATGCTGTGAATCTATTACCTGCTACCTTAAATCCATTTCTGGTCAACAGAAACAAACTATGTCTTTAGGGACTAATGTCCTGTCAGAGGAATTACCTAATAATCCCTAGGAAATCTGGGTATTCCCCCATTTCCCAGCGCACAGCTGTTCCATTAACAGAGCACAAGTCTTTCTGGGGGAGGCTTGAAATAGCCATGGTCTGCCATGTGGATGAACGGCAAGACAGGTAGAGGAAGGAACCCTTCAGGGATCAATGGGAGCTTAAAGCGGGCTGATGGGGACACAGTGGGTGAACGAAGGGGAGAGAGGGCAAGGAAAACCCAGCTCCCACACATGATATGTTGAGATTAAGGTGCTTTGAAACATTGAGTGGCAATGCTTAATAAACACTTAGATACATGAGTCTGAGCCAGAAATTTCAAATGGGAAATATTAGCAGTTAGTACTCTTGCCTGGAAAATCCCACAGATGGAGAAGCCTGGTAGGCTGCAGTCCATGGGGTCACTAAGAGTCAGACATGACTGAGCGACTTCCCTTTCATTTTTCACTTTTCATTCATTGGAGAAGGAAATGGCAACCCACTCCAGTGTTCTTGCCTGGAGAATCCCAGGGACAGGGGAGCCTGGTGGGCTGCCGTCTATGGGGTCACACAGAGTTGGACACGACTGAAGTGACTTAGCAGCAGCAGCAGTTAGATGGCAATTGAAGCTGCCAACCTGGATATGAACCTGGTGGAAAGGCAACCCTTAAGGAAGATCCTCCAGCATAGTATGAGAAAAATTACAAAAATAGGGTATTGTGGAGCCCAAAGGAAGAAAGCATTTCAGGGAAGAAGTGGTTCACTACATCAAATACTGCCGGACTTTCAAAACAGGAGAAAGAAAAAAATGCCTCTTTGATTTGGTGCCGTAAAGATAACCAGTGACCTTTGCAGAAGCTGTTTCTGTGGAACTCTGAGGGCAGAAGCTAGACAGGGTATTCACCCATGCTTCAAACCCCTCCATATATCAAGTGATTCTGTCCTTCAAAAACCAAGTGACTTTACATTTGGGGGCTTATTTTATGTGTTTGATGTGGATTCCTCGTTATCACATTTTTATGGCCCATATTCCAGTGACGATTACCCATTGGCAATTCTTTTGTTTAGCTTGATCCAATAAAGATTTGGCTCAAGCTTCACCCACATACCTGTGAGGTCTTTTCTAAAGGGTTCAGCTTCCAGAGTTGTTTGTTGCTTTGTGTGCTTTTGTGATGATGAAACAGAATTAGCAGGGAGACAATGGCAAAGCTCTTAGCATGCTAAAACGGATGCTCTGTCATTAACACAGCATCATCTATTGCAAAGAAAAACCAGCCTGGAATTCTTCAAACCAAACATCACAGCTTTAAATTCCTCCCTAGAACTATTGCCAGAGATTCATAAATTTGCGTGTTTTGTTATGCTTAGGTTTCCTGGGCATTTAATTTGCTTCTGAAATATTCACCTGTGCAGAGCAATCCTGTCTCTCTCCTATGAGTTCTTTCAGTCTTGGCTCTCTTTATCTGCTGGCTTTTGACAAAGCGATTCATAGTTGAACTATATTTGGAGATGAAATCGATGTATTAGGCTCCTTCTGGAGTTTAATTATTCCAGAAAGATAGGCAGATCAGAGTAAACACGTTACTTACTGAGTGACGTAAGCATTACAGGGGCGACAGGACCCCAGTGTTGACCTGTAAAGACCACTGATTAAGCAGAGAGAGTTTGGCTCACTAAGCACTAACCAGAGATTCAATTACCCATAATTCTATGATCAAGGTGAGTCTGAAACAGTAAAGCTAGGAGAGCTAAACACTGACTGACAGCACCAAGAGTCTACTAAAATCGCTTCTACACAATGATCCTGAGGAAACTTAGTCAAGAGATTCATTCCCATAGTCATCTCTCTATACATAAGTGTCATTCTTATAGTTTCTGCAATTCACATTCATTACAGAAGCTGTTTGGTCTTTCTGTAAGCCTGAATTGTTTCCATGCGATAAGAGTGTACACATGGTATAAATTTCATGTTGTGATTCCTGGTTTGTAGATGAGTCAGGATTCAGGCAGACAAATCCATCAAACCACTGACTTCTCTGTAGACAGAGGTTTTCATCTCAAAAGGAAACAGAAGCACATTTTTCATATGGAAGACAGAAGTGTGAAGAAGACTCATCCAACAGATTTAGAAGTGATAATGGATTCCAATTGAATAGAACCGCAGGCCAGGGTCAGCTGACCGGCAAAGAGCCACCACCAGGCTCCCCTCATGGGCTGCACGTAAGAACACAGGAGAATTCCTGGATCATATCCTCCCCTCCCTCTCCCCACGTCTGACCTGGTTCTCTGTAAGCAGTATATGCAAATAAAGAGCAGCTACTGCACAAGGAGGGAACAATGACTCCAGAAAACTACCCACAAGCAGTGTGCTAACCGCTCTACAGCAGCACCTGGGTCAGTACCATGGCTCAAGCGCTGCAAGGTGGCGATCAGGGACCCCCGTGCATCAGAGGCTCAGGGGCTGACGTCTTTATCATGGCCTCTCCAAGCAGATCTGCAACCTGAGTTCACTGCACCAGACCCAACTCTGTAACAGATCTGATTTCTGACAATGTCCTGCCTTTTTTTGTAGTGTCCAACTCCTGGACCTTCTTTCCTAGCTTCTCTAGTTATTGGTTGGGCATGAAGGCAATGTGGAGGAATTGAAAGTGATCTCTGCATTAAAAATAATCTGCAGTATGACTGCAACACTGTCAAGTTACATGTAAAGGTGAACGAGGTCGATAAAAAAACAATTTTTACATTTAGTGAGGCAGAAATTGAACAAATATTTTTCCTTTTTTAATTAGAACTTTAGAATGTCTAGGTAATTATTTTTCTAAATTAAAAGTGCTGCACAGTTTCATATAAAAAATCTTATCAAACCAGAATGTCTTTTGAGAACTTAATAATTAATTTTGAAGGAGACAGACTCCAGTAGACTCAGAAACATGGCAGCATAAATACTGACACAGACAAATCACGTGTGATTTTGTCCAATGGCCTGAAAATCTTTCTCAAGGTAAGCACTGAGGTATCAGGCTAAGAAAACCAAACAGAGCTGAGAACACCGAGAAGACAGCTCTATGGGGAAAGTAAAATGACTCATCATATTAAAGAAGCTAGAATGAGAGGAAAGAGAGAAAAAAAAATTTTTTTAACTCTAGTGTCAAGAATGTCTCCATCATTAGAAAAGATCCAGACAAGGAAGAAGGATGTGAGAGGGAGAGAAGGTATGCATAGGGTTTTTCGTCCCCATTTTTTTATTTCTGAAATGTGTTAAATATGCATGGATTTTTAAGAACAAAACATTTTAAATCAGGCATTCAATTTGCACAGTGCTGAAATGACTGAATGGACCTTCCGACGAGAAAACACCTGAAAACATGTGATCTTACTCACAGTATAAGCACAGTATAAGCACTGACAGTACTAGCAGTGCTCGCAGGACCCTCAAGGTCTGGACACTGAGCCGGTTTCCAGGCCATCTTGCCACCCATCTTCAGAGTGGCTTTGTGAAGCAGGTGCTACTATTCTCCTAGCTGAGGTCAATGAGACTCTTGCCCACGGGCAGAGGGCTGACAGTCTGGGCAGGAATACCACCCCATGTCACCTCCAGAGCTCACCTCCTAACCATTACGATAGACTGCCTCCTGCAAACTACTGCAAATTTTCATCTTCAGTCACTCAGAGGAAATAATTTTAACACTACTTCATGCAAAACGTCTTGAAAAACCAAAATGTTTAAAACACACAACAAAGTGGTTCTGTTTCACTGCTTTTAGCAAATTCTGGATTAGAAATGAAATGTGAATTTCTCAGTGCTGTTTTCATATTAAGGTATGTAGAGACATCTAATGATTTCAGAGGCAAGCCAGTGTGCAGAAGAATACTGCTTCGGTTCAGTTCTGTTCAGTTCAGTCGCTCAGTCGTGTCCGACTCTTTGTGACCCCATGAATCGCAGCACGCCAGGCCTCCCTGTCCATCACCAACTCCCGGAGTTCACTCAAACTCATGTCCATCGAGTTGGTGATGCCATCCAGCCATCTCATCCTGTCGTCCCCTTCTCTTCCTGCCCCCAATACCTCCCAGCATCAGAGTCTTTTCCAATGAGTCGACTCTTCGCATGAGGTGGCCAAAGTGCTGGAGTTTCAGCTTTAGCATCATTCCTTCCAAAGAACACCCAGGGCTGATCTCCTTCAGAATGGACTGGTTGGATTTCCTTGCAGTCCAAGGGACTCTCAAGAGTCTTCTCCAACACCGCAGTTCAAAAGCATCAAGTCTTCGGCGCTCAGCTTTCTTCACAGTCCAACTCTTACAATACTGCCTCAACAGGTTTAAATACCTTTTCTTTCTTTCAAATATGTTTCTTTATTAAAGTGGCCTATACTTCAGTAACCTTTTTAACAATCCAAAAGATAATGGAGATGGTAAAAAAAAAAAAAATCAAACTGTCTCAAGTTGGCCATGGTAAAACACAGCTATATGCTTTTCTCTGTTTCTCTATTATGAATGGTTTTCCAAATGCATCATGTGTTTCCTTAACAGATTTAGACATTAAATAAATGAGCCACTGCCTAAAGTTCACAGTTAACAGTCTGGGATTTGGTTGGGAAGGTGCTTTGTGCAAAACACAGCAAATCATCAGAATATATGAGAGTCTGGAGAATGATGTATTTCTTTCTTTAGGATGTACTTTGTGTGCTTAGTCGCTCAGTCATGCCCAGCTCTGTAACCCCACGGACTACAGCTTGCCAGGGATTTTCCAGGCAAGAATACTGGAGTATTGCAATTTCCTCCTCCAGGGGATCTTCCCCACCCAGGGATCGAACCCATGTCTCCTGTACTGCAGACAGATCCTTTACGCACTGAGGCACTGGGAAAACCTTTGGATGGTCTTCACTTGCCTCAGCTACTAGAAGTCATCTGACCTGTGAGATGGTGATGTTGATGATCACTGTCAACATCAGAGACTTGGTGTGAGGGAGAAGTAAGAGACTGTACCTAATGGCCTTCAGTAAGTGCTCAACAAACTGACTACATGAACAAGGCTTCAAGAGTCTGGAAGAGACAGTGAAAGCCCAAGACCTAAATGAAAAAATGCATTCAACAAGGATTTCATGATAATGTAGATGGAAACCGATGAGTTAAAATTTGCAAAATCTATTTGAAACTCTAACAAATATTTCAATTTCCCCCAATATTTTCATTTTAGTGAGTCAAGAGAAAACATCAATAAAATGAATATCTATATTCAGGAAGAATTTTTCTCCAATTTATATGATTCATCTAACTCATCACCAACAGAGTGAACCCCCCCTCTTGCAGGTTTTTATTTGTTTGTGTTATGATCAGAAAATTATTCCCTGTTCATAATGGATTTTTACTGAAGCAGTTTTGTTTGGGGTTTCATTTCATTCCTGGAAAACTCACTGCTTTTTTTTTGGCCACACCACATTGCTTGCAGGATCTTAATTGCCCAACCAGGGATGCCCAAGGATTGAATTCAGGCCACAGCAGAGAAAACACTGAACTCTAACCACTGGACGAACAAGGAACTCCCTCAAGACTTTTTTTTTTTTCCATCTGTTTTACAATTTTGTAGACTCAGGCAGGGTCTTTTACATAAAACTGGCTTGTTTTTTCATAGTTTCTGTTATTTTTGTAGATAATTTGTTTAATTTTCTTTTCATAGATACTATTTTTAGCAAAAAATTATAATTCTCTATTTCCTCATCTTTAATTTGGTTGGTGATTAGTGAGTAGTGAAAGTTGCTCAGTCCTGTCTGACTCTGCGACCCCATGACCTGTAGTCCATGGAATTCTCCAGGCCAGAATACTGGAGTTGGTAGCCTTTCCCATCTCTAAGGGATCTTCTCAACCCAGGAATCGGACCCAGGGCTCCCACATTGCAGGTGGATTCGTTACCAGCTGAACCACAAGGGAAGCTTCTGATTTGCTATTGGTAAATTAAGACAACAATAAGCAAGGTAAAAAACACTGAAAACAAATTTCTCAGAATAGGAGCATGAGATGCGTTATCAAGCATCTCCTGTGTGTGTGCATGCTAAGTCACTTCAGTCGTGTTGCTTCAGTTGTGCAACCCTACTGACTGGAGCCCGCCAGGCTCCTGTGTCTACGGGATTCTCCAGGCAAGAATAATGAAGTGAGTTGCCATACCTTCCTCCAGGGGATCTTCCCAACCCAGAGATCAAACCAGCATCTCTTACATCTCTTGCATTGCAGGTGAATTCTTTATCATTGAGCCACAAGGGGAATATCTCCCAGAGTTGTTACAAACACTGTAGCCACTGTTCCAACCATTGTCTGAAAATATACAATGGAAAAACAGTTCATTCACCCTAAGAGTATGTTCAGTTAAGTCCAGTTGCTCAGTCGTGTCTGACTCTTTGCAACCCTATGGACTGCAGCACGCCAGGCCTCCCTGTCCATCCACCAACTCCCAAAGCTTGCTCAAACTCACGTCCATGGAATCGGTGATGCCATCCAATCATCTCATCCTCTGTCAACCCCTTCTCCTACTGCCCTCAATCTTCCCCAGTATCAGAGTCTTTTCAAATGAGTCAGTTCTTTGCATCAGGCGGCTAAAATATTGGAGTTTCAGCATCAGTGTCAGTCCCTCCAATGAATATTCAGGACTGATTTCCTTTAGGATGGACGGGTTGGATCTCCTTGCAGTCCAAGGGGCTCTTAAGAGTCTTCTCCAACACCATAGTTTAAAAGCATCAATTCTTCAGCACTCAGCTTTCTTTATAGTCCCACTCTCACATCCACACACGACCACTGGAAAAACCATAGCCTTGACTAGACAGACCTTTGTTGGCAAAGTAATACCTCTGGTTTTTAATATGCTATCTAGGTTGGTCATAGCTTTTCATTGAAGAAGCAAGCGTCTTTTAATTTCATGGCTGCAGTCACCATCTGCAGTGATTTTGGAGCCCAATAAAGTAAAGTCTGTCAGTGTTTCCATTGTTTCCCCATCTATTTGCCATGAACTGATGGGACCGGATGCCATGATCTTAGTTTTCTGAATGTTGAGTTTTAAGCCAGCTTTTCCACTCTCCTCTTTTACTGTCATCAAGAGGCTCTTTAGTTCTTTGCTTTCCACCATAAGGGTGGTGTCATCTGCATATCTGAGGCTATTGATATTTCTCCCGGCCATCTTGATTCCAGCTTGTGCTAAGAGTATGTTAGGGAAATTAAATACATAGTCTTGTTGAGGCTTTGCAAAGCAAAGTAGGCCTCTGACCTTGCTTCTAACCTGCCTGGACACTGCCCTGACTGAGTTGACTCTGAGTGACTACCTGCTGTGAGTGCAAGACTTCCAGCACCATAGATAAGATGGGGGAGAAATCTTGAGACTGTAGACCCCTGGAGGGGGCCTGGGCAACCAAGCCCCAGGCTTGGCAACATTCCAAGTTTTACATGACAAAACCAACAGCATTAACTTGAAACCAGAGCTGTAATTTGGTCACAGATTGATGATGAAACAGTTTGTGTCCTGGAATTGTAAGTGGGAATCCCAAAGGGCAATCTTTGGAGACTCACGCATGGAGCTGACGCTGCCTGGGACCCTTTCCCAATTGGGACTCCAGATGTACTGTGACACGGGACTTAACCAGCACAGTTTAAGTCTGGATGTTGGTCAAAACCCAATTTGGTGATGGATTCTGTGCTCTTTTCTATTTCTCTTTTTCCCCCTAATGTTAGTGTGTTGAAAGCAAGCTAGATAATTCTGTAATAAATATCTGTATTATTTATTTGTATATAATAACTGGCTTATTTTGTTAACAAATCCTTTGAACCTGTGATGAAAGTGAAAACTTTCTGCAAAACAGAGTATTAATGGAATTAATAAGGCATGCCATGTAAAGTGGATAACATACTATGTAACTCAATAATTCAATAAATAAGATCTGTTTTTACTTTGATTAAAGGCATCAATATATGAGACAAATCCACTGTAATGAAGCACATGAATCCCTTTTCTTGACTTAATGTAAACACAATAAAACCCAGCATAACAAAACAAAAAATTCACTTAAATAAAATTATGTTTTAAATATTTCAAGCCTTTTAATTCTGACAGACTACTGACCATCTTTGAGTGTGACTCATTGACGACCCTGCACCATCCTCGTCATAAAAGGTGTACCTCACCGCCTCTCTCCTGCTTCTTCTAGGGCACTCTGGCCATCACTGCCCACATGCTTGGGCTTCACCCATCCTGGAGTTTCTACCTTTTTTCTATAGAATCATTTAAATTCTTCAAGATCCTTCTTTCCACTCCCACATTCAAATCCCATAAGAAACTCTCTGAGGTGCTCCTGACTCACATGCTATAAGCATCTCTCACGTCTGGTATGCCCTTATATAATTCAAATCTTGATATTTGATAATGCCATGTTTCATCTTGCTGAGTTGTTTTCGCTTCCATGTGTTTTTTTCCTTAGTAATATATCATGGACCATGGAATCAGACAACACCAGGGGGCAAGATATAAGTTAAGCTGTGTTAGGTCCAGAATGATTAACGTAGAGCGAATGTCATTTTATTAATACAAGCAAGTGAAGAACTTCTTTGCATCCTTTGGGTTCAAACTCCTTTAGTGCTGTTCCCCTCTCTTTGCAAATCACTCTGTCTCCTCCAAAAAATGTCTCTAGGTTGCACTATGTTTTCTCCTTTTATTTACTTTTTTCACGTTGGGAACAAGCCTAACATGACTCTGTTGTTTCCAATATACCCGGACTGGCTAGTTTTTTGAACGTAAAATAAAATGCAACCTTTGGAAGGCTATTTATCTGTCTTTAGAAAAGGTCATGGGAAGAATGCCACAGAATTTTCAAATGTTTCATCCATCAAAAATGCAGGTCCCCACTGATTTCTTCCTGAATTGTCAATTTCCAAACAGCCTCAGGGACAAGACTTATTCTATGAGAAGAAATCCTCAAAATGGCAAAGGATGAAGTGATAAATGATTTTTTCTGGTGTTTTCCTTTGGGGAAGATAGTCAACTTGCTCTTAAGCTTCAGGCAATAGCATTTCTTGAACAGCCTGGACAAAAAGAGTTGGTGGTAATAATGATAATGTGAATTTGGCAACAGTATTTAAAAAAAAAAATCACTCCCTAAATATGAGTTCCCTACAAATGACCTGTGCTGAAGAAAACTAGCAAAGCCCAGAAGGAAACTGACTTACCTCAAAGCAGGTTGTCAAATACAGTAGCAAATTCTGGTTGAATGAAATATTTTTCAAAAGGAAGTAGAAATATTAAACCAAAATAAACCTCCCATCTGGGTCCAATATCCAATAAACTAAAAAAATCCTCAGCAAATCTCCTAGATTTAATCATTTCTACCACTATAAAGAATTATATTTAATGAGGAAAAGTGATTAAGCAATACACTAAAAGGGTTCTAGTTCTTGGAGCATACTGAGCATTTTTCGGCCATTTGTCAGGTGGAAAGTGCTCTGGTGAACACAACTCTGCCTCCCTCTGGTTCTCACTCTCCTATTTTCACATCACCATCCAGGAAAATGTCTGCCTTACTCAGTTCGTGTCTACCTGTCCTATGTCCCACAGGTTCCAGATTTCAAAATGAATTTTATCTTCATGGACAAGTGTCATGGCAGCTAAGGATAGCACTGCTATGCATTAAATAGTAAAGCCGTGTTCCACAAAGGGTCACAAGCCCTAGGTCCAGAGATAACAAAGGACCCGTGGTCTGTGTGATACGCACATGTGAACAGCACTTAAAACGAAGTGTGATGAGTCCTGAGAGAAGAAGTACAAAGTGCAGAGAGGACCAGACCCAACCTGGCTGTCATGGCAAGTTCATGGCCCAGGTGAGCCCAAGAAGCAAATAGGAGTGAACCAGGGCACATAACACACACATATATACATGCACACACATAGACACATGCCTACATATATGTGCACACCCAAGGACATGCTCGTGTGCATCCAGTCATGTGCCTGAGACATAGGCACACATAAAATACCATGTAACACACGTGCATGTGAGGTGTGCGTGTACACACAACACATGGATGCACGTCTACACACAACGCACCCACACAGCACACCCCACGTAGAGGTGACAGTGGAGGAACTCTCTGGAGCATTTCCTACCCATAAAAACTCTGCATGTTTGGAGAAGAGAAGCTGAGAGAAAGCACTGCCTGAAAGAACTTGGGTTATTATTGGATGTCAGAAAAAAGAAGGGATGAGAGGAATCATTTTGCATGCTGTCATTTCTCAGTATGAATTCCTAAATGACTAACCCCGTGGCTGTCGGTCTCCCAGGCTGAGGAAGAGGGCAGCTGACAGTCTGTGGGTCTGCGGGTCAGACTCTTTGAGAAGGAAAGGAGTTTGGTAAAGGGTCAATGGTTACATGTAGGAAAAGCAGAATCTTTAGAGACCAACTTAAGCCAATCAGTTCTTTCATCAATATTGAGGGCTTTAGCTCAAACATTATAAAGACGTAGGAGTGCTACCCTCCCACTCCTGCAAACTGGCTTCTGAACGCTACAGCTTTTCACCCCTGGTGATTCAACTGGATCTTTTTATATCTTCATCTCTCTCTTCTTCATATTCATGTTCTCATTCCATTATTTGGCATATTTTCAAGTTTAATTGCATGTGTTTTAAGGTTTTTCTGCTCCTTCCATCATCTCTGTCATTTCCAGGTCTGTTTTTATTAATTTTTCTCCTATAAGTACATCTTTTCTTCTTCTTCCCATGCCTGATGGGTTTTGACTGATGCCAGGCACTAAAAACGTGACATTGTTGAGTGCTGGGCATCCAGTCAAAACCTGTAGGATTACTGTGTTTATATGATTAGCTAACCTCACCATGTTTATGAACACAAGAATTACACTATTGGTGAGGAAGGAAATACACAATATATGAAAGAAATACAATATACCAGGAATAAATGAAACTGAACCTAAAGATCTTCTATCTCCTTTTCCTCTAATAACACTTAGGACTATACATCTTTCATCTAATTTTGAGGTAGTATAATACCAAAGTAATTGATAAATGAGTATTTTGACATCCAACTATCCAAAGTCAAAGATGAATGGATAGGGCAGCTACACACTCAGAAATTGTGGGAATTTCTTTCATAATTTCTGGTATCAGTAGAAATACAGTGGCTCCTCACAAAAAGGATGGGCAGAGGAGTTCACACAGGCTGCTCAGTGACTACGGGAACTACTGACCATTTTAGGGGCTGCTATTCTTCACCGCTATTTTCCCCAGGATGTGCATCTTCAGAACTGGAAAACAATATCAATGTCTCTCTCAGTTGGAGGTTTTTCCAAAACACTGAAGCATTTATGTGCAGAGCATATTGTCTTTTCCCTTTTCTGCCCCCATGTTAAAAAAAAAAATTATCTAATTTTCTATAAGCCAAGTCAGAGAACCCTGGACCACAAACCAGAAACTCACAGAACTAGTTCTAGCTTGAGTTCCTTCTCAGAAAATAAGATTAACTTAAGCAATGGTTTTGCTGCTATGCTGCTGCTGCTGTTAAGTCACTTCAGTAGTGTCTGACTCGTTGCGACCCTATGAACCATAGCTCACCAGGCTCTTCATCCATGGGATTCTCCAAGCAAGAATACTGGAGTGGGTTGCCATTCTCTCCTCCAGGGGATCTTCCCCACCCAGGGATCGAACCCGCGTCTCATGTCTCCTGCACTGGCAGGCAGGTTCTTAACCACTAACATCACCTATGAAGCCCCTTTGGGTAGCCTTTCCTTTTTCCAGGGGATCTTCCCAACCCAGGGATTGAACCCAGCTGTCTCGCATTGCAGGTGGATTATTTACCAGCTGAGCCACAAGGGAAGCCCTTTGCTGCTATAATAGTTTTCAAAAATAAAAACTGGTGCTACTTAAAAAAATAATCCACACAAACTCCCCAGACAAGTATGTCTGAAAAAAAGTTTTGTGCTGGTCAAACCTGCTACTGAATGGAAGAAACACATAAACGGGTGGGCGGGAAGGAGGCGGGAAGGAGTCATCTCTGCTAAGGAAGGGCAGATCAGATCACTGTCTTCCCACAAGGTCTGAGAATCTGAATGACAATGCCTGGTTTGTACATCTGGGTTTTCCCTGCAGCTACTTTCTTTAAGAAAACAAGAAACTCTGCATCCTACTTTCTGTCAAACCATATATAGAAGAGTCTCACCAGGAGATTTTTGAGGATTATGAAGCACAGCCTAGAAACACCTATTAGTAGAGGTCTAAAGTGTGTGACAAGAAAGTGTACATATACAATTTCCCTTTTAAGGAAAAGAATTTCCTTATCACTCGTCATGAATATACTTTTTTAAAAAATTCAACACTTGGAATATACATGTGTGCCTGATGACAGGTAAAAAGAGAATCAAATATAAATATAGAGAGGTCCCAGAGAGAGGAAGAGACGCTTACACCAAAAGTTAGTTTGTTTTATTTTAAGAACATAGGGAATGCATTCTATGTTTAAGATTTGCTCAAATGTTTCTTTTTCAATTACATTTTTTTTTCATCTCAAATAGACAATTAACACTATCCATTGTAACTGTGGTATTACCACAATTAATGGCATTATTAATTATATTGAGTTGGCCAAAATGTTTGTTCTGGTTTTTCCATAAGATGACAGATGGAGAAAAACTCCAACGAACTTTTTGGCCAACTCAATAGTAGTTTATAAACAGTGTAACATCGGATCAATGGTAAAGAGCCTGCCTTCCAACGCAGGAGTTGTGGGTTTGATCCTTGGGTCAAGAAGATCCCCTGGAAAAGGAAATGGCAACCTACTCCAGTATTCTTGCCTGGGAAAACCCATGGACAAAGGAGCCTTGTGGGCTACAGTCTATGAGGGTGCAAAAGAGTCGGACATGACTTAGTGACTAAACAGCAATAACTGTGATGTGGTATCATTACAACTAATAACAGTATCACTAGTTATATGTAAGAGTACTGTATAACACTGGACATTAATAACAGTATCACTAGTCACATGCTGTGATAGTACTGGATAACAGTTGACAGTAATTAACAACTTCCACTGTGATTTAGTATTGCTACAATTAATAATAGTATCATTAGCTACATATTGTAATAGTATTGTATTTGCTATTTGCTAAGTCACTTCAGTCATGTCTGACTCTGTGCGACCCCATAGACAGCAGCCCAGCCGGCTCTGCCGTCCCTGGGATTCTCCAGGCAAGAACACTGGAGCAGGTTTTCATTTCCTTCTCCAATGCATGAAAGTGAAAAGTGAAAGTGAAGTTGCTCAGCCGTGTCCAACTCTTAGCAACCCCATGGACTGCAGCCTTCCAGGCTCCTCCACCCATGGGATTTTCCAGGCAAGAGTACTGGAGTGAGGCGTCATTGCCTTCTCCAATAGTATTGTATAACACTAGACATTAATTCAGAGAAGGTGATGGCACCCTACTCCAGTACTCTTGCCTGGAAAATCCCATGGATGGAGGAGCCTGGTAGGCTGCAGTCCATGGGGTCGCAAAGAGTCGGACACGACTGAGCGACTTCACTTTCACTTTTCACTTTCATGCATTGGAGAAGGAAATGGCAACCCACTCCAGTGTTCTTGCCTGGAGAATCCCAGGGACCGGGGAGCCTAGTGGGCTGCCGCCTATGGGGTCCCACAGAGTCGGGCACGACTGAAGCAACTTAGGAGCAGCAGCAGCAGACATTAATTAACAACTTCCACTGTGATTTAGTATTGCTACAATTAAAAATAGCATGATTCAGTTCAGTTCAGTCGCTCAGTCATGTCCGACTCTTTGCGACCCCATGAATCACAGCACGCCAGGCCTCCCTGTCCATCACCAACTCCTGGAGTTCACTCAAACTCATGTCCATCGAGTCGGTGATGCCATCCAGCCATCTCATCCTCTGTTGTCCCCTTCTCCTCCTGCCCCCAATCCCTCCCAGCATCAGGGTCTTTTCCAATGAGTCAACTCTTCGTGTGAGGTGGCCAAAGTCCTGGAATTTCAGCTTCAGCATCAGTCCTTTCAATGAACACCCAGGACTGATCTCCTTTAGGATAGACTGGTTGGGTCTCCTTGCAGTCCAAGGGACTCTCAAGAGTCTTCTCCAACACCACAGTTCAAAAGCATCAATTCTTCAGTGCTCAGCTTTCTTCACAGTCCAACTCTCACATCTATACATGACCACAGGAAAAACCATAGCCTTGACTAGACGGACCTTTGTTGGCAAAGTAATGTCTCTGCTTTTCAATATACTATCTAAGTTGGTCATAACTTTCCTTCCAAGGAGTAAGCGTCTTTTAATTTCATGGCTGCAATCACCATCTGCAGTGATTTTCGAGCCCTAAAACATAACGTCTGATACTGTTTCCACAGTTTCCCCATCTATTTCCCATGAAGTGATGGGACCAGATGCCATGTTCTTAGTTTTCTGAATGTTGAGCTTTAAGCCAACTTTTTCACTCTCCTCTTTCACTTTCATCAAGAGGCTTTTTAGTTCCTCTTCACTTTCTGCCATAAGGGTGGTGTCATTTGCATATCTGAGGTTATTGATATCTCTCCTGGCAATCTTGATTCCAGCTTGTGCTTCTTCCAGCTCAGCATTTCTCATGATGTACTCTGCATAGAAGTTAAACAAGCAGGGTGACCATATACAGCCTGGACGTACCCCTTTTCCTATTTGGAACCAGTCTATTGTTCCATGTCCAGTTCTAACTGTTGCTTCCTGACCTGCATATAGGTTTCGCAAGAGGCAGGTCAGGTGGTCTGGTATTCCCATCTCTTTCAGAATTTTCCAGTTTATTGTGATCCACACAGTCAAAGGCTTTGGCATAGTCAATAAAGCAGAAACAGATGTTTTTCTGGAACTCTCTTGCTTTTTCAATGATCCAGCAGATGTTGGCAATTTGATTTCTGGTTCCTCTGCCTTTTGTAAAACCAGCTTGAACATCTGGAAGTTCATGGTTCACGTATTGCTGAAGCCTGGCTTGGAGAATTTTGAGCATTACTTTACTAGCATATGAGATGAGTGCAATTGTGTGGTAGTTTGAGCATTCTTTGGCATTGCCTTTCTTTGGGATTGGAATGAAAACTGACCTTTTCCAGTCCTGTGGCCACTGCTGAGTTTTCCAAATTTGCTGGCATATTGAGTGCAGCACTTTCACAGCATCATCTTTCAGGATTTGAAATAGCTCCACTGGAATTCCATCACCTCCACTAGCTTTGTTCATAGTGATGCTTTCTAAGGCCCACTTGACTTTACATTCCAGGATGTCTGGCTCTAGGTCAGTGATCACACCATCGTGATTATCCGGGTCGTGAAGCTCTTTTTTGTACAGTTTTTCTGTGTATTCTTGCCACCTCTTCTTAATATCTTCTGCTTCTGTTAGGTCCATACCATTTCTGTCCTTTATTGAGCCCAACTTTGCATGAAATGTGATTTAGTATTGCTACAATTAAAAACAGCATGATTACATGTATAGAATAAACAGTGTTAGGTTTATGATTGTGCTATTGCTACCCTTCCTTCCAATTCCCTCTGAGGATGACAGGCAAGTGAGACATTACCAACCTACCAATTAACCATTCAATTTCTGAAAACGCTGGAAAAAATTACAAGTCTGTTCTCCAGATGTGACCAGGATGGATTTGGAAGACTCATGAGAAAGCTGGCAGCAGAGACAATCTCCAAAAACTCCTGAAAAGTTGCTCAAACTCCCAGTTCTCATACAACATCTCTCAGCTCTAGAAATCCCACCTTGGGCTCAAATTCCCCTTGTTAAAGAGTATGATGTCAGGAAGGGTGCTCAAGAACAGGAGGAAAAATGTCTTATCCCTGGGCAGGCAGAGGGTCACCCAGGCTCTGGCCATCCTGGGTCTTCATCTTGTCAGCCATAAACACGGGTTCCCACATAGGGCACGCGGCAAGCAGCAAGGCTCTGGGCCTGTGCCCACACATGTGAGGTCCCATTCCCCTCTCACCCAGGATAAGAAAGCTGGAGAGGGTAGGAGTAGTCAGCTCCCTGCCACCACCTCTCGGTTATTCCAGGCAAACCTCCAGACAAAAAAACAGCAGTGTGGGTTAGAACCAGCTGCAGAAAGCATCAAACACCAAAACTGAAAACTTGAGGATTTAACTGAGAAGTACTTCTTGTGAGGAAATATCTGTCAGAAGACCTGATACGTGGCAACATTAAATGAACAGTTATTACTGACTGTACGTGAAGGCTAAACTTAGAACAGTCTGCAGGATCGATCCCACCATCACATGAAACCCTGGTCTATCTTAACTTGCTCTTTAATGGGTTTGTCCTCTTTTTCTCTCATTTACTCATTCATTTATTTGTTCATTCATTTCAAAGATATTAACTGAACAGCTGCTATGGGCCAGGCTCTGTATCAGAGGTTAAGGGTCACCTTGTCAACCACACACAAAACCTCAAGCTATGACCAGAGCCAGGAGTAAGAGCTCGCAGTGTGAAGGAGACCTGAACTAGTCTCAGCCACCAAGGGGCAGCATTTTCCCAGAAGTCTGAAGAAGGAGAAGAGCTCATTAAGTTCACAGGAAGGGGGGTGTCTCATCCAAAGAGAACAGGGGTGTGAAGCCCCCAGGAACAACGAGAAGGATGTGAAGTTGAGGCCAGGAGGTGAGAGGGAGTCTGAGCAGAGATGCAGTGAGGTATTATCAGCCACCTTACAGATTGAGGGCTCATCACTGAAGCATTTAAAATGTAATAAAGCCTTAAATGTAAAGGTCATTTCAGGTGCAGAACAGAAATTGAGTGTAAAAACGGGATGAGAAGGGTGACGTAACACAGAGTAATGAAGACAAAATGATGAACAGAGTGCAGCCAAGAGGCCAAACCACTGAGGAATTTGTGATGGACTGCACAGGGAGGAGGAGGGAGGAGGTGACCGCTACAGAAGACTCCCAGATCTCTGGCTCGTGCACTTGGAAGGATATCAACCTTAACAGTTGAATGGAACTGCCGACCTGATGGCTAGGTGTATGTTTCTGAAGCTCTGAGAAGAGGTCTTGAATTAGAGACTTATTTGGGAACTATGTGTGTATGGGAGGCAACTGAACACACAGGCTGGATCAAACCACCTGAGGTGGAAGTAGGGAAAGAGGGCTGAGGACAGAGCCTTAAACATGTCTCAGACTGAAGGGTCAGGCAGAGAAACTAAGTCAGAGTACGAGACTAAGGTAAAGCAATCTGAGTGGAAAGAGCAAAAACGTATGGTGTGGTAAAACAAAGGAAAGAAGGGGAAAACGACCGAACAGACTGAATTCCACTGAGAGCATGTATAAAAGGAGAAAGAAATACTCCTTCCATTTAACAACACAAAAAAGATAGAAATAGAGTGGAATATGTTAGTATATGAAAAGTGAGTGAAGACTGAGAAATGGAATACAACCCACTCTTTCACAAAATGTGGCTGTGCAGAGGGGGAGACGGTGGCGGTGGAAGGACAGTGACGGAGGCTTCAGTCCCCTTCACCTACCTGCTCAGGTTTAAATGCTTATGGAGGCACGCCCTTCAGAGAGAGAAGTTGGAGACAGCTAAGAGGACAGAGCTGTGTGTTCCCAGAGCTGAACGGGAGCTGGGACAGGAGCACAGGTGGGAAGGGCCTGAGTCTGGTGAGAGGAAGGGACCAGCTGGTTCAAATCCACGTCAAGTCCTGGAGCTCCCTGTGCAGACCTGTGGAGAGTCTGGGGGCCCTCGAGCTGTATTTTGAGTCTGCAAACAAAGACTGGAAATAGCACTGGCCCACAGATTGCCGTAAGCCCCTCTGGGTGCAACACTCACTCAGTCTATAGGCAACCTCCCCTGGGCCTGCATCCCAGGGGGGCACCCTGAGATTTGGAGACCTGTGCTTGTGTCACGCCCAGGCCAGGATCAATGTTGGAGAAGGTGCTGTGAGCATCTCTCTGGTAAAGTCTGGCACCATCTGGGGGCAAGGTCACTTCCCCAGACCTCTAAGAACCCCAACTCACTCGACCAAGGACAGGATCATCCCTCCCATTGGGCAGGTGCCCTCCACAACAACTTTCCTTTGTTAGATTTCTTCTTAGAATATTCAAGACCCATGTGATAGGATTTCCAGGCAAAAAAGAACATGCCTGGGATAGAGGTGGGAAAGGATATCAAGAATTAAATGCTACCTGCATTTGGCTACAGAGATTTTGTTTCAAGTTTTTAAAGCAATGTTTACAGCAACTTTACTCATAATTGCCACAATTGGAAGCAACCAAGATGTCCTTTGGGATGTGATGGATAAATTCTAGCAGAACTCCCAGATGCCTGAGGCTGTGCAGCCCATGAAGCTGCTGCACGCAGTGAGGGTGGGGAGGGAAAACCAGGAGGCAGAAAGAAGGCGAGTCAGCTGATGTTTACCACCCCTGCATAACAGCGGCTCTTAGGGCCTCGCTCAGCCTTTACAATAACCCAAATAAAGGGGCTTTGTTGGGTCCAGTTTGCAGGTGAGGGTATGATGCTCAGGGAAAGTGAGGGCTGGTCATGGGACCTGGGATTGAGGTAAGGACTCTGGTCCTCAGCGTGATGAGAGCAGCAAAAAGGTACTGACCCCAGGTGTGGATACCAGACTGACCACAAGACAGGGCCCAGTGGGGAAAGGACAGCAGGCTGCATGGGAGGGAAAGGACCATGTGGTGGGCCTGGGCCTGTGCTGGATGCTGAGGCAGCAGGCTCCTCTGCCTCTGTCCAGGGACTGTGGGTATGAAAGGATCACTGAAAATAGGGGTCTGTGGGCTACGTAGAAGGGGCCCAAAAAGACACCAGGCTGCTGGCTATAACAAGCCACATGCATCACATAATCACCCTCCTTCTGGATAGCAATGTCAGCCAGCAGAGGACACAGCTGACCAGGCATCTGGATCAGCCCACAGATCAGTTCCATCTGTATCTGTTTCACGTCTGCTCCCTGTGGGTGTTGGGGTGACACAGAAACTTATATGGAGATCCTGCTGGATGTGACAATGCCCAGAGAGCAGCAAAGGGCTGCCAGGATGAAGGCCCGCAGAATGGAGGCCCACAGGATGGAGGCCTACAGCATGGAGGTCCACAGGAGGGAGGCTCACAGCACGGAGGGCCACAGGATGGAGACCCACAGCATGGAGGCCTACAGCGTGGAGGCTCACAGAGTGGAGGCCCACAGGATGGAGGCCTACAGCATGGAGGTCCACAGGATGGAGAGCCACAGGATGGAGACCCACACCGTGGAGGCTCACAGAGTGGAGGCCCACAGCGTGGAGGCCCACAAAATGGAGGTCCATAGGATGGAGGCTCACAGCACAGAGGGCCACAGGATGGAGACCCACAGCATGGAGGGCAAGACCATCATGGATGATGAAAGCTACTAGGGGTTTCCCAAGCAAAGCCCAAGCAAAGTATCGAAGAGCCACTTAAGGGGGGAATGTGATAAAGATGAATGATGAAAAGGATGAGATCACGAATCTCAAGAGATTCAGGCAAAACCAAAGTCACACGGATCTAGACGGCCCCTGATGGCCACAGACCTGCGCCAGAGGGAACCCTCACAAGTCAGGAAACATGAAGAATAGACCAGTGTTCATAGTCAGGAACAGAAGAAATTCCAGCATTTCAACTGGAATTCGGGCGTCCACGCTTTATGTAGTAAGTTTTAAGCAAAAAAAAAAAAAAAAGTGGGGGGGGTTGTGCAATAATAATTAAGATTGAATCATAACCCAAACCAATTTATTATTCTTGTCATTAAGAGGGCAAAGAAAGTCCAGAGTATCATGGTATCATGTGATTAACCCAGGACAGAAAGCATACTTGGAAAGAGAAATCCCTTCACAGGATCTTCTGGTTAAAGGTTAACTTCCAAGACATGTTCATTCCAGTTCAGCAAAAGCCTGCTCTGAATTGTATTATTTATTTCACATTAGCCTGCTATTATATTCAACATTCTAGGGGTGAGAGGAGCCATCTACTTGATTCAGTCATGTGATATGGAGCACAGACAGGCGTTATTAATACCACTCCTCATTCCAAACTCCTAGCTTGCAAAATATGTGAATCATGTTACCACATAGTCACCAAGGCAGACTTATGAAGTGCCCCAGGCTGACTCTACAAATGCAAGTCACATATTCTGCAGGAGGTTCTGGAAGAGGGGTTGCATTCTATTCCAGGAAGCCGAGGAAGTGTCACAAGATAGACATGCGCCAATTTGAACTGCCAAGTGGATGTCTTCCCATTTTACATACCCAGTGGTTTCTAAATAATGGACATGTCAGCTGCCCAGATGCTAGATCCGTTACAGGTTCTGATGGGTTGCCCCACATCCCGTCGTAAGCCTGGGTCCATGTCCCCCAGGAAACTAAAAGTGGAGACTGGAGGACCTGATGGGGAAGATGGCCAGGTGGTTGGGACTCAGCAGGAAAGCAGATTTTTGGAACATTAGAGTCTCAGACCTGGATCATACTGAGAGAATCATGGAAATCATTTGGAAACCTGACAGGGGCATGGCAGGATGAGGCAGCCTGCCAGTCAGAAGGGACCAGACACAACCTAGCACTCTGAGAATGGCTACTACGTATCATGTTGATGCAGAACTGTTCACATGCTAGGGAGAGAAGCTCTGGCCTCTCAATAAACAAGTCTGTGACCCTCAGGCAGATCAAAAATAAACCAAAAGAAGATGAGATTAATTCATAAGCACGTATTCTCAAAGTCCTCTGAGTCTGTCTGAAGGACGTCAGCACACACTGCAGCTTCTATCACACCTTGTCTGTACCACACAGGAGTCAGTTACTCCAACTTGGATACTTTGTACCCAAGGAACACTCACTGTCTCAGTACTCACTGGGCTGCCATAGCAGGACTGGGATGTTTCAAACCCACACCTATTTTGGCTCTTACTTTCACCCTACTAATGGGTTTGGTATGCCTGCAGAGAATACAATTCCAGTTTTTAAAATTTGTTCTCTACTGATTGTGAGTCATGTAAAGGGACAATGGTTTGATGGTGTAACTGAATATATAGCCACAATGGTCTGAAAGATGTTTATTATTGACTGAATGTTTATGTCCACGTCCTCAAAATTCATATGTCAAAACCCTACTCCCCTCTATGTGATGTATAAAGAGATGGGGCCTTTGGGCAGTGATTAGACGAGGCCATGAAAGTGGGGCATTCATGAATCAGATTAATGCCTCTACAAGAGTCACAGAAAGCTTGCATCTCCTCTCCGCCCTCAGCCGTGCGAAGATGAAATGAGAGAAGTTGGTGTCCGCACCATGGAGAGCTCTCACATTGGCCCTCTGATCTCTACTTCCAGGCTCTACAACTCTGAGAAATAAACATATTCCTTTATAAATTGCCTGATCTATGATATTCTTTGTTGGATCATCAAAAAAGCAAGAGAGTTCCAGAAAAACACTTACTTTTGCTTTATTGACTATACCAAAGCCTTTGACTGTGTGGATCACAACCACCTGTGGAAAATTCTTCAAGAGATGGGAATACCAGACCACCTGACCTGCCTCCTGAGAAATCTGTATGCAGGATCAAGAAGCAACAGTTAGAACTGGACACGGAACAATGGACTGGTTCCAAATTGGGAAAGGAGTATGTCAAGGCTATATGTTGTCACCTTGCTTATTTAACTTCTATGCAGAGTACATCACGCAAAATGCCAGGCTGGATGAAGTACAAGCTGGAATCAAGATTGCTAGGAGAGATATCAATAATCTCAAATATGCAGATGACACCACCCTTATGGCAGAAAGCAAAGAACTAAAGAGCCTCTTGATAAAAGTGAAAGAGGAGAGTGAAAAGTTGGCTTAAAACTCAACATTCAGAAAACTAAAATCATGGCATCTGGTCCCATCAGTTCATGGCAAATAGATGGGGAAACAATGGAAACAGTGATAGACTTTATTTTCTTGGGCTCCAAAATCACTGCAGATGGTGACTGTAGCCATGAAATTAAAAGATGCTTGCTCCTTGGAAGAAAAGCTATGACCAACCTAGATAGCATATTAAAAAGCAGAGACTTTACTTTGCCAACAAAGTCCGTCTAGTCAAGGCTATGGTTTTTCCAGTAGTCATGTATGAATGTGAGAGTTGGACTATAAAGAAAGCTGAGCGCTGAAGAATTGATGCTTTTAAACTGTGACATTGGAGAAGACTCTTGAGAGTCCCTTGGACCGAAAGATCCAACCAGTCCATCCTAAAGAAAATCAGTCCTGAATATTCATTGGAAGGACTGATGCTGAAGCTGAAACTCTAGTACTTTGGCCACCTGATGCGAAGAACTGACTCACTGGAAAAGACCCTGATGCTGGGAAAGATTGAAGGCAGGAAGAGAAGGGGACGACAGAGGATGAGATGGTTGGATGACATCATTGACTCAATGGACATGAGTTTGAGTAAACGCTGGGAGTCGGTGATGGACAAGGAGGTCTGGCATGCTGCAGTTCATGGGGTCGCAAAGAGTCGGACACGACTGAGTGACTGAACTGAATGTGAGCGCCAGGCTCAGCTGCAGCAGGAAAAATGATTATCATCCTAAAATCAGAAGTAACTCTGATACATACTATGGCATATAAGCACAAGAAGAATTTTCCCTTATTCAGATGACAGTCTACTCGATTGAAATTATACTGCAGAACCTTGTTTAGGAATGAGAAGAACAGAATGAGTGAATTAGAAAGCATAGAGTTTCTGCCATCTACTTCCATACTAACTCACAGAAGGCTTAAAATTTGCTATTTGTGGACTTGTTGGGACATAATCCCAGTAGCAGTAAGTTTGGACTACTTGATTAGTTAAAACAAGTGGACATTCTGTAGCTATCAATACATTAATAGTATATTTAGCAAAACATTAAATTTTTTAAATTACTTTAATAAAACATTTGATTAAATGTAATTTGCTTTAAAATTATGTGTTTTTTAATCAAGAAGAGGCAGTAATTAGCTTTGATTCTGAAGCTACTATAAAGCAGGAGCATACTTATAATTTCATCAAATAAGGGATATATGCCAGGGTGCAGGAGGGGACTGAGTCTGTGACCTGTGTTTGTATGAATAACTAAACATTTGCTATGCCTGGGGGATTTGTTGGTAATTTAATTTCAGACCAATTAACAGTGAATTTGACAGTCCCAATTAACCAGATAATCAAGAATCCCCATACAGCATGGATCTCACTTAAGAATATTCTAAATGTGGGCATCCATTTCAACTAACATTTTGAAAAAGAGTCCAGAAATCTAAATCATTGAAATCAGTGGCAGTATTTCCCTGCAAGAAATGTGTACTGTTTTAAAATCTTCGATGTACAAAATAAAAGCTCCACAATGGTCAATTACTAAAACACCTTATCAATATTGCTATGAATAGAGGAATTGACTGAGCTCCTAAAGTATGTGTTAGGAGAGGTTCGTCACACATGTTATTACCTGGGATAATCCTTAAACTCTCCCTGGAGTGAGATCTGATTATCCCCATAGCTGGCACAGAACCTGAGACCCAAGTGCCCACGTACGTGTCCAGAATGGGTGGGTCCAGGATCCCTTTGTAGCCTGAAGCCACAGCCTGGCTCCTTCCACCAGCCTGTTTGAAGGGTCCTAAGCAGAAATTCTCTTATTTACTCATGCATTCACTTAATACCTGTTTTGTAGCCCCAAACTATTTTAAAGTAGTTCCAAACATACTTAACAGTGAATTTTTTTTTAACAATACTGATTCAAACTATGTTCACAGGCACTGAATGAATTTATGTGCCAAACTGGAACATATTAACAAGCTCTTGGTGTTATCCCGAAGCTCTTTAGACTTAAAATTATATAGAACACTAAAATAGGCTAACCTGATGACACCAGCTGTCAAGTTGTGAACTATTCTTCAAGTCGTAAAACATTCTTGACACTACTTATCAAGTTGTGTGTGTAAGAACCACACAGGTGTGTGTCTCCCAGATATGCTGTATGTACATGCAGTTGTGCTGGGAGGAGGCAGGAAGGTGTTCCTCCCTTTCACCTTTACAGGTGCTACTACACAGACCTGGATAACTGGTTGACTCAACTCATTTCAAGCAGATGTAAGCCACATGAGCAAAAACTGAAAAACGACAGCTCATTCATTCCGAATTCTAGACCTGCTTGCTCAGCATAGATCTTTGTAGAGAATGGGATTAAGTTAAGTTCAAATTAAATTTTAAAAGAAAAAGAATAATATTCGACTTGTGCTGTGCTGTGCTCAGTCACTTCAGTCGTGTCTGACTCTTTGCAAACCTATGAACTATACCTGCCAGTTTCCTATGCCTAAGGGATTCTCCAGGCAAGAATACTGGGGTGGGTTTCCATGCCCTCCTCCAGGGGATCTTCCCAACCCAGGGACTGAACCCACATCTCCTGCTCTTCTGCCTTGCAGGTAGATTCTTTGCCCACTGAGCCACCTGGGAAGCCCATTTTCAACATATTAAGAATTTTAAATTTTTTATTTAAAGCTAAAATGCCGTTTTGTTATACAAGACATAAGCCTTGATTTTTGTGAAGTGCACAGTCAATTCCTCTGGGAGTACCGATTGTTAATATTTATATTATAATGACAATGTTTTTAATTATTTGAATTAAAGCTTGTACCTTTTGTAGGTGTATATCAAGCAAAAATACTTCATCGGAATTCCTTTGAGGATCTCTAAGCATGCATTATTAGAGTGGATGCCAATATCAACTTTTCACAAAGATTTACTCATGCTTAAGTTAGGATACTGGACATATGGTTTGTGGAAATATTTGATGCATTTGCATAAGACATACAAGTTTTGGAAGAATGACCATTTTAATCAGGCTGACTAACTGAGAAGAGAAGAGGGAGGTGTGACCATCTGTTTAACTTTGTCTTGATTTTATTTAGCACCTGCAAAAAAATTAGATTTGAGCCACTTCTGTACCAAGGACATGTGAAGAATCCATCTAGGAATGCCTCCCGTGTCCTTCTCAAGGAAAGGAAAGGTCAAGTTATAAACAAACCACACAAACACACACACACAGACTATCTACCCTCTGAAATCTAAAGTCTGTAGTTTTATATTTTACTTGATAACTCTGAGTCTTGATTTCAAGATTATAACATTCAGCATATATGCTAATATTTGCTGATACACATAAAGGCAAATAGGAAAAAGGTGAAGTCATTATGTGTAGGAATGATAGAAGCTTCTGATATGAGAGGCAGTTATACAATGTGCCAATTCAAAACTGTTCACATAATGGTTATACTATGGGTACATTCACCATCTTCCCTATGAAGGAATGTCTCTACATGAATACTGACATGAAAATAAAGGAAATCCCAAGTTATATTTCAATAAGTAATGTCTAGACCTCAGTAGGCACTCAATAAATATCAACTGAATTAAGAGCATTTATAGTTTTCTGAAGATTTTTAAATATTAGGTTTGAACTTAAATACATTTCCTCATCTATAAAGATTATCCTGAGGTTTTTGTCCTTGCAGTTCTTGAAAAACAGTATGTGATAAATACTCTGATGTAGAAATTTTTGAAATTTTCTTACATTCTTGACTAAACACCCTTTGGTGACAGTAACTTCCCTCTTTCGTATCAGTCTTATTGATGATATAATTATGAGCCTTTCAAAGACAGCTGTTGTTATAGTTCTCTATTTCATTAATTTCTGTCCTTATAATTGTCCTCTTACTTTTTTGATTTTACTCTGATGCTCATTTTCCCCCCTAACTTTTCAACTTGAAAATTCAGCTTGTTTTCAGTCTTCTTTGTATTTCTGGTTACATTTATAACTTTCCATCTGAGTACTGCTTTAGTGCTGTCCCTCACATTTTGGTATGTCACCCAATTTTCAGAATTGCTCTTATGATTTCCTTTTTAATCCAAGAGTTGTTTTTGTAGCATTATTTTAGGTTTTTGAAATGAATTTTGTTAAGCTTATTTTGTTAATTAGGTCTAACAAGCAATAGCTGGAACTGGACATGGACCAACAGACTGGTTCCAAAAAGGAAAAGGAATTCATCAAGGCTGTATATTGTCACCCTGCTTATTTAACTTATAGGCAGAGATCATCATGAGAAACGCTGGACTAGAAGGAACACAAGCTGGAATCAAGATTGCCAGGAGAAATATCAATAAACCTCAGATAGGCAGATGACACCACCCTTACGGCAGAAAGTGAAGAGGAACTCAAAAGCTTCTTGATGAAAGTGAAAGTGGAGAGTGAAAAAGTTGGCTTAAAGCTCAACATTCAGAAAACGAAGATCATGGCATCCGGTCCAATCACTTCGTGGGAAATAGATGGGGAAACAGTGGCAACAGTGTCAGACTTTATTTTTTGGGGGGGCTCCAAAATCACTGCAGATGGTGACTGCAGCCATGAAATTAAAAGATGCTTACTCCTTGGAAGGAAAGTTATGACCAACCTAGATAGCATATTGAAAAGCAGAGACAGTACTTTGCCAACAAAGGTTTGTCTGGTCAAGGCTATGGTTTTTCCTGTGGTCATGTATGGATGTGAGAGTTGGACTGTGAAGAAAGCTGAATGCTGAAGAATTGATGCTTTTGAACTGTGGTGTTGGAGAAGACTCTTGAGAGTCCCTTGGACTGCAAGGAGATCCAACCAGTCCATTCTGAAGGAGATCAGCCCTGGGATTTCTTTGGAAGGAATGATGCTAAAGCTGAAACTCCAGTACTTTGGCCACCTCATGTGAATAGTTGACTCATTGGAAAAGACTCTGATGCTGGGAGGGATTGGGGGCAGGAGGAGAAGGGGACGACAGAGGATGAGATGGCTGGATGGCATCACTGACTCGATGGACGCGAGTCTGAGTGAACTCCGGGAGTTGGTGATGGACAGGGAGGCCTGGCGTGCTGCGATTCATGGGGTTGCAAAGAGTCCGACACAACTGAGCAACTGATCTGATCTGATCTGATTGTATTTTTAGTCAAGTTTAGACGGTTCAGTTATTTTTCTTCTATAAATGTATTAAGATATGCAGAGTAGCCTGCTACAAAATCTTTTTTCGTAAGTATTCCATATGGGCAGCAGAAGTGGAAATTTCTATTTTTATATGTAAATTTACATATAGAATATATATGTATGCATACATATATATATATACTCGCACACTTGAAACTTCTGTATATGAGATTATCTTTTGTACTTTTTTTGTATACTTGAGTTGAAAATTTCCCAACATATATGTTAAAATCTCTAAAATCTATTTTCCCTATAATTTTATGAGTTGTACTTTCTGAATTTTTAGGCTATATCATGCATAAATATTGCATCTTCTGATTCATTTTTTCCAGTGAATTCTTTTTCTCTTATTATTGTTTTGAATTAAATTTCATCTCCATTTAAAATTGCTTTTTTGTTCATTTGCTTTATTTTTGCCTGATGTATCTGCATCTGAATCCATACTGTAATTTTCAACATTTCTGAATATCTTTATATGTCAATTATAGGTCATATATTGCTTTCTCTCATCAAAACTAAATCTGACACAAATACATTTTTATAATCATATTAAATATATCTTTATCATTTTACTCATGTTTCCTACATTTAATATTTTTTCTTTTTAATGAGTACTGTAAATTTTATGCCACTTTATAACTGATAAATTTTATTATAATGTTCTAAGGTTAACACTACCTCATATTTAACATTTTAAAGCTGACAGTTTCCTAACACAGCTGCAGCATTTTTCCTTCTCACCAGGAGTACATGAGAGTTTCAGTTTCTCCACATATAGACGGACATTTGTTCTAAATTTTACCCATTCTAATGACATGCAATAGTGTCCCACTGTGCTCAGAATCCAAATTCCTCTGGTGAGCAGTGATGTTCTCATATACTCTTCTTTTCCTGTCTCCTTAAGATGGAACCATGGGGGCATTACTTAGAACTTTTTCTTTCCTTAAACAAACATTTAAAGCTGTAAATATCCCTATACAAACTGCATGCATCCCCAAAATATCAGTCCAGTTCAGTTAAGTTCATTCGCTCAGTCATGTCCGACTCTTTGCGACCCCATGGACTGCAGCATGCCAGGCTTCCCTGTCTATCACCAACTCCCAGGGCTTACTCAAACTCATCTCCATTGAGTCGGTGATGCCATCCAACCATCTCATCTTATGTCGTCCCCTTCTCTTCCTGCCTTTAATCTTTTCCAGAATCTGAGTCTTTTCCAATGAGTCAGTTCTTCCCATCAGGTGGCCAAAGTACCAGAGTTTCAGTTTCAGCATCAGTCCTTCCAATGAATATTCAGGACTCATTTCCTTTAGGATGGACTGGTTGGATCTTCTTTCAGTCCAAGGGACTCTCAAGAGTCTTCTCCAATGTCACAATTCAAAAGAATCAATTCCTTGGTGCTCAGCATTTTTTATAGTCCAACTTTCACATCCATACATGACTACTGAAAAAAAACATAGCTCTTACTGGATGGACTTTTGTTGGCAAAGGAATGCCTCTGCTTTTTAATATGTTGTCTAGGTTGGTCACAGCTTTTCTTCCAAGGAACAAGCATCTTTTAATTTCATGGCTGCAGTCACCATCTGCAGTGATTTTGGAGCCCAAAAAAATAAAGTCTGTCACTGTTTCCATTGTTTCCCCATCTATTTGCCATGAACTGATGGGACTGGAATGCCATCACCTCCACGAGCTTTGTTCGTAGTGATGCTTTCTAAGGCCCACTTGACTTCACATTCCAGGATGTCTGGCTCTAGGAGAGTGATCACACCATCGTGATTATCTTGGTCGTGAAGATCTTTTTTGTACAGTTCTTCAGTATATTCTTGCCACCTCTTATTAATATCTTCTGCTTCTGTTAGGTCCATACCATTTCTGTCCTTTATCAAGCCCATCTTTGCATGAAATGTTCCCTTCAGTTCAGTACAGTTCAGTCGCTCAGTCGTGTCCGACTCTTTGCGACCCCATGAATTGCAGCACGCCAGGCCTCCCTGTCCATCACTAACTCCCGGAGTTCACTCAGACTCACGTCCATCGAGTCAGTGATGCCATACAGCCATCTCATCCTCTGTCGTCCCCTTCTCCTCCTGCCCCCAATCCCTCCCAGCATCAGAGTCTTTTCCAATGAGTCAACTCTTCGCATGAGGTGGCCAAAGTACTGGAGTTTCAGCTTTAGTATCATTCCTTCCAAAGAAATTCCGGGGCTGATCTCCTTCAGAATGGACTGGTTGGATCTCCTTGCAGTCCAAGGGACTCTCAAGAGTCTTCTCCAACACCACAGTTCAAAAGCATTAATTCGGCGCTCAGCCTTCTTCACAGTCCAACTCTCACATCCATACATGACCACAGGAAAAACCATAGCCTTGACTAGACGGACCTTTGTTGGCAAAGTACTGTCTCTGCTTTTCAATATGCTGTCTAGGTTGGTCATAACTTTCCTTCCAAGGAGTAAGCATCTTTTAATTTCATGGCTGCAGTCACCATCTGCAGTGATTTTGGAGCCCAAAAATATAAGGTCTGACACTGTTTTCACTGTTTCCCCATCTATTTCCCTTGGTATCTCTAATTTTCTTGAAGAGATTTCTAGTATTTCCCATTCTGTTGTTTTCCTCTATTTCTTTGGATTGATCGCTGAGGAAGGCTTTCTTATCTCTTCTTGATATTCTTTGGAACTCTTCATTCAGATGCTTATATCGTTCCTTTTCTCCTTTACTTTTCACTTCTCTTCTTTTCACAGCTATTTGTAAGGCCTCCTCAGACAGCCATTTTGCTTTATTGCATTTCTTTTCCACGCGGATGGTCTTGATCCCTGTCTCCTGTGCAATGTCACAAATCTCCATCCATAGTTCATCAGGCACTCTGTCTACCAGATCTAGTCCTTTAAATCTATTTCTCACTTCCACTGAATAATCATAAGGGGTTTGATTTAGGTATACCTGAATGGTCTAGTGGTTTTCCCTACTTTCTTCAATTTAAATCTGAATTTGACAATAAGGAGTTCATGATCTGAGCCACAGTTAGCTCCTGGTCTTGTTTTTGTTGACTGTATAGAGCTTCTCCATCTTTGGCTGCAAAGAATATAATCAATCTGATTTCAGTGTTGACCATCTGGTGATGTCCATGTGTAGAGTCTTCTCTTGTGTTGTTGGAAGAGGGTGTTTGCTACGACCAGTGCATTTTCTTGGCAAAGCTTGATTAGTCTTTGCCCTGCTTCATTCCATATTCCAAGGCCAAATTTGCCTGTTACTCCAAGTGTTTCTTGACTTCCTACTTTTGCATTCCAGTCCCATATAATGAAAAGGACATCTTTTTTGGGTGTTGGTTCTAAAAGGTCTTGTAGGTCTTCATAGAACCGTTCAACTTCAGCTTCTTCAGTGTTACTGGTTGGGGCATAGACTTAGATTACTGTGATATTGAATGGTTTGCCTTAGAAACGAACAGAGATCATTCTGTCGTTTTTGAGATTGCATCCAAGTACTGCATTTCCGACTCTTTTGTTGATCATGATGGCTACTCCATTTCTTCTAAGAGATTCCTGCCCGCAGTAGTAAATATAATGGTCTTCTGAGTTTAATTCACCCATTCCAGTCCATTTTAGTTTGCTGATTCCTAGAATGTTGACGTTCACTCTTGCTACCTCCTATTTGACCACTTCCAATTTGCCTTGATTCATGGACCTAACATTCCAGGTTCCTAGGCAATATTGCTCTTTGCAGCATCAGACGTTGCTTCTATCACCAGTCACATCCACAACTGGGTATTGTTTTTGCTTTGGCTGCATCCCTTCGTTCTTTCTGGAGTTATTTCTCCACTGATCTCCAGTAGCAAATTGGGTACCTATTGACTTGGGGAGCTCCTCTTTCAGTATCCTATCATTTTGCCTTTTCATACTGTTCATGGTGTTCTCAAGGCAAGAATACTGAAGTGGTTTGCCATTCCCTTCTCCTGAAATATGATGCTGTGAAAGTGCTGCACTCAATATGCCAGCAAATTTGGAAAACTCAGCAGTGGCCACAGGACTGGAAAAGGTCAGTTTTCATTCCAATCCCAAAGAAAGGCAATGCCAAAGAATCCTCAAACTACCGCACAATTGCACTTATCTCACATGCTAGAAATGGTCAAAATTCTCCAAGCCAGGCTTCAGCAATAAGTGAACCGTGAACTTCCTGATGTTCAAGCTGGTTTAGAAAAGGCAGAGGAACCAGAGATCAAATTGCCAACATCTGCTGGATCATTGAAAAACCAAGAGAGTTCCAGAAGAACATCTATTTCTGCTTTATTGACTATGCCAAAGCCTTTGACTGTGTGGATCACAATAAACTGTGGAAAATTCTGAAAGAGATGGGATTACCATACCACCTGACCTGCCTCTTGCAAAACCTATATGCAGGTCAGGAAGCAACAGTTAGAACTGGACATGGAACAACAGACTGGTTCCAAATAGGAAAAGGAGTACGTCAAGGCTGTATATTGTCACCCTGCTTACTTAACTTCTATGCAGAGTACATCATGAGAAACTCTGGGCTGGAAGAAGCATAAGCTGGAATCAAGATTGCTGGGAGAAATATCAATAACCTCAGATATGCAGATGACACCACCCTTATGGCAGAAAGTGAAGAGGAACTAAAAAGCCTCTTGATGAAAGTGAAAGAGGAGAATGAAAGAGTTGGCTTGAAGCTCAACATTCAGAAAACTAAGATCATGGCATACGGTCCCATCACTTCATGGAAAATACATGGGAAAACAGTGGAAACAGTATCCGACTTTATTTTTTAGGGCTCCAAAATCACTGCAGATGGTGACTGCAGCCACGAAATTAGAAGACACTTACTCCTTGGAAGAAAAGTTATGACCAACCTAGATAGCATATTCAAAAGCAGAGACATTACTTTGCCAACAAAGGTCCATCTAGTCAAGGCTATGATTTTTCCTGTGGTCATGTATGGATGTGAGAGTTGGACTGTGAAGAAGGCTGAGCACTGAAGAATTGATGCTTTTGAACTGTGGTGTTGGAGAAGACTCTTGAGAGTCTCTTGGACTGCAAGGAGATCCAACCAGTCCATTCTGAAGGAGATCAGCCCTGGGATTTCTTTGGAAGGAATGATGCCAAAGCTGAAACTCCAGTACTTTGGCCACCTCATGCGAAGAGTTGACTCATTGGAAAAGACTCTGATGCTGGGAGGGATTGGGGGCAGGAGGAGAAGGGAATGACAGAGGATACGATGGCTGGATGGTATCACTGACTCGATGGACGTGAGTCTGAGTGAACTCCAGGAGTTGGTGATGGACAGGGAGGCCTGGCGTGCTGCAATTCATGGGGTTGCAAAGAGTCGGACATGACTGAACAACTGAACTGAACTGATGGGACTGCCTGCCATGATCTTGGTTTTCTGAATGTTGAGTTTTAAGCCAGCTTTTTCACTCTCCTCTTTCACTTTCATCAACAGGCTCTTCAGTTCCTCTTTGCCTTCTGCCATATGCATGCTATCATCTGCGTACCTGAGGTTTTGATATTTCTCCCAGCAATCTTGATTCCAGCTTGTGCTTCATCCAGCCTGGCATTTTGCATGATGTACTCTGCATAGAAGTTAAATAAACAGGGTGACAATATACAGTCTCGACGTACTCCTTTCCCAATATGGAACCAGTCCATTGTTCCATGTCCAGTTCTAACTATTGCTTCTTGACCTGCATACAGATTTCTCAGGAGGCAGGTCAGGTCGTCTGGTATTCCCATCTCTTAAAGAATTTTCCACAGTTTGTTGTGTTCCACACAATTAAAGACTTTAATGTAGTCAATAAAGTAGATGTTTTTCTGGAACAGATGCTTTTTATTTTTCTTATCATTCATTATTTTCTAATTTTGAAAATTTTTTCTCCTTTCACTTATGAATTATTTAGAAGTGTGATGTTCTCCAAACATTTGGGTGTTTTCAAGATAGCTTATTATTGAGTCCTACTTTAATTCTATTAAGACCAGACCAAACCATGTATTCTTTCAAGCCCTTCAGATTTATTGAGACATGTTTTATGGCCCAATAGAGAGAATTCACCTTGACGAACCTGCCATGTGCACTTGAAAACAGTGTACACTCTGTAGTTTGGGGCTCAGTGTTCTATCATCAACTAGCTCAAGGCAACTAACAGAGTCTCTATGTCTTTATTCATTTTTGTCTGGTTGTTGCATCAACTGCTAAGAGAAGATTATGTTTGTGAAATTTCCTATTTCTCCCTTTCAAACTACTGATATTTTCCTCATGTATAATATTTTGAGGCTTTCTTACTAGGTTCATACAAATTTATGCTTATTAATGAATTCCTGATGAATTGACACCGTTCTCTTTTGTTTGGAATTCTCTTATCCTTCATAACAATTTTGGCCTTGAAATTGTAGGTACTTGCTGTTAATACAGTAACTCCAATTCTCTGATATATACTGTTCAAATAGCTTATGTAGTCCATCCATTTTTTAAATATATTTAAACTTAAAGCAAATCATCTTTTGTAGACAGCAAGTAGTTGGTTCTCCCTTTAGTATCCATCCTGATATTCTCTCATATTACATTAACATTTAATGTAAGCATTGATATGTTCAGATTAAGTCTATTATCTTATTATTTGCTGCTCCTGTTTTTTGTTTCTGTCTTCCTTCTTTCCCACCTTCTTTAGATTATACAAATGCTTTTAATTTCTATTTTGAAAAACTAAACTTTTCAAAATGTACAGATTTGCATGTTTTCATGGTTGCTCTGGGGATTACAATAGGCATCCTTAACTCATCAATCTACTTAGAGTTAATACTGTACCAATTCACTTAAAATACAAAAATCTGCAACCACAGTAAACATTTATCTTCTAGTTCTAATTTTTACACTAATTTTTCATGTATGTTGCATGCCTACCTTATAAACCTCATAAGACAGTGTTATAATATTTAAACATTTCTATGCTTTTAAAGAAATTGAGAAATATGCCTTCTATGGTTGCCCATAAATTTCCCATTTCTGACACTTTTCATTCATTCCTAAAGACCCAAGGTTCCTTCTGGTATCACTTCAGTCTGAACAACACTGTCTAGCATTTCTTGTAGTATAGGTCTCATGGCAAAAACTTCCTTTAGTTAATATTTTTTATGGGGAAAAAATGTCCTTACTTGTACTTTGTTTTAAAAGGATATTTTTACTGAACATTGAATTTTGGATTAACATGTGTTTTGTTTCTTCTTTTTTGCAATTTAAAAGGTGTTTTCACCTTTTTGTAGCCTCCATAGCTTCTGATGAGAAATTTGTGATAATTGAAATCATCACTCTCCTGTATATAATGTGTCATTTTTCACTGGTGAACTCAGGGTTTTCTAATCTCTGATTTTCAGCAATTTGTCCATGATTGGACTAGCCATGATTCCTTTTTATATTATCCTGTTTGAGGTTCACTGAGATTTCTGAATCTGTCAATTTATATCCTTCACCTAGTTTGGGAAGGCCCTAACCATTATTTACTCAATTATTTTTTTGTCTCATCTTCTCATTTTGTTCTAAGATGACTTTCATTCTCTCTTTCCTTCTAGAACTTCTATTACACATAAGCTAGACTTGTGAAACTGTCTCCAGTTCCCTAAGATTCCAACCACTTTGTTTCACTTCTTCAGATCTTATACTTTTTATTGCTCTATCTTCAAGTCTTCAAGCCCCTTTTTCTATCATCTCTAACCCATAACTGAGCTCCTCCAGTGAATGTATTTTGCATATTTTATCAGTTCTAGATTTTCCATTCATTCTTCTATTTTCTATTTCTCTACAGCATTTCCTATGTTTTTGTTTGACATGAGTATGTTTCCCTTAAACACCTCAACCACAGTGTCGATATTACTTTAAGTCTTGCCTGATAAGTCTAACCTGGGTTGTCTCAGGGCTATCATCGACTGACTGTTTTTTCCCTTAAGATGGGGGGAAAGGGCTGTCACATTTTCCTGGCTCTCTGTAGGTCAAGTAATTCTGGATTATGTCTACCATACTGTGGAGATTCTGGGTTTTCTTTCACTGCTCAGAGTATGGATGTTCTTATTTTATTACCACAAGCAAATAGCTTGACTAGATTCAGTGTGAAGAGCCTCATGCCACTGCTGAACAAGACAGCCAGACTTGAGCTCAGCTCCTGAAGTCTTTGATGCAGCTGCTGTCAGTCTGCCCCAAGTGTGTGGGATCCAATGCTCAGCCCTGGGCTGCATTTACAGAGTCAGATATCCCTCTTTTTCCCCCTCCTCCCTGGAGTTCTCCTCCATTCTGCAGCCATTCTGGCTCCTTTAGGATTCTCTTCCTGGTTCCTCCAGTTCAGGAGACCATGGCTTTTTTTTTTAAATCATAATCCTACTCATCCAGGGCACCTACTGCCTCAACAGGAACTTCCGTAAACATAAAAACTAGAAGGAAGATGGAAATGTTCAGAGTCCGTTACTTGCCTCACATTCAACTGCTCTACAGTTCCCATAACCCTAAGATAGTTTCTGTATCTCTCTGGGTGTTGATAGCTAGCATTCGTGAGCATGAAGCCCATAGAAGGCCCTGATGAAGCCTTCTATGCAACGCCTCTTTGTGTCTCTTATGCACTTTCTTCCCTCTCTGTCAACTTCTTACACACACACAAGGAAATATATATGTATATATTCTGGATTCTAAACACTTGCTTTCTTGTGTTACAAATATTTTCTTCTAATTTATGGCTTGTCTTTTAGAATTTTTATGATAAGCAAAATTTCCCAATATAGTCAAGTGTAACAATCTTTTACCTAATGGTGTGCATTTCTGTGTCTTGTTTAAAAATCCTTCCCAAATCTCATGATTATTGACATTCTCCTTGCTTTCTTCTAAAATTTTACATTTTTGTCTTTTCACATTTAAGACTTTTATCAATCCAGAATTTACTTTTATATGTGATATGATGTGAGAACTAATTTCTTGGGCTTTAGTTTTGGGTTTTCTTAATGGATAACCAAAAGTCAAAAGCTATCATTTGCTAATAAGTCAGTCTTTCCCCCACTGACCTGTTGTGTCAACTCTCTATTGAATGTCTGTAAACAAACCGGTCAGTTTACAATAGTCTATCTATCTTACGGCTGAGCCCAGCATTAACACATGTAGAGGTCGTTGACAACCAAATGGTTGTAAAATAAACTTTGCCTAGAGTTGGTTGGTTCTACATGGCATTATTCAGACAAGAACTTCAAAGTGCCTTCTAGTCTGATTAGGAGACACAAAGTGGAAACTTTCCTTCTTCTTTTACAAATAAACAGAAGCAGGTGTAGGTAGCTGGCAGAGTCAGCATGGACTCTGAAATAAAATTGCTTGTGTTCCAAATCTCATTTTATCACTAACTAACTTAAATGATTAACCTTGGAATATTATCTGACCTCTTCCAGCTCCAACTTCTTATTTTGAAAACACTAATAATGCATTCATTCCTGAAAAGTTGCTACAAAATTTAACTGAAAAAAAAAAATGCCAGATAGAATGCACCTGGCAGGATAACCACCAGATCATTATACAGAGAAAGCCATAGCTAACCAGGTAAGACAGAGTCCTTCATGGAAGACTCATTGATCCACTCATTCCCACGCCAAACCCCTTGTCCGGACTTGTAGTCTGAGAGTGGAGATTTCAAAACACTGTCACAGGTTTCCTTGCTACTAGGATCACCCAGGCCGCCTGGTTTCTGCTAAACAGGCAAAATCCATGGAGAAGTGAGTGAAAAACAGGCAAGGAGAGCGAAGAGTATCCGTGCAAGCACGGTGGTGAAGGTGCCTTCTCAGTGGGGCCAGTGATGATGTAGTTCCTAGTCAAGTGAGAGTAACCATGGAAACACTGCTGTGGGAATTTCCCCTTTTAGTCCAAACTCAACGGCTTTCAAAGCATGTTTTCTACCTCTTAAGAAGACTGCCTAACCAACTAATTTTTTTCATTCATTCAACAAATACTTACAGTGTACCTATTGTGAGCTCCATACTGTTTATGTGCTTTAGAATTTACCAGCATATAAAATAGGTGCTAACACTGTAGCAGGTGAAAACAAATGTAAATGTGAAACAGAATGAATAAATAATTTTATTTTTTAGTTTTATCTATCTATTTATTTATTTGGCTGTATCAGGTCTTGCTGCGGTACCCGGGATTTTCCCTGAGTCATGAAGGATCTTTTGAGGCACATAGACTCTCTCGCTGTGGCAAGCAGGCTCAGTACTTGTGGCCCACAGGCTTAGCTGCATGTGGGATCTTAGTTCCCTGACCAGGGATTGAACTTGCATCCCTTGCATTGTAAGGCACATTATTAACCATTGGACCATCAGGGATGTCCTGAATAAGTAAATTTTAACAGTAAGGAAAAAAAGCAGAAAATGCCCTGGGAATACAAAATGTAGATTCAGAAAGATGGATGTGGTGTGTCAGAAAAGGGGAGAGGGCTGCCTGCCATTGTAAAGGGCGGTTGGGCGGCAGGGAGGGGGGTTGTAGGTGTGCCCTCATGGAGCAGCTGAGATTTGAAAGGAGCCCTGAAGGAAGGAGAGAGTGCCCCATGTGGATGTCATGGGGAAGCCCACTGTGAGAAAAAAGCCACTGTAAGGCTGGAGGGCAGGATTCCTCTGTCCTGCTCAGGGAATGTGGAAGGCCAGTGCAGCTACAGCAGCGTGAGCGGGGATGGACAAGGGAGAGAATGGCTGGGTTATGCACAGCCTCTCAGATCAGGAATCTAAGGTCCAGTCATACAAAATGGCTGAGTCCCTTGCTGGGATGTCACTCCGCACCCTCCTCCCTGGACCATCTGACTTTCCTGATAGCCATCCAGTGTCAGCTCTGTGTTCTCTACTGAAACTTCCCCTGCCCCTGTCTCTATGCCCTCAGCTACTCTCTGGGCATCCCAGCTCCGTGCTCTGCCCTGTGTCCAATACTTACTGGACTGCTCCAGAGGCCATCCACAAAGGAAGTGAGTCTTATTCAACTCTGTATCTTCAAATCCTAGCTGGAAGACATTGAACTTTTAGAAATGGTTGGTACATAGGTGAACAAATGGGTCAGTGAAAAAAATTATAATCTCTGTTTCCCTGCTTTGTGCTGTGCTGTGCTTAGTCACTCAGTCGTGTCCAACTCTTTGTGACCCCATGTACTGTAGTCTGCCAGGCTCCTCTGTTCATGGATTCTCAAGGCAAGAATACTGGAGTGGGTTGTCATTCCCTTCTCTAGGGAAATCTTTCCAACCTAGGGACCGAACCTGGGTCTCCTGCATTGCAGGCGGATTCTTTACCATCTAAGGCACCAAGGAAGCCCTTTCCCTGCTTTAGGTCAATTAATAATTACAGCCTACATTACCCAACAGCATACATATCTCATGAGAAACTGTTTCAGGATTTATTCTTAATGCAGTATTGCTTCCCTTCAACAATAAAACAAATTTAACTCGAATGGTTTCAGCTAGGAACCACCCGTACTCAGTCAGATCTTTCTTGACTTAAACCCCAGCCTGAGAGTGCAGTAAGCAGTTGTAGGTATGTTTTCAGGCTGCCAGGGTGGCCAATTAGTGAATCAGCACCTATGCCCTCTTAGTGTCTTTTTCAGCCCAAAGAAATCTCATGTAATATTAAATATAGCTCAATACACTGAACACACATTCAGTTTACCTTGGGTTTACACATTTGAGACTTTGCTCAAGGAATGTGTATCAAACACTTTATGTATCAAAATAAGGAAATGCATGCCTACAGATAAAGAATTTTATAATGCTTGCATGTTATCACTGCACTGTATATATATACACAAGCAATTCTGAAGAAACCAGAAGCTTAAAGGCCAGAGTGATTACACAGGGTCCTCCTGATTACAACATATCCTCCTGAACTTGATGTACATTACAAAGTTGGTAACCCAGTTGACCAAACTTGGTAGGGCTCAAAAGTTTACTCACTGACTCAGTATCTTTGGGGAAGATTTAGTGTAATCCTAAATACTTTGTAGATAAGCTCATATCCTCATGAGTGTGTTTACACAATGCTAATTACTCATATTACTAAAAAATGTACCTCATTTTACACAAAATAGCCCATATGACTAGATTTGAATGTATCAGCATTAGGATGGATTTAATCAAAGATTAATCCTATTCATGGAATATACAGATTTTAAAGAAGAAGATAGCTTTTTACATGTATGAGGTTTGATTTGGGGTTATGCCACATATCAAAACATATTATGACAATTATTTGTGTGGTATTATGTTTTTGTCTCAACAGTCATTTAGTTATTTATACCAAGTTACTTTTAGGGTATATTTTAAATTTATGAGTTTCCAAAAGAATTTCACTTAGATTTTGCTTAGAATTACACCAGATTATGCCTGGAAAATCCCATGGACGGAGGAGCCTGGTAGGCTTCAGTCCATGGGGTCGTGAAGAGTCGGACACGACTGAGCGACTTCACTTTCACTTTTCACCTTCATGCACTGGAGAAGGAAATGGCAACTCACTCCAGTGTTCTTGCCTGGAGAATCCCAGGGACAGGGGAGCCTAGTGGGCTGCCGTCTACGGGGTCGCACAGAGTCAGACACGACTGAAGCGACTTAGCAGCAGCAGCAGTATACACTAATATAGAAAGAAATTACATTTTTATAATATCTAGCATCCATCCTGGAATTTGTCATTTACTCAGTAAAAAAATTTTCAGTAAAATTTGAATTTTATTCACCGAATTTATCCTTCTTATTAAATTATGTGCAATGAAAGAAAAGCTTGAACTCAGAAAGGATGAAACAAGTGTTTTGTATTCTGTATCATTTCTATATCAGTAGGTAAGGGGATGTGATTGGTCAGTATAGTTTTTCCAAATGTCAGAATGGTCATTTATAAAGAAACCTTCTATGTGTGCAATCAGATCAGATCAGATCAGATCAGTCGCTCAGTCATGTCTGACTCTTTGTGACCCCATGAATCGCCGCACGCCAGGCCTCCCTGTCCATCACCAACTCCGGAAGTTCACCCAGACTCACGTCCATCAAGTCAGTGATGCCATCCAGCCATCTCATCCTCTGTCGTCCCCTTCTCCTCCTGCCCCCAATCCCTCCCAGCATCAGAGTCTTTTCCAATGAGTCAACTCTTCGCATGAGGTGGCCAAAGTACTGGAGTTTCAGCTTTAGCATCATTCCTTCCAAAGAAATCCCAGGGCTGATCTCCTTCAGAATGGACTGGTTGGATCTCCTTGCAGTCCAAGAGACTCTCAAGAGTCTTCTCCAACACCACAGTTCAAAAGCATCAATTCTTCAGCGCTCAGCCTTCTTCAAGTCCAACTCTCAGATCTATACATGACCACAGGAAAAACCATAGCCTTGACTAGATGGACCTTTGTTGGCAAAGTAATGTCTCTGCTTTTGAATATGCTATCTAGGTTGATCATAACTTTCCTTCCAAGGAGTAAGCATCTTTTAATTTCATGGCTGCAGTCACCATCTATAGTGATTTTGGAGCCCAGAAAAATAAAGTCTGACACTGTTTTCACTGTTTTCCCATCTATTTCCGATGAAGTGATGGGACCGGATGCCATGATCTTCGTTTTCTGAATGTTGAGCTTTAAGCCAACTTTTTCATTCTCCTCTTTCACTTTCATCAAGAGGCTTTTTAGTTCCTCTTCACTTTCTGCCATAAGGGTGGTGTCATCTACATATCTGAGGTTATTGATATTTCTCCCAGCAATCTTGATTCCTGCTTGTGTTTCTTCCAGTTCAGCATTTCTCATGATTGTATTCTGCATGTAAGTTAAATAAACAGGGTGACAATATACAGCCTTGACGAACTCCTTTTCCTATTTGGAACCAGTCTATTGTTCCATGTCCAGTTCTAACTGTTGCTTCCTGACCTGTATACAAATTTCTCAAGAGGCAGATCAGGTGGTCTGGTACTCCCATCTCTTTCAGAATTTTCCACAGTTTATTGTGATCCACACAGTCAAAGGCTTTGGCATAGTCAATAAAGCAAAAATAGATGTTTTTCTCAACAGACGGTATAGCAGAAGGTCTCATAAATTTCACAGACTAGATTTTATCACAATGTAACCAATAAAAACAGTATGATCATTACTAAATAAGATAACTATTATGTAGTAAAAATTTAATTTGAACCTAAAATTCAGCAATAAAATGAACGAGGACTTCCTATGAATACTTTATATCTTCTATTTCCTAAGAGTAAACAGAGAAAAGTGACAGGCAAGCATCGCATCTTCTAGAAAATAAAACACAGAGACGGATCATTGCCCAAGCACAACACAGCTTTGTTTCTTTAACTTTTCATGAATTAAAGAATCACTGTCATTCTCCTCTTACCAGGCACCCAGGTTAAGTGTGGAGACTAGCCTTTTATATAATGATCATTGAGAAATTAACTTGATGTTTCCAGCGATTATTATGGATGTTATTGAAATACTTTTAGCTTACAGGAATCTTCACTCTCACCCTTATGGAATCTCTGGCTCTACCAGGACCAGGCCACAGTGAGGCCCCTGCTATCTGCTATCCATTTGCCTTCCAAAAAAACGTACGCTTCAAATTACAGGTTTGGGGCGGAGGGTTCTTTACTACTTTTTAAACTAAAAATACAATGTTTTCCTAGATTGTGCTACTAAAAGGTTCAGATAAGAGAATCTGTAAAACATACAGCGATTTTATGTTCTATAAAGTGAAAAATTATCTATCATTTTTCAGCTTCATGCACAAAGAATTATCCCAGCCAACATTCTGAGGATTTTATGACACAGTTAAAAATGTTAGAGCTGGATGATATGGAATCTCGAGGTAATTCATTTCACTCTAACACACATTTGTCAAAGGGGCATATGCGTCACTACCTTTTTTTACATCTGGCTTAAGAAAGAGAAATTGTACACATCAGTGTGCCTCCCCTAAATCCTGCTCCTGGAGCTGTGGGAGTGAGACAATGAGCACGGGGCACTAGCAGTGGTACATCATCCTTAATAAACAGCTACCAAAGTACCAGACTCCATATAAACGTGAGAGCAGCTAAGACTTACTGAATGCTTGCCACGGGCCAGGTATCACTTTGAGCACGCTTGCAAGATGACCTCACTTGATTGTCTCAGTAACCTTGAAGGCTAATGACTGTTAGCATCTGTCTTTCAGAGGAGAAAACAGAGTGCTTCAGAAGTCAGTGGAAAAGTGTCCAGGTTGTAAAGTCCTGGGCAGCAGGACTCTGCCACACACCAGCCCACGGGGATACAGAAAAATTCTTTCTCATTTGGCTCATCACAGGGTGAGTCTCTCTACTGACCCTGTCTCTGTGCTCTGTGACCAACCAACAGGACACTGTTGAAGTGATGCCAGGCTGGCAGAGAAGCGAGTCAGGAATTCACAACTCAGAGACACGATCTTGATGAGTTATCAATGCCTTGCCTTTACAGCTCCCCGTGCTCAAGCCAAAGACACTGGCAGCTGGGGGAAGACGAACATCTGATTCCAGACACACACCTAGGCCTTGCAAGACCCAGAAAGTCAGTCAGAACCTGGGGTTGCCAGCGAGACCTGTAGCTGCGCCTGGCAGGGACCCTCCTGCTGCCACACTACAGCCCAGCCCACCTTCTGTTTCCCCCGCTTCTCTGATCCCTGGTCCTCCCGTGTCTTTTACAGATGTTACTTTTCACAATCTCCACTCAGTCATTAGGGCAGCTGACTCAGGCTGTCTGTTCTAGCAAGAGGACTCCTAGCCACCTTTCTGCCCCCTCCACCTTATCTAATGATCTATTCTGACCTTACCCCCGCCAGGCCCCCATCATCTTTCTGGTTTTGACAGCTCCACGAGTATCTACTGTATGGACTAGGACACCAAACGCAAATGCTGTGACAGACCAACTAGGTAACATTAGAGGCAGAAATAACTGGGCACCAGACAACAGGGAGTGGTGGGGTCCTCAGCAACCTTACTAGCATCTAAAATATTAGATTCAAAAGTATTAAAGCACCTTCCAAACAAGTCTAGAGAAATGATATTGGAATAAGGTCTTCCTTTTGATCCATTCATAGACCTTGCAACTCTGGTTCAAATCTATTCCTTGGACTAACCAGTGTAGCGTCCTAGTTCTGAAGTTATTACAATGAGAAAAGTTTGGGGAATATCCAGTCTGTGTGAGCAACCACTCACATACCGGCACAAACCAGAAGAATCCTTGATGTACCTGATGGCAGAATAATCTTTAATTTTATATATAATAATTCTGGTATGTTGACATGGAAATCATGATTAAAGTTATTCGAAGAACCAGTTAGCTGCACACACAGACATTCTGACATCCTACTAACCTAGTTCTGCATCTCGGCCTTTCACAATCATCATGCTGACTTACACACACAGCAAGACACAGGTTGAGTCTGTGCCCAGTGGGAACAAGGAGACTCATTCTCTGGCAAATGTGAGATGCCCTACTGTAGATTTAACTGACTGAGGGATGAGCCATGGAGAAAGGAGGTCAGTCTACCAGCTAAAACCAGAAGTGCAGCTTCTGTTTATACAATTATCTCTGAAAATACGTGTGCCATCCCTACATCAGAGGCATTTATTTCACCTGATTTTTTTCATTTAAAAATGTTAGGAGAGTACTAATAAATAAATATTCTAATTGGAAAAACTGGGAAATTGGGAGGGAAATATATACACTATTGATTCCATATATAAAATATAAAACTAATGAAAATAGACTGTCTAGCACAGAGAACTCTACTTAATGCACCGTAGTGACCTGAACGGGAAGGAAGTCCATAAGGGAAGAGTACATGTATATGTATGGCTGATTCATTTTGCTCTAAAGTAGAAACTAACATAAAATTGCAAAGCAGTGATACTCCAATACAAATTAATTAAAAATAAAACAAAACACAAAAAACCTCTAACTGGAAACATATCACTTGCCAAAAAGATTTTCTTTTTTTTCCCAAGCTGATTTTGCAAAGTTAATTTATCAAAAATAATAACATACATAACTAAAATTCCCCGAGGCCTCAAGATCTGATAAACAACTTAAAAGTTGGAGGCAATGTTTCCCACAGGTGGTCTCAGAGAGTTAATATTCTTAGAACGTAAATGACTGATAAAATTTGAAGAGACACACACTTCCATAGACAAATGGACAAAGGATATGAACAAGTCACTTGAAAAAGAAAATACATATACTGTTTTCACCTAAGAAATTATGAAACGTTAAATGTAAGTTAAAGTATCCAGTGTTGTCCCAGACAGGAGGAGTGAAGAGCCTCCAATACTATTAAGGGAAAGACAAGCTGATACATACTTGTGCAAACTAAATTTGTTCATTCCTATAAAAACCTTAGAAAGAGTCAACCCTTTGGTCCAATAATTCCACTTTGAAATGGAATAAAATCATTATGGATATACTCAAACATTTAACTTTAAGTATATTCACGATACATACTTTAAGTGATCACTCACCAAGAGCCAGATATCCTGGAATGAGAAGTCAAATGGGCCTTAGGAAGCAACACTATGAACAAAGCTAGTGGAAGTGATGGAATTCCAGTTGAGCTATTTCAAATCCTAAAAGATGATGCTGTGAAAGTGCTGCACTCAATATGCCAGCAAATTTGGAAAACTCAGCAGTGGCCACAGGACTGGAAAAGGTCAGCTCTCAATTCAATCCCAAAGAAAGGCAATGCCAAAAAATGTTCAAATTGCCACACAATTGTGCTTATCTCACAGGCTAGCAAAGTAATGTTCAAAATTCTCCAAGCCAGGCTTCAAGAGTACATAAACTGTGAACTTCGAGACGTTCAAGCTGGATTTAGAAAAGGCAGATGAACCAGAGATCAAATTGCCAACATCTGTTGGATCATGAAAAAAGCAAGAGAATTCCAGAAAAAATATCTATTTCTGCTTTATTGACTATGCCAAAGTCTTCGACTGTGTGGATCACAACAAACTGCGGAAAATTCTTCAAGAGATGGGAATATCAGACCACCTGACCTGCCTCCTGAGAAATCTGTATGCAGGTCAAGAAACAACAGTTAGAACCGGACATGGAACAATGGACTGGTTCCAAATTGGGAAAGGAGTACGTCGAGGCTGTATATTGTCACCCTGCTTATTTAACTTATATGCAGAGCACATCATGCAAAATGCCAGAATCAAGCTGGAATCAAGATTGCTAGGAGAAATATCTATAATCTCAGATACGCAGATGACACCACCCTTACGGCAGAAAGTGAAGAAGAACTAAAGAGCCTGTTGATGAAAGTGAAAGAGGAGAGTAGAAAAGTTGGCTTAAAACTCAACATTCAGAAAACTAAAATCATGACATCTGATCCCATCACTTCATGGCAAATTGCTGAGGAAGCAATGGAAATAGTGAGAGAGTTTATTTTGGGGGGCTCCAAAATCACTACAGATGGTAATTGCAGCCATGAAATTAAAAGACACTTGCTCCTTGGAAGAAAAGCTATGACCAACCTAGATGGCATGTTCAAAAGCAGAGACATTACTTTGCCAACAAAGGTCCATCTAGTCAAAGCTATGGTTTTTTTCAGTAGTCATGTATGGATGTGAGAGTTGGACCATAAAGAAGGCTGTACACTGAAGAATTGATGCTTTTGAACTGTGATGTTGGAGAAGACTCTTGAGAGTCCCTTGGACTACAAGGAGATCCAACCAGTCCATCCTAAAAGAAATCAGTCCTGAATATTCATTGGAAGGACTGATGCTGAAGCTCAAACTCCAATACTCTGGCCACTTGATGTGAAAAACTGACTCATTGGAAAAGACCCTGATGCTGGGAAAGATTGAAAGCAGGAGGAGAAGGGGACAGCAAAGGATGAAATGGTTGGGTAGTATCACCTCCTCAATGGACATGAGATGATCAAGCTCTGGGAGTTGGTGATGTTCAGGGGAGCCTGATGTGCTGCAGTCCATGCAGTCACAAAAGAGTCAGACAGGACTGAGGAACTAAACTCAACGGAACTCAATATTCACTATATTAACATCTGGTCAAATATTTGAACAATCTGTTAACATTATATATTACAATCCCATTTTTGTGAGAAAAAAATTCGTAATATGTGGTAAAAAAAAAAATTGTACACAGAAGTAGATACAGCAAAGAAGTTATTCCAAAACGGTGAGACTTTTTTCATTAATAACCTAAGAGGACTATATTTTTCTTCAGTAATCATGTTACATCATTAGACTTTTTTATTAAATGAAAAAAAGTTCTCATTCTTGTTATTAAAAAATAAATTCCTCTAGAAGAAATAAGCAAAAATGATATTTTGGTATGTAAATTATTTTTAATATACTGACTTGAAATAAACCCATGCCATTTAAGAACAAAAATAGTCCCATAAGCATTGAAAGTATGAAGAAATAAATCAGCAAAGAGACAAAACTTACAGCTCTCATGTTTAAGTGATGAAATGATGAGAAATGTTTACCTTATTCATTTCTTTGTAAGAATGATGATTACTCTCTAAGAATAAATATATTAAATCCTTCTCTTTTCCATTTTACAACTACACAGAACAGCTTCCTGAAAGTGCTAAAATTGAACAATTGAATTATTTCATGATCATTAGATGTTAAGGGGAAAAAAAAGTCATCACCTAAATTGCATTCAAGTATGAGACAGACAGACATAGGAAGAAACACAACAAAACAGTCACAGATGCCACCTGTGGATGGTGAGTCTTAAGTAGTTTCTGTTTTCTTTTTGTGTTTTCCAAGTTTACTACCATGAACATGATACATATTTTAATCAGAAAAAAAGTTAATGTATCCCCAAGTGACCAAAAAAAATGTTTTCAACCAGTTACAGTTCGTATGTTTCATAAGAGCACTAAACAGCACTAGTATAATGTGTCGATCAACTTTATACACACTCTGCCTGGTAATGAAACCAGGAAAACAATATGGAATACATCCCTTGAATTAAGAGTAGGTATATCAATATATTTTCTCCCAATGAGATACCTGACAAATGTTTTTGTTTGAGAACTCCTCCTTGGATAAATAGGAACACGCCACAATCCACGATCAGATAAAGTTGGGAGGGAATTTGCCTTGCAGGAGAGGCAGAGTGCTGAGAGATACGGGTGTTTGCTCCACCCTGGCCAACCAGCCCATTTGGAGAAAAAATAAAAATGCTCCCAGTCCAACAGGAGGTACAGCCATGTCTCCCAACTTGTTCAGTTCCCACCTCGCCATCTTCACATCCTGCAGTATCACCTCTGGAAAGACACTATGGTGATGACAGGCCAAGTGAAGTAAAGGGCCGCACTAGGCAACTTCCAAACACCTAGATCAGGATCCACAGAGACGGAGCAGCCCGGGCACGGGGCAGGGTGCGGTGCTGCGCTGGACCCCCCTCCCGGGGCGAGCAGCGGCCGGTGGGACCTCAGCACTCCACCCCGGGCCAGTATCTGCCTCAGACGGAGCGCCGACACAGAACCACTATCTCCTATCACACCCCAAAGCTGTGATCCGAAGGCCAACCTGTCCGCTTGGTCCAGCCTTACACGGCCCACTGGGCCGGGACAGGTCCACGATCCCAGAGCGAGGGGCCGGTGGGCACGCCCTACCCCATGCCCTGGCCCCCGCCCCTGACAGCCGGCCTCTCGTGCCGCCCGGGTGCCCCGACCTGTGACCCTGTGGACAGCTGGCCCTGCCAACAGCCTGGCCCTGTTGAGGTCTCACTGCGCCCGGACAAGAGGCCCAAGGAGACCAGGGTGGGAGGCGGTGGTCTTGGCTTCAACACCCCCCCACCCCTACCCCGGTCAAAAGAGGTCGCACTCCAAGACCGCGCCTACCATGCCAGCTCAGAGACCCAAGGGAGACACGCACACTCACTTCGCCGGCTGTCCTGCCATGGAGGCGCTGAGGGCCAGCGTCCAGTTGGAGCCCTCTGGGTCGGGAGACAGAGGCCTGAGGAGTGGCCTCCTGCTGGGGGTCTGGGGTGACCGCAGTTCTCTGACGCCAGGCATCAGGTCTGAGGTACCAGGGCACGGGATGCCCAGGCCTGGCAGGCCTGCTCTACTTCAGAGCTCAGCGTAGGGCCCCGGGTTACAGCTCCGATTCGTGTTGCTGTCTTCGGGCATAACTGAATGGAGACGGGACCGCAGTGGTCTTTACTGGTGGACCCCCACTTTATGTCGGAAGGAGTTACATCCGGGGCCCCAGCTTTATGGCTGGGGTCATATATCCAGGACCCCAGGTTTACGGCTGGGTTCATACATCCGGGGCCCCAGATTTACAACTGGCGGGCTTAAACTGGGGCCCTAGGTTTATGGCTGGAGGGCTTACAACCGGGGCCCAGGGTTTACGGCTGGGCTTACTCTGGAAGGAAAGTTATGACCAACCTAGATAGCATATTCAAAAGCAGAGACATTACTTTGCCAACAAAGGTTCATTTGGTCAAGGCTATGGTTTTTCCTGTGGTCATGTATGGATGTGAGAGTTGGACTGTGAAGAAGGCTGAGCGCCGAAGAATTGATGCTTTTGAACTGTGGTGTTGGAGAAGACTCTTGAGAGTCCCTTGGACTGCAAGGAGATCCAACCAGTCCATTCTGAAGAAGATCAGTCCTGGGATTTCTTTGGAAGGAATGATGCTAAAGCTGAAACTCCAGTACTTTGGCCACCTCATGCGAAGAGTTGACTCATTGGAAAAGACTCTGATGCTGGGAGGGATTGGGGGCAGGAGGAGAAGGGGACGACAGAGGATGAGATGGCTGGATGGCATCACTGACTTGATGGACGTGAGTCTGGGTGAACTCCGGGAGTCAGTGATGGACAGGGAGGCTTGGCGTGCTGCGATTCATGGGGCCGCAAAGAGTTGAACATGACTGAGCGACTGAACTGAACTGAACTGAGGTATATTCACATCCGGGGCTCCAGGTTTACGGCTGGGGTCATATATCCGGGGCCCCAGGTTTATGGGGGATTATTTACATCCAGTACGTCAGGTGGGCGTTTAAACCCCCACGAGTTTATGTCTGAGAGGTTCAGGATCGACACTAGGCTTATGCATGAGAGGTTCCTGCAGGCCCCCAGGTTTAGCGGCGGATCTGGGTTTACCTGTCGACCAGCGTTTACTTCTGGCGGGAGTTACATGTGGCTCGGGCCTTAAATCGGGTGTTTACGTGGGGCCGGAGTTTTCGTCTGCCCTCGGGTTTGCACAGCTGCCAGCAGCCCTCCGTAGGTCATCCAGCTCTGCTCGGTCGCTGGGGGTCGTCCAGTCTGGCCAGGTAGTGGGCTCATGCGCCTTGGTCCCCCGCATTGTCTGTGTTTACTCTCGCAGCTCCTCGGGAGCCTGAACCTCTGGCTGCCGGGGTCCCCTCTTCCGCTGGGCCCCGCTGAAGGTGTGACTCACGTCTGAGACCTTCACCAGGTTTCAAGAGACAGCCAAGGGCTAGGTTCAACAACTGGGGTCTCTTGTTAGGGGCGGGCCCTCCTTCCAGACTGAAAAAGAGCTTTTCCACGTAATTAATGCCTGGAAACCGACACACAGTCCCTCAGCAACGGAGCTGCGAATATTCAAGATGCCCTGAGAGTTCGGCCCCAGAGACTAGTAGGGGTAACAACCTGTGCTTGCCTGCTCTCCCGGGCTCTGGACACCCTCACCTCAGAATTCCGCAACGCGTGTGCACAAAAGTGCCAAGAAGCAGCAAGGAGGGGGAGGCACATGGAGGGGCAAGTTGCCTACTCCTTACAGGTTAAATTATTCTCCCGCCATCTCCTGATAAGGAGACCTTGACCAGTCGCTTGGGCTGTTGTCCTAGAAAGAGAAGTTTGGAGGAAGAAGTGATAGATCCCCTCCCAGACCTGAGGGTGGGCAGCCAACGCATCCTTAGAATTGTTTTTTCATCCTGTCAATCCAAAGACAGACCCCGCCCCCGCCAATCCACGATCCCGGTGTCCTGTCTAAGGAAGGAGATTCAGAGAGCTCTGATTCATTAAGCTCTGGTTCTAGTTCTGACAAGGTAATGTAGACCCGTCTCTCCCTACTTGTTCACACCAAGGCAACTATAAAATCCGGAGATGAGCAAGAGAGAGTGAAGTGTAGAAGGAGAAAGGTGTGCAGATTAGGGGGCCCAGGACTCAGGGAGCCCCTGTCCCCTGAGTCAAAGATGTTCTGGGGGCCTTGACAAAGGGGACAATGCACAAGTGACTGCCATCCCTTCAGGCCTCCCAGCAGGGACCAGTGGCCTCCCAGAGGCACCGGACAAACCAAGCAGACAACAATAGCTTGACAGAGGCCCTGAGAATTAAACAGCCATTAGAACCACAACCAGCAAACCTAGAACCGAAACAGGGTGACTGCTTGCAAGAATGTGAGATTGTTATGGGATCGGTGGTTAAGAATCTACGCTTCCACTGCAAGGCATGCAAATTCAATCCCAGTCAGAAACTAAGATTCCTGCATGCCTCAGCATGAGGCCAAAAATAAATGAATAAAATAAATGGGGCCCATAAGAGGCAAAATTCCGGGAAGCAATTAAAAAAAAAATCACGTCATACCAAGAACCAGGAAAATCACAAATGAGTAAAGACGATCAACCAATGCCCACATGAAAGTGAATTAGACACTGGAATTATCAACAAGAATTTGAAAACAAGCATCATAAAAATGCTCAAGCAATCGATTACAAGTTATCTCCAAAGAAATGAAAAAAAGTAGACTATAAAATGCAAGTTATGGAAAAGAACCAAACTGAAATGACGAAACTGAAAAATACAATAACTGAAATTAAAAAATTAACTGGATGGGCTTAATTAGTAGAGTGTCATTTTTAAGCTCAGCTCAAATCCTTTGGCATTCTCCACCCCTCTGGCAAACCAGGACCACACTGGAGGCAAAGTCAAAGCTCAGCCCTCCAGCAGAACCAAAAAAAAAAAAATCAGAGACCAATCAGAAAAAAACCCAGTTTTGCAACTGGAAATCTAATAATTACATGCTCAAGAATTGCCCTCAAGCCTCAAGTGTATTTTTCCTTTAAAAATTTCATGTATTCCCCAGTGATTAATGATCATTTCCTATGTGTTAAGGATTATGCTAGACCCTGTAAAGACTTCCATGAGCCTAATAGTCTTTGCACTCACAGAGCTTAGAGCTGCTTCCCACCAGACTGTGTACTCAAGGTAGAGGGCCTGGCCTAACTTAGCATTCTTTTTTTTTTTTTTTTTTTTTTTTTAATTTTAAAAAAAAAAAAAAAACACATGCTCCCCATCCTGAACCCTCCTCCCTCCCAACCTCCCCATACCATCCCCTGGGCCTTCCCAGCGCACCAGCCCCAAGCATCCAGCATCGCACTGAACCTGACTGGCATCTCGTTTCATACATGACATTTCACATGTTTCAATGACATTCTCCCAAATCTTCCCACCCTCTCCCACAGAGTCCATAAGACTGTTCTATACATCAGTGTCTCTTTTGCTGTCTCGCATACAGGGTTATCGTTACCATCTTTCTAAATTCCATATACATGCGTTAGTATACTGTATTTATGTTTTTCCTTCTGGCTTACTTCACTCTGTATAATAGTTCCAGTTTCATCCACCTCATTAGAACTGATTCAAATGTATTCTTTTTAATGGCTGAGTAATACTCCATTGTGTATATGTACCACAGCTTTCTTATCCATTCATCTGCTGATGGACATCTAGGTTGCTTCCATGTCCTGGCTATTATAAACAGTGCTGCGATGAACATTGGGGTACACGTGTCTCTTTCCTTCTGGTTTCTCAGTGTGTATGCCCAGCAGTGGGATTGCTGGATCATAAGGCAGTTCTATTTCCAGTTTTTTAAGGAATCTCCACACTGTTCTCCATAGTGGCTGTACTAGTTTGCATTCCCACCAACAGTGTAAGAGGGTTCCTTTTCTCCACACCCTCTCCAGCATTTATTATTTGTAGACTTTTGGATCGCAGCCATTCTGACTGGTGTGAAATGGTACTCATAGTGGTTTTGATTTGCATTTCTCTGATAAAGAGTGATGTTGAACATCTTTTCAAGTGTTTGTTAGCCATCTGTATGTCTTCTTTGGAGAAATGTCTATTTAGATCTTTGGCCCATTTTTTTTGATTGGGTCATTTATTTTTCTGGAGTTGAGCTGTAGGAGTTGCTTGTATATTTTTGAGATTAGTTGTTTGTCGGTTGCTTCATTTGCTATTATTTTCTCCCATTCTGAAGGCTGTCTTTTCACCTTGCTAATAGTTTCCTTTGATGTGCAGAAGGTTTTAAGTTTAATTAGGTCCCATTTGTTTATTTTTGCTTTTATTTCCAATATTCTGGGAGGTGGGTCATAGAGGATCCTGCTGTGATGTATGTCAGAGAGTGTTTTGCCTATGTTCTCCTCTAGGAGTTTTATAGTTTCTGGTCTTATGTTGAGATCTTTAATCCATTTTGAGTTTATTTTTGTATATGGTGTTAGAAAGTGTTCTAGTTTCATTCTTTTACAAGTGGTTGACCAGATTTCCCAGCACCACTTGTTAAAGAGATTGTCTTTAATCCACTGTATATTCTTGCCTCCTTTGTCAAAGATAAGGTGTCCATATGTGCGTGGATTTATCTCTGGGCTTTCTATTTTGTTCCATTGATCTATATTTCTGTCTTTGTGCCAGTACCATACTGTCTTGATAACTGTGGCTTTGTAGTAGAGCCTGAAGTCAGGTAGGTTGATTCCTCCAGTTCCATTTTTCTTTCTCAAGATCGCTTTGGCTATTCGAGGTTTTTTGTATTTCCATACAAATTGTGAAATTATTTGTTCTAGCTCTGTGAAGAATACTGTTGGTAGCTTGATAGGGATTGCATTGAATCTATAAATTGCTTTGGGTAGTATACTCATTTTCACTATATTGATTCTTCCAATCCATGAACATGGTATATTTCTCCATCTATTAGTGTCCTCTTTGATTTCTTTCACCAGTGTTTTATAGTTTTCTATATATAGGTCTTTAGTTTCTTTAGGTAGATATATTCCTAAGTATTTTATTCTCTTCTGTTGCAAATGGTGAATGGAATTGTTTCTTAATTTCTCTTTCTGTTTTCTCATTATTAGTGTATAGGAATGCAAGGGATTTCTGTGTGTTGATTTTATATCCTGCAACTTTACTATAATCATTGATTAGTTCTAGTAATTTTCTGGTGGAGTCTTTAGGGTTTTCTATGTAGAGGATCATGTCATCTGCAAATAGTGAGAGTTTTACTTCTTCTTTCCAATTTGATTCCTTTTATTTCTTTTTTTCTGCTCTGATTGCTGTAGCCAAAACTTCCAAAACTATGTTGAATAGTAATGGTGAAAGTGGGCACCCTTGTTTTGTTCCTGACTTTAGAGGAAATGCTTTCAATTTTTCACCATTGAGGATAATGTTTGCTGTGGGTTTGTCATATATAGCTTTTTTTATTATGTTGAGGTATGTTCCTTCTATTCCTGCTTTCTGGAGAGTTTTTATCATAAATGGGTGTTGAATTTTGTCAAAGGCTTTCTGCATCTATTGAGATAATCATATGGTTTTTGTTTTTCAATTTGTTAATGTGGTGTATTACATTGATTGATTTATGGATATTGAAGAATCCTTGCATCCCTGGGATAAAGCCCACTTGGTCATGGTGTATGATCTTTTAATGTGTTGTTGATTCTGATTGCTAGAATTTTGTTTAGGATTTTTGCATCTATGTTCATCAGTGATATTGGCCTATAGTTTTTTTTTTTGTGGATCTTTGTCAGGTTTTGTATTAGGGTGATGGTGGCCTCATAGAATGAGTTTGGAAGTTTACCTTCCTCTGCAATTTTCTGGAAGAGTTTGAGCAAGATAGGTGTTAGCTCTTCTCTAAATTTTTGGTAGAATTCAGCTGTGAAGCCGTCTGGACCTGGGCTTTTGTTTGCTGGAAGATTTTTGATTACAGTTTCAATTTCCATGCTTGTGATGGATCTGTTAAGGTTTTCTATTTCTTCCTGGTCGAGTTTTGGAAAGTTGTACTTTTCTAAGAATTTGTCCATTTCTTCCTCGTTGTCCATTTTATTGGCATATAATTGTTGATAATAGTCTCTTATGATCCTTTGTATTTCTATATTGTCTGTTGTGATCTCTCCACTGTCATTTCTAATTTTATTGATTTGATTTTTCTCCCTTTGTTTCTTGATGAGTCTGGCTAATGGTTTGTCAATTTTATTTATCCTTTCAAAGAACCAGCTTTTGGCTTTTGTTGATTTTTGCTATGGTCTCTTTTGTTTCTTTTGCATTTATTTCTGCTCTAATTTTTAAGATTTCTTTCCTTCTACTAACCCTGGGGTTCTTCATTTCTTCCTTTTCTAGTTGTTTGAGGTGTAGAGTTAGGTTATTTATTTGACTTTTTTCTTGTTTCTTGAGGTGTGCCTGTATTGCTATGAACTTTCCCTTAGGACTGCTTTTACTGTGTCCCACAGGTTTTGGGTTGTTGTGTTTTCATTTTCATCTGCTTCTATGCAAATTTTGATTTCTTTTTTGATTTCTTCTGTGATTTGTTTGTTATTCAGCAGCGTGTTGTTCAGCCTCCATATGTTGGAATTTTTAATAGTTTTTCTCCTGTAATTGAGATCTAATCTTACTGCATTGTGGTCAGAAAAGATGCTTGGAATGATTTCTATTTTTTTTGAATTTACCAAGGCTAGCTTTTTATGGCCCAGGATGTGATCTATCCTGGAGAAGGTTCCATGTGCGCTTGAGAAAAAGGTGAAATTCATTGTTTTGGGATGAAATGTCCTATAGATATCAATTAGGTCTAACTGGTCTATTGTATCGTTTAAAGTTTGTGTTTCCTTATTAATTTTCTGTTTAGTTGATCTATCCATAGGTGTGAGTGGGGTATTAAAGTCTCCCACTATTATTGTGTTATTGTTAATTTCTCCTTTCATAGTTGTTAGCATTTGTCTTACATACTGCGATGCTCCCGTGTTGGGTGCATATATATTTATAATTGTTATATCTTCTTCTTGGATTGATCCTTTGATCATTATGTAGTGACCTTCTTTGTCTCTTTTCACAGCCTTTGTTTTAAAGTCTATTTTATCTGATATGAGTATTGCTACTCCTGCTTTCTTTGGTCCCTATTTGCATGGAAAATCTTTTTCCAGCCCTTCACTTTCAGTCTGTATGTGTCCCCTGTTTTGAGGTGGGTCTCCTGTAGACAACATATGTAGGGGTCTTGTTTTTGTATCCATTCAGCCAGTCTTTGTCTTTTAGTTGGGGCATTCAACCCATTTACGTTTAAGGTAATTACTGATAAGTATGATCCCGTTGCCATTTACTTTATTGTTTGGGGTTCAATTTATACACCATTTTTGTGTTTCCTGTCTAGAGAATATCCTTTAGTATTTGTTGTAGAGCTGGTTTGGTGGTGCAGAATTCTCTCAGCTTTTGCTTATCTGAGAAGCTTTTGATTTCTCCTTCATACTTGAATGAAATCCTTGCTGGGTACAATAATCTGGGCTGTAGGTTATTTTCTTTCATCATTTTAAGTATGTCTTGCCATTCCCTCCTGGCTTGAAGAGTTTCTATTGAAAGATCAGCTGTTATCCTTATGGGAATTCCCTTGTGTGTTATTTGTTGTTTTTCCCTTGCTGCTTTTAATATTTGTTCTTTGTGTTTGATCTTTGTTAATTTGAGTAATATGTGTCTTGGGGTGTTTACTTGGGTTTATCCTGTTTGGGATTCTCTGGGTTTCTTGGACTTGGGTGATTATTTCCTTCCCCAGTTTAGGAAGTTTTCAACTATTATCTCCTCAAGTATTTTCTCATGGTCTTTCTTTTTGTCTTCTTCTTCTGGAACCCCTATGATTGAATGTTGTAGCGTTTAATATTGTCCTGGAGGTCTCTGAGATTGTCCTCATTTCTTTTAATTCTTTTTTCTTTTATTCTCTCTGATTCATTTATTTCTACCATTCTATCTTCTAATTCACTAATCCTATCTTCTGCCTCTGTTATTCTACTATTTGTTGCCTCCAGAGTGTTTTTAATTTCATTTATTGCATTATTCATTGTATATTGACTCTTTTTATTTCTTCTAGGTCCTTGTTAAACCTTTCTTGCATCTTCTCAATCCCTTGTGTCCAAGCTATTTATCTGTGATTCCATTTTAATTTCTAGATTTTGGATCAATTTCACTATCATTATTCGAATTCTTTATCAGGTAGATTCCCTATCTCTTCCTCTTTTGTTTGGTTTGGTGGGCATTTATCCTGTTCCTTTATCTGCTGGCTATTCCTCTGTCTCTTCATCTTGTTTAAATTGCTGAGTATGGGGTGTCCTTTCTGTATTCTGGCAGTTTGTGGAGTTCTCTTTATTGTGGCTATTCCTCACTGTGTGTGGGTTTGTACAGGTGGCTTGTCAAGGTTTCCTGGTTAGGGAAGCTTGTGTCAGTGTTCTGATGGGTGGAACTGTATTTCTTCTCTTTGTTCAGTCGCGCTGTGGGAGGGAGGGAGGGATGCTGCAAGCAAATAACACTGGCGCGGCGCCGCAGTGCCTCAGCCACACTGGGTCTGCCCCGCTCACTGCGCGTGTAGCCTCCCTGCCCACACTGCTCGGGCTCTAGGTTGTTCCGCGGGAACAATCCGAGGCTGGCCCTGGGTTGCATGTACCTCCCAGGTCCAAGCCGCTCAGGTTCAGGCACTCGGATAGTCCTCAGAGGCGCAGACTCAGTTGGGCCTGAGTATTGTGCTCTTCCCAGGTCGAGCAGCTCAAGTGATGAGGTGTTTGGCAGCGCCAATGCTGCGACTTATCGAACCTTCTTAGGCAGGTGTTAACCGCCCAGACCCCAAGAAGTTTTAGTTGCAAAGAAGCCTGCTTACAGTTTTATAGATAATGTCTCTCTGGGGCTGCGATTGCCCCCTTCCGGCTCTGGCTGCCTATCACTGGGGGAAGGTCATGCTATCTCTGTTCAATTCTTTGTTCAGGCGCTGGCCTGGCGGTCTTAGGTTAATAGTAGATATCCCACAGTCTGGTTTGTTAGCCCAAATTATTTCGCTCAGATAGTGCTCAGGTATTCAGGCCAGATTCTTACTCTAAGCGATGCAGCCGCGCTGCCTCCCTGCCCAGCCCCGCTTGTTAATGGCGCCTGCAGGCGTCTTTGCTTCTCCACTGGGGAGTTACCGTAGGACTCGCAATCTTGAGTTTTAATTGTTTATTTATTTTTTCTTCCTGTTATGTTGCCTCTGTGCTTCCAAAGCTCGGCACAGATTCGCAGTGAGAAGGTTTCCTGGTGTTTGGTTCCCCTTCCGGGACGGAGCTCCGTCCCTCCCTTTTTGTCTTTTTTTTTGTCTTTTATATTTTTTCCTACCTCCTTTCAAGAGTTGGATTGCTTTTCTGGGTGCCTGATGTCCTCTGCCGCATTCAGAAGTTGTTCACGTTTAAATGCTCTTTTGATGAATTTGTGGGGGAGAAAGTGTTCTCTCTGTCCTACTCCTCCGCCATCTTCTGAAGCTCCTTAGCATTCTTTCAAACCAAGTTTCTTAGCATTTAGAAGCTTGGCTCTTTGCAACCTTCCCATGGGGTCTCAGTGACCTGAGACATTGCCAGGGTGGAGAAATGTTTGCATGGGAGTAGAAACCACTCTGAGCCAGTTAGGAAACACCTTCACCTTGGTCAAAAATGTCTCTCTGGTGTTTTCTGTCTTCCTGGAATAACCCCGTACCTAAAATTCAGATTCCAAGTGGATATGAAGAGGGTGAAGTGTGTGGGTCCCAACAACTGCAGGCATCATGTGGGTGGTGAGGACAGTGATGTTAGAGGGGTGACATGTGGACCGTGGGGACACCTGCAGCTTCACAGGCTCCAATCCCCAGCCACACACACTGTGGAAAGGGAAGCACCTCCTGAGGGCAAGAATAGGCTGCATGACCAATCCATCATCTTCTCAAGTTCAGCTTATATTTAACCTTATTGTGTATAATACTGGTGCCAAGCTCATTAGATTAGTGACACCTCCAGGGACATCTGAGAAGCAGAGATTCTAATGTACACACCCTGATGAAAAGGCATCTTGCTCTATGCATGACGATGTCTTGATGCCTATGCTTTGAGGTATCTCTTTTTCATCTTGATGCTGACATGATCTTATGGACTGTGAATGCCTCCCACTTGGGAGAGACCCCCTGTCTTTAGAAAACCAAGACAGTGTCATTATTGACAAGAACTTGCTTAGGCCTGCCTGCTCTCTCCCAAATACTCTTTTTATCTTGGAGAAGGCAATGGCACCCCACTCCAGTACTCTTGCCTGGAAAATCCCATGGACGGAGGAGCCTGGGGGGCTGCAGTCCATGGGGTCACTAAGAGTTGGACACAACTGAGCAACTTCACTTTCACTTTTCATTTTCATGCACTGGAGAAGGAAATGGCAACCCACTCCAGTGTTCTTGCCTGGAGAATCCCAGGTGGAGCTTGGTGGGCTACCGTCTCTATCTTACATGAGATCAAATCCAGATCTCGAAAAGGACACAGAAGATTGTTGAGGCCAGAACATGAGCTGGCAATAAAAGAGTGTGTTTCTGGAGAGTGTGCTCTGACTTAGTCAGTCCTACTCTTGGAACCAACCAGTGTGACCGACTCTATAGATAGAGAAGCAATTTGGGCATTGGGAACTCTGGACTCGGCCCAAGAATTTTCCAGCTCATCACAAGGAGTCAAATTTAATACATGTTGACATAATCTAATACTTAATAGCATAATTTATTCCACTGTACCAAAAGCCCATTCCTAATGGAGGAAAGCCAGAGTTTTCTCCAGGCGAGAATCCTGGAGTAGCTTGACATTTCCTCCTCCAGGGTATCTTCCCCACCCAGGGATCAAACCTGTGTCTTCTGAGGCTCCTGCAAAGGCAGGTAAATTCTTTACCACTGAGCCACCTGGGAAGCCTTATGTTTGTTATCTCACAGGTTTCAGTAGAATTGTTTGTTCTATTAAGTTGAATGATATATTCACATTATCTCTTAGTAGCATCCCTCTTCAGAGGCTGTTGAACTACAAAGCACATGGTTAGTAGGTGATGGATCAAGTTCTTTGCAAAGGTGAGGGCTGCTCCCACTGAGAACAGCTTCCTTCCGTCTCATTGTCTTGAGCTTTCTCACTGAGGAGTTTCAGAGCCAGTCAAGTGAAGAGATGTAAACTATGAAGGCAGAACAAATGTGGAGATTATATAGAGAATAAACTTATGAGGATCTCAAAATTCACTCAGTCAATGGAATTGTGAAGTCTGAGATGTCAAAAGGAAATGAAGATAAGAAAAAAAGAAGAGAGGGAGGAAAGAAGATGGAAAAAAGGGAACGAGAAAAAAAAATCAAATAAAATGATTGTGTTTTTATTCTAGTGAGTGGCTGGGAATAGTAAGTAGAACACTGAGAACTGGAAAAAGGGAGGAAAAATAACTCAGCACAATATAAGAGTAAAAGCCAGTGACAGCATGCTGGACGTGGGCCAGAGAAAGATCAGATGAAGTACAGACGTTACAATGTTCTGGAATATGGAAACCCGGGGGCCGGTGATTATAGTGACAGCCTCCGCTTGAGCCTCTCTTAAGAGAGTTCTGAAAGCTTGCATGAGGCCAGGACAAATGACCACATAACAGACTGGAACGGCATCTCCCTCACCTCCCACGGGAGGGAGAATCTGGAAACGCGCCACAGCTTTGTCTCTCGCTCTGGACAAAACGGTTTCAATGTCAGAATCCATCCCTACATTCCAAAAGTAAAAGATAGTGAAGCCTCTGTCCTAAAATCTTTTACAACCTGTTTCAAACATGAGGTTATTTATAGCTACAGGGTCTTACTCTTGCTAAGACCATCAGTAATTTCTCTGTTGCAAAATACAACAAAAAATATTCTGTCCTTGTTTTTACTGGGTTGCCTCTGCAAGATTAGATGAATGTTAGCCTCCCTGTCTGGTATTCCAGTGTCATTCATTCTTGGCGCCTTTTCCTTTACCCAGCCCTGAGGGCTCAGAGTTCCCTGGGTGACCTCACTTTTTCGCCTCGGTGACCTTGGCCATTACTTCAGTGTTGTCACCAACTGTATGCAGATAGCACTCCATCTCCAACTCTCTCCAGGTCTCTCCTAGGAGTCTCCATGCATTTAACCTAATGGCATCTGTGCTTTTTCATCTGAATATTCCCCACCTGGGCTGAGTTATTCTTGCCTCTTTCTATCCCGAAGCCCTGTGTCCACCTGAGCACAGAAACCTGTCAAAATCCCCGTGCAGTATCTCTTTCATCTTTTCATGCCTCTTTCCTGATTTCATGATCCCTTCCTCCGTCTCTCCTGACCACCAGAGAAGCAGCCTTCTGACGTTCTTGCCTTCGATTTTGCCCCCATGTTAAATACTCACTGCAGTATCTTCCTAACGAACCACACACAGTATTACAACTCCCCTCCGCACTTTAGAACATGCCCCAACCATCTTCAAGATAAGGCCCAAACGAGCATGAGAGTCAAAGTATTAGTGACCTGATCCTGCTAGCTCTCTCCCCTTCCCCTTGTCTGCAGGTCCTCATGCTCTATAAACCCTTCCTCCTGCATCCTCACTTTGAATAGGATGCTTCTTCCTTTGTGCCCAAATTCCTTAGGAATTCAATTCCTTAGCCTCCTTTCAACCAGACATCTCCTTTTCTAAAAAAAATTCAAGACTTTGCTGCAATGTCCACACCCCCAGGAAGCTTTCTCTACTGTCTGTGCAGTTTGAAATAGGAGACTTATGAGTCTTTTAGCCCACTCGAGACTAGATCATAGCAGTTATCAACTTGGATTTTTAAAAAATGTTTATTTTTAATTGGCTGTGCTGGATCTTTATTGCCGAATGCAGGACCTTTAGCTGTGGCATGTGGGATCTAATTCCCTGACCAGTGGTGAAACGTGGGCCCTCTGCATGGGGAGCACAGAGTCTTAGCCACTGGACCTCCAGGGAAGTCTTCTCAACTTGGATTTTGATTACCTGTTTCCTTAGTTGTCTGTCACCAACTACCCACTCCTCGACTAGACTATAAGCTCTGTGAAGACAAAAAAAAAAAGGCAGTTTATTTGTTTTATACAACAATACAACAGTTACCTATCAGAGTGTATAATCTACAATAGTGAAAGTGAAAATGTTAGTCACTCAGTCTTGTCCAACTCTTTGGGACCCCATGGATTGTAGCCCACCAGGCTCCTCTGTCCATGGAATTCTCCAGGCAAGAATACTGGAGAGGGTAGCCATTCCCTACTCCAGGGGATCTTACTGAACCAGGAATCGAACCCAGGTCTCCTGCGCTGCAGATGGTCTCTTTACTATCTGAAAGAAAGAAAGAAAGCGAACTCGCTCAGTCGTGTCCGACTCTTTGCGACCCCATGGACTGTAGCCTACCAGGCTTCTCTGTCCATGGGATTTTCCAGGCAAGAATACTGGAGTGGGTTACCATTTCCTTCTCCAGGAGATCTTCCCGACCCAGGGATTGAACCCAAGTCTACTGCATTCCCACCGGGTATATCCTCAGTAAATGTTTGTGGAGTAAACACATGAATAAAAGGGTGAAAGTAGTTTAACTTGCAGAAAAGAAACCAAAAATCTGCAAAACTTTAAAGAAAACTATAAGTGGTTATATATGTCAACAGACAAAAGAAAGTTTGGCAAAGAAGAAAAAAAAAATCCAAGAGTGTGTGTTCTCTTTACCCAAACCAATTTCTGTTGATGTGAAATTTTAGGAAAAAACTAACATTATCATTTGCTTAGAATTTCTCTACTGGTGGCTCAAAATAGCTGAGATGAGCTGAATAGCAATAGTGTATCTAAATGTATTGGTTATATTTAAAAGAATAAATAGCAAACACATAAATATCTTCCTTAATGTAGGCACATAAGAAAAGACAGTAGCTGAATCTAACAAATAACATTTCAAAATAATTTTCGATCAGTAATTTGACAACTTTGCTTTACTGTTCTTTTCATTCAGTACTGCTAATGTAATCCTTTTAATTTTTTTTTCAGTGATTTTCTTTAGTCTTGAACTTTTTAGTAACGTCTTTTAATCTTGGTTACATAAAAATCCGAAGCACATGTCTAGATGTGTGTCTTTTTTATTTGAGTTGTTTGGTACTTTGGGAATCCTTTTGGTCTAAAGGCTTGTGTTCTTTAGGTATGAGAAACATTTTTGCTTTGTTTCTTTTATTATTTCTTTCTATTCTCTTATTTTTCTTTGGCTGAAATTCCTGCTCTTTTTTTTAAAAATCTTTCCTGAATTGGTTGTCTATATATTTTACTTCTTCCTATCATCTTCATCTTTGTATTTTTCTCAAATTATTCCAGACTTATATAAATAGCTAATTGACATTTTGAAATTCTACTGTCAACACCAAGAGGAGAAAGAAGGTTGAAACAATGACAGTACCTCACAAAATATCTTTATTGATAATGCTGATTGAATTAACTGTGAACTAAGGAGAGCCATAAAGCCTTGAATATCAAGGACGGACGATGGAACTCATTGCTGGTTGGTTCACATTCAAGAAACATCAGGAGACATTGACTGGGCTCGCCAGCTCTGTGCTAGCTCTAGGTGTTGTTGATTTGTGATAAATAAGGCTTTGTCCTTGGCCTCCAGGGTCAAACATTTGACAGTTTCATTATCCTGCCATCTTTTATCATTGTGAAAAAAATCCCAGGCTTGGAATAAAGCTCCTCATTGAAATAAGATGTTAAAAGTATTGTTTTACTCCTAAAAATCTTACCGTCAATACCCATCTTTATAACCCATCAGAACATTACCAGCCAATCAGGGTTTGTGTTCTTTCCTTTCCTCCTGGTTCCCTTTACCATCCTGGGCAGACACATACCTGCATTCATTATCTACCTGTGATGAGAGCTGGCTGCACCTCATCGCTTTCTGCCCACACTTGAAATCAAAGCCCTTTCTTCTGTTGTCACTCAGTCACTCCTGAGAACCAACATTCTCTGTTAATTAGGACTCCATAAGCTGCCAAATTCTCAATCTTGGAAGAAAAGTTAAATTAGTTCCAGAATCTTTTGTTCCTCATGACGCTTTTGTCACTGTACATACATTTTTGACTCTACTTGCATTTTGGAGCAGGTGATGGGGGAGAGGATGAGGGGAGCACCCTCTCCCATCTCTCAGGAGCACTGTTCCCTTTGTCAGTTGTCACAAGAGCAGGAACGCTGGGCAATGAGGCAGGCACAGCTCACACTGAAGAGGTCACAGATATCAGCAAGAACTTAATTCCAAAATCACAAAAATGTATCACACCCCTTCTGAACAAACTCCTAGAGATAATAAAGGACAGGGGAGCCTGGCAGAGACTGCAGTCCATGGGGTTGCCAAGAGTCCAGACTGAGCATGAAATATTACATGTTTCATGTAATATTTCATGAACATGAACATGAAATTTTACAATGTTGCTACCAATCTCAGCAGGATATCCATGACCAAAAAAAAAAGTCTCAGGAAATCATCCACAGTAAGAGAAATACCAATATAAAATTGATGCAGAAAATATTTACCTTAAAAAGATGACGGCAATTGGAAACAGTCTAAATGCCCAACAACATGAAAGTGTTAAAATAAATGACATTATATCTATTTGGTCACAATTCAGACCTGTATGTTTGGGGCTGGGTGGGATTCCACACCCCCCCCACACACACCCCTACACACGCAAACCACCACCACTTATAAGCAATTCTCTGTCATCAGCTAGAAGTCCTACAATTGAACTCAATTCTGACACTGTCTACCTGGAGATTCCACAGGTTGAGGACTCAGTCCCACGAGACTGCTTCCCTTCAGTTGTCAATCAGAAGTGTAGGTCATCTCCTGTGTTTCTGATCTACTGGCTATAAAGCACTGGATTCCACCATCCCCTCCTTGGGTTTGATGAATTTGCTAGCATTGCTCACAGAACTCAGAGAAACACTTTACTTAACTGGCTTGCTTGCTTATCATAAAAGGATATAACTCAGTAGCAGGCAAAGGGAAGGGATGTGGAAGGCAAGCTCTGGGGAAGGGCTGGGGCTTCCATGATCTCCAGCTGCCAAGCTCCCCAAACCGCCATGTGTTCAAAATCCTGGAGGCACCCCAAACCCCTCCTTTTGGGGTTTCCTGAAGTCTTCATTAGGGCTTCCCAGGTGGTGCTAGTGGTAATGAACCTGCCTGCCAATGCAGGAGATGTGAGAGACTCAGGTTCAACCCCTGGGTCCGGAAGATCCCCAGGAGGAGGAAATGGAAACCAACTCCAGAATTCTTGCCTGGGAAATTCCATGGACAGAGGAGCCTGGTGGACTACAGTCCATGGGATCACAAAGTGTCAGACAAGACTGAAGCAGCTTAGCACTTAACATGAAGGCTTCATTACAGAGGCAAGATTTTTTAAATCATCGGCCATTGGTGATTGATTCAACCACCAGCCCATCTCCTTCCCTGGAGGTCTGGGTGAGGGAAGACCCTTCCTGAAAGTTCCTCCCTGAAAGTTTTAACCCTTTAATCAAGGTCTCTCCTTTTCTCCTTTGCTTTTCACTTCTTTTCTTTTCACAGCCATTTGTAAGGCCTCTTCAGAAAGCCATTTTACTTTTTTGCATTTCTTTTTCTTGGGGATGGTCTTGATCCCTGTCTCCTGTACAATGTCATGAACCTGTGTCCATAGTTCATCAGGCACTCTTTCTACCAGATCTAGTCCTTTAAATCTATTTCTCACTTCCACTGTATAATCATAAGGGGTTTGATTTAGGTCATACCTGAATGGTCTAGTGGTTTTCCCTACTTTCATCAATTTAAGTCTGAATTTGGCGATAAGGAGTTCATGATCTGAGCCACAGTCAGCTCCTTGTCTTGTTTTTGCTGACTATATAGAGCTTCTCCATCTTTGGCTGCAAAGAATATAATCAATCTGATTTTGGTGTCGACCATCTGGTGATGTCCATGTGTAGAGTCTTCTCTTGTGTTGTTGGAAGAGGGTGTTTGCTATGACCAGTGCGTTCTCTTGGCAAAACTCTATTAGCCTTTGCCCTGCTTCATTCTGTACTCCAAGGCCAAATTTGCCTGTTACTCCAGGTGTTTCTTGACTTCTTACTTTTGCATTCCAGTCCCCTATAATGAAAAGGACATCTTTTTGGGTGTTAGTTCTAAAAGGTCTTGTAGGTCTTCATAGAACCGTTTAACTTCAGCTTCTTCAGCATTACTGGTTGGGGCATAGGCTTGGATTACTGTGATACTGAATGGTTTGCCTTGGAAATGAACCGAGATCATTCTGTTGTTTTTGAGATTGCATCCAAGTACTGCATTTCAGGCTCTTTTGTTGACCATGATGGCTACTCCATTTCTTCTAAGGGATTCCTGCCCACAGTAGTAGATATAATGGTCATCTGAGTTGAATTCACCCATTCCAGTCCATTTTAGTTCGCTGATTCCTAGAATGTCGATGTTCACTCTTGCCATCTCCTATTTGACCACTTCCAATTTGCCTTGATTCATGGACCTGACATTCCAGGTTCCTATGCAATATTGCTCTTTACAGCATCAGACCTTGCTTCTATCACCAGTCACATCCACAACTGGATATTGTTTTTGCTTTGGCCCCATCCCTTCATTCTTTCTGGAGTTATTTCTCCACTGATCTCCAAAGAAATAGAGGGAAAAACAGAATTGGAAAAACTAGAGATCTCGTCAAGAAAATTAGAGATACCAAGGGAACATTTCATGCAAAGATAGGCTCGATAAAGGACAGAAATGGTATGGACCTAACAGAAGCAGAAGATATTAAGAAGAGATGGCAAGAATACACAGAAGAACTGTACAAAAAAGATCTTCATGACCCAGATAATCATGATGGTGTGATCACTCACCTAGAGCCAGACATCCTGAAATGTGAAGTCCAGTGGGCCTTAGAAAGCATCACTACAAACAAAGCTAGTGGAGGTGATGGAATTCCAGTTGAACTATTTCAAATCCTGAAAGATGATGCTGTGAAAGTGCTGCACTCAATATGCCAGCAAATTTGGAAAACTCAGCAGTGGCCACAGGACTGGAAAAGGTCAGTTTTCATTGCAATTCCAAAGAAAGGCAATGTCAAAGAATGCTCAAACTACTACACAATTGTACTCATCTCACACGCTAGTAAAGTAATGCTCAGAATTCTCCAAGCCAGGCTTCACTTATACATGAACTGTGAACTTCCAGATGTTCAAGCTGGTTTTAGAAAAGGCAGAGGAACAAGAGATCAAATTGCCAACACCCGCTGGATCATTGAAAAAGCAAGAGAGTTCCAGAAAAACATCTATTTCTGCTTGATTGACTATGCCAAAGCCTTTGACTGTGTGAATCACAATAAACTGTGGCAAATTCTGAAAGAGATGGGAATACCAGACCACCTGACCTGCCTCTTGAGAAACTTATATGCAGGTCAGGAAGCAACAGTTAGAACTGGACATGGAACAACAGACTGGTTCCAAATAGGAAAAGGAGTACGTCAAGGCTGTATATTGTCACCCTGTTTATTTAACTTCTATGCAGAGTACATGAGAAATGGAGGGCTGGAAGAAGCACAAGCTGGAATCAAGATTGCCGGGAGAAATATCAGTAACCTCAGATATGCAGATGACACCATCCTTATGGCAGAAAGTGAAGAGGAACTAAAGAGCCTCTTGATGAAAGTGAAAGAGGAGAGTGAAAAAGTTGGCTTAAAACTCAACATTAGAAAACTAAGATCATGGCATCTGGTCCCATCACTTCATGGGAAATAGATGGGAAAACAGTGGAAATGGTGTCAGACTTTATTTTTTTGGTCTCCAAAATCACTGCAGATGGTGATTGCAGCCATGAAATTAAAAGATGCTTACTCCTTAGAAGGAAAGTTATGACCAACTCAGGTAGCATATCGAAAAGCAGAGACATTATTTTGCCAACAAAGGTCCGTCTAGTCAAGGCTATGGTTTTTCCTGTGGTCATGTATGGATGTGAGAGTTGGACCATAAAGAAAGCTGAGCGCCTAAGAGTTGATGATTTTGAACTGTGGTGCTGGAGAAGACTCTTGAGAGTCCCTTGGACTGCAAGGAGATCCAACCAGTCCATCCTAAAGGAGATCAGTCCTGGGTGTTCATTGGAAGGACTGATGCTGAAGCTTAAACTCCAATACTTTGGCCACCTCATGTGAAGAGTTGATTCATTGGAAAAGACCCTGATGGTGGGAGGGATTGGGGGCAGGAGGAGAAGGGGATAACAGAGGATGAGATGGCTGGATGGCATCACTGACTCGATGGACATGGGTTTGGGTAGACTCCGGGAGTTGTTGATGGACAGAGAAGCCTGGCGTGCAGCAATTCATGGGGTCGTAAAGAGTTGGACACGACTGAGCCACTGAACGGAACTGACTGAATCAAGGTCAGCTCTCCTGGCCACTACCCTCCAGCCTTAGGTGGTAACTTAGGTGCATTCCAAAAGTCACTTTATTAGCATAACAAACAACATCTTTATCACTCTTATCACTTAGGAAATTCCAAAGGTTTTAGAGCTCTGTGCCAGAACAGGAGAGAAAACCAAGTAAATATTTCTTATTATAGATCACAATTTCACAATATCCATTCTGTAGCATAACATGTCAACCTGAAGTAGCTGTTTAGAGTCCTATCTATTAATGTGAAAAGATATCTGAATATTTGATGAAAAAGAGTCAGGCTTCAAGCAGTAAAATAGGATTCTGTTGTAAAACCAGCAAGAAAAAGAGAAAGACAAGGGACCAGACTCCGCTCAATTTCAGTTTCAGTTTAGTCGCTCAATTGTGTCCAACTCTTGGCGAGTCCGTGGGGTTGCAAAGAGTCGGACACAACTGAACAACTGAACGACAACAAGATTGAACCACATGAGCCTAAGTGTCCCTACCTTGAAAATGAAGAGGTCTTAAAATTCAGTAACACGGGCTTCCCTGGTTGGTCCAGTGGTTAAGAATCCACCTTGCAATGCAGGGGTCTCAGGTTTGATCCCTAGTCGAGGAAGTAAGATCCCACATGCCAAAGAGCTAGAGAGAAGCCTATGAAAGAAAGATCCAGCCCAGCCAAAAAAAAAAAAATTCTATAACAACTATAAAATTTGGATTGATGGATTCTTTTTTTAAACTTCTGTATCTCACTATACTATCTATCTATACTATCCATATACTATCTATACTACTGAGCTACTGAACTGTCCATCCACCTAATACACACTGAGCACCCAGCAGAGCCGAGGGCACCACTGTCTCCCAGGCAATACAGCACTGAGCGAAAATGGAGGAAAGTAAGAGTGTTCAGCAAATCGGAATACGATTTTAATGACGTTTGATTTCAGGAGGGCCACTTAATTATATAAACTCAGAACTCTTTTACGTTCAATCCGGGGATGTAATAAAAAGTATCCAGTTCAACCAAGAGTCATGGAAATCGTGAAAATAGGAGCTCCTAACACGTCTGCAGAGAGCTGTGAGCTGAGTGCGCAGCTGGGAGAGATGAAAACACAGCCTTTTCCTGGGTATTGTTTCTCGGGACTGGATCACAGCTTCGAAATGTGTATGTCCCATTCTTAGCACAATGCTCTAACTTACACCCTAGTAAATATTTTTGCAAGATAATATTTAACGATAAAGGTATTTTGCTCACTAGACTTTCCCTGTCAACAACTGGAAATTGACCTCTAACTTGGCCAAAGCTGAACAAACAGTGGAGGTGGCTATTTGCATCTGTGGCTTCTAAAATGCCTTCCTTTTTAAAATCTGGTATGAAAGAGTTTCCTCTAGTAAAAAAAAAAAAAAAAGAAGTACCAAAACAAAAGCCTCCTATTATTCTCTTTTTCTTCCTTTTCTTCCCCTCCTCCCATTTTTTTTAATGTGGGCCATTTTTATATCTTTATTGAATTTGTTACAACCTTGTTTCTGTTTCTGTTTTGGTTTTTATGATTGTGAGGTATGTGTGATCTTAGTTCACCCACCAAGGATGGAACCTGCACCCCCTGCATTGAAAGGTGAAGTCTTAACAGTTAGACCGCCAGCGAAGTCCTTCCACTCCTTCCAGTTTTGAAATGTCCCCTAGACCAGTAAAAGAGGAGTCTATTTTGGAAAGCCAAATAGTTAACATTGATGAGCAAAGTGCCATTTGCAACTCCTCACTCGCTTGCCTAATTAAAGATGAGATTATGATGTGTGGAATTATGCCATGTTATCACAGGGAATTTGAATTTTTTCCTCACTATCTTGTCTCCTTTCCTCTCCCTGAAACATCTAGGGAAGTGATGCTGGTAGGTGAATACGCCCACAACTGCGCTGAACTACGCAGAAAAGCCTCCATCTGTGTCAGGCAGAATGTTTTACTACCAAGATATCATTCACTCAGGGGTCCAGACTCTGATGTCGTGATTTTACCACAACTTTCCTAAAAGTCGCTTCCCTTCTCTAAGCCTCAGTTTCCTCTCAGTAAAATGAAGAGTCTAGAAAGACACGTTTTTGGCATTTGGCAATTTTATGAATGGTAAGAGTCAACAACTGGTGGCAGAAATTTTACAGAAGACCTTGCTTTTGCAGATTTAGAACATTCAGGCCAATTCTAAGAGGTCATGTTCTGTCCACATCTGACCTTGACCTTATGGAAGAAAATACAAAGCATATAGTCCAACACAGCATCCCTCTGTTGTGAGTTTGGTGCTGAATAGGGATCTAGGAGACTTAATTTTTTTTAAATTTATTTTTGGATTGTTTTCCAAGCACCTCGGAGCACCACTGAACACCCTACCCCCACCCCCAACTGGGGCAGTTTGGAAGCTTCACCTCAATCCAGAGACCATCAGCTGTGAGCAGCCTTGGAGGCGGGTTTCACTGTGTTTATGGGGATTGAACTGTGTAGGTGGTGGGATGTAGATCCAAGTCCATATGCTGTGGAGAAATACTTCTTCCCAAAGCAGCTCAGGACTATTTTAAAGTCACAGCTAATGATTTACTGTCTGACGCCCTGGGGCTCGCCCGAGTCTAAAAATAGTTGCCCCTCCCCTCCCCTGCTTGGGCAGGGAGAATGGCTGAGAACAGTGAGAAGTAAAACCTGAACCCCCAGGAAACACACAACAAAGTCACATCCAGCCCCTGAGATCTGACTGTCAAAGCGTGGCTGTGACAGTTGATTTCCCATCAGTTACATTTGTAAAGGTGTTTTGAGGGTGGAAATAAAATGAGAGCCAACTGGACACATCCTTTGGGCTTAAGACCAAGTCAAAAATTGTATTACATCACCTCTGTAACAGCAGCTTAGTGACATCTGAGAAACGACTGGAGCAAATGGCCCGCTGAGGGCTGACGATTGCCCCTTGACCCAGCTGGGGTCAGCCCTCAATTCCAAAAGATGGACTTAACGCTGGTGACAAAGAAGCCAGCCTTTCTCTCCCCAGAGCAGACCACAGATTATTTGGCCCTTGTCCAGGGACTGAAAACAACACTTTGTCCTGGAATTTCTGGGAGCTCGTACTTGTGTAAAGGAACTGACACTGCTTTGTGTGTGCGTGTGTGTGCGTGGGGAAATCTTTAAGGAATATTTGATTAATATACCTATGCTGAGACTTCCCTATGATAACTTAAGTACTGGGAAAGGAAAATTCAGGCCAAATGTTTCTATTATTTTTGCTATTGTTTGGCTTCCCTCTGGCCATTTCCTACTTACCTTACTATACTTCTTTATCCATCCGGCTGTCCATCTATCTGTCATAGGATGGAGAGATTAAACGGGGAAGTTTCAAGTTTCAGATGGACTGTTTCACTTGCATTCCTATTAACATATTGTACAGTGACTGTTTAATCTTTGGGCAAGATATTGAGAGGGGGGTGGGGGGGTGGGAGAGAGACAGAGACCGTACTTGGGTGCTTGACTGACCCAGCTGGACTCAATCCTTATTTCTGTGTGTCTATTATTTCCCTGCCTCAGACTGCAGATAAATTTAGAAAGCACATTTGAATACAGGAAATGGTTTCTGATAAAGAAAAACATGCCTCCCCTCCCCCCCGAAATACACACACACACACAGGAGGACCTCTCCACAACTCAGACATAGTCTGTGAGTCCTGTGTTGCAGGAGGCCCCCTAGTCCGGGAAGGACATGGTCCAGTGTGGCTTGTTTTGCTGCTTCAGTTGAAGTTCAATTCCTCGAGTTAGGTTTCTTTTACCCTTTGAGGTCATTCATGATAGATAGGCTGCAGAGTTCCAGATGGGAAATTCATGGATTCCAAGCATTTTAGTTTCTTTTCATTCAAATGGATAAAAACTAAGGGAACACATGACACTTGCATAGTCACATTGTATGGGAGCAAAAATATGATGCCATATTGTTTCATTTTGTACGAAAATCCTAAAACAGTCTTATGTTTAAGCAAGGTACCAAATGCTTTATGAGGTCTGTTCTATGGCATGATTTACTGTGTAAATATCATGTAGGTGACTAAGGAAAATATGCACTGTGAGTTGTTTAGTACTTAGAAGAGTTTTAAGTGGTGTAGCTGAAAAAGATATTACAGCAATCAATTATCGATGTAGGGGAAAATGCCACATAGTATTGATTGTTTTGCACAAGTGCAAGCTTTTCCATTGCAGTGTATTCCAGTGGCAATATTCCTTGATTTTTATTAATAATAAATTCAGTACAGAATGTTAAGAGAATATTAGGAGCTATTTTAGAATACATATTTTCCCATTAAATTTGCTCATAGTCTTTTCCATAAGAAGAAATACGTTCTTCTGTAAGAAAATACATAGTTGATGATAGAAACTTTTCCTCACCTCACTTAAAAATAAGAATATCTTATTTCAGATTAGTCCTCACTCTAAAAGAGTTTAGAAATCTTAGAAATGTGTAAATCTTTTAGAAATACATCCTGTATCCCCTTTAATTCAATCTCATCTTTTTACCTTAACGTGATTAGACTTCTAAATAGTGGCCTCTCAGCAAACCAAAGACAAGAACAAGAAAGCACTCAGGCTGAGTTCAGGTCTCAGAAATTTGAATCAACTTTCTCAAGGATGTATCAGTGTAGACTCAGAAATGCACTCATTTGGAAGGAGGCAGAAGTTAGCTCAAAAAGTTATATATTAAGGCAGGATCCAGAAGGGAAATTCCTGTACTGTGACTCTACATTATTTGGAAACAGTGATAGGAGTGAAGGAGAAACAGTAGCCAAAGGGGAACAGGTGTTGGAGAAATTCCTGCTCAACCGCCAGGCCTTGGAACGGACCCAGGGGACTCTGCTCCCTGCTGGGCCGAGGTTCTCAGGTCAGTGCCAGTTCTCGGTGGACGCCTGCTGCCCAGAGAGCTGATACAGGACCATCTACCCCGGACTCAACAACAGGGGTTTTTTCTTTTACTTTGGCTACACCACGGGGCTTGCAGGATCTTGGAATTAGAGCTGGAACCTCAGTGAAAGCACCGAGTCCTAACCGTCGGACCACCAGGGAATTCCCAAGCATCGTTTTTAAAGGTGCCATTATGTACTATTACACTGTACTTCCATCATTTATTCAGTAGGTCTCATGACCTATTTATACAGGTGGTCTGTGTGATAAAAACCACGTAAGGACTTGAGGAAACCACCCTATTTCATAGTCAATTTCTTGTGAGAAATTTTTTCAGATATTCTGGAGGAAGAAGCCTGCTTGTATGGCCCAGGAATGATTGGCAAACCAATAATCATACTCTGTTGTTGTTTTTCCAAAGAGAAGAAAAACATCTCATCAGAGAGAAATCTGAAGGCTTAGAACCCAGGTCATGTGGTATTATCAGATGCTGTGTCAGAAGTGACCGTCAAGGAACAGGGACCTGAGGAACACGGGGCAGGGTCAGAGCTGGAGCTGGGCCGCCGATAGGAGGGGCTCCTGCCTGGTCTCAGTGACCAGGGGTGAAAGCCTGGGAAGATCCTCAGGCCCCGGGGTGATGGGGTGAAGGTCGGAGAGAGAGGCCGATTTCCTCCAATCTAATCAGCGACTGTTGGGATATTTGCCAACAACACACTCTATGTTTCAGATTGAGAAGTAGAACCTCGAGGGTAAAACTGTCCTAAAGCATCTAAGCCAGTGGTTCTCAGCTAGGGGTGATTTGGCCCTTCCTCTCGCTGCCTTTGCCAGGGGCCACTGGGCGGTGTCTGGACACATCTTGGGGGTCATAACTGGGGGTGCAGATGCTACTAGTGGATGGGGGCCAGAAGTGTGGCTGGTCTTCCCCCCGTGCTCAAGGTGGCCCCACTCATGGGAATATCTGGGCTGAGATGTCAGTGGAGATGTGGAGACATAGTCTAAAGTGGTTGGAAGGAAGTAGATTTTAATGTGTGTATATACACAATTATTAGCATGTTTCTCATATAACGCAAATTATATATAATCTATGTAGTATATAAGTACATAGTATATATAATTTATATAATAAAATGTAACATGTATTTATATATTTTATTATTTATATATAATAATATATTAAGTGTATTATATATTGTATTTTCACATATTATAATTCATGGGCTTCCCTGGTGGCTCAGATGGTTAAGAATCTGCCTGCAGTGCTGAAGTGAAGTGAAGTACATTCAGTCGTGTCCAACTCTTTGCAGCCCCGTGGACTGTAGCCTACCAGGCTCCTCCGTTCATGGGATTTTCCAGGCAAGAATACTGGAGTGGGTTGCCATTTCCTTCCCCAGGGGATCTTCCCAACCCAGGGATAGAATCCAGGTCTCCCGCATTGTAGGCAGACGCTTTACTGTCTGAGCCACCAGGGAAGTGCTGAAGACCTGGGTTCAATTCCTGGGTTGGGAAGATCCCCTGGAGAAGAAAATGGCAACCACTTCAGTATTCTTGCCTGGAGAATCCCATGGACAGAAGACCCTGGTGGCCTACAGTCCATGAGGTAGCATAGAGTCAGACAAGACTGAGTGACTAACACTTTCACATTATAATATATATATTATATATAATTATAATATATAGTCATATATAACTATATATTATAATTATAGTTATATAATATAATTATAATATACAGTTATATAATATATATTGTATATAATATATAGTATGAGTATATTATAAATGTATTTATGTAGATATATATTATTAATGATATAGCATTGTATGATTGATCATAAATTTTACATAAATTATGATTATAATTTGGTTCTACATGAAAAAATATTAATAGTTATATATGCATGTATTTATAAGTCTATACATACATACATGTGCATAGGCATATGAAACAGAAAGAAAGTGCTGGGTTAGAAAGCTAAACTTGTTGCTTACAGGGGACAATAACAACAGTGTGGTCCATGTGCCTGGCCCCCCATGACCTCACATAGCCCGACAAGCCTCAGTTTCCTCATCTGTAACAGTGTGATAAAAATAATGTCTACTCCAGTGGGCTCAAGAATGTAATTGTATAACACAGGGAACATAACCAATATTTAGTAATAACTGTAAATGGGAAGTAACCTTTAAAAACAGTAAAAAAAAATTTAAAAATAATGTCTACTGCAGAGTTTCCAAGAGTATTAAATAATATAAAACACTTACGTTGGTGTTTTGTGAGTAATAAACCCTGAATAGATATTTGCTCTAATTTTTCAGTTTTTAGCATTGCACCTGAGCCGTTACATGGAAATGAACCTAAGTTTGAGGTGACTCAGAAAAATCATGTATTAACATGGGATCCTTGGTGTTGATTAATAAAGAAATTAAATGTGATTCTCAATAAGAGCTCTTGTTTTCTATCCTTGCCACAGACTGTAAAAGGAGTGAAGTGGTATCTATTGGGAGAATCCCGACTGCAGCAGCAGGACAGGGCATGAACTTCAACCTTTCAACTGGTGGAAGGACCCATGTCCATCGTAACAGGCTCTGGGGCCTTCAGGGAGGAAGCCCGAGAGCCAGTGGTGAAGTGAAAGTCGCTCAATTGTGTCCTACTCTTTGTGACCCCCATGGACTATACAGTCCATGGAATCCTCCAGGCCAGGATACTGACGTGGGTAGCCTTTCCCTTCTCCAGGAGATCTTCCCAACCCAGGGATGGAACCCAGGTCTCCCACATTGCAGGCAATTTCTTTACCAGCTGAGCCACCAGGGAAGTCTGGGGACTAGCCAGCGGGATAGCCACGAAACCAGGGTTCACCATGAGCTCAGTCGCTTCTCGAGCACTTCCAAGGAAAAATTAACTCACTTGCACAGAGGTGTCCTTTCTCACCACTTCTAGTGAAGTGTAACATTTTTAAATGGCCTTGTGGAGCTTTCTGGGCAGTGGTTTATGCAAGAATGTTCCAAGAACCTAACCAGTCCAGGAGCCGCAGACGAGAAGGTGATGGGAGCTGCACACCCTCCCAACACTGTCTGCCTGTCTGGAAAGGGACTTGGGATAGCTGACCCCGAGGAGCCTCGCCGACAAACGTCCCGTGAGTGACTCAGCGGTGCACTGGCCACTGTCCTGTCTGAATTTTCCCACGGGAGGGGATTGGCGTGGAGCAGGGGCAGTGGGCTCCTCTTCTGTATTCACTGTGTCCAAGTACTTGAGGATCTTTACTTTCCCCAGGACCCCACAAGGCTCCCCAACTGGGGATGCTCCAGAAGAGGGAGGGCGAGTCCCGTCCCTTCCACACAGAATGGGGAAACATCCTTCTTTTTTCAATATAAATTATGAAGTTCCAGATTGAAAGAACAAGTGTTTTTTTTTTTAATTTTTCCTATGAGAGAAACAGCCCCTAAAAAGGAGCAAAGAATTCTCTAATATCTTGCATGAACATAACACCCATTTAACTAAGAGACATACCCTGCAGGGGCCACACACACCTTAAAGTAGGTTATAAAGTTCTTAGGGCAGAGTCCCAGAGGTGGGAGAAGGTGCCTGTGTTGCATACAGGCTGTGGTGCCTGGCTCAGCCTGGTGGGTTTGATGAGCTGGGCGTGTCCCCGCCTCCCCCCTACACCCCCTCTTCCCCTCCCCTCCCCGCACCCTCCTCCTTCCTCCACTTTATCCATCACAGCAGAGCTGCTCCCACAGCTGAGCACATTCAGGAACACAGCGCTGAGCTGGCTTTTTAAACCCAGGAACACGAGGACAGTAAAAGAGTGGCTTCAGGGATGCTCAGTTCTGGCTTCACTGAACTTATCTGTTTTCTTTATTCCAATTATTATTCAAGCAAATGGAATCACATGGAAGATCTGACAAGTGGGTGGAAGGGGATGGAGAGCAGAGGACACCGAGTTTTTCAGGCACAAGAACAACTGCAGAGACGTCAGCGGGACGGCTCCATCCTCGGCCACGCTGGCTTGTGCTGTGGAGGTGTCTGGTGGGACCATGATGCTGGGTCACCTGAGACAGGTGTCCTGTGAGGCTGGCCTCTGTCCTGCCCATCGACTTGGGGACAGCTGTGACTTGGGAGCCTGTTGTGCCTTCTTCCCCACCCTCGTGTCCCAGCTCCCCCGGGGTGGTGGGACTCTGTGTGTTGCCCTCCCACCCATCCTAGAAAGAGTTGGTTTGCTCTGGGGTCCTCTGGGTGCTGGGGCACCATGAACCCCCCTCTTTCCTTTCCCAAGATCAAACCCATGATGCACCATGTGGCCTCGAGATGGATTCAAGCTACAAACCTCAAGCCGAAAGGCCCAGAGAACACGTGGTGGACTTCCCCCGACCCCCTCCAAGGTGAGGTCATTGAGACAATGGGCTCCTAAAACAATCAAAGGGGCTTTTTGTTTTCTTCTTCAAATATGTTCCATGTTATCTTCAGAATGATGTAGAGTGACAAGTGTTCTTGAAACTTGGCCTGTGTTGCAGGCCAGGATATGGGGTGATCATGACAAGAACAGTAAGACTGACCAGCATGTTCAGGGGACACCTCTCAGGTCCCCATTTCTCCACCTCTGAGCTCACAGTACTTTTCTTTTAAAACAGTTTTATGCTTAGGAAGGATCCTTATGCTTTATCCTTAGAGAAACTTTAGCTTAACTTTCAGCACCAAGGAGAACACTGAACACTGGTAATGACCAGTCTCTTCTTTTACAAAGTGGCCCCAAAATATGCACACTTCTTTTCTCTCTCTCTCTCTCTTTTTTTTTTTTTTTGTTTTTGGTACATGTTTAGGAGTGAGAATCTGCATAATATTTAAGATGAAGAGAAGCTGAGCTTTTAATTTCTAAGCATAAGTCCTCAGGTAACTTTCAAGTTCCTCTGAATCTTCTGATTTTTGCTCTGGTTCAAAAACCATAGCTCCACGTGCAGTTGAGAGGGCATTTTCTCCCATTTGTGACTTCTGCATTTGGTATCAAGTCCTTGGTTACGTGCCTGGCTTCGGGAATGAGGCCATGCTCTCTTTCCAAGAGTCCCAGCATCAGAGCACTTCTCTATGATGGGAAGAACAGCTCAGAGTGAGCCAGGGATCTCCAACCCATCCAGGCAGCAGATATCAGTGGGTCCTGGCTTGTCCAAATGCCCATCTGGACGATATAGGGGTGCAGAGAAGCTGTTCTTAGTGATACGCCTGATACAGGAAATGAAAGACGGAACCAATGGTTTCGACCAAGTGACAGCAGAACTGAAAGTCTGCAAATAAAAATTACAGATCCTTAATCACAACTTTCTCTCTGCTCAGACTGTATAAAAGCACACAATTCTATAGGAGACTTGTCTTTTATTTTTTGTCCAAAACCTCTTGAGTCATTTTGACTTCTGTCTCTTGATTTAGATTTGACTCTGAAAGCAAAGCAATAGTAAAACACCTCATTTCCCTGCTCTGCACATTCTGCACTTGGGGGTGTTCTCCACCCAGGGTCCTGCTCGAAGGACCGTCCTTCTGTCACAGCCTCACAGTGCTCAGCTAGATCTACTCTCTGGGCATCCTTGAGACAGCAGAGAAGCACCTCAAACCCTGACTCTTTGTGTCATTTCTAAGCCAAATATTTAGAACTTAGAAAAAAAGCGTATGGAGATAAAGCCATCACTGACTGTGGAAAGGCATGTTAATCCAAAAAAATAAGTTGGACACATCTATTAAAAACTGAAGACTAAATGAGCTGCAATTATAAGCCAAGGTAATCTTTTTGAGACCCCAGCCCCAACTGTGTAAGCTTTTCATCCTTGGGGTTCTTGCTTTTTACTTACTGAATCCGCAGTTAGAAAATGGGACTCATATGCAAACAATTTTGCAATTCTTTGAGCATCTACCTTTGGATCCAGACTCATTCTGCAAAGCGTTAAAAGACCAAATGTGTATGTTTTTTTGCATTTGGGGGGAAAGGGAACTGATCTGAAAGCAGCCTTCAGAATTCTCTTGTGGGCAAATAATGAAGCTCAGATTGCTGACGAGTGACACTGTCCTCCAGCATTTGCCCTCAGGAAACCTTCAGAGACCTGCAGCTCACGAGAACCCCCTCCCACCCATCTACTCATTGGAAGCGACAGTTGAATTAAAATTTGTTTTTCTCTCCGTAAGAACACAGCAAATAGATTCACATGGGAAGTGACTTGCAAACCCAAGCTCTTCTGTTGTGAATACACCACATCAATATATTTTAGTAAGCATGCATTACTTATTGGACCTGAGAGCCTTTAGGCAACACCTTAAAGTCTATTTTTTTTCAGTCTCTAGATTTTATTGTTTTAATGGGAGGTACCTAAGGGCGAGTGGATTCCTCCAAGCTTGTCCTAAGTGTCATTCTTGCTGAAGCAGGAGCATGTGGCAGACAGAAGCATGGAAGCCTGAGAATTCTTAGGCATGACACAAGCTATTTAGCAAATAAGGATAAAAACAGTTTCTTCATTGGGTTAACTATAGGGATAAAGTAACCTTCTATATCAATTAACACAAAATTACCCCAGAAACTAATTATTCTGGAAATAAATTTTTCTAAGCAATCGTCATCTGTAAGGTTAGAACATCCCCCATCTCTGAGTCTACAGCGTACTGCGCCACCTGACTCTACAGGCTGAATTGAACCCACAACCGTGAGGCCGTGAGCTGAGCTGGGCTATGCTTCACCGTCTACTCCCCAGCTTCCTGGACCATTCCTTTCTTGACCTCTAGAAAAGGTAAGTTCCCTTCATTTGAGAAGAAAGGGAATTAATATTTGCAAATGCCTGTTTCATATGATTCCTAGGGATCATATGATCCTTGTATGATTCCTAGAGAGTTTTGCAAGGAAGATGTTGTCCCTTTTTCACAGATGTCGCACTGAAGGCTCAGAGAGGTTGAGTGACTCACACATGGTCACACAGCTCAGGCATGGCAGAACTCAAATGGTTCTAAATCCCCCTGCATTCTATTGTCCCAGGCCTCCTCCCAGGGCACAAGTCACAACCCCACTATCCAGTTTTGTGAGGACACACCTCGAATCTCTTCAGGCATCTCACCCAGGTGCTTCCTTCTGGTCTGAGGCTGAGGGCGCGGTGTCTCTTGGACTCAGGCCCGGGAGATTAAGTCCTGGTGAAATGCGTCAGGCAACCTTCCTAAGCCTGACTGATTTTCCCAGAACAGGTACAGATGGGTGAGGAAAGTGCAGAATCTTGCTCGACAGCCCCACCCCCAGAGCCCCCTCCTGACTCACGGGCCATCTGGGGGCGAGTTGGAAGACCTGAGTCACTGCAGCTGCCAGAGGGCCGCACCCCATGAGCCTGAATAACACCCCAGTTACCCTGCAGTGCTGAGGGGTCACCAACAGTTTAGCCGAATAAAGGTTTGTAGGATGCTTGGGGCTCAGGGACACTGGCTGCTGCAGCCTTAGGGGCCCCTTTCTTAGACAGGGATGGGGGCGCCTGCTCTCATGGGTTTGGGGAGAGTGAAGTGAGACAGTATTCACCATGGATTCGTGGGCACACTCTCTCAGCCCCATGACAGATGTGCCATCTGAAGAGCAGCAGTGGAGTCCGAAAGCCCAGGCTGCAATGGGTGCTGCTGCAACCCATTCTCCATCCACCAGTTGTGGCCGGCCCACGACCTCCAAGGTCAAGGAAGCTGCCATGACTGTGACTCAGCAGGAAGCAGACGGAGTGGGGAGCCAGAAGGCCTGGGTTCTAACAGGCCTAACATTAAGGTCTTGCTACATGAGAGTTCATGGCATTTGTATTTCAGACTCAGGGAGCAACACACAGGGAATAACAGGCAGAGAACAGAAAGCTGCAGCTCTGAAATTGGTCTTGTTGAAGCTACATTCTGTGGGAGTTAGACGTGTGACATTTGAGGAGCCTGGGCTCTGTATCTACAAGACGTTTACAGAATTGAGCTCAAAGCTGAGGCAGATTATACCGTCTGTCATGTTTCAGTTGCTAAGACATATCCAACTCTTTGTGAGCCCATGGTCTGCAGCACGCCAGGCTTACCTGTCCTTCACTATCTCCCAGAGTTTGCTCAAACTCATGTCCATTGAGTCAATGATGCCATCCAACCATCTCATCCTCTCTCACCCCCTTCTCCTCCTGCCCTCAATCTTTCCCAGCATTAGAGTCTTTTCCAATGAGTCAGCTCTTCACATCAGGTGGCCGAAGTATTGGAGCTTCAGTTTTAGGAGCTTCATTCCTTACAATGAATATTCAGGGTTGATTTCCTTCAGGATTGATTGGTTTGATCACCTTGCTGTCCAGGGGACTCTCAAGAGTCCAAAGTATTGGAGCTTCAGTTTTAGGAGCTTCATTCCTTACAATGAATATTCAGGGTTGATTTCCTTCAGGATTGATTGGTTTGATCACCTTGCTGTCCAGGGGACTCTCAAGAGTCTTCTCCAACACCACAGTTAAAAAGCATAAGTTCTTCAGCACTCAGCCTTCTTTATGGTCTTACATCCACACATGACTACTGGAAAAACCATAGCTTTGACTATACAGAACTTTGTCAGCAAAGTGATGTCTCTGCTTTTTAATATGCTGCCTAAGTTTGTCATAGCTTTTATAGGTTTGTTGAGCCCTTGCCAGCAGGTAAATTCCTCCCATCTGGGCTCTGCTTCCTGGGATGGGGGGACCTGAAAGGGAGATGTCCCCCATTTCAGGAGGGGACACTCCAGAGTGTAAGAGACTCCAGGAGATCTCATCTTATGGTTAGAAACGTCCAAAGCTGCCCTTTGGCTCAGGTCTGCTGGATCCTAAAGCACTTCCACCTTCTGATCTAAGGTCTGTGCAGAGACTCGTCCCCAGTGGTTCCTCACTCACTTCATCGCGGTTGTAGAAAGGGGATGGATGGATGGGTTTGGCCATTGACCACTGCATTGTGAGGGGCCTCGGAAAGGATGTCGAGGAATTGAAGGGGAAATTTCACCAAGGTAGTGACCAGCCCGTCTGTTCTGTAGGTGCAAGCCTCAAGTGTGGTCTGTACCCACAGAGCCAATACTGTTTGTTTGTGGCTGTCACTGCTGTTACTTGCTAGGAGTCGGGGCGGGGGCTGAAGTCTGGTCACTGTTCTGTTGTCCTCCAGTCCTGAGCTGACCTTGCTCCCAAAGTTTTCTCTAACCTTGAAGCACAGCAAACGCGAGGCTTCAGGATGACAACGTCAAGTGTAGACAAAGCATGCTCTATCTGAGTTATGCAAATGAGGGTGATCTGACCATTTCATAACCAGGCGGCTGCTAGTTGGTTCAACCAGTGCTTAGCAACACCACCATCTCAGGAAACCTTCTCTCTACCAGCAACGCCTGTCCTCTTTATACGAAGAGAACTCTCAGTAGTGGGCCCATAGCAGAAACTGACTGATCGTTAGGCAAAGATGAATATTATGTACGTGACATGCGTATCCAGGACAGGAAACTACAGCAGCATCTCCTTGTAAGGCAGAAAGCAAGCAGCTGTAGTCTTGATTTCTGCCTTTCATTTAAGTAGCTTGCTGGAGCAGAGCTGGCAAAAGTGTAGGCATATTCAACAAACAGCCTTAACTGCTCAAGTCATACCGAGAATAGTAGCTGTATCTGTATGCGCTATTTTGAACTGACATTTTCCTATATCTGTGAATTTCAGGAGAGTATTTTAAAATTATTTTTCCCGGATGACAAAAAAGAAAGCACAGCGATCATCTGAATCTGAATCGAGCGAACTCTGATGGGAATCACCCCTCTTGGCACCAGGTCCCAAGCTGAGCTCATTCCATGGATCATTTCTAGTCCTAATGACAGTCAGCGTCTTGGCTATTTATTGTCATCCCCAGTGTTACAGGTGAGAAAATCAAAGCAGAAGGAGGTAAGAAAAAGGGAGGTGAGTGGGCTGCAGCATCCTAGTATTTGAGCCCAGTCTTCCAGGGATGCTGAAGCTCCAATACTTTGGTCACCTGATGAGAGGCAACAACTCATTGGAAAAGACCCTGATGCTGGGAAAGATTGAGGGCAGGAGCAGAAGGGGGGTTGCAGAGGATCATATGGTTGGATGGCATCATCAACTCAATGGACTGGAGTTTGAGCAAACTCTGGGAGATATTGAAGGACAGGGGAGCTTGGCATGCTGCAGCCCATCGGGTCTCAAAGAGTCAGACACGACTGAGAGACTGAACAACAACTCCATTTGGGATGTCTTTTCTGTGTGTTTGCTCCTGACGGCTGTGGCACCAGCCTCAGCGATCCAGGGAGACCGGCATCTCTGCCTTGAACACATGGAACATCTTGACTGAAGTGACAGAGCTGGGGTGGACCCTGGCCGGGGACCAACCTTCAGGCACCAGAGCATTTTGTTTGTTGCTGAGATGTCCTGAAAGGATGCTTCCCTGGGGTGGCTCATAAAAATCAATCGACTGGGAAAGTTGCTAAAAAAAATGATGGCATGTGAGAAAATTTTCTACCCAAGGGATGTGAGACAAAAACAGCCTTTTATCTAAGAGAAAAGTGGACGAGGCCTTGTTTCCTCTAGGTCTCCTGGGGCCGGGGACAGAATCAGGAATGTTGATGTGGGTCTTCTAGTCAATGCCTGCAGCCCATGTAGAAAGGGCCCCTTGCTCAGGTGACTAGTCAATACCTGTGGCCCCTGTAGCAGGGCTCCTTCCTCAGGTGAGAGCAGGCTCAGAGCTTCTGGAACTCGTCCTGGTTATACAGATGTTCGTGGGAGTGATTCAAAGTCAATTTTTTCACCTCAAAAGCTCACCGGATCATGTTACTTTCAGCAGGGAAAAAATTGCAAGCCCTTGTAGTGTGTGATCACATCCAACACATGATGAGTCACATGATGATGACAGCTTAGTCACCCACTTGACCTTGAAGGAAAGACGACCCCCCTGGACTGCAAGCAGCAAAACTGATATCCCATGGCAGGATGGAGGAGCAGGCTGTGAGAGAGGAACTTGTAGACATTTTAACTGGTCATCAGGGACTCTATGCCTATTGCTCAGTTGTGTCCAGCTCTTTGTGACCCCATGGATTGTAGCCTGCCAGGCTCCTCTGTCCATGGGGTCCTCTAGGCAAGAATTCTGGAGTGGGTTGCCATTTCCTTCTCTGGAGGATCTTCCCGACCCAAGGATTGAACCCATGTCTCCTGTGTTGGCAAGGGGATTCTTTACCCCTGAGCCATCCTGGAAGCCCACCCATTTATTCCTCCTGTGCCAAAGGCTCATATCCAGAATTAAAAATGCATTGCATTCAGTGTGGAAGTAATACGTCAAAACACTTGAATGTTTAAATTGTACTAACAAGTCCAGAAAGCCAGTTTTCCTACAGCTTTGCTTTCATTTCCCCGAGCAGCTCCAGAGGCATGAGGCTCCTTCTGGAGAGTTCAATGCGCCTCTATTCAATTCACATGAGCTGAAGGCAGGGGCACTTGCTAGGTGACGCCCACTGGCCACAGATCCAGCTGGTGTCATTTACACAGAGCCACGCCCACTGGTGCGTGGATTTCCCCAATGGTTTTCCTCTAATCTTCAGCTACTTCCTCTTCTTGAATAACTTTTCCATCTAAGGCGACAGAGGAGAAGAATGGGCTGAACATAAGGCATGCTCAGCCTTTCTGGCCACTGATGGATAGACATCTATCTAGGGATAGACATCCAGGAATAGATGTACCATAGACACAACTGAAGCGACTTAGCAGCAGCAGCAGCAGCAGAGGCCTCATACAGTGGATAAGTTGGGCAGCTGGATTTTATTAAGCACTTATCCTAGGAATTAAGGTCTCTGTGCTTTGGACACAGGAAAAAGTCGTGGTAGGGTCATCTTTTCATTCATTCGTTGAAGAGGCATTACTAGAGTACCCTCACCAGGGGCTGGGCTCTCAGAAATGTAAAACTGTGGGTACACAGTCTTGGCAGAAAGGAACTCCTACTCACGGGGAGGGTGGGAGAGAGGGAGGGAAGCAGAGAGAGAGAAAGAGAGGAAAGGGAGACTAAGGAAGCCCAGAGGAAAGGGACACTAAGGAAGCCCAGAGCAGAGGCAGGTGATGGATCCAGATTCTGGAGAGCAGACAAGACCTGGGGGGTGGGGACACTTCCCTCCCTTTCTGACGATTACCCCTTGGGGAGGATGTGCCAGGTACTCATGCTCTGCAGCACAGATGGAAACAAATACGTCTGCGTCCTGATTGGGAGTTCCCAGGCTGTCAGGTGTACAGGCTCCAGCAGTATTGCAGAAGTCAGGGGGGCATCAGGCGTGACTCCCAACCTCGAGGCTGGGCTGTGTGGTCAGATGGGGGCCCCCGGGGACTGCTTAGCAGGTCTAATGGATCCCTAGTTGAGGGCTGTGAGCTGATGGCGAAGGACCGTGGGTGCAGAGAGCGCACTGTCATCAGCACGGCTTGGTACACACACAGCCAGCTTTGCTCTGAAAGGCTCAGCTCTCTAGCCGAGCATCATGAACGAGAAACCAGGTACCTCTCACTGGTATCAGAGGAGGCAAGCAGGAGGCAAGGGACAGGAGCTTCAGGAAGGGGACCCTCCGTGGCTGGCGTGGCCTGGGAGGCTGGGGGCTAGGTTGGTGTATAAGCTACAGTTTGAAGAGAAGGCTTGGGACTCAGTCTTCTGCTCTGGCAGCCAGAGGGGCTTGTTGCAAGGTGCCTGACAGCCCGTCGACACTCCCCAGTTGAGTGAGTGAATGAATGAATGAATAAATGGGCTTTGCTCCCGATGCTCCATCACTGACTCCTGAGGACTATGGAGGATGCAGACGTGGTCTGCCCCATACTTTACACAGAGGTGGGCACCTGTGATGTCTACAGCATCTAAAAATTGGAGACGTCAACAGGTAGCAAAGCAGAACCTATTATGACAGTGGAGAGAGATGGGCTGGCTTATCTCTCAGGCTGCCTCCCACTGACCATATGGCTTGGTCGACTGGGCCTTGGGTTCATTCCCTGCAAGAGGAGAATGTGGGTTCTGTGTCATTCGTCAAAAGCAATGTAAGTTCAGCTCACTGAGCCTGTTGGTCAGTTCAGTGGTCAGAGTGTTCACAGCTTTTAGCAGGAAAGTGCGTCTCCCTTCCTGCAAGATTGCAGTGCAGCAAGCATTTCAGGAAGAAGCTGCTTTATTGATCATAAAATGCAACGTAAACATGGGCTTGTCCTTCACTGAATTCACTGCAAAATTATGTTGTGGAAATTAAATGTGGCTGACTTTTTCCTAATGCTGTGTGTTAAATTCCACTGCTAGACAAATTCGACAGGAAGACAAAAATTATTTTCCTAATTGAGAGATAAATATCCACCATGGGATATGATCATGACTACTATTGATCCCTATATCCCTTGTCTCTAATCTTTCAATGATCTGAAAAGGGTCTCACTATTCTCATTTCAGAGATGGGGAAAAACAAAGCTGAAAGGGTTTCGAGTAACCATCTCCAAGCCAGGGATTAGCGATTCATTTTGAGAGCAGCAGGTGAGAGCGGTCATCGCTGCCTCCGCGGAACACAATAGGGTAATACCTGCCCAGTCTTTGCAAAATACAATTAATAGAATTCCCTTAAAAACACACACACAATTAGCATAGGATACTGTTAAGGATTTCCAAGGAAAGTCACCATAAAGAAAGGTGAATGACGTTCCCTGAATGACTTTCCCCATCCTTGTCCTGTCTTCATTTCCAGGGGCCATTTGGACTGCTTGCTGGAATTCTCACCTCCTTAAAAGGCGAGTTCCTTGTTACCTACGGGAAGTGCCCAGTGGGTGGGTCATGACTGATTAACGATGAACCAGAAGCTGCCAGTAAGCCTTCCTCTCTCAAACGCCATAAACATTTCTGGCCAAAATGGGACTGAACCTGCTCCCTTGGTCCCCTCCTCCTGACTCACACCAAGTGCGCCCTGCAGCAGGGGCTGGAGAAACTCAGGAGGTGGGTGGTGATCCCCTGGGCCGTCCTTACGGGCTACTCTTCACCTAGCAGAGGCTCCTGTCCCGGCTTTACTGGGGCTCATTCAGGTCGCAGGGGCAGCCTCACCCACACCGGACTCTCAGAGGTCTCAGCTCCAGTCACCTCCTCTCCATCATCTGATGTAGCTGGACGACAGACAGACATTCCAAATCGTTATCATCACAGTTCAGTCCTTAGGAAACAGTGAGGTTCTCTTCCATTTTCTTCAACTAAATATTTTATCTATCTGAATGTTGCCCAAAGGCAAGTTTACCACAAAGAGTTAAATTTTTACAGTTAAAACACTCACACATGTATACATATACGTCTCTTGGGAAGTCAGCACAGCTTTTGAACTTTCAAGTAAATGACCTATTTTGGGGAGGATGGTAAACTGAGTGAACATAGGGGTGACAATCAGTGAAGATTTTGTCAAATTCTGCTGAAAGGGAAGACAGGGCCCAGTTCACTTATGGCCACTTCACCTGCCCCCACAGGGTCACCACTCTGCCATCTCCGCGGCCATACAATCGGCAAACGACACCAGGCAGGGCCGCCTGCTTTTACGGTGAGTTAGTTGATAAAGCCCATGCTTGTCATCACCTATCTTGTGCATCTGGAAGCAAGTCTTGCACAACCACAGTGAAATGTGGTAATGTGAAGCTTAAGAAATCGAGGGGAACAGAGCTAGGCTCAATCCATACATGCAAGTCACCGGCATGGGTGCTTGGAAATCAAGCAAGTACAAAGCTTCCCAGATGTGATTTCTGCATCACGGGGAACACCATCCACTGTCAGCAGCTAAGCCTTGTAAAAAGTTACTAATTGTTTGTTCACGTCACCTTTGGATGGGGGCTGTGAATTTAAGGAAGAGTTCTAGATCATGTGACATTTTTTTTTTCTTTTAGTACAATTATGTAAAGGGAAGTCAGCACAAGGTTTAGCAACATGAATGTGAAGGAACTCACAGTGACAAAGGGCATTCTAGTTAAATCTGACTTTTATTGAAAATTCTGTGCTTACTGCTCAGTCCAGCACGGCTCCTGTGAGGACATGTGGTACCCAGACTCCATCTCGTCTTTGTCTCTTACCATTCATAGACATTTAGGGAATTCTCATTAAAATTACTTAGAGTGAAACAGAGAGACCATGTTATAAAATAAATCTGGTTAAATACACTTTGTTGTATTGCCTCATTTATGTGATGCATGGACCTAATTTTCTTCTCTTTGTCTCTTAACTATGTACATTAGGTGATGCTTGCCAATTAATGCAGGATGTCACATCCCCGATTGCTTTCTCAAGCTTCTTAAACATTAAAAATAAATATGTGCCATCTGTCTCATTTCTTGAAAGCAATTCAAAATGGTTACTTTTGTTTGCTTAGGATTACAGCACAGTTTATAGCTTCAGTGCTTCTGAATTATAAAAAAGTTCTGTCTCCCTTTCTTAAACGTAACTTCATTTTAAGGTGAATCCATCAGAAGAGTGGAAGGCTCTGGTGAGACAGAAACTAGTGCCAGATGGTGATGAAACCTTTGGTCTTTGGCATTTGAGAGATGTGGCCTGGATGCCAGGCCTGATGCATCCTACTGAGCCACCTAGAAAAAGCAAGTTCATCTAGTGGTGCCTGAGTAGTCCTCACCTGTGAAATGGGGATAATGTCTGCCATGTGCAGTACACTGGGAAATATGAATAAAGTCACACACAGACACACATATATAACATATTCCCTCCTCAGTTCGTAGTTAAGACACAACAAATGGTAGATACTATCGCTTTCATCATCACCCAGTTTGAGGAGGGGAATATTTCAAGTTGGGAAGGAAAGTTGTTAAAAAAAAAAAAAAGCCTAGCTTACCACAAGCCGCAACTACTGAAGCCTGTGTGTCTGAGAGCCTGTGCTCTGTAACAGGAGAAGCCGCCGCAGCGAGGAACTGCAGCGCCACAACTAGAGAAAAGCCTTTGCTGCAGTGAAGACCCAGCGCAGCCAAAGATAAAAAAATAAAATAATACATAAATGCAATTTTTAAAAACTTAGAGAAAAAGAAAAAAAATATCTCATGGGGGCATGAGGTTAAAAACTAAGAAGGAAGTTGCATAGGAAAGCTACGTTCTTTCTCTACAGCAATTAAAATGTAAAAGTAAACAACCTGACTCCATCACCTCCCCCACCCTCTGGGCACGCAGGTCAGCTGGGAACCTGTGCCATGGGATTGGTGAGCTGGGAGAACTTAGAGGCTTTGGGTCTGCAGTGGCTACAATGGCTGTTTTCAAAGAGTTGTTTTTTGTTTTTGTTTTTAATTTAAAAAATGGTATGTATTATGGCACCAAATGTCTAAATAACTTAACTATAATTAAAGGGGTAAGGGGATATTTGAGAACATTCCCCTTTCCATTCTAAGTCAGAGCAATTTTCTCAACAATACCGTCTACTGTGGCATGAGAGAACTTTCTAGATCTGAGCGGAGCATTCCGAGGAGGGTGGACATGTAATTTGAAGTCCACCCTATACTCACAGACCACAGAATTGCAGTGCTCTACAAAATGCTAGATACATGTGACCAAGCCCAAAATATTTCAGCAATAAGAAAGCTGAGGTCCAGTGTGGCTCAGCAAATTGTCCAAAAGCACACAGAACAGATCTTTTCTTTTAGCTAAGTTTCAACACTTCTGTTAAGTAGAGTGAAAATTTTTGTCCTTCTATAAATATCCTGGGTTTACAGCTGATTCCTTGCATGGCAGTTCTCCTAGCAGCCTTATTTGAACATAACTGGGCTGTTCGGCATAGTCCTCGCATGACAAAGTGGTCAAGTCTCACTAGTAGCCGAGAATGCATTATCAAGCCTTTATTTAGCGCTACAGTCGGGGCAATCCAACTATTAGTCATCCTGACATGTGCTTTGAACACAACACACCCAAGAGTCCTGGCAAAAACTGCATCTGCTTCCTTCACCCTCCCACACCACACTCCTTTCGAATGGCTGATATTTTTACCGCAGTTCTAGAAAGAAAATTACTTAACATTCCTAATCTGGGGATGCACTTCAGCTTCTCCTCCTCAATTATCAAATTAAAAGGCAGCTCGTGTAAACCCTGCTCACGAGGCAAAATGTAGAACCAGAACCGCTACAGACACAGGGAGCCCTTCCAGCAACAACTAGAGAACTTCCTTAAATTAAGAACGAGCTTAAGCAGCTCAGTCTCTCAGAAATTTCCACCATCCCACTGCCCCCTCCAGCAGGCACATACCAGTTCTACCCTGTCCCCACTAAGGAGCTTAATATGATCTGAACACAAACTCGTTTGCCACTCATCACACAGCAGGACTATGATCTCACGCTGGGAAACATTTCTAGAAAACCAAAAGCTACCCTATTTTCAAAAAAAAAATTTACATTGAATGAATCCCATCTGCCTTAAGGGGAAAAAAAAAAAATTGGGCGATCAGGTAACTAATTCACCTCCTGCCCTATTTTGCTGGTCTGACCAGAGAAGGTGGTGGTGGGGGAGGAGAGGTAAGGGAGGGTGTCCTGAAGGCCAGAGGGATGGTTCTGGGGCCTGCTGTCCCCACTGTGTCTGCCCTCTTGGGTGACAACCCAGCCAGGTGTTCAGGCCAGGTTGGAGGTGGCCCCCAGCTCTGACGGCCTTGGTAACAGGTGCCCAGGAGCATGTGACCTTGAACAGGTCCCCAGGAACATCGGAAGTGAACAGGAGGTGCTTGTTCCACCACGTTCCTCGGATGCCTCTGCAGTTTATTCCCAGGCTGGAGTGACAGCGAAAGCACAGCCAGAGTTTCCTCCTGGGCCCCAAAGCCTAGTGGCCAGGCCCTGGAGGAGAACCCAGTGCGCATCAGGGGACCAACCCCAGGCTCCTATTTCCACCTTTGCTGCCAGGACGGTGAGTGGGAGGGAGACAGGCAAGTGGCTGCTGGGGTTGCATAAGGAAGATTTCCCAAGGAGGAGCCCAGTGATTAATCTGGCAGGAATTTATTTCAACACTCCCTCCCTCCACCTCCACCCCCCACCCCCCCACAAAAACAGCCAGACTCAAGATGCTGATAAGAATTCTTTTATGTTATTCCAATAAAAAATACATTCATACAGAAATATAACAATCTTGCAAAAAACAATTTCAAATAAAATCTTGTAAAACAAAATTTTACAAAAATCTTACAAAGATTTTTTAGATAACAGGGTGCTTCAAAATAAAAAGAAAGAAATTTCACTAATAGAAATTTTCTTTTAATGTCAAGCAAAAAGTTTCTGCTTGATTGAGGCTCAGTTATCACCTGAACAGAATTGTAATTCTTTATGTACTTGCTTATTATGAAAATTACAGGCATTGACATACATGGCACCCAGCCCCACCCAATCAAACCACTCCACGGTGTTTCATAAGTGAGACAAGCCAGTGCAAGTTTTTTATTTTTTGTCTTTTGTTTACCTTCTTGCTTAATGGAACTATTATGGCTAAGCACACAGCAGGGCCAAAAAAGGAATTTTTTCCCCCCAAAATCCAGCAAATCAAGTGTCTGGATTTGGAACTGCCAAAAGAAAAAAGTGCATTTTCCCCCTCAGCAAAATAATTTCTTTAGGTAAGTGTATCCATCAGCCCAGATTTAAAAAAAAAAAAAAAAAAACCAGTTATATGAGCTTTTACCATTGCTCATTTTCAGGAAGATCAAACAAAATACCAGCCCAGCCAGACTTATGTGTATATATATATGTATATATATATATATAAATAAATATATATAAAGAGAAGATCCACACCCTTGACCAGCAGCTGCATGGAGGATCAGTTGTCCATGCTGCAGTATGCCAATTCGGGGAAATTACTTGTTGGAAAAACTGGAAGAATCTATGTGCTGGAAAAAAAGTAGCTTCATCTGCATAAAAAATGCTCTCAAAAAGAATCTCTGTGATTAGCTTTCTTTTAGGTTAGATCTTCAATAAGGCTGACGTTTGAAATCAAAACCTTAGTGTGTCTGAGACCAAACAACCAGCGGGCTAGTATTCCGTTCATGGCAGTTCTGAATGGCCAAGGGACCCTATCCCAGACCCACCTATGATGATGAGTGACTTGGCAGTCTGGAAGAGATCTGATGCCAAAGGCCTGTGGCAAACTGTTAAATGAAAGATAAAGCCTTTATAAAAGTTACAGTTTTCATTTTTACCTCCTTTATGGCCATTTTGAAATAGGTCTTCACAGGCTGTGGAATTTTCTAGCTATACATTCTAATTTCTCCTTAAAAAATATTTATATATTATTCATATATATGTATATATATATACACACACACATACACATATTATACACACAAATGTACATACACAAGAATTTCGCCCACTTTTTAAAAAAGTAATATACCTTCTGTGTTACCAACAGATAGCTAGATAGATACGCGAGAAACTTGTGCCTTTTAAGCAAATACATTGTTTTTTAATACTTCTGTATCTTTAATACGTGTGAAAATGTTACATATTAAACACAGCCGGTGTATGATCTGTACAAGTGTTGTGCAAAGTCTATATTGAAGTCTCACCCTCACGGTGGCAGAAATGGTCTGATTTTCCAATTATCATGTGTTTCCCACTTGAACACTGACAGTCAAGTTGTCTAAGCTATTGAGTAAATACTGACTTGTTTGGGGAGTTTTCATCTATTTGACTTGTGAAGTAGGACCTTAAAGAGTTTTGTTTTTTTTTTCTGTATTAAATATTGATACAGTACAAAGCCAGGTGAAAAAAGAGCCTTAATAAAGCATGCATCACCCATTCCCCTGTATGAGACCCCCACAGGAGGGGCCACTTGCGTAAGGCACCATTATTAAGATCTACAGTGCATTAACAGCTAGAAAACCAGAAATGAGTCCTCAAGGCATAAATAAGAGAAACTTAGCTGCATGAGAAAACAGTTTCTAAGCTTTAGTGGTTTCATCCACCCAACTGAGAAAAATTTTAGGTTCTGAGTCTAGTGGGACGTTAGACCAGCGATTCCCAGCCTTGGTGTCCCGGACACCCAACTCGTGCCCAATGTCTCCCAAGGGCAACTTGAAATTCTCCAAAAAGGTAATACGAATTCGGAACCACTGACAAAATAGTCCTACACTGCACAACGCCTCTCTAGAAGGGGAGTGTTACGAATAAATCCAAGGGGCGGGAGTTGGGGGGGGTGGAGCATCATGTATTGCCAGGCCCAGATGGCTAGGGGGTCACCTGATTCGACCAATTGTTATCTTAGCTGCTCAGTGAACTTGGAACCAAAACGGTAGTCCTGATTTAAAAATGGAAAAGCAGATAATTCCCCAGACCATGCATTACTTTTGTCTTAGAAGGAAAAGTTATCCACGTGTTATGTTTGTAGGTACACAGCGTATACAACAGGTAACAAATGAACTCTGTCACAGCAAGCAGCGCCAGCTACTCACTTCACACAGCTGAACCGAACACCGAACGCTCCCGTCACACACCACGGGGGAAGGGGCTCTCCCCACCAACACCCACTCGTCACTCGGGGTCCTGACTCCCACGCCTGCCCTCCACATCTTCCCTTCTTCTTGTCTTTTTTTTTTTCTCTCCTCTAAGGCGCAGACACCCCCTCAGGAAATGAAGGATGGTCATCTCGTCTCACGGAACACGCCTCACACACAGAACATTCAAACTCTGTTTTTTTTTTTCTGTCTCTTGCAGTCTCGCCAGGGAAAGGATGTGCCTCGTTACCCAGTCCGTAGGAGACCCTCCACATACAGCCCACCCACCACTAACATTCTCAGTGCACATGCTCACGGCAAAGGCTTAGGGACCACTCAGAGGACAGGTAACCAGTGGCGAGCCAGGGCCACCCAGACACCACACACCCCGGGTGCCCTGCCGCTTCGGACGTGACTGTTCTCGCCCTCGAAAGACCTTCCCAGTAGGTCCTGGAGGTGACCGGGCAGGGTGCAAAATGGCTTTGGCTGGAACACGCACCCTCCTTCCGCGGCCGTCTCAGCCTGGAAGCCTTTTTAGCCCGCAGGAGTTGTCGCTCTGCCCCCTCAGAGGTGTCTCTTCATGTGCAGGGCCAGGTGGTCGGACCTGGAGAAACACCTGTGGAGAGAATCGGGGTCCCAGACATCAGTTCTCCTGCCCTGCAGGTCACAGACCTCTGCCCCGAGCTCCCCAACCTCAGCCTCTCCCCAGGAGGGTGCACTCCCCCAGCTGAGTCACCCCATCCTCATTTGGGGCAGGAAATTCCAACTGACAGAAGTATCTACATCAAAGAGGCCACCAGTGAGTTCTTGGGAATGTCACTAGACTTTACTACCTGGCCTTCAAATCTGAAAACTGATCAAGGGTTGTTCCTCGGAAAGTATGAACGAAATCACCCGATTCTCAGGCACTCAAATACCTGGGGCTACCTAACCCGGAGGACTGGCAAACAAGAGCCTTTTTAAAAAAGTCCTGGGCTGAAAAGAGAAATGCCACTACAGGCCCGGAGGATGGCTGCCCGCTGCGGGGTGACGGCATGCCTGCTCCCGGGGATGGCACCCCCGCCCCTGTGGTTCATGCACGTACCTGTCACAGTGAGAACATTTAAAAGGCTTGGCACCAGTGTGCTTTCTGAAGTGTCTGGTTAACTCATCGCTTCTTGCAAAACGCCACTCACACCCTTCCCATGAGCATCTGTAAGGCTTTTCTCCTGGGAAGAGAGCACATGACAGGCACGCCATTACTTCACTGAGCAGTGAGGGAGGGGCCCCGCGACCCCAGCACACGGCCGGGGAGTCCTCTCAGGAGCAGGCTAGGGGGTCACTGCCCTCAGGAACTCAGAACACACACCCGTTAGGGCTGGGAGCCGGTCCTCCCGAGGTACCAGGCAGGGGCTCTTTTCTGACCTAGCCTGGGGACTCCCAGTGCTGGGGGACGGACCCAGGCTTGGCAGGGCCGCATGACCGTGACCAGAGCCAACATGGAAGAATGACAATTACTCAGACCGGAGAAATACTTCCGAGGTGATGTGTCAGGCCACTGGACCCACAGCCTTGGCCAGGGCTGGGTTTTTACTGCTTTCTCCATGGAAACGGTTTCTCTCAAGCACTTATTTTGTTCCTTACTCACTTCCCCGTGGAATGAGGCTCTGTAGTTTCCTCCGGGAAACTACATTTCTCCAAAACCGAGGTCATGAGTTTCTGGGAAGCCCCATTCCAAAGCCTTCAAAGCACTTTCTAAAGGACCAGCAAGACACCCAGTTGACTTCATCCCTTGGCCATTTTACAAATAGGATTTCACTAAAGGTGCTATCTGAGAAATTAAAAAATTCCCACAGCTAGTCCTGAGTGTGCTGCTGGGACCACTGGGAGCCGGTCCGGGGCACCCGGGTCCTGATTCCAGCTCTGCCGTGAGCTGCTTCAGGGATCCCCGTCTCCTCTCATTACTGGCAGCATGAGATTCTGTGTGACGTGACCCTTAAGACTCCTCTCAGGTCTAAGATGTCTGTGACGTTCCAGCAGTTATCCTAGGCTGTCATGGTAACTTGAAACCAAACTATTCTCCAGATTGTGATATTTCATTAGGAAGATATTGTGTTAAAAACTGGCATCAGAAAGCAAAGGCAGCATGACATGCAGAGAAATCCTTACTAGGCACCCGCCGACGATACCGCTTCAGTCGATAGGGTCAGCTAAGAAGACCCCCCCATGGTGACTGACACCCATGTGTGCCACACGGCCGGGCCACCCCCTCTCAACCCTCGAACTCCGTGCCCACAAGTCAGAGGCAACTCCATGTAACATGATGCATGGACACTGCCAGCTGGGCACAGTGGGGTCTCTGTAACCCGGGTGCTTGGGAGTGGGCAGGGGACTGGGTGTAGACAAAGAATGTGATTTACCTCTTGTGTGTTTAATCAGAAAGCGATAGACCATTCATCGGGCACATAAGTCCAGTCTTTCAGCGACTACTCTGTCCTCCCCAGAGACCCAACTTTTTCGGGGGGGAAGAAAGGAGGTGAGGATGTGTCTGCTCCGAGAGCCTCCTGCCCAGCCCCCTCCCAGGGCGGGTGAAATTCAGCAGCGCCCCACCGCCCAGGTCGCAGGAGGGACTGACCTGTGTGGGTGCGCTGGTGTGCTTTCAAGTGGGAGCTTTTGGTGTAAACTTTCCTGCAGCCATTAAAGTGGCAGCGATGCACCCGCCTGCGGCCGTCGGGGGAGGCGTCCCCGCTGCCCTTGTCGCCCGGCTTCCCTGAGGTCCCGCCCCGCGCCTTCCCGGGGGGGTGCAGCTCGCCAGGCACACAGCCCCACAGGTGCGAGGGCTCCCTGCTCAGTTCTGGGGAGGACGGAGGCGTGGAGGTGACCGAGGAACTCAGATTCCCCGAATTGACCAAGACTTCGCTGATGGGGTCGGAGGTAAACTTGGTGGTGGGCGAGAGCTCCTCGGAGCTGTCAGAGGACTCGCTGCTCACATCCGAGTTCAGGCTGTTGGTCTCCAGGTTGTAGCTGAAGCCAGGGCTGTGGAGCGCGTCCTCGGGCGGGCCAGAGGAGGACACCTTCAGGTCCGCGTCCTCCTTTTTCTCCCGAGCCAAGATGATTTTGGTCCACAGATCTTCCTGGCTGTCGAATTTGATCTCGGAGGCTGACACGTAGCAGGGCTCGCTCTGCAGGTAACGTTCCAACTCCAGGCAGGTCTGTGCGAAAGAATCACAGGGAGGCACGTGATTGTGACCACACTGAAAACGGAACCGAAAGCACAATTCCAAAAAAAACCACCAAAACATGCAGGAGCCAAGGGCAGATCAACTGTGGCCTTGCCTCTATAGGACTCCGTGTCTGCAGCAGAGCAAGAGGAGAGCTATCTCTAAGAACGGGACACGTTCAGAAGGAAAACCAGGGCGAAGCCTCTCCCCGCTTCCCCGAGGTGGACCACAATGGCCACAAATGGCTGATGGCCACAGAGGAGCTAGTTTCTGTTAAGAGTTACAGTGTTGACGTTTCTAATGAGTTTCTGTTAGCCACACAAAGGACACCAGCCTCCGACACCCCCACCCCCACCCCCACCCGACAGGTTTAACCAGATTATCAGACAGCCTCCAGAACCCTGTGCATGAAGGACACCCAGGCAGCCTGCTGCTGCGGGCCTGCTGCCCGCAGCACGGTGAGCTCTGACATGGCCATGCGTCCCCTCTGGAGAACCGCTGACAGCACAGGCCGCGCCCAGCCGGGGCAGACGCAGCCAGGGGGACGTCTAGGGTCAGGAACATCAACCGAGCTGCCCAGAAGCTACCCGTTTCCTGTGGAGGAGCCCAGACCTTAGTAGGCTTTCAAAGAATGCCATTCCCAAGTGCAGGGCCATGTGCGCACACAACTTAAATGACTTCCACAGTGGTCAGAGGAAAACAACAACAGGAGTGGAAAAATGGTTCCAGAATGGCCATCTGCTTTTGTAAAGGATGCGGGAGGGGAAATTCCTTTCCCGGCCCTGCTGGGAGTCCCACAATGGACTAGAACTTTATCTGCTGGCCAAGAGTACAACTGTATGAGTCATCACTCTATTTCTTTCACGCAATGCCAAAGGAGACTTCCTTTTGAAATTCTGACCAGCGGCCAAAAAAAGGACCCGGTTCAAATATACATGCAGTGTGTCAGGGACAGAGTGCCCCCCCCCAGCCCCACAACCAACCTTTCCAGAAGCTACAACTGCCGAGACACCAGCATCCCCTCTCCCCACCATCTCAAACTTTCTAGCCACTGGAAAAGAAAAACGGTAGGAAACATTTTAGGATTAAATTATGTCTGCCTTATCTTCACTAGGATCAACTGCCTACATGTCCATATAAGGCTGTCTATACAACTGCAAGTCTACAGATTTACATTGCTACAGCAAACGCCGCTCTCTTTTTTTAAGCAAATCATTTTCAGGGCTAGCCAAGCCCACCCAAAGGGCTCAGGCTTGCTTATTTAGCACAGTGCCTGCTATCAGAATATATCCTTCCCCCTCCCCGCCACCAGACTCTTCACACCGCAAGCAGGAGCAAGCAGAGGGGGAAAAAAACAATCATTGTTTTCTTGTTACCCCTAAAATTAGACGTCTAGGTTACAAAGCACCCTCCAGTGTTCTGAGGAGAGACTGGCGAGATAGCTTATGGATGTTCCAAAGAAAAAGGAAAGCATGTTTACTGAGACCTTGTTAAACTTTAATAATCTGGCTAATTTAAAATCCCCATTATGCCGAGGAGCACTGGGGACCAGAATGAAGCTCTTGGGGAGAGTTTAAAAGCCTCTGAAGGCAACCCAGAGCTCAGCCTGGCTTGTGGCCCAAATCCCAAATGCCCAAGGAAACTACTTAGATCGATTTCAATCACATCCTAGGAAGCTTCAGTAGGAAAAGCTGGGAGGGGAGAGGGAAGGGAGGACTGTGAACAATGAGGCAGGCATGTGAAGGTTGTTCCACTTTGCATTTCATCCCCCTTAAAAGCCTTCTAAGCTTTGAAACCCGCAGAATATATGCGATCTGCTAATTCACTTTGTGACAAAAAGCAAACAGCCTAGTAGGGCAGAGACAACCCCAAACCCTCCTATCTTTTAAAGACAATGGGACAAGTGTCAGAATCTCTCTCCCTTCAGGCAATCCTAACGTAGGAGAAGGGGGAAAAATTAAGTTTTTTAAATGTCCAATGCCCAGAATTCCAATTTCACTAAAAAATGCCGGAAACAGAGACTCCTCTTCCCAAACTGAGACTAGAAGCAATTCGGACAGGCTCATTGTCATATGACTGATAAGTCACTGGTTGTGCAAACATTGGTTTCCCCCCCCCACACCTTTTTTTTCTGGTCAACAAAAGAAGGAGGTAAGAAAAACAAGGCAGATGGAGGCAAATCTTAAGGATTCCAAAGGTAAAGAAACTGAAAATGGCCTGGTAGAGAAAAGGAGCTTGTGGGTGTTTCGCTGGTGAAATTCTTAAGTAAAAAAGAAAGAAAGAAAAACCTGTATGTACAAACACCAAAAAAAAAAAACGGAAAACAAAATACCTTAAAAATAAAAAAGAAGAAAAAATAACCTTGGCACTCCATGCAGGTTCATATGACTAGGTCCAGCTGTGGAGAGCCTGGAGCTGGAACAAGCACCAAACTTCTGCCAAGGGCTGGGGCCGAGATCAGGCCGCGGAGCTGGGTCTACGCTCGGGAAGACGGTTCAGCAGCCCCAGAAAACGGCAAGAACACGGGGAGCGCCCGGCGCCGCTGCGCCCCACTCAGATGACAACTCCGCTCCACGCTCTGAAAGGCCCCTTTGAAGTGCCTTCTGCGCCGGTGCCACAAGTACGTCTTAACAATAACTATTTTAATTTTTTTAAAAAATTTACCCAAACCATTAAAAAAAAGGAAGAAGAAAAAGAACAAAATAAAAAAGAATTGCACCTCCAAGCACACACCGTCCTGCGGGTGCATGCACGCACTCCCTGCTCGGCGCACCGGGGCACCTGGCCCACGAAAATCCCTATTTACCTGTTGCCAGTATTCCTCCAGGGAGGGCAGCGCCGAGAAGTAACCAGTCTCGTGCACAATCTGGAGTTCCTGGAAGATGCTGCACATTGGGAGCACATCCATGTCGGGTTGGAAGAGACCGTCTCCGCTGCTGTAAAAACAGGGAGGCTTGCGGTCTGCAGTCGGGAGCGCGGCGGCCGTGCCTGCAGCGCCGGGGAAGTTCATGCAAACTCAAGTGCGCAGCGATTAGGCGCCGCGGGTTCGGGTCCTGGCCGGAGCCCGGAGACGCGCTCGCGAGCCCGCACAATATTTGCAAACACCGGACTGACTGCAAACGTAACCCCTGCAAAACTTCCCTATTCAAAGCTCCGCTGCCAGCCTCCCCTCCTCCCCGCCCAGCTCCCCCCGCCGCCGCCTCCCCACGTGACTCGCCCGCGCCCGCCCCGCGCGCCGCCCAATCACGCCGCTCCCGGCCCGGGGGCTGCACGGAGATGATGTCAGCTCCGGCCAATCGCGGGCGGCGGCTCACCGCGGCCCCGCCTGGCGTGACCGAGCCTCTCCATCACCGCCCTCGCCATTGGCAGAATTCGAACTTCGGCCGGTTCTGATTGGGAGGCGGTTTCGCAGGCTATTTTTAGCAGGGTATATAAGGCGCGGGCCGTCTCGCGCCGGAGGAGTCGGAGCTGGGAGGTGCGCGGCCGAAAGGCTGCGTGCGCCGCGGCCGGCCGGGCCGAGGGGACCCGGTGTCCCTGCCCTTCCCGTCCCGGTTTCGGTCCCGGCCCGGGTCTTCCCGTCCTCGTCCCCGCAGCTCTGGTCCCCGTCCGTCGGGCCGATCGCCTGGTCCCGGCCCTGGTTTCCCCGTCGTCCCGTCCCTGTCCCCGTCCTTGTCCCCTCAGCCCTGGTCCACTTTCATCGGGTCGGTCGCCCGGGCCCTGGTCCCCTGACCCTCCGCCGAGCTGAGGGGAGCGCGGCTGGGTCCACTCTGTCCCTCCCTCCGACCTCGGGCTGGCCGGCCGTTCTCTAGCCCCCTCCGTCCTTCCACCCTCTCGGTGCCCCCTCTTGCCCCAGCTGTAGATTCCCGTCTCCATCCCCGTCTGTCCCCCTCTTTCCCCCCTCCTTTTCGCTCCGTTATCCCTCTGTACCTGCCCTGTTTCCGTTTGCACCCCCCCCCCCCCGCCCCGCGCGCTGTGTCCCCTTCCCTCCCTGTTCCATCCCCCTCTGTCCCCAGGTGGCACCTGTGACCCCGGGGTGGGGGGCTGACCAGCCCCAGAGGTGTGCTGAGGGACAGGAGGGCCCTAGTCGACGGGCTGTGTTGTATATGAATCTGAGTTTCCCCCTTCAGCCTCCTTCACAAGGACAGGGCACTTAACTCAGGGACCACGGCTGTGCCACATCCTCACCCCTCTGCCTGCGTAACCTGCAAGAGCAGAGTGGCCTGGAAGACCCAAGTTCAATCTGGCTCTTGAGAGGCTTATGTACACTCTTGATTCTATCAAACACACTTTTATTTTTGAAAAGAGGACATCTTGTTGGGGCAGGTGGGGTTATAAATAGAGGGAGCCTATAACCTATCTTGGTAGGGTTCCCCATCCACACCAGCTGTGTATATTTTATAAACCCAGGGTCTGATCCCAAACCTACAGAGTCCCAGCCGTTGTTTAACCAAGCTCTCCAGATGAATCTGTTGCCACTGAAGTCTGGGAAATGGGGGTTCTAGACACTGTCCTTGTACTTGTTGCCTACCATATAGACAATTGTCATTGTACTTGTTGCCTACCACAGAGCAGCCCTCATTCCAAGACCCATTTGGAGACCCTCACGAAGATTAACAACTAGACTTGTCCCTAGTGAATGTGAAAACAATTCAAGTTACGTTGAGCTGACATTTAATGTGTGTGTGTGTGTTTTGCTATATGAATTATCTCCTGAAATATACCATAATGTTCATTTTCTAGCAAAATGCCAAGACCAAGAAGAATATGCCTTTTAAAATTCGAAATGGAAAACTGAATTATAGCTACTACCTCCATTTTTATTTCAAAATAGAGTTTAATGAGACATCTTTTAAATAAAAATTTTTTAATGAAGTATGTAAAAGACTTTTGAGAGGATTTTGTATGTTAGATTTTAGCAAACTTGAGTTTGCCTATGACCCTGTAAGATTCTAGGCAGGGACCTTTGTCAATCAAAAGTTAGGGAAGGATATTATCTTATTGTATCTATTGTATTAAAAAGTCTATAAAGATGATTCATGGTGAGCTGATTACAATGATCACTGGCTTGTGTTCAGTGGTCCTCTATCCTGGAAACAGTGTCATGACTGGCCCTCCATAGAGAAGACATGGATTGGGACTGGCTTGCCTTGAACCAGCTTCAGGTTGTGCCCACCCATTGTTGCCTAGCAGCTGGTTGTATCTGGAAGGTGGGTCTGAGAGTAAGCTTATATCAGGGAGTAGGTTTTCTCAGTAATTGGAGGCAATGATCCAGGGAAGCAAGGATCCAGGGAAGCAAGGATCCAGTAAATATGCAAAGGAAACAGCATCCTGAACTGTAAGGAGGAGAGTTAGGTCAAGGGAGAGAGACACTGTCCAAGGGAAGGTGCCATGATAACTCTCTGTGCAGTGCATGTGGGTGTCATGGTTACAGTATTCTTATTCACCTTTTGGACAATTTTGCTTTCCTGTAATATTGTATATTTTATTGAAGTATAGCTGATTTAAAACATATAAATTTCAGGTGTACTATATAATGATTCACAATTTTTCAAGATTTTATTATGATGTATTGACTATATTTCCTATGTTGTACACTATATCCTTGTAGCTTATTTTTTGTACATAATAGTTGGTACTTCTTAATCTCCTACCCCTATCTTACCCCTCCCTCCATCCCTCTCCCCACTGGTAACCACTAGTTTGTTCTCATCATCTGTGAGTCAGTTTCTGCTATATTCATTTGTTTGTTTTACTTTTTTGAGATTCCATATATAAGTCATAATATATTTATTTATTTTTCTCCATCTGACTTATTTCACTGGGCATAATATAGTCCAGGTCCATCCATGTTGTTGGCAAATTTTCATTCTTTTTTATGGCTGAGTAGTATTCCAGTGTGTGTGTGTGTGTTTTCATATCTTGGCTATTGTAAATAATGCTGCTATAAATGTTGGGGTGCATGAATCTTTTCAAATTAGTGTTTTCGTTTTTTTTTCATATATATGCCCAGAAGCAGAATCACTGGATCATATGATAGTCCTATGTTTTGGTTCTTGAGCAACTTCCATTTTGTTTTCCATAGTGGCCGCATCAAGTTACAGTTCCACTGACCATGTCAGAGGGTTCCCTTTTGCCTACACTCCGACCAACATTTATTGTTTGTGAATTTTTTAAAATTAAAGTATAGTTGATTTACAGCCTTGTGTTTCAGGTGTACAGCACAGGGATATAATTATATATATGTATGTGTGTGTGTGTGTGTGTGTATATTCCTTTTCAGATTCTATTTCCTTATAGGTTATTACAAAGTATTGAGTATAGATCCCTGTGCTCTATACTAAGTCCTTATTAGTTATCTGTTTTATATACAGTAGTGTTTGTGGACGTTTTAATGATAGCCATTCTAACCAGGATGTGCTTAGTCTCTCAGTTGTGTCTGACTCTTTGCGACCCCATAGACTGCAACCTGGCAGGCTCCTCTGTCCATGGGATTCTACAGGTAAGAATACGGGAGTGGGTTGCCATGCCCTCCTCCAGGGGATCTTCCCAACCCAGGGATAGAACCCAGGTCTCCCATATTGCAGGCAGATTCTTGACCATCTGAGCCACCAGGGAAGCCTCCCTAACTAGGATGAGGAGATTTCTTATTGAGGTTTTGATTTGCATTTCCCTGGTGGTTAGTGATATTGAGCATCTCTTCATGGTAATTATTTATTGTTTTTAATGCATTTCTCTCTCTACTTTCCTGTAGAATGTAAGTTTGTCATTGTCTTGTACGTGCACTTCTCAGTGCTTAGATTATATAGTTTATTTTTAAAATAGTCAGCTGAATTGGACACAATACAGATACACTCAAAATGGTAATTTTTAGGGGGGAAGAAAAGGTGTAGAAACAGAATACATAGGTTGAATTTCAAAGAGAATAACTGTCATGACTTCCCTCTGTATCCATTAGCCCTTCAGCACATGCTACTCACGTCCTATGGACTGGCTAGGTATTTGGGATTCATACCATTCACAGAACAGGCAAAACTCCCCCAGACAGAGGACGATGCAGGAGATGCATGGGGAGGTCGTTATCTTGAAGCAGTGGCATTACCACTCCTGGTACACATGACTTCTTGGTGGGAAATAATGTCAGCTTCCTACATGAAAAATGGTATGCATGGGTTCTAAGCAATACTACAGCTGATTTAAAAAAAAAAAAAAAAAACAAGGAAGAATCATAGAAGGTGAAAGTCATTCAGAGAGTGGAAGCATGGCACCATATGAAAGATGGATTGTAGACTCTAGTAGTACTGGGTGTGCAACCTTGATCGTGTCCTTTAAATGGAGATAAAAATTAGTTTGGTAGAACTGAAGATTATGCATCACAGTCCCTGGTTCGTGGCAGAGAGTGGTCGTTCAGTAAGCTGAAGGCAGTCAGCATTCAGACATTTATCCATTCATGAATTCAGAACCCGTCCATGTTCACGCCTGCTGTGTGCTGCTGTCCTTTGCCGAGTGTTGAGACTCTGAGATTCAGCACATGTGGTGGCTGCTGCCTCCGCTCTTTAACAGGCCAAAGAAAATGAGGATTTTATAGATGGTCTGGCTTTTTATTGTTATTGAGGGGAATAAGCAACATGGAAAACATAGATGTACAACAGTTTTTTAAAAGAACATAAAAAAATAGGCAGAATATTTGAACAGATACCTCACAAGAAATAAATATATATATATATATATAAATACATAAGAATGTGTTTGACATTGTTCATCATCAGGAAAATGTGAAATACAGCCCACTGAAATAGCTACAGTTAAGAAGCCCTGAGACCCGGAGAGTTGGTGCGGAGGTATGATGAGCAACCAGAACTTTGCTACAATTTGGTGAGGATGTAAAATGCTACAACCACTTGTGTAAATGGTCTGACTGTTTTTAATAAAGTGCAACATACACGTATTCTGTGACTCAGCTCTTCCATCTTCCATGTGTTTAAGGAAAAGCTCTGAAAGAATGTGTTCACTAAGAGATTTGTACAAGATCATTCATAGCAGTTTATCCTTAATAGTCAAACGCTGGATGCTGCCCTGGTGTCCATCACAGGAGATGTGGTATTCTTGTCCATGGTGGTACTGCTTGTCAGCAAACAGAGCAAACTATGGCACGTGTGGCAATGCCAACACATCTCAGGAATGTTAGAATAAGTGAAAGAAGCCTTATACAGATGAATACCTACTGCAAGATTCAGGTTACATGAAGGTTTACATGAACATGTAAAATTGGTGTTTGCTCGCTTCTGGCCAGCAGGACCGGAGTTTAACTGGGAAGGGGCATGAGGAAGCTGTCTTGGTGATGAGTGATGGGTCATGGGTCATGGTCATGGGTGACGGGTTTGTTCTATGTTTGGATGGAGGTGCAGGTTATGCAAGTGATTGCATTTGTCCCCACTGATCCATATGTAACTGTCTGTAAATTTCACATGCACACATACACACATGCACACAAAGAACCATAAACAAATTTGAGCTAGTTAACAATGGGGAAGCTGCAGAGGGGAAGTGTACTAAGGTATGCAGTCTTCTTGGAACAGAGAAAGACAAAGAGACAGAAAGGATGTTGGTTTAAAGCATCCAGTGAGTCAGAATATAAAATTCATATTTGTCTATCATGTATTAGTTTAGTATAGATGTAGTATGGATATGTTTGTACTTAGTTCAGTAAGTGCAAACATGGATGCTTGAAACAACTGAAATTTATTCTTTCCTGGTTCTGGAGCCACAAGTCTAAACGAAGCTGCTGGCAGAGCCCGGTCCCTCTGGGTGCTCTGACAGGGGGTCCTCCCGCTCTAACAGCTGCTGGTGGCTCCCGGCTTCCTTGGTTTGTGGCCGCATCCCTCTCACCTCACCTCCCTGGTACATGGCCTCTTCCTCTTCTGTCTAAGATATCCCTCTTCCATCTCTTCTAAAAACACATGTCATTGGATTTAGGGCCCACCTGCATAATCCAGGATGATCTCATCTCAGGAAACGTAATTTAACTACATCTGCAAAACCCCATTTTCCAAATAAGATCATGCTAATAGTTTCCAGGGTCTTAATGTGATTATCTTCTGGGAGGTCTTTTTTTGTGTGTGCAGTCTATACAACAATATAAATTAACTTGTATTAAATAGTATCTAGTAGTAGAATAATGGAATATGATGGACTCCACCTAGTTTCCTAGATGACGAACACTAAACATTTTTGGATAGTAAAGAATACGTTACTTAAAATTTTAGAGTTTTTAAAAGATAATATGGTCACTTTTAGAGCTTAATGTGGGTCCCTGGTAAGACAGGAAAGAATCTGCCCACAGTGCAGAAGACCTGGGTTCGATCCCTGGGTCAGGAAGATCCCCTGGAGAAGGGCATGGCAACCCACTCCAGTATTCTTGCATGGAGAATCCCATGGACAGAGGAGCCTGGCAGGCTGCATTCCATGGGTACACAAAGAGTCGGACATGACTGAGTGACTACACACACACACACGCAGAGCTTAATCCTTTTGTTCTAAAAAATAAAACCTAGTATCCATCAGCCCTTTTGGGCACAAGTCTCAGTGTTCCCATAAAAACTTGATAGACACAGGGGCCACCCATGTTGAGTGTGGTATGTCCAGGATGCAGGGCTGGCCTATGCTGAAAGCAGAGGAAAACAGAACTTCTGGCCAGTGGATGAGGGATATGGAATAAGGCCCCCTTCCTTCCAGCATTTCAGAATCAAGTCATCAGCCTGGAGAAGGCAGAGGAGACCTTTTGTAGAGGCGGGCGGTGCAGCGGAAATGTGGGAGGGAGGTGTTGATTTCACTTAGGAATGGGGAGCGTCCTGATGATGGTCTTGACAGTGGTGACAAGCAGATTGAAGGACCAGAAGCGATGCTGGCCTGCTGCCCAGTGTTACGAGGAGGTGAGCACTGGGAGGGTGACACTGGAGGACACAAGGGGAATTTTTCTTGGAAAGCAGTTCCAGCAGGAGTGTGGACCAGCAGATGGAAGATGGCACAACAGGCAGGCAAGAGGGAAGAAGGACACGAGGGGAATTTTTCTTGGAAAGCAGTTCCAGCAGGAGTGTGGACCAGCAGATGGAAGATGGCACAACAGGCAGGCAAGAGGGAAGAAGAAGCTGGGCAGTGATGATAACCAGGAAGTGGCTCTTGTGAGGTGGGCCGAACAGAAACAGTTGGACACCGCATCCTTTACCAATGACTATGCTTGGGGATTTCTGTGGATCATCCACATGAATCTTTACCATCACGCCACTGCTGAGGAGTCAAGTGAAGAAGAAATCAAGGCACAAGAGTTTATATAACATGCTCAAACTTATCCAGGAGCAATAAGGAGACGTGACATTTTGTATGGGCTTCCCTCATAGTTCAGTTGATAAAGAATCCACCCGTGATGCAGGAGACCCCGGTTCAATTCCTGGGTTGGGAAGATCCCCTGGAGAAGGGATAGGCTACCCACTCCAGTATTCTGGACTGGAGAATTCAATGGACTAAGTCCATGGGGTTGCAAAGAGTCAGACATGACTGAGCGACTTTCACACAGTGAAATGTTTAGCAGCCCAAGCTTGGCTATCATTATCGCGTTTTATAGACCTGGAAACTGAAGTGAGCAGAGGTGAAATGCTCCCTTCTCCGGGGTTGCTTGGCTGTGTATTGTGGCCCATGGTGAAAGGTGGGGAGAGCTGGGTTGGGGGATGCCCCAGAGTGATGGGTCTGGGAACTGGGCCAGGGCAGTCTGAGCGCCGTGGTGCTAGTGATGGGGATGAGAGAAAAGAAGGCAGGTTTCGTTCTGAGGATAACAGGATTTGGTACCAGGGAAATAAAGCAACTTGTAATCCATCTCAAGTCTGGAGTGATGAGCTGGGGGCCTGCAGACTGGCCTTGATTGCATTATCTCGCCTGGGTCCTGGCTGCTGAAACTGTGGCTGTCACATTGCTGCCCCTGCTTCCTCCAGCCCTCCCAGATTTGGTCAGCCAGGTGTGTGTCCAGTCTTTGAATATTGAGAGCCTAGTGCGCCTGTCCTTTGGGACTCAGCCCCAGTGCACCCCTGGAAGGCTTCCTCATCAGTCCATCTCGGTGCCAGGCCCCTCGCCATTCCCCCGTCACCTCTGTGTTGTGCTCTTCCCCTCCCTGAGACCTGTGAGCTCCCTAAACAGAGGCCCTGACTCCCATCTTCACATCTTATCACCACAACACGGCATTCAAAGATGGATAGGGTTTATGGTTCCAGTCAGATGCTTCATCAACTCAGTTAACTTCCTGCAAAGTGGTGCCTGGGAGGCCAACTTTCCACATGTTCCCCTGTTTGGAGGTTGCTGCAGTCTTGTGTAACTTGTGAATCCCAGTCTTCCTTATTAGACTGTCCACTTCGAGGAACTTGTATCTGAATCTTCAGCCACCCTTCCTTCCTTGGAAACATCAGTGGGCACCCATCTCAGGAGAATTTTCTAAAGGAGGTAATGTTGCTGACTAGCATGTAAGGCAGCCTCTAATAATTAAGATTCAGAGCTACAGTTTACAAGAAGGCAAAAAGAAGAGGGAAGATTGCCAAAGATTAATGATTGATACACTTGGTATGAATGCAAAACCTGTCATCGGGCACTAAATTGTTAAAAAGAACATGAAAAAATTATGATTGAGTAAAACAACGGAAGATCTGCAAAAGTAAGTAAGGCTAATGTCTGCATTTGTAAATTAAATGTTATGTTTATTTTTGCTGGTGAAGGCCTTTTGTGTTATTTTGATCAACTATGTCCTATATAAAAATGAACCACCAATCATGCCATCTTAAAATTTAGCAATCAGTAGAAATTTCCCTTGGAAATTAAATTTCAAAGGAGGAAAATAGTAGAGATGATCAGGTTTTCAGCACCTGCACTGCTTTGTATACACTGCACCGATTGATCCTTCCAGGATGTCTGTACCTACCTTGAGCAGTAGAATACTCACTTCAGTTCAGTTCAGCCGCTCACTTGTGTCCAATTCTTTGCAACCCCACGGACCGCAGCACAGCAGGCCTCCCTGTCCATCACCAACTCCTGGAGTCTACCCAAACTCATGTCCATTGAGGCGGTAATGCCATTCAACCATCTCATCCTCTGTCATCCCCTTCTCCTTCTGCCTTCAATCTTTCCCAGCATCAGGGTCTTTTCAGGAGTCAGCTCTTCACATCAGGTGGCCAAAGTATTGGAGTTTCAGCTTCAACATCAGTCCTTCCAATGAACACTCAGGACTGATCTCCTTTAGGATGGACTGGTTGGATCTCCCTGCTGTCCAAGGGACTCTCAAGAGTCTTCTCAAACACCACAGTTCAAAAACATCAAGTCTTCGGCACTCAGCTTTCTTTATAGTCCAACTCTCACGTCCATACATGACTACTGGAAAAACCATAGGTTTGATTAGATGGTCCTTTGTTGGCAAAGTAATGTCTCTGCTTTTCAATAAGCTGTCTAGGTTGGTCCTAGCTTTTCTTCCAAGGGGCAAGCATCTTTTAATTTCATGGCTGCAGTCACCATCTGAAGTAATTTTGGAGCCCCCAAAAATAAAGTCAGCCACTGGTTCCATCTATTTCCCATGAAGTGATGGGACCAGATGCCATGATCTTAGTTTTCTGAATGTTGAGCTTTAAGCCAACTTTTTACCTCTCCTCTTTCACTTTCATCAAGATGCTCTTTAGTCCTTCTTCACTTTCTGCCGTAAGGGTGGTGTCATCTGCATATCTGAGGGTATTGATATTTCTACCAGCAATCTTGATATCAGCTTGTGCTTCATCCAGCCTGGCATTTTGCATGATGTACTCTGCATATAAGTTAAAGAAGCAGGGTGAAAATATACAGCCTTGACGTACTCCTTTCCCTATTTGGAACCAGTCTATTGTTCCATGTCCAGTTCTAACTGTTGCTTCCTGACCTGCATATAGGTTTCTCAAGAGGCAGGTCAGGTGGTCTGGTATTCCCATTTCTTTCAGAATTTTCCACAGTTGTTGTGATCCACACAGTCCAAGGCTTTGGTATAGTTAATAAAGTAGGAGTAGATGTTTTTCTGGAACTCTCTTGCTCTTTTGATGATCCATCTGGTTTGATATCTGGTTCCTCTGCCTTTTCTAAAACCAGCTTGAACATCTGGAAGTTCACAGTTCATGTACAAGTGAAGCCTGGCTTGGAGAATTTTGAACATTACTGCGTGTGAAAGTGAAAGTGAAGTCGCTCAGTCGTGTCCAACTCTTTGCAGTCCCATGGACTGCAGCCCAACAAGCTCCTCTGTCCATGGGACTTTCCAGGCATGAATACTGGAGTGGGTTGCCATTTCCTTCTCCAGGGGATCGTCCTGACTCAGGGATCGAACCCGGGTCTCCCGCATTGCAGGAAGACGCTTTACCATCTGAGCTACCAGGGAAGTGCCCTGGTTTACTGCATGTGAGATGAGTGCAATTGTGCTGTAGTTTGAGCATTCTTTGGCATTGCCTTTCTTTGGGATTGGAATGAAAACTGACCTTTTCCAGTCCTGTGGCCACTGCTGAGTTTTCCAAATTTGCTGGCATATTGAGTGCAGCACTTTCACAGCATCATCTTTCAGGATTTGAAATAGCTTAGCTGGAATTCCGTCACCTCTACTAGCTTTGTTCATAGGGATGCTTCCTAAGGCCCACTTGACTTCACATTCCAGGATGTCTGACTCCAGGTGAGTGACCACACCATCGTGATTATCTGGGTCATGAAGATCTTTTTTGTACAGTTCTTCTGTGTATTCTTGCCACCTCTTCTTAATAGCTTCTGTTAGGTCCATACCATTTCTGTCGTTTATTGAGCCCATCTTTGCATGAAATGTTCCCTTGGTGTCTCTAATTTTCTTAAAGAGATCTCTAGACTTTCCCATTCTGTTGTTTTCCTCTATTTCTTTGCATTGATCCCTGAGGAAGGCTTTCTTATCCTCTCCTTACTATTCTTTGGAACTCTGCATTCAGATGCTTATATCTTTCCTTTTCTCCTTTGCTTTTCGCTTCTCTTCTTTTCTCAGGTATTTGTAAGGCCTCCTCAGACAGCCATTTTGCTTTTTTTTTGCATTTCTTTTTATTGTAGTGGTCTTGATCCCTGTCTCCTGTACAATATCACGAACCTCCGTCCATAGTTCATCAGGCACTCTGTCTACCAGATCTAGTCCCTTAAATCTATTTCTCACTTCCACTGTATAATCATAAGGGATTTGATTTAGGTCATACCTGAATGGTCTAGTGGTTTTCCCTACTTTCTTCAATTTAAGTCTGAATTTGGCAATAAGGAGTTCATGATCTGAGCCACAGTCAGCTCCTGGTCTTGTTTTTGCTGACTATATGAAGCTTCTCCATCTTTGGCTGCAAAGAATATAATCAATCTGATTTCGGTGTCGACCATCTGGTGATGTCCATGTGTAGAGTCTTCTCTTGTGTTGTTAGAAGAGGGTGTTTGCTATGACCAGTGCGTTCTCTTGGCAAAACTCTATTAGCTTTTGCCCTGCTTCATTCCATACTCCAAGGCCAAATTTGCCTGTTACTCCAGGTGTTTCTTGACTTCTTACTTTTGCATTCCAGTCCCCTGTAATGAAAAGGACAAGTTTTTTGGGTGTTAGTTCTAAAATGTCTCGTAGGTCTTCATAGAACTGTTCAAATTCAGCTTCTTCAGCGTAACTGGTTGTGGCATAGACTTGGATTACCGTGATATTGAATAGTTTGCCTTGGAAACGAACAGAGATCATTCTGTCATTTTTGAGATTGCATCCAAGTACTGCATTTCGGACTCCTTTGTTGACCATGATGGCTACTTCATTTCTTCTAAGAGATTCCTGCCCACAGTAGTAGATATAATGGTCATCTGAGTTAAATTCACCCATTCCAGTCCATTTTAGTTCGCTGATTCCTAAAGTGTCGACGTTCACTCTTGCCATCTCTTGTTTGACCACTTCCAATTTGCCTTGATTCATGGACCTAACATTCCAGGTTCCTAGTCAATATTGCTCTTTACAGCATTGGACCTTGCTTCTATCACCAGTCACATCCACAACTGGGTATTGTTTTTGCTTTGGCTCCATCCCTTCATTCTTTCTGGAGTTATTTCTCCACTGATCTCCAGTACTATTGGGCACCTACTGACCTGGGGAGTTTCTCTTTCAGTATCCTATCATTTTGCCTTTTCATACTGTTCATGGGGTTCTCAAGGCAAGAATACTGAAGTGGTTTGCCATTCCTTTCTCCAGTGGACCATATTTTGTCAGAACTCTCCACCATGACCTGTCCATCTTGGGTGGCCCTACATGGCATGGTTTAGTTTCGTTGAGTTAGACAAGGCTGAGGTCCATGTGATTAGATTGGTTAGTTTTCTGTGATTGTGGTTTCAGTCTGTCTCAGGGCTTTACATACTGGTTGATGTCTTTGTCTGTAGTGTTTAGCACAAAGCCTAGAATCTAGCAGCTGCTCAATAAATACTTTTTGAAGGCTGATAACCTGAGTGACCTTTGCATACACAAGGGATTTATCTACAGGTTAATGCTGTAGTATATTCTAATATTAGGAAACAAACATAAAATTGGCTTTTTAATTCAATTGACTAATGATTTTGCTTTACACTTCTGCTCCCAGCAGAACATCTCCGTTTGCTGATCTGATTAAGAATGTGGAACACCCCACAGTGGTCATTCTCCATGATTTAATTCCTGTGATGCCAAAGCTGCTGACAGTGGGGTAAATGCACGCTTCACTTTCGGTAAAAAATCTTTGCTTGGGTCCCTTGTGTAATTGAGCCATTTGTATGAGTGCATCATTTGCACGATTGGTTTTCTGGAGGGGTTTCTTTTCTGTTTTAGTAAGGGGTCCTCTCCTTCTCTCTGACTCCAGGATCCCACAGGAGCTCTGGGCAGTGTAGGGGCCTTGTGGCATCCCCAGCCCAACTGCCGTCTTGCGCACCGAGGCTTCACCAGTCAGGAGGCATCGCCCAGGGGCCCTGGGTACATGCAAAGGCTCTGGGAAGGGGTGTCTGAGGTGAGAGATGTAGGTGTCAGGGCCCAACTGGAATTCTAACAACAAAGGCTGTTAACAACATGCTTCAGTTAAAAACATGCTTCCTTTCCAGGACTGGTTGGCAATGAAATGAGCTCATGTATGCTTAGCTCATAGTAGAAGTTCTGCTAATTATAAATAAGATTTTGTCTACGGCCCAGGGACAAATTCAGCCTGACTCCTAGGAGGATTCTGCAGAGAGAAGATGGGGGTCATGTCAACCGGCGACCATAGAGTCCCTTCCTCCCGGTAAGCACAGTGGTGGGCATGGGGAGAAGGGCAAGATGGTGGAGGGTGACCGTCTCCCCTCTACTCGGTGACAGAGGCATCAGGCCACACTCCACCTTCCTTCCCTGCCCTCTTCCCATCCTCAGACCGCAGGACTGTTCCAGAGTGGCCCCAAGTTGGGATGTCTTCTTGGTTCTTGATGGCCAGTGTGCAGTGGGCAGAGCCGGGGGCACCTCGTTGCTGCCTGCCCTGTGACTCTGGTCCCAGCACAATCAGTCTTCCTTAATTTCTTTGTTTGCTTGGCTTTTATTTCCCTCCAAAAGTCTTGGTTGGGAATAGACACACCCTGACACTAGGATATTCAGAGATACTCACATTTGCAGACACACTCAGAAACACATATTCCCACCCACAAAAACACAGACATTCACAGGCACGTGTATTCACAGGCATGCTTACACAGAGATACACACACACACACACACACACGATGGTCACCTGGCTGTACTGTGGAGAGTTCTCTCTTGGGATGTTCTTATTCCAGTTGGCTTAGGGCAAATTACAACCTGAGTATCTTTAGACTATTTTCAAAATATAGTATTGTTGTGATAAACCAATTCATAAAAACATGCCAAGTTTAAGAGTGTTTCGATAATTAATTTTAGGGTCTGAGTCGGTTGCAAACATTTGTCTAGAATTACCTATCCTCAGACACCTCGCTATGGAAAGAAAACCCTCTGGACGATGAGCTATTTATAGAACTATTTTAAAAGTTTACCTTCTTGAAAGGCAACATCTCTTTGGGAGTTAAGTCCTGGAGCTGCCTGGCAGAAAAATTGGTACTTGGAAATCACATGTTGTCATGGTAGCGAGAAAACCTTACGGTGTGACTGTTTCTTTGTGCAGTGAGCATACGATCGCAAAGCCTTGAACTTCTGGGGTGAGAAATCGTGTCGCTCTCCTGAGCCCAGGAGCCCTTATAGATGTCAGAGCAGAGAGATGTTTTCTTAATGCTTTAAGGTAAAATATTACATGACAGAGCCCAAGAAAACACGGGACTCTAAAAAGCAAATTGACAAAATCTGTCATTTTAGAAAAACCGAATTTATTCAGGACTCCTCGTCTCCAGGAAAATCATGGAGAGGGAATGTCAGGAGCTGTGGTTTTCCTGAATAGGTCTTGGCTTGTGTACTTCATGAGCCATTCTTGAGAAAAGTCAATTTTTCACACATTTACAGAAATAATTTGCTTCAGATCTGCAATGACGGCTTGAAACCGCATGTGTTTCTGAAACTGCCAATCCAGTATAATGTCTGGGGTATCTTTTTTTTTTTTTTTAATACTACTTAAATTAGATCTATGCAGAGTGTGGAAACAGCAGATCTCTGGCAATCCACAGACCAGTCAAGAAAAATTAAAAAAGGAACTTTCTTTGAGCAGACGAAGTGACAGTCTTGGGCCATTATCAGCAGAGTTGTGTGTAGCGAATGCACGAATCATTTCAGAGATAATGAGACATTAAGTTTCTTGGTTCACTATTTAAAAATATAAAACCAACAATTACAGATGGAAACTATTCATTCTGAGATTTAAGGAGGGAAAAGAAGAAAAAAAAGAGAGAGGGCTTATGTCTTTTGAACACTTGAGCATGCTATAGAGAATTGAACCAGGGCAGTCCTGATTGTCCCACAAGGGGAGATGGCAAGGCTTTGAGAGAAAGGATGAGCAGGGCCCATGTGCCCTGGCTCTGGGTCTGCTTGTGACCCAGGCCGGGCCTCCAGCCAACCCTCCGTCTCCTGAGCAGTAGGAGGCCCACAGTGGGACTGAAGGTCCCCCGCTGAGCCATCCATTCTCCCCACACAGTCCCAAGGTGGGAGAAAGTGAAAGTGTGAGTCTGACTCTTTGTGACCCAGTTGACTGTAACCCACCAGGCTCCTCTGTCCATGAGATTCTCCAGACAAGAATCCTGGAGTGGGTTTTCATTCCCTTCTCCAGAGGATCTTCCGGACCCAGGGATGGAAAGTGGGTCTCCTGCACTGCAGCAGATACTCTACTGTCTGAGCCGCCAGGGAAGCCTCAAAGCAGGAGGAGTTTATAGAAAATACATAATGCACAGGTGGAAGTTTGGCTTACTAGATTCATCAGTGATTGACAAGAAATGTCAGGCATCTAACTCCATTGTCAGCGAAGCTTTTCTATTTGAATCACTTGAGGGCTGGGTGGGGGACTTCGTGAACAACTAAAGATCAAAATTTTTTAAATCCTTCATTCCTCATTTGAAGCACATTTCAGTAGAAAATGCATGGTTCTTGAACACCCCCATGAACTATCACACACGCTCAGTATTTAATAGGCAATCAGATTCAGTCGTTTATTTGGCAATTTTTTAAAATGTCTTATACTTTGAAACACATTTTTTAATATTATTCATTTGCACTGTGTAGATGCAAAACTGTATTGGACAAAGGCAAACTTCACTTCAACCCTGGTCGTAGTGAAATTAGTAAAAGCTAAAAATGCAGTACCTTCCAATGTCTGCGAGGGTGTCCCTAACCATTTTTAAGTTTGCAGTTAGTAGCAGTCATATACTATTCAGAGGTGTAAAAGCTTTTACAACTGAATGGCAAATACCAGATTCCATATCCTTAAAAGTATTAAGCATATATTTCCTTTAATTAAAAAATACTCATTTGATTCTGTATGATACTTGTGAAGGTTATTTTGCAATAGTTTGATGATGATATATTGATTGAGGAACTCTCCCCTAATTTCCTAGAAAACGTTCATTAAAATCTCAAAGCGGTCTCTGATGCATTTTTTCCCTCAAAGAGAGTGTATTATTTGGAAAACAAACACTGTTGCCTTGCGATAGGTTTTTTTTTTTTTTTTAAGTGAGCCAACACAACGGAATAAAATATATGATTGGTCGTGGCTGACTCACTTCCTGTTTCAATAACAAGCATGTCATTAGCAAAACTGTAAGCAGCACAGTTTGTCACCGTGTGTGTGGCTTTGTTTGTACATGTTGCCAGAAACAAGTTCTTAGGGAAAACACACTCATTGCTCTATTACCAAGAAAGAAAGTTTCGGCGAGTGGTTTTGGCAGCAGCTGTTGCCTTGTTTATTATTTATCTATAACTGAAGCTTCCCTAACGGAAGGGACAGTGTTTGCCCAGCAGCCTAAGTGGAGCTGCAGTTTTGCCCAGGGAAATCATAATTCACTCCTATCACCAAAGCCCTAACACGAATGCACACTGGCTTCCGAAGACAGAGTTGCGCTCTAGCCGTGTGGCAGAGGGACTGGACATCAGGAACCAAACTTTTGCCTGGCTTGGCTACCAAGTGACCATTTGAGCTTGGATTTGCATTTCCAGTTCTACAAAACAGCAGTGTTGAATTGTATAGTCTCAGAGCCTCCTTCCAGCAAAAACGTCTCTTTTCCTGAAATCAGGAAATTGAGCTGGCATTCTTCACACATGGGTGTCTGATGCTTGCTGAGTTTAGAACCTGCCCCCGCCCCACTCCCGACCCCTGAGATTCCCCACCCCCACCCCTGGGGCTCATTAAAGTGATTCGTCTGTGATTCATCACCATGCTACCTCCAGGGCAGGATGGCTCCTGCCTTGGTGCTACCACTTGTGAAAATTGCTGTAACTCGGCAGCTGGAGGAGTCCAGACCTGGCTCCGAGTCAGATCAGGTAGATGACATCGTCTGGAGCTCTGAGAGCAAAGGTGAGGTTGGGAGGGGAACAGAGGCCTCTAGTCCCCATGCTTCTGAAATCCTGCCCAGGGCTGTCTTGGACGCTGACGTGATTAGGCTCAGATTCACGGAGACCCACTTCAAGGATCTGCCGGGTTTATCTGCTGGGAACCACCTGGCCGAGCCATGTGTGTCTACCCCTTCGAGTGAGGGTGACCCAGCATCTTATCAGAGGGAGCCTCAGACCAACGCCCAGTCATGGCTGTGCCCCAGTTAAGAATCCCGTTGCCTGTTAGGGAACGTCTGGACTCACCATTTCTCTTTCAAACCCCTCCAAGAGAATTCGTTCATGACCACATGGCTGTCTTGAATGCAGGCTAAAAATGCATCCTGAGTTTCCTTCTAAAGGCACCATGAAGCTGTAATAATTAACATCTTATTTTCATTCACTAGAATTCTACACTGACCTCTAATCTGGTGGGAGGTATTCTATAAGTGCTAAGTCAATATTTGTTCTCGGTTGTAAAAAATGAGTAAAATGGGCAAGACCTTGCTTTCCTGTCACTGATAACCCTGTGTGTGAGCAATGCTTGTACATGGCTGGGTCGGACTTGGCTGTAACCGCCAGCCTGGTGCCTCCTGCACAGACCCCACTTATCTCTGATCCATGTGTACTCCTTATTCCCTCTGTGCTCCATGTGGGACTTGGCCACATGCACACTGTTTAAGATGCTGCTGAAAATGTCTTAATACTTTTTCCTTGGAAGCCTGGTATTCCTGGGGAGGGGGTGAACTATGGGAAAGTGTGTAATCCTCAGGAGCTGGGCCAACGGAGTGTTTATGGGCCATGGGTCCTGGTTCTGGTTCTGATCAGACACTGTGGAGAGCCTCAAGTGGGCTTATTCAGGGTTTTCATCCATTCAGGAGTGATGTGGTCCACCCCTTGAGTTTAGAAGTAATTTGGATCTCTGGGTCCTGGGCAGAATCTAGGAAATACAAAGTCCGCTCCTCAGTTGCTTCTGCTTATCAAGAGTTTGTGGGCTGTGCAAGAACTGGGGCTGTAATTTCCTGCTTCCGCTCATGTTAAAGCAATAGTTGGGTCATCGATGATCTCCGGCCTGTCCACTGCGGGCAGTGTCATGGGGATGTGGATCCTCCTACCTGGGAGGGACAGAATCCACCTGGTCTCTCACTCCCCATTTGACCATCTCAGAATCATTCCTCCAGGCTTTCCCTTAGCTGGGGATCTAGCTGCAAGCTTCCCAGTCCCCAGCCCCTGGGGGTTTTCTTAGTGGCTTCTCACCACTTTACTTCCCAGCTCAGGACATGGTAAAGAGCTGCAAGCCCGCCTCCTCTCCCTTGGCTTATTTCCACCATGAACCTTCTCCCCTAAGGCCCTGGCTTTGCTCAGGCTACTCTTACCTCCTGGAAGTTTCCTGCCTCTTCCTGACCGCATCGTCCCCCATCTGTGGTATGACGGCTCTTCTTCTGTGCGTTTGCTGTGCCCTGTGTCCCCATGAGATACTAGAGTGTTTCTTTTCAACTATGGTTTCATTTGCACAGCATCTTCAGTTAAGGATGAGGGTCAGGGATGTCTTTTTTCCTGGCTCCCAGCCCACCATAGATGCACGGTTTCTAGACAGCTTCTAGCTGTGGGACTGCGTGCCAGTCTTGCCTTGGTCTCAGTTCCCTCACTTATGGTCTGGGGATGCTCTGACTTGTCTCAGGGCATCTCCTGGTCCTGTGGACAGAGGCTATCTCCTTCTAGCTCCCAGTGACCCTGGGGAAGTCAGCTTATTCATTCTCCTTGGAAAGCTCCTCAGAAGGATGGTTCCGCCCCAGGTCTGTTAACAGTGTTTCAGATTTGAGGCTCAGAACAGAGTGCTGTCAGCTGGCTTGCTGGTGGGCCCCATGTCCCCTGTGCCCCCTCCCCCCTCCCAGGGAGAGAGGCCAGGGTCAGAGCTGTTGGCAGGCGATGAGCAGACGTTCCTGCTGCTGTGGTTGTCAACCCTGCTGCTATTTTGGGGCCTGTATTGTTCACTCAGGGTTTCGTTTTCCTTTGCCGTCTATTTTGGCACGGCCTTGCTCCCAAAGGGCAGGCTCTGTTGTGGCCGAGGGTTCGTCCACATCTTTGTCCAAGTTTACGTGGTGACATGTCACCTCCAGAAGGAAAAAAAAATGAGAGCACGAGAACACGATCTTCCATGCAGAATTGTTTTTAAACACTTCAAAGCAAAAGAGACATCTTAGAACATTTTCATTTTCATGAAAGTTGAGGAAGTCAGATTTACCCAGTGCTGTGAATTGGGGGAACGGGATGGGCTGTGAGGACCAGTCTACAGTGTGTGCATGCGTGTGCACCTCTGTGTATGTGTGTGTGTGCACCTGTGTGTATGTGTGTTGTGTGTTCTGTGTGCGTGCATAAAATCCTTCATCTACTCTTGTTTTCTGAATGACATGCTTCTTGGGCCCCCAGGACCAAGGCTCTCTAGTCTCACTGAAACAGCCTGTAGATATGAGTGTCCCTGAAAACTTCAGTGTGTGACTGTATAGTCGTGGAGGGGCCGGCAACAACGAGCTCCAGCTGCGCGTATGTAACACGCACTTGACAGCATGTGCTGTGCTCACAAGGGTCACAGTATTTTGTGTTGATCTTCAGCTTAATTCTGAGTGCCGGACCCAGGTACTCGAAGAGGACAAGGGCCAGCCAGGAGGTGTGAAGACTCTACGTGGCCATGCTCTGGGGACAACTGAGGAATTAGCCTTGACACTGAGGCTTGTACGAACTGAAGAGTCTTGTCTCGCTCCCAGATCTGGCAGCTCTGCATGCCTGGTTAACTGGGCTTACAGGAAAAACACTCACAGGTGAAAGACCTTTGGCATCCACTCCTAACTTTCAGTTCCGAGGACGGTGAGTTCCCGGTACAAGGGAGTGGAAGCTGACGTCACCGAAAAGATATTGCCTTGCTTTGAAATCTGCAAGTGCTTTCAAAGTCCTCCTGTACACAGGGCTGAAAACGTGTTTCCCAATTGTCATGGGCAACTTATAAACAGATGTTCCAGAAACAAATAAACCAAATACAAAAACACATTGGTTTGTGTTCAAGAATGCAACATGGTATTTACATGTGCCTTACTATGCTGTTTTCACTGACAAAGTTCCCAGAAGAGATTGTTAGGACTGAAAGTCCAAAATTAGCTCTAGGACAAGAGTGAAAAATTTCGACAGGCGCTCTGAAATGGTTTGTGTGTTTGAAGCCATATATGGGTGAAAGTAGCCATTTCAACAGGAAGTAAAAAAAAATAAGGAAAACATTTTGCACACAACAGAAAAATGCTTACACTTTCATCCGTGAAAAGGAGTTCATATTCCCAAGGTATGCTGAATGAGACTCCAGGTAGGTTTTAAATTTGCTTTTATAAAACTTATTTGAAATGCTTCACTAACTTTCAGGGTGGAATCAGGAAATGTTGCTTCCACTAATTATTATTTAACAGTTGGCTAGCATTTCACTTCTGTATATGTGCTCCTTCTCATAACTAAAAACTAGTGAACATTTAATTGAATTTTGATGATAATCTTAATAGCATCATCGTACATTTATTCCTTAAAGCCATTTCATGTTTGCAAATTGCTTTTGCATTCCTTTTAGCTAGTTACATAACTTACTTTGCTCAAAGAGTAAAATTGAATTCCTACGAATATAATGTGTTTTTGATGCTTCAGTGTAAATACAAATATGTCAAGGAAAGCACGGAAATGATCTCATTTCAAGAGGGGTTCATCAGTGCTCGTCACCAAGTGTCTCTCCACGGCATTGCTGTTGGATCACATGCTGCCATCCTCACAGGTCTAGGAGTGGCCTTGAGATTAAGTTCTAGAATATGGCAAAACTAATGAGAACTTCCTGTATAGCACAGGGAACTTTGGCCAATGCTCTGTGGTGACAAAGAGGGGTGTATGTATATGTGTAGCTGACTCAGTTTGCTGTACAGCAGAAACTAGCATCACATTGTAAAACAACCATACTCCAATAACAGAAATTTTTAATAATAAAAATAAATAAAATATGGCATTTCCTGGCATGTGGTCAATTGATTCAATCATCTAAACTCTCATCCGCTGACATCCTTGATTGTCAGGCCTGGAGCTGGTTAGACTCCAGAAGCGGTTCTAAATTTGGTGTTCTGAAGGAGGGGTCCCTGCTGTTCAATGGTCACCCTGAAGGGCTCGTCGATTTCCACTGTGGAAGAGCAGCCAAGGGAAGCCCCTAAAGCAGGTGCTCTCTTTATCGGAAATTCTTTGTAAGAAAATCCTAATGTTGGATAGCCATCAAGGAACAGTCCAATCTGAGTAACCTCAGAATGCTAAACTGGGTGAAGAATGGCTCCGCAAGAGAGTTGCTGTTATTCTTACTCTTAAAAAATAAAAATCTTTCTACAGGGCTTGTGTGTTCAGGCTCAGCCTCCAGACAGCCAGTGGACCTACAGGGGCTGGAGTGGGGGGTGGGAAGGTGAGGAGGTGGCTGTGCCTTGGGAAGTTGTGTTTCAGGGAGAGCTGGGTTTCACAGTCTAGGTGTGCTGTAGGGCTATGCCATTCAGCACCCAGCTGTTGTCCATGCCATCAGTTTAGTCAAAATAGTGCAGGGTCATCTGCTTGGAGGCACCCCAGGTGGAAGAGAGAGGGGTGGACTTTGGGCAGTTAGGAGTGTTTCCCTAACTCACTCAGCAACCTTTCCCTTAGAAGATCAACCTCCTGCCCCCTTGGAAATGCCTCCAGGGCTACGGTTCTGATAACATCAGGAAGCCTGAGGATGTTTTGAGGACTTTAATCTCCAACCTGTGTCCTCTGCCCACACCTGCTGTCTTCACCTGGAGTCAGGAGAAGGGCCTTAGGCTAGTCTAGTCTGAAGCCGCCTGGCTCCCCAACCTCTTCTCTCTGGAGAATCCTCCACTAGTCCCCTCTCTGCTGACACTTTCCCCAGTTGTGTCGGCTGTGGCTACCAGAACAGTCTACCTCCAAAGATCATGCTTCCCCGGGCCCCCAACACACCTTCTAATTAAACCACATCTCCTGCTTGGAGCATCCCAGATGGTGGCAGGTCAAGTGGCTGGTGAGGTCTGTCCTGGGTAAAATGTACAACTTACAGAACAAAAAACCTCCTTGTTAACAAAAGAGAAATTTCCCTCATATTCTTGGATTCTACAAGAGGCAGGGCCTTTAAACATTTTTCTGAGAATTGGAGTTTTTCTTTTATTCCTGCTTAAAATTTTAAAAAATTGAGATATAATGAGCATATATACTCTATTATATATTAGTTACATGTGTACAACATTACAATTCAATACATGTATATACTGTGAAATGATGGCTCCAATTAAGTCTAGTTAATATCTGTCACCATCCCTAGCTACAAAAATTTTTTTTCATGTGATGAGAGCTCTTAAACTCTACTTTCTAAGCAACTGTCAAATACACATCGCAGTATTGTTAACCACAGTCACCATGTTGCGTATTACATGTGTAATACAGTAAGAAGTTTTACTCCTTAATGTAGAAATAAGCGGTTTTGAAATTTGAGTCACAAGGCGATCAGTTTGGACCTTTTTAGTAGATATGTATTATATACTTTCAAAAGCATTGCTCACTTATTAATAATGCTTGTGAGAATTAACAGAGTACAGTATAACCTCATCAATTTTTCCACCTGGAGAGGAAAGACAAAAACCAATCACACTGACCCATCAGCAGACACAACCTGGGCATTTTTGAATGAGTGAAAATTGCAGATCCGAAAGGGCCCCTGAGTACCTGCGAGGCCGTGGAGGTCGTGCTGGTAAACGCTGCAGTCCTCAGGTGCTGGTCACTGGGCCATTGTGCAGATGGCTATCAGGGGATCCAAATACCATCTTCCTCTCCATCAGGGCTTTGTGTTCGCTTTATTGACGCACATCCCATATCACCATAGTAACACTGCTCATTCCTGCCATAATTCCCCTCCAAGATAGTATGGCACTTCAGGAGGGCCGAACAGAATCCACAGGGACTTAGGTTGGGATGTGAGAAGGCACCCCTCCCCCAAATTCTGTCAGGCTGAGATTCTACTCCATAGGATATAGTACTTCATATTCCTCACATTTATTTCTGTGCTTTATGATAAATATATTTTAGACATTAATTAAAAAAAAAATTTTCCCTAAATCTAAAACTTACAGGTATAAGAGCTAACATTTCTTTCCATTTTTAGTTAAGCCCTAAATGTTTCTGAGCTCTTCATTTCCAGAATGGGCACAAGGTTGATACAAAACCCAAAGACGGATTCTCTAGGACACCTGTTTTATGACTTTGATGTGCTTACCTGTGGTTTGGACCCATGACTAAGCTCTAAGCTCTCTCCTCCCCCAACTCACACTGGGTGCTTCCCGGCGGTCAGTGTGTTCCTTGTAGATGGCGTTGATTTCATAAACACTCATAATCCACCATGCTGGGTTCCGTTTCAGTGACCATTCATCATCCTTCTTGGATTAGAGCGTGTATCAAAATAACTCCCCCAAAGATATCTACCTCTGCCACTATCTCTCATAATTCACATGGAACCGCCAGAAAATACTGTGCGGGGGGCTAAAAAGAATAGTTGTGTCCACATGTGCTGCATGGGGGCAGGTTTTCCTTTCTGGCTGTGGCCCTGACTTCTCCTTCCATAGCTGGCCACCCGGTCTGTCCTCCCACACCCATCGCCTGTGCTGCCTCCATCTGATCATTATGTCTCCACTCCAGGTTTTGAGCAGTTGGAAGGTGCACACCACAGTGTTCATCAAGTCACAGCTTCCCTGGGATTGGGTAGAGACATCCTCTGTTGGCACGAAATGACATTCTCACCTTGTCTGGTGTGGTTCCTTTGTATGTGAGGGAAACCAAGGTCTTAACTAATGAAATTTGGTCAATCTCCAAACCACATAGCTGGTAACTTTCAAAGCCAGAATTCAGGTCTAAGTTGAGTTGACTCCCAGTCTGGGAGGCTAATGTCATGTCTCATCCCTGACATTTTCCTGCCCCCAGGACACATCAGGAACTGCCTGCTGCTCCCGCATGGAGACGGGGGCCACCTGCCCTTCATGGTTGTGCAGACTCCACCCACTTGATTTGGTTCCGTTAACTAGACTCACGGAGCACTTAAAACACTATCATGAGTTCACTTTCTACGTGAGGAGCATCACAGGCTTCCGAACGCGAACATTCTCCAGTACTCTAGAGGAAGTGAAATCCACCAGTCTTTCTGAATATGGCTTTAGGTCCACATTTCAGGCATCCCCGGGGATCCTCTGATACCTTCTTCACAGTGACATCTTATCTTCTGCTGCCTGAGAGTCTTCTCGTATATAACAAGTGAACAGAAGACTTTCCTTTGTTTCCCCTTCTGGCTCTGCAAAGATACAGAGCGAGGGAAAGGGGACTATTTTACAGTACTGATGAATTTGGTTTTTAATCTGTGCTTCCTCACTTGGGTGCAGTGTGGCTCACATGGTGAAACAGGTACATCTGTGTGAATGTCGTGAGCCTCTGTAGGCAAGCCATCTCAGAAGACTGAGGTGACTGAGTTTACTATTACACCTTCAGGAGTGGGCTTCCCCAACTGTCACCCTTGGGATAGAGAGAGCTCCCCACCCCACATGTGACAAATCACTCTGACCCTGATGTGTGGCTGTGGAATTAAACCTGGGTCAGGCTGTCACTTCCTAGTAACAGCACCTCATCCACTGCCTTTACTTTTATCCCCTCATCCCCTATTCCTAGGATCCTTTAAAAGACATCTAGGAGTTGGATGCTCCAGCAGCCTCCCCAGGGCTCTGGACTCACCTCGGGTCAAGGCGCTCCCTTCCTGTGCTCCTGGTTGTGCATCCATCTGATGGTACATATGCATCTCTGCTGCTGTATGCACGTTACTACCACCTTTAGCTACTTTTCCTGGTGACCTTGCGGGCCAGGACTTGGGACCATGGGGCCCCTCATGCCATTGCAGCTGGACCTTGTCCAGAGCTGCTGTCCCCCGAAGGCTGCCTGGGCTGGAGGTTGGGGTGGCTCGGTGCTGTTGGCTATGAGCTTGGCCGAGGTACCGCCTGGAGTGCCCATGACGCCAGACTCTGTGGAGCTCGATGTACAAGCATCTTGAGAGAACCACATCGGGGTGCACAGACCACACTTCAAGAGCACTGCAGCTTCACGTTCACCATAAGCTGTGGTTGAAGCTGACGATCTCCAACCAGAGTCAACGGGGAGGGACATAGGCCCCATCCCACAAAGGGAGAAAACCGAAAACATGAGGTGCCATTTGTCATCTATGTTAGGCTCGTCCCTAATTCAATCACGCATTTTTGGGAGCAAGTTGACACTGGGTCCTTCGTGCTCTCACTGGCCTGCTTAGACATGACACAGTGCAACATGGGGCATCGTGTTCAAAGAACAGCAACACAGCAGTATCTTGACGTGACAAGCATGTCAGACTGGGGGTCAGTATTTGCTGATCACAATTAAATTTTGTGTAGCTTATTTCTGACTGCATATATAAATAGATTAGCTATGTAGAAGGTTCTAATGGTGCCCTAGCCTCGTTTTCTGTGGAGATATAACCTTGGAAGTGGGACCTGCCAGCCCTACAGGTCTTCTGATACATCCATTTAAGACTGTTCTGGCCCTGAGGTTCACTTATTTGTCCAGTGCTAGTCTTGAGTTCTGAGGAAGGAAGCAGTTGGTCGCCTGCTCTCTGTCCTCCTCCAACACCAAGGAAGGAAGGAGCTGGGTGTCTGAACTCCACCAGCCCAGAGCGCTTCACTCGATGCTTCTTGCTAAGAAGCGCATGCTTGTGGCTGCATCTGGAGAATCTTGTTTTCCAGGAAGCTTGTGAGAAAAACAACAGAGCTAAAGTAAGCCCAGGGGAAAATGCATTTGGGGCAGGCTTCTGACCCAGGAGAAGGGTTCATCTGTGTTTGTATTAAGCACGGCCCCACCCCCAAGCCAAGCTTCCTAAGCGGAAGGTAGACAAGCAGGCTGAGGCCATGTGACATCATTTTCCATCCTGGAGACTCCTCCCTATTTCAGTGCAGGAATGAGTCCAAATGAACCCAACAGAAACCTGGACCTGCACACAGGGGACTTCACCATTTACTGTCCTCATTTGTCTGTGACCTCAAAGGTTCAGGACATAAAGAGTGACTGCTCCCCATTGAAATCAGTAGGCCCATCTGTAAACACACAGCAAGGTAACAGATTCCACTGCTCAGTGAAAGAACACGGCTCAAGGGACACTTCCGTTGGCTGGGGAAATAGCCAGCCTTCTTGTGGAAGTTACACTCGTGACCACATTGCTCGTACTCCTACATAGGAGTGTGGCTGAAGTGTGTTCTCATCCTTGTCTTTTGCACTTGCTTATGAACTTCTTCACAAGTAGGTCCAACGTCCCTCTTCAAGCTTTTGTATCCTTAGGGGGAAATATACACTACAGCTCATTGCTGCTGCTGCTGCTGCCAAGTCACTTCAGTCGTGTCCGACTCTGTGCAACCCCATAGATGGCAGCCCACCAGGCTCCCTCGTCCCTGGGATTCTCTAGGCAAGAACACTGGAGTGGGTTACAGCTCACTGCTGCTGCTGCTGCTAAGTCGCTTCAGTCGTGTCCGACTCTGTGCGACCCCATAGATAGCAGCCCACCAGGCTCTGCCATCCCTGGGATTCTCCAGGCAAGAACACTGGAGTGGGTTGCCATTCCCTTCTCCAGGGGATCTTCCTGGCCCAGGGATCGAACCCAGGTCTCCCTCATTGCAAGCGGATTCTTTACCAGCTGAGCCACCAGGGAAGCCCTCATTCATATATGTTATTATATATATATATATACATATACAAATGCCACAATGGCAACTTTGGTAAACAAAAATTTTACAATAAGCTTTCAATAAATAAGATAAAGATGTTTTTCCCATGACTAATCTTTGGACATTCTCCAAGAACATGTTCAGATAGTGTAACATGTGAATGCTGACATGATGTTTTTGTAAATCAACTTCCTTTTGTAAGGAAAACACAGAATCAGGATGTACCCACACAGACGAGCTTTAGTCATAGGACCAATGATTTCACACTCACATGAAGATAATTTACTGCAGCACTTTTTATTCTAAAGAAGGATATCACCTTAGACTATTTAGAAAGATGGCATTCTGCAATTTTGTGATGTCTTCAGCATCCATTGCACTTTACAGAAAAAAATGCATTTATTTCAAGAATTCTACTAAAAGTTTCTAAGGATGGCACCTTTTCCAAGGAATACACGTATGTCATCCAGATGTCGCTAAGGAGGGTGGCCTCTCTGTTTTCTATGATGGTGCAGTCAGAGGTGGTAGAGATGTCAGCTATTTAAATTAAATGAAAATACATGAGTCTTTTCCATCCCCTACAACAACAAAAAAATACATTCTTTTTTTCTGAAATCATCAGAAGTTATTGGAAAACATGTGAAGTTAACTGAATTCCTTGTTCATTTCATTTTCTCCCTCAAATAGCACCTCTGTTCCCTGATCTACATTCGGTGAGTTAAACACAGTATTCAGTGTGAATTGAAATCTACAAGGCCCTTAATCACGGCATCATTAAGACTGAAACATGGAAAAGAATACCATTTCAGTCAGGAATGACATTATTGCTACTACCTTCTCCATTTATCCCACTCTGTCCCTCCCCCACTGTGTCCACAAGCCCATTCTCTACACCCAGGTCTCCATTCCTTCCCTGCACATAGATTCATCAAACAACTGTTCAGATTATATTTATATGTGTTAATATACAACATTTGTTCTTCTTTTTCGGACTTACTTCATTCTGTATAAATCACGTGTGAAGCGGATGCCTGCTAAGAGGTGGCTGTGTAACACAGGAAGTCCAGTCTGGCACTCTGTGATGACCTAGAGGGGTGGGATTGGGGAAGAGAGGGGGGCTCAAGAGGGAGGGGTTATATGTACAATTATGGCTGATTATACATACATATATTGGGTTTCCTCAGGTAGTAAAGAATCTACCTGCAATGCCAGAGACTTGGGTTTAACCCCTGGATCAGGAAGATCCCTTGGAGAAGGAAATGGCTGCCCTCTCCAGTATTCTTGTCTGGAGAATCCCATGGACAGAGGAGCCTGATGGGCTACAGTCCATGGGTGGCAAAGAGTTGGGCATGACTGAGTGACTAACACTTTCACTTTCATACATATATCATTTATGGCTGATAAAGACCCTGGTGCTGGGAAAGATTGAAGGCAGGAGGAGAAGGGGACGACAGAGGATGAGATGGTTGGATGGCATCACCAACTCAATGGACATGAGTTTGAGTAAGCTCTGGAAGATGGTGAAGGACAGGGAAGCCTGACATGCTGCAGTGCATGGGGTTGCAAAGATTTGGACATGACTGAGAGACTGAACAACAATGACAAATGACTGATTTGCATTGTTGTATGGCAGAAACCAACATAATATTGTAAAAATTAAAGAAAAAAAAGAATAATGTTGTGTTGTAGGAAGCACATGAGACATGATGTGACTTCTCTCCCTAAGGACACTGTTTCTTTGGCTAGCTCTTTTGTTTAAGAAGGAAATGGCACCCCACTCCAGTACTCTTGCCTGGGAAATCCCATGGATGGAGAAGCGTGGTAGGCTATAGTCCATGGGGTTGCAAAGAGTCGGACGCAACTGAGAGACTTCACTTCACTTCACTTCTTTGTTTAAGGAGGAAGAAAGTGGAGCGCTTTCATTTTGGTTTCTGGGAAATTCGGCTATTCTTCCCTCCTGTTTATCAACAAGATGAGTAAGCGCTATCAGCTACACTGATTAGATACTTGGCAAATGTGCCTAAGACCAGCCAAGCTATGCCCCATGATCTTCAAAGAGAAAGAAAACCTGGATGAAAAATAACGTAGACTGGGGATAAGATACTGCCATAGAATTGAAGGAGAAAGTAGGTGACAATGGAGAGTCTTAACAGATACTGAGAATTACCTTTTGTCTGTAACCCATCTGATTTCCACTGATACTAACTTATATTAGGCAAGGAAAGGAAAAGCCTGTAGTTCTTGTCCATATAGATTCCCCTGTTCTAGGTATGGCATTAAGGTTTGTGGGAATGAAAGTGAAATGTTAGAATACAATGATCAGGGTGCTTTCAAGCACTTTATCTCACTGACATTCCCAAGCCTACTGTGGCCTTTGTAGAGATATCAGTGTCTCTATAAAACAGAAGAAGACTCAGAACTTGATGAAATGTAATAGCTTCCTTGGGGAGCCACTTGGCTAGTGAAGTACAGATTTGAGGGTTAGAGCTAGTCAGTATGCCAATTCTCTCTTCTCTGAGTGGCAGAAGGAACAAATACTTTTAAAGTGTATATTCTACCTGTTTCTATGCAGTATCAGAAGAAAAGGCAATTTCCTTTTCACTTTGGTATATTAAGAATGAAACATTTGAAATGCATGCTTAAAAAATGAAATATATGCTTAGTATGATTATCTCACATGGTGGATCTCAATGACTATGAGTCTGTAGTATTCCTGGGATCCAAATCACAATTTTAGATGCTTAGATATTCTACATAAGAACAATATCCAGAGTAGTCATTTAGTATGTTTAGGTTTTTTTCAATCAATTTTACAACAACTCTGAACACCATTACCAAAACAACTTTACTGTTCAGCTAAGGTGAAGAAGTCTTCAGAATGAGTGAAATACTGCTTTGTGGTTCTCATGACCTCCCCACAAGTCTATTTTCACTTGATAACAATCTCTCAGAAGAGATTTTGGCTAAAAATGTGATCATTTTTGTTCGACTTTTTGTTGTTTAGTTCAGAAAAAATATTAAGTGAAAGACATATACCAGCAACATAGATATATGGGTTTGCTATAAGTCATATACACACAAAGCATTTTCCTGTGTTGTTTCTGGGCTGGAAATATTGCCATATTGGTATCGGAACCCCAAGCAATTAAAAAAAAAATAACACTGGATTTTTTAAAGAAAACTCCATATTGTTTTTCATAGTGGCTGTATCAATTTGCGTTTCCACCAACAGTGTAGGAGGGTCCCCTTTTCTCCAAGCCCTCTCCAACATTTATTGTTTGTAGATTTTTTAATGATGGCCATTCTGACTGGTGTGAGGTGTTATCTCATTGTAGTTTTGATTTGCATTTCTCTAATAATTAGTGATACTGAGCATCTTTCTGTGTGCCTCTTGGCCATCTGTATGAAAAGCCTATTGAGGTTTCTGGCCAGGTTTTGATTGGGTTACTTGCGTCATTTTTTTTTTTTAATTTTTATTGAGCTGCATGAGCTGTTTGAATATTTTGGAGATTAATCCCTTGTCAGCTGCTTCATTTGCAAATATTTTTTTCCCATTCTGAAGGTTGACTTTTTGTCTTGTTTTATGGTTTCCTTTACTATGCAAAAGCTAAAAAGCATTTAAAAAAATAACTGGAGAGGGAAGTCTGACTGTGAGTACACCTGTATTTAGGGTCAACAGTTACGGGTCAGCAGAGGCTTGAATAGTGTGTCCAGAGCCCAAGGGGCAGAATGCACAGCAGAGGTAATGGGGAAGACTCTGCTCTGAAAATAAGAAACTGGTTACTTGGAGGAGAGATAAGGTTGCAGATTGTGTGGTATGAGATGATGAGAAACCTTGGAATTTAGCCTAAGCACTGAAACATCAGTAAACTTCTAACTTCAGGCTACATCAGGACAGCTCAGTTTAACCTTAAATAAAGTGGATAAAACCAAGTGGATATTGGAGAAAACTTGCAAATTGAAACAGCCTTCCAGAAGGAGCTGAAGAAACTGTCCCAACTCCCTGGTCTTACAAAGAGAAGAGTACACTTGTTTGGGGGGTAGGGGGTACCTAAAACACTTAAAAGCTGAGAACAGAATAATTTAATGTTAGGAAAGTTACACTGAGTCAGTGACATCTGAAGTATATAGATTTATGTAAATGGTCTTGTCAATAGATTTTTACAGGGTACTGAGGTCCCAAACTGTCAGCAAGGGTCAGCCTGCCCTGGCGCCCCTGGTATCACAGATCTTACGGAAAATCAAAAACTTCATAGGCCCCCCGAGGACAGGTCCTGCCCCAACAGGATCCTGAAAAATAAGGGAAAGAATGTTTGGAACCGGCTGCAATTTTGAGGACAATAATGAGGAAGAGGACAAAGGGGCATTTCCAGAATGTTCTCTTGAGATGGCCGCAAGAAGAGCACCCTCTCATTCCACCCTTTGCTGCCCCAGTGCCTGCGCACACGTGCATGTGCACACATGCATGCACACACATACACACACACACACACACAGACTCCGTCCCTCCATCTGCCCTGGTGTATGGGACAGTGTCACAGGAGAGGCCGGATGGTGGCTGCGCTGGAGAAGCTGGGTTCAACTGGACACTTGGCAGGGGGTGTGGGGGGCCTCCCCGGGAAGCGGTGTGGGCAGAAGCTACAGTCCTCTCTCTTGCAAACGAGGGGCTCCGTGTGCCTCTGGGGGAGGTGGCCTCGGGGATGCGCCTCTCCCATGGGAGGAAAGCGCCAGCCTGCTCTGTGTCAGGTCACAGCCTCCTAACTGACCAGCCTTGGCTCTGTGGCTCCAGATGGATTCCTGTAAAATCTGGGCAGGTTTCCAGGAGTCTGGGCCAGAGGAGACCTGGGGGCTGGGCTCGCACCTTTATATGATGCCCGAGCCCGGCTCCTCATGCCTGCCCAGGGTTGTCTCGCTGCTGGTCCAACACGCTGGCCCAGGGGCCTCGTCCAGACCCTGACCAGTGGTCCTCCCACCTGGGGTAGGGCCTGGGTGAGCCGTGGCTGGAGTATGGGGAGGGGAGATGGAAGAAGGAGAGGCTACTTCCTCTGCCCGCACCTAGACCCAGAAAACAATCCGTGTGTCTGTGTGCTTGTGTGTGCCCATAGGTATGTGTATCTCTGTGTGTACATGGATGTGTATGTGAGTGCATGTGTGTATATTTATGCATGTGTATGTCTGTGTAGGAGTATATATGTATCTATGTGTGCATTTGTGTGTATATGTCTCTGTGTACATGTCTACACATGTGTATTTGTGTGTGTGTGTATGTGTGCCCATATGTATATGTATCTGTATCTGTGTGTGCATGTGAGTGTGTGTGTGTGTAAGCACACAGGGTAGGGGAGGAGGTACAGGCTGGAGCGAGGTTATGCGGTTTGCTGCCTGAGTACTAGTATGTTCCCAGCAAACACACACACATACACACACAATACACACACACACACACACATTCCGCATACTGGCCACAAAGCTCTCTGACCCTCCAGGGTATCTGCCCCACCCTGTGTTTCAGCACAAACACGTGAAAGCTGGGCCCACTCAGGTCCATGGGCACAGATCTTCCCATGGCATAAAGATCCACCACTTTGACTAAAGAATGAGTTTGTGAACATTCACAAAACCTGTTCTGAAATGACTTCGAAAACAGTTAACAGGCACAGCTGGAAAGGATGCACTTTATGCCGCAACAAAGTGCTTCAAGGCAGACACTGCTCTCAGCGTTCCGACGTCAGGACGCTCCCCACACCCTCGTCCATTTCTTTTATTACTGCTGAGTCTTTTGGCCTTGTGTTTAATGACATACACTTTTTTTCTGTATTAGTGTTCAGTTCCTTTTAAATCACAATCAGAATGGAAACTGAAATGAGGAAAAACAGAAGGACTTCAGCATTAGCCTCGTAAGCCCTTCGGAGACACCATCCAACTCTGAGCATTGTTATCAAGAAACAAGACAAGAGTTTCTGTTTGCACAAGCTAGCATCAAAGGCTGCTTTGATTTCTTTAGTTTCTATATAAAGTCCAAGGATAAATTTATATAGGTTTTTAAAGGAGTAGATCTTGTGTGACACATAACTTCTCTAAGCCAGTTTCCTTTAATTAAAATGTGAATATAATCCAGACTTACAGACCACACACACTGTCTCGCACAGTGCCTAAAACATAGTAACCAGCCAATTCAGTGAGTGGTTGGTGAATGGGCAGGGAAGCCTGGTGTGCTGCAGTCCATGGGATCGCAAAGAGTTGGACACAACTGAGCGACTGGACTGACTGACTGTGGGCAGAACAGGGCTTCAGAAAATGCTGAAACTTATGTGACAAATGAAGCAAATAGTTTTTTTTTTTTAAAAAAAAAAAAAACCAACAGTATGAAGGCATTCAGACAAGCTGTCCAAACAGCATCGCTTAATCACCAACATCCAGATCCGAATTTTAATTTCAGCTGTTTTGAAAAACGCTAATATGCCAATTATTTGGTTTTCTTTCATTGATTCAAATAAACATCTAAGCCAAACTAACAGAGTATTCCAGCACACAGAGCCCAACACATTTGGAAAGTAAACAGCACATTCATTAGAAATTCTGTCCTGTGGCTGGAGCACAGAAGATTCTGATGGCGAAAAGACACTGATGACAGTTTGTGAGTCAAACATGAAGATGGCAGAATGTGCAAACCAGGTCATCAATGTTTTCACTGGAAAGACTAGATTTTAATCTGTTGTCTAAAAGACTGAGGTGTGTTCAAAACGTGTGCAACAGAAATAACTTTCCCCATAAAAGGAAAGCTTTTTAAGTAAGACGCATACAAAATGTATAAGCAATTCCTATTTAAAATTGTATCCATAGAGGTTTTATTTGCATTCTAAACAAGGGCTTGAAGATAGGCTATTTATAGTGTTCTGTACCTGGAATTTGAGCTGATTTTAATGCTATTCCTGGGCTTTGGTGACAGGAGATGATGGTGTGTGTGTGTGTTGGTGGGGGGGAGGGGCAGTGGGGCAAAGCAACATTAATGGAAAAAATGTACAGCTTTATTTTTTCCCCATTTATTTGGAAAGATAAGCTCTATATTGTACTACAAAAGTGATCATTCTGCTTGAGATCAGGTTTCTTTTGGGAAGTTAATTCAATTACACTTCCGTTATGTCCACACCAACATGATTTAGCTATAACATGACACATATGGAAAACAGAGGCTGTGGTTAAGGTATCAGACTTGGGAAGTAGAAGGAGCGAATTCCTTATTTTTCAATGAAGCCTCAACCTTTTCTGAATAGCATTGAGCGTTGCATTATGAAATGGCTTCGGTGTATGGCTTTTATATGGAGAAGTACTTTGGCTACAAGAGTGATTTCTTTGAATTCATGAGATAAGAGGGATACCAGCATCCTATCAGTCTTGTGACTGAGGTCTGCACCCTTCCACATCAGGAAGTGCAGTTTTCTCTTATTGGGTCCTAATGATACTGCCATGAATTTATGTACCTGCAGAAAGAGTTCAGATGATGATAAAATTAAAGCTCCTGTTTGCCCTTATCGCCAGTTGCACCTAAGTTAAACCTGTGCTTTGGGAGAAACTGATCGGAGCAGCCTCAGTGTTCTTGTGTGTGTCTGAAAAGTCTTACAGGTCACAGGACCCTGACACTTAGCTCCGTTCAGCAACACTTACTGCGGACTTGCTAGCAACTGCCAGAGCAATGGGTACCTAAAAACGTGTTTTTTTTTCTCTTTCCCAATTTTTTCTTTTACTGAAGTATAGTTGATTTACACTGTTGTGTTCATTTCTGTTAATTCCCACCATATCTGCTGTAACAGCAAAATGTTTCAATTATACATATACATGCATATTGTTTTCCATCTTGGATTATCCTGGGATATTGAATATTGTTCTCTGTGCAATAGAACAAGACCTTGTTGTTTATCCATTCTGCGTATAATAGTTTGCATCTGCTAACCCCACCTCCCACTTCATCCCTTCCCCAACCCTGCCCCTTCTGGGCAACCATAAGTCTGGGGAACAAATTTTTAATTTAAGTAAAATGACGCTACAGCCAATTTCCTCAGAAATAAGGGAAGGAAGAAGCTTTATTTATAACAACGTGGTGATCGCGCTTACATTTTCTTAACTTTCACATAAACTTGTTATTTCCCATACCATCACTCTGTGAAGATGCTGATGTATTTAACTCTCATTTCATGAATGAAGGATGGGATACTTAGACTTTAGCATCCTGTGGTTAGAGTCTTCAGGAGGAAGACAACAACCCAAGTGTTGTGCCTTATTATTCAGTGCTTTCACCTGATTAAATATTCACATCTCATGCAATGAAAGAGATGGAAATTATTTTACTGGTGGCCACATGGATGAGAATGCAGCTTAAGGTCATAGCTATTGCCCATCACTAAAGTAGAAAATTCCTTCTGCTGGGATCTTTCTTCTCTAGACACCAGATGCTATTGTAGAGCCTGGGGTCTGGTTTATGGGTTTTATTTATTTGTTTTTTTTTTAAGCTGCTAATCAAAGTATAAAGCATCATTTGAATATATATATATATATATATATATAAAATTTTTTTTTTTCTGAAGACAGTGGCTGGCTGGTCCTGAGGAAGAGAATGAGAATCTTTACAGAGGCAGAAGCATAAAGGCTTATAAATGCAAGAGCAGAGGTGAGCAGGACAGTTAGGGAGATATTCCCATCCTGTGCCAACAGACAGGATGGTCCTGGAGACCTGACCATGGAAAGGCTCTTGAGGGGAATCTCTGTCCTGCAGGGCAGACACCTGCCTTCTCTGGGGTGAGTGCCGCCTGCCCAGGGCAGGACCCAAGGTGGGGCTGGTGGAGGTGCTCAGATATCCCAACTCTGGCTCAGATTAGTTCCAAAGCATAGCAGGCCACCCCTTGTATGAAAGAGGATGCTATCAGGGGAACTTTCTGAGGCACTACCATGTGTCCCATACCTTTCCAGGGTTTAACTGCAGCATTTAATTAAGAATAATGCCCAGATCCTGAGGTCTGCAGACAAGCTGTCCAGGGGGAGGTGGTATTTCTGCCGGGTAGTAGTGGCACAATCGAGGGTTCAAGATTTAATCCATCCAAACTCTGGTTTCCAACTTAAAATAAGGAAGGTAGGGACAGCTCCCTGCCAGGGCTACTGTGAAAACAAAAGAGGACAATCCATGTGATGCGTAGGTACTTACTCTTAGCTGCTTCTGTTCCTAATGTCCTTATATCAGTGGATCATCTTTGATGGGAGGAGCTGAGTGCTAAAGCATCTTCAGTCCAGAGTTGAATGTCTCAGAGGACGTGCTTCCACTTTAGCCTGGTGGGAGAGGACCTGGGCTGGATGGAGCCTCCCGCTTTGGTGATGGAGGATAGTTTTCAGAGAGCTGTTGAAGCGAACCAGGAACACTCGAGGTTGGCAGGTGGACTTCGTGCTGTGGGAACACAGAGGAGAGAGCTTTTGAGAACGGCTGAAGGCACATGATTTTGAATTCTACTTAGGTTTCCTCTGCTGCTCCAGACCCCTCTGTGTGAAATGTGCGCCCGAGACCCTGAGCAGAGAGCTGGGCTCTAGCTCTTTGGTTTCGGGCAGAGAAGGCTGTGATGCTGGTTCTGTTCCCCCATTATACTCTCAGCCCCTTGGGGGAAGGACCAAGCTTGTTCCCATGGTATCTGCACACCAAAGACACTGTTGGCTAGGCTACAGGCTCTTCAGTGTTCTCATCACTATAAAGACAATTTTCTAGAGTCATATACCTTTGGACCTTGACCAAGTCCAAAAATATTTGTTTAGAATTCAAGGTACAGATTAACAAAAAAGTGAGATTCCCAGTGGGATAATCATCAAATCTATTATAGGTTAGAGCTATTGATTTCTATAAACTAGATTGCACTCTCTTGGAGGGAAGTGATTGGGTTTATTCATCTTTGTTTCATCAAAGTGTTTGTCACACACAGTGCTTTTCCATACGGGTCTTTAAAAAACCTTCCCGCTATGAGATTAAATTTGACCTATTGAAGAGAAGCAGAGTTGATGGTCTTTGAAGAGAATGAAGACCAAAAGTTTAAGAAGACCTGACTGAGGCATAGAATGACAAAATAATTGGTATATTTAGTCAAAAGTTTTCAGTATTATGTGGACAAAACAGTAAAAATTGCTTTAATTCTGTACGTGGTTGGTTGAATTAATCACACTACTTAGAATTAAATGCACTGTTTTTTGTTTTTCTTTTTAATTCCAATGAATGAAACTTTAATGAGCCAAACCTGTCTTAAAAATATATGACTTTTGGTTGAAAATTGCCCGTGATATGGACGTTACTCCTCCTATGGATTTTCCTTTTGTGAATGTTTTATCTACTTAATAAAATTTTATTGTGTGAAAATGCATACATGAGAATTGAATCTTTGTTGTTTGTTCTAATATGTGATACATTTGTAAAACTGAATTCGAAAATTTGTTCAAATTAATAATTAAGACGTTTTCAATTATTCATTAAATCTCTTAATAAATGCCTGCATTTATTAACTCCATTGATAAATGTTAATAGTCCTCTAAATACACTTACCTATTGTGTAATATTAGGTCATTTTTCACGTTATTTTCTCTGAGGGATTTGAAAATACCTTTGACTCAATTGTAATCCTTTAAAGTCTGAGGAGAACCAAGTTTAAACAAAAAATTCCCTCATCCTTCCTCCAGTACATACGATATATGGAGTTTAAAAAGGTTTTTAAATTTTATATTGGACTACAGTTGATTTACAAAGTCATGTTAGTTCCAGGTGTACAACAGAGTGATTCACTTATACATATACATACACCTGTTCTTTTTCAAATTCTTTTCCTATTTAGGTTATTGTATAATATTGAGCAGAGTTCCCTAAGCTATATGTTAGGTCTTTTGTGTGTGTGTGTGTGTGTTTTTAAACCAAACTACTTTCTGATTTTTCAAGTCAAGTTTTTGGAGATTGGTCAGTTAAAAATCATAATTTTTAACCCCAATGAAGCTAGTCACTTCTCAGTCAACTGCTTGTCAAAGGCAGGCTGGTTTATGGACCCTTGGCTGTGCTGATTTTGCAAACAGCTGCCCTTGGCAGAGGAGCTGGAGAGGATAGAGCAGAGGTGAGCTGTTAGCAGAAGATGCACTCAGAGGCTCACTGCTGTCTTCCCAGGATTTGCCTGCCGGAACTACTGCAGTCTGGCTCAGTTTTACTGTTACAGCTTCATACCTTTTAAAAGCACTGTGAAGTTGGTTAAAACACGAAGCGGCTGGGCAGCCCCTGGGGCAAATTACTGATGTAGGAGTTACTGATACTTCTTAAGCATCTTAATGAGTTTAGCATATTTGGCAATCCCACTAGGTTCTTAAAGAGTGTGTGATTTACAGACTTTTAAATCTACCTCAGCAACAAGGTCATCAGTGGATGCAGGTTATAATATGGCTTTTATATTTAAAAAGTTATAAAATAACTTTTCCTTATGCATTTACATGGACTATAGCATGGCATTTGTTTTTTCCACTGTGCCCAATACCCTCTAGAAAACTCATGTCAATACAGGCGCAGGGGATTAAGGCATGCAAACCATTATGCATAAAATTAGCTACAAGTTAACACACAACATACACATTAATTCTGTAATACAGGGAATCTAGACAATATTTTATAATAACTGCAAATGGAGTATATCCTTTAAAAACTGTGTGTCACTATATTGTATACCTTTAACTTATATAATATTGTACATCAACTACGCGCCACTAAAAAAAATTTTTTTTAATAAAATGGCAAAAAAAAAAGACCAAAAAGAAACTAAAAGAAAACTCATACCTGTATTTTAAGTCATCTGTATTTATATGGATCTATTTGTACCCATAGTTATATTTGATTTAAAAGCGTTCATATCTAGGAACAGATTAGCATTGAAATTATCTTATATGTTTATTGTTTTTGTTGTGTCATTGTGTCTATGTAGGAATGTTTTCAATCTCAACTTCTTGAAAAACAATATTTCTCAATTCTATGGATTTGATACAGATAATACGAAATTGAAAATTGGAGCCACTCAGATTGTCAAATTGTCCTATCCTCTTACGGTTGGAAGCAATAAGTTTATTAATTACAACTGGAATAACAGTTTATAGATTGTAGAATGCCCTTCTCAGTGAACTCCCCAGTGTTACCAAGAACAAGTCAAGGCCTTCACGATGTAGCCATTCCACATTCTTTATGCTTCCCACAGAAATTAAACCCTGGTTCGAATGTTTTCCTACATACATGCTTATGGAGGTTTGTCTATCCCTGGAATAGAATCTGGCTGGCTGTCCGTAGCTAAGATCATTTTTCCAAAACATGCAGAAATTTTAGTTCAATTCTAACAATATAAAAGGGCTGCTTTCAATCACTTGTTATTTTACACTTTTTAATGTTCAGTGTAAATAATTTGGTATTTTTTTCCTCTCCCAACAAAATAAGGCCTGTGTAGACACATATGCACAAATCAAAGCAAATCAGACCGGATTCACCAGATGACTGACAGGTCATCAATCTCGCTTTAGCCACCTGGTACTAAATATAGGAGGAAGCTGACAATCCAACTATTTCTACACCCTTCTTTCTTGAGAGCCACCTTTCCATAGAGAAGGGACAGACTTTTAAGCCCAGAAGTTTGTTTCTGAGTCCTGCCTCAGCAGTCTTTGCTTAATCTCTCTGCGTCTCAGTGTATTTATCCAGGATGTGGTACCTATCTCAGAGGGTTCTTGCAAGGATAAAGTGAGTGAATATGTTTAAAACAATTTGAACAGCGCCTGGTATGCATTTGTTTTTGTATTGGCTGTACATCTCCCTAACAATAATAGTGATGATAAGACAACACACTATGTCAAAATTACCCAGGATGGCTTAAAATTTAAATCTAAATCATATCACTTGAACAAATCTTATGTAATGTATCTGCTCTGTTTTTAATGTGACTGATGGTATCTTTCTAACATGTGTGAGTGGCTTCAAGCACCCTTATTTGTTCAATAGCAGTTTCTTGACATTTCTTCCACCTCTAGCTCGGCAGGAATTTTCTGTGGGCCTCTAACGCACAGGTCATTTCAGGAGTCCCCAAGTCACCCACCCTCTCTGTTCAGGTTGGGCAAATGGATCTCAGGGCCCAACTCGGGAGCAATCTCTCTTCTAGAATGATCCTTCTGTCCTCCTTGAGCAGAGCCAGTCTTGCCTCTTACCCTGTGTTGAAAATTACTCCTTCTGAATATGACGCATCACAAATGCCCACACTGACTGTGAGGTCGCTCAGAGGACTGAGAGGCCAGCTGATATCCATTAGATGGAAAGTAACGGTGACATTAGTGTAATAAGAGGACAGTGGGCTTCTAGTAACTCAGGGTGCTTAAACTGCATTATTGCAATTTTGGCAGTATTTACCCTAATGGACTGAAAATTAAAATGCCGCAGATCTGGACATTGTACTGCATTTCTTCCTTCAGTGTGGATGTGTGTGCTCAAAATGGCCTGGCTATTTGAGATAAAAACAGAGTAAGATTCATCCAGGGGAGTTGAAATGGAAACTAAGTGTTAACACTACCTGGTGACGAGGCTAGAAAAGGGACACTTAGCGGACCTGGAGGTGGGCAGGGCTGAGAGTCACATCTTCCTCTGGGGTGAGGATGCCCCGGATGGAGCCTCCAGGGGAGACCTTGGAGCTGTCCGGGCGGTCAGGGCGGTGGGGCAGCATCCACGTGGTTGAATCTGTGTTTTATTGGCAGTCCTCAACCCCAAGGCCAGGAGGAAGAAAGGTGTCCAGGCCAGGCTGAGTCTTGGAGATGGGATGGGGGTGGGGTGGGGGTGGGGACTCTGCAAGAGTATAAACAAAGAGATGGCATAACTAGACTTGTACTTTAGAAAAATGCAGCAAAAATGGACATGCCAGCAACAAAGCAGTTGAGTGGAAGTTAGAGACTCTGAAAGCTTACTGCTAATCTCATTTGCTGAACTGAACTGAACTGAATCTCATCTGAGTTAAGCTCAGCCAAGGCCACACCAGAATCTGCTAATACCCCTCCCCCGACCCATCTGACAACTATCCCAGAGCTTCTAAAGAGCCTGAGACAATTCGACCTTGAAGAAGAGGGATATGAGGAGGGGGAGGGAAGAACAGTGGGGAAGAGGAGACCACTGAGGTTGTTTTCCAGAAGACAGGATATCCCAGGGTGTCAGATTCATGGGGGTTGCTGAGACAGTGAAGGAGAAGGTAGACGGCCCAGGGGAGTTAGGTCAGCATCACACGCTTGGAGCCTGACCCTGCTCAGCTCATCATGATGGACTGTAAATTGGATTCTGAACTTCCCTTTGATTAGAACAAAGAAGCAATTAGCTTCATTACATGAGTTCAAAAGTTTAAAACAAACCAGTTGCTCAGTCAAATTACTAACTTTTCCTGGTTCTAAGAGCTGTGAAGACAATTTCCAACAGGCCTCCTGAAAGCGGGGTCCCCACCACACTCCTACAGCTTCCCGGGTGGCTCAGTGGTAAAGAACCTGCCTGCCAATACAGGAGATGCAAGAGATGCAGGTTTGATCCTTGGATTAGGAAGATCTCCTGGAGTAGGAAATGGCAACCTACTCCAGTAGTCATGCCTGGAAAATCCCAGGACAGAGGAGCCTGGTGGGCTGTAATCCATGGAGTCACAAGAGTCAGACATGACTGAGTGACTGAGTACCGAGCACACCCCCGTATGTGTCCACACAGGAGCAGATTTTGGGGGGCCACCTTTGTACTATGGTTTGTTACAAAACATTACATATATATAAGTTTTATACATGTGCCTACAGACATGAAATATGAAAGGCAAGAAGATACTAATAAAGAATCTCTCTATACATTAAATGACATTACCAATAACTCTGAGACCTTCTTACCCTTCTCTGACAGCATACTATTAAACTTGCTAAAATTTTGTACTTATTGCTTGCTTGATTTGATTTATACTTTTCTTTCACACTCATCCATAAACAACATATTATTTACTTTTGAGAGTTTCTCAATGTAAATGGAATTGGTGTATTTGCGTTCTTCTGCTCCTTGCTTTATCTGTTCAACATCATGTTTTTGATAATTATGCGAGCTGCTGAATGTTTTGTAGTGTGCTTATTTGCACTGCTGTGCGAATGGTATTTTATTTATTAATATTTTATTTTCCATTCACCTGTCAGTGAACTGCATGCTATTTTTCATGCATCAATATGGGCAACAAATAATATCAAGGGTAATTTAGTAAAGAAAGGGCAGGTTTAAATTATATTGCTCAAGTGTATAGCTTTCTAGTAGTCTCCAACCACAGTATGATTTATAATCTCTAGAGGATTAAAACAACTCCATATCCTTCTGGAATTCCCAGTGCCTTTTAATACCAACCAACAGAATTACAATGATTTGATCTGGCAATAATCAGTAAGCCCAAATTCTCTTTTGCAAATAAGAACTCTTTATTTTTATGTGAATCAAAATGTCAGACAAAATTGATGTTTTCATATGAAAATTAAGGGACTGACTAGACCATATGCTTAAAAAGATGCATTTGAGTATTTGAATGGAGAAAGAAGGAAAAACAATTGTAGATTAGGTCACTTCTGGGTCCGCTTCTGGCAGAAAAAAAAATGAGTGGCTGAGAATCAAAACCTGGAGGTTATCAACTCACAGCTGTCAGAAGGGTTATCAGCAAAAGGACAACAAATAAGACATGTTGGCAAGGATGTGGAGAAAAGGGAACCCTCATAAACAGTTAGTGGAGATGGAAACTGATGCAGCCACCGTGGAAATAGCATGGAGGTTTCTCAAAAAATTAAAACTAGAACTACCACATAACCCATCAATTTTACTGCTTGCTATTTACACAAAGAAAATGAAAACATGACTTGAAAAGGTATCTGCATCCTCATGTTCATTGTAACATTATTTACAATAGCCAAGGCATGGAAACTTAACCTTAGTATCCATCAATGGATGACTGATGAAGAAAACTTTATGTATATATATATTCCCTGTTGTTTCAGATAGTAGAGAATCTCTGTGCAATGCAGGACACCTGGGCTCAAGCCCTGGGTTGGAAAGATCCACTGGAGAAGGGAATGGCGACCCACTCCAGTATCCTTGCCTGGAGAATCCCATGGACAGAGGAACCTGGAAGGCTACAGTCCATGGGGTTGCAAAGAGTTGGACATGGATAAGTGCTTTCACACACATTATGTATGTGTGTGTGTGTTTGTGCACATTTATATATTTGTATATATATATATATATGTATATCAGTTCAGCTGCTCAGTCGTGTCCAACTGTCTGACTCATTGTATTATATATATATACATACACACACACATATAATGGAATATTATTCAGCCATAAAAAAATGAAATCTTGCCATTTGCAGCTACATGAATGGACCTTGAGGGCATTATGTTAAGTGAAATAAGTCAGATAAAGACAAATATCTTATGATATCACTTTTATATGGAATCTAAAAAAAGAGAAGCAAACTCAGAGACACAGAGAACAGACTGATGATTGCCAGAGGTGGGAGTGTTGCTTGTTGTTCAGTCCCTCAGTTGTGTCTGACTCTTTGCGACCCCATGAACTGCACTGCATCAGGCCCTTCTGTCCTCCTCTATCTCCTGGAGTTTGCTCAAGTTCACGTCCATTGAGTTGGTGATGCTATGGCAACCCACTCCAGTATTCTTGCCTGGAGAACCCCATGGACAGTATGAAAAGGTGGGGAGAAGGGATAGGCAAAATGAGGGGGTAGTCAAAGGCACAAACATCAAACTTCCATCTATAAATAAATACTCCCTGGGCGTGGAATGCACCATATGACAATTGCATAAATATGTATTGTATATTTAAAAGCTGCTAAGAGAGTACATCTTAAAAGTTCTCATCACAAGAAAAATAATTTTTGTCACCCTGTTTGGTGATGGATGTTAGCTGGACTTATTGTGGTCATCATTTCACAATATACACAAACATGGAATCATTACATTGTGCATCGCTAACTAATACAATGCTATATGTCAGTCATACCGCAATAAATTTAAAAAAAAGAAGCACTATTCTTGATTTTCAGCCATTACAAAATGTACAAATCCTTCTTAGCTCATAGTCCTGCAGAAGCATAGTCCTGCAGAAGCTGAGGTTACCCGAGGGCCATGGTGTTCGGGCCGTGAATTCCACCAGAGACTCTGAAGGCACTGGTTCCGTCCATGGTGCTCAGGGGATCTGAAGTGGAGGGGTGATACCACACAGTCGTTCACTGAGAGGGCCCACTAGCTGTTGGTTATAGTGAGAAGTACTGCTGATTTTTGAAAAATAAACTTAAGTGTACTGTTGTGCTGGAAACACGTTCTAGCCAGGATCACAGTGTAGGTTCCGTGTCTTTAATTGTAGATCTTGGGGAGGATGCTTAGTTGTCCATGGCTGAGTGTCCTCTGCTCCGAGTCATACAGGCACAGTCTGGAACCTGGCTCCCTGCAGAGAGGAGCTGGCCGAGTGGTCACTGTACTGGCCGGTCAGGCCCAAGTCCAGGGGACTGACCCCGTGGCAGTCTGCTCTGGTTCAAAAACAAATGAAGACCTGAGGTCCATTGTGCTCTTATCAGGCTCTTATCAGACACCTAAAAGGAACCCTCAGTGAAGTGGTGACCCCGGCTGGACGACCCCTGGGACAGTCCACGGTGCTCCGGCCATCAAGGAGCTAAAGTATGTGGCCTGTCACCGAGAAAGTCCACGAAAGAGGATGCGGGAGGGGGGGCTTCCTGGGTGTTGCTCTGTGCTGGTTCCAGGGCAATGCAATCTCCCTGTCAGACCAGTTGGAACATAGAATAGCGTTCTTTGTACATTATTATTCACTTCAAGATGCTCAACGATTCCCGGCCAAATGCCAGGCATTTTGTTAGTTGTTGGGAACAGGTGGTAAGACAGAAGTGGCATCCCCCTCCAGAAAGCTTGTAATCTGAAAATTATCATTATCTATATTTATATCAAATCTCTATATCTATCTATCTTTGTGTGTCCGCACAGTAATCATGATATAAGTGTGTGTGCGCTAAGTTGCTTTAGTCCTCTCTGACTCTTTGGGAACTTGTGGACTGTAGCCCTCCAGGCTCCTCTGTCCGTGGGATTTTACAGGCAAGAATACTGGAGTGGGTAGCCATTTCCTTCTCTAGGGGATCTTCCTGATCCAGAGTTCAAATGTGCATTTTCAGCAACTCCTGCACTGAAGGCATATTCCTTACCTCTGAGTCACCAGGGAAGCCCCAGTCATGACATGCTGCTGCTGCTGCTAAGTTGTTGCAGTCGTGTCCGACTCTGTGCTACCCCATAGATGGCAGCCCACCAGGCTCCTCTGTCCCTGGGATTCTCCAGGCAAGAATACTGGAGTGGGTTGTCATTTCCTTCTCCAATGCATGCATTCATACTAAGTTGCTTCAGTCATATCTGACTCTGTGCGACCCCATGGACAGTAGCCCACCAGGCTCCTCTGTCCATGAAATTCTCTAGGCAAGAATACTGGAGTTGGTTGCCATTTCCTTCTCCTAATCATGACATAGTATTATTTAAATTGTCATAATGTGTAGGTTTCCCTGGTAGCTCAATGGTAAAGAATCTGCCTGCAATGTAAGAGACCTGGCTTCAATCCCTGGGTTGGGAAGATCCCCTGGAGGAGGGCATGGCAACCCAACCTAGTGTTCTTGTCTGGAGAATTCCATGGACAGAGGAGCCTGGTGGGCAATAGTTCATGGGGTTGCAAAGCCTTGGACACCACTGAGCAACTAAGCACAGTAATACTGTGTTATTTAAAAATCCACAAAGATTAAGATTAAAATTATTCACTTTTGGCATATGCACACATAACATTTTTAGAGAATTACACACACACACACACACACACACACACACTTTTGTCTCAAAAGGGAAATATATGAACTTAGAACTGTTATGACTTACTCCAGAAACTCCTTAGGTTCTCACACTACCAATCACCAGGGAGGTTTTGAGGGTACATAAAGATAAAATTGACTAAACTTGGGGAAAAGGCCCAGAAATCTGCTTTTTTACAAGTTCCCTACATGATTTTGTTTGAAGATACAACAGAACTGGCATTTAACATTTTGTTTGCAAATATCATCTCCTCAGAATGACTGTGGATACAGAATTGTCTGAATATTTTCATCCAAAATGGTCACTGGCTTAAGCCACATGACATGACCTCCAGCGATGTTGGAAAATATATTTTTTTTCATTTTAAAAATATCTGTTCTTTTATTGCTTCTTTGATAGTGTTTTTTTTTTTTAAAGTGGAATTATTCAGTACATTAGGCAGATTTATTAAGCTTGGAATACTGTAGTAACTGTTTTACTCAGAAATTTTGACACACTTTTTTTGTGCAATCAGTCCCTTGAGAGTTACTTCATTCTAGTTGCTTTTTCTTCTTTCTCTTTCATTTCTTGGGACATATCCGGGTAAACAAAGCACTCACTAGAATAACCCCAGTCTGCTACTGTGCTAGCTGTAGGCGTCAATTTGCTGGGGCCGGGGATTATCTTAGATATGCCAAATAACCAATTACTGTGATTTCTGCTTTACAAAATGTTGCATTATCGGGTGCTATGGTTCATTGGAAATTAGTAGGAACTTCTAATTCCTGAAATAGAACTATAGTTGAGAAAATATCTCAAACTTTGTACACGATGATTAAGCCTATTTTTCTCTCTGCTAACCTGCCTTTGAAAACATCAATGGACACTCACAATCGAAAACTTTACCGTTTTGCCTGGGGTCAACGGCGGTGGTTCAGTCTAGAACTAACTAGATAGGAGTCAGCCGTATAGGAGACTCTGAAATTGGATCATTGCCTCTGCAGCTGGGTTTGCTCTTGAGGTTAGGATGTTTGGAAGGAGATCAATAATCATCCAACGTCTCAAATAATTACACAATATTTAATGGATGTTGTAACATGAGAGAATGGTCTTTCTTGAAATAAAGATACTGATACTATTATCTTTAAATCAAGAGAAGAAATAACCCTATAGCCCAAACTCTATCTGTCCTCTGCTTCTCTATCTCTCTCTGCGTGTGTATAAAAATGTAAAATTATAAATAGTTTTACATTATACATATAGTTTATATATATATTACTATATATAGTTTTACATTCATACACACACATTTCTCTTCTTTCTTCCATACTAAATGAATTAATAACTATAAAAATATAAGGCAGCCTGAATCTAGAAAAGTTGTCATGGACATTCTAGAAATTTCATTTCAAATCAAAGCGTTCAAACTAGTTCCTGATGAGTAGAAATGAACTAAATCATATCAGGACCTTTTCTGAAATACACTGGTTGTTTACTTTATTGAAATTTGTTATTGGCATTCCCTGTAGTGGTTAACCTCTCTCTTATTTGTCTGGGTGGGGAGTGAATTTCTTCTTTCTTTCCTTTCTAAAATTTCTCACTCATTCATATATATAACACATGACAAATTCTTTGAGGAGCTATCCCACGTTGAAGGTCAGGAAGGGCGGTGGTGAGGAGATACCCCTCGTCCAAGGTAAGGAGCAATGGCTGTGCTTTGCTGGAGCAGATGTGAAGAGATACCCCACGCCCAAGGTATGAAAACCCAAGTAAGACAGTAGCTGTTGCAAGAGGGCATCAGAGGGCAAACACACTGAAACCATACTCACAGAAAACTAGTCAATCTAATCACATTAGGACCACAGCCTTGTCTAACTCAATGAAACTAAGCCATGCCCGTGGGGCAACCCAAGATGCACGGGTCATGGTGGAGAGATCTGACAGAATGTGGTCCACTGGAGAAGGGAATGGCAAACCACTTCAGTATTCTTGCCTTGAGAACTCCATGAACAGTATGAAAAGGCAAAATGATAGAATACTGAAAGAGAAACTCCCCAGGTCAGTAGGTACCCAATATGCTACTGGAGATCAGTGGAGAAATAACTCCAGAAAGAATGAAGGGATGGAGCCAAAGCAAAAAGAATACCCAGCTGTGGATGTGACTGGTGATAGAAGCAAGGTCCGATGCTGTAAAGAGCAATATTGCATAGGAACCTGGAATGTCAGGTCCATGAATCAAGGCAAATTGGAAGTGGTCAAATAGGAGATGGCAAGAGTGAATGTTGACAGTCTAGGAATCAGCGAACTAAAATGGACTGGAATGGGTGAATTTAACTCAGATGACCATTATATCTACTACTGTGGGCAGGAATCCCTCAGAAGAAATGGAGTGGCCATCATGGTCAACAAAAGAGTCCGAAATGCAGTACTTGGATGCAATCTCAAAAACAACAGAATGATCTCTGTTCGTTTCCAAGGCAAACTATTCAATATCACGGTAATCCAAGTCTATGCCACAACCAGTTACACTGAAGAAGCTGAAGTTGAACAGTTCTATGAAGACCTACAAGACCTTTTAGAACTAACACCCAAAAAAGATGTCCTTTTCATTATAGGGGACTGGAATGCAAAAGTAGGAAGTCAAGAAACACTTGGAGTAACAGGCAAATTTGGCCTTGGAATATGGAATGAAACAGGGCAAAGGCTAATAGAGTTTTGCCAAGAAAATGCACTGGTCATAACAAACACCCTCTTCCAACAACACAAGAGAAGACTCTATACATGGACATCACCAGATGGTCGACACCGAAATCAGATTGATTATATTCTTTGCAGCCAAAGGTGGAGAAGCTCTATACAGTCAGCAAAAACAAGACCAGGAGCTAACTGTGGCTCAGACCATGAACTCCTAAATGCCAAATTCAGACTTAAATTGAAGAAAGTAGGGAAAACCACTAGACCATTCAGGTATGACCTAAATCAAATCCCTTATGATTATACAGTGGAAGTGAGAAATAGATTTAAGGGCCTAGATCTGATAGATAGAGCGCCTGATGAACTATGGACAGAGGACACTGTACAGGAAACAGGGATCAAGACCATCCCCATGGAAAAGAAATGCAAAAAAGCAAAATGGCTGTCTGAGGAGGCCTTACAAATAGCTGTGAAAAGAGAAGCGAAAAGCAAAGGAGAAAGGAAAGATATAAACATCTGAATGCAGAGTTCCAAAGAATAGCTAGAAGAGATAAAGCCTTCCTCAGGGATCAATGCAAAGAAATAGAGGAAAACAACAGAATGGGAAAGATTAGAGATCTCTTCAAGAAAATCAGAGATACCAAAGGAACATTTCATGCAAAGATGGGCTCGATAAAGGACAGAAATGGTATGGACCTAACAGAAGTAGAAGATATTAAGAAGAGATGGCAAGAATACACAGAAGAACTGTACAAAAAAGATCTTCATGACCCAGATAATCACGATGGTGTGGTCACTGACCTAGAGTCAGACATCCTGGAATGTGAAGTCAAGTGGGCCTTAGGAAGCATCACTATGAACAAAGCTAGTGGAGGTGATGGAATTCCAGTTGAGCTATTCCAAATCCTGAAAGATGATGCTGTGAAAGTGCTGCACTCAATATGCCAGCAAATTTGGAAAACTCAGCAGTGGCCACAGGACTGGAAAAGGTCAGTTTTCATTCCAATCCCAAAGAAAGGCAATGCCAAAGAATGCTCAAACTACCGCACAATTGCACTCATCTCACACGCTAGTAAAGTAATGCTCAAAATTCTCCAAGCCAGGCTTCAGCAATATGTGAACCGTGAACTTCCTGATGTTCAAGCTGGTTTTAGAAAAGGCAGAGGAACCAGAGATCAAATTGCCAACATCCGCTGGATCATGGAAAAAGCAAGAGAGTTCCAGAAAAACATCTATTTCTGCTTTATTGACTATGACAAAGCCTTTGACTGTGTGGATCACAATCAACGGTGGAAAATTCTGAAAAAGATGGGAATACCAGACCACCTGATCTGCCTCTTGAGAAATCTGTATGCAGGTCAGGAAGCAACAGTTAGAACTGGACATGGAACAACAGACTGGTTCCAAATAGGAAAAGGAGTACGTCAAGGCTGTATATTGTCACCCTGTTTATTTAACTTCTATGCAGAGTACATCATGAGAAACACTGGGCTGGAAGAAACACAAGCTGGAATCAAGATTGCTGGGAGAAATATCAGTAACCTCAGATATGCAGATGACACCACCCTTATGGCAGAAAGTGAAGAGGAACTAAAAAGCCTCTTGATGAAAGTGAAAGTGGAGAGTGAAAAAGTTGGCTTAAAGCTCAACATTCAGAAAACGAAGATCATGGCATCTGGTCCCATCACTTCATGGGAAATAGATGGGGAAACAGTGGAAACAGTGTCAGACTTTATTTTTGGGCTACAAAATCACTGCAGATGGTGACTGCAGCCATGAAATTAAAAGACGCTTACTCCTTGGAAGGAAAGTTATGACCAACCTAGATAGCATATTCAAAAGCAGAGACATTACTTTGTCAACAAAGCTTCGTCTAGTCAAGGCTATGGTTTTTCCTGTGGTCATCTATGGATGTGAGAGTTGGACTGTGAAGAAGGCTGAACGCCGAAGAATTTTGATGCTTTTGAACTGTGGTGTTGGAGAAGACTCTTGAGAGTCCCTTGGACTGCAAGGAGATCCAACCAGTCCATTCTGAAGGAGATCAGCCCTGGGATTTCTTTGGAAGGAATGATGCTAAAGCTGAAACTCCAGTACTTTGGCCACCTCATGCAAAGAGCTGACTCATTGAAAAGACTCTGATGCTGGGAGGGATCGGGGGCAGGAGGAAAAGGGGATGACAGAGGATGAGATGGATGGATGGCATCACTGACTCGATGGATGTGAGTCTGAGTGAACTCCAGGAGTTGGTGATGGACAGGGAGGCCTGACGTGCTGCGATTCATGGGGTCGCAAAGAGTCGGACACGACTGAGTGACTGATCTGATCTGATCTGATCTGAACCCAAGTGTCAACTGAAAGTATATGTGTCAGTTCAGTTCAGTCGCTCAGTCATGTCCGACTCTTTGGGACCCCATGAATCACAGCATGCCAGGCCTCCCTGTCCATCACCAACTCCCAGAGTTTACTCAAACTCGTGTCTGTTGAATTGGTGATGCCATCCAGCCATCTCATCCTCTGTCGTCCTGTTCTCCTCCTGCCCCCAATCCCTCCCAGCACCAGGGTCTTTTCCAATGAGTCAACTCTTCGCATGAGGTGGCCAAAGTACTGGAGTTTCAGCTTTAGCATCAGTCCTTCCAATGAACACCCAGGACAGATCTCCCTCAGAATGGACTGGTTGGATCTCCTTGCAGTCCAAGGGACTCTCAGAGTCTTCTCCAACACTACAGTTCAAAAACATCAATTCTTTGGTGCTCAGCTTTCTTCACAGTCCAACTCTCACATCTATACATGACCACTGGAAAAACCATAGCCTTGACTAGATGGACCTTTGTTGGCAATGTCTCTGCTTTTGAATATGCTATCTAGGTTGGTCATAACTTTCCTTCCAAGGAGTAAGCGTCTTTTAATTTCATGGCTGCAATCACCATTTGCAGTGATTTTGGAGCCCCTTAAAATAAAGTCTGACACTGTTTCCACTGTTTCCCCATCTATTTCCCATGAAGTGATGGGACCAGATGCCATGATCTTAGTTTTTTGAATGTTGAGTTTTAAGCCAACTTTTTCACTCTCCTCTTTCACTTTCATCAAGAGGCTTTCTAGTTCCTCTTCACTTTCTGCCATAAGGGTGGTGTCATCTGCATATCTGAGGGTATTGATAGTTCTCCTGGCAATCTTGATTCCAGCTTGTGTTTCTTCCAGCCCAGTGTTTCTCATGACGTACTCTGCATAGAAGTTAAATAAGCAGGGTGACAATATACAGCCTTGACGTACTCTTTTTCCTATTTGGAACCAGTCCATTGTTCCATGTCCAGTTCTGACTGTTGCTTCCTGACCTACATATAGGTTTCTCAGGAGGCAGGTCAGGCGGTCTGGTATTCCCATCTCTTGAAGAATTTTCCACAGTTTGTTGTGATCCACACATATGTATAAAAATGTGTAAATCTTCATTCAATATCCCGCTTTTATTTGTTTGATGGACTTCCCAGGTGGCTCAGTGGGTAAAGAATCTGCCTGCAATGTGGGAGACCCAGGTTTGATCCCTGGGTCAGGAAGATCCCCTGGAGGAGGGCATGGTGACCCACTCCAGTATTCTTGCCTGAAGAATCCCATGGACAGAGGAGCCTGATGGGCTACAGTCCATGGGGCTGCAAGGAGTTGGACATGACTGAAATGACTGAGCATACATGTACATTTATTCAATACGTAAAAATTGAACAAGACTTGCAATGTCTTGTGGCTATATGCTTTTATTAAATTTTTATTAAAACTATTAGCACTTAGGAAAGAAAAGACTCTGGTGGGAGTGGTCAGGGAGGAGGGGATTGAAATTTGTGATAAAACGGGGAGGGTGGATAGTTTTACTGCTGGGCAATAAAGACAGAAGAGTGCTCTTGCTAATGATGATGATTCCTACCAGCACCTTATCTTGACCATCCGGTTTTACTGGTCAGTGTGGCCACTGGGAGTTTTATGTTTTCCATGATTTTCAACGAGTTTACTCCATTTGGTGGGGGAAAACTATTGAATGCACAATACATGTAATTTAAATTTTGTAACTGTGTAAGAATTTCATATCTATGTAAAATTACTAATTTGAAAAAACTCATTTGTTCAATTGTTAATTAGGTTTGTATGTGTGTGTGTGTGTGTGTGTGTGTGTGTGTGTGTGTGTGTATGTGTGTATATTCACAGAACAGAAGAAACTGGCTAAGTCTGTGTTTAAATTTCTGGGGCTGTGAAAGGAGCCTCCTACTTCTGTTCATGATGCTCTTTTATTTTTCATTGGTATGTTCTTTTCAAAACATTAACACACTTGGAAGAGGGGATAGTCACAGCCACTCTAATTTGAGTGAGTTTATCCTCTGTTTTACAGAAGATAAAATACCTGTGTACACAGCTGGCTTTGGCGGAGCAAGTTCAGGATGGACCATCAGTAGGATGTAAGGGGGCTGTAGGAAATGAAGTTGGGGTGCCAACTAATGAGCACCCAGAGGAGAGGAATGCATCTTAAGAGGCCTTTGCAGCTTGTATGAAATAAAGCTTAGTCATTAAATTATGGGAAAAACCTTGTTATGTTAGTCTTAAATAATAGACACATTTTAAACAAGATATTAAAAAGAAAGCGACTTTATATTTGTCATTTTCACCCCTTAAAACTTCAGTTTTTTCAAGTTTAAGATAAGGTTTAGGCTTTTGGCACCACTTTTCTAGTCTTCAGAGTAATCTAAATTTTGTCTTTATTCAAAAACATATTTATCTGGTCATCTTTAACTCTTAGAATCTCTGTGGAAGGAGAGAATACACAGGAAAAAAACTGACATATTTATCAATATACATTTAATTATCGCTTTGGGGCCCTTTTATTGTTTTTCATGCAGTCAGTATGAACTGTCCTGGCCTCTCTTGATGGCAATCTTTGGTTGCAAGGGTTTCTTTTCTGGTAATTACTCAAGGTTAAAATCATCCATTCTACTCCATGGATGTAAGGATGGCAGCTGAAGGCTAAGGATAAATAACCATTAGCTTAGGTAGAGGTGAGGCACACGGCAGGGAGAACAGATGTGGTCACAGACGTCAGGAGCTCAGGACACTCACCCTCGAGATGCAGAGGCAGAGCCTCAGAGATGGCTCAGGATGCCCTCTGACAGTGGGCAGTGCTGTCTTATTACAATTCTGGACTTCTGTGGGCATCTGACAAAGCTTCTATATGTTCTTAAGACACAAACAGGCAATGCTGGAAAAAAAGAAGAAAAGAGGGAAGTTAAACAATGCTTGGCTAAGTGTGAAAGAAACATAACTTTTCCACGTGATACCAAACCGATCCTAATGCAACACCCCTTTCTCTGCTGTTCTCTCATTTTCTAAATAAAGCCACCCTGAGGAAGTAGTGGTGTCATCAGCTTAATTAAAAATACTTCCTTCATCTTGGCCGTCCAGTGACTTGTACACGTTCTTCTTCTTGGCTGACTTTTACCAGAATGAGTGATCCAGCTTCTTAGAAGAGGTTGCTGCCAGCATTACAACAGCTAATGAATATGGGACCCCTCTCACTCTCGCTCTTCAGGGACCACTAGTGTAATGAGGTAAACAGTGATCTCATTTTTGGTCATTGCAGTTTTACTGACATTGTAATCAAAGACATGAGGTAGTCGTCAATTTACTTCTTTTGTTTGTTTTAGCTTTTGTGTTTTTTTGTCTCAAGGAGCCACCTCTGAGGAAACGTGAAACTTTTTTTTTTTTCTGTTTCATTTTTGTCACTATGAAAGCAATCCCTGCTCTTTAAAGAACTGGAAAAGAATAGAAGATAAGAAGTTACTGATAATCCTCACCACTCACATACAACCACTGTTCGCATATTCCTTGACATTGAAGCACATTTAGGAAGTCTCTGTATATGAAGTTTGTATACCCAGTAACTGGAAATGAGAAAGTACCTCAATCTGTACTGGAAACTCAGCATTCTTAAATGGTTACTTAAGCCTAAAATATTTCAATTGAGTTAAACTTTGACCAACCAGGTGACTAGTTTATAGGTCCTGAAACCTTGTGGATGGCTGTGTATCAGCAAAGACCATACACCCAGAATTCCTGGACCGTGTCTGGTGTTTTCTCTCCCTAAGTATTTCAGACGCATTCTCATCTGAAAGCTTTGCGTCTTACTCAACAACCTCTATCTAAACTATGTTAAAGATACATAGAAAAGAGATGACATCAGGGAGGTGGTTTATTCTTTTCGCCTTGTGTACAGCTAAAGTTGCGGAGCGGTAATGAGTCATGCGGTCTTGTGACCAGCCAGGCACTTTTCCAATCAGAGGGACTGTTAAGATCTCTGACAACAGAACCTGTCATTGTTTGAAGAGCAGATTTCCACAGTGACCTGTACGCTTGGTGATCCAGGCTTCTGTGAGTAACAAAATGCGTTCCCATCCCTGATAAATGACAGAATGCCAGTGATGAGGTAGCACTTAGAAAAGCTGACTCATTTCCTCATTTACAGATGAAAGGGATTGTCCGAGAAACAACAATCCCCCAGGTAAGTCATGATTCCCTCAGGTAATTTGCGGCGAGTTTTTTCAAAGCAAAACTGATGGGAACACTGTCTTGTCAGCGATGAGGACTATGAAAAAGCCAATTTCTTTATGAAATAATGTCAAACATTAAAAATCAGGTCCATTTTTATCCTTAACCATTGCTGATTTCAGATGCTACTCATAAGAAAGAATTCCTGTGGTGGAATCAGGAATAAAGATGATGGAAATTTTCCCATTAACTGAAATGTGGAATCAACATCAACTTTCCTTTTTATTTTCTACCAGACATGTTTTGATGGTGACATTACAGCTGTTACTCTGGACATCTGGGGGACATCTGTGTGGAAAGTGTGGGGTACCCCCTCCATGTTGATGGACAGTCTAGATTCACTGGGCTGGGGGATTTCCAGCCAAGTTGGGTGGACTTGAACTGACTCAGAGGCCACTGCCATCTTGGGAAAGCAGGAGATCTCCTTCTCCTTGACTGGCAGTCTTTAGCTCTTTTATCTGTTTTACAATCAGGCTGCCTTTACAAACACATTCCTCCAAGCCTCTTTGGAGCATATTTATTTTTTAAAGTCCGAGAACCCTGTTGGGAGAAAAACATTAGATCAACACAATCCGCTGAATATCACCCAAAGTCGTAGCTCATTTCTTAGACTAGATTTTACAAGGACTTTTTTTTTTTTAAAGTATAAACTAATAAAGTATAAATTAAAGTATAATTGACTTGCAATGTTTCAGGTGCACTGCAAACTAATTCAGTTATACATCTGTCTATCTAGTCATCAGCTACTTTTCCCCATCCTTTTTCATTACAGCTTGTTACAAGATACTGAATCTAGTTCTCTGCCCTATACAGGAGGTCCTCATTGTTCACCTGTTCTGTATGTACTAGGGTGTGTCTGTCAATCCCATGTGGCCTTTGCAGCGGTGGAAACAGGCTCCTCTAACTAGGATTTCATTATTTTCACTCATTTACATTGTAATAACATGTAACTTGCCCTCTGTTGCCTCTCTCCCTACTTGGCGTTCCTTCTTCTGAATTCTCTTGTAACTCTAACAGCTGTGCCATTATTTTTGTCGTTGGGAAATCACGAATTATGAAACATTAAACTGAGTGCATTTAAAAATAACCTAGGCTTCCCTGCTGTTTGGGTAAGGCCACTGGCTTGTTTGGGGTTGCTGATGGGAATAAATGGCCATGTGTGATTACTTCTAGAGCCAGCTTGTTTGCCCGGAGGAAAGAATTCACTGAACAGCCACAGACGACATTCCAGAACATCAGCCAACCACTTCCCAACAGGGTACCATTGGGTCATCACAAGGCCTGCCACCAGCCCTGGCAGCGGGACTCCACATACCTTCCCATGGCAGAGGTCAGGTTGCAGGAGGTCAACATGGGCTCTCATGGCAAGAGCTTATCTTAGTGCTTCTTCGCTCTGGTTTCTTGATAAAAGGCCATTGGAATTTTTAAGTCTCTGGAAATCCATGGGACTCTACTTTTTTTTTAGAAGGTATTTTCTATGCTTTGCAATGACTTCTTCGGGTGAACTTCGGTCTAAATATTACATTGCAGGATGCTGTGTGTGTTTTGGGGGTGGGGGGGAAGCGTGTAATTTCACATACTTCAGGGCCCAGAAGAGATTTGTCACTTTGCATGTCTTCCTTCCTTGTTGACAAATCACGGTGCTCTTACTACTTATCTGGAATCTGAGACTCTGCTGTGGCAGTGCGTTGATCCCCAGAACAGTTAGTGCACCAGGTGGACGCTAAGCCTCCTCATCTCCCCACCCCTCATCTGTTTCACAAACTGGACAACTCTGTCTTGATCTGCTTTCCTATAAGAGCTCGTTGGAGCACAAATAGATAAATTATTTAGAAGGGACCATCAAAGCCGAGTCCAGGAAGAGGTTGGTGCCTCCTGGCATGGTCACTGAGCTGAGAAGCTGGGTTGGGGCTCAGGTGATATGCATGAGGTGCTGGTCCAGGTGGGTCCTCCTCAGGGTTCTCTTGACTGAGAGCATTGTCCTGGAGCCCAGATACCGAGGTGCCTGTGTTTGGGGGTGGGGAGTCCCTTGGACATCAAGAAGATCAAATCAGTCTATCCTAAAGGAAATCAGCCCTGAATATTCATTGAAAGGACTGATGCTGAAGCTGAAACTCCAATACTTTGGCCACCTGATGAGAAGAGCTGACTCATTGGAAAAGACCCTGATGCTGAGAAAGACTGAAGGCAGGAGAAGGGGATGACAGAGGATGAGATGGTTGGATGGCATCACCGATTGGATGGACATGAGTTTGAGCAAGCTCTGGGAGTTGGTGATAGACAGGGAAGCCTGGCATGCTGCCATTCATGGGGTTGCAAAGAGTTGACACGACTGAGTGACTGAACAACGACCTCTATGCAGGTGGCGAAGTTTAAATGAGGTGACCAGAGAGGTTTTCTCATGTGATAGGGTTAGAGTCCTCAGGGTAAGAGAGCAGAGAACTTCGTTTCCCACCTCCCATTCTGTCTGTCTGTCTCTCTCCCTCTGTCTCTCTCCTCTCTGTGAATGAGGACACAGTGAGGAGGCAGCCATCTGCAAGACCAGAAGAGATGGCTCACCGGCACTTGGCCGGGCCTCCAGCCTCCAAAACTGTGAGAGACAAAGTCCTGTTGTTTATGCCGCCTGGAGTGTAGGACTCAGCTAAGCCAGCTGAGCTGACGGGGACAAAGCCCATTCGCCCACCTGGACACGGAGGGCCTCTCCCTCTGAGGGGCCAGCCCTGCTCTCCCTACCTGCCCTCTGCTGGGTGGTACTCTGGGCCTTCTACAGCATTCCTGCCTTCCACCTGGATTAGAAGCTCCAGTAACAGGCCGTATCATGATTTGTACCCCTTAGGTACTAGCCAAGTACATTTCTCACACTATAAAGTGTAATATTTGCTGATTGATTAACTAGTCTGAGAGATGAAGAGCTAAATTGGACCTGATATGTTGCAATAGTTTGTTTTTACTTTGGCTTCAGAATTGGCAAAGAAACATGGGGATAATTATGCACAAAATTTCTGTCTATTTGGCGATATGAATGTGCAGTTTATTTTTCTCCTGGAATGATCCAGAGAGGGTTACCTCAGCCCTGCCCTTTAGCCTGCATGTGGACATAGAACGGGGCCCAGGACACCAGAGTCTATGAAAAGCTCGCTTAATTTTCTTTGAACAAAGGCCATTTTATCAATCATATTACAATCCCATTAAATTATCTGATACTAGATCTCTCTCCTTTATGATTATTCAATCTCTGTTTTGTAGAAAAGGGGGAAAATCCCTTGAACCAGAAATGATTCCTTTCTACTTTGTGTTCCTTTTTTCGCTCTGGGTGAAATAAACTAAACCCTTTACTCTGGGCCACTTGATTTAATGTGGTGCAGAATTTTCAGTTAATGACGATACCTTGGACTTGATCAGAAAGTCAAGCCACAAGAACTGAAGCTCCAAGGGATTAATACTTTTTAATTCTTTGTACAGAAAGACTGTGTGTCAAAAAATAATCCCAAAGGATTTTTCATTCACTTTTCTAACCTAAAACGACCCTGTCCTTAATTTAAAGTGCTAGATGTGTGTCACGGAATCATGAGTTACCTTTTCTATTTATGTGTAAAAATCAGCTTTAGTTCAGAAGATATTTGGGGGACATTTGCTTAATCAACACTCATGTTCAGAAATGTTTTATCTGTGATGTTATCAGTATCTATACTTTGCAAATATATTTAAAAAAACTACTCTGCCGCCTTTACTTTAAATTATGACATCTGAGTGAAAAGGCCACATCACAAGTTGGTGGCTGTGTGACTTGCCTGAGCCCCACCTGACCGATGCTGTCAGCTGCATCTCCGCAAAGCACAGCTAGGAGAAGCAAAGACATAATCAACTCAGTGGTTTTGGCCACAGTCTCCTCCTCCACAACACAGGGCAAAACAAACCATAGAGACAGTTGAAGTTTTGCTCAGACTGTTGGACTGATTATTTAGATAATTGCTTTAAAAACTTCTGCCATGTCAGCTTCAGGCATCCTAGAACCATGAGAATAACCCTAGAGGGCAGGGAGGAGGGGTCAGAAATGAGAGGAGGAAGCTGATCCTTGAAGATATTAACTGCGAAGCTTCATTAGCTGTGAACTCTCCTCCTCGGTACTTATTTTTATGTGAGTTAAATATAGCCTCAATCGTAAATGCCTCTATTAATTGCACTCTCTGTAACTTGCAACTGAATGATATTCCAAATGCATCAAAACACAGAGTCATTTCAGAAGTAAACACTCAAGGAATCAATGTAGAAACCTTGATTGGAGGAAGCGTCACAGAAAATGTATCTTTTGGTCAAGGTCTTGAGTAGAGGGAAATATTTAATAATAAAAAATTATCAGTTGACATTTGTTGAGAGCTCCTTGTGTTCCGGGGGTGACAGTTTCAAAATTCATCAGTACAATAACCTTATGAGCCAATTCTATCCTATCCTCAGTTACTTGTGTGGACCCAGGATGAGAAAGGAATTGAGAAATTCCCTGATCTGTGGAATATCGCCTCTCTGGTTGGCAGTAGATGGAGAGTTGATGCCAGAGTTGCCTTATTCCAGAGCAAACACTTTTCTTCTTTGGACAGAGGCTGGCAGGCAAATTAACTGAATTTATACCCCAAGAAAACTCATTCTGAGGTTGATGGGACAGTTAATTGTTATGGTAGTCACAAGCCTACCATGACCTATGTTCTAAAAGGTCCTAAGTAAATGCATTAATGGAAAACTCTTTTAATGATTAAAAGACATAAATGACTGATCTAAAGCAAAAGAATAAAACCACTTAACACGAATTTAGGGCTCCTATGTGCCGGACACTTTGCTTATGTATCTGGTATTCAGTTGACTTCTTCTAACAGCCAAGCGAGAGGATGTTCTTTTACTTTCCCCACTTCACTGATGATACAACCAGATACAGGGAAGTTATATCAACCTCCAGTCACAGAACTGAAAGAAGTTGTGGGTCAGGGATGGAATCTAGGATGTCCAGTAGTATTCTGTCCCCTGAGCTCAGGTTCAGTTCAGTTCAGTCACTCAGTTGTGTCTGACTCTTTTGTAACCCCATGGACTGCAGCACACCAAGCTTCCCTGTCCATCACCAACTCCAGAGCTTACTCAAACTCATGTCCATCGAGTTGGTGATGCTATCCAATCATCTCATCCTCTGTCATGCCCTTCTGCCTTAGATCTTTCCCAGCATCAGGGTCTTTTCCAATGAGTCAGTTCTTTGCATCAGGTGGCCAAACTATTGGAGTTTCAGCTTCAGCATCAGTCCTTCCAATGAATATTGAGGACTGATTTCCTTTAGGATGGACTGATTTGATCTCCTTGCAGTCCAAGGGACTCTCAAGAGTCTTCTCCAACACCACAGTTCAAAAGCATCAATTCTTTGGCACTCAGCTTTCTTTATAGTCCAATTCTCACATCCATACATGACTACTGGAAAAACCGTAGCCTTGACTAGATGGACCTTTGTTGGCAAAGTAATGTCTCTGCTTTTTAATATGCTATCTAGGTTGGTCATACCTTTGCTTCCAAGGAGCAAGCATCTTTTAATTTCATGGCTGCAGTCACCATCTGCAGTCACCATCTGCAGTGATTTTGAAGCCCCCCAAAATAGTCTGTCACTGTTTCCATTGTTTCTCCATCTATTCGCCATGAAGTAATGGGACCGGATGCCATGATCTTAGTTTTCTTTCTGAATGTTGAGTTTTAAGCCAACTTTTTCACTCGCCTCTTTTACTTTCATCAAGAGGCTCTTTAGTTCTTCTTCACTTTCTGCCATAAGGGTGGTGTCATCTGCATATCTGAGGGTATTGATATTTCTCCTGGCAATCTTGATTCCAGCTTGTGCTTCATCCAGCCCAGCGTTTCTCATGATGTAATCTGCATAGAAGTCAAATAAGCAGGGTGACAATATACAGCCTTGACGTACTCTTTTTCCTATTTGGAACCAGTCCATTGTTCCATGTCCAATTCTAACTGTTGCTTCCTGACATGCATACAGATTTCTCAGGAGGCAGGTCAGGTGGTCTGGTATTCCCATCTCTTTCAGAATTTTCAACAGTTTATTGTGATCTGCACAAAGACTTTGGCATAATCAATAAAGCAGAAGTAGATGTTTTTTCTGGAACTCTCTCCCTTATTAGATGATCCAACGGGTGTTGGCAATTTGATCTCTGGTTCATCTGCCTTTTATAAATTCAGCTTGAACATCTGGAATTTCACAGTTCATGTACAAGTGAAGCTTGGCTTGGAGAATTTTGAGCATTACTTTGCTAGCCTGTGAGATGAGGGCAATTGTGTTGTAGTTTGAGCATTCTTTGGCATTGCCTTTCTTTGGGATTGGAATGAAAACTGACCTTTTCCAGTCCTGTGGCCACTGCTGAGTTTTCCAAATTTGCTGGCATATTGAGTGCAGCACTTTCACAGCATCATCTTTTAGGATTTGAAATAGCTCCACTGGAATTCTATCACCTCCACTAGCTTTGTTCGTAGTGATGCTTCCTACGGCTCACTTGACTTCACATTCCAGGGTATCTGACTCTAGGTGAGTGATCACACCATCGTGATTATCTGGGTCATGAAGATCTTTTTTGTACAGTTCTTCCGTGTATTCTTGCCACCTCTTCTTAATATCTTCTGCTTCTGTTAGGTCCATGCCATTTCTGTCCTTTATTGTGCCCATCTTTGCATAAAACGTTCGCTTGGTTTCTCTAATTTTCTTGAAGAGATCTCTAGTCTTTCCCATTCTATTGTTTTCCTCTTTTTCTTTGCATTGATCCCTGAGGAAGGCTTTCTTATCTCTCCTTGCTATTCTTTGGAACTCCACATTCAAATGGGTGTATCTTTCCTTTTCTCCTTTGCCTTTCACTTCTCTTCTTTTCACAGCTGTTTGTAAGGCCTCCTCAGACAACCATTTTTCCTTTTTGCATTTCTTTTTCTTGGGAATGGTCTTGATCTCTGCCTCCTGTCCAATGTCACAAACTTCCGTCCATAGTTCTTCAGGCAGTCTGTCTATCAGATCTAATCCCTTGAATCTATTTGTCACTTCTATTATATGATCATTCCCTAAAAGAATCCTTTTTTATTTTGGGGGTTTCATTGAACACAGAGAAGAAAAAGGTGATTATATCACTAAAGGAACTACCTATTTGTCATCTTGCACACAAATGAGAGCAAAGTTCCACAGGTTAATTCATGAGGGTATTTGCCCAAGTTTTCCACTGTCATAAGCCATGGGGAAGGAAACAATTGAGTTTAAAATTCTATTTTGATATGAACAGGGTGATGAGCAGTTTTGAACTTTACTCTGAGCAAATAAAAGCCAAAGAGTATTTTCTTTTTTACTTTTATTTGAGCAATCAAAACAGTCATCCAAAAAAACCAGCAATTCAGTGGATAATACAAATGCCAGCTACAATTAATTGAATTAATGGAGTGATAGATTTGCCAAAGGCTAAATTTCTAAGTCTTATGACATCTTTTGCCTGAATCTTCAGACTTGTTAAGAAAATTCCAGAAAATTTGCATCCTGGGCCAGGGATGTCTCGCCTGCTCAAAACAGTTTGGAACTCTCTTGTGGGTGTTTTAGAGCCCTCCCAACCTTCAGGACTTGGGAATTAATGACCTTTGTTTGAAGCCCAGCCTTTGCATGGTTCTTATTAGTGGCTGGTGATTCACTGGGGGAATGTTGACTTCTAGCAAAAACAAACAAACAGAATTCGAAGTGTGACTCTGAAGTCATTTTGTGTCTGAAATTCAATCCCAAAATCTTTCCAAAAGAGAAATTTCCTAATTCCTTTTCATTCTATCTTTTGAATTTGAAACTATGTGACTCAATGAAAAAATGAAGGTAAAAATGAAGGAAGTGCATTGGGGATTTGTATAGGTGGATTTCACACACACACACGCACAGAGGACTTCATGTTTGAGCCAGAGGAAACACTTTCTCTGGCTTGTTTCTGCTTGTGAATGCAGAAAGTCATGCTCACTTCACTTTATTTTCCTTTTGCATCCCTCTGGTACTCACCCACACCCGTAGCTCCCACTTCTGTGGGCTGACAGAGCTGTGATCCTCAGCTGTCAGCATCTGTCTGAGCGGGAGCACTGCCTCTGCCTGAGCGGGAGCACTACCTCTGCCTGAGTGGGAGCAGTACATCTGTCTGAGCAGAAGCACTGTGTATCCCAGATGTAACATGGCTGCAGCCTTCCCTGTGCACAAGTGTTCACCTCGGCTCTCCCTGCCCACCTGGCTGTGTCTGTCCTAGGCCTACTCTGCCCCCAGGCTTCCAGGTGAGGATTTCTGGTTTCTTCTTGCCCTTGACCCACATCTCGCTGACCCCTGTGGACAACTGGAGCCTGCCTTCTTGCAGATAGGAAAGGGCCTGCTCTCATGTTCCTGAGACTGTGAGCAGAGCCCTGGGTGATGACTCGGCACTTCTGCTGCTTGTTTGGAAGGTCAGGGCATGGCCATCGGGTAACCCTCACTTTAGGACTGAGCATCCCCTCCAGCCTATTTTTTGCAATGTTCACAGATGCTGCGTCCATCCTCATTAATGTCGTTGGACAGTGGTCATTTCAACCTCAATCGACTCTTTGATTTTTTTCACTTTTTGGGAAATACACTATTAATACAATTTGTCAGTATTCTCTGAGGAGCACTTATTATGCTGCAATTTTAGTATGTTTTACCAATTTAGTTCTCATAATGGGCTGCAAGTGCCTTGATTTTAAAATCTTTTTTCCCAGGCCTTTTGAGAGCTGGCTATAACCTGAGATTATTTCCCTAATGGACTGTTACTATAATGTACTTCTTAAAAGCCAAATGGTACTTCTCACTTCATTTTGCATATCCAGTGACATTTTTAGCTTGGTATTAATAATCCAACATTTTTGAAAATCCATTATAAATCTCCTTAAACCCAGGTGAACTCATTAACTCTTAGATAAAATAAATTGGATTAAAAAAAAAGACTTAATTTTATCTGCCTCTCATGATGACTTTGAGTAGGAAAAAGAAGTAGAAGTGAATTCTCCTGACTTCAGATCTGGTGTTGGTTTTGCTAGAATGACCAATTAAGATAGGCTGTGAGATTTAAAAATGAAAACAGAGAAAGAAACATCTGTCTTCTCTTTGAGTCAAACAGATGAATGTGAAAGCAAAGGTCATGATTTCTGCTTTTGTCATCCTGAGTGAGGTAGGATGAGGGGAAACAAGAAAATGCTTGATTAAGTCCCCAAACTTACAAACCAAATATGTAGACAAGCTAGAATTTTCAACAACTAGAGCCTTATAAAAACAAGTTTTCTATCTTGCTTTTCAGCCTAAAATCTCAGCATTTTGATCATGCTGAGGACTCTGTGAGTGTGAGTTCAGTCATTTGCAGGCTTCACTTAGATGTAATGGGCTGTGCCGTGCTTAGTCGCTCAGTCTTGTCTGACTGTTGGTGACTCCATGGACTGTAGCCCATCAGGCTCCTCCATGTGTGGGTTGAACTGTGTCAAATTCCTGTGTTAAATCCTAACCCCACTATCTAAGAATGTGACCTGATTTGGAGATAGGGTCTCATGGGGTTGTGGGAGGAGGTTAAGTTAATGAGGTCATGGGGAGGGTCCTAATCCAAGACCAGTGTCCTTCTAAAGAGAGAAGATTAGGACAAGGACGTACACGGGGGGAGAAGGCCATGTGACAGCACAGTCAGAGACTGGAGGATGCGTCTACAGGCCGAGGGACAGCAGAGGTTGCCCCGACAGCACCTGCACCAGGAGGGAGACCTGGAATAGACTCTCCTGTGGAATCTTCAGAAGGAATCACCTGCTGACACCTGGATCCAGGGCTGCTCCAGAGCCATGAGACACTAGAGGTCAGTTGCTGATGCCACACGATGTGTGCTTCTTTGTTATGGTAGCCCCAGCAGACAAATACGCTGGACACCCAGAGAGTCAAAAGCCATGTCCGACATAATCCACACCCATCAGTACCCATCAGATACTGACAGTGAACTTAGTGAGCGATCCCCCTGAAACACTGAGCAACCACAGGTGCATCCTAGGGGGAAGGCCCTAGAGTGATTCAAACTGTAAATGCTATCAGGAATCAGAGGACCGAGAGAAACAGACTGAAACCTCCAAAAAGCCCCACTGCTTAGAGTGAAAGAAAGAGGAAGGGTGCCAATGAATCTAGAGGAAGAACCCAAAGCCGGTAGCTTGGGGGATGGATGCTGGGAACAAAAGTCAAGGGACTTCCCTGGTGATCCAATGGTTAAGACTTCACCTTTCAATGCAGGAGGTGTGGGATCCATGCCTGGCTGGGAAGCTAAGATTCCACATGCCTTGTGGCCAAAAAACCATAACAGAAGCAATATTGTAACAAATTCAATAAAGACTTTAAAAATGGTCTGCATCAAAAAAAAAAAAAAAAAATCTTAAGAAAAGAAAGACCAAAAGCCAAGACCCCATCTCTTTTCTGACTAATCATGTCCTGTGTTCTCACTGGCTATCCAAGGAGACACAGCCTGGTGGAAATGACCCCCTGGTAAGTGAGAGTCTTAGGTGGTGTCAGGGAGGAGAAGGTCATCACCAGGCTCAAAATTTTCAGGAGGGTGTGTGTTTCTTTACGTACCATTTCAAGCAACAACAGAAAACCAAAACTGCAAAATGTAATTTTGCTACTTCCATAGCAATCTATAATTGCTGTTAAAAGTCAACACACAGGACATGCCTATGGCAAGGTCTTTATTGCCTAGGAATGACTTAATCATTTAGAATCATTGAAGAAAAATTGGATTTTATACTTAAAGACGGAAACCTTTCTTGCCATTTGTAAAGCTTATGAAACTCAACTTCATTTTCAACGTACAATCACTAGTGAAAGTGAAAAGAAACTTTATTTAATAATTGACTTGGGTTGTCTTTAAATATAGCTTTGGCCTGTTTTGTGAGTTTTTTCTTGAATTTTCTATTAGTAGGCATAACTGCATGCTCATATTTGCTATGACATATCATAACTGTACCTTCTTTTCAACAGCTCATGAAAACTCTACTTTTATGGTGCAGAATAAAATCCCATCATAATTTTACTTTCCTCTGAGGAAATTCCTGAAATATAAGTTTAAATATTAGAGACAGTGAGACAGGGGCAATTGCTTAAAACCACAATGGAAATTTGACTCATTCTGAAACTTCAAAATTGCAATGCGCTACTAAAAATAATTAGTCATCCCTACTGCCAGGCAAGATTTCTTCTTGGATATTCTATACTTGTGAAATGCACTGTAACTCACCCTTCTTCCAACCCTTGGTTTGCTGCAAGCTATTGATCCCTGTGTTGACATTAACCACCTCCCAGTGCTTTCTTACACATCTCTCCCTGCACCAATCAGAACAGAGGAGGTTTATCTAGGCCATGTGTGCTTATTAAGGATATCACTCATTGAATTAAAAATTAAAAGTGAGTAATTATATGATGTGATTGCAGTAATTAAAGTACAAAAGGAAAGGTTGATGTCACATTTAAAAATGAGCCTTGGAGTAATTGGATAGAGAACTGATAAAAGAACGGTCTGCTTACTTTGTGTGTAGAACTCTTCAAATTAATAAAACCCAATGTACAGCTGTCTGTCTGAGACATCTTGTACTGTCTAGAAGGCCAACAACAAATTATTATTGTTTTCCCCCAATACGTAGGTCACCATTTTGGTAATACACACTCAACCTCTCAAAACTTGTCTGCAGCTCAGTAGAAATACAGGTTCGATACAAATGAAGGACAGACACCATTTCTCATGGGGCATACTGTGCTACTGCTCACCATTTGTCTCAGGAAAAAGTGACACTTTTTTCAGCTTCATTGAAATATAACTGACAGATAAAAATTGTATGTATTTAAGGCACATGGCATGATGGTATGATTTATGTACAAGTTGTGAAATAATTATATTTATTTTATCCTTAAAAAATAAGTAACCCATATGCATAAAGTGGAGAAGGAAATGGCAACCTACTCCATTGTTCTTGCCTGGAGAATCCCAGGGATGGGAGAGCCTGGTGGGCTTCTGTCTATGGGGTCGCACAGAGTCGGACACGACTGAAGCGACTTAGCAGCAGCATGCATAAAGGAATATTGGAAAATATAGTATTGTATTACTGTAATATTATTGTAATAATATTATAATATTTCCAATTGTAATATTGGAAAATACAATATTAGAAAATATAGAACAGCAGGCCAGAAAAAACAATCAAATATACCTACTGCCCTTTTTTTCTGGGAAGAGGTTGTCAATATGCTGTGTACATATACACTATTATATGTGACTTCTTTACTTATCATATATCCAAGGCCTTTTGTGTGTTTTGGAAGAACCTTGAAAAATATTGAGTGAGTGTGCAACACTCTATTAAGTGGTTATACCAGCACTTAACTAACAACTGCATTTTTATATTGCCTTTTCCAGTTCTTTAAACCATAAAGAACAAAGCAGGGGTAACACTGCTATATCATCCTTCCCCCCTCACCCCACAAATCCAAAGGTTGAAGTCCTAACCAATATTGTGTCTGTATTTGGAGTAAGGAAGTAATTTAGATCAAAAGTGACAGAATTCCAAATTTAAAAAATCATTATTCTAGAGTTATAAAAAAAATGCCAGGATATACAGGAGTGCTTGAACATGAACTTAAATTCTCATAAGACTTGGGGAACAACAGTTTAGGAGTAAACACAGCTCTTAGATCCAAAGGGATGCCTCTGTCTGTTTTTGTCTCCCTTTCATGGTGGTGGCAAACCCATGAGATAATGAAATCTCAGGACACCCTGTGAGTCTTGGGTTTTGCTCGGTAAAAACAGACCGTGCACCTTTCACCTGCTTTTAATGGCTAAGCTTCAGCTTCCTTCCGTTCTTGAAGTTGCTTCCCTTGTTTCATGGTCTTTGAGTTACCATCATTATCTTTGCAGTGAGATCAGGTCAGCCTCTCACCTTGGTAACTGGGCAGACTCATGGAATCACTCCAGGAAGTTGGCACCGTTCTGTCTTTTGCTGTTTTAGGACATTATATTGTTTTACATTTGATTGCTTCTATAATGGTATATACACTCATTCCACAGTATGTGGGTATTTCCTGGTCACCTGGCTGTCTAGCTGATATCCGGGGAACTGAAAAGGTGAGTAAGACATAATCATTTCCTTCTAGTGGGACATGATATAGGCGGGGAATGAGCTGCAAGTCAACCAAGAACAATGTGCATTCAATGTATGGTTTCAAACATTCGTATGTTTAGAAAAAAGGAATTTTCTTTTACTAGCCCAACTGAAAATTGTATTTGGTAAATACTATGTGCAAGTCTTTAAGAAAATTATTTTAGAATCTCCAAGTGTAATAAATTAAATATGCTTTCTGTGATTTCCTTTCTTTTTAACATTTTTATGAAAAGTAACTTGGTCTATAAAATGCTATCAAAGTGAAGTTGAATCAAAAACAGTTTTTAGTGAATTTTCTTATAAACTATAAATAGGTTACAGAAAACAAAATTGAAAACATAAAGTTACGATTTTGTCAGTTAATATGACAGAAACTAACGGATCGAGGGGGTCAAATGAAGCTTTTGAAAACTTAGCTTAAAAGTCCTACCAGAAGACAAAAATAGAACTATGATTCTTTTTCAAAGAAATATAATTCCTCCTCCCTCCACCTCCTCATTCTCTTTTCTTTTTAGAATTCTTATGTTAAGTTTACATAGTTCTCTTTTCAGTGTCGTTATTTACAACACTGTCACTGTTTCCATAGTTATGCAGAACGACTGTTTCCATAGCAACACTCTAGGTTTCCTAAACAAATAGTATCACAGTGTTAATCTTGTTTCACTGTTATTGTGCTATGTTATTAGATACAAAATTCAAAAAATAATTTAAGGAGGATTTGAAGCTAGGTGGGTTGGTTTTATTGTTTAGTGCTTTTGATATTAAATTTCAATTTCATATTAAAATACACATCTGTTTGAAAAATAGTGGGAATTTTGCATAGCAAACATGATACCAATTTTATTCACCAGTTATAAAACACTATAATTTAATAAGAGAGTGTTTCAATATGTGAACAATATACAGGGAGTTTACCCATCTTCAGATTAAAATGACTGTTTTTCAGTTGGCCTGGATAATTCAGCTTCCCTAAATCTCTAAAGTCATTTATAAGTCACCCACAGCAATATTTCCCTCTGCCACTTTTGCAGTTTAAGTAATTTCTACCCATTTTTGCCTTTTTATTTTACAGCCCCACAGGAAAGACTATGAAACAGACTTCAAGGGAAATTTATGGCTTCCGTTTTCTTTGATTGAAACCAAAGAGAAAAGTTAGTAGGTTTTGGATCTTCACTTTTAAACTTGCTTCTCTAAGAAGCAAGTCATTTGGACTCTTTCAGAAATGGAACTGTGGCCACCGCCAGCTCCCAGCTTATCCAGTTTGCTTGAGTTGAGTGAATTGTCTGCCTCCTCAGGGAGGGCCTCAGGGCACTTGGAGGGGAAGGTGGCCTACCTGCAGGGTGGAGGAAAGGGGAAGATTGCTCTTATTTACCCAAAGTCGGGCAGCTGTATTAACAGTCCCGTAGAACTGCCATGTCCTGTTAGATGTTTGTAAAAGGCTGCTGGGCTGTGCACACCTGCATCTTAGTGTTCTGAGCTCTGCCTTATTTAACACGGTGTTTCAGAAGTCTGCTCTTCACTCTCCTTTTGAATATGTCTTCCTTGAAGAACACATTTAAATGAGTTCCCATCTCAATCTAAAAAGAGTTTTTAAATTGGGGTAGAGTTGCTTTACAGTATTGTGTTAGTTTCTGCTGTACAAGAAAGGGAATCAGCTCTAAGTATACCTATACCACTCCCTCCAGAACCTCCCTTCCACTCCCAGCCCAGCCCACCCCTCCAGGTCATCACAGAGCCCCGAGCTGGGCTCCCTGAAACAGCAGCTTCCCACTAGCTGTCTGTTGTACACGTGGTAGGGTACCTACGTCTAAATGTAAGTCCAGATACTGTAAAACCTTTAGAGGAAAACAGAGGAAGAACGGTCTTTGACATGAATCACAGCAAGATCTTTTTTTATCCTCCTCCTAGAATAATGAAAATAAAAACAAAAATAAACAAATGAGACCTAATTAAGCCATCTCAATTTTAGCAGGAAGGGCCCTGAGATTGGGGGTATAATCTAGTCATTTGCAAAGTTGAGTTGGTTTGCTCCCTTGTGTGGAAAGGAGTCCATAATGACAGAGAAGTATTAGTCGATTCAGTCCTGTCCGACTCTCTATGACCCCATGGACTGTAGCCCGCCAGATTTCTCTGTCCCTGGGGTTCTCCAGACAAGAATACTGGAGTGGGTTGCCATTGCCTTCTCGAGGGGATCTTCCCAACCCAGGGAGCGAACACAGGTCTCTGGCATTGCAGGCAGATTCTTTACCATCTGAGCCACCTGGAAAGCCCCTAATAATGACAGAAGCTGATGTCAAACTCAGGACACTGCACCCTGGGTGGAGAGCTGGGGGCGGCCAGACTCCGAGCCAGCCCAACTCAGCTCCGACATCCAAGCTGTGGGATTTGAAGCCTGTGATTTCAACTCCTCTGAGCCTCTGTTTCCTCATCTATAAAATCAGGAAAATGATACCCAGTGTGCAGCATTGTTGGGAGGTTGGAGATACAAATAAGCAAGATGGTGACTAAGCTAAGAGATGGTCATTGTGATTTACTGACATTTCCTCCTTTTTTTTTTTTTTTGATAATTTGGAGTTTGGGGTCAGAAAGAGCCCGATTCCCCTATAGTGCTGCAAGGAGAGATGTGTCTGTGGACATTCTGCCCTGATCAAGCTTCTTCAGGTTTCACTGGGCTGGCTCCTACCCACTTGCAGCAGGCAGCTTTAACTCTTTGGTCCAGGGGAGGTTGGCGTTCAGACTTCCCAAAGATGTCTCGTCATGTGGATTCCTTCCACAGGCAGCAGCCTTGTGATGTGGAAAGCCCCTGAGAAGAGGTCCTTTCCTCCTCACCACCCTTGAAGTGTAGTTTCACCAGTGTTTCTCAGCCTCTCATGTACAAACAAGTACCCAGGATCTTGCTGAGACGTACATTTGGGTTCACAGGTCTGCGTGGGGACTGCATTTCTGTGTGGCTGACAAATTCTTGGGTAATGCCAAAGGCACTGGTCCAGGGACCACATTTTAATGAGAAAGAACTACAGTCCCCAAATCAGAGTTTTTCTCAGGTTTATTAAGACCCCAATTAGGGGCCAGTTCCTGTAACAGTGGGTGCCCAAACTACCTTGGTGTATTTGGGGTTCTTGTTCTAGTACAAGATCCAGACCACCCGGTTTCGTTGAACTTGGCCTCTTTGTGGGTTTGATCCTTGGGTCAGGAAGATCCCTTGGAGGAATGCATGGTGACCCACTCCAATATTCTTGCCTGGAGAATCCCATGGACAGAGGAGCCTGGCAGGCTACAGTCTGTAGAGTCACAAAGAGTCTGACATAACGGAAGTGACGGAGCACACACATAGCACATGACTTGTTCGTGAGATGGAGAGACTGGGCTGGCTGAAATCTCTTGGGTCCATCTCAAAGACCCAATGTGGTACTCCTCCTCCTTCTGGATGCAGGGCAAATCCGGATAGATGCAGAAGTGCATCCATTCAAATCAGCTGATTTGACTCGCCTATGATTGAGGGCAGGAGGAAAAGGGGGAGACAGAGGATGAGATGGTAGATTGGCATCACTGACTCAATGAACATGAGTTTGAGCAAGCTCCGGGAGATAGTGAAGGACAGGGAAGCCTGGTGTGCTGCAGTCCATGGGTTCGCAAAGAGTCGGACACGATTTAGTGACTGAACAGCAATGAGTCCAAGGATCAAAATGATTCAGTTGTATTAGGAAAAATGTGTAACAGAATTTGAATTGATCATCAGAATAGTTTAATATGCCAACTAGAAGTTCAGTGACTCATCTACAAACAAGTAGAGATTCTGGCTGTATATCATAATTATCAAAAAATACAATATACTGAATGTTTTGGAATTCTCTAAGAAAGTATGTTTTCATTTCCTTTTGTTATGTAGACAGCATAACAAATCCAGTTAGGTTTTCTCAGATAAAATTGTGCTTGGTTTTCTGTTCTCTTATACTTCTGAAACTTGTTGGTGTTTTAATTGTTATATCTTAATAGCAGTGTTTCTTTCATGGAAACCTTTGAATGGCAACTTGCTCTTTTCTGAGATATTTTAAAAGGAAATTGTATTTGAATGGTCTAAAAAAGAATCCAGGGCTTTCTAGGGGATTTTGTCACTTGGGTTTTCTTTACTTATGATCTCATTGTTGAGGATTGTATAAGCTTCCAAGAATCAAAGGGATAGCAGTTTCTAATAAGTCCATGCAAACACAGGATTATTTTAATTTTTATTTGTATTAAATACATTCACTCTACTGTCACCAACCTCATAGTGAATCATGACGAGTCTACTTGCCCTCCTCAAAAATACAATAGAATTATAACAAAATCAGTTTTCTTTGGAAAATGAGGTAGCCAGTTTTCCAATAGTGCTTGCTTGCCATGGAAAATTTCTCGACTGTCAATGATAAACTAGAATGTAAAAAATGTGCGTGACAATGGTGTCATCCTCGCATGATGAGGGGCACGTGAGCTCACAACAGTTAAGGTCTTAGAGTAGCATGTGGCACATGACACTGTTCAATAAGTATTACGTAGTGATATTACTCCTGACTCTGATCTCAGTGGATCTAACAAACAACACTGAAGTAGCATAAGCTCTCCCCAGCTTCTTATGTGTTGTTATATGTATATATAGATATGCCCTTTTGTAAGTGATGGTTTCAAATGCTGTAGAAAAATCTGACAGTCCAGTAGAAGGAAATAATGCAAATATTCTCTGAAAGTCTATTATGACTATAATTTGAATGTTCAATTCAAACAGATAACCATTCTCATGATTCTCTATTAATAGAATGTTGTTATAGATGATCATGATTCAGAAAGAAACTGTTTTCCAAATAAAAAAATGTGGGAAAAAAAAAAAAAAAACCCGAGCCTATGAAACAGAGGTGCAAGCAAATGTATTTATTTCTATGAGAAATGCATGTATGTTTTTCTACTGGCTGTATTAATTAAAATTAAACACTCATCTTGTCCTATTGCATCTCTGGTTGTGCTATAAAGCACTAACACTGAACTGGGTGTTTGCACAGAACAAAGAAAAAGGGAAACTTAGCAAATAGTTGGTTTAGTGAAGTCAATCCACCATTCCAAATCACCAGGGCCACACATTCAGTCGGATGGATAGTTCTCACTTGCTGAGACCGTGAAGCTGTTCTTCTATGTCTGTTTTGTGCAAACATGAAGGGGGATGCACAAGCAAAGTCTCCATGATTTTGTGGGGCTTTTCTGCAGTTTATTTATGCAAGGTGAAGCTCAGAAGATTTTGCCTGTACATGAACACTTCAAGATGGTTATCAGGTTTGCCAAAGATGCCCCAAAGCCGTGGCAGAATAACCTGGGGATGATTCACCTACAACAGACAGGAGTAGCATCCGAGGAACATGATTAAGTCCCAGGACTCAATGGTTGGATACCTTGGGTTCAGACTCCAGCTCAACCCTTGCTGAACTACTTTGAGAGACTCGCTCACCTCCCTGTGCCTCATATGACGTGGTCATCTTGGCAACAGGGATCTCGGTACCTGATGGCAAAGGCCATTGTGGGAAGGAGCAAGATCACGTACACAGGGTGACTAGAGCACTGCCTTCTGCCCAATGACCAAGAAGCGCTAGTGGTGATTAGAAAGTGAATAATGTTTCCTGTAACTGCCATGGAGACCATTAGTCATAGAATGGGCTTTTATGAGTTGCTTCCCATTTGGCTAAAGCTGATTATAAACTTCTTACACTTTGATTCTGTAATCTTGGCAAACATGAAGCTGCTCTGAAGCTTCTAAGTCAGGTTAAGATCTCAGATTCTAGAGGGAGCTTAGTAATGGGTCAGGTACTAGCAGAAAGGGCTGGGAAGATCAGAACTTTTAGACAATTCCAGATGTTTTGGGTATGAAATAATTCTTAAACTCTGGGTTTAACTTTGTCAACATAACCTCAGTAGTAACCATGTGACCAACTGTTTTCATCAGCTCTGGCTGTCATAACAGAATACCCGCAGAATAGGTGGCTTAAACAACAAGTTTATTTCCTTATAGTTCTGGAGGCTGCAAGTCCAAGGTGAAGGTGCTGGCAGATTCAGTATCTGGTGAGGACCCCCTTCCTGCCTTGTGGATGACTCTCTTCTCGCTGCGTACTGAAGTGACCTTTGATTTAGGATTGTCTTGCAAAGAAATCGCTGATATTTCTTAATAAAAATTGCTGAAATTTTGAAATGTGGTTCTAATAGGTATGCAAATCAGATAAAGATCAGAGGCTATTCTAATTCAGGGAAATTCCAGATGCAGGCACACGTCAGAGATATTTTGGGCTCAGTGCCAGACCGCTGAAATAAAGCGAATATCACCATAAAGCAAGCCACAAAGTTTTCTGGTTTCCAAGTGCATGTAAAACTCATGGTTTTACTATACTATCATTGATTAAGTGTGCAACAGCATTATGTCTGAAAAAACAATGTATGTACCTTAAAAGTACTCCTGCTAAAGATGCCAAAACAATTGCAATAGTAACATCAAAGGTCACCGATCACAAATCACCATAGCAAATATAATAATTATGGAAAACATGGCAATAGTGCGAGAATTACCAAAATGTGACCCAGAGACAGGAAGTAAGCAACCACTGTTGGAAAAAATGGCACCAATAGACTTGCTCCACACAGGGTTGTTGCATACCTCCAGTTTGCAAAATACTTGGGTCTACAAAGCACAGTAAAGGAAGTGCACTAAACAAGGTGTGGCTGGCCTGGATAGGACGCACTGGGAGGGGTTGGGGTGCTGTTTCTGACCATTGATGAAGTCGTTTCCAAGGCTGCTTGGAGCAGAAGCTGTGGGATCACATGGCATTGGTGATGGGAGTGACTGAGAGTTTATGACCATGACAAAGGTAAGCTGCCCAGCTTTAGGGAGGAGACAGATAAGCGAGTAACAGGAACACACATCTGGTGCAGTACAATCTCTGCCTCTGAGGTAACACTAGTTCTGACTTAAAGGATAGGATGCAGGAGAAGCCAAAGAGGAAGGAGAGGAGGCTGAAGTTCTGGGAAAACTGTTCAAAGATGGCAAAGGGAGATCTCTGTGTAGGAAAGCACAGAGTGACATTGAGGGGAGAGACTGAGGAATGATGCTTAAAGATGTAGATACAGATCGACGAAGTTACAGGAGTGAGTGAGTGAGTAAAAAAAAGAAATCACAAGGAAACCCCAGTTCTCGGCGGTTATAGTCTTCACCACAACAGGTCACATGTGAGCTAGGTTTTCACGCTAAAAACCTTGAGTGCCCTGGACTTAGAAACATGGTAATTTTATATGGAGGACCACAAAAATCTTAAAAATAAGTATTTCTTACCCTCTAGCTCTCTTTCAAGTTCACATGGTCCAACGTACCAAGTCATTTTTATTAAAGAGTATTTGTAGTCGAACGTTCTGGATCATACAGAGTCTTTTATTTCTAGATTATGCAACTGCTTTAGGTTTTCAAGGGTCAGGAAATACTTCCTCCCACCCACGCAGACTCAGCGCACACTGGCCCTGTGACTCTGAAGGACGCACCCTTGCTCCCAGGCTGGGCCCTGCTGCCCTCAGCAGTGGTGCGTTTCATTCTCCGGAAGATCTCTGAGGACTTGCAGTGGGGTCAAGTGCAGCTCAGGGTCAGTCCTTACTCCTGACTGTTCCCATCCTCGCCCGCCTCTATCCTGTCTTAGAGTGTGAACGTTGACACCGTGGTCCCTCGCTCTCTGCCTCCTGTCCTGGGTCTCATCTCGTCCTCGCTGCCTGAGTCAGGGCGCTCAGGCACTCATGTCCTGTGTTTCCTACAAGCCTGACTCCTTCTGGGGCAGCAACCTCCTGTTTGGGATGGTCACCCCCCCACCCCGCCCCCTAAGAGCAGGGCCTTTCTTCCCTACCCAGGCTGACACTGAACTTGACTTGTTTAGCATGAAGCTTCCTTGGTGAAGAGGAAGTGTGAGCTCGGCTTTGTTGCAGGAGAGAAGAGACGGTGACCTGGTGGGAGACTGTGCTTCTGGATCACCTGGATGGCCCGCCCACCGCCCAAGCAATGGTCCTATTGGTAGCTTGTGTTAGAGATGGATGCTTAACTGTTTTCCTTCCTTTAAACATCAACTCTTTGAGAAGCCTTCTTCAGTTCAGTTCAGTCACTCAGTCGTGTCCAACTCTCTGTGACCCCATGGACTGCAGCACGCCAGGCCTTCCTGTCCATCGCCAACTCTTGGAGTTTACTTAAACTCGCATCCATTGAGTCGGTCACGCCATCCAACCATCTCATCCTCTATTGTCCCCTTCTCCTCCTGCCTTCAATCTTTCCCAGCATCAGGGTCTTTTCAAATGAGTCAGTCTTCTTAGGCATTCTCTTTTTTTCTTGAAATACTTGCTGATTGTTTTCTTTCATATTTATCTCACATAATTCAGTGTTGATATTTTTCTTAAAATGATAGTTCCTCTCACTTTGCAGAAGTTTCCAGGAGCTCAGATTCCTTTCTCTTACTGATCAGGCAGGTGACCCTTTAAGCTGCCTCTCCTCTGGAGATAGAGGGTCACGTTCTGAACTGCTTTGAAAGCAAGAAACTTCCAGAGACCTAGAAAAAGGATTTGACCTCAGGGTCTAAATGGTTAATGGGAGTTCTTTGCAGATGAGGTAATGTTTTGGTTAAGGTGAAAGGAATTGGGCTCTATTATCCTAACCAACTTGCTATGGAGGTTTTAACCAAACCAAAGTTCATGTCAGCTAAAGAGGAACCCTGGTGACAGGCAGAGATACTGACCTGGCCTTCAAAGAGGCATTTTCTGACTTTCCTGGGGATTTCTCCCCTCCCCAGGATTCACAAGGACTTTCCCTCGTCTCTCTAGCTTTCGCTGTGGGTTTTCCTACCACTAATTGTGCTCGCAGGAGGGTAATGATTTCTGAAGTCCTTTCTTTCAAACCCCTGCTTTCAGATCAGCATCTGGGAGCACCGATAAACAAGTCAGTCATTACTGACGTCACAGGGAACTCCAAGCCACGGGTGAACTGGGCAGAGCTTGAAACCCAAGACAGAGACAGTGATTAAAACTGTAAGCAGGGCTAGCTCCTGCTAATGATAACTCCAGCAGCAAACGAGGAGTAAGAAGAGATGATGAAAGTTCCTCTTTGAGCCACATAGCTAGGGGAATAAAAGGACTTGTTTTCTACCAGTTAATGAACAATGATCCCTGCAGGGGTGGGAGGTACAGGCCCCACTCTGCTTATCAGTAAATTCCATGAAGCCTTACCTCATGCCGGGGGTGTCCTGTTCTGTCCTGGTTCAGCCAGACAGACTGTGAAACACTTTTTTTGTTTTGATTAATCAAAACTTTTAAATTTTTTGTTGGAGAATGGTTGATTTACTAAAACACCTTCTGTTGCAGGCTGAGTAACCCTTCTTACCAGGCAATTATCACATGTTCAAAGGGATTTGCTGGGTTTCTCATATAATTCTATCCATCATCTCAAATTTCTAGACATTTCCTGAGGCTCCTGTGAATTCAAGGCAGGTGGGGAAAGTAGTAGATTAGAAGAAATCCACTCTTCTCTCCAAGGAGAATTCTCTGGCAACATTGAGCCTCGCATGCCAGTGTCTGGGGTCAGTGATGACCACGGCAGTTCAGCATTGAGAGGGATGAACCTCAGAGCCCGAGGTGGCCCCGGACACAGATGTGTGTCCCCAGACTTTCCTGCCTGCCTCCCTTCCACTCTTAACACTACAGATTCATTTATTCCTCAAGTATGCTTGGTCAATGGTCACTACGGAGATGAAAATCATCATTCTTGACTTCAGGGCCGGTTCTCAAGGAATTAAGCAGCTACTTACACAGGATTCCCTGGTGGCTCAGACAGTAGAGCATCTACCTGCAATGCGGGAGACCTGGGCTTGATCCCTGGGTTGGGAAGATCCCCTGGAGAAGGAAATGGCAACCCGCTCCAGTACTCTTGTCTAGAAAATCCCATGGATGGAGGAGTCTGGTGGGCTAAAGTCCATGGGGTCGCAAAGAGTTGGACAGACTTAGTGATTTCACTTTTGTTTTTACGCACTGTCAGAGGGCCAGGCTGGGGTGGGGGTGGGGGGAAGGGGCCCTGTGGGGCAAGGTCATGACTGGCCAGCTTTGGTCTCTGTGCTTATCCTTGCACCTGGCACATTGACCTCTGTAAATAAGTGTGAATTAAATAAGGAATGAATTGGAGTTCCAAGATAGGGAGCTGTTTTCCAGGGTGCTTATCTCTTGGCATGGTTACCCTGATTCGGGACCAAAGGTACTGAAATCTGCTTAGTGCGCACCAGGATGTTGACAAACTGAGCTGCATGGCGGTCAGCAGTTTCATGGATGGACCAAGGGATGGAGTCTAGGAAAATGTGGGTGGAAAAATATTGTTGCTGCTTAGTCACTAAGTCATGTCGGAGTCTTTTGTGACCCCATGGATGGTAGCCCGCCAGGCTCCTCTGTCCATGGAATATTTTAGGCAAGAATACAGGAGTGAGTTGCCATTTCCTTCTCTTGAGCTTCCCTGGTGGCTTAGATGGTAGAGTCTGCCTGCAGTGTGGGAGACACGGGTTCGATCCTTGTGTCCAGAAGATCCCCTGGAGAAGGAAATGGTACCCACTCCAGTATTCTTGCCTGGAAAATCTCATGGACAGAGGAGCCTGGCAGGCTACAGTCCATGGGGTCGTAAAGAGTCAGACACGATTGGGTGACTTCACTTTCTCTAGGGAATCTTCCTGACCCAGGGATTGAACTCAAGTCTCCTGCATTGGCAGATGGATTCTTTACCCCTGAACCACCAGGGGAACCCAGAAAAAATATAGATAGACGTAAATTTCCCTTAATTATATGTTTCCATTAATTTTTGCAATTGTCAATCTATATTTGGAATCTGAAATACTGAGTTTCTTTTGATATCAGAAGTAAATATCCAAATTTCCTTTGTACTGCCGCATCCATAGCTGATGTCATTAAAACTGTGTAAGAAGAAAATTACCAGCCGACTAGTAATCTCAACTGACTCAATTATTTTGATTCAATCAAAATGGATTTTTTTTTAGCATGATACCAAAAACACCCCCCAAAAGTCTGCAACTAATAAAAAGTTGGAAATAATAGCTCTGATTATTGAACCATCTCTCCCACCCCTAGTGCGCAGGTAACACACATCCTGGTCCTCTGTTCAATTTTAAAATAAAACAGATTGATACATTCAATTTTCTGTAACTTTGTTCAGCTCTCGATTGCTAGCTTGTTTGGTTGCTACTAGTGTGAGGAATACAGATTCTCATCAAACAGGCTAATAAGGATCTCTTTCAAGGATCAAAGGGTGTCTTTGTTTCTGAGAGTTTTGGGGTTTTTTTTCCCTCTCTCTCTAACATGGTGGTATTTATTTTTGTACACATTATCCTTTTTGTGAGTTATCTAAGATGCCATAAAAATGTTGCTGTCAAAACTTCGTCACTAAGTCAAACCCGTTTGGCCTCAAGTTTCTCCCGGGAAGTCTGTTCTGAAGGGCCAGGCGCCATTTCCTGCGCTCAGGTGGTCTGGCTGGGGTGAGTGTCACCTTCCCACCACCTGGTCCCCCTGGGGCATTTGCCAGCCCCACCTCTCCTGTTATCAAGGGCTCTCTGGCCAGAGGGGGCTCTTTTGGTTTCATCTTCAGGCACCTATGCTGACCTCAGGAATGTTTGGCAGGAGTCAAAAAAAAATAAAAAAGGTCAGTTTCACTTGAGGACGGATGATCTCAGCGATCATTTCTCACCAATGACCTGGCCATGACTCAGCTTTCACTCTTCTTGTGACTGCCATCTTTGATAACATCCACATTCCACATTAGCCAAATGGTGAGTTTTAGTGAATCTTGACATCAACAAGGACATACCCAACCTCCAAGCCCTCCTCTCTCTGCCTCTTGTCTTTTCCCTTTAAAGGGTGAAATCGGCAAGGAGACCCAAAGTTACCTGTTTCCTGGGTCCCAGTTTGACATACATGGTGCTTTTAGGGGGAAGAATATGAGCAAACATTAAAAAAATGGGAAGATTTTATTTGCACACCTAGATTCCCATCTTCTGCTGGAGATGATGGAAGCCTAGCCAGGTAAGAGCCACTTTTCTCTGATACCACAACTGGCCAGAGATAAGTATTACTGCCTTTTTCTAGAGGAACCGCTTTCCTTATTTTTCCACAGTCTCCAGCATTCCCTACAGTTGACGCCCACTGAGGCCAAGTGCTTCCTGCCCATGATTATTGTACTTCCGTGTCTGTTTTTCTTACTCTCAGCCTCCATTTCTCTCTATGTGACTTTTTTGGACCGTGTAGGCATTTGGATTTACACTCTCTACTCCACATAGCATTTTATTCCTGACATCTTAACTTTGGGGGTTTTGGTAATAATCCAGACTGCTAATAGTGAATTATTAGCATATTATGATAGTATAAGATTACACTCACTTCCCTTACCCCATTATTATCACGTGGGATTTCTTTCTGTCTTTCCAGCAGCAAGGTGGTGTTGCTTCTCACCTGACAGAGGCTTGTGTTCACAGATGTCATTCTGTCAAGGTCTAGCAGGTGACACTTAACACAGGACTTTTCTGCACTTTTCATGTGTATGAACTGTCTTGAATCTCAGGCCAGCTCTAAAAGGGACATTTTATCATCTATCCTTTATAGATGGGGGACTCATGGGGCTAAGAGCTTACCTGAGACCACAAGTTTGGTCAGTGGTGGAGCCCAGAGGCAGTCCAGGGCTCCAACCTTCCAATTTACAGCACCCCTTCTCCCATCTTGCAAAATTTTTTTTTCTTTTTTAAAGAGGTTTAAAAAATTTTTTTTAATGTAGACCATTTTCTAAATTTTGATTGAATTTCTTACAGTATTGTTTTATATTTTTTTGGCCACAAGGCACATGGAATCCAAGCTCCCAAACCAGGGATTGAACTCATCCCCTGCAGTGGAAGGTAAAGTCTTAACCACTGAACCACCAGGAAAGTCCTGTCTCTCAAGATTTTTAAAAGGATTTTTCTAGAATAGAATATATACATATATGGATGAGTTTCAAATATTAAAAAAAAATTTGCAAAAGTCATTTGCATTGAAGGAGAAAATTGATTTGTGTGCTCCCCTCCTCCCCATGTGTGACCTGATTCATTTCAGGACAATGGTTTTGAACAGAATCACAGACATGGGGTAGCTTCATCAGTGCTTACATATATCTTTCTGAAAACTGAATCCATACCCACCAAGTATCCTACAGAAGAGAATAGGCGATCCATCTGAACTCTCTTTTTGGCTTCTGTCTCAATTTTTCTAACAGAAATAATGCTCTTGTGAGGGTCCTTTCTTGCCCTGAAAATATTGGGATTCATTCAATCTCTTCTAATTGAGCTCTCATCATCTGAAAGTATTTCCACCTCAGGGATCAACCCCTTACTTTGTCTGACTGTCTCCTTTAAAGGGTCTGAGAGCCCAGTCTCCAGCCTCCACCCACTGGCTTTCAGGGTTGAAATGAAAGTGAAAGTCACTCAGTCGTGTCCAACTCTTTGCGACCCCATGGACTATACAGTCCATGGAATTCTCCAGGCCAGAATAATGGAATGGGTAGCCTTTCCCTTCTCCAGGGGATCTTCACAACCCAGGGATCAAATGCAAGTCTCCCGCATTGCTAGTGGATTCTTTACCAGCTGAGCCATAAACTTATCATCCCTAAAAGTTCAGACTGCATAAGGAATGACCATAAAATGATTTGAAGTCATAGGGAAGACCGAGCTGTATATGTCGTTTATACGTATTCAGATCTAGACTAAATGTGAAGATGTTCACTAGTGGTGACTGATTACAATGGCAGAGAATTAGACAAAAACAGTATCTTTGTTAAAAGAAAACATGGTCTGTTGACTCTTGTTCACCATTGAGATTATTCTCAGAGTTGTCAGTTAGGACAAAAAATTCCAAAAGGGAAATTTAAGGGACAGAACTGGCTGCTGCCACCGACTTCTAAAGACGAGTGGACATGAAATGGCCTGGGACAGTAGCTAGGGGCTGCTTGTCCGTTGTTGTTCAATCCTCTCAGCACTAACCCTCCATCTGCACTGTGACCCATTTCTTCATTGTGTGTTTTATCTCACTTCTTATCTCCATGTCATTCATTCACTATCTTTCTCTCTGCTGTTTTTCCTACTTTGGGGCCTAACCTAAGTAAGAGACAGTGAATGGCTTTGCTCACCCATCCCTCAGGTGGAAAGGTAGCCTAGTGGCCAAGTTGACAGTGAACCGCAGTGACTCTCACAATTAAGTGTATCTGGCTCCAGAGTGGACTCAACGAATCAAAAAAGTGACCTGGGGAGAGTTACCTAATACACATGTATTTTAACGAATGCTAACTGAATGCCACCAGTCCTCCTCTAAGGTTCCCAGTTATTGTCTGCTTCTTCCCCATGCATGGCATTCTTCAATGACCTTTGTCCTACTTCGCTAGCACTGGCTCAGATATCTTACTTTTGACCTCTTGATGAGCTGGCCCAGGGCTGTCACCAGCCCCACCCCTGTCTGTCCCCTCCAGGCCTCGGTCCACAAGACTTTGCTGCACTTGGTTCTCCAGGCACGTACTCTGACCGAGTGCTGTCCATGCGGCCCTCCCTGTCAGCCTGGCTGGGGCCTGACCCCTCGAGGAGCCTGTCCTGCTTTGTTTCCATCTGCTGGAATCTAGTGCCTGACCCAGAGGAAGGCACAAAGGATGAAAAACTGGGTGAATCAGGGAACCAGTGAAATATATGTATTTGCTTTAAACCATCAGTAATGCACCTTTGGAAAGTGTTGGAGGCAAGACACTTCCAAAACTGCTGAGACGCTATGCAAAATCCTATTCTGATGACTGCGTGGCAGTTTGCTGGACTAGCCATAGGTTTTAAAAGGTGTTGTGAGGGTCTAGAATTGTAATGGAGAGCCTGGTGGTATTTCTGGTGCTTTCTTCATCTCCAGGCAGCAGAATCCATTGCTGTAATTTAAATTTTCCTGTGTTTCGTGAGAGGTGACCTGTGCCCAGGTGGACTTTCCATGAAGCTGAAGAGGCTTCCAGCCCCATGTGAGCTCATGGGGGTGTGTGTTGTGAACGTTTCCAGAAAGGGTGTCACTGTATGGGTTTAGACACTGACCCTCCCCACTCCCCGCCCCGGGCTCTCCAGGCCGCATCTTTGCTGCGTCAGATGCTGCGGGAATGTCTGAGACCTGGCTGAGGGGAAGTTAAGGGGAAGTTAGGCGATTTTAAGAGCCACTTGAGATGCCATTTGAGAACGTTTCAATCAAATTGGAAATTCCAGACTTCTGAATTTGAAGAGTACCTTTATTTAAAGGTTGGTCTTCCCAGGTGGCGTTAGTGGTAAAGACCCTGCCTACCAATGCAGCAGATGCAAGAGACATGGGTTTTAATCCCTGGGTTGGGAAGATCCCCTGGAGGAGGGCACAGTAACCCCCTCCAGTATTCTTGCCTGGAGAAGCCCATGGACAGAGGAGCTGGGTGGGGTACAGTCTACGGGGCCACAAAGATTCAGATACAACTGAACACAGCAAAACACATTATTTAAAACTTCTTTACAAAAAAACTGAGAGGGAAAATTCAGACAACAATCAACAGAATATGAACCAAGAACAATCAGTAATAAGCAGTAACGTTGACAGAAATCATTCTCAAGTTAAGAAGTAAGATGTATAAAAATTTTTCGGGTCGGACTGAAAGCCATCATTCACTAAAAGGAAGGGGTAAGTTTCTAATAGAAGCAGTGAGTATTGTGTACAATTAATTATTCTGTAAGAAAACATAAAATGCCCTGAAGTTTTTACAGATTATAGGTTAAAGATGTTGATAGAGGTTCTCCAGAATTTGACAAGAAATGTAAATTATTTACTTGACATTGTCAATTAGGAGTTGTAAAGCTGAAAAGAACTTTTCTAAGCTAAGGCTGATTAAAAACAACAACAGCAACAACAGTTTTGATGACTCTTCCTAGAGAGAAGACAAGATTGTCTTCCTACCATCTCCAGGAAATTATATTATAAAATTATTTCCATGGAGAGGCAATTTGAGAAGAAATAAGTAAAAAAAAAAAAAAATCTGACAGAGTGATGTTAGAGTCATCAGGTCATTAATGAGTCAAACATAATGGATTCTTCCCGAATTTGTGAAGTTTGTGGTGTTCCTCAGCTTTGTAACATTTATAATCTGTTTTGATTTCTCTTTCCCAGTTGTTGTTCTCTCACTCAGCCACATCCGACTCTTTTCGACCCCATGGACTGCAACATGCCGGGCGCCTCTGTCCTCACTACCTCCCAGAGCTTGCTCAAACTCATGTCCGTTGAGTCGATGATGCCATCCAACTATCTCAACCTCTGTCATCCCCTTCTCCTCCCGCCCTCAGTGTTTCCCAACATCAGGGTCCTTTCCAATGAGTTGGTTCTTTACATCAGGTGGCCAAAGTATTGAAGCTTCAGTTTTAGCATCAGTCCTTCCAATGACTATTTAGGACTGACTTCCTTTAGGATTGACTGGTTTGATCTCCTTGTAGTCCAAGGAACTCTCAAGAGTCTTCTCTAGCACCACAATTAGAAAGCACCAGTTCTTCGGCACTCAGCTTTCTTTATGGTCCAACTCTCACATTCACTCCTGACTTCTGGAAGAACCATAACTTAGACTAGATAGACCTTTGTCAGCAAAGTGATGTCTCTGCTTTTTAATACACTGCTGCTGCTGCTGCTGCTAAGTCGCTTCAGTCGTGTCCGACTCTGTGCAACCCCATAGACGGCAGCCCACCAGGTCCCCCTGTCCCTGGGATTCTCCAGGCAAGAACACTGGAGTGGGTTGCCATTTCCTTCTCCAATGCATGAAAGTGAAAAGTGAAAGTGAAGTCGCTCAGTCATGTCCGACTCTTCTCGACCCCATGGACTGCAGCCTACCAGGCTCCTCCGCCCATGGTATTCTCCAGGCAAGAGTACTGGAGTGGGGTGCCATTGCCTTCTCTGAATACACTGTCTAGGTTTGTCATAGCTTTTCTTCCAAGGAGCTAGTGTCTTTTAATTTCATGGCTACAGTCACTATCTGCAGTAATTTTGGAGCCCAAGAAAATAAAATCTGTCACTTTCTCCCTATCTATTTGCCATGAAGTTATCTTGACTTATGTTTGCAGTTTGTATTCTTGTCCATAACATGGAAATTTCAAACTTTCAGTGGAACCCTTTCTGTGAATTTAAGGATCTGTGCATTGTACCACTGTTATAAACTCAAATGTATTCAATTAGCCCAACAAGCCACTGGGGCCTTTCAGGAGATTTCTCATTAGTGTTTTTGAAAGGCAGGGGCTATTAGGTGTATCCGGGTGGCTCAGTGGCAAAGCATCTGCTTGTAGTGCAGGAAACACAGGAGTTGTGGGTTTGACCCGTGAGTCAGGAAGATCCCTGGAGGAGGGCATGGCAATCCACTCCAGTATTCTTGCCTGGAGAATCCCATGGACAAAGGAGCCTGGCGGGCTACAGTCCACAGGGTTGCAAAGAGTCACACAATTGAAATGACTGAGCACACAGTAAGCGTAGGAGAAAAGGGGCACTCTTGAGTCTTTCCTAAAAACCCTTTCGATGGAAAGTCCCTTCTTTGCTTATTTTCCCTGATTCCTGTCTTCTATTGTTCAGAACAAAACAGAAGCAGAAACAAAGTCTTAAAAGACTGAACTATCATGTTGCTGCAGAGGTCTTGGCCCTAGACCCAGTTAACTTCTGAGTACTCAAAGAGCAGGGCATGGACTTCTGCTGGTTTAAAATAATTAATAACCCTTCTCAGCAAATATTTTTCTCCTGGATTTCTTAGCAGTGGATGAATGGGCTCCAGCCTCTGATTCAGCTTTCACTGATAACTTGAGCTTAGTAGACGATAACTTCGCAAGGACAAACAGCAAAGTGGGGGCCATCCTCTATGGTGTGGGGACAGGCGTGATTCAGTGACCACATATTTTGGAAGTGGACATCGTTAGGAGGCTTCAGCTTTGGCCAAAATGGCCATATTGGGATAATTTCCTCATAATAATAAGACTAATTCTCTTTGGCAAAAGCAGGAAAAAAAGAGGAGGAAAAGCAGCAACAAGATAGAGAGATCTCTCTTCTTGTTTAGTATTTAAAGTCCCGTGAGGCGCTTTCTTCAGGGAACGTGTGCTCAGCGAGGAGAGGTCAGGGATATGGCCAAGCACAGCTCGTTAGTGATGGGGGCATGAGTCAAGTCATTTCAAACAACAGTTTAAAAACTCATCTCTTGTAGATATTCTAAGGCATCTTAGGCTTCCTGTCGACCCAATTGGTCCCTCAGATCATTTGATGTGTTGCAGTCTCAGTTTAAGAATTGCTCCCATATTTGCGGAATGATATCACTTACCCTCACATCCAGAGATCAAACAGGAGTTCCACAGAGACTTACGAAAACCAGAGCTGAAGGTAGATTACTCCAGATCCAGTCTGTCTTTCTCTCCATCTGTCTTAAAACCTATGTGGTCCAGAAAGCCAGTCTCCTAAGGAATGTGAGGTCATGCCCTCTGATGGTGTACAGTCTGAGTCCAGGACCAAAGAATCTGGCCAGAGCACAGGGACTGTAATTTTTTTGGTTCAGATTGGTAATTAGTCTTTGAGAGGTCAGCTTGATTTACAATTGTAGTCTGATGTACCTTCATACAGGAGTGTGCATATTAACCTTTCACATACTTAGAAATGATTTCTACAACATTAGTAAAATAGCTTTGTAATTACGCTTTCCTTTACCTGGTTCTCTGGGCATTTCTTGGTTCATTGTTGACTTTCTCCATAAAAGGAATGTTTTTACAGAGAGTGGAGTCTGGAGTGGCTTCCACCATTGCAGTCATTTCTCCTGCCTGCCTTTTTATCAACGACACATAAAACTGCAGAAGAAAAATTATGTTTCAATATATAGCTTTCATTATGCTTTTGATGTTTCTAATATTCCTTCCTAAATGCTGTAATTCCACACATGCCGCTTGTCACCTGGCCTATGTAAACACGGACTTGTTTGGACGTTATTGCACAATTCTATCAAAATGCCAAGCACAAAAGAAATGGCATCCAATATTCACCCCGGGGTATGAGCAAGGAACTTTGGTTTGATGTAGAAGCATTAATAATTTGATCACAGACGGGCATTTTTCAGCAGTGCACACAGATTGCCAGGAAAAGATCTTTCTTCCCTCGTGGACATGTTTATATCACACGCCTTCCACAAGCTGGGGAAATCTTGCACAGAAAGTGCTGGGTCCACAGTTTCTCAATGGAGGGAGGGAGAAACACCCCCATGTGAATGTGAGCATGTGCCTCTCTCAGGACCTCAAATAAGTTGTTTCAAATCCAGAACAATGTCACCCTGACCAGCTCAGAAGACTGGGGAGGATCACCCTGGGCATTTCCCTGAATCGCTTTCTCTCCCAACTCAGTTCTAAGGTCAGCTGTGAACATCGTTGTGTGTATGAATTTGACACTGAATGCATGTATTAAAGATGAAGTCTGACTCTGATTTGATGCTTTTGAACTGTGGTGTTGGAGAAGACACTTGAGAGTCCCTTGGACTGTAAGGAGATTAAACCAGTCAATTCTAAAGGAAATCAGTCCTGAATATTCATTGGAAGGACTGATGCTGAACTTCCACTACTTTGGCCACCTCATGCGAAGATCCGACTCACTGGAAAAGACCTTGATGCTGGGAAAGGTTGAGGGCAGGAGGAGAAGAGGGTGACAGAGGATGAGATGATTGGATGGCATCACTGACTCAACAGACATGAAACTGAGCAAACTCTGGGAGATAGTAGAGGACAGAGAGCTTGGCTTGCTGCAGTTCATTGGGTCACAAAGAGTTAGACCTGACTGAGTGACTGATCAACAATAACAGTCTGACCATGAAGTTCTAATCCTTTGTCATTGGGGAGCGTTTGCACCCCCATCTGACTTCTAACTTTAGAACCATATAGGCCCCTCCCCATGCCCCCAAACTATGCCTCTGTCTGTTCTTCAGGAGTTGGTCAGGGTGGATGGCCGGGAGTAGGGATTATAGGTGGTGTTACACACTCTTGGTCTCTTTTCTCTGGGCCAACAATGGGAGCTCTTAGAAATTTTAGGAGATAAGATACAGCAAGTGGTCATATGACTCTGTCCCTGAGCACGCACATTCTTCTTTCTTTGCGTGAGTGGCCTTACGTAGACGGCACCTTTATGACCTTCTCCACCTCTCCTGATGGCTTGCATGCTGTCTTCTGATCAGGGAGCTGGAAATGACAATCTGAGCAGGGTTTCTCTGGTACAACCCCCATTCACAGAGGTGCCAAGGAAATGCAGGTGGGGGTCTGCAGCGGGCCTGAGGGGACCATGCACCTTTCTGGTGGGATCATTCCAGGCCTGGCTCCTGGGTTCTTTAGTCCAGGGAGACAGGGCTGTGATTGAAGAAATGCTGCTGGAGTTGAGGGGTCTGCTCTGACCCTTCTTCACTTGGAAAATCCTTTTTTGTGCAGGAGAAGGGGATGGAGTCATTCTCTCCCGGTCCTTCTCCCAAGCCTTCTCCTCAAGGTCAAGCTTACCTGGCCCAAGGCCCAGGGTCCACAGAAGATGGGGGAAAGGAGGGGGTTTTTGACTTTCATCTCTGTGTTCTCTGTGTAGCAGTGAACCAGCTTGTGGGCATCAGTGGGGTCAGGATGCCCAGGATGATACCACCTTCCCAGACAGCACTCCCTGGACACTCATTTCAGTCACAGGACTCACTTCATTTCAATTGTCCATGAAGATGTCTGTTTCCCGTGCCAGGCAGGGAACACTGCACACTGAAATGTCTCATCTTCTTTCCTTTTGTATCTCCAGCCCCAGCCTGCTGCCTGCTGGTTAGTACCCAGGGGACACATGTTCTTTAAAAAATTTGGGAACATCTTAAAATACAATTTTACTGATGGAATGAACACAGATGTACTCTGGATGAAATCCTCACAGTGCAAGTCCAAGAAAAGACAGGATTTGTTAGGTGCAAACACTGGAAAAGAAGACAGACACCCTGGTGTTTCCAGAGAAAGTGAACACCAAATGACCGAGGGGCTAGGTTTGCTGGGACCGGGCAGATGGAGGAGACGGCCTGCCCTCCAGTGTGTGGAAGCTGGTTTTGACCACATTTTCCTTCATGAAGAGTGATAGGGAGGAAGGAAGAATTCAAAGCAGTCCAGGAGAGACTGACAATGGTTTACGCTGGAGATGGGGGCAGGAGGGGGTAGCCAGATCCTGCAGGGCTGGGAGTGTGGTGGTGTCATAACTCACCATTTACTTGGCACTGAGTTCTGGGCTTCTTTATCCATTCACAACAGATGAAGGAGTGATCATCCATGATCAATGCATGTTGTTATTCAGTTGCTAAGTTGTGTATCACTCTCTGTGACCCCATGGACTACAGCATGCCAGGCTTTCCTGTCCTTCATTATGTCCCAGAGTTTGCTCAGATTCATGTCCACTGAGTCGGTGATACCATCCAACCATCTCATCCTCTGTCATCCCCTTCTCCTCCCACCTTCAATCTTTCCCATAATCAGGGTCTTTCCCAATGAGTCAGCTCTTCACATCAGGTGACCAAAGTATTGGAATTTCAGCATCAGTCCTTCCAATGAATATTCAGAGTTGATTTTCTTTAGGATTGACTGGTTTGATCTCCTTGCAGTCCAAGGATCTCTCAAGAGCCTTCCCCAGCACCACAATTTGAAAGCATCAGTTCTTTGGCTCTCAGCCCCCTACATCTGTACATGACCACTGGAAAAACCAAAGCTTTGACTATACCAACCTTTGTCAGCAAGGTGATATCTTTGCTTCTTAATACCCTGTCACTGTATAGGCTGTTAGTTATTGAGACCTTATGTGCTTGAAGGGCTTTGAAGGCATCAACTCAGTTCAGCTGGTCCTTGTGGTACCCACTCCATTGGGCGCTGTTATTATGAGCCCATTTTGAGGAACAGTTCGGTTAATCACCAGCCCAAGGTCGCCAGGATATTGTCAGTTCTGAAATGGCAAGGTGACAGAAAGGCAGTGAAGAAGGACACAGACACTCACCACAAATCATATGATAGAGTCAGGTTTTCATCTACCTGTCTATCCAGGTGAGGCTGAGAGATGTGTTCACTCAAAGTGACTCACTCTTTCCCTTATGTCACATCAGTGACGTAAGTATAATATGGAATTTCCTCATAATCAAAAATTTTCACCTGAGTATCTGCTGCTAACCCACATCTAGCCTTCTCTCTTATCCAAGATCAAGGGTCTACTAGCTCATTTGATTCAGTTTTCTCATTTGTTATATCAAGAAATTAATGGCTTGTTCCTCTGTTGCTGCTGCTAAGTCACTGCAGTCGTGTCCGACTCTGTGCGACCTCATGGACTGCAGCCCACCAGGCTCTTCCATCCATAGCATTTTCCAGGCAAGAGTACTGGAGTGGGTTGCCATTGCCTTCTCTGTGTCCCTCTGAGGAATGACGAATAATGTTGCATACAAAGTGGAGAGCTGTGTCTTTCCCAATTTAACTGCTCAGTAATTGTGAGCTAGTATTATAACTAGCAAATAAGAAAGTGCATTTTGTACCATTAGCATGTTCTTAGATGCTTATCTTAAATGTATTACTTTTTTAAAAAAAGTTACCAAATAGTTTCTTCACCTCTTTGTATTGCATCAACAAGCCACAAATAAGGCCTCCTTGCTTTCCATATAAAACCGAGACCCTTCTCAGAAATGAATACGACTGTAGTATAAACATCTCCCTTCAAAAGGTTTTAGACTGTTGGAAAGCTCTTTTAGAAAGCTCTGTTGGAAATACTCAGATGTCACAAAATTGTTACTTAAACGCAGTCCAGGAGTCCAAGGAGATTTGGGTGGAGAAATGTCTCTTTGGTCCTCTTCCAGTGGGCAGAACCATGATGAACTCCGGGCCCTTGGTCCACAGTGCAAGGTGCTGTCCTGTCCCAGGAGGAGGTAGAGGCCCAGGGAGGTCTAGCTGCTCCCTCAGGACCTCAGGCTTGTGTGTCAAGCTGGGACTTGAGACCTTTGCAGCCAATGGTCCACCCGACCCCTGCCATGACCCTCTGTGGACTCAGGCTGTGTGGGTGAGCGGTGGATTTGGGGGGGGGGTGTTAGTGTGTGCATGTGAATGCTGCATCTCTGTGTAGGTCCCATAGCAAATGCCCTGACTTCATGGTTCTTCAGTGACAGACACTTTGTTAGGAAGATACATTGCCTCTTTCCTTCACTTGACAGGTTTCAGCCTTTTTTTTTGGGAAATAGTACAGTTAGGATGAGAGCTCAAGAATATGCCAAAATTATGTAAACCGCGAAAAGGTATTTCCAAGAATTCGAGGAGAACCTCCCTTGTCTTTTGGTAAATAATGGTCTTTGGGGGAGACCCGGCTTTGTGTCTCTGGAGAGCTGACGGGTTCTCAGATAGATAGCTGAGAGAACAGCTCAGGGCCACCTCCAGCTCTGCTGCAGCCTGGTGAGTTCACAGACATGTATGTTCAGTTTTAGCCATATTGGCCATCCCGTGGGATGTTGTCATTTCCTTAAGGGCTTCCCCAGTGGTTCAGATGGGTAAAAAATCTGCCTGCAATGCAGGAGACCTGGATTTGATCCCTGGGTTGGGAAGATCCCCTGGAGAGGGGAATGTCAACCTCCTCTGATATTCTTGCCTGGAGAATCCCCTGGATAGAGGAGCCTGGCAGGCTACAGTCCATGGGGTCTCAGAGAGACGGGCACGATGAAGCAGCCGACACCATACATAAATTTGCCTTCATCTTCCACGAGACAAGATCCTGGAAATCTGGCATTGTGTGGCTCCTTTCTCTCTCCCCAGCCAGGCTTTTCAGAGACCTCCGTGCCCCATTCCAAACAGGAAGTTTGGGCAGCAGTGGTACAAATGGCCCCGCATTATGTGGGATGTCACCCATTGTTGTCGGGACAAAGACATCCTGAAATTAGGACAAAGGCTTCAATCCACCAGGGTCCAGACCCTTCAATAGCCCCACATTGTATCTGGGGAGTGATTGAGTGAACTGGGTCAGTCCGAGAATATACCTAAGCTTCTGAAACTCTGCTATTATCAGGCTGCCAGAGCGGAGCTCCACACAGCATAGGCAAACAGCACTGGGAGTAACGGGGGGCTATCTGCTCTGCATACATGCAAAGCAGGGACTTTCTGAATAGACGTGCTTCCTGGCAACTGGATAAGTGAATGGGAAAGAGTGTCAGGGGAATGATCCATAACTCAGTCCTTCTATGAGGAAAAGCAAAATGTTTATTCATTGAAAGTGTTATTGAAGTTTCTCTTTTGAAATGCTGAGCATACCTCACACGGTTCTCAAACTCTGAAGAGTGCATGCATTTTATATTTTGTTATAAGCAAATACTGTGTTAGAACAAACTAACCAGCTTTACTCGAAGCTGGGTGACGCTCCTGTTCTGCTGCAAGTGATTTTCACCGATGGCTTCTCTTGTCAAAGAATTTCTGGGCGTGGGATTAAGTACCATGAACCGTGTTTATCAAGTGGAGCCTGACCCCGCTCAGACAGGACTGTGTGTGGCAGGATTTTTCTCTGTTTTCATAGCAAAATTTCTAAAACATTAAAAAAATGTTATCTGAGACTGTGGCTTGTTGTTGTCGTTGTTTAGTTGCTAAATTGTGTTCAACTCTGTGACCCCAGGGACTGTGGCCCACCAGGCCCCTCTGTCCCGGCAAGGACACTGGAGTTGGTTGCCATTTTCTCTTTCAGGGAATCTTCGCAACCCAGGGATCAACCCCACATCTCTTAAATCTCCTGCATTGGCGGGCAGATTCTTCACCACTGGCATCACCTGGAAAGCCCTCGAGACTGTGGATACAATAGGATTAAAGAGATGGCTATTCATTATCTTCCCTTTCCCCTCTGTTTATTAGAGAGTCCACTCTCCACCGCAGCTCTGTTCCACATGTAACCATGTCCTTCTCCTTCAGTCCACTGTCCTCCCTTGGCATCTGTGTCACATCCATGGAGACACATGTGAGTGACTTGTCAGGGTGGCTGTGCCTTGATGGACAAGATATTCAAGTCAATTCATAAATCTACATCAAACCCCCTTTCTAAATATATTTTTGGATACATTTATTTCCCTTTGAATTCCCTCTTCTTTAATCCCCCCTAAAAGCATAGGACAAAGATGGAACAGGTCTTATTTTTTAAATTTTACTTTATTTGTTGATCACCCACCCACACAGTCAGATTCTTTTACCAGGAAATGAGACCCAAGGTGTTCACAGCCTGAGCCATTTGGGAATTGGTGCCCGTTGAGCCTGTGACCCTCTCTGTATCCTGAGATGTGGGGAAGGGGTCCGCCTGTAGGCCAGTCTTGCAGCCTCAACCCCTCTCTGCCATGAGGCCCCAGTATATCTCAGGGTTAAGGTGAGACGTCCCACCCACAGGCCGTCTGTGCAAAGGTGAGGCTGGGCATCCGGGATGAGATAGAAAATGCGCGGCAGACTGGAAACTCTTCTTATAGCAGCCGGTAGAGCATCTCAGGCCTGGTGTTGCCTTCATGTTTCTTAGTCACGTCGTCTCCGACCTTTGAAAACTCCCAACTTTGCAAATTCGACTGTAAGTTATAATTTTCCCCTAAAATGCAATAAAACATAACTAAAAATGTTAACTGACCTCTTCACATCTGTAATGCTCTTACTGAAAAGGAATAAAGCAATTTATAAAGGCATTAAAATGTGATTCAGCCAGAACGCATGCCTAAACCACCCATAAATCCCTTCACTGGTGTCTGTGTGTCTGCAAGGCCGGGCCACCCGAGCCCCATCCTGCAGCCACCGGCAGACTTGACAGCCTGGGTGCAAGTTCTCCTAAAGCTCCCTGTTCTCACTAAGCCAGCTGGCATTATGATTTTACAACATAAGAATGCAATTGTCTTATAATCAATTCAACCCTCCAACATGTCCAGTGGCTTTGATGGACCCAGACTGCACCAGAGACTAAAGATGGGGCCCAGCAGGCAGTCACACCTCCATGGGGCACTCCTCCCCCAGGATTCCAGGGAATAGCACCCTCTGGAGGTGTTCAGTGGTCCTGCACATCTAAGAGCTTACATTCTTGGGGGATTGATATAGACACTGTTATAGACTGTCTGTGTCCCCCAAAATTCATATGTTGACTCTTAACCCCCAAGGTGATGGTGTCAGGAGGTGGGGCCTTTGGGAGGTGATGAGACTATGAAGGTGGAGCCTCCAGGATGGATCAGTGACCTTATAAAGGAGAGCACACCCCTTCCTCAGCCCTTCCTCCAGGTGAGGACACAGAAGACACCATCTGTGAACCAGGAAGAGCCCTCACCGGACACGGAGGCAGATGTCACCTTGATCTTAGACTTTTAGCTTCCAGAGCCATGTGAAATCTATATCTGTTTTTTGTGAGGTCCACTCTGTGCTATTTGTCACAGCAGCTAGAGCGGACTGAGACGGAAACAAATGGGTGAGGGAGCCACGGAATTCAGGTGAGAGTTTCTGAGAAAGGGAACAGAGGGTTTTGGAGGGTGACCAGCTTCCAATAGCTTGAAAAGTTAAGATGTCTCCAAAGAGGTGATATCATACATGAGAACAATCAGGAGGATCCAGGCAAGGAAGGTCTGGAGGGCAGCACTGCACATGAACTGTGGGGGCAACAGCCCCAGAGCCAGGGGTGGAGGAGGGGGGCCTGGTGTGGAAGAAACGGGGAGGAAAGCCAGGGTGGGCCGAGGAGGGTGCAGAGGGCAGTGGGTGGGGGAATCCTGCCCCTTTATCTTCAGAGCATCAGGAAGCCACCTGGGCCGAGGGCAGGGGAGGTGAAGACAAGGGCTGAAGCTGTGGGACCACAGGGATGCTGTGGGAACGGGATCTGGGAGCCGGAGGGGAAGCAGGGAGGCAGTGCGAGCACCTGAGGGTGGTCCAGGCAGGAGTCCGTGAGGCCTGGGATGTGGGGGCAGTGAGGGTCCATCAGGATGAACTTGCTGATGGAGTCGCTGGGTGCAGAGAGAAGGGGTTCCTTCCTAGTTCCTCCAGGTGCCAGGCATGCGGGCACCGCTTCCTACCCTTCCTCTCTGTGGAGTCCCCTCCATGTCAGGATGAGTCCCCTCATCTTGTGGCTAAGATGGCCAAGGCTCTGGTTGCTTAAGTTGACAAGCGCAAATTCACAATCTGGCAAGGCAGAGGTAGGAATAACCCAGTTCTTTCTGAAAGCGAAACTCCAGCCCTTCCCACTTTGTGTTTCTTCTCTTCTCTGTTGTCAGCTCAATTCCAAGAATTCATGCTGGCCCTTAGCTTTCCCTTTCACTTCCCGGGATGCCCCAGAAGGTGCTGAGGAAGCGTGGACAAAAGGACCATGTAGGTCCCTTTGGAGCGTGGATGCTGGGCTGGCTTCATGTGTCACAGCATGTTTCCCACACTCTGATTTCAAGTGTGGACAAGGAGCACACATCTGGGCAACAGCCAAGGGCCAAAGGACTGCACCCGGCCCTGGGGTGGAGTGTGAGGAGCTGAGGGCACACACACTGTCCTCGTGGGGGCCCCAAAACCCCACTGTCTGCCACAGGGATGACGAGGGGTGGGGGCCTATCCTGCTCGGAGAGCGCGCTGAGCTTTGCTCTTGAATCCACCTAGACTGAATGAAAAATACAGCGTCTTCCCCCAGTTACAACTTTTATACTGAATTATGGAATGTTTGTGCACACTATATGTCCATGCCTACACTTATTTCCGCTAGAGTTTCCATCACTCACCATTTAACCGCCTAAATCCAAGGTTGAAAGAGAGCTACTTCTCCAGCTGTCAGCTCCCAGAGGTTTAGAAGACTCAGCTAAAGAGGGTACTGTCCCTGCTCTCTGATTGTGCCCTGCCAACAAGCTTTCTTCACTTGGCCCCAGCTCCGTAGATACAGGACACGTGCACTTTAAAACCATCCTGGCTGCAAACTCCAGATTTTCCTTCAGTCTTAAAGCCAGAAGACCTCTCTCCCTGTGCATAAGTATAAACACTCATAAGGTCACAGCATCAGTTCCAGGCCAACTGCTCCATCCCTGTGATTATGATCACTGAAGTGCTTGGGAGCTGTCCTGGGGATACACAGCTGTCCTGCGTGTGCTAAGGCACTCAGTTGTGTCTGAGTCTTTGCAACCTGTGGAATTTAGCCACCAGCCTCCTCTTTCCATGGGATTTTCCAGGCAAGAATACTAGAATGGGTTGCCATTTCCTTCTCCAGGGGGTCTTCCTGACCCAGGGATTGAAACTGTGTTTCCTGCATTACAGGCAGATTCTTTACCACTGAGCCACCTGGGAAGTCAGAGAATACAGAAATAAAATACATCCCAGGTCTCAAGGAATTAGCTGGTAGAATCAGTCAGGTGAGGCCAATGATGACCCTTTAAGGAACATAAGGAGAAATAATGGCAAATTCATTTTTTTTTTTCTAAATTTATTTGTCTGTGCCAGGTCTTAGTTGTAGCATGCAGGATCTTTAGTTGTGGTGTGCAAACTCTTAGTTGCAGCATATGGGATATAGTTCCCTAATCAGGAATCGAACCCAGGCCCTCTGCACTGGGAGCTCAGAGTCTTAGCCACTGGGCCACCAAGGAAGTCCCAGTAATTACAAATTCTGAGAAAACACTTAAGAGTCTCACCCTCTAGTCTCCTTGAGGCCTGTTGCCCGCTAGAAATTTGTTTTGTTTCTGGGCTCTGGGGCACAAATAACACTCCCTGGATCTTTCACGTCTTCCTTCTGCTAAGTCACTTCAGTCGTGTCCGACTCTGTGCGACCCCATAGATGGCAGCCCACCAGCTCCCCCATCCCTGGGATTCTCCAGGCAAGAACACTGGAGTGGGTTGCCATTTCCTTCTCCAATGCATGAAAATGAAAAGTGAAAGTGAAGTCGCTTAGTCGTGTCCGACCCTCAGCGACCCCAGGGCCTGCAGCCTTCCAGGCTCCTCTGTCCATGGGATTTTCCAGGCAAGAGTACTGGAGTGGGGTGCCATTCATATCTTCCTGGGGAGAGTAAATCAGGAGATTCTGTGTGTTTATTCGTACACATATTTGTTTCCTCAGTGAGGAGGGTGAGCTCTCCGTGGAATAAAAACTTGTTTGCAAATCCCAGAATGAGCTGGAAGCCTCTCTGCCCCATTACTGTTTTGGGAACAATCTAAATGTTAGGGCAAATGAATGATTTCAGACTTTCTCTGTAGTGGAGAGTGCCAGGCGTGTCTGCTACAGAAGACAGTGAGTGCACCCTGGAGATTCTCTGGTTAATTTGATGGTTCTCGGGACCAGTAGTGTTGGAATGTGTCCCAGGAGTGTCTATAGCCTGAGTGAGCGTGTTGGATTGGACTCACTGATCCTACAGCTCAGGTGATGGCCAAAAGATGTCCTTTGGGTAAAGTCAAAACTCTCCCCTGTCTAATGATAGAATTCTCTCTCTGCTCCCAGTCTGCCTAAAGCCAATTTTCTTTCCAAGAACACCCCCTGGATCTTCCTGCATCTGATCTGAGGAGTAACAGCAGCTGAAAACCCATGTGAAAGTCATGGCCCCTCAAAGCAAAGCATCTTTGCCTTCAGGGACACTGCAAAGAGCCGTGGTTCCAGACAGAGCCCCGAGTTCTGCTGTCCTCTTCCCTGATCTGCATTCTTTCCTCTTCAACTTATTTTTCACTTTCTGTTTGACTTGGCTTGGTTGTAGTTCTCCCCCAATAGACCAGCAAAGTGAAAGTTCCCTCTGCCCACATGTGCAGAGCTCAAAGCCAGTGTTGTCAGCACTCACTTGACGTCAAGGTTGACTTTTAAATTTGCCAGAGGGCTTTCTTCAGAGACAGGGCTAGGCCAGTATGTCCCCCTATAGAAAGTTGGTTGCAGGTGCTGGAATTCAAAGCCCACAAACTGAATTTTAAACTTTTTGGACAACACACAGATGGGCGTAGGGACCTCAGACCCTGATACCAAACAATAGATGTTTGTTTTTTAAAATCGACACATTTTCAGGTGCCATTCACATCTTTTTTTTTTTTTTAAGTTTTTACTGAATTTATTACAATATTGCTTATGGTTTATGTTTTGGTTTTTTGGTCTTGAGGCATGGGAGCAAGACATAGCCTTGAGGCAGCCCTAGCTCCCCAACCTGGGATTGAACTGGCACCCCCTGCGTTGAAAGGAGAAGTCTTGACCATTAGACTTCCAGGGAAGTCCCTACATCTTCTTTCTATCATCTCTTCCATATTTTTCCTTTCTTTTTTTTTTTAAAGCCCACTGCCCTTAGAAAACACAGTTAAAAACCGTTAGTTTCTTGGTTGCTTGCCTGCCCATCAGACATTTAGTTACCTTGAATGCTGAGTTGCTCTGTGTCTCAGTTTTTCACAGATTTTTGTTTCATTTGAAAGCTTGTCTTTGGTTTGTTTACACTTTTAATTTGGAGTCCCTGGGCATCTAAATGGGCTCCAGAACCCATAGATCATCTAATAATGTCTCTCCCAGGTCCTACTCCCTGACACAGAGTGACTTTTGAAACACTTCCATTTTCCCTTTCTATTTAATGTACTCCAGCCCACTTTTTTTCCCCCTCATTTTTTTACAGTCCATCATGGAGTATTTGTTTACCAAATGTTACTTTTCTTGGATCACGTCTATTTTGAGGAGTGCAAAGCAAACAACACTTTGAAGCTGTCAGGCTTCATTTTATTTATGCATGAATAACACAAATAACTTGAAAATGACCTAGCCTGTTTTTCTCAGATTTAGATAGAAAAACTGCTTCCGGGCAATGTTGATGCCAAACAGTTCATGCCAAGTGTCCCGTTTTGGTGCCAATTGGTTTTTGCAGCCAAGTTGTAAACCTTCAGTAAACACGGTTTATAATGAAAGTGCAGACACAACCTGGGCCATGGCACAAGTGGAACTCATGTAAATTTACTCTGAGAATAAAATTCTAACAGGAACAGAGCGGGAGAGAAGCTGGCTCTTGAGTGTTCCCACCATAATGTGGAAAATACACAAACCATGATATTTGATGACTGAAATCCCGTTAGGCTCATCTAGGCATTTATGAAATCCCTTTGTCGTCACTGCCGAGTGGTTCCTCGCTCCAAGTGATTGCTACCCAGGGGCTTTTTCAGAGCCCCCATCACCATTTAACATCTGATTCTGGGGGAAGAATGGGGGGAAGGGGACCTTGAAAATTTCAAGATACAGGTGGTTGTGTGCACATTGCATCAATCACAATCTGTGGGTAAAAAGATCAAGAGTTTTCTTTTGAAATCAGTTCAGCGATACTCGTTCAGGTCGATCCTGGGGACCCCGAGTCGCTGCTTGTAGCACTGGTGTGAGTATTGTCATGTGACTGCACCCATGGGGCCCTGGGTCCCAGGTGGCCCTCAGGGGGAGAAGAAAGAGAGACTTAGGCCCCCGGACAGCGCCTGCAGTCCCCAGGAGGATCTTCCCTTTGAGAAGGGAGAGAGTGGTCTCCTTTTCATGAAGCAGGAGTTAGTCCAGGCTTCTGCGGACTTGAGAAAGCCATTTGCTTTGAGACTGCTTAACTGCCAGAAAGAGAAAGTTCCAGAACCCAGGCCCAGGGCACAGGATTCATGGTGCGGCATCCAGGATCTAGGACAGGGACGGGACACTTAGGACCCAGGCCCTGAACCTGTGGCCCAGGACAAGGACCGAGGGCCCAGGACTTGCTCCGCACGAGCAGGCTGACCTGCACGGCTTCATGCGTGGGTGCTTCCTTCGGACAGTTCTGACTTAATCAGGGCAGAAGGGACCAGAGGCTTCCAGACTCTGGGAGGAGGAGAGTGACTTGAGTCGCGGCCATGGTGGCCAGCACTATGCTGTCCTGGATCAGGGTCCCAGTGCCTCACACCATCCCTCAGGGCCACCACGTCGAGACATAGCTGTGACCCACAGACAGATGAATGAGGTCATACTTTCCATGAAACAGACGTGGATCAGCATTCAGGGACTAGAGTCGTCCCTGTAGGTGCATGTCCTGATGGCCAGCAGGCCACCTTCCCAGCCGCAGGCTAATTCAGCCTGCCTTGAAGTTGTCACTCACCTGCCCTCCACTCAGCGGCTGTCTATGTGCCGTCTGTGGCCACCCCTCCTATGCTTGAAGTTGTCACTCACCTGCCCTCCACTCAGCGGCTGTCTATGTGCCGTCTGTGGCCACCCCTCCTATGTGTCCACACTGGGCGTGCCTCTTCTGGACCATCGTTCATCACCAACTGACCCTGCTCCTGTCCTGTTTTTCTTGAGGTTTGCACCCTGACACAGCCCATCAAAGCTACACATGCAGTGGTAACGACCATGATGCCTTAGCAAGTGTCCAGCCTGTTTTCTGGCTTTGGGGTGAGGTGGAAAAGACCCCAAACATCTTTATTTTATTTGGGAGGCTGAGGGTTTCATGGCACTGCTGACAAGCAGTGAGTAAACATCCTCTGTGGTTTGTGTCTTCCCTGGGACTCCCTTCTTCTTGTCATCCTCAGACCCACACAACTGTCTTTCATCTCTTATTTATGGAACACCCGCTGTGTCCCAGCTCTCTGTGTGTTGATCCATTGTATCCTGGCCCCATCCTGTGAGGTGGAGCTGCTATTACCTAATTTCACAGGTGAGGGACCGGAGTTTACCTGTGAGGGATCTGAGTTCATAGGTAAGGGACCAAGGTTCACAGATGAAGGACCAGTGTTCATAAGTTAGGGACCAAGGTTCACAGATGAGGGACCAGAGTTCACAGATGAGGGACCAGGGTTCCCATTGAGGGACCAGGGTTCACAGATGAAGGACCAGGATTCCCACCGAGGGACTAGGGTTCATAAGTGAGGGACCAGGGTTTCATAGGTGAGGGACCAGGGTTCACAGGTGAGGGACCAGGGTTCAGAGGTGAGGGACCAGGGCTCACAGGTGAGGGACCAGGGCTCACAGGTGAGGGACCAGGGCTCACAGATGAGGGACCAGAGCTCACAGATGAGGGACCAGGGTTCCCATTGAGGGACCAGGGTTCACAGATGAGGGACCAGAGTTTACAGGTGAGGGACCAAGGCTCACAGATGAGGGACTAGGGTTCCCAGGTTGAGGGACCAGGGCTCACAGATGAGGGACTAGGGTTTACAGATGAGGGACCAGGGTTCCCAGGTGAGGGAGCAGGGTTCCTAGATTAGGGACCAAGGTTCACAAATGAGGGACCAAGACTCACAGGTGAGGGACAAGGGTTCCCAGGTGAGGGACTAGGGTTCATAGGTTAGGGACCAAGGTTCACAGATGAAGGACCAGGGTTCATAGTTTAGGGACCAAGGTTCACAAGTGAGGGACCCAAGGCTCACAGGTGAGGGACAAGGGTTCCCAGGTGAGGGACCAGGGTTCATAGGTTAGGGACCAAGGTTCACAGATGAAGGACCAGGGTTCCCATTGAGGGACCAGGATTCCTATTGAGAGACCAGGGTTCATAAGTGAGGGACCAGGGTTCAGAGATGAGGGACCAGAGTTTACAGGAGAGGGACCAGGGCTCACAAATGAGGGATCAAGGCTCACAGATGAGGGACCAGGGGCTCAACAGTCACCCCCCGCCCCCAGTGATGGCAGAGCTGCAGAGACCGATGCCCAGACAGCCAGGCTGTAGTACTCTGGATGCTTGTGTCTCTTCATTTCTCTAGATGATTCTGGTCACGGGGGATGACAGGCCAGTTTACAGTTTACCGTTACTCCTCACCCCCTTGGAGTTCAACCTGAGGTCTGCAGTCTCCTGCCCTCCGTAGGCTGTGCGTGGGCTTCTCTAGGCTGGGGTATCCCAAGGGGCCTGAAAGGAATGGAGTCCTGTGCCCCACCTTCCTGACTCCCCCTTGGCCTCATGTCTGGGTCCCTGCCTTGGTCCTGGGTCCCGCTGCTTCTGCCCATCACCCCAGTCTCCTACTTGCCCGGTCCCGCTGCCCCCTTCCAGCATCTGGAGAGCAGCTGGAGCCCACTCTGGGGCCTTAGCTCCCTCCCAGGCTGAACCCACTCCGTCTGCTCCTGGAGAGCAGTGTGTCCCCCACCTTCCCTCTGCACATGCTGTCACAGGTCACCTCTCACTGCATCTCAGGAAGCCAGGTCTATAGCTCCCAGCAGATCTGTGGGGAAAGTTATCTTCATAACTTGTTTCTTTTCCATGAAAAGGCAGGTTTGCTCTTTTGGGATTTGGGTTGATTCACTCAGCTATCACTTAACTGGAGGACATTCTCTCCTGTGAAACTTAACCTAAGCCCTGTCCAGCTGCAGCAACCTTCCTGGTGCAAGTCGGAGCCCAGCCCAGGGCCTGCAGGAAGACCTTCAGTGCACTCATGTAGGGAGGGGGTCCATCACTGTTTAAAGGGAAATAGAAGTCAGATAAAATAAAGTAAATAAGACAAAGCACAATAAAATACAATACAGTTAAAGTGTAAAATAAAAGAAAATATAAAATAAACAAGATAAAATAAAGTAAATATAGTATAATCAAGTAAAATAAAATATAATGAAGTAGCAAAGAACTGACCTGTTGAGCCTGGCCAACCCTGGCTTAACCAGTTTCACAAAACTACTGTGAAATCATACTGGCTGACTTTGAGCCTGCAGTCCCAGTGACAGAGGCAGCTGACTCTCTGGAGAGTTTGTAAGGAACAGACCCCTTTATCACAGCCAGACTTGCGTTCCTACTGTGTGTCGAAGGCTTGGGGTTTACGCATCCTAATGACAGATTCTGGAAGATGCAGCCTGGGACCCAAGGACATTGGGACTCTGCCCGACTCTGGATGAGACCGTTGCTGGTCAGGGGCACAGATTCCCTGTCTGCAAAATGAGGGAAGCTGGAAGGCGACTTTACCATCTCTCTGCCTCTGGGGTCTGTGGAGTTAATTGGGAAAGTATCTTAAATGTGGGAGCCCTAATATGGTCCAGGACGCAGCCGGTGTCAATGTGTCAAGAAAGGGCTTTGTCAAATTTGGTGAAGGCTCTGCACCTCACTGAATTTAGGGTCTCCGTCACCATCCTCTGTCATCTCTACAAAAACACACAATCCCATATTTAAAATATGAAAGTTAAAAATAGTGAAGCACACTTCTGCTCTTGTGCTATTCTTCCCTATTATTAAAAGACCAGATTATCTGCCACCCGAGTGGAAATTAGGAGGCATGCTCGAGAAGGGTGGGTGCCAAGTCAGGATGAGTCCCCAGAAGCACAGATGACAGACAGCTTGGCTCCTCCACGAAGCAGATTGTGTTACCCATGGTTTCAACCAGGAGCGATTTCTGTCTCCCTATGGTTTCTCCCAGGACAGTTCTGCTCCTGGATCCCAGGCCGGCAGGCGTTTGGGAGAGCTTTGATGCACTCATCCAGTAACAAGTCCACATCAAACAGAGCCCTTACTTGGTGGCAGCTGCTCAGACTCTGTTTCACATGCCCTTTGCTGAGAGGCTTGGAGTTTGAAGTCTCCAGGGCTAATTTAAAAGCAAGTTGATGTGGAAAGATGTTGGAACGTTCTCTGAAAACAGTAGTGGACGTTAATCTCTAATAAAACAAAACATTACCGTTCATCTGGAAAGATTTTATACATCAAATGCAGGGTCAAAAGAAAAAAGAAAAGACAATTTGATTAACTGATGCTTTCTATGTTAATACTGACTTTGAAAGAGTTCACAGAGATAAAAAGGCTGAGGGCTAGCTTGAAAGCTTAGATGCTAAAGATGTAACAATACATTTACAAGGAGGAGGTGCATAATGAACATGTTTGTAGAAACAGAGCAAATGAGTGTCAGTGAATGTTAAATACCGGCAGGAACAAAGAGTATTAAAGAGAAAAAAATAAATTCATGGCCCCATCTCAACTTTGTGTAAAACTTGCTGCACTGACCTGAGCCTGGGCTGGACTGAATTCAATTGACAGCTGCCTTTCTGCCTTTGGTTCTTGGAGCTGCCCTTGGCAACCCCTTCTCCATGTGCCATCTGAGATCCAGGGAACACCAGCCACAGGGGTGGATGCTGCTCCATAGCATGGCATTTTGAACCACAACATCAAGCCTTCCTCTTGTAGCCCCAGAAGCTGGCATTCATGGAGCATTCCGACACATAAACACCAGGAGATAGTGACCCAGACCTAACTGGGCATCTCAGTTTCACAAAGCCCTGAGACATCTAGAGCCATCCCTGAGGTGTAGCCCTCATCCTCAAGGTCCCAAAAGGCAGGTGGAGTGCCTGTCATCACATCCATGTCCAAGTAACAGGATAAAGAGAGATTCAAAGAGAAAGCAGAAAGGACATTTCCTGGAAGCTGTCACATGACACTTTTCATTTAGTTTCAAAATAGAGGATCTATTCTGGGCAGTCATTTGTGAAAGACAAAATCCAGGGGTTCTGTTTCTATGGAACAACAGGAAAAAGGAAATTAAGGGACAACCATCAGTCTCTATAGAGAAGAGAACAATTGATGTGGACAAGGTGCTAGGCTGATAGACAAAAATAATGAAAAACATAATGGAAAAAATAACGGAAGAGAATTTGCTTGTGTCTGTGTACAAGATTCTGGGAAGAACAGAATGCCATGAGCAGGCCCAGGACCTATGAAGCTGCCTGTTGGAAGATGCTTTTTGAGTCATAGGAGGCAAGTTATTAGACCTTAAGAGGGCCATGGGTCCTGATATAAATGGTCCAGAAAAATATGAGTGCAAGCAGAAACTTCTCAGAGTTGCCACTCAGTCTTAGAATTGTAAGAATTTTGGACTCATCTCTCTTGACAACTGGCAAAAAACTCTAAAAACATCCCAATCACATATTCAGTCATGCCCTGGGCAGATGTTTGAACTATAAATACTCTGACAGTTCCTGGATACCAGCTCATGGGAGAGTCTTCTCCTCACCTTGTTAACAGTCTTCACTAGTTAAAAAGAGATCTCAACCTATTCTTTAGCCAGTAGCTAAACTTTTGTTTACAGTTGTTGCCATAACAACTGATGTCAAAGTTAGCCATTTGGTTGATTTCTCTGGATATCCCCAGGTAAAGAGAAAATGAATGTGTCTAGACTTAACGCATGTGGACTACCACGTTTATTAACCATTTGAGTCACCAGGATGTCCCATCTCTTAACAGTATAGAGTTTACTGGAGGTTTCCATATCTGAGTTATAGAGCTGAAAAGATGGATGTGTGGTTTTCACTGGCAATTGCTCTGTGCAGAGTTTGATTCATTTCAGGACTTATAAACTGTGCATAATTCAGCTCAACATTTCTGAACAGCTCTTGACTGCAAAAGGGCCTCTCCTCATGTAACAGGTGTTTGTGGCCATGTGTTTCTGATTAATACGGAACTTTGGCAAAACTTTGGGAAAGAGTCTTTTGTGTTTATTCACCAGATTTATGCTAATCTTTACAATCATTGTAGCTTATATCTCTGGGGATGAAAAGACATATCGACAAAACAAGTTGATAAAGAATGGCAGTATGCTTTTTGGTTTTGTTTTGTCTGAGTTAGTTCTACTTTGAAAGCATCAATTTTAGCATCTTGCAGATTTTGAAAAAGACATGCCATGTTGGTAATTTAATTTAGGGGGTTGTAGAGCAATATCTTAAAGTAGGATGGCATAGAATATGATAGATTAAGATATCATGGAATAATGTAACTGAATAGGATGGAATAAAATAGAAAATATAGAGAATATGGTGTCCAATTGGAGAAGGAAATGGCAACCTACTCCAGTATTCTTGCCTGGAGAATCCCATGGACATAGGACACTGGTGGGCAATAGTCCATGGGGCCACAAAAATAGGGCATGACTGAAGCAACTTAGCATGCTTGCATGGCTTCCAATAAGGGTGAGGAAATTTATATGAAAGTATGTGGGCAGTCCATGTTCTAAGTGGCTGAGGACCAGGATGCAGGCTGGAGGGAGCAGCTTTATGTCATCTTCATGTTCCTGTTATATATGGTAACTTGGAGATTTTCTTCCTTCATTCTCTTCTACTTTTATTGTATATTCCAGTCAAAACAACAACAACAACAAAATGATGAAAAGGCTCCAGCGTAGACCACTCAAATGTTAGATACAGACAGGAGAGTAACAATCATATTTGGAATTTTATCTTCCAAATCTAAAGAAGTTATGTAATCTATTAAAAGAAGGGAAGAGTAGCTTTGAGTAAAACTTCTTTCATTTAATTAAAAAGGATACATTTATAAACCTTAAAGTTCTTGTTTACACAGATTTCTACCACCTTTGTAGAAACCTAAGCCTTTTTAAAAAGTCCCCAAATCAATATGACTTCCTTTTCACATCACTAAGAATGAGTGTTTAAATCAAATGTACTGATCCACAAGGTGAACTAGGTTAAGGACTAGATCTGAAAGGCTAAGACAACCCCTCCTCAAACCATCATTAACAAATACATTTCAGCATCTGTGTACCAGGAGGGTGGCAGAGATCAATTAGAATAAAAGGAGGCAAAATTCCTGTCTGTATGGCGCTTACCATGGAGAAGACACTCAGCGGTTGAAGTTCAGGAATTTTTTTTGAAAGAATTCTTTGGCTTCTTTATGGAATACAGAGTGGAGAGAGGCAGAAAGTTTGGCCATGAAGAGAAGGAAAGACCCTGACCATCATGAAGGAGGAGAGACGGGGTGGGCGGGGGGGGGTGTCTCCCTGCAGAGACCCACTGAGTGGGACCCTCACCCTTCCTCTTCTGACTCTGGGTCCTCAGGGAGGGACAGAGATGTTCTCCATCTCAGGTTGCTCATCTGTAAAGTCAGGATGTTGCCCAAGGTGCCTGCTTTGGTTGGCTGTGAAGGATAAATCAGGTAACAGATAAAAAGTGCTTGCATGGTGCATGGCTCCTGGCAAGGGTTCGTGTTGTAAGTCTGACTGTAACATCTTGTTATCTGCCTGTAACATCTTCCACACTGAGTGTTGACTATGCAGGGCTTTCATTCCTCAGTATCCTGAATGAGGAAGGCAACTCAGGAAATAAACACACAGGGAACTTTGCATAAAAATTGCATGAAATTGTGCTCTGAGTTAAAAAAAACCCATTAGAAAAACATCTTAAATGCTGAAAGCCCCTTCAGCAGTTAAGGAGTGGTTCTGCACATTTAACCTGCATTTGGACTCTCTGTAAAACAAATTGGTTTATCATTTCTTCATCTGGTGCTGGTTACTGTAGTCATGGCTGGTGCTGTTGCTCAGAGGATAAAATTAAACATCTTTTTTTGCAGAAAAAGTTTCCCGCTGATTTTTCTCTCAAATAATACAGGGTGAATTTTAAAACACACAAAGCGCTATCTCTTTTTAAGGCTTTAGGAGGGGGAGCTTCTGAACAAATGAACCAAACACACAATAAAAGAATCTTTTCTTTCTCTTTTTCCTTAAAAAAAAATATCGCAAGCACATCGTCTACACATGAACCCCACCAGGCTGGTGGGGTATCTTTCTGATTAGATGACCAACTCCTATTTTTGGATTCCCCCTTTTGCTGGATCCATTTATATTTCTTAAAAGAGAAAAAGTGCTAGCTGCCTGCCAGGCCTTAGCGTTCTGGTTTGAACAGAGACATCTGAAATCTAGGCCAGGCAGGAAGGGCTCCTTTCATCCCTGCGGTCGCTCACCACGGGGAGCGCTCGGTGTCACGTCTGCAGCTCCCCCTGAAGCCTGCTCTGCCCCGAGCCCCCAGCCCCCGCGGGGCTGCGACATCTCATTAGCTGTGCAGCCGTCTCTGAACTGCCCTGAATGTGGTCCCGCATGAGCTTGCCTGCCCCAGCTTTTGAATTCTGACAGGAAGCGAAAGGTGAGGCTTTCACAAATCCTGGAGGGCAAGGGATGGAGTCTGGCAAGATCAAGAAATCCAGGTGGGGAAGAGAGACAGTGAGTCAGATGGGGGAAGGCAAAGCCTCCCGCTTCTCCTTTTACAGACTTTGAAAGTGACTTTCTGCGCTTATATTTTGGGAACTTGGAAACAAAAGGGAGAGGACAAACTTTTACAAACGGAAGGAATGAAAATGCAGCTTTACCATGAAACCCGGCTTTACCATGAACTCCCCACCATCCAACTAACTGTACCCTGTCCCACTCCCACCCCAGCAGGGATTGAAGTTGTTTACTAGAAGATACCTAGAAAAGGGCATGCAGGGGGGCCTTCACTTCTGGTATGTTGAAGCGTTTCAGGATTTTACAAAAATGCTTCTCCAGGCCCTTGTGGCATCTACCTGCTGCTGTCCCAAAGCCAATGCCCATTTTTAGGCATTTGTTAGGGCAGCACTCTGTGGCCAGGTCCCCAGATCTGCCCTGGTTACCTACGACTGAAGAACAAATCACCCTCACACCTAATGGCTCAGATCAGGAACAGGAACTTATTTGGGGAAGTGACCCTGGAGAGCCCACTGTTAAGATGGTGCACCAACATGGCCAGCTGGAGTGCAGTGTTAGCTGGGAGCTTGGCTAGACTGAGGGCTCAGGGCTTTGCTTACCTTTCCGGGGGGCCTCAGGGTTTCTTGGAGGAAGAGATAGTTCCTCCAGGCATGGACAGAGAACCTGCAGTGTCCCCTCCACCACATTCCACCAGGCAGTTGCAGAGTCCACGTTCAAGGGCAGTGGACAGCCCCCTAAGTCTTGATGGAAGCAGAGTTAGAGGCTGGGAGCTCTGTTTAAAACCAACGTCATCTTAGAAAAATGCACACACTTAAAAAAGTTTTGTTTTCTAAATGTGAGAACCTGACACGCTCAAGATGAAGGAAATTGTTAAATGTTTTAAAATAAAAGTGACTTAAGTCATATTAGTCCTTTCAAAGTAAGGAGTATGTATCAAAAACTTGAAAATTAAATCAACTAAACCATCTATTAGCCCCTGTATTTCTGATTCTGAGACAGTGGTTCACTTTATAGACATGTAAATTTGAAAGATTTCATCCCAGTTACGGGCCCACTCCATGACTTTATTGCCTCATATTTAAAGTCAAATTCCAGTAGATCTTCCAACATGACCTTTGACACCTTGACAGTAAGTAACTCACTTTCTTCCCAAGGTTTCCTGTCTTGTCACTTAACCCACTGAGCTTAAATTGTAAAATTTTAAAGTGTACAACCAATAATTTATAAATAACTGTAGCTTTAAAGAAATTTATATACTCTCAAAATGAGTGTGCCCTCCAGGTTCAAATACCCAAGGCACAGATTTTCAGAGGGTCTGGCAGAATGACATTACATTTAATTTTAAATTTGCATGTAATTTGCTGTTTCATTTGCAACCATCTATTCTCTGGCAATGGCCTTTTTCTCTGTAGTCCTTAATCCTCTGATGTACTGCTCCATAAAGACGCCAGTGGGTCTCTTCACCTTTCTACCAGGGGTCTTTCAGTAGTTTTAGAAGCATGCTTTATTTCTGACATTATGAATGCAGAAATGGAGACAAATGCGTCTCATTCGCCTGCTCAAGGACACGTAGAGAAAAGCCTTCCTCCCTGCCGCCTTCCAACCAGAGCTGCCTCATCGCGCTCTGCTTTTAGAAAGCACTTGGTGCCTGAACTGGGACAGACCGAACAATGACCCTGTAATACATGAAACATATTTTCCCAGAGATGTAGTGTCAGATTTCCCCCGAGTTAAAGATATTTCAGACAGTTAATACTACTTTCTTCATTTTTCATGTCCAAACCAGGTGGCTTCATCTTCCCTTAGAAATTAAGTAGTTTTTAGAAACTTTTAGAAACTTCACAGAAATAAAGAGCAGGGTGAACACTTAGTCAGTAGTATTGCACTGGAGCCTAGAATTGCTCAAATTAATGTCACTTTAATATTACAATAGCATTTGTACCACTTCTTTAACTATTTGTCATAACTATCTTTATGAATTTTTTTTCTTCTCAGAAATCCACTTCAGATGCCATTTTCTTTTCAGTTCAGTTCAGTTCAGTCGCTCAGTCGTGTCCAACTCTTTGCCCATGAATCGCAGCACGCCAGGCCTCCCTGTCCATCACCAACTCCCGGAGTTCACTCAGACTCACATCCATCAAGTCAGTGATGCCATCCAGCCATCTCATCCTCTGTCGTCCCCTTCTGCTCCTGCCCCCAATCCCTCCCAGCATCACAGTTTTTTCCAATGAGTCAACTCTTCGCATGAGGTGGTCAAAGTACTGGAGTTTCAGCTTCAGCATCATTCCCTCCAAAGAAATCCCAGGGCTGATCTCCTTCAGAATGGACTGGTTGGATCTCCTTGCAGTCCAAGGGACTCTCAGAGTCTTCTCCAACACCACAGTTCAAAAGCATCAATTCTTCGCACTCAGCCTTCTTCACAGTCCAACTCTCACATCCATACATGACCACAGGAAAAACCATAGCCTTGACTAGATGGACCTTTGTTGGCAAAGTAATGTCTCTGCTTTTGAATATGCTATCTAGGTTGGTCATAACTTTCCTTCCAAGGAGTAAGCGTCTTTTAATTTCATGGCTGCAGTCACCATCTGCAGTGATTTTGAAGCCCCAAAAAATAAAGTCTGACACTGTTTCCACTGTTTCCCCATCTATTTCCCATGAAGTGATGGGACCGGATGCCATGATCTTTGTTTTCTGAATGTTGAGCTTTAAGCCAACTTTTTCACTCTCCTCTTTCACTTTCTCATTTTCCTTGTCCAAAAGTTATCAGTGATGTTTTTCAACATGGTGGCACTGTTTCTCCTTTAACATCACCAACAAACAGATAAGTAAGGACTACAGTACATAGTTTTCATGACACATCCTTTAAAAGAATAATCATGTACAAAAGTAATGGGTATACAATTTTTAAAAAGCCCTAGAAATATGAAAACTTGGTTTGCAGAAGGAAAGTGTTTTTGTGGAATTTTAATTGCTTATTGAGTATACTTAATAGGACAGAGGATGAGATGGCTGGATGGCATCACTGACTTGATGGACGTGAGTCTGAGTGAACTCCAGGAGTTGGTAATGGACAGGGAGGCCTGACGTGCTGCGATTCATGGGGTCGCAAAGAGTCGGACACGACTGAGCAACTGAACTGAACTGAACTGAACTGAATAGGAAAAACCATGAGGAAGATTGTAAGAGTGAGTGGTTCTGTTTGTCCCCCTCGAAACTATGAAAATAAACAAGAGTGAGAACATTCATCAAACTGTCACACTGTAGTCAAGTGGGAACTCTGTTGAGCCCAGGAGGTTCTCAGGTGAGGAAGCTCGGTTCTCAGGGCTGCATTTCAGGAGTTGGACAGAGGTCCCTGGTGGAGAGAAACATATAATCCCCTCAGAGATCCTGCAAGAACAAGAGGAGGGAGTCATCACCACCTGCCATCAAAGTAATCAAAAGTGTGGGTGATGATCAGATCAGATCAGTAAGTGATGATGCAGTACATCAAATTCCCCTTCTGTGCAGACCACCTCCTATTGCAGTTCACAACATGAAGAACTACAGGAGTCTTAGGGGTGCTCTGGCTTATTGTGACTCTGGAGTTCAGAAAGCAGAGGTAAGAGAGAGGACGACCCCTCACAGTCTGCTGGTCAATGGCCTTGGTGACAGCGTCACCGGGAGCGTGATGGTGACAGCCTCTCTCCTGCCTCCAGGAAAAGGCAGACCCCACCCCATCCCCTGGAAATATATGTTCATCTTCCCCAAAAGTAAACATGATGCTTTATAATTGACATGAGGCTGGAAGGAAATGGCAATTCACTCCATTGTCCTTGCCTGGAAAATCCCATGGGCAGAGGAGCCTGGTAGGCTACAGCCCATGAGGTCACAGAGAGTTGGACACAACTGTGTCCACTAAAGTTGTCATTTAGTGACTAAACGACAAGCCGGTACTGCTCAAATTCTAGGACCACACCATTTTATTGCCACATATACTTTCTGCTGAGACAGATTAAGAAAACACACACTGAGGCATGTTTTTTTTGTGGGGCTGATCTCTACATGTTTAGTTAATAGACTGCTTCTGCAAAAGATTTGTGGTGTATAATTAAGCCATAGGGAAGAAACCAAAACAGCAAGATAATTTGACTATAGTCTAATCGTTTATGAAATCATAGTCCTTTTCAGCTTCAGGGGCTATCTTCGGGAAGTTGTTGATATTTTACTTGTAAGAAAAAAACACATGTAATGCAGACTAAAATGTAAATAAGTTGAGAACAGAGAGCTTGTCTATGATGCTCTTTCCTAAGCCAATGATGCCAGAGCTAAAAATCTCACTGCCGTCTAAATCTGATGAGCAAAGCTGCTGATCTTTGTCCTAATTAAAAAACCATAAATAACACTCACAGTCCAAATTCTTGAACCCAAAACAATTAGCAAGTTCATTGTTACTGGCAGCACTTATCTTTTTTTTTAATCAAAGATATTAGATATTTAGATGCTCAGGGATGTTTACGGAATTATATTGTTAGGTATCTTAGGTCTTAAAGAAACTTGCAAGGAGATTTCAGAAATATTTATTTGGCCGTGCTGAGTCTTCATTGCTACACGAGGGCTTTCTCTAGTTGCAGCAAGTGGGGGCTACTCTTTAGTTGCGATGTGAGGGCTTCTCATCGCAGTGGCTTCTCTTGTGCATGGGCTCTAGGGTACGAGGGCTTCAGTCATTTCTCCAGAGCATGGTCTTAGCAGTTGTGGCATATTGACTCAGTTGCCCAGCGAAAGTTATGTGGAATCTTCCCAGAGCAGGGATCAAATCCATATCTTCTGCATTGGCAGGCAGATTCTTAACCACTGGACCACCAGGGAAGCCCAGAAAATTTTATTTTCTTAATTTTTGCACCAAATACTAAGCATCTAACTTACATGTTGTGTGAAGAAGAGAAAGGTTGTGTTTGAAGGCAGCACATTGTTCTCAGGCCTTGTTCATCTGGTACAGGGCGCCCCAAAGGTGGACACATACTCTGCCTCCCACAATGCTGCTGGGTTTTGGGGAATATAGCGGCACTTGAGATGGCGACCGGAAACCAAAGAAAAATAATGATGAACTCTCTTTCTCATACTTTTATCTCCATTTCCATCTCCTCTGTATCTTTAACACACACACACACACACACACACACACACACACACACAAGCAACAAACAGCACCTGGAGGACAGATGTCCCCAGGGAAGGAGAGAGGAGCAATGTTAAGATGTGAGGTTTCCCTGTAGATGGAGGGAGGTCCCCACACTGCTCTGACCAGATGTTGGCCCGGGCTCTGCTACTGGGTGTGTGTGCAGTGAACCTATGTGGCCTCTGAAAGGAACATGGATAGGTGTTTGCTTTCCAAGTGGCACAATGGTAAAGAATCTGCCCACCAATGCAGGAGACTCAGGAGATTCAGGTTCAATTCCTGGGTCAGGAAGATCCCTTGGAAAAGGGCATGGCAACCCACTCCAGTATTCTTGCCTGGAGAATCCCATGGACAGAGGAGCCTGGTGGGCTACAGTCCACGGAGCTGAAAAGAGTTGGATACGACTGAGTGACTCATCCACGACATTCCTCTCCTTAGAGAAGTGACTTGCATTTTCCTAAAGCAGAGCAGACCTAGAGCAGAAGCCTGAGGTTGTGGGCCCCTGCCCCAGCATGGGCACTCCTATCCTGATCCCCCCACCCCACCCCCGCCTTGTCAGAGACCTTCCAGATTCATGTGGGGATCATCTCCTTCCAGATGCTACCCTGTGAACCCGAGGTCATCTGGAATTCCACAGAATCCCATCCCTGGGCTGAAAGGTTCAGCATCCCCTTTTATATCACTAAGGTTTACAGATGGCATTTGGTTAGCTTGCATCTGGTTTCCATTTCTTAAACATTAACTCTAGCTTTATCGTTGTAGATTTCATTTTCATTTGACAATGGGTTTAACTTTTCTTAATAATGTTCTGCTACAGATTTAAACTCCTTTTAAGAAGACATCTCTGGCTTCTGTGACTAAGCAAATCTTGCCTCTGGAGAGAGAACTAAAAAGAAATCAAAACATACAACTGACATTTCTTTTTTTTTTTAATACTGTTTTCATTTCTGTCCTTAAATTAAACACTAGCTCCTGAACGTTGATATAAAAATAGCTGTGGTTACCTAAAATTATTTCTAGGAGATTCTCAGTCTTTTTCTTCCACCTCAAGAAAAGGATCTAAGAATATCTCCTGCTCCAGACAAGGGTCAGGAACAGATCAAAAACTCATAGCCTGTCTGCTCTCCCCCAGCTCCCCGCCCCACATCCTGAGTTTCTGCCCTCCTCCACACCTATACATCCATTTTCCTGTATGACTTTACTGAGGATTGGTCAAAATAGAAGAAAAATCATGGAAAGTGAAAGTGAAAAAGTCATTCAGTCGTGTCCAACTCTTTGTGACCCCATGGACAATACAGTCCATGGAATTCTCCAGGCCAGAATACTGGTGGGAAGCCTTTGCCTTCTCCAGGGGATCTTCCCAACCCAGGGATCGAAGCCAGGTCTCCTGCATTGCAGGCGGATTCTTTACCAGCTGAGCCACGAGGGAAGCCCATGAGCTTTTATTTTGCTTCCTGGAGTGGAAGTTATTTGCTGTAGCTGAAACATTCAGAGTTGGTTGCTACTCTTTAGTGACATGATCTTGCTTACAAGGGGGGCATCCTGATGGGAATTCTCTCCATGTGGTTCAAAGGAGGCTGGCTGGGATTCCCCCCCATCCTGACCCCCCATCTGAGAGACTTCTGCCTTCTGATGGCTTTCTGATTGAGTTAAACTTTTGAGGGCACATCTAGGACTTACCACGGCATACTTCAACACTTACTAACAACAGACATTGTTATGATTGGTCATGTGTCTTACCTTTTAGAAATTTGAATCAATGGTTTTAAAAAGCATGTATGGAACACTGATTGATTTCTTTATCCACCACAGATGCCTTAAGGACACCTAACGGTGACTGTTGTTGTTTAATCTCTAAGTCATGTTCATATCTTTGCAGTGTCATGGACTATAGCCCACCAGGCTCCTCTTTCCATGGAATTATCCAGGCAAGAATACTGGAGTGGGTTGCTGTTTCCTCCTCCAGGGGATCTTCCCGATTCTGGGATCAGCTTGCATTTTCTGCATTGCAGGCAGATTCTTTACTGCAGAGCCTCCAGGGAAGCCCAATAAAAGATGAACACATATCTACTTTAATCCCTACAGTGGTACGGAGAGGTATTTGATACGACTGTCCCTGTTAGAAAATCAAGACACGGAGTTTAGGAAGCTTGGCCGGGAGCCAGGCACCAAGGCCTGGGAAGTAGCCATGCTGATTGATCCCAGAGCTACGGCCTCCGTGCCACGCTGGCCTCTCAAACAAAGGGTATTCCAGAGATTTGGAACCTGTGCTTTTTTGAGTGCTCAGATTTTACAGAGAAATCTGATCACTCTTGCATATATTTCATAGAAGATCAGTTAAATTGGGAGAAAGGTAGTGGTCGACCACTCTGTGGCTGTTGATGAATGTTGTTTACTTCTTTAAGTGGGTTGTTAGTTTTTTAATACAACAGTTCTCTTGGAACCATAAGTGGATTTATGAATGATAAATGTCAGAAGGATTCTAAGTCTCTCCTGGAGACTGAGGTGGGCACTGCCAGGACATGGTAGAAGGACTGAAAACTGGATTCAAGTTTCCTCGATTTGAACCTGTGCCCTGATGTTAGTCTCCTACAGTATTCAGGTCTCATTTCTTTTGTCTCTCAATCATGTCTGTCTCTTCATCTATGAGAGGAAGCCGCACTGGGAACATGACGCATATGCTGTGGTCAGCAGGGTCCAGGAAGGACCAGGCTCCTGGAAGCACTCTGAGACGGAGATTTTGGGGGTGAGTGCACTCTCAAGATCACAGATGGGAGGCAGTGAGGAGCAGGACTGGGCTGCCAGAAAAGCTGGACTCTAAAGCCTTCCAGTCCTTGGTAGTAACCCTGGGAGGAGCTGGGGGCTGAGGCCCCGCAGGGTCTCATGAGTTGAAGCCGGGTGCCAGGCCTTTGCATCCCCTTTGGAACAGTCGTCAGATCCAGCTGTCCCCAGGCAGAGACAGGAACCTTGGGTGAGATGAGTCCTGGGGGTCAGAGCCATTCTGGCTCAGCTGCCTATGCTCCTGGAGGACAGGGGGAAAAGTGTGTACATCCAGAGGGGCCACCTGGCCCACACCACACACCCATCCCCCAGGAGTTACCCAAGTGGGATTAGTGTCTTATTGTCAGTCACCACTGTCACCATCACATCAGGAACAGCGGCAGCAGGCAAGCTCCCGGCCAGAGCCATCTCAGCTCATGGCAGCGGGAAACAGAGTCATCTCACCTTAGAACGAGACATGACCTAACCCACCACTATTATCACTGACACAGGAGGAGAAATTTGGAGGAAATGAAATTCCCTCTGAACCTAGCAAGCATTTTCAGCTGCTTATCTGATACTCTGATGTGCAGCTTAACACAAGCTCAATCCCGTGGATTTGGGAACAATTTTGGAAATGATTGAATTCTCATGTTTGGAAATAGGAGTTGTACAAAACTGTCACAAGTTAAGTATTTTCATCAGGATGTTGTAAACTCTAGACAGACTTCAGACTCGTATCTGTTTCTGAACTGACATCTGACCGGAATTGAGGAGATAAAAATAAATGAAAAATGGAAGAAAATACAATAATGAGATCATGATGATGGACTCTGCAAAGAGCTCCATCCTGCAAAGCACCTGTTGTTTGCGATGATACCTTCGGCAGAGGCCCCTCTGTCCATGGGATTCCCCAGGCAAGAATGCTGGAAAGGGTTGCCTTTTCCTTCATCATGGGATCTTCACAACCAAGGATCGAACCCAGGTCTCTCTCATGCAGGTGGATTCTTTACCACTGAGCCACCAGGGAAGCCTATTAATACTTACGTAACTATTAATAAAACCTTATACTTCACGATTGTCATTCAACCTGTTCAACGGGGAAAGGATGTCAAACTCAGGTATGCAGTCCAAATTATTTCAGGACATATAGGAGATGAATAAGAATGTCTAGGATGAGAAGATGTGGCTGGTGCTGATCATGTCCCCACAGAAAACAACCTTGAAACATGAAAGCCCCTACATTTTCTGACTTCAGTTGGTATGACAAGCCAGTTAGGATGAACCTGGATTTTCAAAGTTGCGAAGGACAGTGTACAAAAACAATGCTGATGAGCTGGTGTGTTTTGACTGGTTTGACCATGGTCTTAAGGCTCCAAATTTAACTTGTCTTAGAAGACATTGTGTTCCATCAACAGCTCAAAGTTCTGATCTTAAGAGAAGGGTGGAGTGAAGCAGTCACAAAAATAATGAGAGTGTGAAGATTCTGACTTTGGCAGCAAACGGAAGAAGCTATTTCAGAAAAAAATACAGACATCAGATGAGCTCTTCAGCTCCCAGCAGAGGCCTGGGCGAGGGCACTGGTGCCCTGCCCTGGCCTGTGTTCCTTGCTGAACTTACTGTATGTGAAGGAGCGGAGAAGAAGCGGAGGCTGTATGTGAAGCCTCCGCTGGTGGGACCAGCTGGCCCATGTGGTTCAAGAGGCCACTGGTGGCAGCTGGTGACCAGGAATTTCCAGCCACAGGTTCATGTGACCAGACCTCAGAACTCTGCCCCTCAATGTGTCAGAAATGCTGCTTTACCCACTTAAAACCAAATGGGCTGTGTATCAGTAGGAGCAGATATTTTTTCCTCATTATTTTAATTGAGTGCTAAGTGATTCGGAGAGGGCGATGGCACCCCACTCCAGTACTCTTGCCTGGAGAATCCCACGGACGGAGGAGCCTGGTAGGCTGCAGTCCATGGGGTTGCTAGGAGTTGGGCACAACTGAGCGACTTCACTTTCACTTTTCACTTTCATGCATTGGAGAAGGAAATGGTAACCCACTCCAGTGTTCTTGCCTGGAGAATCCCAGGGACGGGGGAGCCTGGTGGGCTGCCGTCTATGGGGTTGCACAGAGTCGGACACGACTGAAGCGACTTAGCAGCAGCAGCAAGTAATTCGATACAGCTTCAGTACCTACTCCAGTCTTAAATCTTTGAGCTATTCAAAGACAAAATTACTCACTTTGCCTTTCCTTTCTCTTTTTCCTTACCTTTTTGAGACATCAAACCCAATTAAAAGTAGTGTTCTTCTTTCTGGTCATTATTTACCAATTTTGTTAACCTTCATGGTCTCCTTGCTTTTCACCATAATCTTCAGCTTCTGGAAAGCCAAGCTGCTGATGCCTAGGACTGTAATACCGTAAGGGATGCAGAGGGGAAGACCAAGGATGAAGGACATGCTGATCGGGACACCTCTGAGCTGGAAGCCCCACACAGCGGGAAGTGTGTGCTCTTTGCAGAGATCCTCATTGTTCTGAAGACAGAAGAAGCAAGTTCAAGGTGTGTTCAGTGCGTGGAGAGTCAGTAGAAATGAGGAAAGTTCTCTAGTGTAGGATTAAGTATGAGTGTTTTCCCTGCGCGGTCCGTCCGTGATTTTATTTCCTTACTCCTGTTTTTCAACAGTGAAAACAACAAACACAACTGCTGGCCGTTCTTCACAGACTAGCCCACATCTCAGTTCTCACAGGTTTTACATGTGGGTTGTTGGGGCCCTAAGTGTTTGCAGGTAAAGCTCTCACTTCATACATGTATACACATTAAGTACCAACTGTATACATAAATCTACACTAAGCATGCCTGGTTACACACATTTTTTAAATACCAACTGTATATCTGCATAGATACTAAGCACCGGCTGTGTGTGTGTGTGTATGTGTGTGTATGGACTAACTGTATACACTCCATCCTGTGTTCTCTTCAGAGGCTGATTAGAAATGTGCTTCCTCTTTGATGTATTTCTTTCATCTGCCTTCTCACTTGGCCCCAGCGACGTGCCTGGAATGTTGCATCTTTCTTTCATTTTTCATGTTGGAACTGCAAGGGTGTGTGTTGGCACATATTACAGTGAATAAATTAACTACAAAAAAAATAGCACTTCAAAAATGTTCATGGCCTGCTTTAAGTTAGCAGATTTCAACAGCGCTGCTCATGGAACATACCAGGTCCTTTAATCTTGGTGGCTGAAGTCCATCTGAAGTTATTTTTGACAATGAAACCAAAAAGAAAGTCATGGCAGTGTTCCAGATCATGTATTCCATAACATATCACTTGGAAACACTGAATGTGTTCAATCAGATGATGGCAGGGTGTCCCTTCCATTCTGGAGATGCCATCTTCAATTTCTACTTCAGTCCTTTGACGATGTATGACCCAAGCCTGAACTACAGGGGGATGACAATCAACACATCAAATAACTGTGATCCAGTATTATTTTATGTTTGTTGGCTCAAAGGGAGAGTTTCTATATTTATTTAAGTTACTGATGATTATCAGCAAGTGATGATGAGGATGAATGTTTCAAAAATGTTGGGATTTCCCTTCTGTCAATGAGACCTGTAGAGCAGGAGGCAGATGTGGTCAGGGGCTGAGGGGTGGGTGATGGGTGGGAGGGCAGAGGTTTCTCCAGGACCGAGACTTGATCACTGATGCTGCGTGCAACGCCAGCTCCTGGCAGATGGAGGACTGACTCCTAGACTGACTCTTAGCTGGTTTCCTTACTGTTTTCAGTTCTCCAGAGATGATGCATCCCCCACTGCCTGTACTCAGGCCATATTTCGCCCTCCATCTGCAGCATCCTTGGTCCACCCCCAGCATCCAGACATTTGGTCTACCAGTTTGAAATTAGCCTCCAAACTTTGTGATGCTTGTTGGCAGTTTTATAAGCTAGGAAAAAAAACACCGGGCTGCCCTTAACTTGCATTTTGTGTCTGACCTCAGCTAGGGTTAAAAGGCCCTAGTGAATTTTATGTCTTGCATTATTTCTTTAAGGTGACTAGATCATATTTTCAGCATTTTCTAATGACCAAAGGAACGGGACACATTTATGTGTGCACATCTTTCCTCTGGACTTATTTAATATGACTTTGATCCCGAGATGGTTTTATTATCATCCATCTAGGATTCCACATCTTCTGTCGTCTGTTCAGCTGTGGAAGAAGAATACAAACGGTAAATTGAAGATTAAAAAAATTTTTTTTGGTCAATAAGTATTCGACAATTGATGATGGCTATGACTTTGAAAGTTTTAAGTTTGTGATGGAAGAATATGGCTGCTCTCGATTTTAGCACTGTTTTCCCTGGGTAATCACAAGACGGCATTATCAGTGTTTTAATGACAGTGTTTTTTTTTTTTTTTGGTAACAATTTAAACACAAACAGTCCCTTTCTACCCTCTGGGATCTGCCACACAGCGGGACCAAGCTTCTGTTCCCTCACGTGCTCACGAGCCCCCACAGCGCCTCCCGCAGGGTGACGGTAAAAGTGCGCTGGTCACATCAAACCCACGGCTGCTTCTGTGGGTTACGCAGACTTCATGCCAGGCCTCATTTCAGTAAATGACTGTTTTTGCTCCTGGTGGAATATATTACAAATTGCAGATGAGCACACACAAAAGCACTGCACCTCCCCAGATGAATATTTGTTGAAAATGAAAGTGTAGTTACTCAGTCGTGTCTGATTCTTTGCAACCATGTGGACGGTAACCCACCAGTCTCCTCTGTCCATGGGATTCTCCAGGCAAGAATACAGGAATGGGTTGCCATTCCCTTCTCCAGGGATCTTCCTGACCTAGGGATTGAACCTGGGTCTCCTGCATTGACGGGTGGATTCTTTACTGTCTGAGCTACCAGGGAAGGCCCTGAATATTTGTTACCTAGAAGTAAAATAAAAAGTCAGTGAGGAAGCCGTCCTGGAGAAATTGGGCCTGGCTGTGACTCAGGGACCCACCACCCATGTCACCCTCAGGGGGAGACGAGGGGTAGGTCTAATTAGGCTGTAATCCAGTCATTAGAGTCTGCTTTGTCTTAGAAAAATTAATGCAAATAAACTAATTTGAACCAGTCTGAAATAACTGATCAAAGAAAATCCAAATGATCTCTTCATTAGATGCTTTTTCATCCTAGGATATAGAGGGCCATTAAGTTACAATGGAAAAGATAAACTTTTTTATTTTTTTAACCTAATTTGAATTTTCTTTTTTTTTTTTTAAAGAAAGACTAGACGATATGTTTGGTATTTGTCACCAGTTTCAGGTGTAGCTTTGCTCAGTTGTGAATCACGGACTCTGTGATATTGGCAGAGAAGGGGTTGGAAATAGGTAGTGGTGTTAAGGTTAACCAGTCTTCCCAAATGACTAAACGTCTCTTTCAAATGAGACCTTTATTATGCACCTGCTGATTTTATACAGTTTGGAAATGTGGTTTACTTAAAGCTCAAGTTATACTAAGAAAAAGAGAGAGAAATCAGGGATCAGGAAACCCCTTCCTCTGGGCACAGTGTGAGTCACAAGGCCTTGCTCCAAGCTGCCCAGGAGCGCCGAGTCCCAGGGACTACGTCTGCAGAGTGTCCTGGAACTTTCACTCTTGGTGGCTTATTGCGTAATAGATCATGAAGGGAAATTTCCAAAAGTTCAGTACCAGCATGTTCTATTTCAGTGAAAGGAAGAAAACTCTGTCTTAAAAGTTTCATTTACTTTCTTCTTTATGAAAAGCAACGCAAAACAAAACAGAAATAAAACAAAGCCAAACCCATGGAGAGAACTGTCTGATATACAGGAGTCCTAATTACTCCTTCAATAAATAAATAAAAAAAAAAAAAAAAAGAAAGAAAATCCATGGAAACAAAATACTAGTAAAGCAATCAGCATAATCATGCCTTTTGCAGTTGCAGACACGTATGATGTCTGTGGCTTTCTCAAACACAGGAAAATCTTATTCTGCTAAAAAAAATTTCCAGTTGCTAGAGTTCTAAGAAATCAAATAGCATTGACTAAATATGTTCTGTATGACTCACAGATATACAAAACAAACTTGTGCTTACTAAAGAGAAGAGGGAAGGGGACTGGGCAAGTTAAGAGTATGGAATTAACAGGTACAAACTACTGTGTATAAAATAGGTAAGCAATAAGGATTGACTGTACAGCACAGGGAACCATAGACATTATCTTGTACTATGCTGCTGCTGCTGCTGCTGCTAAGTCACTTCAGTTTTGTCTGACTCTGTGCTACCCCATAGACAGCAGCATACCAGGCTCCTCCGTCCCTGGGATTCTCCAGGCAAGAACACCGGAGTGGGTTGCCATTTCCTTCTCCGTAATCAGTACTGCCGTGAATGCTGCTTGTGCAATGGCTGCTGTAGCGCCTACGAGTACTGTGTCTCCTGCTGCTGTAGCCCAACAAGCAACTCCTCCTGGAGCGCTTCCTCAACTGGGCAGCTGTGGCATTCCAGAACCTCTTCATGGCAGTCGAAGATCACTTTGAATTGTGTTTGGCTAAACGCAGGACCTCATCCCAGGTCAGAAGCCATGATGTCTCGGGTGGCGGGGTGGGCCGGTGGGAATCAATGTCTGGAAGAAAACTTGAAAATCTGCACTGGGGGCCCTTTGGTGGGGTGATAATGGAGAAGAGATTTAAATGGAACTTTGAGGGATTGATTGTACAGTCATCCCTTGGTATCTGAGGATATTTGGTTCCAGGACCCCAAATTCCTAAATGCTCATATAAAATGGCATAATGTTTGCATATTATCTCCCTCCATCCTCCCGTATGCTTTAAAGCATTTCTAGATTACTTATAATAACTAATACAGTGTAAAGGCCGTGTTTTGCTTTTTGGAAAAAAAAAAATCACCTATAAGGGAGTATAATCTTCAAAAATGCTGTATAGCTGAAGTTAACATAATGTTATAAATCAACTATACTTCAATACGAAATACATTCTGTATTATTTTAGTAAAGATCTAAGTTGAAATAGAAAAAAAAACCCTTGTAATTATGATGTGAATTTTGAATCTCATTTATCATTTAATTCTCAGCTTCTAAAATGTAGCCATTATTAAAAAAAAAAAAACTCATGTCAGAGTTTTTGGCCCACAAATATATTTATTTATAGTAATATCAGGTAATTTTTATCAGAATATATTTAAGCCATTACTGAGGGCTAGTCAGGTAGTCGGAAAGACAGACAGGAATGTTATGTGTTGAGAAAAACATAGAAAGCTGCATATGGTAGTCTTAATCAATTATCTTGGAAAATGGCTGCCTTAGTATCTAAGGGAATCAGGACATGGTCCTTCCATTTTATGCTAAAATTAATTAAATTTAATCTTTCTTATCTAGTTATTAAAGTCACAAATTTCTGCAGCTAAAAGTAATTTCACTGCAAGTCTTTCCATTGGTTAACAGATGCTTATCGAGGCAGTGATGGGTGTTCAGACAGAGTTGGTACCTGAATAATTACATTGGCCTTGATTTGGGTTCTGTTAATGAGCACACTTTTCCCTTGTATCATCGGAGTTCCTTTATAAAGCAAGGCTGATTTAGAAAAAGGACTCCCTTTTGAATAATAACATGTTTTTGATCAGGAAACCTTCTCATTGAATTTTTTTTTTTTTTCCAGTTGCAATTTGCTTACTGACCTATATAATTGAGTGACTTTTCAGTTGTTTGTGTTTATTTAGCCAACCTTTTGGGGGATGTTTTATTTGAAAAAAATGGTATTTTTCCAGAGAAATTTCTAAGGACCACTATTTAAAAATTTTAAAGGAGACACAGTGTGGCAGAGTGAGATTGGAGGTGAGCAGGTTCTGTTCGTGGGGGTGATAGGAAATGGTGGGTGTGGCTGAGGCTAAGTCACGTGAGGAGATCCAGGAACCAAGCTGGTTATCATGTGAAGGGAAGGCAGCACCACTTGTAGCTGCAGGGATGCCGAAGTTGGGGTATGTTACGTGGCAGTATAATATCTTTCAAGACACAAACTAGTGATTTGTTCCTTTGTGTCCCCATTCTTCCTCACGAAAGACTGAGGCTGCCTGTATTCATGGGTTCCTGTTGAGGAAATAAGAATAGTAGGGACATAGGTAAACACAGATGAAAGTTTTGAATCTTGAAACCATCAACATTGGTTTCCCAAGCCCTAAATGTCAGAAGCTCACTATGCCATGCACCCCGGAGGGAAAGCTTGGAGAGAGGATGTCTCTGAGCCGCTGGATGGAGGGGTGAGAGGGTTGCCTGTGGGCTGGGGTGGTGGGCTGGCCTGGACGGTTGGGACGAGGGTCTTCTGTGATGGGCTTTGGGCCAGTAGACCAGCCAACTGGCCGCTTATGTCCCGCAAACATTGGGCTGTGATCCTGGGAGCTCCTGTCAGGATGAGGAGGACGGAGTTCTCCTGGGTTCCAGAGCCAGTGGGAAAGCCCCTCGTGGGTAAGGTACCTATTACTAGATGATTCTTCATGGCACCAAATCCAATCATTCTTTCCCAACCCCTGTGAAAGTAGAACTCTCATGAGGAATGAAAGTTATTCATGGACACTTGAATGGCCTGAAGTGTATCACAAGGTATTTTGTTCCCTGCTTCCCACACCTGATTCTTCTTTGCTTTACTTCCTTAGCCTCTGTTGGAGGAACACCAGTGTAACACCTGACGTCAGTTTCCAGGTGCTTTCCGTCTCATGGCTTTATGATCTTCCAGGAGGAGAACAGCTTCTTCTTTATCAGAAGGAAGGTGGGTCTGCCTTCTGGAGGGGTTGTCAGGCTGCTGGAAGCCCCAGAAGCTCTTCTGCCACCCCACCATTCCCTCTGCAACCCCCGCCACGTTCCCCCCTCCCACCCTCAACCCAGCTCACCTAGGTGATGCTGGCATGGCCTGTGGAAGGGCTCCCAGCTGTGTCCTGGGGCAGGTGATGGTTCTTTCTCAGTAACAAGTCATAGTGGAGGATCACTTCTTGCCTCCTGCACCTTGGCTTGAATTTGCCTAAATAACCTCTTGGACTCTTGCAGTTTTTTGGTCTGGGTCCTGAATTAGCTCTCTGATGAAAGCTTATCTTTACCCCTTGGCTTCTTTTATTTCTCTGCTTCTATCCTTGGCCACTAGGCCTCTTCTCATGGATCTCTCCCTTCTTCCCAGTAAGTCTTTTCCTCACTGGTCCTACCTACACTCATGGACTTGAGTATCTTCTGTGTCATTATATGCAGCCTAATCGTTTCCTTGAAAATTTTGTCCTTATCAGACATACCACTTGGGCATGGAACCATTACTTCAAATAGCTCTTGCCTATTAGGACACTAGGCATCATTCTCTCTCTAATCCAGTGCTTTCTCCTGAGGCATGGGTGAATAAGCAATGGATGGATGATGGATGGGTGGGTAGGTGGTTGGGTAGGTGGGTGGATGGTTGGATGGATGATGGATGGACAGGTAGGTGATTGTATAAGTGGGTGAATGGATAGATGGATGGATGATGGATGGATGGGTAAGTAGATAGATGAGTGGGTGGGTGGATAGATGGATGGATAGATGGACGGATAAATAAGTGGATGATGGATAAATAGAAATATCATGACTTCACCTTCTTTTCCACATCTTAAGTTGAGCACTTAACCATGCTGGAGGCTTCTGTTTCTATGATTCCACAGGGAACTGCTTTCTCAAGGTCAACAACATTCTGTACATTGCAAAATCCAATGTTTGCTTCTCTGGAATTATTTTATTTGAACTTTCAGTAGTCTTTGACACAGTTTACCATATATTTCCATGATTATTTCCAAATTTTTCTTCTCCTTTATTGGCCTCTTCTTCTTAGTCTATCTTGCTGGCTCTTTCTCATCTTCTCAAAGCTGATATTCGGGAAGATAGATTCCTGATTCCCTTTTTCTCTCTAGCAGTTTTCCCTCCCAGGTTACCTCATTCAGATGTATGGCTCTGAAAATTGTCATTCTGCAAGGGAATTGCTGTTGGAATTTCTAGTTATGACTTCTCTTATGAGCTCCAGGCTTGTGAATCTCTGCTGGGTTAATATATTGCACAGGTTTAGTTTGGACAAAAGAGGAACTCTCGAGCAAATAAATAAACGTAAATAAATAAAGAGAAGAGCAGTGCTTCTCTGGTTCTACTTACCCGTCTATCACTCTAGTCGTTCAAACTCCAAACTTACAGGCTAGTCTTAATTTCTCACTTCCCTTTATTCTCTATGACTGATCGATTACTCTTTCCTATTAATTTTACCACCTCTACCCACCTGGTCATGGAGAGTGATGGTTCTGTGAATAATGGGTCCAAATACATGAAAGGAGAGGAACCACACACAGCACAACACAAATCAACATCTCTGTTTTGCCAACTTGTTTGTCTGGGACATTTACTTCTCTCCTGTCTTCCATGATTCTTAGGCTTCCATGGTGGCTCATCTGATAAATAATCTGCCTGCAATGTGGGAGACCTGGATTCGATACCTGGGTTGAGAAGATCCCCTGGAGAAGGAAATTGCTACCCACTCCAGCATTCTGGCCTGGAGAATTCCATGGACTGTATAGTTCATGGGGTCGCAAAGAGTCAGATACGACTATTTAAAACTCATGGCAGACGTTTGGAGCTTCCTAAGGCCTGTAGTTCCTATCCCAGATTCTTCCTACTATACAATCTGCCATTCTTAAGCAGGTGTGGACCAGAGAGGATACAAGCTTTGGAATTACAGTTTTCCTGCAGGATTTGGGAAAATCAGCTGCTTGACCAACTCTTTCAGTCTCCTGTTAATGATCTGTGCTTGTATCCTATCCATGTGTTTTTAAGTCAAGCCCACATCTTACTTTGGAAGCAAACATGGTACAGCTAGGTAATAAGAAGATATTTGAGGCCACACAAGTAATGTGGGCTTCCCTGGTGGCTCAGAGGGTAAAGCGTCTGCCTACAATGCTTGAGACCCAGGTTCAATCCCTGGGTTGGGAAGATCCCCTGGAGAAGGCAATGGGCAACCCACTCCAGTACTCTTGCCTGGAAAACCCTATGGACTGAGAAGCCTGGTAGGCTACAGTCCATAGGGTTGCAAAGAGTTGGACACGACTGAGCGACTTCACTTTCCTTTTTAAGTAATGTGTAAACTCTTTTTATTAGGGTTTAATTGTAGTTTTTTTCTACCTAAACCAATGTTCTACCTAAAGTAACATTCCATACAAAATCTCTTCCTGCAAATTGACAAACACTTTTCAGGGACCACCGAAGCACAAGAGATGCACTTTCAGAAAAAAACGAGATGTTAGGAGAGAGTCTTTAGCAACTTTGCCCAGATGTGTTTTGCAATGAGCAGCAGGCTTTCCTTCATCATGCATTTTTAAAGGAAGTGGTTTTGTTCAAGTGATTTCAGAAAAGAAACACAAAACAAAAACCCTAAAACTCCTGCTCTAAATAATCACCAGCATTTTTTGTGGTAGAAAATGGAAACTAGAAATATTTTAATGAGTGTCTTTGAGTAATATTATCGGTTTCTTTGTGCCATGAATGTATATTAAAGATCCAAGATAGCATGTGCTATTATGGGAAACATATGAATTATTTATATGTAACTTAAAATAGATAATCTTCCCCTGCCCATAATCACCATTTACGATATATATATTTTTCCGTACATCTCTCATTTTAATGGGGGGATTATAAGGCTATAAACACCCACAGTTTTCTTTAATTACTATCCTATATTTTGAACGATCTCTTATTAAGAAAAAGCTTCTTTTTTTTGTCTGCTAAAATATTGATGACCATCGTTAAACCATTAAGTGCAGGAGTGGGGAATAATAGTAGGTGGCTAGTCTGGGTGAGGTGGGTTTTCTTTCTTTCTTGGAGTGTAATTGCTTTACAATGTTGTGTTAGTTTCTGCTATACAACTCTAATCAGCCATGTGTATACATATAGCCCCTCCTTCTTGAGCTTCCCTCCTGCCCCCTACCCCAATCCTACCCCTCTAGGTCATCACAGAGCACCCAGCTGGCCTCTCTGTGTTAAACAGCAGCTTCCCACTAGCTATCTGTGATGTCAATGCTACTCTCAATTTGTCCCATCCTCTCCTTCTTCCCCAAGTGGGTTTTAGCATTCCATTTCCTTTTTGCTTTCCTAATTGCAATTTTTTTTTTAGTTTTGTTTAAGTGAACATTGGGCAGTGAGCATGCTGAGACGTTCAGTTTGGATGGTGAACTTCAAGCCTTCTGTGTGGTGGGCTATCTTTTCCTAACCTAGTTAAAGGCTGGGAGAGACCCTGGGGAAGTGCTCTGGCCACAGAGGCTTGGGCTGTGTGTGTCCCTCACAAGCAAACCTCATGGTCAATACTGGAGAGGAACAGGAGGGGCCAGGAACTTGATGGCTGTGAAAGTAGAGGTCTGTTTAATGTTTCAAGGGAATTCTGCCTGGGAAACTGTGCATGTGTGTGTGCCTAGTTGTGTCTGACCCTGTGACCCCTATGGATGGGGGTCTGTGGTCTGCAAGGCTCCTCTGTCTATGGGATTATACAGGCGAGAATACTGGAGTGGGTTGCCATGCCCTCTTCCAAGGGATCATCCTGACCCAGGGATTGAACCTGTGCCTCCTGCATTGGCAGGTGGATTCTTTACCACTGAGCCATTGGGGAAGCCCAGGAAACCAGATGCAGCTAAATGAATCCCCAAGAACCACAGCAGAGGTTGGAAACTGTTCTTGCCAGTGGCAGAGTTGTTTTACTTCTTTCTCAACTCCCAAGGTTTAGAAAAGAGCCAACAGTTGGCAGAAGCCTCCTGTCAACTGTCCATGGACAGACAAGTGATGGACAAGGAAGTGGCAGGTGGGGAGCAGTGGTGATTGGAAAACAGCTACTGCAACAAATTATTGTCTCCACATCCTCAAACTTGGAGTTGGGAGGGACTGATGATGTAAGAGGTGATGGTCAGCTGGGGGTCCACCTGGACAGGAGCCTGAGGCAGGCTTCCTGCTTGGACCAGCCTCTTTGCCCATGGGGCCAGCTGATGGCTTTCAGAGGATTTAGAGAAGAAAGTATCTGTTCTTTATCTATTTACCTTAATTAACGATCTGTTTTCACTGTTTGGGATTCTAATATTAGTATGTTTGCTCCTTTTGACAATGACGTTCAGAGCCAATAGTTTTATGGACAAAATATCTCTAATAGAAATAAGAACCAACAAAATGGGCTTCCAAGTGGTGCTAGTGGTAAAGAATCTGTCTGCCAATGCAGGAAACGTAAGGGATGTGAGTTTGATCCCGGGGTCAGGAAGATCCCCTGGAGAAGGGCATGGCAACCCACTCCAATATTCTTGCCTGGAGAATCCCTTGGACAGAGGAGCTTGGCAGGCTACAGTCCATAGGGTGGCAAAGAGTTGGACGCGACTAAAACAACTTAGCATGAAAGCAAGTTTCTATCAAATCACTCTGTGATGTTGAAGTCTAATGCATTGCTGGCTAACCTGTGTCCAGTCTCTGTGGTGTGGACCTGAAACAAGGTCGAAAGAGTCTCTAATTCATGGTGGACTCACCAAGAAGCCCTTGTTTCCTTTTTCTCTCCTTATCAAAAAATTTTTTAATAGAATTACGTTCTATATACTCCAGTTATACATTCTTTTTTTTCTTTCAGTTTTACTTAAAATCTACTGTTTCTGATAGAGTTTCTTGAGATTTTAGGGAGGCAGGTTGGTGAGAATAGAATTTTTTTTTATAAATGTTATAAAATGTGTAGAATTTAGTTCATTGCCATCAGTAAGAATGTCCTTATATAGACACAGCCTCAAGACATAAGCAGACCATTCAAAAGTAGGGAAATACATTTTTTTTTTGGTCATTAGCTTAGCTTTAATGTTCTCCCAGCCATACTGCTATTAAAATAGTGATACTTAGTAATGCCAGAAACTTCTTTCTAAATCTCATGGACTGTCCTCCAGAGGAGATGGAACAATGAATCTGTAATGAATGAAAAGTGCTCTGACAAGTCAAAGGCTCATCCACTTGGGAAAGAAAAAAGAATTAGAAAAGCTAATTCTGGAATCAAAATTATTCTCCTTCAAAAATATGTACTGAATTTAGTTCTATGATTATTTAGACCCAGTTCTGCCAACTCTTGAGAGTTCCTTGGAAAGCAAGGAGATCAAACCAGTCAATCCTAAATGAAATAAACCTTGAATACTCTTTGGAAGGTCTGAAGCTGAATCTGAAGCTCCAATACTTTGGCCACCTGATGTGAACAGCTGACTCATTGGAAAAGACCCTGATGCTGGGAAAGATTGAAGGCAGAAGGAGAAGAGGGCAACAGAAGATGAGATGGTTGGGTGGCACCACCAATTCAATGGACATGAACTTGGACAAACTCTGGGAGATGGTGAGGGACAGGGGAGTGTAGTGTCTTGCAGTCCATGGGGTCACTAAGAGTTGGACATGACTTGGCAACTGAACAACAGCAACAACACCTCACAGCTGCCTTTGACAAGTTCTAGATTAATGCTGGGTGGCCACTGCCATGATATAGATCCACTGCTTGGGTGGTTCCATCTTCTCCCCACTTAAAGCATCACCCACAAAAGTATAAGACCAACCTGTGGAGGCAAGTGAGACATGAGATGATTAGAATGTAGAATCATAACAGTATTAGTAGCAGAGCATGCAGAAATGTGTGCTAAGTTGCTTCAGTGGTGTCCAACACTTTGTGACCCCATGGACTGTAGCCTGCCAGGTTCTTCTGTCCATGGGATTCTCCAGGCAAGAATACTGAGTGAATTGGATGCCCTACTCCAGGGAGTCTTCCCAACCCTGGGGTTGGACTTGCATCTCGTATGCCTCCTGCATTGGCAGGCAGGTTCTTTACCACTAACCCTGTAGTTTAGTCACTCAGTCATGTCCGACTCCTTGCGACCCCATGGACTGCAGCATGCCAGGCTTCCCTGCCCCTCACCATCTCCCAGAGCTTGCTCAAACTCAAGCCTATCGAGTCAGTGATGCCATCCAGCCATCTCATCCTCTGTCGTCCCCTTCTCCTCCTGCCCCCAATCCCTCCCAGCATCAGTCTTTTCTGATGAGTCAGCACTTTGCATCAGGTGGCCAAGGTATTATAGCTTCAGCTTCAGTATCAGTCCTTCCAACGAATATTCAGGACTAATTTCCTTTAGGATGGATTTGTTGGATCTCCTTGCAGTCCAAGGGACTCTCAAGAGTCTTCTCTAACACCACAGTTCAAAAGCATCAATTCTTCGGCACTCAGCTTTCTTTATGGTCCAACTCTCATATCCATACAGGACTACTGGAAAAACCATAGCTTTGACTAAATGCACCATTTTCAGCAAAGTAATGTCTAGTCCAGTAATCTCATGTAACTCATTTTGAGCTTGAGATTAACACATGAAGCTGAGAGACTGGACCATAGTCTCGTTGAAAGTTGTTACAGTAGGCAGCTCCACCCACTTCCTTTTCCTGCTCCTTTTAGACACAATTGCCTTTGCTTTTTCTCCCCAGTCATTCAGTATTTATTCAAATTTCAAGCTTGATATCTACTGACTTGTATGCACATAATAAGCCTTAGCACGGTAACAGAGTGGAAGTCACCTCCTTATTCTAAGTTTCACATGACACTCATTTCCACAGAAAAGATCTTCAACACCTTGAAATTCATCTGATATGACTATCCCACAATAGGAGAGATGGATGTGTATATATATGAATGTTTCAAGAATCTTCATGCAGTGTCTACTGTGATAGCTGTTGCAAACAAAAGCAGTGTGTGTGTGTGTTTGGTGGGGCTTCACTTTGGGAAGGTGAGATAGTTCTGGGGATGAATGGTGCTGATGGTTCCACCACAAGTGAATGTATTTAACAGTACTGAACTGAAAATATTAAAAATCACTATTAAGAATCATTAAAATGATAAATTTTACAAGATGCATATTTTACCAAAACAAAAATGTAAGAAAAATGGACTAGTGTATTTTGGCTTTCAATTACCTTTTGAAACTGGGCAATCTGTAGCATATACATATATATTTTTGTAAATTGGTATATATCTCTTCAGCATTTTTTTTCCCACAAAACCGTATTTATGCTTTCATTCTGCATTGAATGACCATCCAAGATTTATTACAGGCTCCAGTAGACAGTGCAGTATAAAAAGTACAGTCCTTACCTCTTGCTAAGGACATTTTTTAGATACAGTGTCTTTTTAGACATGAGACTGCCTGCACACCAGAGATTCCTGGGACCCATTCTGGGTTCCCAAAGAACCTGGGCAGAAACCATGGAAGTCTGAACCATCCATGGCAGCAGCTTCAAACTCCAAACTTATATGAAACACTCCTGCAAACACTGACTTCTCCATGAGATAGCATGCCAATTACAGCATAAGACTAGTGTTTTCACTCATTTAACAATTGGATTAAAGCCAAGATCCCTAAATATACGCCAGCTTTCTGCCTTTGATTTCATATGCCTTGAGCATGTTCCAAGAACCTCTGAGGTCAGTGCATCTCAGTTCATGAAGGGGAGCCCTGAGTGGATTCTGAGGGTCTAGATTCTAGAACATCCACTTTCAGTTGTAGGGAACCTAACATCAACGACAGAAAACTCCTGGGGGCAGGCCTCCCTCTGCAGCTATCTTTATACGAATACCCTTAATGATACATTAAAACTGTGACAGAAAAGAGGAGCAAAACAGTGATTATGCCTTCTAAAATTGGATTTGTATTTCCAGACCTCTGTTGCTATGGCAACAAAAGCAGCATCCTTGCAACACATCAAGAAACATCTTTCATTCATAGAGTGCTTACGTTTCAGGGCTATGAGCAGAGATTAAATGAGTCTGAGTATGTAGAACACTTAGCACGGGGCCCAGCACAAAGAAAATACATCATAAATGCTAATACTATTAACATGAAAATCTCCTTAATTCACCCCGGATTTACTGAACACTTCTGTGTGCTTCGGGTAGTTTAGACAATGTGAACATAAAAGGCTAAACTATAGAATATAGATGTTGGAACTTGTTGTCTTTGGTTAGATATCAGATTCAGAGCCTGAAAAGTAGGACAGCAAAATAAGACAGGATAACACAAAATGAGGAAGTTGCCAGGAGGTGGTGGAGGTTTTAATGACCAAATAGTCACTATTTCCTGAGGAGTATGCTGTTTCTGATGCCATGCTGAGCTCGTGTGCCTGATTTTGTTGATCTTCTGTAAAGCTCCTTTACCCAGAGGGAGACTCAGTTTGTGAAGGGGAGCCCTATGTGGACTGAATAGAGAGATTTGGGTGCATCACTGACACTAAGTCAGTTACTCCTGGACTGTATTTCCTGGTGCCCACGCTCCCTCGCTTTCACTCTGGTTCTGGGGGGCCCTGGGTGGGGACCTTCTCACCCCAGCTCAAAGCCTTTGACTAATGATACTGTGATGACACAATTCACAACAAGAGGTACATACTTGGTATGTATGGAGGGTTCCATACTTTGACCACCCGATTCGAAGAGCTGAATCATTAGAAAAGACCCCAATGTTGGGAAAGATTGAGGGCAGGAGGAAGAGGGGATGGAAGAGGACGAGACGGTTGGATGGCATCACTGACTCCATGGACATGAGTTTGAGCAAGCTCCAGGAGTTGGTGGTGGACAGGGAAGCCTGGGGCGCTGCAGCCCATGGGGTTGCAAAGAGTCGGACATGACTGAGTGACTGAACAACAACGTAGGGGTCCATTGGCACAGAGTCCCTAAAGCCCTTGGGAGACCCTAAGGGATGTGAGCAACAAATGTGTACATTAATGTGTTACTCAGGTGACTTTTGGGAAGCCCTTAGGTCCCCTAAGTATGACGGCTGGTCCTTATGGGAACCAACCGCTTTCTGAAAGGGCTAGAACTTTCAGGTGGATCCCTGCCCGCCAGGCAGAGGAGAGGGGCTGGGACTGAGTTCACTCGTCTATGGCCAGAGCCTTCATCTACCACCCTAAGGGGTTATGCTGAAGTTTCTGGAGGATGCCCTCGTTCCATGATTCCCCTCCTTGAACAAGTATCAATTTTCCATTTCCATCCAAAAGTATTACATTCAGCTTCAAATTCTATTTTATCCATTTATTGGATGACTAAACTTTCCTGAGTCTCAGTTGGCAGAAATGTGGAGATAATAGCACCCGATTTTCAGCGAGGATTAGGAGATGTGAGATATAAAATTCCTATCTAAGTGTCTGACTTTACACGCAGTCTGCCTTATACATAATGACTCTGCTGCCTGTGGCTTTGGTTATGACGCCACTGCAGTGACAAGAGCACGCTGGTCCCACCTCCATCACCCACATGGCTGCTTCCTGGGGGAGAGATGGCTCCATTTGCTGAGAAGCATTTCTTCAGCATATGCATGTATTCTGAGCACTTTACTTCAGTGATCTCATTTACTCTCCAACATAAACCACGACGACAGCCCTGGGATAAATACTGTTATCTCTCTTCTTACACAAGGTCCCCCAGTCAGGAGTCCAGGAGCAGATGTGAAAGCAGGGTTAGCCTTGCTCCAGGGCACGTGTTTTCAGTCATGACCTTGGCCTTGCCTCTCAGAGAATTGTATGTTTATTTTTACGTAATTGTTTCTGTTTTATTTGACCCCAATGTGTAGGTCTCTCATGATGCGTTTAAATTCTAAATCGGTCCTTCTATTTGTGTACCTAATATCGCTACTTTCCTGAAATCATTAGCAAAATCAAATCCACATGCCGTTCAGTGTTTATAGTAACTGGTAATTAAAGGTTGAAAAAAAACTTACTGAGACAAAAATAACCACCCCTTTATTTCCCAGACTTGACGTCCCAGATGATTCAATAATATTTGAAAATAAAGATTCACTGACATTCTCTATAATTTTTGTTCAATTCCACAAGGTATCCTTTAAAAATGAATGCAGTGATGGCACTTCCCAGGTGGTCCAGCGACTAAGACTTTGCCTCCCAGTGCAAAGGGCGCAGGTTCGATCCCTGGTCAGGGAGTTAAGATCCCACATGCCTTGGGGCCCCAAAACCGAGACATAAAACAGAAACAATACTGTAACAAATTCAATAAAGACTTAAAAAATGGTCCACATCAAAAAATCTTAAAAAAAAAAGAATGCAAGAAAATCATTATAAAATGAAATCTGAGTCTCAGATCCCAGGTGTTTCATAGTCCTTGCTCCTCCGCAGACTCTTCTGTGGGGGTGTCATTCCCCCTTCCATACCCCCGAAGGGCTGCAGGGTGTGGAGCTGAGGGCTCTGAAATTCTTTTTCCTGAGGCCAGATACAGATATCCCTGCCCCCTTGGTGGGGCCACTGCCGGCTGACCTCCACCCCAGAGCCCCTTGGGGTCAGGCTGCAGCCTGGTGGACACGAGAGGGGCTGTGCTCTGTTACCTCCGTCCCCGTCCCTCCCATCCAAGCCCCCTTCTGCCATAGGTTGCCAATGACTTGGTGTTTAGGATATACCAAATGCATTCTGTATTGTCAGATTTTGGTCATTCTAATAAGAATGTGATATAAATTTTAATATAATCCAAATGATCATCAATTCCCCAGTCTGAGACATCATTCTTACTTGACGTCCAGATAAGACGGCCCTTGACTCCATCTCAGGATTTGCAAGAAATTCACCATCTTTACTAATTAAAGCTGAATACAGGCATTGACATGTTTAAAAATCTTGTTGCCCTCTGTAGTGGGTGCTGGCTGTTTCTCTTGCTGTCTCTCTCTCTCTAGAACTTTCTCCCACCTCTTCCCCTCTAAGCTTCCAAACTCCTCCCCCTAGAAACCAGCGAATAAACTGCGCACAAGCAGCCCACCCCCCAGCCTCTCTTCCTCTCTCTCTCCCACTGGACTGACCTTTGCCTGGGGCGGCAGGTGAAGACACCTGTGAGGAAGGAGGTTACTCCATAGGTTACAAGGAAAGCTCAGCAGAGGGTCGTGGGGACGCCCTGGAGACCAGGTCACAGCCGGATGGCCACAGGTCTCCTGCCCTCGCTGAGGAAGTGCCCACAGGTCCCAGGGGAAGCTGTGACCTCAGTCTTCCCACCGCCTGGACTAGGCTTCCTGGCCTCTCTCCCCTCCAATCCTTGCTCTGCTAAGGATGGGTGGTCTTCCATGGTTTTGATGCCTGCAGGGCTCCTGTGCTTGGAGCCCTGCAGCCAATCAGTCTGACCCCAGAGGAAAAGGTGAGCACGTTTCTGTAAATAAGAGACCAATCACAGGAGTGACCAGCTGAAAAGTGGGGCTGAGGCCCCAAGGGCCGCCAGCCTCTCAGGTGGTCCTGCACCCTCTCTAGGCCGGCAGGTGGTTCCCTGTCTTGAGAGCCCTGGCCGAGCTGGCTTCACACCCCCATCCCTGTCTCTCACACGGGGCCTCCAGGCTTGTTCTCAGGGCTGTGTGTCACAGGGCCTGCTGTAAACTGTTGTATCCCCACACGGTTCAGTTGTAGACTCCTAATCCCAGTGGGATGGTGTCAGGAGTGGAGCCTCTGGTCACGAAACCATGAAGGTGGAGCCCCCAGGATGGATCAGCGTCCTGATAGAAGAGATCTAGAGAGCCCTCAGCCCCTTCCTCCAGGCGGGGACAGATGGAAGAAGACGCCATCCTCACCAGATGCTGAATCTGCCTGCAACTTGACCTTCGACAGCCAGTCTCCAGAGTTGGAAGAAATGCAGGTCTGCTGTTCAACTGCTCAGTCTGTGGCATATTACCATAACAGCCCAGAGGGACTAAGACATGCCCCCAGCAGTAGAGACACTGGTTACGATGTGCGTTTCAGTGAACGGAGCACAGGTCCCCACCCTCGCAGGAGGAAGACAGGACATTCCGGCCGAGGCACCCAGGTGGCTCCCTCAGCACCGGGAGTTGTTGGCACCGAGCCACTTCCTCCATGTTCACACTACTGAGGAGACAGTGGAATGAAGAATCCCCCCATGTTGTTCAGCTTTCTCTGCAAGGTGGCTTCTTGGTGGCTGCTTGGAGCCAAACCCAGGGTTGCTAGGACTCCCTCCTCTGCGAAGCCATCCTGCTCGAGCCCCCTTGTCGCTCATAGTCCCGGCACCTTGAGCAAAGCTGCCGGGAGCTCTCTTGCCTCCTAAGTTTATTCTGTCCTTCTTTCAAGGGATAGAGAATTTCAGCTTCTAACCCCCAATCCCACATAGGCCACAGGAACCAGAAAAGTAAGAGAACAAGCAGAGTAAAGTGAAGGAAAATAAACAATCCAGTTACCACTTCTGCTTAGTTATTTTCAGAAAGCATTGGAAGATAATACCTCTGTGGATAATCAAGAGCCAATTTATAATCATAACACCTGCTTAAGCAAATTAAAGTAAGTGCGTAAAGTATGGCAATCAAGAAAAAAATGTATCTGGGGAATGATCATTGATGGATGCTTTTAGAAGAAACGTCATTATGATGGGAGCGTTTCTGAATTTTGGCTGGTGTCGCATCATCACGGTCTTTGATAGTCAGATGAGTTTGTCTTCAGAACCACAGAGACTTTCCCTCCACCCTGTTAGGTTCTGTACCTGGGCCTGAAAATTAAACTGAGTAAAGGACAGATTAATAGGAGAAGAACATTCACATTTTATTCAATGTTAATTTTCTGTATGTATACAGAGTCCTTCCTACGGAAGAAATAAAAACTCAGAGAAGCAGATAAGCATGACAAATTAGATACCATTTTAACAAAGAATGATAAATTTTAGAGATTGAAGGGACAAAGGAAAAAAGTTTGGACTGGAGGTGGTAAATTGTGGGTCAGGGACTAGGAGATATGCGGACCCGGGTCTAACCGATGATTAGGGCTATTTAGCAGGTTGTTTGTATAGGTTCATTCTGACAACAGTAAGAGTCTTCTGTCCTCCTGGTCCAGGGAGGATATCCTTCTCATGGAATTTGGCTTTTGGATGGTAAATGGGAGATTAGAAAACCCTTCCTGTATGTGCAAATACCCTCAGTTCCAAATAACTAGTGTGCCCACTCTACATATTTTGGGGTGGAACCTCTTCACCCCTGAATCATCACCCCATAACTATAAATCAGTAGGGAGCCTTGAATTTATCAGGGAAGTGCAATTTTCAGAAAGTGACTCATTGCCAATCTGGGTGACAGGTTCAGTTTCCCAGCTCTGCCTCCATAAAAAGCCTGTAAAAGCCCCAAAGAATGGGGTTTCAAGAGCTTTGAGACTGGTGAACATGTGAAGATTTGGGAAGAGTGGGATCTGGAGAGGGCACAGACACTCTCATCCTTTCTATACCCCCTGCCTTGTGTCTCCTCGATCTAGGGGTTCCTAAGTTACTGTCTTTCAGACACTCTATTGGAAAAAAGTAAAAGTATTGAGTATCACAAGATACCCTTAGGAAAACTGGAAAGACTTTCCAAGCCCGTGAAGTCACGTGGTTGCAATGTGAGTGTGTGTTTTCTTTGCGGAGAACTTAACCCTGTAAGTGAAGCTATTAGGATGGAGATGGTGAGGATGGTGGGGAGGCCTGTGTCAGTGCGGCTTCCTGGTTTGCAGAAGGTAGTCTGAGAAACCAGAGCGTTGCAGAATTTTAGGAGTGGCCATGAGCGAAACTCTCCTGAGATCAGATCTGAGACTGGAATGGCATGCCAACCAGGTTTCCCTGAGCAGTGCTGGGTCCTGAGTTCAAATGGCAGGAAGACTGAAGGCTGACTTCACACCAGCAGGGAGCTTGGCAGGTTCCTTTGGGGATGAGACCAGTGGGAACAGGGTGAAGATGTCGGGTGGAGATCTGGGTTAGAGATAAAAGTGCATTGCGAGACACTAAGTCAGTCTTTAGGGAGCTGTATTCCCTTATCCGGAGCAGCCTATCCTGGCACTCCCCCCAGCCCCCCATTTTCTGAAACCCCCTGGCACTTTCTGTATGTATTGCTGTTTTGAGCACTCAATCATAGATTAGGTTTTATCTGACACATGTGTATTTTAGTGTCTGTCTTCTACCATCACATAAAATCATTTGGCATGCCTGGAGAGTAATTTTTTTTTTTTGAACCTAATCATCTATTCCATTCTCTGTGAAGTAAGCAGAGCAGGTATTTTGACTCCAACTTTCAGATAAAAATATGCATATTGGATGGAAGCAGGTGGTGATAAACAGGGTGGGGCCTCTAGCAGGCCCTGCCCATTGGAACTCAACACTGAATCCAGATAAATGTGCAGTAAACACTCACGACAGAATAAATGGGTCGATAAGATAAGGCTCTTTCTTAAGGCAGATTTTATGAATGAAGATGTTAGTTTTTTGTTAACCTGATTGGTCTGTAATATTTCATTTGTGATGTGAGAACCAAAATTTCTAAAATCATGCATATTTTCTCAAGGATACCTGTCACTTCTTTCCCAATTTTTAGCTCTCTTTAAAGTTCAGAAGATGGTAGTTAAATATATATACACATATAACATAGAGAATAAAAATAAGAACTTCATCTGGTCCTATGAAATTAGAACTGGAAACATTCTGTCGAGTTGATATCGTTGCCAATGAATTATAGCTCCTGGTGGAATTTTAAAAAAATCACTTCACCAGCACAATTAATTCTAAATGTCTCGGTCGATGTGCTTGTCCCTCTTCCTAGGAGAGATATTTGTTTAAGGTAAAGGCGCTCACCTGAGTTCTTGGGAAGAGGATATGAATGTCCCTTTCAAATGTGATTGTTGTGCTTCCAGGCACTTACTCTCCAGTCCCACAGGCATTTCTTCCCTAGTCAGTATTGTCATTTTTACTTCTTTACCTCTCTTTGCCCATCACCGTCAATGTTCCTTTCTTGACTCTCAACTCTTATCTCATGCAGCTTTGAGCCCAAAGAGCCATGTGCTGATGTGTGTGGTCGTCCTGCACCAAGGGCTCAGTGCAGAAGCAGAAGCCATGGCTCCATCCTCTGGGGGATTTGGTCCACGGAGGGAAGCACAGTTTAGGGGGCTTCCACACTGACCAGTCTGCTCAGAGGGGGGCCTCTCATTTGGGGAGGGGTGATGGATGGGGGTAGCAAACCTCAGGGCAGGGCTGGGATGGGGGGCCTGAGATGGAGCCGACAGGATGGAATCAGTGTGGTCCAGCCTCACACCCTGACTTAGACTATCCCACAAAACTACTGTCATCACAACAGCATGGTACTGGCATGAAACAGACATATAGATAAGTGGAACAGGAAAGAAAGCCCAGAAATAAACCCATTAATTGGTGGTCCTTTAATTAATTGATGACAAGAAGGCAAGAATATACAATGGAGAGAAGACAGAGAAGCAGCGCTTGGAAAACTCAACAACGAATTGTCAAAGAATGAAATTAGAATGCTGTCTGAAACCATACACAGCTATAAACTCAAAATGGATTAAAGACAAATGTAAGACTGGAAACCACGAAACTCCTAGAGGAAAACGTAGGTGGAACACCATGACAGAAATTGATTCTGTCTCCTCAGGCAAAGGAAAGAAAAGCAAAAATACACAAATGGGACCTAATTAAACTTAAAAATACTTGCTCGGCAAAGAAAACCATTGACAAAATTAAAAGACAAGCTACCGAATAGTGTTACATTTATTGGGTAGATCAGTATAAACTCGGTCTACAGTGCTCTTCACATTCTTTTCTACAATTTATTTTTCCAAAGCTTTCATTAAAAAGTCCTTCTTCCTTTATTGAAAGCCCTACATTCATTCCCAAGTGAAAGTCATAAAAAATACTGGATTATATTGTTAGAACCCATGCATGACTGTCATTTTGATAAAAGTAGGAACTAAAATAACAACTAAAGAAGAATCATTTTTGCTTTGGCTATTCCAAAAGCGAGCCATAATTACTGCTATGGATGAGAGCCATAAGCTGTGCACTGGGGATTCGGTGAACTTGATGAAAATGGCCCTTGTCCACATGGTGCCTTGGACCAGTGAGACACAGACTTTCTACAGAGATCGCACAGTGATGTGAGGAAAGGATGCTGTGCCCGCAGTCATTGCCATCAGATACTCCTGCTGTCAGATGGCTCCATGAACTTGTTGCTGCTTTAATACCACAGTAGATATTTTTAGGGATGAAAGTGGGCTTCCCTGGTGGCTCAGATGGTAAAGAACTTGCCTGGAATGCAGGAGACTTGGGTTTGATCCCTGGATCAGGAAGATCCCCTGGAGAATTCCCTCTCCAGTATTCTTGTCTGGAGAATCCCATGGACAGAGGAACCTGGCGGGCTACAGTCCAAAGGGTTGCAAAGAGTCAGACATGACTGAGTGATTCACACACACACACACACACACAGGGATGAAAATAAACAGAAATCTATTATGGAATCATCTTTTCTTACAAGTGACAAAATGGAGAAATACCTTGAGACCAATGAAATTCAAGTTGTGAATGAAAGCTGAAGTACACGTCCACAGACACACAGACACACACACTCATCACTCAATTAATCTTGATAGAAAGAAGGAACCTAAACCCCTCTAGCCCAGCAGATGGGATGTAAACTGAGGCAATTAGAAGAATTAGCAAGGCATCACAAATTCAAGACCAGCATCAATTCCTCCATACAGTCATGCCCACAATTCTCTGTGATAAGGATTCCTCTCACTGATTCAGGGAATGGAAGTGATGGATAAAAACCCTAACAAAGCAGAAAAGAGTTCTGCTTGGGGGCTCAGCAAATTACAGCTTCTGAGGGTGATATCCAGAGAAGAATCTGTCCCAGATCTTCAGGAAGGGGCTTTGAATAATGGGTGCAACCATTCTTTGAAAGTTAAAAATAAGTGTGATGCAGATAGGGGAAGGTGGGACTTAACATACCTTCTCCAGTAGGACTGGAAGGTCAGAAGGAATCCCTCACTTCACAGGAGTGACGACTGATTGTGTAAGATACAGATCTTGACTAATGTGAGTGCTGGTTGAAGAGAATTATTTAAATCTGCAGGTCACGAAGCAACAGTTAGAACTGGACATGGAACAACAGACTAGTTCCAAATAGGGAAAGGAGTACGTCAAGGCTGTATATTGTCACCCTGCTTATTTAACTTCTATGCAGAGTACATCATGAGAAACGCTGGGCTGGAAGAAACGCAAGCTGGAATCAAGATTGCCAGGAGAAATATCAATAACCTCAGATATGCAGATGACACCACCCTTATGGCAGAAAGTGAAGAGGAACTAAAAAGCCTCTTGCTGAAAGTGAAAGTGGAGAGTGGAAAAGTTGGCTTAAAGCTCAACATTCAGAAAACGAAGATCATGCATCCGGTCCCATGACTTCATGGGAAATAGATGGGGAAACAGTGGAAACAGTGTCAGACTTCATTTTTTTGGGCTCCAAAATCACTGCGGATGGTGACTGCAGCAATGAAATTAAAAGATGCTTACTCCTTGGAAGGAAAGTTATGACCAACCGAGCAGAGACATTACTTTGCCAACAAAGGTCCATCTAGTCAAGGCTATGGTTTTTCCTGTGGTCATGTATGGATGTGAGAGTTGGACTGTGAAGAAGGCTGAGCGCCGAAGAATTGATGCTTTTGAACTGTGGTGTTGGAGAAGACTCTTGGACTGCAAGGAGATCCAACCAGTCCATTCTAAAGGAGATCAGCCCTGGGATTTCTTTGGAAGGAATGATGCTAAAGCTGGAACTCCAGTACTTTGGCTGCCTCATGCGAAGAGTTGACTCATTGGAAAAGACTCTGATGCTGGGAGGGATTGGGGGCAGGAGGAGAAGGGGACGACAGAGGATGAGATGGCTGGATGGCATCACTGACTCAATGGACATGAGTCTGAGTGAACTCCAGGAGTTGGTGATGGACAGGGAGGCCTGGCGTGCTGTGATTCATGGGGTCGCAAAGAGTCGGACACAACTGAGCGACTGAACTGAACTGAACTGAACAGGTGGGATTCACCATAGATCCTGCCCCAACTCAAAGATCCCAGAATCTTTAGTATGACTTTTGTGATCTGGAACTTACCCCCAGGGGCTCAGAAAGTACTATCTCTGAAATGCAAGCAAGCCAGCAAATCCCAGACTCCAACAGATCAATAAACCAATTAACCACGAGGAGTTGGGAGTGAGGTGAGGTCAGGATCTTCTGGATAGCAACCCACTCAGGTGTTCTGTCCTGTTCTCAGGGGAGGGGAGCTCTGACTGCATCCTGATGCCTTGCAGGGCTGCATCTTCACTTATCCTAAAACAGCACCACGTCTGTCATCTTGATAGAAGCAGGAGCTAAAATAACAAATGTAAGGGAGACAAGTTATACACACACACAAAAGTTGACCTTCTGCAAGAAGGAGGGAGAATGCAAAGCTGGACAGCACTGTGGTGGCCCCGAGGGCACAGGGGATCCAGGTGGTCAGTGTTGGGACAGGGGCATCCCAGGGAAACTTCATGATGGTGCAACTTCCTTTGCTAGGCCTGGGGAGGCAGTTGGGAGCCTCGTGCCACCCTTCACCTGTCGTCAATGAACTGAACGCTGACTTCTACTTAATTTCTAATTTTTTGAATATCAGTAGCCACATAGAGCTGGCCGCTGCTACCCTGGACAGCTGTGACACAGAAAAGTCTATTGCTAATCATTTATACATGATGTTCCAATCATCATTCATCATTGATCACTGCTGGTGCTGCACAGACCTGATGTCAGACACGTCTCTGCTCTGCCCAGTGAGCAAACCTTCTGAATACGAGGGGGCCAAACCTTCATGAAGTGTCTCTTGTCTCAGCCATCGTGGTCAATGTCTAGGACCTTGGGCTGCTGGTGATACACGTGTGTGTGGCTTGGTCTGGTTTACCTCTGGGCAGACTGGCAGGCAACAGAAAGAATGTTTGCAGAGCTCTCTTGACCAAAATTTAAGAAGAATGTGGAGGGAGCTGAAAAATGTGCCCACAGGTGTTAAGAGATCGTGAACTGTTTGCACGTGTTAGAGTGAGCCACAGCAATGGGTGTCACACCTCAAGCATTTCCTTACAGTCACTTTTGTATTTTCTATTTGTATAGTGCCAGTTATTTTTTCTCTTTCCTTTCTTTGTTCTTTTCTTTCTTTTCTCCCTCCCTCCTGCTCTTCCTCCATCCCTCTTTCTGTGTTGGCAGAAGGGATGTAGGTGTATCCTCTGGCATGGCACTCAGGTGTCACAGTAGTTACCTGCTGAGGGTGCTGGAGTCACAGCTGAACGTCTGTGACTGACTAGAGCATCTATTTTTGTTTTTGGGAAGCAGTAATGGGAACTGGCTCCCAGCGTAGCCTCTCTGGAGCAGTGGCTCAGCGCCTGCTCTTTGCACTCTGCTCTGCTCTTGGAAACCAGTCTCTGCAGTGAGAGATGGGGCATCTGATGGAGCAACAGGAACCTGCTCCAAGGGGCCAACGCTTGCGGGGTTTCCCCTCAGTTTCCCCGGCAGCTTCTGTTCATTCTGTCTTGAGCTGGCAGAGGCAGAAACTGCTTGGCAAAAAGCACGTTTTATGGCACATGTGAGGCTGGAAATGAGGCCTGACTCTGGCCCTTTCTGTCCACAGTGGGGCATCGCCAGGTCCACACCACTGGCCTGTTCCTAGTTCAGGTCATAGCAGGAGAGGCTGTTTGAGCAGCAGCTCTCTGGAGCCCCTGCTTCATCTTCAGCTCACCTTGCAGCTGTTTTCAGCCACCAGAGCCAAATTTATAGCCATGTGTGGATTTAGCAAATGTGGAAACAAAACGTTTCTTACAAGTAGGGAAGTGAGCCAGAGAAGTGATGGGGAAAATGGTTAAATGAGGCAATGGGTTGGGTCCAGGAGACCCAAGGGAGAACTAGGGGTGGTTCTGAGTCAGCTCAGGAGGAAGATGGGGAGAGACCACAACAGAACGCATGGCTGGCTACGTGATTTCATTTTCAGTGGTTTTGAAGAGAGGAAACTTCTATAGAGCAGACATTTGTTGAAAACAGTGTCAAAATTGGCAGAAATGGGATTTATCTCATTCAGAGAAAATCGACTCATCTAAAAATAACAAAAAAGAAAAAAAGAAAAGAAAAAGTTCATTCTGATTTTTCGGAAATTTTGACAAATATGGGTCTGTGCTGACTACTTAAAGATTTGTGTGGTATAGAAAATAATGCTATCCATTAAATTTGATAATTTCTTTAATGTGATGAAATATGTAACATATGAATAATCGATTAACCACTGTGCTCCAGCAGATCTATCTGTGTGTGTTTAACTTTAACATATAAATTAATATAGGCTTTGTGATTTTGTGTGGCCCAGTTCAGTTCAGTCGCTCAGTTGTGTCTGACTCTTTGTGACCCCATGAATCACAGCATGCCAGGCCTCCCTGTCCATCACCAACTCCTGGAGCCTACTCAAACTCATGTCCATTGAGTCAGTGATGCCATATAGCCATCTCATCCTCTATCGTCCCCTTCTCCTCCCACCTTCAATCTTTCCCAGCATCAGGGTCTTTCCCAATGAGTCGGGTCTTCGCATCAGGTGGCCAAAGTGTTGGAGTTCAGCTTAGTATCAGTCCTTCTAATGAATATTCAGGACTGATTTCCTTTAGGATGGACTGGTTGGATCTCCTTGCAGTCCAAGGGACTCTCAAGAATCTTCTCCAACACCACAGTTCAAAAGCATCAATTCTTTGATGCTTAGCTTTCTTTATAGTCCAACTCTCACATCCATACATGACTACTGGAAAAATCATAGCCTTGACTAGATGGACCTTTGTTGGCAAAGTAATGTCTCTGCTTTTGAATATGCTATCTAAGTTGGTCATAACTTTTCTTTCAAGGAGCAAGCATCTTTTAATTTCATGGCTGCAGTCACAACCTGCAGTGATTTCGGAGCCCCCCAAAATAAACTCTCTCATTGCTTCCATTGTTTCCCCATTTATTTGCTATGGAGTGATGGAACCAGATGCCATGATCTTGGTTTTCTAAATGTTGAGTTTTACGTTAACTTTTTCACTATCCTCTTTCACTTTCATCAAGAGGCTCTTTAGTTTTTCTTCCTTTTCTTTTAGTCTTTCTATTCTTTTAGCTTTCTGCCGTAAGTGTGGTGTCATCAGCATGCCTGAGTTTATTGATATTTCTCCCAGCAAACTTGATTCCAGCTTGTGTTTCATCCAGTCCAGCATTTCTCAAGATGTACTCTGCATAGAAGTTAAATAAACAGGGTGACAATATACAGCCTTGATGTACTGCTTTCCTGATTTAGAATCAGTCTGTTGTTCCATGTCTGGTTCTAACTATTATTTCTTGACCTGCATACAGATTTCTCAGGAGACAGGTCAGGTATTCCCATCTCTTTCAGAATTTTCCACAATTTGTCATGATCCACACAGTCAAAGGCTTTGGCATAGTCAATAAAGCAGAAGCAGATGTTTTTCTGGAACTCTCTTCCTTTTTTGATAATCCAGCGGATGTTGGCAATTTGATCTCTGGCTCCTCTGCCTTTTCTAAATCCAATTTGAACATCTGGAAGTTCATGATTCAGGAACTGTTGAAGCCTGACTTGGAGAATTTTGAGCATTACTTTGCTAGCATGTGAGATGAGTGCAATTGTGCGGTAGTTTGAGCATTCTTCGGCATTGCCTTTCTTTGGGCTTAGCTCAAAGTGAGCACACAGATATCAGTTACATGATTAAGTGTTCTAATTTGTTATAGTTACCACTTCAAAATAAACCGCTCATCTCAATTTCTAGTTCTCATAGGTATATGTCTTTCTTTGGAGTTTGTTTCTTAATTCATAAAAGTACAGTTTCTCTAATGTTTCAACACTTCCAAGGGCTGTTGTTATTATTTAGTCACTCAGTTGTGTCCAACTATTTGTGACCCCATGGACTGCAGCACGTCAGGCTTCTCTGTCCTTCACCAACTCCCAGAGTTTGCTCATGTCCATTGAGTCAGTGATGTTTCCAACCACCTCATCCTTTGTCGCCTCCTTCTTCTCCTGCCCTCAGTCTTTCCCAGCATCAGGGTAAGAGATCAAAATAAGATTCAATGAAGACCAGTGTGTTCATGATTTCTACAATCACTGACATCTTCCCCACAATAATTATGTGAGTACAGGAGTCAGGCATAATGATGCCTATTAGCCAGGGCAGGCAGAAAATGGTTTGGTGAGTCTCTAAAGCTGTGTAACTTACTTGTGGCAAAAGCACAGACCCACATAACCCATGTCTTCAGGTCGATAGCCCAGGGCTGATGCATATCAATAGTGGGAGTGGTCAGTGCCAGCAGACCTCTGCAGCTCAGACAGGAAGGTTAGCGCCTCATCTCACCCAATGCCCATGATCCCAGAGGAGAACTCAGCAGGGTCCACATCCTGAAGACTCACATTTCTCCAGGAGCAAAGAATCCTCCTGTCTGGTCCAAGTCTTTATTCTTAAAAATCACTATTCCATATTTAGTGTTATCTGAAGGCCTGGGTAGAATGATGGTGACAAGATTTTAGCAAAACAGACTCATCTCCTATTTTCTAAAACCCATGAAACGGCTCTGTCAATTCGGAGGGCTGGCATGTTACTGAAGCTGCACTTTTTATCAACCTGGGGCTAACGAGTGCATTTCATCTCATCAGCCTATGGCAGGAATCATGACTCATGTCAGTTCTGATCATTGTGCGTTTTGGTCTTAGATGAAAGGGTGCAATGAATTTCCCATCAGTGTTGCAGGAAGAGTGAAATTTACATTTTCCTGGCATATGTGACTTTCACAATCTTAATTTTTTTCTGAAGAAAATGGTTTCTCTTTTAGTAGGGCAGAATCTGATCCCGGTGCCATTGTCACTGTGTTTGTAGAGTGAGTGTCAAATCAGCTCAGAGTTGATATGTAGGTTTTTATACTTGGAACTGTCAGTAGGCATTGTAACTACTGCACACAACACACACACTCACACACACAAGTGCAGGGCCTTTTTAACTGAAGCAGAATGTGGTCTCTAGTGAGCAGGCAAAGGCTGTGTGTGTGTATGTGAGTGTGTGTGTGTCTGTGTATCAAGCTAGAGACTAGCAGTGAAATGAAGACAGATGAGTAGTTGGACATCTGTGCACATTTTCCAAATTCGAAGTAAATGAAGCTATGGAGAAAGGCATTGCAATGCCGGCTTTGAAGAAATCACGGACTTTATGGCAAATGAAAGGATCCTCAGTGCACAATGTTCTGCTTCCTTGCAGAAGGCAATGGGTCAGACCAAAGGATGGTTCACCGACTGGGGACACAGTGAATCCACACTTGGACCCGAAAGAAGCAGGGTCTGATGGGCAGCCTTCCAGGCCTTGGAGTGACCACAGTCCCCTGCCCCGGCTCCTCACATGTCACCTGAGGACAGGACCCAGAGGGCCCACTCTGTTGGACTGAAGGCCAGATTCACCCACAGACATGATTTTCTTGGAGTGGGGTAAAGAATTCTGAATCAATGGCTAAACACGGAGAAATCCCACGTGGGACTAGAAGGGGTGGCAGAGGGGCCTTTGGGAGCATTGGACTTTGGAGCTATTACCTGAGGCTGAGACCGCTGAGTGATGGTGGCCAGATACCATGTGGCAGCCACGCTGACGTGCCACATGAGTTAGCATCACCTGTCAGCTGCCCATTCATGTTTGCTCCCGTGGAACTATTTTCCTGATGTCTGTCTGTCCAAGCTGGGAAAATGAAATCTAGATTAAAAGATGTTTGAGATTTCTCGTACTAACTTACCTTGTCAGGCCTTGGAAGGCAATGGGGTTTGGGATAAGCACAGCAGTCTCCTGGGAAAAGCCAGGTCAACTCCAGTTCCCCCAAATTCCCCTTGGCCGCCTCATGGCCTTCACTTTGGGCTCCCTGGGCTCTGAGCACAGGGGTCTCCCTCTCTGTGCAGCTCCCCAGACCCGTCCAGGACTCCCACCTACAGGGCACAGTTACCAGCAACCTCATCTGACAGGAGCACGGCCTGCCTCCCACCTCAGGTCATGGACTGTTTAACTGTATGGACATGTTTTGTTAGCCATACCCTACTTATTTCCAGAATAAACTTGGTCTTTCGTTTCCTCTCACTTTTGGCCGATGTCACTTCTTAGAGCTTTGGAGCTCAACGATGTTATTGATAAATGACCCAAGATGTTGTGCTTGGTTATTTTTTGTTTATTTATTTTTAGACACTAGAATATCAGTCTTGTTTGGCAGTCCTGAAAATCACAGCCTTTGAATAGTTATTGGTTGGAATGAGACTTCGACTTTGGGGGAACTTGGTTGTGGATAAGTCCAAAGTCAGCTCTGCTGAGATTTTTTGTGATGAGACTGGACCTTGACTGTTTCTGCACCGCTTAGGTGGACATCAGGGGGGTGGAAGTCATTCACGAGACCATTGGATCGATTGAGCTCTACCTCACGGGGAGCATGCTCCCAGGCAGTGACCAAGCCAGAGGGGAGATGAAGAAATAGCCAGCGATGTCCACGGGGGCCTGTGGAGGAGGGTGCCTGCTGTGGTCCACCTCCCTGGGGTCCAGTTGCTCCCTGCGGGCACCCCTGACCTGACAGCCCCCACACCAGGGCTTAGTCAACATTCATCCCACTGGCTTGGCCAACTGCGGGGATGGGAACCACGTGGCTCTGTGATATTTAAAAATCAGTCACAAGTCTCTTGATTGAGGTGGTGTTTTCTATCTTCATCTCCAGACACGAGTGAAGTGGTCCACTAATAAACAGAGTCACAAGACAGTCATGTTTATTCGGCAAAGCTCCAAAAATAGTTGGAAGGAAATCTGAAGATAAATGGTAGAACTATATTCCTTTTTTTTTCTATTTGGAGTGCTTTGTTTTATGGAAATATGGATCAAACAGTGATTTCAGAATTGGGAAGATCTGATTGACATGTCAACTGTGGTATGGTGTGGTCTGTACAGAATGAGACGGCAAAGTGGTTTTTAGATCTACTTTCTTTGTTATTCTTCAAATGCTGGTTCAGTGATGGAAATCAAAGAATGATTTCATTTATTTTTAAGATACAAAGCATTTTTTTACATTTTATGTATATTTCTTGAAAAAAGAAAACAGTGTATATATCAGTAACTCTCAATCAGGGGATTTTGTCTGCCCTAACCCGGGAGATAATGACTAGAAATGTTTTCTGTTGTCGGAAGGTGGGGAGGGGAGGGATAGGGGTGGGGAGGGCTATGGGCATCTAGTGGGCAGAGCCTGGGGAGGTTGCTAAGGGTACTACAGTGTCAGGATGGTCCCCTCAGCAGATAATAACTCAGCACATAATAACATCACTGGCCCCAAGTGATGTCAAAGTGCTGAGGTGGAAAAACCCTGAGGTGTGTGTATTTGTATAAAATTACATGATTGTGTATGTATATGTACGTAGATATATATGTATCTATGAATATATATAAATATATGCATATACCTATAAGAGAGGATGGGGAGAGGCTGGGTATTACCTTTCAGTCATCTGTGGATCCACAGCAAGAGCTACATTTTATTTCCTGCATAACCAACATACTGCAATGTTCAAAAAAGCAGAAATTAAGACTAGAAGAAATACAAGATTTTTGTTTTTGGCTGAATAGCCATTGGATGAATCACAGTTTATGTACCCATTCACCTTCTGAAGGACGTCTTGGTTGATGTCATGTTTTGACAATAATGAATAAGCTAGCATTTTTTAATGACTTCCCTGGTTACTCAGACAGTGAAGAACCCGCCTGCCAATGCAGGAGACATGGTTTAATCCCTGGGTTGGGAAGATCCACTGGAGAAGGAACTGGCAACCTACTCCAACATTCTTGCCTGGAGAATCACATGGACAGAGGAGCCTGGCGGGCTACAGTCCATGGGGTTGCAAAATGGCAGACATTACTGTGTGACTGAGCACACGACCATGACAAATTTTACCTTCCCTAAAGATTCTCAGAGGGAAAGATATTTCTTTCTTTCCCAGAGTTAGTTTTTCAGATAGAATTTTGTTTCACCTTGATATTCCGAAATGATCACGGGTAAATCAAAGCATAAAAGTACTCAAGATGTCAAGTGAATATGTATATACTATCCCCAACCAACAAAATAAAACCCCTAAAATAGTCAAGTCAAGCTTTCCTGTTCTAAAAGGAAAGCTTCAGGGCATCCATTCCGTTATGAATTTTAGTTGACTTGACTCTAATGGACATTCTTCTGAATGAGGACATTGGCCAATGATGAGTCAGTGTTTCATGCAATTAATTGAAAGCTATGGAGCATAAAAACAATGTCTGGCAATCACTGTGCTGATCCAAACTCAGAACCATGCAGAGAGCCAGTCCCAGGAGCAGAAGTCAGCAGCCCCTCACGTTACTGCTCCCTAATCACAACTTAATTAGATCAGGGATAATCACCTCAATTTCTATTATTACCACTCAGGCCACCTTGGAATCTTGGATTCATAATGTGACCAGGGAATCTAGAGCTGGTCACTTTTTCCCAATTCTGAGGAGCAAGAGAAACCAGGCTTCGTCCAAGAGTCCAAGACAAAGACCACACAGATAGCTGTTTGCACAATAGAAGTTAATTGCATCACTCAATAATTAATATGCTTCATTAGGCGCCAGTCCCTGGAGTGTGGACTATCCATGTGTGGCTACTTTTAGAGGAAGAATGGGGCTTGTCCGGTTTCCCTGGCATGCTGTGTCCTTGTACCTTCCAGCCACCTCCTCAAGTCATTACTTGTGCACTTTTCTTGCTTTGTCTGCTCTACCACCAAGTCTCTCACTTCTTTTTTTTTTTTTTTTTAATTTTTATTGGAGTACAGTTAATTTACAATGTTGTGTTTCAGGTGTACAGCACAGCGACTCAGTTATACATATATGTGTACCTACTTTTCTCCCATGTAGGTTATTATTGAGTAGTGAGTGGACTTACCTGTTCTGTACAGTAGGTCCTTGTTGATTATCTATTTTATATATGAAGTGAAGTAAACGTGTTAGAGGCTCAGTTGTGTCCAACTCTTTCTGACGCCAGGACAGTAGCCAGTAAGGCTCCTCTGTCCATGTATTTCTCCGGGCAAGAATAGTGGAGTGGGTATCCATTCCCTTCTCCAGGGAATCTTCCCAACAAAGGGATTGAACCTGAGCCTTCTGCACTGCAAGCAGATTTTTACCATCTGAGCCACCAGGGAAGCCCCCATTTTGTATATACTAATGTGTATATGTCAACCCCAATCTCCCAATTTATCCCTCCCATTCCCTTACCCCCTGGTTACCATGAGTTTGTTTTCCATATTTGTGACTCTGTTTCTGTTTTGTAAATAAGTTCATCTCTGAAGCCCCTGCCATACGTCTGATGGGAATTTAAGAACTAGGAGCCAAATGAATATTAAAAGCTCATGTTTCTGAAGCAAGTCCTGTCCAGAGCTCTGCACCACCCTCTTTACATGAGGCCCATTGACCTGGCTGGTCCCTGACCCGCCCCCTGTGCCCACAGATGAGTTTACAGCTTGTGGGTCGGAGTCCATGGCCAGAAGCATGGGCCAATCACTCCCTGGTGTTGTCCAGTCACAGTCACATCAGGAGGCTGGGGTTGGTCATCCCTTCCGCGTGGCCCTTCTCCATCTAAGGTTAAAGGCTGCAGAGCCCAGAAACAGGGCATCCAAGAGCTGGGCTTCCTCCTTCCTTCTACTTCATAAAAGTGTCTAAAACACTTTCTCTAGGAAGCTGGGACCAGGGTGGGATGGCAGGAATTCTCAAGAGCAACCTGATGAGGGAAGTGCAGAATTCAGGGATCAGGAGAAGAAGCTGGGTGACTCGGGTTCAGGGAGAGAAACACTGCAATTAGATGTCAAAGTGTGGGGCCCCCATGGGCCAGTGGCCTGGGACCCCTGTACCCTTGGGGTCCTGGGTTCCCCGGGAACTGGAGAGCCCAACAGGAAAGTGCACTTCCCCGTAGGGACCTGGGTTTCTTGGGTGCATGGCATCTTCTTGCTCTGGATCTGAGACTTTATTTCAAAGGCAGCCCACTTGCTGTTTCTCAGGCAGGGCCTCCCCCAAGGCTGAGAAATATAGTAATTTTTACAAATATGTCAGCCACTTCAATGGAATGTTAACAGCCTGTGAGGGAGGTTTAAATGAAGAGGGAATGTCTGGTTGTTATTTTAGAGCTGTCTTCCTCCAGGCTCTGCTCCTCGCTGGTGGAGTTAGCCTGAACCCCCCTCCCCAGCCCACTTCTTAGCAAGAATGTGTGGAGAGGCATTCTTTTTGATGATTGGTCCCCCTCTTCACATAAGTTCCGTATCAAGGGTAAGATTTTTGGACACATTTAAGAGAAGAATAAGACATCTGAATTACAAGCTTAGATGCTTTAGGTAAGATTCTTCATCTTTTTCAGCAGAGAAGAGTTTCTCCCAAATGTGTTATTTTAAGTGAAACCTTTTCTCAGGGCCAGAATCCTGGGTGGGGCTAGTACTGCCCTGGATTGGTCACCTAGGACAGAGGACCAGAGGGGTCGTCCCGGCTGGGCAGTGAGGACTGGCAGGTGAGAGATGCGGGCTCTGGATCTTTCCCCTGAGCGTGTTCACGCTCATGACTTCAGTCTCCTATTTCACATCTCATTAGGTTTACTGAGACATTCACGTTCACTTTTGCCAGTAGGCGAACATGATTGGGTACAGTTCAGACCTTGATTATTGAAAACATATTCATTTTTCAAATATTGAGGTTTTCATGGTTCTTAGGATTTGACTCATTAAGCTAGCACTAGCTGGACAGTCTTTCTGGATTGCCTGACTGAAGAGTGACCTGTAGGTACAAGGGTAGGATGAGTGGCAATGTGGGGACTGCATGGCCAGTTGGTATTGGGTGGATATCAGCCTGAACATATACAGCCAGATTTTCAACCTTAGTTGAACCTGCTCTGCGTTGAGACAAGAGCTACTGTGAGGCTGTAAAACAAATCAGACCACAGGACTCAGGCTGGCTGGGAGGGATGGGGTGCAGCAATTCATCTGGGGGTGCAGGGAGAGACCTACACAGCAAGTAGGGCAGCCAGTAACCTTGGCAGGAGAGAGATGGGCTCCAGGGCAGTGACCAAGATCATCTGCTTCACAGGGATGGTCACTGTTATATAACATGCTATAATAGTGGACAATTACACATAACTACTATATATTATATATAATATAAATAGTACAGTATATATACATATATAGTACAATTTATATTATATACATGATATATAAATTATATAGCATATATAATATTCAATATTATAAATTATATAGCATGTTATATAGTATAGTATTTGTATTATAATGATATAATCACAATAAACAGAATATATATAATTATATATCAAATAATGTATCTACTATATAGAAATATGCAATAATATGTAATATACTTTATCTAATATATAACATATCATATATATTATACAATACTTATATTTTTATTTTATGGACTATAATCTATACAGTGCATAAATATCTATATTATCTAGAGCACAGGGAACGCTTCTCAGTACTCTGTAATGATCTATATGGGAATAGAATTTAACAAAGAGTGAATGTATGTATATGTATAACTGATTAACTGTGCTATACAGCAGAAAGTAACACAACATTGTAACTCCACTCTACTCCAATAAAAAGTAAGAGAAAATAAAACTTAGAAAAAGCCTTCCCGATCCTCAAAGTCACTGCCCATTATGATCCCACAGTCTGACACAGACTGTCCTCTCACAACACATAAACCTCTGTGACTGCCCCACCCCCGTGGATATGTACAGTGGGTGTTGTTTTGGGAGAATCCTTTAATCCAAAGTGTTCTGCAGCTTGCTAGCTGGGTGCCACTGGGCAAACTTCTTTGTCTTCACAGCTCACAAGGTGCTGCTGCTGCTGCTGGAACAATGTAACATCTATAATATGTGAACCGTGGACTTCCAGATGTTCAAGCTGGATTTAGAAAAGGAAGAGGAACCAGAGATCAAATTGCCAACATCTGTTGGATTATTGAAAAAGCAAGAGAGTTCCAGAAAAACATCTGCTTCTGCTTTATTGACTATGCCAAAACCTTTGACTGTGTGGACCACAACAAACTCTGGAAAATTCTTCAAGAGAAAGGAATACCAGATCACTGACCTGTCTCCTGAGAAATCTGTATGTAGGTCAAGAAGCAATAGTTAGAACTGGACATGGAATGACAGACTGGTTCCAAATCGGGAAAGGAGTACATCAAGGCTGTATATTGTCACCCTGCTTATTTAACTTATATGCAAAGTACATCATGTGAAATGACAGGTTGGATGAAGCACAAGCTGGAATCAAGATTGCCGGGAGAAATATCAATAACCTCAGATATGCAGATGACACCACCCTTATGGCAGAAAGCAAAGAACGAAAGAGCCTCTTGATGAAAGTGAAAGAGGATAGTGAAAAAGTTGGCTTAAAACTCAACATTCAGGAAACTAAGATCATGGTATCTGGTCCCAACACTTCATGGGAGATAGATGGGGAAACAATGGAAACAGTGACAACTTTCTTTTCTTGGGCTCCAAAATAATGGTGTGACTGCAGCCATGAAATTAAAAGACACTTGCTCCTTGGAAGAAAAGCTATGACCAACCTAGACAACATATTAAAAAGCAGAGACATTACTTTGCTAGCAAAGGTCCATCTAGTCAAAGCTAAGGTTTTTCCAGTAATCATGTATGGATGTGAGAATTGAACTATAAAGAAAGCTGAGCATGAAAGAATTGATGCTTTTGAACTGTGGTGTTGGAGAAGATTCTTGGGAGTCCCTTGGACTGCAAGGAGATCCAACCAGTCCATCCTAAAGGAAATCAGTCCTGAGTATTCATTGGAAAGACTGATGCTGAAGCTGAACTCTAGTACTTTGGCCACTTGATGCGAAGAACTGACTCATTGGAAAAGACCCTGATGCTGGAAAAGATAGAAGGCGGGAGGAGAAGGGGACAACAGAGGATGAGATGGTTGGATGGCATCACCGATTCAATGGACATGAATGTGAGCAAGCTCTGGGAGTTGGTGATGCACAGGGAAGCCTGGCATGCTGCAGTCCATGGGGTCGCAAAGAGTTGGACACGACTGAGTGACTGAACTGAAGTGAAATTCTCTAATAGGACTGCTCTACTTTAATAATAAGTATTATATAATAAGTTCAATAAGTGTGAACTGGGCATTATCTATTCCACATTATCACAGTGTCCAGTGTCTCATACACTGCTTGCTGTGAAGGAGGTTTAGTGTCTATTGAGCTGGATGCTCGAGCATTGAATGATGTGTCTCATAGACATGCATCTAAGTAGAAAATGACCAGAAAACCTTCAGTTATGTTGATATTGGGCTTCCCTCATAGCTCAGTTGGTAAAGAATCTGCCTGCAATGCAGGAGACCTGGGTTCGATTCCTGGGTTGGGAAGATCCCCTGGAGAAGGAAATGGCAACCCACTCCAGTATTCTTGCCTGGAGAATCCCATGGACAGAGGAGCCTGGTGGGCTACGGTCCATAGGGTTGCAAGAGTCTGACATGACTGAGCAACTAAACCATCAGACCATGTTGATACTGGAGATATATATATATATATATATATATATATATATACACATACATACATACCTCTCAATATCCGTTTCAACTTAGGGCTTATTACTGAAGAATTACATTTTTTTCCTAAAGAGAGAAGTACAATTTTCTCTTTGTTTTTTCTTTTTTCATGTTTTCCTAAAAAAACCCCAACTGTATTGCACTGTATCACTCTGAAGAGGCAAATTGTGCACAGTCAGCAAATAACTTCAGATAAATTCTTTTTCACTTTAAGATGAGCAGTTTAGTCAACTCCAAATACAAGAAAAGCTGACCCATAATGGCTTGTCAGCCCCACAGACTGAGTCCCACCTCTGCTGCGTTTTCCATGTGAAGAACTAATGGGTTGACAGATATTTACTTCACAAATATTTAAGGAGATTCTGCCATGTGCTTGGCAGAATGGACAACGTCTTTCAAGGTTTACTCATGTCTTATTTAGATGTCAGAGGAGAGGCTTTTCCCAGGAAAGTTCCCAACCCAACCCCATCACTGAGCCCTGCGGTCATCCTTTTAGAAACAGAAGCTTCAGAAGTGTGTGAGGGAGAAGGACTCCTCTGAAGGAGCATTAAAACAAGGTGAGCTCATAGAAGAGGAAAACCTCCCTTGCACACTCTTAGACTCACCACTGACCCATGGATCACACGGACGCAAGACAGATGAACAGGAGAAAAGCATTCAAATTGTGTTGAATACTTTTATGTGCCCAGGGAAGTGTTCAGAAGAAAAATGAAGATCTGAAGAAGCTCTGCGTTTCCAAAGCTGATATGCCTGTTATATAAAGAATGAGGAACGGTAGGGAGGTGACAAGGAGAAGAGGCTTGGATTGGGGGCGATACATTGTGGGACAGGGACTGGGAGATATTTTGGGGAGTCTAATGGATCATTCAGTTCATTTTAGCAGGTGGCTTATATGGGTTCGTTTAGGCATCAATAAGAACATTCTGATCTTCCTGGTCCAGGGAGGGCACCCTTCTCATGGGAATTTGATGACTTGCTTTTGGATAGCAAATGGGAGGTCAGACAGCTCTTCCTGTGTCTGCTGGTTCTCCAGACCTCCAGCGCAGAAATGCTCAATATGCCTAAGTGGTGCGCGGGGCGGCGTTTCTGAAGCCCCTTAAGCATTAGGTCCTTGTATGTCCTTAATAACCATAAAAGGATGTTCAGGAACGCAGAGCATCTCACATAACTCACTGAGGTTGATAAACACCAAGGAGGGCCTCTCTTGTCCGTCAGCATCTGTGCTGGTCTCTGACGGTTGAAAGCAGATCACAGTGTCTGGCATGGGTAAGAAAGGCAAGAAGGTTGTTAGAGAAATCTATGTCCCAGCACATCAGGCTCATGGGATTTATGGCCTCAGGACAGACTGACACCCAGATTCTTGTAGGGGAGCCTGCTGGCTGTTTCTGGTAAAGTCCAAGCTTAACTCTGCAGGCTTTGGAGTTTTAGATAACCAGTTATTTGTTTACAGTTCTAGCCCCATGTCTGTGCTCTGGTTTGCTTCCCAAATATTTGGCCAGACAATGAAATACGGCTCGAGGTTGTGTCTCAGCACCCTGGAAACCTCCTTTATTTCAGTTGATTCCCACATTCTGCACATGCAGGAGTGCAATAGAGAGATTTCTTCTTCAAGGGAAAATTGAAAAGCTTAGAATTAATTTTATATAACTTTCAGTTCACTTTACTCTGGTAAGAAACCGTATATTACTCAAAGCCATAAAGGTATTCTTTAGAGAGTCCAGTTACAAAATATTCCCTCTTGTTGTCAAGCAAATTACATTATGTACGAGGAGATTCCTTTTCAAAGTTTAACTCCAAGAACCGAGCTGTCTGGTTATTGAGTTTATGTCAGTTCTTTGCTATCTGCCTCTAACCCTAAATCATAATTGACACCAACAGGTAAGGGAGTTAACAAAAATAAGCAATAAACTTTGCAATTTAGTTTGGTTTTACTCATCTGTTGGAAATTAATAACACAGACTTCCTAATTTGAGGGAAAAATCTAATTTAATCCTAGTAGGCACTGGGGACAGCATTCTGAAATAGAGAGAAACAAGAATATTAGAATCATTGAAAGGAAATGATTCTTTGTTGTTGTTGTTTAGTAGTTAAGTTGTGTCTGACTTTTTTGCAGCTCCATGAACTGTAGCTCCCCAGTCTCCTCCGTCTATGGGATTTCCCAGGCAAGAATACTGGAGTGAGTTGCCGTTCCCTTTTCCAGGGAATTTCCCTGACCCAGAAACAAGAGCAGCATCTCCTGCATTGACAGGTGGATTCTTTACCACTGAGCCACTTGAGAAACCTGCTTTAAAAGGACACCATTTACACTTATTTCCAGTTTTGTGTAAAAACAGACTTTCTTATGTCAATTGTTAATCTCATCAGAAAAATTATAAAACGTTCAGACAAATACTTCCCATGTTGACTTCTTACCTTGATGTTTTATTTAGTCTTGTATATTTTATCCCATATTAATTAAAGCATCCACAACTTATTATGTCAAATTTGAATATATTAGAAGTTGATATATAACTTCTTTGGATTCCTCTCACTTCTTCATAAAGACAAATACCTGCTTTTGGTAATCTGCTTGTATGTTCAGGGTGAAATCACCATTTTGTCCCAGTCCCCTTTACTTCATTCCTGCCTTAGGGAGCATGCCCCCCCACCCCCCCAAAAAAAACCACATGTAAAACAAATGCAAATCGTTATTTGTGATTATTTTTCTCCTCCTCTTCTTTCCCCATCTTACGGATTCCTCTCTGATTTTTGCTTTTACGCAATGCTATGCTAAGTCACTTCAGTCATGTCCGACTCTGTGTGACCCTATAGACGACAGCCCACCAGGCTCCCCCATCCCTGGGATTCTCTGGGCAAGAACACTGGAGTGGGTTGCCATTTCCTTCTCCAGTGCATGAAAGTGAAAAGTGAAAGTGAAGTCACTCAGTCACGTCCAACTCTTAGCGACCCCATGGACTGCAGCCTACCAGGCTCCTCCGTCCATGGGATTTTCCAGGCAAGAATACTGGAGTGGGGTGCCATTGCCTTCTCCGGGTTTTACGCAATAGGGGTAGCACTTACAGACAAGATGCTGGATGGTTGGTTGTCACACTTAAACAGGCAAGAGCTGGTCATTGCACGTTAAAGGGTAGGATGATGGCATGTAAACGGTGGGATCGCTTTTCAGTTCAGGAGTGTGACGAGAACAGAATGCCTCTCAATAGGGAAAATGTTATTCTTAGATTTCAGCTGAGAAGGAATGTTGAAACTTACTGCCAGGGAGGATTTTCTCATGTGTGAAATAATTTTAATACACACACAAACACATTCACAAATACCCATCCTTTTGCCTTATTTGCAGGATTTATACATCTTTGTTAACATGATTGTGAGTGTGGCTGCACTTATACATATTTGTTGGGTACCTCTCAATGAGGGTGCATTATGACCCTCTCCCCTATAAAACACTTCTGATGTTCTATCTCGATTAGTTTTAGCAAATAGCAGTTTGTTGCTAGCAATTCTAATGTTACCCCTGGAACTGGTGTGTTATTTTCAGAGACACATCCTCCATGTGGGTTTGGAAACATCTGTTCAGACCAGAACATATCAGTTAAAGCTATATTCTGCTCCTCTCCACAGGCATCCAGATGGTTACATCTATGGACTGTACACTGTACAGTTTTACCACCTACTGTAACTTAATTCATTTTCTTTTGTATGTTTGCTGAAATTATTTAAGACAATAAGAACTCCAAATTCATTCTAAAGTCCTAGAAGTTAAAATCTCTAAGTACATGTGCATATGTGTGTTTCTATCAAAATGCTTTATGTTTCTGTTAAAACATGTGTATGTGTGTGTTAGTTACTCAGTCGTGTCCACACTTAGCAATTCCATGGATTGTAGCTCGCCAGGCTCCTCTGTCCATGGGATTCTCCAGGCAAGAATATTGGAGTGGGTAGCCATTGCCTTCTCCAAGGGACCTTCCAGATCCAGGGATTGAAACTGGGTCCCCTGAATTGCAGTCAGACTCTTTACCCTCTGAGCCACAAGGGAAGATCTAAAACGTGTATGAACCACACTACTTAAAAAATATTAAAACATTTATTCTGAGGGGATTTTTAAAAAATCCAACAAAATAAATATCATCAGAGGTATAGCTTCAGGAAAGATCATCACTGGAAATTATGATGCAATTATTAGTTAATTAAACCAAATAATACATACTTCACCACTGAAACATGAAAGGTATTTGTCATTGATCACTCTTTTGAGAAAAATGACAAAGATATTAAAATAAATTTTAAAATGCCAAATTTCAGATAACTTTGCTTTGGAATGGATGTTTTGTGATGCTTTCTAAATCAATAATCTTCAAATGTTTTTCATTGTTATATTCTGTTATTTTGAAAATTGCAACCTCGTAATCCTTATTAAACCAACATATAAAATTTTTCCTCACGATTTTAAATAATTGCAAGAGAAGTAAATTTCAGTAAGCTGTAACATGGATAGATAAAAAATGAAATGATTCAGTTACTCTTCCATGTGGTCAGTGATTTGACACTGACCACTGTCCATTGGAGAAGGAAATGGCAATCCACTCCAGTATTCTTGCCTGGAGACTTCCGTGGACAGAAGAGTCTGGTCGGCTACATTCCGTGGGGTCACAAAGAGTCGGACATGACTGTGTGACTAACATGAACACTATCCAGTAAAAGAAAATACACAATTGTCTAACTGTAGGAAGTGGACATTATCCTTACAGTATGGTTTGAGCAGTACCCTGGCAATGATTGTTTGGATTTCTCTAAGGTTTGCTAACCAATCCCATGATTCATCTTTGTTATTTCCCTCATGGTGATGAAATGGCTGCAAAATTCCCAAGAATTGAGTTTGCATCCCATACTGCTTCCAAAGGAAGAGAAAGAACTTCTCTCCAAGGGGTCCTAAACAGCACCAGAGACACAGAACTCACCCAGGGGATGGAATGCAGCCCAATCATTAAGGGTCTAGCTACACGTACTACTCCTTGAGTGAGAAAAACACATCCTGTTTATTCTGTCATCATTCAGGGGTTCTTAGGAGGTCAAATGTGGGAGACAGTGGAGAACAAAGGAGCCTGGCAGGCCACGTCTACAGGGTTGCAGAGTCGGACACAACTTAGTCATTGAACAACAATGAAGGCAAAACATAACTCAAATCTTAATTGTAACCTAAAAATGCAGGAAATCGGATTATTATATTCTGTTTCCTAAGGTGACAGCTTCAAGATGCTAATAACAGGTTGCAAGGACAGATGTTAATATTTTTGTCTTTTTAGCTCACGGCCGCGATTCTGGAGTCTACCGCAGTGCCTGACATGCAGTCGATTCAGTCTGATGAGCTGCTGAAACAAGCAATGAAGAACATCAACCAAGTGATAAGAAACAGCTTCGAGTGAGGACAGGAACAGCACCTCTGATAGGCGTTGTTGACTGTTGACGGCCATCAGCCAGTCGAGAGCTGTGACCCAAGACACACCAAGTGTTAGCTGCTCCCGTCTTGTCATCCGTGTTGATTCCATTGACCCCACTTCCCAGCACTCACCTCCCACCTTCTCCCCACCCCACCACTGTCCTCCCTGCATCTAATCTTCCTGGAGCCACGTGGATTGACACTTCCTCTCCTGTAGTGGAAGGAATTGACTGCATGTGTGGAGACACAGCCATCCAGTGCCAAGAAATTCTATTTCTGTTCCCCTCCATTCATCAGAAGGAAACACCAACAGCTGTAGCACCACATCAGCACTTTCTAGACAACACAACTAGTTAGTGTCCGCTGATGAGGTCGTGTTGATTTACTGCTGTTTCATAAATAAATTATTGAGACGTTTACACTCATAGAAATACATTGGCTGAGAGTGTATCAGTGATTGAGAGAGATCTGGGATTCTTTGCACCATAAACAATATGTTTCTTTCTCATCTTTATCTTAAAATGTGAAGCCTTTGGTTTTAAAGAAAATGAAGAAATAGGGAAAGTTTAAAACAGGCTCAAAGGAAAAGCAACGCATTGTCCAGATGAACATGGAAAAAGAGACAGAAAGTGAAATTTTCATCTTCTGATTACTGCCATGGAACACTGATTGTGAACAAGGACACATTTGATTTCAGAACTGAAACCCATCCTGGTGTGAGGATGTGACAGTTAAATTCTATTTTTAAGAATGAAAAACTATCAAATCTGTTCCCAAGGTTTTTGTCTCAGGGACAGAAATTTCTGTTATTCTATGAATCAAGTTCAATCTTTTCTTTCGTGTCTGAATTCTGATCAACCAGTTTGATCCCATTTTCCCCACATCACAGCATCTATATTAAGGTACTTTGCTTGGAGGAACCAGCTCTCCCAGGCAGGGTGTGTGGTCCTGCAGAGGGTTTGCTTGATGCTCTTCCGCTCAGGCCTTCATCTTGGCTGGATCTTCCCATACCTGTGGCCTCTGCACATCCCAGCAGGAAGGTAGAGGAAGTTGGACTCTGATGACTTGTGGGTCTGCTGTCTATAGCTCTGCCAGGGTCCTGTCATACCACCTGCCACTTATCAGGCCTGGGATGATGGAAAAGCTTGAGTTGGCAGGAGGAGCGAGGTCGAACTGGGCACACACTCACACCAGGTGTGTTGAGCTACCATAACCAACACTACCAGTGGGGCGGCTTCAACAATAGGAACTTATTTCTCATAGTCCTGGAGGCTGGGAGTGCAAGAGCAAGGTGAGGACAGGCTGTTTTCTCTGTGGCCTCTCTCCTGGGCATGTCGACATCTTCTCCCATGTCCTCAGGTGACCCTTCCTCTGTCCTGAACACTTCTTCTAAGGACACTGGTCAGATATGACCAGGGCCACCTTGATGACCTCATTCTTATTTAATTACCTCTTTACAGACACCGGAGGTGGGGGTGAGGGATGAGTTTATAAAGTTTTTAATTGAGATATAGTTTAGGTACAATATTATGTAAGTTTAACATGTATGACAGTGATTCACAATCTTTAAAAATTATACTTTTCATAGTAATTATAAAATACCAGGAGTACTGTACCGTATATCCTGTTGCCTATTTTATACATAGTGGTTGGTATCTCATAATCCCCTACCCCTGCTTGCCCCTGCCTTCTTCCCTCTCCCCACTGGTAACCAACTAGTGTGTTCTCTATATCTGTGAGTCTGTTTCTTTTTTTTATTACATTGACTAGTTTGTTTTATTTTTTTAGATGCCACATTATAAGTGAGAAGTACAGTATTTTTCTTTCTCTGGTTTATTTCACTAAGCAAAATAATAAGTCCATCTGTATTATTGCAAACAGCAAAATTTCATTCTTTCCTATGGCTGAGCAGTTATATATATATATGGGGCTTCTCCTCTGGCTCAGCTGGTAAAGAATTTGCCTGCAATGTGGGAGACCTGGGTTCCATCCCTGGGTTGGGAAGATGCCCTGGAGAAGGGAAAGGCTACCCACTCCAGTACTCTGGCCTAGAGAATTCCATGGGCTGTATAGTATGTGGGGCTGCAAAGAGTTGGACATGACTGAGTGACTTTCACTTTCGGTGGTTATATATATATATATGATGGATGGAGAAGATGTGACTATGTAGATACATAGTTGTTGAGTTGCTAAGTTGTGTCCAACTCTTTGCAACCCCATGGACTATAGCCCACTATGCACCTCTGTCCCTGGGATTTCTCAGGCAAAAATACTGGAGTGGGTTACTGTTTCCTTTTCTAGGGGATATTCTGGACCTAGGAATTGAACCCACGTCTTCTGCATCTCCTGCCTTGGCAGGCAATAGAAAACATTCATCAGCTGATGGACACTTCTTTTGCTACCATATTTGGGCTGTTAACATTGCTGCTATGAACACTGAGGTGCATGCAAACGCAATCACTTTCTGAGGCACAGAAGTGAGGATGTCAATGTGAGTTCAGCCCATGACACCAAGAGTCTTTTTTAAACCAGGGTTCCTTGAAAGACTCCCTCTTGCCTGGGCCCCCTGTCTGTGGCCCCGCATCCTCAGTAGATTCTACGTAAGCTACACTCCCCAGTGGCCCCCCCACTTGACGGGAGAGGACCGCTGGGCTTGGGGAGGACAAGAGAAGTTGTGTTCTCTGAAGGTCAGCATGCGGAGGGCGTGGGGATCCAGAGGAGGAGCAGACGGGCTGCAGGAGGAAGCAGCCTGGCTTCTGATGCTGCCTGGGGGTGGGGCAGCCCAGAAAAGCCCCAGAAAAGATTATAGGATATTTAAGTTTTCAAACTGGTGACTAAATTCTAAATACCATCGTTTCCCTACACATGGCAACTATCCTTTGCTTTTTAAAAATATGCCCTTTTAGAAAGTAGCGATTCATTTAAATTTGAACTCATGTGACAGGTTTCAAATACAGGTTTTCAGAACAATACAGACATTTTGACTTAGAAAATGGGCCATTTCTTTCACTGATATTTAAGTCTGTGTAATGAGTCTTTCCAAATAAACTGGCTCAGAAAATGACAGTTTCATCTGAATTTTCTTTCTAAAGATTTTCATACTACATTTTAGAGGATTTTTTTTTTTTACTGTTTTTAAAAGAAACAGGCAAAACCCAATACAACATTGTAAAGCAATTATCTTCTAATTAAAAACAAATACATTAAAAATATAGTCTATAAGATAATTGGGCTCAGGGAAAGAAAAAAATTTGAAAAAAAGAAATAAATCAGCATAAACATTACATAAGAGTTCACCAAATGGAGAACTTATAGGGAGAGCTGACAGATAAAAAACCTCCAACATTTGTCTGCCAAACAAGAATAGCCAGAAAACCAGAATTACAAGTATAACTGCTTTCCTTTTTTTTTTTTTGTCTAGGTCTCTACCTTTGATTTCATGCCTCCTTCTTAATTATGGGAGGTGCAGCTGGATAATTTATCTTTGGTGTCATGTACTGTATTAACCGTCTCTTCATTGCTTACAAGGCCTTATGACAGTATCACAGCGTTTGGTTTTGGGGCGTAACTCATGTTCCCAGGATTCAGAGATTGGAAGTGGACTTCAGGAGTGTTGTGTCCTTACTAGAAACTCTGCAGTCCTGGGCATGACTTAGCCAGGTGAACACAATGAAGGCCCCAAATTTGCCAAATCTAAACGGCCTTTGACAGCCAAAATCAATTTATCATCGCTTTCATTAGAATGGTGTTTTAGACACATGAGTGGTCAAGGTTGTTAGTGCTATCCTGCACTGTGAAAAGTAGTAAAGAAAAAAGTTGTTTTCAGTAGTTGGGAGGATGCTTTGAAAAGAAACCTTTAAATGTGCTTCATTACAAAGGATATTTTGGATACTGTGCTCCGTGAGAAGAATACCAGGTCTGCTTTGTTAAGGGTTGCAACCCGACCCATGGGAGACTGGCTGACCTGCAGTTGGACCTGCTCACCAAGGGTGCTGAAGGCGTCCTGACGGAACCCGGTTCTGTGGCCACACCCAGGCCATCAGTCGTTCCGGCCTGATGAGGGGCTCGGGGTCCGCAGCTCTGGGATCAAGCCTCCAGAGAAGGCGGGAAGTTATTCCTGTAAGATTTGTAGAGTGGCTGAGGCTCACATAATGATAAGGAAGTATGTTCCATTTAACAGTGGAATGGCAGGGTTGTGGGTGAGGAGCACCCCATAAAGGAAGCGTGTTGGTCCTTTAGGAAGCCTGTGCAGGGTCTCCTTCAAAGCCGTTGCTTCCTTTAGTCTTGAGTGCAGCTCCCGAAGCTGACTCAAAGTCATTGGTTTTTCTGGAAAACAGGGAGAACCACATATTCCAAGCCCCAAAGATACCTTCAATATTCCTCAGATCACCAAGTCCTGTTATTTCCCCTCAATTTTTTTCTAAGAGTGTCTTTTTAGGAGAGGTTGCGACCATTACCCCAGAATCACTGAGACAGCCTCACAGACGAATGGCCAGACTATTCTCCCCATTTCCCCCTACATTTTGTGCACTACAGCCAGATTAACCTTCCTCAAAGGTTACTTTCATCTGTCTCTTTGCTCATTCATTTTCCGTCACCACATGTATCGCAAGGCATGAGGTCCTCCACCACTGCCTCTTGAGGTCCTCCAGGGACTGACCCTGATGCTCACCTGTCATAGTCCAGAGCCAGCTCATGGTCTGTCTTCTCTTATCATGGGAGGGTTCTGACCAGCAGGAACACCTCCCCAGGAAGTTCTCCCTGATTGTGCCAGCTCTCAGGGATGTTCTTCATTCAGAAACCCACCATCATGCAGTCCCTGATTGTCCGGCCTTCTCTAGTTGTTCCACAGTGGTTGATCCCACTGCCTTCTTTGGATGATAAACTCTTGGAAGACAAGGATCACTGCATTTAGCTACTTCTGCATCAGTGATAGGAATGGAAAACAAATCCCCAAACCATATGAAGCCAACAAAAAAGAGGCATTCCCAAAGCATTTGGTGTGACACTTAGAAATGATATCTAACCATTCTTTGCTTAATTGTCTCAGTAACCTGAAACATTCCAAATTCAATAACTGGGAGGAAAAGAAAAAAGAAATGTCCATTTTACAGCCTTGTTTAAGATTTTTGTGACTGTGGCAGTAACAGAGTATGACGTTATGGTTTCCTGATAGCTCAGTTGGTAAAGAATCTGCCTGCAATGCAGAAGACCCTGGTTCGATTCCTAGGTTGGGAAGATCTGCTGGAGAAGGGATAGGCTACTCACTCCAGTATTCTGGCCTGGAGAATTCCATGGACTTTATAGCCCATGGGTTGCAAAGAGTCAGACATGACTGAGCGACTTTCACTTTCAGCAGGTGTTTAGGGACTGATATGAGCCACTAGTTAGGCTGAAAGACGAGCTTTATCCAATCACATGGCTTATTAAACAGCTGTCAGTTAACAGTAGGGATGGCTCATGGCTTGTCATTCACAGCAGAGAGGAAGACACATTCTCTCTTATTTTCAGATGCCAGGATCTAATGATTAGAACAATGGCATTTAACTTGACAGAAATCTTACTTTATTTTCTAGTGATTAGGAACATTTGACCTGGTATTAACAGAGTGACATTTATAAAGTCTTGTTTTCACGGGTTGGAGCATCTTTGATGGGCTGAGTAAGATCTGTGTGCTCATTTTGGCCTCATCTATCCATCTTCTCTTTTTAAAGGTTTTGCAGAAAAGCATGAGGGGCTTTAGAAATGAACTGCCCATACATTCAAGCTGGAAAGTGCACACTTGGGGTTTTCCAGGTGGTTAGGAGCAGGACAGGTGGAGAGAGAGGCCGGAAGGGGAAGCCTGTGGACAAAGTAGGATGGGCAAATATCCTCAGTGGTCGTTTGTTGGGGTGGGAGGGTTTCAGGCACCAGAGGGGACTTCCCTGCACAGTCGGTGGAGCAGGTATGGCAAATGATGACAGCAGCTCATGAGGTCAGCATTTTAGTTCTGCCACTTCATCTGTACTAATCCTCCATTTGGTGGCAAAGACTTTGTTTTGGGCCTGACTCTGTGATGGCGCAAATCCATTACCCTGGTCCTGATCCCCAGAGGCTGCATGCATGTGGTTCCTTGGTGGCCCAGCAGAGGCAAGAGGGTTCTGGGTTCCTGTATCTTTGGGAAGGCAAAAGGTTTTATTGTCAGTCTTGTGTGAGATAGATTTGTATCCATTACTTGCTTCTCTAAAAAAAGGAAAAAAAATTTTTTAATTGAAGGATAATACTTTACAGAATTTTGTTGTTTTCTCTCAAATATCAGCATGAATGAGCCATAGGTGTATATATGTTCCCTCTGCTTCTCTTTAATGGGATGTGTGATGTGGGAGGCAGTGCATCACAGGGTGATTTTGGCCTCATCACCAACAAACACTTGTAAAATCACAAAGTGTAACACTGTGGAAAGTTAAGGAACACTTTGCCTAACAGTCCTGACCAGGCTCCAAGTCTTCACACAGTCCCATCTGGTAATGGCCATCCTTTTTACAATTTTATTTATTTATTTAAGGCTGTGCTGGGTCTTCATTGCTGCAAGCAGGGGCTACTCTCTAGTTGCAGTGCACAGGCTTCTCACCGTACTGGCTTCCCTGGTTGTGGTGCACATGTTCTCAGGCGCACAGGCTTCAGTAGTTGAGGCTCTCAGGCTCTAGAGCAGGGGCTCAGAAGTTGTGGCCCACGGGCTTAGTTGCTCCACAGCATGTGGGATATTCCTGGACCCATGTCTGCTGCATTGGCAAGCAGACTCTTTACCACTGAACTACTAGGAAAGCCCCATGTTCATCCTTTAAAGGCAGCCTTTAATTATTACTCCCATGTTACAGATGGGAAGGCTGAGGTTGGGAGCTGTTGATGAACATACAACAGCTAGTACTCCCTGAGCAGTTATTATGTTCCAGGCTTTGTTCTGCTCACTCATGAGTATCAACTAATTTCATCCTCAGTCAAACCTGGGAAGTAGGGACTACTATTATTTCTCTTCTACAGATGAAGCAGTGAAACACAGAGAAGTTAAACAAGTTGGCCAAGGTCGCACAGCTAACAACTGGAACCTGGTTATTCCTCAGCTCCTCCGATCCTAACTGCTCTGCTGAGCTGTTTGTCATTACACGCCACTACCTGAGGCTGAATTGCACTTGTATGTTTACACATCTGCACGTCTTTACAGAGTTTGGGCTGCTTCTTGACTGAAATCGTTTGTTTCATTCACATCCTTAAAATTCCTGGTGCCCAAACAGCTCTGTGACCTGGTGTGGAGCTGATGTTCAGAACATGTTTGCTCGAGAATTCTCAAGGCTTCTGGATGGTAAGTATTCATGCTCCCATTTGAAATCAGACTTTGGACTCTTCTTTGAAATGTGGTTCACGGTTTACTTTTTGTCAAAAATAGGTCAACTTGTTTTCCGAATGATACATTCCTTGTTGTCCCAATTCCAACTGGGAGTATGGATTAGACTGCTAGAATGTTCAAGAATAGCCAAGACAAGGAAGCAACCTAAGTGTCCATCAACTGAAGAATGGATAAAAAAGATGTGGTATATATACATCGTGGAATATTGTTCAGTTGTAAAAAAGAATGAAATAATGCTGTTTGCATCACTGTGGATGGACTTACAGGGCATTAAGCTAAGTGAACCAGGTCAGACAGAGAAACACAAAAGACTGTATGATATCACTTATATGAGAAATCTAAAAAGATACAACTAACAAAACAGTAGCAGACTCATAGAGAACATACTAGTGGTTACCAGGGTAATATAAGGATAAGAGAGAAAGAGGTACAAACTACTAAGTATAGAATAAATAAGCTACAAGGACATATTGCACAGCACAGGGTATTTAGCCAATGTTTGATAACTACTATACATGGAATATGATCTTTAAAAGTTGTGAATGGCTGTTTTGTACACCTGAAACTTCCATAATATTGTATATCAACTATACTTCGATAAAATAAAAAAAAAAAAGAGAGAGTACTCTGACCACAGGCATTCTCCTTGCTCCAAAGCCCTTCTTTCTCGGGGCCACCTGTGGAATGACTGAGTCCTCTCCCCTACCCATCCCTGCAACCCCAGCTCACATTCTGCAGCTTCTAATCCCCAAAGAAGTTGAGGTTCCTAGGCTCCCTTAGGAATCCCTGAATGCTTTAAAAGGTTTCTAAATGTGTTAAAATGTTTTTATTGCTTAACCTATTTAAAAATTGATTGGTGAGAGCAGAAGTCAACAAAAAGTCTTCACAAACCAGAAGTTGCTTCACTTTGCATTTCCATTTCTCTCCCCCAGGTCTTTCCCTTCCCTGATGTTTCCAGTGTTCACAACAATGTTAACATCACCAGCGTATAAACAGCTCTTTCCTGTTCCAAGAGCCAGAGAAGCAGTCCAGGAAAAATGGATGGAGGCTATAAATAGGACAATTTTGGAGCATGAATTCTACAAGGCCAGCAATCATGTGAAATTTTCTTTCAATGACACTGGGTATGTTTCCCCAGCTTGGTTTTTCTTTCTTTCCCAGCAAATTGCTCCAATGTCGACATGCTCTCATCTGCAGAGTCTATGGAACACCATTTCCACCCTCTTGAGACTTCCTTTCAATTATCCAGAGATCCTGGGGCTTATGTGGCCCCAAAGGCTGCCATCCTACTCCAAATATCAGGCAAAGAGAAGGAGAACAGGGATGCGGGGGTCAGGCTTGTGCTCTGTAGATGGATGTGTTTGTTGCTGGGAATGCTTCTCCTGGTCTGGGTACTGGACTGCTGCCCTCAGGTCTGTAACCTTTGTGGTTCACAGTCATTGCTCGACACTAAAGGGGGTCCCGAGGTGGCTCCCAGATAGGCTGTTCCAGCTTCGCCTACACCCTCCGTGGGCTTGAGCCCTCCCAGTGTCATAAATCCATTCACCCCCAAGGTGTCTTCCAGCATGAGTACGTTGTCCTCCCTTAGAACCGTGGGTTGGAAGAGCCTTGTCAGAGCTTGTCTCTTGAAGACACGCCAGATGCTCTTGGTCATCTACAGGGCCCCAGCCTCCCCTTGTGTCCAGAGAACGTGCAGTCCTCTCCATGTGTCATTGTGGTTTGCTGTCTCCCACTTTCTACAGCAACCTCGTGGCTTAATTTCATGAATGTCACCTCACCACATCTTTTTATACTAACAATCAAAACTAAATGCATTATCACAATGAAAAGATAATTTTGGGCTATAAAATTAGCAAAGGCTGAAAAGCTGTGGGAAAGTAGGTACCCTCATGTATTGTTTGTGGGGGTGTACATTGTCATGATAGTTTTGGGGGCAACTTGTCAGCCTGGACACAAAATCTTAGCAACGTGGACTCTTTGAGTGTCCAGTTTCACTTTCTGGAATTCATCCAATAAGAGGTCACGTTCACAAAAACTGAAAAGTAAGCATCATCATTACAGAAAAGGCAAAAAGGAAGTAAGAGCCATGAAGGCTGTCAGTGGGAGACTGGTCAGGTAGGTCCTGTGGACTAGCAGGCGCCCATGAATGACAACGAGCTGATCCATGTCTATGTTTACATTTCGCAACATCCCGAGCATAGCACTGCTTGGCTGAAGGAGGTGATGAATCTCAGGGAGCCTGTCCTATTTCTGTAGCAAAAACCACACACAGAGATGGGACCAGAGAGGGAGGTATTGGCACGGCAAGAAGCCAGTATGCAGTTAGACAGGAACTCCTCTCCATTGTGGAATTACTGGTGGTTTCATGCGTTTATGGCGTTTTAAAACCTGACTTCACATTTTTTAACAAAGATTACTTTTAATTTTTCATTGCCACTTGTGTGGTTGAAGTTCCTTATTGCTTGCCCCAGAGTAAATTTTATGAACTCTTCCAATCGAATTTTCACGAAACCTCCTGAGGTGGGCATCACTGCGATCCCACATATCAATAAAGCAAAGTGAATTGGAGTGATTTTCCAAGTTCATAAAACTAGTGACCCCTGCAGCTAGGATTTGATGTGGCCCTCTTGTCTACCCACAAATTATCCTTCATAATAAAAGAGTAGGATGATAACTATACATGTATGTATGCATATATATATTTAAAAAGAAGAAGTCAGTTAGTCAGTCAGTTCAGTCGCTCAGTCGTGTCCGACTCTTTGAGACCCCATGAATCGCAGCACGCCAGGCCTCCCTGTCCATCACCAACTCCTGGAGTTCACCCAGACTCACGTCCATCGAACCAGTGATGCCATCCAGCCATCTCATCCTCCATCGTCCCCTTCTCCTCCTGCCCCCAATCCCTCCCAGCATCAGAGTCTTTTCCAATGAGTCAACTCTTCGCATGAGGTGGCCAAAGTACTGGAGTTTCAGCTTTAGCATCATTCCTTCCAAAGAAATCCCAGGGCTGATCTCCTTCAGAATGGACTGGTTGGATCTCCTTGCAGTCCAAGGGACTCTCAAGAGTCTTCTCCAACACCACAGTTCAAAAGCATCAATTCTTCGGCACTCAGCCTTCTTCACAGCCCAACTCTCACATCCATGCATGACCACAGGAAAAACCATAGCCTTGACTAGACGAACCTTTGTTGGCAAAGTAATGTCTTATTCTCTAATCTTCATGAGTATTGGACAATATTTAACGTCTTTATTCCTAACATTTCGAAGACAAACACATGCAGAGTGAAGCAAGGGGTTGCTGCGTTGTTCGCTTTTTGTTTTCCCTTCCTAGTGGCAGTTAAACATGTTAGAGTTAAGTCTCTGGTTATTAAAGATACAATCAAACTGAACAGTCTTCCCTTACAAGGAGTAAGCAACTCAATTCTCTGTTTTCTTGCTCACAGAAACTATCTTTCCAAATATACTGATGAACGTATTAAAAAGAGGGCTTACTCCCCTTATGCCTGAGTGGGTATAGGCTGCCTGTATTGGGAAGGCAGGCGAGGCTGGGATGAAGGCCCTGTGGTCCCTGGGTCCCCCAGGTCCTGCCCAGAGGGAAGCGTGGATTTGCTCTTCTGCAGAGCGTTTACGGTGAGAACCAGGTGTTTAGTGCCTCTCCAAGGACCCAGAAAACATTGACAGATGCGGGGGGAAAAATGTGCTTCCTGCTATTCATGGGCTTTCCCACTTCTTGAAAGAAATACTCCACGTGCGTGTGCACACACCAACACACAGATGTGCACAAATATGATCTCATCTTCCTCCCAGGGATGAGAAGGACCACAGCCCTCCCACCCCCATTTACAATCAGGCCGGAAATGCAAGACACACGGTTTCCTAACAATGGAGCTGGAATTAAAAATGAGGTATACCTCCTGCCAGCTCATCACAGGGAGCCCTTCATGTGAAGGGCATGAGATGACCCCCAAACACAGCATTAAAATAGGGGCTGGACATGCTCAGGGGTGGGAGCTGTCCTGAAACCATGGAGAGGATTGCACAGGGAGCCACTAGCTGGGGAGTCTGTGCAGAGTGCCCCCAGCAGTGATCAACAGAGCACCAGAGAGAAAGGCCACCTGGCGACCCCATCAGCTGTCCCTTCTCATCCTCAGATGGTCATGACATGACTGGGACCCTGCCCAGAGATTGGTCATTTGAAAACTTGGCGTGTCCTGTGTGAAAGAGCCTCAGACTTGTATGTGCTTCATACTTAGTTATAAGATTCAAATAACCAGACACTATAGCAAATTTAGCTCATCTAATTTACATCTATGGAATTATATATGTATAAATAAATAAGTAAATATTTACATATGTATTTGATATGATTTCTAGCTAAGCTTGGGGCTTCCCCTGTGGCTCAGCAATAAAGAATCTGACTGCAGTGCAGGAGATGCAGGAGACCCCAGTTCGATCCTGAGTCGGGAAGATCTCCTGCAGGAGGGCATGACAATGCACTCCAGTATTCTTGCCTGGAGAATCCCATGGACAGAGGACCCTGGTGGACTACAGTCCACGGGGTCGCAAACAGACATGACTGAAGCAACTGGCCATGCACAAACAGCTAAGCTTAGGTGCACCGAACAGTGAACTACTGAGAGGAAACATTGTCAGAGCTACAGTGAGAAAGTGACAGCTTTCAACATTCTATTAGCAGGGACTTCTTTGGTAGCGCAGTGGTAAAAGAATCCGTCTGCCAGTATAGGATACGGGGGTTGGATTCCTGGGTTGGGAAGATGCCCTGGAGGAGGAAACAGAAACCCACTCCAGTATTCTTGCCTGGGAAATCCCATGGGCAGAGGAGCCTGATGGGCTACAGTCCATGGGGTCGGAAATAATCAGATACCACTGAGTGACTGAGCACTTATGCACTATTGTAGAGCTGAGCTCAACTTTCTAGCTATATTTGGCTGTTACTTAAGTTGCTGATGATTCTTAATGGTAAAATGATACAATAAAATAATAAGAGCTTCCTAATGTGATACTAAATAAGCAGTGTGGATAATGTACTTAGCAAAGTGTCTAGTGGGAAGGAAATGTGCCATAAAATTAAATAATATTGTTGTTATTATTACAGTGTTCTTGAGGAAGGTGGCAACATGATAAAGCAATATTAGAGACAAACGATTCTAATTGCATTGTATAATAACTGACAGGAGATAGAAAACTCTGGAGGAAGAGTTTTTGTGGAGCCGGGGGGTGTCTGGAAGCTTTTTTCAAATAGGAAATAATAACCTTTTCATTTCAGGTTGCTGCCATGACTACAAAGATAAAAAAATAAAGAAGGCAATGATGGAAAACAAACAAAAAAGCTATGTGATGGTGGAGATTATTGCTCTATTTGCCTTGGAGGCTAAACTTATTGCCAAAAAATATAGGTGTTCAGAGAAGAGTAAAAATCCTCCAAATTCTTCGAATTTTGTCTTTAAATGTTTAAGTACTGAGAAACAGAGTGTTTCCTGCCATCTCAGTGAACAAGGATGTCACAGTCCTCAGAGATTCCAGCCCTCCAGGGCACCCAGGAAGAAGACCTGAGGCACCTGCAGCCATCAGCCTGTATGTAGCCATTCCCCGAAGGGAGCCCTGAGAAGCTCAGGGTGTGAAAAGCACAGGACACTGGCCCTAGATACAGGAATGATTTCAGTGAACCCAGACTCTTGCATCTTCCCGTAAATAGAAAAGCGCTAAATTCCTTAACTTGAGATGTTTGTGTGTGCTCAGTTATGTCCGACTCGTTTGTGGACTGTAGCCTGCCAGGCTCCTCTGTCCTTGAGATTTTCCAGGCAGTAATACTGGAGTGGGTTGCCATTTCCTTCTCTAGGAACTTGAGATATCTGGTTTTCTTTAATTCACAAAAATACTTTTGATGTTCAGACTAGTTACCTTTTGTTGCAAACTTCTATATAACCTGACTCCCCCCGCCTGCCCCACCACCACCCCTACCCCCCACCACCGCCACCCCCACCCCCCCAAACCGCCACCCTCTACCTCCTAAGAGCAGTTTTCTCAGGATTGTTTGAGATGTTGTCTTGTGGGCTTGAAGTTTAAAAAGTTCCCACCAAATAACATGTAACTCTCAACTTTTAGGGTGTGACTATTTTTTATGTTGACAGTACTTACTGCCCTGAAATCCTACTTTTCTTTTCCTGCCCAAGGAATATACTGGTAGGCAACCTTCCACCCCCAATCTCCCTCCCCCCCCCACCATCCGGCTTGATCCTGACTCATTACCCTGAAGTTTTTGAGGTTGAGGTGGAGATGTACTGAAAAGATATGAAAACTGGAAGCATGGCATAGTGTCAGCTAAAATAAAACTCATCCTCCCTGCCCACATCGCCTATGGGATACAAAATGTGTTCCCCGATTTAGTGTGGAAGCATTTACTCTGGTCACTGGCTTCTGAATTATCGTGGAAAAGGACAATTCCACCCTGATTCCTTTGGTTACAACCGCGATCCTGCTGGCATTTCTGTTTGCTTTAAACGCCTGGGCGTGACAGGTGGATACAACTCAAGCTCAGCTGACTTTGATTCAGTTCCATGCAATTGTCTGGCTGAGGAACCAGCATCATGAGTGTCACTTAACTTTGGATTGTTTCTAAGCATCTTTGCAAACCTTGGGGTGCTCAGACAGTCCAACTTCACCCCCGGGGCTGGTTGGCTCACAGCTCTACTGCTTACAAACAGAAGGTGGTTAAACAAGCATTTTTCGAAAAGGCATATTTGGTGGCTGTAAACTGGAGCAATAAAAATTGCACAACCTAAAGGAAGGAACAGTTTGTTTTGCCCTGTTTATTGTCAGTTAAATGCCAGAAGACTTTTAAAGTAACAGCAACAAGTATAAAGGAGAGGGAAAAAAAAAATCAAATAAAATTTTTATGACCTTAAGATAAACCTATTGCTCTCTCCCCTTCCAGAGTTTTACAAAACTTCCTACACCTTTTGGCACTTGAAACTACATGTAATGTTTTACGCTGCAAATGCCGGCAAGGCATCATATAAAGTCACAGCTGTACGAGTGGAGGTGCTGTAAAACGGAACAGGAAAACCGAAAAGCGCCACACAGAGTGAAACAGCTGATGCTACGTTCTCTCCAATAAAGTGGCATTTAATCTAAGAGGAAAGGAATGGAATTGAGCATGTGCTTTATTTCCCCCTGGATAAAGCCTTTTAAAAGCAGCACTATAGGTGGTTCTATTTGCCTCTCGCATCCTGTGTCCGAGGGGACCCTTTCTGGTAGGTTTCAGCTTGGTTGCATCTATCCCTTGTGGGGCCAAGGGCACCCTGATTTAATAGCCTCCAGGATTTGTTCTTCTGAGTTTCCGAGTCTCCCTAGTTGATGCTGAAGGGCAGGCAAGGTTGAGAACCGCAGCTTTAGAGCCAGGCCAGCAGTGAGGAGTGCCCTTGGACGAGAAGGGGAGGTGCAGGTCATCTGGTCATGAGGTGGGTGGTCCCCCAGAAGCAGCCACAGCCCGCTCGGTGACGCCCACCATAAGTCCTGTGGTCCTGGTTTTAAGGAGCCCTTAAAGCTGCACCTTGGACTGCAAGGAGATTGAACCAGTCAATTCTAAAGCAAATCAGCCCTGAATATTCCTTGAAAGGACTGATGTTGAAGCTCTAATACTTAGGCCACCTGATGCGGAGAGCCGACTCACTGGAAAACACTGTGATGCTGGGAAGGATTGAGGGCAGGAGGAAAAGGGGGCAGCAGAGGATGAGATGGTTGGATGGCATCATTGACTCAATGGACATGAGTTTGAGTAAACTTCAGGAGATAGTGAAGGACAGGGGAGCCTGGTGTGCTGCAATCCATGGGGTTGCAAAGAGTTGGACATGACTGAGTGACTGAACTACAGAAAGTTGCCCCTGACCATCCAGCTAGGGGTCTGTTCTCATGACCAAACCTGATTGGGATGATTTAAAAATATGCAGGAGTTTCTACATTTGTGGAGTCCACTACAGGGATGACTGCATGTCCAATATTAATGCCAGGGGAGACACAGTCCCCTAACCTGCCTCCAAGTCTGTCCCCTCCCCTACACACCTGCTCCTTCCTGCCTGAGTCCAGGGCTTCTGAGCAACAGGGGGCTGAGGGCACCCTTTTGTCTTGAGAATTAATAAGGTCCCTGGGCCAGTTCTCATTAGATGAGCGTTAAGGTAAGATAAAATTTTATTTGGGGATAGAAAGTGGCTGGTACAGAAAAAAAAAAGCCTTAATTGTAATTGCTTTAGAATAAACAAGTCTTAGGCTAAAGCTCTTTTTTACACATTAAATAATGTTCTCCGTCTTTAGTTAACTAATCAATGTGCCTTAAAAAATAGGGCACATGATTCTAGTTGAATGCCCTCCCGCAAGTGTGGGGCATGATCAGCAGCCCAGGCATCATCTGGGGTATGGTTGGACCTGAAGCCACTCAGACCCCACCCCTCCCACCCAATCAGAAACCTTCTTAGCAAGATGGCTCAGTAAATTACATGCATGATAAAATTTGAGGCCCCTGGGCTTAATGCATGTTAAAGAAGCTTTATTTCTCTCTGAATCTCTAGGATCAAGCAGAGTGATTCTCCTTGTCTGTGGTCATGGCTGGAGTAGGGGTGGGGATGGGTGGCTCAAAGGCCTGAATGATTATCTTAATCAAGTTTTGTATTTTCTGGTGTTTTAATATCATGGGCTCATGTTGACCAGGGAGAGACTGCCCTTCCCAGAATTGGTGAATTCCTAAAGGTAGCAGAACCCCCTTTGAAACAGAGTGCTGTGCTGTGCTCAGTTGCTCAGTCATGCCCAACTCTTTTGCGATCCCTTGGACTGTAGCCTGCCAGGCTCCTCTGTCCGTGGCATTCTCCAGGCAAGAATACTGGAGTAGGTTGCCATTTCCTCCTCTAGGGGATCTTCCTCAACCAGGGATCAAATCCATGTCTTTTGTGTCTCCTGCATTGGCTGTCTGAAATGAAATCTGTCTGTTAAGTCAGGCTTGCCCCCTGAGCTTAGACTGAAAGGTATTGAGGGCAGTATGGAGGTGATGGGTGATGTCCCAGGGGAGAGGCTCGTGTGGGGTCCCTGGGTGGTGTCTCACTCCCCTCTTATGTTGGGAGAGAATTAAATTTGAGAACAACCAAGGGGATGCAAGGGCTTCCCTGGTGGCTCAGTGGTAAAGAATTCACTGGCCAATAGCAGGAGACCCGGGTTTAATCTCTGGATCGGGAAGATCCTTTGGAGAAGGGAATAGCTACCCACTCCAGTATGCTTGGCTGGAGAATCCCATGGATAAAGGTGCCTCGTGGGTACAGTAGTCCATGGGGCTGCATAGAGTCAAACATTGACTTAGCAACTAAATGGCTACCAAGGGGATACAACTTTAAGGGATTTGAGAAGGAAAGAGCATAATTGGAAAGTTACGTTGGAGGATGGGATGGTTCCTGAAGGCAGTTCCAGGGGTAGAGGACCAGAAGGCAGAGAGTCAGCAGCTGTAGGGTCTTCATCAGCCTCCCTGCCTGGAGCACAGAGGCTGGACCCCTTCTTTGGGGTTTGTCACATGTGAGTTATCAGAAGGCAGGGCCAGTGTGCAGAGGTTTGCAGAATTTATTCCTGGTGTAAGCGAAATGCTTTCAATGGGCCTTTCATATATGTACATATAACTGTGGATGTGCATGACTTAGAGAAATGAATGGAGAGTAGAGAATTTTTAAACAAAGACGTTTTACTTGAAAGAGGCATCATCTGATCACAGGACAACAGTGGCTAAGAGCTATGGCTGATGTTTGTTTCTGCCTGGAGTGTGTGCAGCCGCCATCACATGATGAAACACACCAGGATCAGGCGGGGGTTTGGGGGGCACGTGGTGGTGGTGTTTCTGCCTCCACCCACCATCAGCTGTTTTTATCTATTTTCTTTGTCCTCCGGGGATTTGGCTGAAATTGGAATGCAGACTGCAGACTGTGAATTCTTTTATCACATTATCATCTAGAGGGGCAATCTTTCCTTCTGGATTAGGAAAAAGTGACTCCTTTTCCTTAAAAATTTTAAATATTTGTATGGTGCATGCTAAATCGCTTCAGTCATGTCCAATTCTTTCAACCCCATGGACTATAGACCTCTAGGCTCCTCTGTCCATGGGATTCTCCAAGAAAAAATACTGGAGTAGGTTGCCATGCCCTCCTCCAGGGGATCTTCTCGATCCAGGGATCAAACCGGTGTCTTCTGTGGCTACAGTCCAGCCTCCAGGGGGAAGTGAGGCTGGGGCTCTCCTAGCTTCAGGAAACCTACTCTGGGACCCTCCAGGACTCTGAGCCTGACTGGGGTTTCCTCCAGTGGTTCCTGCCCTGTTCCACCCATGGATTGTCCTCTCAACACCCACATCAGGGTTGATGGGTTGTTCAGGACACCCACAGCCTTAACCTCTGTCTCACTTCTTGACACCAATCAAACACACGCCGTACTGGGGTGCTCTCCCCTGGAAGGCTTCTTCCTAACAAGATGCTTGTCCTCCATGGCGTCTCCGAGCTTGGCGGCCACTCCACCCAGGGTTTTGATCAGCTGGTCCTTGTCTCTACACCCCACGCATCTTGCCTCTGTCCTTCCAGCCCTGGACACAGAATATAATTAAACTTCACCCTCACCACCCCATCAGTGTGCGTAACTCATGCACTCAGCAAATATTTACCTAATGACACAGCTGTTCAGAGTCATCTTCTCTGCTTCCTTCTCCTGAATCTTTTATCCATTCACAGCTCCCTCTCCTTAGCTGAGTCACTCATCGTACACCCATATTTTATGGAGTCTAAGCAATATTGATCATAAAATGTACTATAATGTTATGAGCCACAGAGAATGAAAACATGCTGCCAATAAACACTGAAAACTGCCATCAATTGTAAGATGCATTCTGTTTTCAGAGCTATTAAAAATGTGAAAAAACAAGTATGTGATCATATACATAGCCATGGTCTTTGAGAGATCAATGCCTAGATACCTCCCAGTCTTCCTACAGATGTGAAACTTCTAGAAACAGATTGAGCTGTCCATTTCTAATAAAACCACTGACTTACAGAACACAAGGCCGGTTATAACCACCAAATCTAAGAGACCAGTTCTTAAAACACTCAGCTCATCCTTCTCAGTTTTTCAAACTAATTGCTTTAATTGACCATTGTCTGTTTTTGTTCCTCGCTGTCCGGTAGGCAACACTTGCCACCTGCCATTCCTGTCTGGGGATGTGAAAGCCCCTGCAGAGGGCTTTGCCCGACAGCTCTCGCCGAGGTCAGCTTTCACCTGAGTCCCCAGTCCAGCCACCAGCTCTCCACTTCCCACAACCCCTGACCGTTGCTGGCATCAGGCACAGATGGGCATTTCAGTCTTCCCTGACTCTAACTGCTTTTATTATTTTTAGTGTGATGACTACCTCATCCCTTCATTTCTTGGCACATCTTTAACTTCCACTGACAGTTGCCTCTAGCCATGTTTCAAAGGTGTGGGTATCAATTCTAAACGCAGATGTTTTAACAAGGATTCTGGACTGTGTCTGTCATTGGACAAAGAAAGCACATGGCCAGGATTTGAAACTTGGGAGTTTGTATACATTTTCAAAAAGAAATTGCCATAGAGAATTCCCCCTTTCAACTTCCAAGTTTCAAATTTCAAATCCCTGGACCTCACCCAAGGTCCTAAGTAGTGAACGTGGGAAAGCATCCATTGAGTTTTTCTCTCCAGTGACTAAAAATGTCTCATTAATTCCATGGAGGCCCATCTCAATGTTTGTATTAAAGTAAAGAATTTGTGAATAAGAACTGGTAATAGAATGTATATTTAGAGAGTGGAGCAATTCAAAATCATACTAAGTGAATAAGTCATAGAGAGACAAGCATCATATGATATCACTCATATGTGGAATCTGGAAAAAAAATTATACAAATGGCCTTACTTACAAAACAGAAATGGAATTCCAGACATAGAAAACAAAATTATAGTTACCAAAGGGGGGAGGGAGGGATAAATTGGGAGTTTGGGATTAAATACACACACTACTATATGTAAAATAGATAACCAACAAGGACCTACTGTATAACACAGGAAACTACTAATATATTCAATATCTTATAGTCACCTATAAGGGAAAAGAAAAAATAAATACATGTGCAACTGAACCACTTTGCTGTACACTTGAAACTAACATGACATTGTAAATCAACTATATTTCAATACAAATTAGACACAGGTCACAAATACAAATTGAATACTACTAAGTGGGGAGTAAGTGGTGGAAGTGCTCTGACATTCTGGACAGGAAAACGTCCCCAGGAAGAAGGCCCTCCTTGGAAAACACATTGTTTTCCAGAGCTCGGCAGTGTCCCTAGGGAGCCCCGAGGGGTCTTGGGCACTGATGTTGCTACAGGCAGCCCAGGTGCCCCTTTCATCTGCCCCCCTCAGTTCTGATCCGAACTTTCATGGCTTTCAAAGGCCAAGGTAATGAATCTCTTAAGTGTTGACATGGGCTTTAATCAGAGTAAACAAGATGCCTCCACTAAGCACTTATCACATCTCCAGGACAACCAGTGACCCTCTAAGCAAGCCTTGAAGCTGTGTCCTGATCATGTGATGAAAGCCCTCCACCTGGGGTCCCATGTGGATGGTAGGAGTGACCAGACCCCCTGACAGCCATGTTCCCATCTCTCTCATGTGCTTTATTGACCAGCAGGAAGTTAAATGATCAAGTATTCCACGTCCCCTTTATCAAACTGTCAAAAGACTAAATAAGATTGGAAGGATTATATAAAACACCCACGGATGTATTTTTAGCTTTTTTTCTGTACGGAAAGCAGTACAGGAGGGTATTCTAATTTCATCTTTGCATAAGGTTTTAGTAGAAACCTCACAGTACAGAACAGACTGTTGAGAAATTCCAGGGATGTGAATTTCTTTTCCCACATTCTCTCTAGAGATTCTCCCTATGTTTACTGTGTGTGTCTGTGTGTGTGTGTGTGGTTACTGTAGGGCAAGGGGAGTTTGAGCTGCTTCGAATGACTTTATTTTCCGTGTCCTGATGAAGTTCTTCAGTGGAAAGAGCAGCACACACACGCATTCCCATTGTGTGCCTTGCTCTTCAAAGAACAGTAGAGTGACAAGTAGGGGTACTTCCCATCCCTGTGGAGGTTTGTCATCACGATACCCAAGTTCTAGAAGCCCACATGTGGCCTTTCAGCATGTCCTCTTTTGTGGGACATGCCACCTATCTCCTTAGCAGTCTCTTCATATTTAAAATTCTACCATACAAATCCTTAGCTTTGTGTAGAGCTGGAAATAGAAACTTGGTTGAAAAGACACTCCTTTTGGAGTTCTTTCATGTGTTGTATTTTGAAATGCTGTCATCAAGGTTTGCAACTGTTCATCATATCTAAAACAGGTTTTCTCCCAGACAATCCCATCCTCCACCATGACCAACCAAGAGACTCAGAAGTCACAGGAACGCAGGTGTGCAAACCAACTTGAATAGATCACAGATGCATGTGGCTGAAAAAAGATCAGAAATGACACAGCAAAATGTCCCACTTTTTAAAATCACAGGTGGGTATTTCCCTGGTGGTCCTGGATTTCACCTTTCAATGCAGGCGATGTGGGTTCAATCCCTGGTCAGGACACTAAGATGCCACAGGCCTCACGGCCAAAACCCAAAACAATAAGCAGAAGCAATATTGTAACAAATTTACTGAAGACTTAAAAAAAAATGGTTCACATAAAAAAAAAATCTTAAAAAAGAAATCCACAGACACACGCCCCATATACCATTTCTATCCGTTCATGTCTCCATATCAGAAAAGAATCATCATCAAATTTATTCAGGTTTGACTTCTCTCACCTTCCTACTCTCTCCTCTCCTTCAAAAGGACATCTAGTATAAAGGCCTGATGTGTGTTACTCTATGTCCTGTTTATCTGACTGACTTCTTATTCATTTACTGTCACTAATACCCATTCTAAAATTTAGAGGGTTCTTCTTATTAAAAAAAAATAAAGTGATGGAATCCTAATTAAGTTGCCTTTTTAGTTGTGTAATTTCCATCTAAAAAAGTCTGCAGATAACAGTTGAGAGCATGTTTTTGTGAAGGTATCTTATGTCAAGATAGAAAATAACATGACTATTAGCAGAAATGGTTTAATTTTCATTCAAAGGGAATCTAGAATATTCCTTGTTCTGTGTTCTTAAATTTATGTAGCAATAGCTTTCCCACAGATTTTTCTAAATTTTAGCTGTGATAACTGAGGTTTCGACTGTCCACCTTCTATCAGGGACAGACTGGAGTTTGGACTTCCAGTTAGCTTTGGTAGCTCCCTGGTCCGTGAGCAGCCTTCTGAGTGTCCACGACAGGAGGAGAGCAGGGAGCACCCCCATCTCCCGTCAGGGTCAGACATGCTCCCCCCACCTCACCCTGTCAGGGGGAGACAAGTGTTTATTTATATCTGGTTCCCTGGGAAACAGACTTTGAGAGACAGAGGTCTGCAGGCAGTTTCCCTTCCTGCCCCAATGCTTTGAGTGGGATGCAGGTGGGAGCCCGCAGAGGGAGAAGTGGAACCGGGATCTGTCATAGTGACATCCCTGCCAGTCCCGCAGGGACTCAGTCTGGACGCCCTTCAGAGCTGCTCTCACCTGAGGCCCCTGTGCCCTGGTGTTGGTCGGTCACTGGACCCGAGTTACCCCAAGTGGGGGGCACATTCTTGGGCACAGGGGCTCTGTGCAGCTGAGGGGGATTCTCAGAAAATGTCCAGAGTGATCGCGGTTCCTGGGCGAGACTGCTCCACAGGGCTCTGGATGTGGGCGCCTGGGAACACAGCATTGCACCCATCACACACACACACACACACACACACACACACACATACACACACACACACACACGTTACCATGAAAGCTATGTGGGTGCACATGCATGTGTGGTGTGCAGCCTTGTGCGTACTGTTATATGATGCGCATTTGCTGAAACAGCAGAGGGTGTAGAGGGGTCCAGTCGCCTGCTCCTGAGACCACGTGGGAGCCCCGTCTCAGCCTCCTGCGCCCCTGAGCCCCACTCCCTCCTCCAGGAATGATCAATCCATTGAAAACTAGTCTTTAGGAAGACAAAGGTTTTTATCCTTGTGAACAGACTGTTAATACAGTTCCCAATGCCGTGTTCCTCATCCTGGGGATGCTCACTCCAGGCTGTGGGTGTGATCCCCTCCTGGCCTCTGTGTCCCGTCATGTTCTGACCTGTGACTAACGCCCCGCAGTGTGGTCACTTCTCTAACTTCTCTTCTAGACTGTGAGCCAGTGGCAGCCGAGGACAGTGGGTAATTCAGGCCTATTCCATCACTGACAGACGATTTCATTTGCTTTTGTTTTACCTCTGACTCCCTCGATGACCTTTCCTGTGATAATCGTATCACTGCAGTCCCCAGACTCGTTTGTTCCCATCACAAAAGACATGTAAAAATATGGAGGGTCCACAGAACCTTTGTTTCCCGGGGGAGGTCGAAATCACCTCCTTCACTGGACCCATTAACAGTATTTATAATTAGGAGAGCTTCATCAATGACAAAGAAATACAAATGCCTCACAAGGAAAGTCGATACCTACTATCACTGAATAATAATTTATAAAGCACCAGAAGCAATTTTGATGCAGTCATGCCATGACTTTTTAAAAAAGATACAAACAACTTGAAATAAATTACGTGGTTTATCTCAAGACAGCACGAACATGTGTTGAGGACTTTAGGCTCCTGACTACCTGAATTTGAATTCAGCACAGCTCCTACTGTGTGACCTTGGGCTAGTTACTTTACTTCTCTGGGCTTCAGTTTTTTTCAGGTGCACAAGAGAGGTAGTGAGAGTACCTGCCTTAGAGTATTTCTGTGAGACTTATGTGCATTAATATATGTAAAGTATTTAGAACATTAAGTGGCATAGAGTAGGAACATAAAAATGTTAGCTGTAGGAATTATGCTAAAACCATTCTAAGCTATTTCTTACTACAGGAGTGTCCTGGCCTTGACAGACAGGTGTCTGTTTGCTTTTCTTCCTTTCTTCATGAGACTCTTACTGACAGCAAGGATGAAACAGCCATGAAAGGGAGCTAGTGGGTCTTCAGGGCCTGGTGTGTGTGTGTCATGCATACCTCATAGCCAAATGCTCATCTCAAACCACCCTGCGGACAAACAGTGGGAGAGCCAGAGCAAGAGGCTTCCCTGCCGTCACATGGCTTCTAAGAGGCCACTTTATCCTGTGACCGTGAGCAAGCAATCTGCTTTCTGGTCCTCAGTCTCTCATTCCTGGATGAGTTGATGGATGGACCCAAGGGGTCATTCAAGGCCAGACCTGGGGCTACTGTGGAATTACTGGGGACACTGGACTTTGTAATTATGGGAAGACTAAAAGCTAGCATCTTCTCACTGCATCCTCACCTGGATGAAGGGGTGAGGGGGCTCTGTGGGGTCTCCTTTATAAGGCCACTAATCCCATCATGGGGGCTCCACCCTCGTGGCTTCATCACCTCCCAAAGACCTCACCTCCTGACACCATCATCTTAAGGTTAGCTTTGAACACACGGATTTGGCGGGGGAGCATGAACATTCAATCCACAGCAAAGCAGATCAGTTTTGAGCCCTGATGGGTGTGGTCAGCTTGGAAGCTGCAGCAGAAGCCAATGGAGAGGACACTCAGCTTTGGAGGACACATTGCCAGGAAGAGCCACTCACAAAAGCCACAGCTACAGAAGATTCCAGAAGCCGCCATGGAGAGCAAATGCATCATAAGGCTGGGGTGGGTGGGGAAGCATAGAGAAACATGAATACTGTAAAAATCAATACTAATTTCTTTCTAAGTGTCTTATTAGATGACTTTTGACAATTGCATAATTCAAAGCCTGAAATAAGACAAAAGTTTCATTTTCCCAGAAAGCTTTCTCCTGCGTCCCTTCCAAACACCTCCACCACACCCCCTCAGAATCTGATTTTATCACCTTAGTTTCTCCTGCATTCGAATTTCATATAAACAGAATCCTGCAGTATGAATATTTTTGTCCAGCTCCTTTCTTTTTAAAGATGTACTTGAGATCCAACCAGGTGGTTGCATGTGTAAGTAGCTGGGTTTCCATAGCGAGTTGTACCCCAGGTTGCCATTCTAGTAACACGCTGGCTGGCTCCTGGGGGTGTTTCGGTTTGGGGCTTTGACACACAAGCTTTCATCCTGTCCAGCCTCATCTACAGACTATCCAATGCTGTCACCATCCACTCACCAGGCTCTGAGCCCTGTCTTCCAGTGGGTGGGGGAATTGCAAACTATTTCTTTTGGTAAGAACATCTTAAGCTCCAACCTAAAGCATGTGGATGCCGTGGGTGAGAGCAAGTCAGGAAGTGAGTTCCTGGCAGAGGCACTGATGTGCTCCAGGTCAGGAGACCAGGCAGGTCTAGGCCCATAGAGCAGAAATAGAAGCAGTTAGTGCTTCATGGGCAAGGAGAGAGGGGGCTGGAGAGGTGACTAGGCCAGGTCATGAAGGGCCAGGTAGCAGGAGGTGGGTAAAAATGTGTGAATGTTACTCTGAGGCAAATGAGAAGTAACCCAAGTACATTAAGCAAGAAGCTGCTTGATCGGATTTTCCATCTTAAAAATCTCTCTGATTTTAGTGCTACTTTCTGTGTTTATTTTCCTTTTTCTCTGGCTGTATATGGTATTTTGTTTCCCTCCTCTTTCCTCCCTCTCCATTTATCTAGGGTGATTAAAGAAGGAACTGGGCTTCCCAGGTGGTGTTAGTGGTAGAGAATCTGCCTGCCAATGCAGGAGACCCCGGTTTGATTCCTAGGTCCAGAAGATCCCCTGGTGGAGGAAATGGTGACCCACTCCAGTAATCTTGTCTAGAAAATCCTGTGGACACAGGAGCCTGGCGGGCTACAGTCTGTAGGGCCAAGAAGAGTCAGACACGACTGAGCACAAAGAAGGAGCTACTGTCACTAACACAAATTTCCCTGAGATGATGGCCCTTTACGGATAATTCCTTCCCGAGTCCTGGCTGTGCTCTTGGGACAAGCCTAGGCCCTTGGCGACTTCATGTGTTAGAAAGATAGTTACTTATTCTTTTAGGTTTTGGGCTGCATTGGAGGAAACATAAGGTTTCAGCGATGTGAAGAGGTTTAGCGTCTAGACATAGTGAGTGTTTTCCCAGAGGATATTGACTCCCAGGGGCCTGGAAGTGATACTGGAGTTCTTAGTCTTCACATGGATGAATCTGAGGCTCAGATCTCTTATAGCTCTTGCCTAACAGCTGACCGTCCATCCCAACCGAAGTGTTCTTCACAAGAACCTGGGCCTTCCAGAGGAGTTTGATTTCAATTTTTGGTAACTCTACCCATGACAGAAAGTACTTTCTTGTACTGGTCAGAAAATCTTTTTACAACCGGAGCCATGACCCCCAGTTTGTGGCCACAGATCAACCCTGTCTCATAGTGGCCTTGATGACCCATTTGTTCTCTGAAGGCACAGGTTATGTCCCTCTAAATCTCCTCTTTCCTAGATCAAAAGTTCGGATTTTCTCTAGCCATCCCTGGTGGCCTGTTCCCATCCCCTCCTTGTCTTGTTTTCCCCAGACACGTTTCAGAGTCAGGCTCCAGGTTGGACTGTGCTGCTCAGGAATGAACGTGGTACCTCCTGGCTGGTGGAGCAGTAGCACCACCCCACATGTTCTGGGTTCTGCACTTCCATTCATAGACTCCAGGCTGGAGTATATGTCCTGGAATGCACATCTCAGGGTTGACCTGAACTGAATTTGAAATGTTTTAGTATTAATAGGACTCAGACACAGATTTGCAGTTACAACTACCAAGGTGACACCAGCCAGAATCTAAGGAGCATGTCTCATAGTTTAGGGAGTAATTCAGTTTTTTGTGCACGGTAAAATACTTATTTAATATTCAGTCATTCTTACCCCAGATCCAGAACAACCTAGAAGAGAGCTGTGAGGCAGAGCTTTCCACACCCATGAAAATGTCTTGTGTCTGCACTTTCCCACATGGCAGCCACGAGCCACACAGCATGAATGAGAAACTGAATTTCAACATTTTATTTAATGTTAATGAATTAAAGTTTAAGTAGCCACGCCTGACTAGTGGCTATTGTATTAGATGCTGACAGTATATAAAACCACTCTATTGCCAAAAGGGAGGTAGAGGTGGGGATGAGGAAGATGTTGGAGAAAGAGAAAGAAAAAAAATGTTTCTGAGATATTTGATTGTGAGCCAATTTTGTAGAACAAAGAGGAAGAGAATGGATTCCTTACTTTCTAGTATTAATAGCTTTTATAGGCTTATTAAGAAAAACACTATGGTTGTACAAATAGATTTTTTTTTTTACAAAATTTTGTGAGTTCGGCAGTATTGATTATCTTCTTACAGATAAGTATAAATGTAAGAAAATTGTCTATTTGCATATACATATTATGTAGGGGGGTCTGGATTTTAACCCAGATTCATTCATCTTTATATTTATCATATGTTATTTTAATATATATTTATTTATATGCAATTTATCTCATGCTGCTGCTGATGTCTAGCTGTTTGTGACATACCAGTCTTTGTATATTACATCCCAGCTGTGTGCCTAGACCTGTACATGTGTTTATGTGTAGAGATGTATGTATTTATACATGTACACCTGTATACATTTCCATGCATTTTATATCTGTTTAACTGGGAGAGTCCGTTGTTCAGGAAGAACATTTTCTAAGTGAGAAGTCATCTTTCTGTACGGAACTCTGATGATGAGTGAAGTCCTATGATAAACCTCGACAAAGGTCTCAGAACAACTATAGAGACGTATTCTTTTCATTTTGGAAACTGATCATGAATTAATACACTTTACTTGAGCACCATAAGCTAGAAGACTGGCCAACAGCCCATCTTCATGGTTAACTCAGTCAGGTCGCTGAGTTTCCTCTCCAGACAGTGGATGCAGCCTGGCATCACTGGGTGTCCTCACTACTGGCGGATCAGAAATACTGGTTGATATTGTAATTTTGCTGTTTTAAGTGGGGTTCTAAACACTGAGTCATGAGTCAGTGACTGAAGGGATTTAGAAGTGAGGGAGCCAAAGTTCACCACGGGGAAATGATTTACTCAGGTCTTGAGACAGTGAGCCTGATAGCTCTGAGTTAGTCCTCAACAGCTCATGTTGCTGAGTTTATGCTTTTATGATGTAAATGATTGGCTTATCTGTTGGCTCAGATTCTTGCATAATTTGTGATTGATACTTGTCTTCCTTGTTCAAGTTTACTTCCTCCCTCGATAAAAGAGAAAAATAAAGTTGAAGAAAAATACCTCTGTAGATAATAATAATAAAATTTCTGTAAAAACAGGAAACTTCACATGTAACACCCTTCGAAGTCATGGAATAAACAGGAAGTGGATAAGTCATGGTGCAAGTGGCAGGAGTCTTTCTGCTCTGCTCATTCAACATCTATTTCAGGGCCAGTGCCCTTGTGTACTGGTGTAGAGGTGGTCACGGTAAATATGAAGGTGATGTCTGTAAATGCTGAGCACTTAGTTTGTTTCAGGCTATGTGATAGTTATCCTGCTTGGGCTAATGTAATGCACACCACAGACGGGGGATGCAGCAACAGACGTGTATTTCTCAAAGTTCTGGAGGGCAGAGTCTGAGATCTTAGTATGGGCAGGGCTGGCTCCTCCTGAGGCCCCTCTCCTGGATGTGTAGACGCCACCTTTTCCTGTGTCTTCACGTGGTTATCTTCCTCTGTGTTTCTGTGTCCTGATCTCTTCATATAAAGGCACCAGTCATACAGGACCACAGCCCCACCCACATGACCTCATTTTAAGGTAATTGTAGTTTTAAAGGGGCTTCCCTGGTGGCTCAGACAGCAAAGAGTCCCTGCAATGCTGGCAATGCGGGTTGGATCCCTGGATCCAGAAAATCCCCTGGAGAAGGGCATGGCAACCCACCCCAGTATGCTTGCCTGGAGAATCCCATGGACATAGGAGCCTGGTGGGTTACTGTCCATGGAGTCACAAGAGTCAGAAATGACTGAGCAACTTTCACCCCTTCTCCAAACATTATCACATCTGAGGTAATTGGGGGTTAGAGCATCCACATAGGAATTTTAGGGGACATATTCAGCCTATAGGCTTCCCTGGTGGCTTAGACAGTAGAGAATCTAATTGCAATGCGGGAGACCCGGGTTTGATCCCTAGGTCTGGAAGATGCTCTGGAGTAGGAAATGCAACTCATTCCAGTATTATTGCCTAAAGAATCCCATGGACAGATGAGCCTGGTGGGCTACAGTTCAAGAGATCACAAAGAGTAGGACACAACTAAGCAATTAACACTTCAGACCATAAGAAGTTGTTTTTGCCCCTCATGTATCATTTTTACAATAAGACAGTAAGATACATAATATTGTCCTCGGTCTTCAGAAATTTAAGTTTAGACAGATGACAGGTCCAGGAGGACATGACTCTGTGGATGGAGCCAGGCTTTGTCCGGTTTCTCCTGCAGACAGACCGCCAGGATGGATGTGTATTCAGCATCTGACTGGGCAGGGGGTGGCAGAGTCAGTCTCAGGAGTGGTCCTGGGGGAGCCTTTTATCTGCTTTAGAAAAGCATCCTATCTTTCAAGGGACATCTCCATGCTCCCTGCATCTTCAAGGTTGGATTTCCCTGTAGTTAGAATTACATGTCTGGAAAATCTGCATTTCCACTTTCCAAATAACATGTAGTCTTTTTTTTTAATTAATTGATTTATTTATTTTTGGGAGGCTAATTACTTTACACTATTGTATTGGTTTTGCCATACATTGACTTGAATCCACCACGGGTACACATGTGTTCCCCATCCTGAAACCCCTCCCTCCTCCCTCCCCATCCCATCCCTCTGGGTCATCCCAGTGCACCAGCCCCGAGCACCCTATATCATGCATCGAACCTGGACTGGTGATCCATTTCACATATGATAATATACATGTTTCAGTGCCATTATCCCAAATCATCCCACCCTCGCCCTCTCCCACAGAGTCCAAAAGACTGTTCTATACATCTGTGTCTCTTTCACGGTCCTGCATACAGGGTTATCATTATCATCTTTCTAAATTCCATATATGTGTGTTAGTATACTGTATTGGTGTTTTTCTTTCTGGCTTACTTCACTCTGTATAATAGGCTCCAGTTTCATCCACCTCATTAGAGCTGATTCAAATGTATTCTTTTTAATGGCTGAGTAATACTACATTGTGTATATGTACCACAGCTTTCTTATCCATTCATCTGCTGATGGGCATCTAGGTTGCTTCCATGTCCTGGCTATTATAAACAGTGCTGTGATGGACATTGGGGTACACGTGTCTCATTCAATTCTGGCTTCCTCGGTGTGTATGCCCAGCAGTGGGATTGCTGGGTCACATGGCAGTTCTATTTCCATTTTTTAAAGGAATTTCCACACTGTTCTCCATAGTGGCTGTACTAGTTTGCATTCCCACCAACAGTGTAAGCGGGTTCCCTTTACTCCACTCCCTCTTCAGCATTTATTGCTTCTAGACTTTTGGATAGCAGCCATTCTGACTGGCGTGAAATGGTACCTCATTGTGGTTTTGATTTGCATTTCTCTGATAATGAGTGATGTTGACCATCTTTACATGTGTTTGTTAGCCATCTGTATGTCTTCTTTGGAGAAATGTCTGTTTAGTTCTTTGGCCCATTTTTTTTATTGGGTCTTTTATTTTCCTGGAATCGAGCTACAGGAGTTGCTTGTATATTTTTGAGATTAATTCTTTGTCAGTTGCTTCGTTTGCTATTATTTTCTCCCATTCTGAAGGCTGTCTTTTCACCTTATAGTTTCCTTTGTTGTGCAGAAGCTTTTAATTTTAATTAGGTCCCATTTGTTTATTTTTGCTTTATTTTCAATATCCTGGGAGGTGGGTCATAGAGGATCCTGCTGTACATGTAGTCTTAATAACGACTTCATGACACATGAGGTGCTTCACCTTTATGTGTGCTGTGGGTGTGCATTTGTGGCTGTGTGTGTCTACCTGCCTATCATTCCTGGTGTTTCAAGAGGCACTGAATGAGGGGCTGATCCTGTGTCGTTTCAAAGCCTTTAGGGTCTTCATTGATAACAACTGCATAGAACGGCTTGCCTAGTGGCTCAGTAGGTAAAGAATCCACCTATAATTTGGGAGACCTGGGTTTGATCCCTGGGCTGGAAAGATCCCCTGGAGGAGGGCATGGCAACCTACTCAAGTATTTTTGCCTGGAGAATTCCCATGGACAGAGGAGCCTGGTGGGCTACAGTTCATGAGATCACAAAGAGTCAGTGGTCAGCACACTGCATACGTAGAAAGAAGCCCCACTATATCGAGCCAGAATTGTCACATGACTTAGATCAGGAGTTAAGGAGGGAACCAGGGCTCCGTCTTGAGAATCAGGCAGTTCTCAGGTCCCCTGTGGCCTAATTTCCTCATTAAGGAAGTTGTGTGATGGGACTTCTGTCTTTAAGTTCTAATGTGCTTGTATTTTCATCATGGTTAGCAACATTTTATTTCCACTTAAGTAGATAATAGAAAAAAGAACCCCAGAAATCTTGTTTTGAAAATACAGACAAAAGCCTAAGACTAGAAAGTTGATTTTGTTTTTATTTTTAACAGTAGTATTTGGTTAATTCTAAACACTTGGCTATGAATTAGAAGTTTCATTATCCATTTTTGAATAGATATTTTATGCTATTTCTAGAAAATGGTGAAAGTAAATAGTTATGGATCAATTATTCTAGTTTTCATATCAGATTTTATGTTCCCATTAAAGGTTTAGTTTAGATGGAGTCTCTTCACCTATCTTTAGTTTAAAAAATATTTTCAAAATAATTTCCCAGGGCTTATTTGTTATAAGAAATTTAGAAAACAGAGAAAAATGTACAAAACTTGACAAATTGCTCCTCCCTCCCCAGGTCTCAGCACTCAGAGATGAAAGCCAGGTGCGTTTTGACATCTGTGGTCCGTGCTGAGGGACACAGTCCAGTTACTCTGCTTTGTAGTTTAGCTCTATTCTCTGTGCATCTTTGACTCGAGCTTTCCCATCCCAGACCTTGGGTCACATGGGCTTGGGTTCAGAACAATTATTGGCCAAAATTAACATGCCTCCTCACCTACTTTTTAAACACCTTGATTATTTACTGTTAGTTTACATGTGGGAGAGTACGATGATAATGGACCTTTTAGAATCAACCTTCTCATCAATGGATCAAAGGCCTGGCTGAGAAGGGAGCGTGTAGAAGGACCTTCTATGGTCTAGACAAGCATGTCTCTCCGAATCCCTCCTGGACTTATCTGAGCATGTTTGATGGCCTCTGTGAGATGGGAATCAAAGCCATTACAGACAGGGCAAAAGATGTTAAGGAACAGTAGTGACAAGGATGTCATCATTACTGCTATTTAGGAATATCACTGTTATTTTTACTATCAACAGTAGTGATGCGGCAAGCAAACCAAGGTGGTGCCCATCCATGTATGTGAGTCAAAGTAGAATGAGCTTTTGCTGGCACAGGTTTTGTCATCGACCCTGGCTCTTGGTTTTCGAAGCTGTCACAGTCATTTGCCATTGAGGTCCAGATGAGAAAGTGGCATGGAATGACAGCTGACAGATTGCAGGTGCCTTTGGAGCAGCAAATGCTGATATCTGGTGTTGATACATCTTTATGGGAATTCACAACATTCTCCAGGCAGAGGGCCAAGAGATAAGCACAGAGCCTTGACAGGAGAGTGGGAACAGGATAGGCTGTGTAATGCTAAGTGCATGCTCCTGGCACACTGAAGGTACCGTCCTTGCTCTGTCATGGGGAATTCTCAGGGCTGAGCATGGAGAGGTGTCTGGTGTCCAGGAGGTTTGTGGTCATGGGCTGAGGGGAGCTCAGCTCTGGCCAGGGGAGTCTGTGGTCGCTGACTTGCTTGGTGCCCTCTCAGTTCTTCATAGCTCTTGGAGTATTTGGTGTCACTGGTACCTTGGAAGCCACCGGCTTAGATAAACATGGGTACTCCGGCCAGTGCGGGCATGTGCCATGGTCATCTTCCACTCTTTTTCAGGTTTTTCTTGGACACTGCAATGATCATTTCAAGAGCTTTCATAGATGTGGGCCAGGCTGACATTTTGCCGTATCTAACTGCAATTGTGAGATACTATGGTCACAAAAGAAATTCTCCCAGGACAACTAAGGCTCGCCAATTGGTTACAGTGTGCCAGCTTTGCACGTTATCATCACTGAATATTTGGTTGCTTGAAAACTTTTTAAACAACAAAGCAGTGCAAAATTTGTTTGAATTTCTTAAATTTCTTTAGCTTTCATATTTGTTGGTTTACTTCTCCCAATTAATTTGCTAGCCTTTGGCTCTTTTGTTGAATCATTAATGAAGTAAGAGGTAGAGATTTGTGTAAGTTAGTGGATTTAGGGCTTATGTTTTTCAAAGCTAAGAATTCTTTTCTCATGTTTCTTTGGAATTCTATTAGCACCATGTCATGAAGAAAAGAAAGGACAGAAAAATTCATTGGCTTCAAGAAGAAATTACATTAAAATTAAAAGTGTCTTATTGACCAGATATCCCTGAAGGAAATACAGATTTCAAAAATGCCTTCAGAAATAATCCAGTTTTCTCCAGTACCTAGAGAGGAAGAGATCACCATAATATACTTATTAAGCATTTTATATATGCCAGGTGCTGTGGGAACATTTGCCATGGATTCTTGCTTTAAAAATAAAATACAAAGAAATAAGATGAGAAAAATGGTGTTTTAAGAGTAATGTAATTTTAAGCATTTGGTAGGAATTCAAAGTTTCGTTATTCATTTTTTAACAGATCTCTTACATGGTTATCAGAAAACCGGTTAAGTAAGTTGCAATAATGTCACAAGTTTGATGCTATTTAGCCCTTTTTCAACCTGACAAACACTGAAACTGAGTTCGTAATTAGTATTAGAGGGAATTAGTAATTACCCCGTCCTCATGCAGGGAGGGGTGTAGCTGCGGTTTATCTCCTGATTTCTGTTACCACAAAGCCTTCACTTTTGTGTTTCTTGAACTTTGCCTTCTGAGCAGAGTCCAAGGCAGACGACAAGCATGATCTTCATTTAAGATGACAGCGCAGGTGAAGTCTTACTTGTAGCTTTAAATTTTATGCAGTAAAATGCATGAGGGTTTCCCTGGTGGCTCAGTGGTAAGGAATCCGCTTGCCAATGTAGGAGACATTTTCATTTTCATTCCCTGAGTCAGGAAGATCCCATAGAGAAGGAAACGGGAACCCAGGCCAGTATACTAGCCTGGGAAATCCAATGGACAGAGGAGCGTGGTGGGCTACAGTCCATGAGGTTTCAAAAGAGTTGGACATGACTTAGTGACTAAACAACAGCAAAAAAATGCATGAACTTGATATACAGAAATCATTGTCTTTGAAATATTCCTTGGAGGGCTCTGGTCCCTTGTCTTCTTTCTATTATTGAGGCCTTTAACAATGTCACTTCCTTCATTAGGTTTAATGATGATATAAAAATAAGTGGAAATGAAAAATGCATGCACACACGTCAGCCTGAGACTTACCAATGTTTATAAGTCATAGAACACCTGGAAGCAGACAATTCAGATGATTTGACAAATATTTTTTGTGCATTGGGGTTTGGTCACATGCTAGCATTGAGCCATGTTCATAAAGAAGGCAGGTATGTCACTGGCACTCCTAACTAATCGGTGGGACAGGGTGAATGCATAGCATTTCACCACTTTCAGCAGTGTGTGATTCCGTGCCAGGGAAGGAGGTGTCCCTCCACACTACAGGGATGGAGAGTGGGGAGAGGTATGGAAGTGAGGGGGCTGGGAAGATGGGGGCTGACCGCTGGCTGGCAGTGGACACTCTGTATAGGTGACTGGAGAAGAACAGAGTGTGGATGAATCTGCTCCTTTCTCCTGCTCCCACCACCTTTCGTGTGAACTTCCCACACTCACCATGTGGCCAAGCCCTAAGCAAAACTCTTCATGGATTTGGAGATCCAGTCCTCCTCCTGACTCTGGTATGGCTGGACCACTTGGGCACTTCCTATCTGTGGCAGGTGCTCTCCAGGTCCATGACACGCCTGGGCTTCCTCCCACCTCCCTCTGCAGATTGACCATCTCCTTTCTGCTCGGCCCAAGGTGGTCTCATGGTCCAAGCTTCTTCATTCCCTCTGCTGCACAACCTTGGCCCCAGTCGTCAGGTTCCCATGAACTTCTATTTTTACTTCCACAATTTCCTACTTTCTGTTTCAAAACCATCTGTTTTCTGTCCCCAAATAGCCTCCTTTTCCTCCCTAATCATCTTTCTCTAATTATTTCCCTTTCTTCACCTGCCTCATCTCATCCTTTTACTCCTTGTTGGAGCCTCAAATGTCCTGAGGTTGCTTTGCTTATCTGCACTGCCCTTCCTTTTTCTTCTATTGTTATTGTGTTTCTCATCATGCTCTGTTCTCAACCAAGACTTTCTAGATCTTTTAGAAGTGGTGTGGCCATTTCTCTACTTTTTAATCCCATCTAAACCTGCCAGTCTATGGCTCTTTTAGGAATCTTATGATTAAATGCATCAACTCCTTTCTCTCTCTCTCTAGGTAGAGACAGATATAGACAGGTATATCACATATAATATTTATCTACAAAATATCCTTAGATATAGGTCTCTCTTTTTATTTTTTTTTGTTTGTTTTTTTTTATTTTTTAAAATTTTATTTTATTTTTAAACTTTACAATATTGTATTAGTTTTGCCAAATATCGAAATGAATCCGCCACAGGTATACCCGCGTTCCCCATCCTGAATCCACCTCCCTCCTCCCTCCCCTACCCTCCCTCTGGGTCGTCCCAGTGCACCAGCCCCAAGCATCCAGTACCGTGCATCGAACCTGGACTGGCAACTCGTTTCATACAAGATATTATACATGTTTCAATGCTATTCTCCCAAATCTCCCCACCCTCTCCCTCTCCCACAGAGTCCATAAGACTGATCTATACATCGGTGTCTCTTTTGCTGTCTCGTACACAGGGTTATTGTTACCATCTTTCTAAATTCCATATATATGTGTTAGTATACTGTATTGGTGTTTTTCTTTCTAGCTTACTTCACTCTGTATAATAGGTTCCAGTTTCATCCACCTCATTAGAACTGATTCAAATGTATTCTTTTTAATGGCTGAGTAATACTCCATTGTGTATATGTACCACAGCTTTCTTATCCATTCATCTGCTGATGGGCATCTAGGTTGCTTCCATGTCCTGGCTATTATAAACAGTGCTGTGATGAACATTGGGGTACACGTGTCTCTTTCCCTCCTGGTTTCCTCAGTGTGTATGCCCAGCAGTGGGATTGCTGGATCATAAGGCAGTTCTATTTCCAGTTTTTTAAGGAATCTCCACACTGTTCTCCATAGTGGCTGTACTAGTTTACATTCCCACCAACAGTGTAAGAGAGTTCCCTTTTCTCCACACCCTCTTCAGCATTTATTGCTTGTAGACTTTTGGATCGAAGCTATTCTGACTGGTGTGAAATGGTACCTCATAGTGGTTTTGATTTGCATTTCTCTGATAATGAGTGATGTTGAGCATCTTTTCATGTGTTTGTTAGCCATCTGTATGTCTTCTTTGGAGAAATGTCTATTTAGTTCTTTGGCCCATTTTTTGATTGGGTCATTTATTTTTCTGGAGTTGAGCTGTAGGAGTTGCTTGTAGATTTTTGAGATTAGTTGTTTGTCCGTTGCTTCATTTGCTATTATTTTCTCCCATTCTGAAGGCTGCCTTTTCACCTTGCTAATAGTTTCCTTTGTTGTGCAGAAGCTTTTAAGTTTAATTAGGTCCCATTAGTTTATTTTTGCTTTTATTTCCAATATTCTGGGAGGTGGGTCATAGAGGATCCTGCTGTGATGTATGTCGGAGAGTGTTTTGCCTATGTTCTCCTCTAGGAGTTTTATAGTTTCTGGTCTTACGTTGAGATCTTTAATCCATTTTGAGTTTATTTTTGTGTATGGTGTTAGAAAGTGTTCTAGTTTCATTCTTTTACAAGTGGTTGACCAGTTTTCCCAGCACCACTTGTTAAAGAGATTGTCTTTAATCCATTGTATATTCTTGCCTCCTTTGTCAAAGATAAGGTGTCCATATGTGCGTGGATTTATCTCTGGGCTTTCTATTTTGTTCCATTGATCAATATTTCTGTCTTTGTGCCAGTACCATACTGTCTTGATAACTGTGGCTTTGTAGTAGAGCCTGAAGTCAGGTAGGTTGATTCCTCCAGTTCCATTCTTCTTTCTCAAGATCGCTTTGTCTATTCGAGGTTTTTTGTATTTCCATACAAATTGTGAAATTATTTGTCCTAGCTCTGTGAAGAATACCGTTGGTAGCTTGATAGGGATTGCATTGAATCTATAAATTGCTTTGGGTAGTATACTCATTTTCACTATATTGATTCTTCCAATCCATGAACATGGTATATTTCTCCATCTATTAGTGTCCTCTTTGATTTCTTTCACCAGTGTTTTATAGTTTTCTATATATAGGTCTTTAGTTTCTTTAGGTAGATATATTCCTAAGTATTTTATTCTTTCCGTTGCAATGGTGAATGGAATTGTTTCCTTAATTTCTCTTTCAGTTTTCTCATTATTAGTGTATAGGAATGCAAGGGATTTCTGTGTGTTGATTTTATATCCTGCAACTTTACTATAATCATTGATTAGTTCTAGTAATATTCTGGTGGAGTCTTTAGGGTTTTCTATGTAAAGGATCATGTCATCTGCAAACAGTGAGAGTTTTACTTCTTCTTTTCCAATTTGGATTCCTTTTATTTCTTTTTCTGCTCTGATTGCTGTGGCCAAAACTTCCAAAACTATGTTGAATAGTAATGGTGAAAGTGGGCACCCTTGTCTTGTTCCTGACTTTAGAGGAAATGCTTTCAATTTTTCACCATTGAGGATAATGTTTGCTGTGGGTTTGTCATATATAGCTTTTATTATGTTGAGGTATGTTCCTTCTATTCCTGCTTTCTGGAGAGTTCTTATCATAAATGGATGTTGAATTTTGTCAAAGGCTTCCTTTGCATCTATTGAGATAATCATATGGTTTTTGTTTTTCAATTTGTTAATGTGGTGTATAACATTGATTGATTTGCAGATATTGAAGAATCCTTGCATCCCTGGGATAAAGCCCACTTGGTCATGGTGTATGATCTTTTTAATGTATTGTTGGGTTCTGATTGCTAGAATTTTGTTAAGGATTTTTGCATCTATGTTCATCAGTGATATTGGCCTGTAGTTTTCTTTTTTTGTGGGATCTTTGTCAGGTTTTGGTATTAGGGTGATGGTGGCCTCATAGAATGAGTTTGGAAGTTTACCTTCCTCTGCAATTTTCTGGAAGAGTTTGAGCAGGATAGGTGTTAGCTCTTCTCTAAATTTTTGGTAGAATTCAGCTGTGATGGGTATGTAATAGATATCCAATATCTATACAGGTGTATCTCTACCGAGGGGCTTCCATAGGTGGGTCAGTGGTAAAGAATCTGCCTGCAATGTAGAAGATGCAGATTTTACCCCTGAGTCAGGAAGATCCCCTGGAGAAAGGAATGGCAACTCACTCCAATATTCTTGCCTGGAGAATCCCATGCTGGCGGGCTACAGACAAGAGTTGGACACAACTGAGCACACACATACATGCACACATATCTCTACTGATGAAAAAATATATACATCTCCCTGTATGGCTGGATTCATCTGTCTATATATCTGCATATCTATTATCTCTTATAGATCTAATATAACAGAGAGAGAGAACAATTAAGCCAATTTTACTTTAAGAAAATCTGCAATATTTTAAACATCTGGTAGAGAAAAGGGAAGGGTTAGTAAAGAGAAGAGAAGCAAGCTCTTGTGGGAATTATAATGAAGTTATAATGAATAATTATAATGACTCATTATAAAGACAGTACATGCTGAGAGAGGAGGATGGAACAGGGAGGGAGAGGAGTGGATAGGAAGTGCCCCGCGCCCCTGCAGTTGGCAGAGGAAGCATCTTGGCTTTGGGACTCTGGGTCCTGACCTTGGAATGCCTGCTTCTTCTTCTGGACAAGCCCAGTTGTGTCTCTACTGCCTGAAGTCCTGAGACAGGCTTGAACAACAGTCAGGCTTTACGGAAAACCAGGACATGAATTTGTTTTTACACAATTTGTTCCGTTTATGAAGGAAAAGCATATGACAAAGGGAAAACTGCCCGATTGAACTTCCAGACCAAAGACAAAACTGTCAGTTCTGGTGGTTTGGGAGGAAAATTGCTCTCTGTGTGACTGTGAGCTTTTAGAAGGCAAAGATGGTCTTATTCATCGCTAGTATCCAGAGGAATGCCAAGCAGTTAATCAGCACACCATAAATTCTTCTTGAATGAACAAAAAAATGTAAAGGGTTATATATGTGCAGGGTACTATCTGTTCCTATGCCCAACTCAAGCTGCATTTATATTATTTCCAGAAAGCAGCCTTTAATGATAGCTATTATCAAACTGCATATCTTGAAAAATATCCTGAGGAACCATGTAAAAGTGCTCTGGGAAAACTGCCATTGGAGAAGCAGCTCAAAGGACCAGGATCATAGTGCCTAGAAGAGTGGAGACTCTTAGGAAGAGGACAAGGTTCTTCCTACAGTTAAAACAGTTCATGCAGCTCTAGACAGCAGAGCAGAACCAATGGGTGGGAATGATAAGGAAGAGTAATTTTACCATAAATGAACGTTTTCTGGCATTCAGAGTTTCCAGCAATAGGGAGGCCACTTTGTGAGGTGGGGAACATCACTGTAAGTTCAATACAAACTTGTCAAGAGTGTTACAGGGCCCCCTCCCATGTCCAGTGGGAAATGGACTCCCTGCAATAATGAGGAAGCCTCACACACAGTGTCTCATGAAAGAAGTCTCTCCACTTCATAGCCATGTTGAGGAGGGTGGAGTCTGGGCATGGAATTCTGCTCCTGAATCCACGGGGGCTGGGGAGACACCTCTTCTAAGTGGCTTCAGTGTGTGTGAAGGGGAAGGGGCAGAGTTTCAGACGGGTGGTTGGTTTGAAGTTGGAGATGATGCCCTCACAGGTCCAGTCAAAGTAGGCTGGCACACTGAGTCTCCAGGTGAGAAAGGCTTTGTCTCCCCCAAATCCCCTTACTCTGGATGAAAGGAAGACAGGCTTTGGGGAAAAACCAGAAGCGAGGGGTCTCTGCTTCTGTTACTCACTCACTCATTCTTTAAATAAACATTTGTGAATTATCTCTTATGTACCAGGTACTGAGTTAGATGCTAAGATATAAATACAGATAAGACACAGTTCCTGCTTCCAATAAGCACACATCCTAGGAAAGGAAGTAAGCCTTTAAAAATCATTATAATACACAGCAGTGCAGCTTGTAAGCAAGTATAAGGTACGATGAGCTGGAAAGAACATAATTTCAAAAGAGTCTTAGAAAGAATCAAGACATTTCAACTGCCATAAAGAATGAGATAAAGAACCTCCTCAGCCTCCAGGGAGAAACAGGAATATTCTGGGTGAAGAAAAAGCATCTGCAAAGCCTAGAGACATGACACAGCAGATATGTCCCCAGACTGGAGAAGGGAAGGGAGATGAGAGGGGAAGCCAGGTGGTGGGCTGTGGAAGGAGGCGGAGCGACTTGACTGTTGCATCCCGTGAGAGAGTTTTATCCTCAAAGTGATGGACAGACATTCAGAAGCTCTCTAGGCTGGACCCGGCAGGATCATCTGTGCAGATGAAGTGAGTGGAGTAAAGGGAGTATCCTTCAGGTGAGAAGGATGAAGACGTACTAAAGACAGAGAGAAGGACAGACAGTCCCTAGAACCTCTCCAATTTAAGAGGATTTTTTGCTCATCAACTTGTTGGTTTTCTGTCTCAAAAGTATGCATTTTCTTGAGTTGAAGACTTCATTTTCTCTGGATTCCTGCCATATGGTGTTGCTTGGAGTCTTGGTTACATGTTGCCACAGAGATCCGAGATGGGTGGACCAACTTGGATCCTTTTTAAGGCTGCAGACAGAAAAATGTGAAAGTTCCTCAGAGATTTTGATTCTGGCATACAGTGTCAGAAAGTTCTAATGGTTCAAATGTTTTTCATTGGAATATTTGAAAAATACTGAAATAAAATTCCATATATTTTTATTTTTCTTCTTATCATGGTTAAAGTGTCCAATCAAATGAGAAAAAAAAAAAAAAAAACTCCAGCAAGTAATAGAGCCCTTTGTTAACTTTTGAAAACAAATTACTCTGGGCAATTTCTCTGAGATAAAATGCTTTTCTTGAAACAACATAATTATGGGGAATTTGTTGGAACTTAAGAATTAGAGAGATGTAGATTTGAGGTTCAAGACCCAGTGAGTACGGCAACATACAAAGTATCTCAGTTTTGCCTCTTAATACGATTTTTTTAATTTTATTAACTTTTAAGCCTCAGTTTTGCATTTTTCTCATAAATGGTGTATCTACTACATGGGTTCTGAAGTGGAGTGAAGTCACTCAGTGGTGTCCAACTCTTTGTGACCCCATGGACTGTAGCCCACCAGGCTCCTCCGTCCATGGGATTCTCCAGGCAAGAGTACTGGAGTGGGTTGCCGTTTTCTTCTCTAGGGAATCTTCCCGACCCAGGGATCGAACCCAGGTCTCCCGCATTGCAGGCAGACGCTTTAACCTCTGAGCCACCAGGCGTATATGGGGCATTTACCATGATTCCTGGCAGTAGGTAAGGTCTTTGGAGCATGGTCTTTATTTTATCACTTCAGAAAGTTGTGACAATTTTATTGTAAAGTATTTTTTGTGATCCTGAGACTATCATTGTAATTTCATAAAATTATAACAGTCTAATCATTTCCAACACATTTCCCAAAGGCCACAAAGGAAAAACAAAATGACTTTTCATTGCCAACATATAGGAAAAATATTGATTTTTCTGTATCTATTTTGCAGCTGAGAGATCTTGTTACTGAACTCTCTCATCACCATTTCTACTGTTTTCAAGTGCATGATTTCATCATGGTTTAGCATCTCTGGTTTATAATCCATGTTAACCACAGTGCAGTCTCTACAGCTGTCACTGGAGGGGAGAGTACTGTCCTTGCTGGCAGCTTACTCTCCTCTGGGCTTAGACATCAGTCCATTTGGCTATCACATGGGCTATTTGCATCAATAGCACTGGATGCAGCTGAAATTTAAATTTGGGTCAGGAATTGTCAGTTGCCTGAGAAGTGATTACACTTGACCGAGTGTTGAGACAAAAACACATTGTGTGTACAGACAGTGCTCCCATGTACCATTTGAAGGTGGTACTAATTTTTAAAGGTTTCCAACAGATCATACAATTTTTAAATTTAGAGAGGTTGTTGTAACAGATTCATGCATCATGTGTGAGAGATTATCACTAGACACTAAATACCTGTCTAAAGTTTCCATATGTCTTCCAAGAAGAAGTTCATTGACTCTATGCAAGTCAGTTATGAAAAAAGTAAATAAAAACACAGTTTTGACCAAACTGAAAGCACAGAAAAACTTCAATCTTCTCTACAATCCTTGAAATTATAGCATCAAACCTAAAAATTATGAGGGAAGGTCATCAAAACCAATGAATCTACATGAAGACACATATAGTGGCCAAACATCATTCAGAAGAAAATCTACACTAGGAAATGAAGATCACTAAGCTTAAATACAGATTAAATCTTATGCAAGGAGGCAGTATATAATTTGTATGAATAAAAATTGTCTTACTGCCTCCTAGAAAAAAGTATAAAATTATTTCAGTGGTTTATTTTTTAGGTAAATTGCTATAACTAAAGTGATTTTAAATACTCCAAATGATTACATATTAGAATCAAGAAATGACAGCAGTTGTAATAGTTTTCTTTTTACTCTTCATTTCTGTAGACAGAGTGTCACAATATCAGTAGGGAAGCAGCGGCTCTGCAGACGGTTAAAACCACGGACTCGGGAGCGAGAATGCTGAATCCCCTCCATCCTTCATTGCCATATGCAGGCTGAGCAGTGGGGGTGTAAGTGGGCCACATGTCTTACAGAACAGATGTTGGAAAGGTGAACATCAAAATATATTTATAATATCTCCTTTCTTTTATTTACATTTAATTTTTCTTGCCTTGTTGCATTTACTACAAGTCTAAAGTGACATTAAATGATGACAGGAAATGGGTCTTCTTGAGAGGTACTTTCTCCAGGCCACGAATAGACGTTCACTACATCTGCTTTACAACAGAACACCCTTTTTACTTTCAGGAGGATTAAGGTCAGCTAGATTTATTATCTTACTCTCTGGCACAGTTATTCAACTATCACAATACTTTTGTTTCCTGGTTCCTTCTTGTCTAGTCCACATAATGGCTATCCGCCACCCCCCCTTTTTTTTAATGGAAGATTTCACCAGGCACATGAATATAATTCATTAGATCGTCAGTTTTGTGATCCTTTAACAGATAAATTTTATTAGATTTTTTTCAAAGCTAAATCATCCTGTATCAGACTTGTAAGAAAATAACTTGGGGGTAATTTTTAGAAATAACTAATCTCATTCTTTCTGTGTGTGTTAAGGGAAGGGATTATTTGGATTAAATGAACTATTTAAGAAAACCTCCTGCCAGTACTCCTAAGAAGAGCATTATCATCACTCATAATATCCCCTTTTTTGGATAAAAATTGTACTAATTGGGAAGTCTAACACAGGAAGTCTTGTGGGTAACAAACATTCTACCTAAATGCCTCACCTCATCCTCCTTCTGAATTATTCTTGGGAGGTATTGAGCTGAGCTGCATGTGAGCATGCTCAGTGGCTTCAGTCATGTCTGACTCTTTGCTATCCCATGGACCATATCCACCAGGCTCCTCTGTCCAAGGGATTCTCTGGGCAAGAATCCTGGAGTGGGTTGCTGTGCCCTCCTCCAGGGATCTTCCTGAGCCAGGGATCGAACCTGCTTCTTCCTGCATCTCCTGCATTGCAGGTGGATTCTTGACCACTTGGGAAACCCACTGAGCTGAGCTATATTTTGTTTTTTAAGTTGTGTAGAAGGAAAATGGAAGGAAGTCATTCGGTGTCAGATTCACACACAAAAAGATGTGATGTTCTTAAAAATATGATTATAACATTTCTTCTACCACAACACAGTATGGTATCACAGTCAATGCATTCTTGTGCATATCTTATCCAGATAAATTAGCCTGTAGAATGGGTGTGTCCTTCATTGTGTATGAAACCTCACCACTGTCATATGCAGAGATGAAACAGATGGGACCACAAATGAGAGCAGAAATAGGACAGGCACACGACTGCATCATTCTGCTGGGTCGGTTGCACACAACAAGTGAAAGATGGGAGCAGGGACCCACACACCTGAGTCATTCTGGGCTCTGCTATGACATCGAGCCTCCTCGAGTGATCTGCCCAATGCAACCCAAATGAGCAGAGCTGGGCTGGCCCAAGCCTTACCCAAGGTTCCCATTTTTATCACATTTACAGCTTCTAACATGTACCTTGAAGGTGCCAACCTCCAGCATTAAGAACTGAGAACGCCCACTCCCATCCTGCCTTCAGCACGTCAAGTTCTCTGTTAACAAGATGCTAGGTGGTCCAAGAGATTCAGCTGCTTGCTTCTGTGGTATTCATTTTGCTTGTGAAAGTCAAAATTTGGTAATACGCTTAGTTAGGCATAATTTTGAATGTATCTTTCTTTTTTTTTCTTAGGACTGTGCCTGATTTTTCTAGCGGTGTGCAGGCTTTCTTTTAGTTGCAGTATGTGGAGCTTAGTTCCCTGGCCAGTGATTGAACCCACATTGGAAGGCAGATTCTTAACCACTGGACCACCAGGGAAGTCCCTGAGCGTATCTTTCTTCTCTCCATTAAATGCCTCTGTTTTTTCTCAATGTAGAGTCATTGGCAAGCTTTTACTTTCTGCCAAGGGAAGAGACTCATGTTTATACCCTGCACCTCAAAAAGACTCATTACTGAGTCAACCAGGTAAAAATCGATTGAGTCAGATAATCACATCATTTCTTTCTTTTTAACGTTTGCTATAAATATTTTATATTACACATTTTTATGAGCTTACATATGAAGTATGAAACTGAGATAGATTCCAGGTTTGAAAGAAGAAAACGCTACAAATATTCTTCAAAGCTACATCGATATGCCAATCCTCTGTGGAGTTTCACCAGGGTTTTTGAACTAAAGTTTAAAGGGAATTGCATTTGTCTGAGCATTCCAAATTAGGTTATCATGTCTATTTATGACCGTCGGTTCCTGTCATGTAACTTGATTACGTGGGCTTGATCAGAAGTGACACATTGGATGATTTATATGATGTGTCAGCCAGCGAGATACAAAGGCTGATAATTTCCTGTAATTACCTTCAAAGGAATTTTGAAAATGGACTTTAAATAAATAGTATGGGGTTGCCATTTGAAGTAATTTTAGAATACCATTCCAATATATTACATGGAATTAAATAATCAAAGATGCAGGATGCTAACATGAGTTTCCTAACTGGTTGAAAAATGAAAGAATAAACTTTTTTTTTTTTAATGGTATCTTCTTATGGTGAGAAGTTGGTAGAGATGACCCGGCCATTGCTCAACCCTCAACAGGAAGAGAGAGATTTTACCGTGTCTCTCACTTTCCTGTCATGTCCTCTGATCCCTGAGTCATTTGTGCCTTTTGCTTTGAATTCACTTCTCTGCTCATTTCTTACCCAAATTCTCTGCACTTCTCACAGACAAGGAGGAAAATAAGCAACTACCAAGAAACCCTTCTTAACAACAGTGACTTCCAGGGATCCCTGTCTTTTTAGTAACCCCACCTGGAGATCTGTGCCAGCCTGTCCCCAGGCTCTAAGTCATCCTGACGACCTGTCCTGCAGGGCATGGCGGGGCCACAGAGCATGGCAGGGCTGGGCACCGTGGGCTACCACGCTCGGGTGTGACTTCCTGCCATGACATGCAACAACGTGCCATGGCTTACTCTGCAGTCTCTTCCTTGATGTTTCCTTATTCCTACCTTTTGACCTGGGGACTTATTTCATTTTATAGTTTATTTCTCCATGTGTCTGGAGTACAGTCAGCATAGCAAGAGGGGTAGACAACAGGGTGCTTCAGAAAGTCTGACACACAGGCCTGGGTTTAACTTGAGTTCACGCATCTATTCCCTGAGGGATTTTGAACAAGGGACATGCCCTGTCTGAGGATCGCTTTCTTAATCTGTGAAGCACTATCCATAGCACTTGGTTCACAGGGCAGTACTAGGTGGCCAAGCCCAGTCCCTTTCCAATCATTCGTATAAGACCTGGAACGAGCACTCAGTACATTTCCAGATGCATTTGGGGCTCAGAAATATCAGGAGAGGAAAATATTGGCCGAGGAGGGAAGTTTACTTGCATTCTTGACTGAAATTCAGATTCCTAGCCTACTGCAGTGCCTCCAGTGGACGTGAGTTAACATTTTGCCCAGTTTTACTGGTTGCCCAAATCTTTTACCAACAGTCAGCTTTCCTGTTCAGCTTATTGCTTCATAGTAGAATTGATTTATCACTAATTTGCTTCTGCCTTTCCTCCATTTTTTTTTCCATAAGGCACATTTTTTTTTTTAATCCTAATTAGATGATGATTTCTTGGTGGTCAGCGTGCATATTTTTTATTGCTCAGGCATTCACATTGGTAAAGCCAGCATGCTTAGCACATACAAGCTGTTCATTGTTTATTGACTAAACAGAGTGATGTACAGATGTTAGGAAAAATCTTCTGTATTCCTGTTAATCTATAAAGATGTTGAAGAGGGAAAGAAAATTGATGAATCGATATTTTGGCGTGTGTGTTTCATAAGTCTGAGCTTCAGGAACTTCCCCGGAAGTCCAGTGGTTAAGATCACAGGGAGCATGGGTTCAGTCCCTGGGCAGGGAACTAAGATCCCATATGCCGTGCCAAAAACAAAACAAACAAACAAAAAAAACTGAGCTTCAGATAGCAGGGCTGGGATTTTCTCCATCCTTGTGTCTCAAGGTTCCAGAACCCCAGGGACTTAGCACATGTTATGACAGAAATGATGAGTGAATGAATGACTTCAGAGGAACTGAGGATAATATTCATCCTTCTGATGTATCATAACTTTCCTGACGTCAGAATATCCATCATCAATTGCTTTGTCAGAAGTTGTCTTGCCCTTAGAAGGCAGTCATGTCTTGAGGAGTAGTTTCCAGCAAGTTGGGAGCTTGGCTCTTGGGAACGTGTCTACTGTTTATGTTAACCGGCTAGTTCATTGATTTATTATAGATCTCTGTGCTTGTGGAAGTGGGTGTGCCAGACAATGTAGTCTTTTCTAAGTTGGTTTCAATGCCAGAAATTCTACCAGGGTTAATTTCTATCTACTTCTTGCCTCACACATATACTTCAAAAGTTTTGATAAATCTCACCAGGTAACTGACACTTGCCAAAAAATAAGCACTTTTCAGGACACTGCTAAGCTAAACATCCTTAGTAGGACCACATGTTTTTACTAAAATTCACAGATTCTCTTAAGTGTTGAGCCATCACTTATTATTTATTTATTCACTTTATTCATTTGTTGAGCAAATCTTGGGAATGTTCTCCATGCAAATGCCCAAAAATACTTGGATGCTCTCAACTTAGGGTAAAAAACAAATAGTAAAAGCTGTTTCTTGGGAGAAAAAGAATTCCTTCTTTAAAAAGGATAATCTCTGTACTGTATTAAGAAAGAATTGTTTTTCATCAAAACTGTTTATTCTAGCTCACTAAACCACCAGAGGTACCTTATTGAAATTGATCTGGTTGAGATGAGATTCTGAAGTATATTATTCTACTTGCCTTGGACATCCCTAGTAGCAAGAAGGATCTCTGTTGGATCATGGAGAATCCATCTCGGGTTTCAATTGTGGAAGACCAGGACTCTCCCAGGACTGCTGCTCTTCCTACAGAACATTATGGGATGCCTTTGCCCAGCTTTGAGGATGTGTTAAGGGCCATCATACTAAAAGCATTCCACACCATGCTGGCCCAAAGAGCACTGCCTCAAATACACAGGGAATGTTTATTTTATTTATTTAACCTACAAGATCCTTAGTAGCTGTTGTAGAAAAGTGAAGATTTATTCATCAATAAAACCCAAAGACTCCATTTACCAAATTTCCATTCTTTACTTTAATGCAATGTGTCTGTAGGGCTTTTAAAATTCATTTATAAAGTTAGAAATATATTCAGCTCTGCTGTCTTGGAGATAGATGGCCACATTATTACTTGTCTGTCAGATATAAGTAGGGCTATTAATAATGTAAAGACAGCTACTAAAGATTCCAAACGTGGGTGTTTCCTTTAGAGGAAATTGCAACTCTAACCTTTGAGTTCCTTTTGGAATCAATTACCTGACTTTGTGTGTATTGTGAAGTACCTTATTTTAGTTCGGAGAGCAAGACATAAGTTAATAGTCTTCAGAATATTTATTGAAAAAGGCAGAGGAAGCGTAAGAATATTAGTGCTAAGAGGCTAGTGACTATGACATGCGTTTCAGATTGGGACCAAACTATTCAATATATCACACAAAGCACAGTCTGGACTCCTCTCTGACTGGCACATGGATTTACACAAGATGTCGGAGTTGGGGCAGGAATCGAACAAGTGAAAAGCTATCAACTGTTGTAGAAAGATGAGATGCCTTCTTAGCCTACAGTTAATGTGTTGATACATACTCAGAGATGCCTTCCTTTCTCCTTACCCCCACAGTGAGTTCTAAAAAGAGAATATAATCAGGAGGCCAGTGTTAGAATAAATCTGAAGGTGGATTTTCTAGCTCACAAAATCCAATTTCTTAAACACCCACACAGAGGCACAACTAGGTCCACACAGCAGCTCTCTGCCCCCTCTATCTTAGTATAAACCAGGTCCCCAAATATGAACTGGAGATGTTACAGTATACAGCAGTTAGTACTTTCAAGTAAAGAATGTTCATCCATTTTCACCAGTAAATACGCTTTTATCACACCCTGTCCTTGCTGTTAATAGATGAAATAGGAATGCATGGCTATTTTCTTTTAGAGGAAAAAATTCTTAAAGTTGATTTGAATACATGAGAACGGCGTCTGAAACATTCCTGGGTGCTATGAGGAACATGTGGATCTCAGAGAAAAGAAACGGAGGTCGCTACAGATCTGCTGCCCTAGCAGACTTCTGGCAGAAGTGGACGTGGATGCAGCTGACCGGATATGAGGGAGCATTTAGAAATACTTCAGTTATACATTGTCTGCGAAAGGGTTGACTCATCAAGGTCTAAGTGAATGTCTTTATTCATTCAATTGTTAAAGGAGCAGAGCTGGTTTACCAGGAAAATTTCCTTTCAGAACCTGTTCATTCGGATAATTTTCAGACAATGGGTGATTTAAGACTTCACCAGTGAGGAAATAAGCAGTAAAATATATGTTCATTTTCATAAACTTCAAAGATAGCATTGAATAATACCTTGAGATTTTGATTTTTTTTCTAGTTCGGGGAAACTGTTAGGATTTTGAAATATGTGGACGTGGCCTTGATTCAGGAGAGTGGCTGACACAGCACCCAGGTTGATTGTTTTATGAGATTTCAATTTGTGGCTTCTACGTGATGACAATTTCCCTCACTGGGGACATGCTGGGGACCCATGTGATGCAAGACTGTTCTCATCAGTTGGTGTGTCCTCAGGGTTGAGAAACTGCTTCGCTAAGAACAGCTGTGAGCTGGACAACAAAGTTCTGGCAGGAAGAGACAATGTCTTATTTTTCTTTAAAATTCTGTATTCTGGCAGGGTTTCACTGCTCTGTCTGGGGGCAGAGGAGATGTTGAGCCAAAAGAATAATTGCAGATTTTCACATAATTCTTAAATGTACAGTATCTATGTTTGATGAAAGAGAGAAAACCACCCTGTTAGAATCTTAGCATCTGCCCTGGACAAGGACTGAATCCAGGAAGCTCTCTTTAAGCACTGCTCGAAAAACATGTGAAGGAAGGCCATGTCTCCTCTGGCATGAAATCTCTTTTGTCCTTGGAGAGTTTAAAGAATATTCATTCATGACTGATCTTCATTCACTTTTATCAATTATTTAGTTGTTAACAGGAGTTGACTGCCTAACGCAGATGCTGTCAAACACATTGGGGCAGCAATGCAGCTTAATAGTTAAGAACGTTGATTTTGACAATCTTGCTGTGTTTTGAATCATCTCCTTCATTTGTCAGGACAAATCGCATTTTGAACAAATCTCTTGAATGATTCAGCTCTCATTTTCCTCATCTGAAAAATGGGTCAGTGACTGTCCCTGCCTTGTAAGACTGTCTTGGAAATCAGATATAGACCAGAAGAAGGCTTTGTTTAACCGATTGTTGGTCTCCAGCTCCATCCTCAGAAGAGGATGCAGCTGTGTTTCTTTTTGAGCACGATGGAGAGCGCTTTCCTTTCCTTTCTCACCCTTTATCCATAAAGTAAGGGAAGCATGTCTGTTATTGTTCCTAACTCTTGAGGGCAGCTGTCGTCATCAGGGGAGGTGCAGGCAGCCTTGGGGACTGTCCTGGACTCTGCAACCCTCTTGACATGGTCTATATGTCAGTGTGCACCTTGAACCCTGGTGATGAAATTTGACTATCTTGGTATCTCCCCTGATTTTATGAAAGCCTTTGCTAAGTTGGGGTTTCATCACAGAATTTTTCTTCACTTCTATTTGATATAGGTTATGGGTAAACACAACAGCCTGAGGTCTAATTTTGTCTTCTTGTTCCTGTTTTCATCAGCGTGTAAGTATTCTGTTTCAACATCCTTACAATAACAAGAATTTTAATTTCACCCACAGATGGAACCTAATTTTCATTTGTATAATTTTCATAGATGATGGATATGACCTTTATATTAGTGTTGATGTGCTTGGGGACATAGTGACCAGCATATTTGTGGAAAAGCAGAAATTTTAAAGATGTTGACCAACAAAAAAAAAGTTTATTTCTTGGACAGGGTGCACACGGAATTATTTTCACATATCATTCGTCTACTATAAGCTGAAATCATGTGGCTAGCATTTTCCAATTAAATGAATTATAATTTAGTCTTTCTTTTTAAAATCTGGCTTTCAGAAATAAAATGCACTAAGATGCCTGGCAAGGCAGGGATCTGAAGATGCTAACACACTCTCTGGACAGTTTCCTGTTTGTCTGAGTCAATGTTTACCTCTCAGCTTTTGTTAGTTTGGGTTGCTATAGCAGAATATTGTGGACTTGGGGGCTTAAACAATAGGAATGTATTTCTCTCAGTTCTGGAGGCTAGAGGTCCAAGATCAAGGTGCCTGCAAACCTGGTGTCTGGTGAGGACCTGCTACCTGGTTGCCCAGGCAGAGGTGGAAGCAAGCTCTCCCGTGTCTCTTCTTGTAAGTATGCCAATCCCATAGCAAGGGCTCCACCCTCATGAACTCATCGCCTCCCAAAGTCACTGCCTCCTGACACCATTCTGGGTCCTGGGATTTCAACATCTGGATTTTGGGCAGACACAGACATTCAGCCCATAACAGCTCTTGACGCTCTTTTTATTTATATTTTCTATCATCATGTACAAAAAGTACCTATTCCTTTGAGGACAAATTAAGCATTTATTAATTTACAATATATTATTTACTAATTATTCCATCCAAATTTATCATCAGACACATCTGGGTAGAATTTCAGTCAGCATATAGACTAAATATATGTTGTCTAATCTAAAAAGAATAAAATAAACTCCAATATCCTGTGATAAACTATTATGGAAAAGAACATGGAAAAGAATAGATATATATATATGTATAACTGAATCACCTTGCTGTACTAACACAAAATGATAAATCAACTATATTTCAATAAAAAAAGAATAAGAACCTACGCAGTGGTCCAGTGGTTAAGAATCTGGCTATCGACATAGGGGGCATAGGTTTGATCTCTGGTGCAGAAAGATCCCACCTGCTGCGGGGCAACTAAACCTGTGCACCACGACTACGGAAGCCTGTGCGCCTAAAGCCCGTGCTCCAAAGAGAAGGCCCTGCAGTGACAAGCACGCACGCCATCACTGGGGAGTGGCCCCTGTTCACTGCAACTAGAGAAAGCCTTCGCACAGCAACGAAGATCCAGTGCAAGCAAAAGGAAATAGATACACTAATTAAAAAAAAAAGAATCCCACTCAGCATTGAGTCCCAATACACTCATCGGGTGGCAAACAGTCAAAAGATTCCCAAAATTTTAACTCTATAAAATGATATTTTTAAACAGAATTTACTTCTTAAGAAGTTTCTCATTTATATCCATGGTATATATGTTCCATACAAATAATTTTCATGTTGACCACTTTTTCACTTCAAGAATCATAAAATAAAAGTAATTTTCTTAAACATGTTAAAAATAATTTTCTTTAAGTGGGATTTGAACATATTTTAAGCTTTTGGATGACTCAGATGATTGTTAAAAGCCAGGGTTTTGTTGTTATCTATACAATATGATTTGAAATTATTTTTTTTCTCCCTGACCTTTCTAAGCGTCCTTCTAACATGATTGCTTTAGTCTCAAGTGGCTTTTCTAGTTTGTTGTTTTTAATCTGGTATTAAGTGAAATCTAGGTAATAGACAATAGAATTTATCTTATGCTGTCTTGAAAACACTATCTAGTATTCACACGTAATGGCAGAAGAAACTTTTTTTTTAACCAATTATTTCTTGGTCTCAAATAATGTTTGTCGATACCATAAAATTTTTTTAAAGAAATTTGTTAGCTTTTAAAGCCAATTGGCTTGTTCATCTTTTGCATCTGTTGTTTTGTAATTATACAGACAAGAGGAAAGCTTATTACTACCTGAAAAAGTAATATATTTCTAGTGAAAATGGAACCCTAAAGTGGATAGCAGATCTTTCTGAGTGACTTCCATTGGATATTTTTAGAGGTAGAGAAAGGAGAAATTATAGAGTAAAGTGCAGGACTTAATTTTATTGAATTTTTTGGCTAAAAGTTAGCAGATTAACGGGCTTCCCACATGGCACTAGTGGTAAAGAATCTGCCTGCCAACCCCTGGGTTGGGAAGATCCCCTAGTGGAGGGCATGGCAGCCCGCTCCAGTATTCTTACCAGGATTATCCCATGGACAGTATAGCTTGGTGGGCTACTGTGACTTAGCACATTTAAATCAAAAGAATCTGAATAAAGTCTATGCTTTCACTAAAAAAAGAAATCAAAGGGATTACTTTTTAAAAGCCATTTGTTTTGCTAATGAGCCAGGCAAAAGTAATAGAGACTTAACAAACTAATCAAAAATTTTAAAACATATAGAAGACACAAGAAAGCAAATATTTAAAAGAGTTTCAGTGACTAGAGGTGAAAAAGGTGGAACTATTATTTTCATGTACTGTTGGTGTCATTGTAAATTGGCATCATTCTTCTGGAAAACCATTTGAGTCATAAAAATAAATATCTTCTTTGACTCAGTAATCTTATTTCTGGGAATTGATCCAAAGAAAACAACTGAAACGAAGGCAAAAGCTACATGAACAGATCATATTCATTGTAGCATGTTTTCTAAGTACAAAAAGTGAGAAGTGGGTACACACAAAAAATCAGAAAACAAATAAATGATGGGCAGGTTCTTAATGAAATATTAAGCTGTCATAAGAGTCCTGAAAGAGACAACACAGAATGCTGTACGGGGTCTGCATGACTTTCTCTGTGTTCCAGTTAGCAGGAGGGGGACATGGAATTATTCCCTCTCCTACCTGAAAACCCTTTAGAGTAACAATAAAGAAGCCCAAAGAAGAATATTCATAAAATATCTGAGAGGAGAAAAGGTGAGCCAACAACCAATCAGTAATATTGATAAACATGTAGAATGTGGAAAGTATTGAGACCCCTGCATAAAGAAAAGCAGGGCTAACTCCAGGCTGGACTACACAAGGGAAACGGCATGAGGGGAGGGGCAAGGTGCTCCCTCTGAAGGGTCCCTGAGACCCTCCTGTTGTTGCTTAAATGTGTGGGAACTGAGAGTGGGAAGTGGGGCAGAGACTAACGTCAGGAATTGCAAAACTGTCAGTGGAAGAGTCACACACACACACACACACACACACACTACCTTCCTGGGTGGTACTTTCTTCAGGGCCAAATGAGATGTATAACTTGCGAAGGGTGAGGGCTGTGGTTGCTGGTGTTGACACCCTAAGGTCAAGCCTTTCTCCTTCTTTTAGGGATGGAGACGAGTGGGCCCAGATGTCCTGCCTGCTTCCCAAGTGGCCATTCTATGCTGAACCCTCCAGTCACCACAGCTTCCCCAGGTGAGCAGGCATCACAGTCAGTCTGCCCATGTGAGGGGGAACTCTGTAGAGATAGATGTCAAAGGCTACAGAAGAAATTCTGAGCAGCCTCCATTCTGTCATGAACTAGTCCTTCAACTCCCAAGCGTAGGCAGACAACCAAGGGTCACCGGAGGAACACCTGGAGTGTCCCTCAAAAATTTTCTGGGATGAATAAATACTGTTACCAATTGTATATGTCACATAAAAAAACCAAGGACACAGAAAAGATTTTAAAAATCATCTCCTATTAGTAATATCTTTAGAAAGATTCAACAAGATAATGGTTCTAAGAAATAAGAAAAGACTATGATTAGAAGGGATTTAAGAATTCTTGGATTTTTTTTTTTTTTCTCTTTTAATTTAAAAGCGATAGTTGTTACTGGTTCTTGAAGAAGTTTCTGCTCATGGGGATCTGAGAGTGATTCTCCCTAACTACCTTCTGTACATTCATTTTGCTGGGGCCAGTGGTTTGTCCTGTGACTCAGCTCTCTGATGGATTTAAGAAGAGTGGTTGATTTTCAGTTTGTTTAGCTTCTTTTCTTGTTTTATGGGTGAGACTGAAGACATCAATGAGCCAGAAACCATTTTTGTTCACATTTTTGGAATTTTTAGTAGAATGTACTTCAGAAATAGGAAAATAAAATTCCACTGAAGAGATTAAAGAACTAGACAAAGAAATCTGTCAGATTTTGGACAAAGAGATAAAGAAAGAGGAAATGAAACTAAACGGTCAATCAAGGAGTCAGGAGGAATCTACTCCAAAAAAGGAGAGAATCCAGGAAGTGGTGAGCTAATAAAAGAGAGTAGAATTTGCTGGAACTGAAGAAAGCCTCTAGACTAAATTGTGACAATGATGAGACCATGAAAAAGAATTGACATGTAGACACAGCTTTCTGAATTTTTAGCATGCAGAGGATAAAGGGCATATTTAAAGCCTCCAGAGAGAGGGAGGATAAATTTGCATTACTTGGAAAGAACAACATACTGGCACTGGGGGCTGGTTTCTTAACAGCAACAGCGAAGTTGGTGGAACCTTGCATCAAAGTTCTGGGGGTTCATCACTGGAATCTAGAATTCTGTCATCACAATGTCCACCAATTGAGAAAGTAAGAACTATCGCATTTCATCTGGGATTGTAAGTGGAAATATCAATAGCAATAATATAAAACAATGATCCCGGTCATGTACAAGATGGTAAGAATTGCTGGGTCCTGGAGGAAACTGGAGGATGTACAGGCTCTGCCCAGGGGTAGGTACACCCGAGGAAGCACCATGAAACTAAATCTAACAAACAGATGGGCAGGTGACTTCTGACTGCTCCTTGTGGACCAACCTGAAGGAATCAATTGTAAACAGTTGAACAGTGCTGCTATGAACATTGAACTGCATGTGTCTTTATGAATTAGTTTTTTTTGTTTTTTGAATATATACCCAGGAATTTCAAATCACGTTTCCAGTACTTTAAAGGCTTCATTTATATTAATTAATAATTAAATAGATTACAGTCATTTATATTACATACATCAATATTATGCTCCATAAGGGAATTTCCCCCAAAAATTATTGACTGTTTTTATATCTTCATACATTGGAAATAACAAAAAATGTTTTAAAAACACTCAATTCCAGAAATTTTATTTAATCAATCTTTTTACTAGTCACTCAATTAACCTAAGAGAATGATTTTTCCCTATGTTGAGATAGGAATAAAAATTGTTGAGAAGTACAGCTGCAAGGATTGGAGTATTTACATCTATTCTGGCAGAGTTACAGAAGCAAAGGATTAAAGTGAAAAATGGTATCAAATTACCATCCAGCACTGCCTGGAATGGTAACCAGGATGTCCTTTCTTGCAGAAAAAGACTTCAGTTCACTCCTTTCTCCCACCCTCTTTCTTCCATCTGCATTTAATGTGGCTGCTGAACTCTATTTCCCATAACCTTAGTGGTGATGAATCAAAAGGAAGTAAATATTTGCATTAGTATGGGAACTTTGTAAAAGAAGTACTCGCGGGATCCAGCTGAGGCTCCACTTCCTGGCAGAGAGGCTCCAGGCTCCAAGTGCCCCAGGTTTAAAATGCATGAAGCCCGCACTTGCAATGATATTTGAAAAGGGATTAAACTTTGTCATGAGTCATATGCTTAAGGTCTTTTCAGACAAAGGCTGCTAAAAATAGATGTTAAGAACAATATCTTTCATCTTGTTAATAACTCATTTTAGACAAAGTCCCATTCACTGCATGGAGAGGACCCTCTGACATTCTTATCTAAGACTGGAATTCCAAGCTCATCAGACTTTCCTGAGAAAGTCTATCCACACATGTAAAGGCGCTTTGGTTTGTTCACATTAACACTTAAGTTAGTTTAAGTTATCTATACTTAGGAAAACTCCATTGTCTCTGATTATCATTTGGAAAGTATTAATAGCAACAATTTCACCTTATTAAAAATGTCTAAATGATAACATTTATCAAGGAATAAGAGGCTAAGCGCATTACTCTGCAAATGTGAATTGCTTTTGACTCCAAAACTCCTGGAGGACTAATAATCTAGAAAAAATAAATGAATATGTTTGTCTCAAAAATTCCTGATCTACTATAATTTTATTTATTATTAAAATTTTAGATGATCATTATCCTGCCTTTTACAAGTTTTTATACTTAGAACTCAAAATCACAAATTTTCATATACACAAATGTCCATGTATGCGTTTACATAACATTGCAGCAGTGATCTTGTCTCCCGTTGTGACTCAGAGCTGATACTGTTAAATGTGAATGTGAAATGATGGTTAGATTTTCTGTGTCTTCTTTTGAGCTGTGGGAGTCTGTAGACCATGTTCAGATCCCCAGTGTGTCTTTGACTAAAATAGCAAATGCATTCTGTATTTTGTCCTGAAAATCCTTACAGCAGACAAGCTTCTCTATGTTATGTCTAGAGAAATCAGTTTGTCAGTTCTGACAGGTGGAATGTTCTGATTAGCTCCTCTTGGTAACACCCCACCCCCTCCATAATGGAGAGGCCTGCAGAGGTCTGGGAAGGGCTTGTCTGGCCTGTGTCCTCACATATTTGCATATTCCTGCTGGACCACAGGAAGGAGGGGCAGGGCGCAGGCTGGCAACCTGTCCCCCTGCAGCCTCAGAGCCTCCCAGTGAACAGTTGGGCTTCCTCACAACATGGTAGCCTCATACAGTGGGACATCACATGTGTGACCAGGATCCCAGAAGGCAAGTCCCCAAAGGCACACGCCTTTTCTGCTTTCGAAGCTACTATATCGACTCAGTGACTCAGGTCCCTCTAGACTCAATGCTGGAGAAATAGGCTTCACTTCTGAATGGGAGGGGAGTTGAAGTCACAAGACATGGGTGGACAGGAGACATTACTGTGGCCATCTTTGGAAAAATACAGTTAACAATGTTCTATGGGAAACATGACTGTTCTCTCAGAAAGGATTAAGCCATTTCCTTCTCTAACATGCATTAGAACCCTAAGTTTCCTCTAAAGTACAGCTGGTATGGTATAGATGATGCTCTCTTAAGTTAAAACCCAGCGTGAGGGAATGGAGGGAGTGACATGTCTCAGGAGCAGAATGTTCAGAAGAGAATATTTCAAATGATAAGATGGCTGCATAGTTGTGAACCTGTCAAAGAGCCATCTGAACCCTCACTGGTTCTGGGAAAGACAACTCAGTGATTAGTGGAAGACAGTGTTTCTTGGCCTCTTCTCTGTTTTAATCAAATGTTTCACTGAGAGCAGCAGAGACAGCCACCGTTCCTTTCAAACCCTAATGGTGAATGAAGCCAGGCACAGGAATAATCTCTCTGGCAGAAGCTGCTGGCTCTTCAAAACAGTCTGAGTCCCCTTTAAGCCACCGGAATGAAGACCGTATTTCCTGGACTACTGTGGCAGGCAGAATCTAAGATGCCCCAAGCCTCCTCCCTGCAGATCCAAGCCTCATAGAATCACCAGGATTGTGAAAATGATGGGTTAGCTCTCCCGTGATTGGATTAGGTTCTACGTACCTTGATTTTAAGACAGAGGATTATCCCAGGTGAACCTCACCTAACCAAGTGAACCCCACCTAACCAAGTGAACCCTTGGAAAGAATTGGGGTTCTCTGAATAAATGTTTGTGGCAGGAGAGAGACCATGAGGGGATTTCCCCGAGGCTTAACGTGAAGATGGAGAGGAGCACCCAGGACGGAATCTGGGGGCTCCAGAGTCGAGAACTGCAGCCAGCTCATGCCAGCAAATAGGTGGGGACCAGATTTTGGCCCTGCTAACAGGTATGTAGTGTAACAGAATCATGTGTTGTTGGGTTTTCCTAAAACTCAGCATTTTACAATTCTTTTTGGTTTGGATACACTTCCCATCCCCCATCTCTAAACCCCTTTATCCAAGATGTACCACTCTTACCTTGAGGAACACAAGTGTGGATTTATTGCTTTGGATCATAAAGTGAGTAGTCACTCAGTGGTGTCCAACTCTTTGTGATCCCATGGACTGTAGCCCACCAGGCTCCTCCATCCATGGAATTCTCTAGGCAAGAATGCTGGAGTGGGTAGCCATTTCCTTCTCCAGTGGATCTTCCCAACCCAGGATTGAACCCAGGTCTCCCGCGTTGCAGGCGGATTCTTTACTGTCTGAGCCACCAGGGAAGCCTTGGATTATAAAGTTCTGATCAAAGATAAATCTACAGCCATGTGCCACTGAGTGAAGATCATCAAAAGTGAGTTTGTTTCCACGATGGAGACGCCTTCTCTAAAGCCGTCCATCACAGAAATAAAAGTCTTCCTAAGTGTAATAAGGGGAAACAAATTAGTAACCCAAAATGCTACCCCCACTTCAGTGAGCTCTCTGTGTTTATTGTTATTTTTGGAGCAGCTTTCTTCATGAGGGAAAGAAGTACAAAGGGGGAGCATTGTCAAACTTGTGCGTTTTAATGAGATGATAGTAATCCAATAAGGAAGCAGTTGGATTATGATTCAGAAAACAAATACTATAGAATCTGAAAACTTAAAACATGTATTTTGGTGCTTTGACTTCAAAATGATCTAAAGGCAGAATTCAACTGCAGCTCTGCAGTGTGGGGCTCACAACCCCCTGTAGTTTATCCAGTGTTCTTGAACACTGAGTAACAAACTGTTAGGTGACCCCAGTGAATCATGCAATGTGGAGTTCTGTCCCCTTGTCTGTGTGTGGGTGGGACCTGTGACGTGTCTGTAACCAGGAGAGAATGGTGCAGATGACGAATGCCACTTTCTTGATTAGGTTACTGTGTGTGGTCAAGATGGTGGGGTGTCTTGTTCTTCAGGACTCGGTCTTGGACCAGAGTGAGACCACCTTGGAGAAGAGTGCTACCACACGGCTGGGGACCAGAGGCTGCGCCTCTAGGACTTGAAGCCTCTACCTGATAGGGAGTTAGAAGCCAGGGACATACGGCAGGAAAGAAAGGAATTCTGCCAACAGTCTGAATGTATGATCAGGGTTCCCTAGAGAAACAGAACCAGTAGGATAGAGAGACGTAAGAGGAGATGTACTATGGGAGCTAGCTCACGTCATTTTGGAAGTCCCACTATCCACTATCTGTAAGCTGGAGACCCAGGAAAGCCAGGAACGTAATTCAGCCCAAGTCAGAAGGTCTACAGACCTGGAAGGTGGCAGTGTAACTTCCAGCCTGAGGCCCATGGCCTGGAAAACTGGACCTTGCTGTCCAGAGAAGAAGAAGATGGATGTCCAGTCCCAGCAGACAGCAAGCATGGCCATCCTCTGCCTTATTGCTCCGTGTTTGGGTCACACCTAGCACATTGGGGAGTGTGCTCTTCCTCCCTCAAGTCTACAGATTCAAGCGCTAATCTCTCCCCAAAACACCCTCACAGATATGCCCAGAAATAATGTTTTCCAATTTTCCAAGGGATAATTTTGCTTCTTAACTTAGGTCTGCAACTGTTCACTCTCAGGTGAAAATTGCTGGCCATTGCATTTTGTAAAGCAACTACCATCGAGAAGGTGCCTGAAGGCCAGAGCCCACTTGCACATCAAATGCTGGCCCACAGCCTCCGTCCGTAGGGCGCTTTCCTGTGGTCAACTTTGGGTCATTGTAGCCACCTCACCCAGCAGCAGAGCAGCCAGACAGGCAGAGCCTGTTATTTTCTTCATCTTTGTTTCTCAGATGCTCTCTTGTGAAGGGATCTCAGGAGAAATGTCAGGAAGATTTCATGGACATTTTGTGCAAATCAGTCAAGAATTTTTAAATGTTCTCTCTCCATGTATATACATATGTGGGATCTTTCAGTTTTCTTCCTCAGTTTCCAGTAAGAATACTTAACTATAGCTTTCACTCTGAGATTTATTTTTAGGCAGTATTAAGTTGCCTTATGATTTTGACATATGACATATAAGTATATGACAATAAGTAAAGAAATAAATAATAAGTAAAAAGAATTTTACTTCTGAAATACCTTTTGGTGTAAATATATATACATTTTACAGGAGGGTCAAATGGGCTCATTTGCAATGTTATCCCAAAGTTCTTTGTGCTTTGTCTCCAAACCCAATGGTTTTTAGACCTTTGTTCTTACTTAGCTGATGGCGCAACATTTTCCATATGAACGTGTTCTATGAAGTCAGCTCAGATTTTATAAGACTTTAATTTATGTACTAAGTATATCTTAACAGGTACTTAAAGTGCGATGGTTGAATTACAGGTAGAAAAAGGGAACAGGCAAATTGCAGTTTAGTATAATAAAGTTTCATATAACCATATCAATATTAGACTTTAAACCAACAGGAAACTAATTTAGGACACTAAATACATACCAGCGTGACATGAGTCATTTCCCCTCCACTAAGGCAGCCCAAACCCTCACTTCCTGTCCTGGGGTATATCTGCACAAACTAGCAGATTTCACATCTCAATTCTGTGTGCTTAAGTTCCTCAAAAAAAATCTCAGTTCAAGTTTGTTCCTTCAGCGGAATTTTAAATAATTCCAAGAATGAGAGTAACTAACACCAAGTATCAGATAGTAGTAGAACAGTTTCACTTTCAACAATGAAATTAGACACCAGTTAAAATGTGCAGGTATTGTGAAAGGAAAAGTGAAGAAGTATTTGTGCCTTAACAAAATAAAAAGATTTGCACTGAACTAAGACACACAGAGACACACAGACACATACAGACAGACACACACACATACAAACATAGCAACACAAAAACAGACACACTGACAAGCACAAACACAGCAACACAGATGTACACACACACAGACACACGTAGACAGGCATAAACATAGCAACATGCAGACACACACGAACATGGCAGCACAGAAGCAGACACAGAGAGACAACACAGCAACAGACACACATGCACAGACAGAAACAAGCACACACACGTGCGCAAACAGTAACACAGACATATATGTATATATACATAGGCACACAGAAACAGACACACACACGCTATGATGAGGAATGCCCCTCCACTTCCATTTCATGATAACACTAAGAACCTAATACTTTCTTCAACACATTAGCCCATTTTATGTTCAAAAGTGAAAGGAAAAAATTGTCATGCTTTTGAGACTCTAACACCTTTTCATTTCGGCCTTAATGAACTGCCTGCTCTGCCCTCTCGTTTCCTTCCAGGCAAGGATCCTGTCATGTTCAGGTATTTCCCCACCAGTTAGACCTTTCTTCTTCTGCGTGACGTATCACACCATTGGCTTGTGAGCGTCGTATATTGATGGCACATGGCACATAACTACACAGGCTCCTTTAGGGCCACTTACAAGGAGGTTTTTCAGAGAACGAGTTTGGACACCAACCAGAGTGATCACAGCTTGTCTGTGGACCAACCTTAGCTGGATATCAGTTACACGATATGCTACATTTGTGAACCTGGTAGGCAGAAATGAGTTCAGTGTTTTCAAATAATAATTAAGGCACAAATATTCATTAATTGTCTATTATAGGGTCTAAGAATGAAAGAACGCAAAGATGAGTGGTCTATGTCCCTCCTCCAAGGAGTTTAATTATTAATTGGACTGAAAAGACATGTACTTTTTTTGCAACCCTATGATGAAAACATTGTGAAAAACATGGACTAAATCATCAGATGGTCAGGAGAAATAACTCACTGCTAAAAAATTCAGAAACTACAGAACGATGGCAAAGATGTTTTCTCACAAAGCTATTTGGTAGTTTAAATGTTTTAAATTTGGCATGTGGGCACCTTTTAGAAAAGTTTCAAAATATCAAATTTGATTCTGAGCCTGGATGGATTTGATAACTCTGTGGAAGACATAACGATTCTTGCTTTGTTAAGGAAATAGAAGGCATTTGCAATGCCATGTTGCTCCGGCACCATCTCTACTGAAACACCTCCTTCTACTGTCCCAGTACATCCATGCCTGGATTCACCCATGGGAAAAGGCAGGACTGCTGCATCAATGGCTGTGCTGAATGACATTGCTCTCCTTTGTCTAAAATGTCCACAGAGCCTAAGCCAGGAAACCTGCCGCTTGTTACCAGCCAGACCAAAGAAGTTGTTTTCCTCAGGCCCATGTGTGCAATCTCAAAATTCAGTTTGAAGACAAACATTTCTTTTTCTCATTACATTATTATTTAGAAAAACTTACTATATTGTAAGTAACTGCCCAATTGTCCACTTCCCTCATTAGACAACAATGTCTCTAAAGTCAGTCACTGTGGTTTATTCACCATTGTTTCCCTGGAATAAAAATTATTTTGAGCCTATTTCATATCATTCACAAAAATGAATTCCAGATGGGTTACAGATACAAATGTGAAAGGAAAACAAAAAAACCCTAAAAGAAAATGTGAGGATATCTTCATGCCCTTGGGAGTGAGTAAAGAGTTCTTAAAAAGAAGATCTGAATATAAAGGGAAAATTTGTAAACTTGCCCTCATATGATTAAGAACTTTCATCAAAAGATGCCATTAGCAGAATGAAAGAGCAAGCCACAGACTAGGAGAAGATATTTGCAATTCAAATGGCACCAAGGATTTATGTCCAGAATATATAAAGAAGTTCTACAAATCAATAAAAAAGACAGACAATCCCATGGAAATACACTCCAGAGAACTGAACAGCCACTTCACAAAAGAGGTTCTACAAACAGCCAATAAATATATGAAAAAGTGTCCACCTCATTAATCACAAAGAAATGCAGCTTAGAGCCAACGAGATCCCACCAGGCACCAGCCAACTGAAGTGGCTGGAATGCGGGTTGGGCAGCAGGCAGACCAGCTTGTACTCTCAGCCACTGCTGATGGAAGGAAATACCCACGGGTGAAACTGCTCTGTGGTTGCATTCTGAAACAGGATATAAACAGAGGGTGTCACCAGCAATTCTGCTCCTAGGAACGTATCCCACCAAAATGAGGACACACGTTCACCCAGAGATACATCCAAGAATCTTTACATCGGAACTCTTCATGCCAACTCCAAGGGCCAACCAACACATTTAGGAGGGATAAAAGGATTGTGGTTTATTCAAACGCTGGGAAAGCTTCCTAACAATTTTGAAATGCAGAGAGTCATCTCACGTGTTAAAGTCCAGATAACAGAAGCCTTTGGGGGAGGGCAGGGACCTGGGGCTGAGGGTGGTGTTTTATTTCCTGATCTGCATGGGGGTGACACGGATGCATTTGCTTTGGCAGAATTTTTCACTTCGTGTACGTCAGTTGTACACATTTTTATGACTAACTTGTCCACTTTTCAGTATGGGAGCTATACTGTGGCAAATTTCACTAAAATTATTTGCTTGTGCTCAATGGCAATTAAAATTCTAAAATTATTTTCTAAATCAGTGGTTCCCAACCTTTTCGTGGAAGACAATTTTTCCACAGATGGGAGCAGAGGCATGGTTTCAGGATGATTCAAGTGTCTTATATTTATTGTGCACTTTATTTCTATTATTATTGCATCAGCTCCACCTCAGATCATCAGGCATTAGATCCCAGAGGTTGGGGACCCCGTTCTAAATAAAGAAATGACAATGCCATGAGAAACCAACTGATTTGGATGTGATGAACAAGAAAGAAGAGTAAGAGCTTGGTGAGGTCACACATTCCCCATCACTCTGGAGAGATGGAACGGGGGTTCCATGCTGGTTAGACGGAGCAGTCTGAGTTTTTTTGCCCCATCATAGATCGTTTTCATAATGATGTGTTTATAAGACTTCTTCTGCTTCTTCCATGCCTGTTAAAGATGCTGACATTAAGAGGCTGCATTGAAGTAGGAAGAGGAGCTCTGGGATGCAAGGGTGACTGTGGGCTATAGCGGGCCTGTGACCTCACAATGTTTACCAGCCACTGTTCACCTCGGTCATTCATCTGCCAAGTGCTTGGAGCCATCTCAGCTATGAAAACTGCCATATGGGCCCCAACTCTATTCTTTTTTCTGTTCATCATATTTGATTAATATCATTTGAAATATCATTAAGTAATTTTAATGCAGGTGTGTGGATCTGAAGCTACTCTAGAGCTTTCCTGACATAAACATTGACAAATTACGTGCGATTTTAAGTTTGCGCAAGTGATTAATCTGCTCTTCTGTGGTTGAAATTAATTATTACTTTCATATTTACATGACTCATTCTGATATGTCCGATCATTAACACGCTACCATTTACCCCGTATCATTTTTAAACACAATATTGTATATTTAATGTACAACGAGGACAAAGAACAAGAGGGAATCAGATCGGAACTTTCATATTAGGTGATGTTATTAAAATTTTTATGTATTCTGTCTTCATAGAAGCTAATGGGATAGTATCATCACTATAATTAAGTGGACTGGTATATACTTTCCCCCAGTTTATCTGTAAGTGCTAGCATGATTTACTTATGAAAAATATATTTGGAAATTTCCACTTCCTCTTACAAGCTCTCTTATGGGAGTAAGTACAGAGGAGGCTTTTAGAAGGTCGCACGTATTCAGTAGGAAAATTCAGGGACCGGAGGGCTGACAGCCAACCTCGCAGGACCTGTTTGTGACTTCCTGCTGGTGGGAGGACTCACCTGCACCAGGTCAGACAGGTGGGTGTTCATCTTGCTTTCCAAGGAATGAGGCTCTGTAACTTGGGAACAATCTATGATGCTGGGGCACCTTTATCATTTGAGAACACATAGTAAAAATAACTTCAGTCCAAGCTAGAGCAAAAGCGTCCATTTATCAGGAGCCTATGCGGTCCTGAGCATTGTTTAGGTTCTCTACTTACACTGTCTTATATTTATTGTCATTTCCTTCTTATAGTCAACAAAACGGAGGCTTATGTCGCCTAAGGCTGGAGCTGGACTGGGTCTGCATGCTGGTGAGGAAAGTGAGATCTGCGTGTGGTGAGAATGTGAGTGATGAGAATAAAACTTAATATACTCATGTAAATGTCCTTGCTTTGGGGGCGGGGGCAGGAAATTGTATGCATTGTTGCCTGCCTTGGCAGATACAGGTAGGCAGACTCTATATTGAGTGACTTCTAGCTGTTTTAGGTTAAAGCTGATCCTTCAGGGGTTCCTGCTGAAGGGTGTCAGTTCTTGTTTTCTGCAGCTACGCTTGGGCATAGTGGAAAGGCACGGAGTGTCCCGTGAGACACTGATGGACATGGACAGCCTTGCAGGTGGATTGCTGAAGAACAATTATTAAATGATACCAGCTGGATTTTCACTGTTATTCCCTGCATCTGTGTATTCGGTTCGGCTAATGTACGTTGCCATGTTGCTTCAGGTCCAAGGATCCTTTCCTTGGCGGCACTGAGTCCACCAACAAGTCTGTTAAGTGCGTTCTTCACCTGTGGTATCCTGGAACTCGCACTTTTTGGGTCAGCATGGTATTTGACCCTTTCTTACAATTTCCATCTCTGCTGAAACCCACCATCCCTTCACGTCCATGGTCTGTCTTTTCCACCAGAGCCTGTAACTCACGAGTCACCATTATTTAAAGATACCGTCTGAGGGTGACAACAGCGGGGCCACTGGAGTCTATTCTGCTGGCCCTGTTGTCTCATGAAGATGGCCTGTGTCTTTTTTCCTTGCCTTTTCCCCATTACTTTTAAATGAATGCTTGCTATTAGGTGTGGAGAGTCAGACTGAAACCTGGCGTGCCCCTTCTGCTGAGCTGTTGAGATGGGAGGCTGAGTTATCCTCAGCTCTAGGAGCTGGGCTGTGTTGGTCCAGGTGTTGTTCTGGCCCCTTCTGACCAGTAGCTCTGAATTCCTCCAGAATTCCCCTGAGCTGAGGCTGGACCAGTGGACAGAGCTTTCTGTGGTCCAGCTGCACCCCCAGCATCCAGGTTTCCTGGTGTTTCTGAGCAGGGATGGTCCTCTCTGGGCTCTCACGCTGTCTGGTAGTAGATCGCACTGCTTGTGAACAGTTAGTTTTCTGATTTCCTCTAAGTTCTCATTATTAAACTAAAAAAACCCTAATGGCTTTTATATTTTACCTTATATTCATTCACCTTACTGAATTCTTCTACTAATTCCAATTGTTTAGAAAGAGCTTTTTGGATTTTCTAGTTACAGAATCATCTCATAAAAAAGGAGGTATTTTTATCTTTTGAAACACCACACGACTTATTAAATACTTTAATTACAGTGACTAGATCCTTGAAGACAATATTTAATTATAATTGTAATAGTAAGGATACATCTCTAATGTCTAACTTTAATTAAAATAGATTCTGCATTTTACCCTTTAAAATAATAATTCCAACTGTTTTGTGTAAATAGTTATTATTGTACTTACACAGTTCACATATACTCTTCTTTTTTCAAACAAAGTCAAAGAGGAATGGTTAAAGAGAACTGGTATTTAACAAGTTTTAACACTATGTAAATTTTCTCTTTTATGTCTGCATGATGGAACCCACATGACCGAGCAGTGATTCATCTTTGTGCCGGCTCCATGCCCACACTTGCCCTGGCTGAATGTAGCTGAAGAATAATAAATGCACCTGAGATGAATTCTCCCTTACCTTTCCAGGTGGCTCAGTGGTAAAGAATCTGTTTGCCAATGCAGGAGATGTGAGTTCAGTCCCTGGGTGGGGAAGCTCCCCTGGAGAAGGAAATGGCAACCCACTCCAGTGTTCTTGCCTGGGAAATCCGATGGACAGAGGAGCCTGGTGGGCTACAGTCCATGGAACCGTGGAGTGGGACACAGCTGAGCACACTCACACAGACCACCACCATCCTGGATTCCCAGAGTCCTCTCACTCTCCCCCTCCCCTTCTCTTCCCCCTCTCAAACTCTCACCCTCTTCCTCCATTCTCACCCTGGTGGATTGTATCCCTTTGGGTCTCTCTCAGGAACGGGATGCCATCCGAGGAGGGTATCCACCTCTCACGCGGACCACCTACAAGCATCTCCATGTCCTCCTGTCAAGATCAGCGAAGCCGCCTCCCCTCTGGCACGTGTCTTAGACCCCTCGCCCCAGTTGGTCCAGGGACTTGCTCTAGGAATGCTTCCTCTTTTTTCTCATTAATTAATCTTCCCTATCTATATGTAAACATGCTGTTATCTGATCATAAACAGATAAAAATCTCTATTTTCCTGTCTCAGTATTGCCTCACTTTCTCCATTCCTTAAAGTAAAGCTCTCCTGAGTTGTCTAAACTGCCTTTCTCCATTTCACATCTCCCTCTGAGCAGGTCTCTGACCTCCAGGGTTCCACTAAGACAACTCTTATCTTAGATTCCCCCTTACCTATTTAAACCATCTTGGAAATCTCCTCCAGCTTTAGGTTACCAGGGGTAGCTCAAGACTACAAAACTGCCATTTCCAGCCAGGAAAGTCCCTCCAGGGGCTTCTTAAAAGACATACTCATTATTGTCTCTGATGCCCAGTTACCTCCCTGACCACATCATCTTCATACTCTCCCCAGGGGTTGTTTTTATCCAGACCCATGTCTCCATGTTGCCCCTGAGGCTTTACCCTGGCTTCACCCTCTGAGTCAGGCTCCCCACCCATCTCCTCGGTCACATACACCTGGTCTGGTCTTGACTAGCAACTGGCGAGTTTCCTTCTCTGACAAATCTAAATAGACCTCTCTGTCTACATCCTGTCTTTAATTCTCCTCCATTTTCACTTACTACCATCTAACATCATAGGTATATATCGTCTATTCATTTTGTTTGTTGTCGTGAGACAGGTTAGATGCTCATCTAAAAAAAAAGTTCACCAAATTAGGAAAATAATGCAGGAATACATTTCTAATACTTCAATAAGTTTTTTTTCTGTCTTCATAAATCAGACCCATTTATGATTTTCCTATATTGTTATATTTTATCAGAATTTTGAAAGAGTTATGGTACCTTTGGGAAGTGAATTGGGAGGCCTTTCATCTCTGTTCTGAGGCCTGGGATAATTTAACTTTGAGAAGCCTCTCTCTTGAAGGTTATATAAATTCATGTTACATAAAACTCAGCTGGGACTCCATCTGTCCTTGGTGTCTTTTTCAATGGTAGATCTTTAAGTGTCTTTTTCTAAACTCTCTTATGGTAACTGATGTATTTAAGTTTCCCCTTCCTTTCTTTTTGGGTGAATTTTGGCAATATATATTTTGCTGGGAAGTCATCCATTTCCTCTAAATTTTCAAATGTCTTGTCAGAAAGTTTCATATATACATATATTTTTATGACTGCTTTAATCACTTCTACCTCTATAGTTATAGTTATTTCTTGTTTCTCTCTCCTAGCTTGGTGCATTTTTTGCCTTCTCTTTCTGCTTTAAACAAGCTCATGAAGCATTCATATAAATAAACTGACTCAGATTTGAATTTTAAAATTTCTGCTACCTTTAAAAATTTTCCCCAGTTTTAGCTTTTGTAATGAATTTTTTTCCTCTTTGTTTTGGGTTTAAATTATTTTATATATTCATAGGATGAGCACAACTCTATTCTTTAACTTTCTTTGTAGATAATGACAATATTTCATGTCAATTTTTTTCTTTTTCTGAAAACTACTTTCATTCTGTCCCACAGGTTTAGCTGTGAAGATAGTTCCTCTTCATAACTTTTTACATCCTTGTAATTTTCCTTTTGATTTTCTCTTTGTCCAAGAGTTATCTGTCTAGGAATGGTCTCCTTAATCCCCCAGGGATTCTGATTATTGGTCCCTTTATATTATTAATTATTTCTGATCTTATTAGTTCATGTTCACAGAATGAACTCAATAAAGTTTTTTTTTTTTTTTAATGTACTTTGGCATTCTTTTGAGCTAAGAAAGTAATTTATTTTATAAATGTTCCATGAACATGGGCATTAAAAAAATCTTTTTAAGGAATATGAGATTTCATATATACCAATTAAACCATACATACTTATTTTACTATTTAGTTATTTCATAGAATTATTTTTGTCTTTTAAATCTGTCCAAGTCTCAAATAAGCAGTTTAAAATATCTCACTCAAATGATAATATTAACAGTTTAATTTTTGCTTTATTTGCTTAGGTTTGTATGGTTTGGTACATATGAAAAACAGAAAATTCCTCTTTATTTCTTTGTGTTTTTAATTCTAAAGTTAACATTTTCCTAGAGTGTAGTTCTAACTTTCATTTTTGTTTCCATTTGTAGAATATCTGTTTATTGCCCACCCAGAGCTTGCTATTATAATGCATTTGCTATTTGGTGTCAGTATTTCCCCAAGAATTCTTTCATATGGAGTGTGAGGCTGGGGTATATTTTCCAAATAACCACATATTCACATTTTGAATATGGTTTTGAATAATGGTGGATATTTCTCAGATATTATATAAAGATGTTTTTCTAGTATCATCTAGAATCCCTTTGATCAATAGGTTTAGGATGCTTTAATGTCTTCTCATATTTATTTCTGTTTATTTCTTACAACTCATGATTTTCCTTATCTGAGGCATATCTGGGAAACTTTTCAAAGTCCATTAATGTCTTCTTTTCCTTCTAGAACTCCTGTTTTTCTCTCAGTCTTCTTTAGGATTACTTTCCTCTACTGCCTGTGATTCCATCTCTACAATTTTGAAACATCTTTTATAAAAAAGAGTGAAATAATGCCATTTGCAAAAACAATGGATGGGCCTAGAGACTGTCAGGCTAAATGAAGGAAGTCAGAAAGAAAAAGACAAATACCATGGGATGTCACTTTTGCATGGGGGCTTTCCAGGTGGCACAGTGGTAACAAATCTGCTTGCCAACACAGGAGTCTTGAGGGACATGGATTCAATCCCTGGGTTGGGAAGATCCCCTGGAAAAGGAAAGGACAACCCAATCCAGTGTTCTGTACTGGAGAATCCCATGGACAGAGGAGCCTGGTGGGCTACTGTCCATGGGATCACAAAGAGTCAGACAGGACTAAAGCAACTCAGTACATCACTTGTATGTGGAATCTACATATGACAAAACATATGAAACAGAAAGAGACTCACAGACATAGGAAACAGACTGGTGGTTGCCAAGGGGGAGGGATGGATTGGGAGTTTGGAATTAGCAGATGCAGATACACAACAAGTCCCACAGTAGAACACAGGGAGCTGTATTCAATATCCTATGGTAAACTGCAATGGAAAAATATGAAGAAGAAGATATATATATATATATATATATATATATATATGTATAACTGAATTACTTTGTTGTACAGAGGAAATAAGCATAATATTGTAAATCAACTATACTTCAATGAAATAAATTTTAAAAAATTAAGGCAATAGCATATGTTCTGAGTACACTGGTTGGCTCAGACTGCACCTGAGTCAATGGGATCATATTCCTATCTTCCAAGCAGAGCGGGCAGGAAGAATTAAGTGAAGGCAATCGGTCTGGGATGATTTTAGAGCTTCCTAGGTGCTGAGCCACTGCTTCTGGGACTTTTCCTAAGAAGCAAACCCACAAGAGAGGTGGATTATGCAGTTATTATCTGAGAAGGAGGAGCTCAATCTTTTAACAAAATATGGCAGAGGAGACATTCTATGGAGACCATCTGAAACATGGCTTAGAATCGTCTGCTGGGACAGCTTCTGAGGAGCTGATTGAAAGCAAAGAAATGATCCATTTTTAAAGGACTTGTAGATCAGTAGCAGACTTTGAAGTGGGTGGGACTGAAATGAAATAATGGAGATAAATCATAAGTGAACTCAGCCCTGGCAGGAACAAGATCTTGAAGATGAGAAGCTGTACTATTAACAGCAGGTCAGAAGATGGAAAAAAATAAAAAAGCAGGTGAAGACTCCCACGTGTCCAGCCTGCAGACATGAAACCTGCTAGCTCACTGTCTGGATGGTTTGCGTTCTCCTGTTTTGCACAAGGTACGCTTACGAAAACACGAGAGTCTTCGAGGGCTCTCGTTTCTCAGGAGACACTGCTTTTCTTCCTCTCAGAACACTCTTCAAGTTCCTCACACCTTCTGGGCTCTGGGGAAATTTACCATCACATGGCTCTTATTCCAAGCACCCTAATTTTAGGCGAATGGTTGTCTTTGTAGGTTCTCCTCTTCAGGGTGTGGGGTAAAATGTGATCGCCAGCCCTGTGGGGACCTGACCTCAGACTCACTGGACTTGGTGTGACCTCAGAGTGGTGCTGATTGTGGGCTTCTCATCCTGAAACGCTGCTCACACTCAGCTGTCTGACCTCTTGCATCTTCCTGACTTGCTATATTTTTTTAATTAACTTTAAAAGAAGTTTTAAATACCTAATATCCCTGATAGCTCAGTTGGTAAAGAATCCACCTGCAATGCAGGAGACCTGGGTTCGATCCCTGGGTTGGGAAGATCCCCTGGAGAAGGAAAAGGCTACCCACTCCAGTACTCTGGCCTGGAGAATTCCATGGACTGTAAAGTCCGTGGGGTCACAAAGAGTGAGACATGACTGAGAGGCTTTCACTTTCAGCAGTATTCATGTTGCCAGTCTGATCTCCATTCCACTCAACCCGACTCTCTGTGCGTCTGGCAGCCTGCCCCTCCTCCAGCAAAACTGCAAAAGGCACCCTAATTCTTGGCCTGATCAAGAGCTGTCCTCACTCCATGGGGCCCTCCCTCCCAGCTGGGAGCCATATTGAACCCACAGCTCTGCAATCCTCTCACGGTGACACCATGGCTTCAGAGCACGAAACTCTTATCCAGTTTCCTCACTAGACTGCAACCTGCCTGAGGACAGGCACCATAGCCTGGTTTATCTGTAGATTCTTGGCAGCATCCTCAGTTTGATACATAAAAAGTATCTTCTGTATCCATTGAACACATCTCTAGTATTAAATGGTCCTGCCTTTGACTTGAGATTACATCTTCTTTTCCCTTTTGTCTCATGAGGAGCCTACATGTTTTCCTGAGGGCTCACAACAGAGCAGTCACATCCCATTCATTTTGATTTGTATCTCGCTTTTGGAGATTGCCACCCAGATTCTAGGTTCATGAATATTCAGTGACTATAAAAAATAAAGTGTCTTCATTTGCAGACGGGGTCAACTGAAAAATTGGGCTTCCCTGGTGGCTCAGATGGTAAAGAATCTGCCTTCCAACACAAGAGACCCAGGTTCAATCGCTGGGTTAGGACAATATCTTGAAGAAGGGAATGGCTACCCACTCTAGTATTCTTGCCTGGAGAATCCCATGGACAGAGGAGCCTGGTGGGCTACAGTCCATGGGACTGCAAAGAGTCAGACATAACTGAGTGACTAACACTTTCACTTAACTAGAAAATTAGTCTTCAACTTGAAACTTCGATTATGTACATAAAATCTGCATACCCTCTTAATTAAGCATTTCAGTCAACTGAAGTTAAATTTAATAATGTATTAGTATCTTTAAATTGCAGCAGGAAAAAGTAATTGTGTTAATAATTAGAAAGTTGAGCATGGACTTTTTTTTTTCAACAGAGTTGCCTTCATAGTATTGTATTTCACTTCATTTTAGTAAAGCAGTGTTCATGCAAATGGGAAATGATGTATTTCCTTGAGGCCTGACTTATGATGCAATAAAAAAATGTGGCATTTTTGTAAAGACACTGAAATTATAATTTTATTGATAGCTTTAGAATAAGACGAGGGAACACTCTAAAAACATCGAGCATTTCCTGTTTGAGCTTTCCCATCAGCTGATATGAAATATACATGAAGTCATCAGAATTCAAGAGACCAGATGAAGGATACGGGAAGTGTGTTTCCTGCTGTAGGTGCTCTGCACACCAGCTGTGTGTCTGTCCTGCACACCCTACCTGGCCTGCCCGCTACTTGCCAGCTCCACATTCAAGTGGCCATCTCTCCCAAGTGAGTACAGAGACAGGGTTGACCTTCAGGAGCCCACGCTTCCTCTGGCTCTCAGCCTGAGTCCTCACGGCGAAGGGCTGGGTGGCTCCTGACTTCTATCTTCTCATCCTCTCTGCTAGAATAGCACGGGGAAAGTGACAGGGGCTGGGGTACCCAGGACTTAGGATGCTATGTATAATACATCACAGAGTTTGGTCTTGCCCAGTTTATATGGTCCAACATGTAGGTCTGCATAACTCAGAGCTGAAGGGGACTTGAACTGTACGGTGAGCTTCAGGTCACTGTGTATATCACTTAGGATTCATATCCAGGTGAGTCATCTGGAGGACACAGCAAAAACACAAGAATAAGGGGATGTAAAAATAGGCCCAAAGGGGACTTCCCTGATGACCTAATGGCTAAGACTCCGATCCCAATAAAAGGGGACTGGGTTCGATCCCTGATCAGGGAAATAGATTCCACATGCTGCAACTAAGACCCAGCACAGCCAAACAAATAAATATTTAAGAAAAGAAAATAGACCCAAGGTGAACCTAAAGATCAGCTAGCACTATGCCTGGGTAGAGCAGCAAATAGAGCTTTTGTCACGTGACAGGAGAATCACATGTCTAACTGGATCCATTCCTCTGAGCAGGAGGAGACAGAAGGGCATCTGGAGGGCTGGGGAGAGTCCAAGGAAAAGCAGAGGGAGGTGAGGGCACCAGGGAAGCTGTGAGCATTTCTGTCCTGACATGGGAAGCCTCCACTCTCTGCCCCATTAAGAAGACAAGTTCTGGGCAAACATCTACCTGCCCCATTCCAGGATCTTCCTCAGGGAGACCTCTGTACACCAACAGCCTACACAAATCAGGACCCTGGCTGAATTTTTGCATGTTGAATCTGAAATGTAGAAACATTCCTTTCACACTTCACTGACCACTTGAAAGATATTGATCAGAATGTCTCATTTTAAAAAAAAGGAAGGGTTTTCAATTAGTCTTCCAGTCACTGTATTATTAACATGACAGTGGTAGTCTCTCAGTCGCGTCTGACTCTTTGAGACCCCATGGACTGTAGCCCACCAGGCTCCTCTGTCCGTGGAATTCTCTAGGCAAGAATGCTGGAGTGGATAGCCATGCTCCTCTCCAGGGGATCTTCCCAACCTAGGGACTGAACCCAGGTTCCTGCATTATGAGCATATTCTTTACTGTCTGAGCCACCAGGGAAGCCCATATTATTAACATGGTCTTCATGAAATCTGTCTCCTTTAGGCTGCAAAGATGTCAGTTTGATTACTTTAAAAACAATTAAGATGAGTTGCAATTTTTATCAGTCTTGGAGCCATATATGGATTGATGAATGTTCTCAAGTCATCATACTTTAAAATGCAACCAAACAGGTAATTATCATATACCATTAGATATAATTATACGTGCTAATCTCCATAAAATCCTCCAAGTTAATATCACATATTAGCAGTTAATCATATAGTTTAAATGGGTCCATGATGCATTTTTATGAACTGTCTCATCTGCATCAGTAAAGAATTCACAGAGCAAGGGAGAAAGGGAGGTAAATGGATGTCCCATGGAGAGGCTGGAATTTGAAATGTGCTCCCCTCCTGCAAGAAAGCAGAGCTCCCGGGACTGCCAGCTCAGAGGACTACCTCACAGCCCCCTTCCCGTGTTTCTTGTCTCCTTCCCCGCCACCCCACCCCTGAATAGCCAACAGCAAAGACATGAAGAAGTGTTCCTCAGGTGGTTTCCTTTGACTTAAGAGCCCTGGTCATGCACCAATACTCAACCCCATGACATAACCTTTCCTTGGTTCCTAAGAATTATAAATCAGTCCATCCACGAGTTCCCTGGAAGGAGGCTCCTTTCTTTGCTTTAACACTTGTTGTCTTGCATCTCCTCCATTGAACTGTGATGTCCTTGAATGTCTTTTCACTGCCTCTGGCTGTCCAGGTATTTCCTAGTACTTCTCAGAACACTTGCCTCTCAGTGGGGAGAAGTGGCCATCTCTGGCCAATATGCTCGGAACGAAGTCACCTATAGCCTGCAGTCCAGAAGGGTGGCTTTGGTCTGGTCATGCATTTTCTTAACCAGCCAGGCCACCCTGCTTTTGGGGACTTGTGGTCCAGGAGGTGGAGCCGCAGGATGTGGGAGCTTCCATCAGACTTGTTTCTCAAGTCATGGTACTATCCAGCTGAGGTGGGCAGGAGTGAAGCCTAGACCATCAAGCCTCTCCAATTTGGGGTTGAACCCAGATTGTCAAGCCTCTCCATGTCAGGGTTCATTCCACAGCATAGAGTGATCTCTGCCATCAGAACACAGCACACTGTCTCACGACTCTGGTCTTTTATCCACCAAAGTGACACAGGACCACATTTCATGAAGAAGCAGCACTGTAAAGACTCATCCGTGAGCCCAGTAGCTTTGTACATGAGCTGTTCGTCTGGAATTCTTTGCCTTCCTTCCCTGTTGGCATCCTCAAGCACAGAGTGAACACGAGCATCAGGGGTGGACTGTCCTGAAAACCTGACAGTGAGACGCGGGCTCCAGCAGCTCTGGGCGTCTCCTGTCTTGCTCCTGCTGGTAGACCTCAGACGGTCTAGTGAATTATCTTCAGGGGCCTCCCAGGGACACAGCAATCAGGAAAATGTTGTAAAGATGAAATGATGGGTGTGACCACACAGGCCTGGGATGTGTGAGTGACATTAGCTATAGCGATTTGGCAGCAGGTTCACCGATGGTACCTGTGAATGGTGGATGTGAAACCCCGGGATGGTGGGGAGGTGGGATTGGATACAGACCCTGGGACCCTCAGGTGGGGGTGTCCTGAGTAGGCGATGCTTCAAGGGGCTGCTCACATGATCCTGAGAGCTTCTCCCATGTTTGGAGGTGTCATGTGTCTGAGTCCCTCTAGAGGGAAGGCCACCTGATGCAAAGAACTGACTCATTGGAAAAGACCCTCATCCTGGGAAAGACTGAAGGCAGGAGGAGAAGGGGATGACAGAGGATGAGATGGTTGGATGGCATCACCGACTCAATAGACATGAGTTTGAGCAAGCTCCGGGAGTTGGTGATGGACAGGGAGACCTGGCGTGCTACAGTCCACTGGGTCGCAAAGAGTCAGACACGACTGAGCAACTGAACTGAACTGAGGGGCAAGGCCACTGACAGCAAGGAATAGATTAATTATCTTGTCTGTAATTTGCCACAGGCGCTAGGAGAGTCTGACTAAAGAAATCTCTAAGTTTTCTTTAGGCAGTGAAAATAGAATGAATTCATAAACAATCTTTTTTTTTGATCCCAAGGTGATCTTCCAGCATGGCTTGATTTAATCTGCCTGCTCATCTCATTCCGGAGGCTGAGCAGGTGGAGCAGGCAGCTCCAGCTCTCTATCTGCTTCTGAACCATATCATGTCTGGCTCTGCACAGGGCAAGATTGCACGCTCTTGGCGCATGCTGAGAAAAACATCAGGAAACTGCCTGCAGGGAAGAGGGGACTCAGCAAAGTGACACATGACCTCACGGAGGGCTGTTAACCAAGTGTCCTTGGTGAGGAAATGTTTGACTTTGCCCAGAAACCAGATTTTAGTGTTTCAAGTTTTGCTTAAGAGAGTAGGGCTGGGACTTGTAGCTGAAATAAAGTCCAAGTTTTTAACGAAAACTTTTTTTTTTTTTTTCCCTCCTGAAGCTAGAAGAGTGGTAAGGTGTGACAGTGACCTGACTAGTCTCTGGCTAAGTGGATGAATTAGAAGTCAGAGAGCATGTCAAAGAGGCATGGCTGTGGAGAGAGATGGAAGTCAGAGATGTCACTTGAAATGGGCTTGTCTTTATAGAACAATTTAAAGCAGCCTGTTTCTTAGATTGCAAAAGCTACTGAGGGACTTCCCTGGTGGTCCAGTGGTAAAAGAGTCTGCCTGCCAATGCAGGGGACACAGGTTCAATCCCTGATCTGGGAAGACCTCACATGCCTTGGAGCAACTAAGCTTGTGCACCGCAACTACTGCATCTGTGCTCTACTGAGGCACAACTACTGAGCCCCTGTTCCGAGACTACTGAAGCCCGGGAGCCCTAGAGCCTGTGCTCCACAGCAAGAGAAGCCACCGCAATGAGAAGCCCACACACTGCAGTTAGAGAGTAGCCTTCGCTCGCTGCAATTAGAGAAAGCCCGTGTGCAGCAACAAAGACCCAGCATGCCAACATAAATAAAGAAACATATTTTAAAAAGCCAATGAGCTCAGTGGTGACACTGTTTCCATCACGGATTATCAGGAAGCAGAGACACGAGGGCAAAGCAGAACCAGGGTGGAAGCCAGCCTTTCTCTCTCTTCTGCTATGTGCCTAGGACTTGAACTTATCTAGACTCAGGTCTTTCTGTTCTAGATGATTCTAGAGGGCTTTCATGTCTATTAATCTCACTCATTTATTGTTATTATTGGTGAAAGATAAAATAGGCTTCTTCTTCCATTTGGAATGCACACTAGCTGGAAACCTGGTTCTTAGGAATTGCTGTCTGTTATCTTACCCACAAAGACTCAAAAATGATGAGCTGTGATCATCTGTCTCTTGGAGTTCTCAGCCTCCACTTCAGACTCACCTCGTTCACCCCAGTTCTGCAGAAATCCCGTTTAGAGTATTCCTTATTTAGGAATGTCTCAGGGAGCATGAACCTGCCTTGCCCTCCTTGGAAATAGCTTTATGAGGGCCAAGGCTTTTTCAGAAGCTGAAATATTTACAGCTTTTTTTTTTTTCTGGATATGCCTCATCTGTAAAATTAGTCACACATCTTAGTGTCTGTGCCATTATTTCTAAGGAAGTCATGGCCACGTGGGGTTTGCTGTGCAGATACAGCCAAATGTGTTGTGATATATGTCTTGGGTTTTGTTATATCCTGTTGCCAAGTTTTAACCAGAGAACTCTGACGGGATGAGAATTTGACCAGAGAACTCTGACAGGTGTACAGAGAAGCAGCAACATTTCCAAGGGACTTCAAGGATCTGGACATCTGTTAGAAATCTCATTCTACTAAAAATAGAGCTGGTTTCCTTTCATGGCCGTCCTGGCTCAGGAGGTAGAGAGAAAAGTAAGACTCAGCCCTGTCCTGTGGGTTCTCTGCCTGTGCTCTCATAAAGCAGAGTCATGCCCATCTCCCCCAGGGACTCCGAGACCCTTGGTGGGGAAGCTCTGTCCAGGAGAGAAGTGACTGGAGAGTCCCCAGGAGTGAGGCCATTGGGGTTAGACCAGCCCTGCCCTTGCTCTGCTGCTCTTCCCCCCACTGCTGCTGACTTCAGGAAGGTGCCATCACTTCCGTGATGAGTCTCAGGGTCCTGTAAAATTAAGTGTGAGAATAAAAGGACTGATGGCATCCTCTTGCTGCCTACCTGCGTCTTCCCTCTGACTCTAAATCAAGCTCCTCTTCCACCCTGCCCCCTGCTCTCCTGGGACGATGCTCACGGGGCGCCCTCCCCCACATCTTACCCCCTCAACCCTATTCTCTCAAGGATCCTTGGCTCCAGGGACTCTTCTCCCCTGAAATGCAAGCCTCAGCCACCAGCAGATCCTTCTCACAGCCAGGAACCACAACTCAGTGTTTTTCAAATAAAACCAAAACCAACAACCCCATCTCACCCAGGCCCCTCCCCTTTCCTCCACTCCCTTCTGAGAAAACCTCCTTGAAATTTTGTCCACACCCATTCCCTCCATTTACTCACTCTCTCCTTTTGCCCCAGGGCCTGTGATTGTTCTGTGATTATACCTGGTCCTGTGATGTTTCGTTCCCTAAGTTCTCAGAGCTTCTGCGCCTGTTCGGTCTGTGCCAGGGCCTCTGCTCGTGGACCACAGCCCCTGTCCTGGAATCTCGCTAGAGCATCCCACTCAGCGGCCCTTCATCTTTCTCCGAGTCATCTATTCTCTGTATACATGAGTTCATTTCTTTCTTCTTTTAAAGATACCACCTGTAAGTTACATTATCCTTTTAATCTTGGGTTTAATAACCCAAGATTTTTTTTAGGGTTTTTTTTTTCCCTTTGTGCCTAATAAAATCTCTTTACAGCTGTTTAATTTGTTTTGGTTGGGAGATGAGGCAGAAGTCTGTATCCTTTCCCATCCTCTGGAGGCTCCTGTCACTCACCCTGAATTGGTTCTTCCCAAATTCACCGAGTTTCCATATTTGCCACATCAAGTGGACATCTCTCCTTTCACCAGCTGCTAGAGCATAGCCGCTCCCTTCTCCCTGAAACACGTTTCTCTAGAGAACACTCGGCTACGACTGTCTGGTCATCACCACCCTAGTCACCAGGGCTACCTGTCCCCGCTCACCAAACCCAGGTACTCTTGTGTAAGGTGGTATCCAGCCTGGAGCCCCTCGGATTTTGACATCCTCTTCAGTATAACAGAACCACCTTCTCCTCCGCTCCTGCCCCCAGTCCCCACCTCCATCTGGTGGTGATTTTCAGCTGGAAAGCATTCTGATACCCTCGCTGGAGTGGAACCAGCAGCCATGCCCCAGACTCTTGGGCTCTGAACTGAGCATCAACACCAAATCTAAAAACCATATTCTTGGGAGATTACTGGTGTTTTTGGCATTGCTGTCAGAAACCAATGAGAACTTGGAGTGTATTTTTAGCAAAACCTGCTTTTTTTTTATGAACTCCAATAAATAGTTTTATACGCCCTAATAAACTGCTGTAGCAATGTATCAGGGACCAACAGTACAACTTCTCCTGGAAAGTCAGGACAGCAGTCAGCCTGAGACAATGCCTGCCATTCACAGGGCTTCCTTTCAGACCTGGAGGATGTTACCTTTGGCAGCTGGTCATCAGGACACCATGCTGCTCACATATAAGAAACATGCGCCCTGACTCCCCCAACCTAATAGCTGACCCTGTCCAACGTGGACAGTGTTCTCTAGGGAGAAGACTGGAAACCTAGAACATGAGTACTTTGGCTTTCTCTTTGTCACCTCGCACATCTTTCCCAAAGTTGTCTTGCCACAAACGTAGCATCAATAAAAATAAGTCTGTGTTTGTTCTTCTGAAAAACAGACTATTTCCTAAAATATTCTCTTAGGTCCATGCTACCCTGTGGCTAAAGTAAATGTAGTGGGCACTCTGTTTATAGACCCTGGTGCTTTAAATATATCCCCCTCCCCATTCTCCCTCATTCTGGATTTTATCTCATTTTGGATTTTTTAAAGCTTCTCACTTATCTCATCACTTTGCCAACGATTGTCCAATTGTCCATATAGTCAAAGCTATGGGTTTTGTAGTAGTCATGTACCAATGTGAGAGTTGGTTCATAAAGAAGGCTAAGTGTTGAAGAATTAATACTTTTGAATATGGAACTGGAGAAAACTCTTGAAGGTTCCTTTGACTGCAAGGAGATCAAACCAGTCCATCTTAAAGGAAATCAGTCCTGAATATTCACTGGAGGGACTGGTGCTAAAGCTGAAGCTCCAGTACTTTGGAAACCTGATGTGAAAAGCCTGCTGGAGGGCGTATGGGTGTCTTTCACTGCTCTTCTTCCCACACAGATGCCAGGGGCACAAAGAATTCTCCTTCTCCAAGGAGAGAACGCTGTTGCTCTGCCTAGACGTGGGCCTCCAGGACCTGCTGGCAAGAGGTAGTGGGCTGTTCTGTCCATTTCTGAAGGACCCACGGATTAAAGTCAACCGGGAGCTGGACCTCTGAAAAAGCAAACTTAAAAAAAGGATACATCTTGACTTTTTCATTAAAAAATATTTTCATAAGAAAGCCAAATGGGGTAGTAAAAAAGAACTGTGTCCTTATTGACCTGGAAGTAGGTGAAATAAAGGGCCGCCTTGGACTCTCTGGGTGTGCCTGTGCGTGTGTATGTGTGTGTGTGTATACATGTGTACACTTGAGTGTGTGCCTGTGTCTGTGTCTGTGTATATACATGTGTACACTTGAGTGTAATCTCCCTGGAGCCACATACCCTGTGTGCAGATGGTCCCCGGTGGAGTGGACAGAGTAGGGTGGGTAGACTGTGTTCCTACAAGGAGAGGGGGCCAGGCTGGGGCGTGAGCTCGCCCCACACCTGTGGTTAGAGGCACATGTCAGCATCATTGGCTGAGGACAATTAACCCCATTCTGTAAACACCCTCAGAATCATTACAAGTGAACCGCGTGCCTATCTGTGTCTCTGTAGGTACACTGTTCTCTTGTTTAAGGAGGGTTTGCCCCAGATCTATGGCAAATTATTCTACACTCTGACATCTAAAACCAAGCCATCTCCAGGTCCTACAGTGAAAACAGCTGTCCTGAGACATCAGCAGAGCTGGGTTTACAATGAGGGAATCTTGACGAGAAGATCACAGTCCCCATGACCCTTCTCTCTGAAGACCGCTTTCCTGAAGCCATGCATTTCAAACCCTTGTCTAGTCTCACTCCCACACTTAACTTTACAATATTTATGCAGGACCGGTCCACAGGAGGAATTCTGTGCTCTTTCTCTGCAGTGACATTGTGTAACTTGAGCTAATCTACGTGGGGACCCGCCATCCATTTCACATGGACAGTGAAGTGCCTGCTGCCAAAACTCCACGACTGCCATTTATTACCGACATAGAGAACGTTGTCTTACACAATCATAAGAGAGCTTTCCAGAAAAGAAAAAACCCCATTGGGGTCGATGAATTGCTTTCAAATATGTATCTGATTTAAAAAAAAGAAAATTAGAAAATCTCTCTGCACTGCTTATTTTGGAGTGCAAGGGATTGTTTTTCTATATGTGGGTTATTTTCAAATATCTTTTGATATTGATCTCTAACATAATACCACAGTGATAAAAGAACAGACTCTGTATGATTTCAATACTTTTAGACCATAAAATTTTTGCACCTGGTCTTATGTCCCTGGATATGTTCCAGGGTCTTCTAGTTTATAGTCTATGGGAACTTGAATAGCATTCGTATCCTACTGTTGTGTGAAAATTGCACAAGTCCTAATTACATTGAATTAGGTCTACTATGTCCTTCTACATCTCTGTATATTCATTCTATTAATTTTTGAGAGTTTGATATTGAAGCTCCAACTAAATTTTTAATTTATCTACTTAAAAAACAATTGAAATATATAGTGGAACTTTAGGTAACTCTGTTCTGTATTTTCCAAGTCTCCTATAAATGTGTTATCATATTTCCATAATTTAAAAAAGAAAAAGGAATGGTTTTTCTTATATTTTTAAAACTTTTATTAAAGTAAGAGTAATTTTATGGTTCTATCAACTAAAAGTTCAATTCTTTAAAAGATGAGTACTGCTTTACAGGTGAAAGAAATATGCAGCTTTTGGGGGAAATGGGATTATTTGTTATATGAATTTTAGAAAGAAAAAAATGAAATATGGTATTTAGCACTATCTCATGCAAATATTATGTAAATGCCAGAAATCTTTATAACACATTTTTATACTAAGGATGCTACTTCAGATGACATTCCTTGTGTTATAAAAACATTTTTGTACACACAGAAGATAGAATTCTGTAGTTTACTCATGTTTTATGCTAAATGTACACAAAGCATCCTACATTATAAAATTTGAAGCGGGAACAGAGTCTATCTTAATTCAGAACCATTCAATCTTTTGTGCAAGTTTAAGAATAACTCAGAAGGGAAATCAAAAAATAATTTCATTTGGCACAAATTAAAAACAGGACAATGTAAAATTATAGAAATGAAACTAGGATTTTATACACTGGGGAATTTGTGTACAATTTTTTTTGAAGGAAATTGGAATATGTCTACATTATATTTTATAAATACAAAAGTGGCACCAATTCATTATGTTGACTAAGAAGGAAAAGTGAACTCATTGTATTGGTGTTTTTGCATTCTTACTGACTTTTTAAATGCACGTGGAAATACTTCTAATCCCTGGGTTAATTTCTGAAACTTGATCACCGATATTTCACTTTATTGTCAAAAAGCATTTGTTCAGGAAGCTATCCTTGTGTTAATGTTCCCGTCTTGGCAACAAATGGAGTCAAATAACTCCAGAGCAGGGTCTCAGCAAAGTCGGGCAGAGGATTATATTTTCTCTGAATGCTCTTGCAACTATTTCTCTTACACTATCCATCATTTCTAATCAAACTCTCACTGCACATGTGCATGTCATTCAAATACCAAACTGTTACAACTTTCTGTAGTTCATTTCTACCAAGTTTTCTTTCTGATGTTTACCATGGATTATATATCTACATATCTACATCTATATCTTTAGCTATACCCGTATCTATCTATCTACACCTATATATATTTTTATACCCACATCTGTATTTAAAGAGATATTCATTGTAGGATAATTTATAGTGACAAAAATTAAACAGTGTATATTTTTTAAAACAGTGGGTTTACTGAGGAATTTAGGGTGCAATAGTGATCAAACAATTGTATATTATATAGCCATTGTTTTAAGCCAAATTAACAGGGAAATTGGCGATATACCATTAAGTAAAAACAAAGAAGAAAACCAAACTGTGATTTTGTACAGATAGAATTTTTTAAAAATATGTCCATGTATATATCTATATATTTTTAGAAATACATATAAAAATGGAAAGAACTATATCTAAACATAAACCGTAGTTCTAGTAAAAAATATTATGCATACATTTTTTCATTTTTGTACCATTTTCTTTCTTTTCACATTTTTCTGTAGTAAATCACTTCTTCTTACAATCAGAATAATATTAGAATACTATCTTAAGTGACAGTAAAACTCAAGCAGTAATGGGGAAGTTGGGCTTTAATTGCACCTTGCTGTGTCAGGGCCTTGTGGACGTCGTTCTGTTTGGGATCCTGTGTCCTGGATGGAAGCATTTCAACTTCATTAACAATGGCCCACATCAGAACTGAGACTTCCCAATATGGTTGTGTAGGAAGTGGAATCAAATGAACTGACCCCCAGAAGGACACTCTGTAGTTGGCTCTGTTCGTGGTTGTCTTTGCTCTCCCATATATGTTTATGCTCTTCAAACATATAGTATAAACATTCATTTGCCAATGATAAAGCATAATTTACTCCACAGTTCACTGAAGAACTCCAGGTCAAGTACCTTTAGTTTGCCCTTTAAATGGCAGAAACTAAAGAAATTCAATACTCTTTTGTGCTAATGTAACTCAAATTTTGTCTCCCCCCACCCCCCAATATTTCAAGCTTCCTTTCTTGCTTGCTGCTGCTGCTAAGTCACTTCAGTTGTGTCCGACTCTGTGCGACCCCATAGACAGCAGCCCGTTAGGCTCCTCTGTCCCTGGGATTCTCCAGGCAAGAACACTGGAGTGGGTTGCCATTTCCTTCTTCAATGCATGAAAGTGAAAAGTGAAAGTGAAGTCACTCAGTCGTGCCCGACTCTTAGCGTTCTTGCTTAACTTTCTTAAATCTTGACTGTCCTGTCTGTTTCTGTACAAATCCATGAAGATTCAGTAGAGAATAAGTGTACATAATCCTCATGACACATAAATACATAGGCACACTCTATATGTCAGGTGGGAACATGTGTCTTTTGAAATCCCGTACATCTGCCAAGACAGTTAGCAGATTACTTTAGGCTCAAAAGCTTAGAAGCTGTCCTGTAGAACCGCATGACTTCCCTCACCAGGTGGCCCTGTGGAGTGCTGCCTCAGCCAGCATCTGAGTGGAGGGAGGAAAGCCTTCATAACCAGAAATCTTAACCTTTTGATATGTTTATGGACTAGTCTTGTTTACCCTGAACCCCAGTAAAGCGAGGACACAGCTCAGGCAAAGAGGCAGCCTTGTGGGTTCTCAGGCCTGGATGGGAGAGCATCTGGCCAGGAGCATGGCAGACCCATGACCACATCCAGTGAGGAATTTATTTACTCCAGCTTAGATCTAAGTTTGACAAGACGTCATGAGTGATGTGCTTTAATTCTCAGGCAAACTGGAACATTCAAAGGACAGTCTCTCCTCCTTCGGACTGGCACCCTAGCCAGACCCTTCCCCACAGGACGCTCATAGGATGTTTGTTACGATAGGAAGTGGGGTCCGTTCCACTGGTTCCCTCAAATTAGTACCATTTAAATTTGGCTTTCGTCCTTTGGATCTGGTGCATAGGAGTCTACTGGGAGTGTTGAATTAGAACCAGATGGGTTTTTCGGCTCAACTCTCCTCCCTTTCCTGTTATTCTGAGAAAACAATCCCAGATCACGGGCGTGCCCAAGAGGAGACCATTTCGGTGCTCAGAGTGGACTGCATTGTCCAATTCTAATCTTGCGCAGAAAATCCACGATCTTCAAGATCGTTTTTCTGAAGAACTCACAACTGGTTTTAAGTATTGCTACCTAAAGACATTCAATAGCTTCTTCCATTTTTTTTTTCTTTGAATTCGCGTTGAATTTTCCTGACTTTCTAAAAAACTACAGTGTTATCTTCTGGACTTGTTGAGCAGATCATTTCTTAAGAAAGATATAAGAAGCTTTATCAAGCTAACTAGCTTTTTCAAGTTATTGGTTAATGAAAATATGAACATTTCTATAATAATTACATTTAAAGAATTTTTGCAATTTGAGTCATTTGTATCTTGTTTCTGAGATTTCAGTCAATGCTTAAAACCCAACATTCTTTTCCGATTCCACTTCAATAACATTTTAATGATTCAAATATTTTACTATACACTTTTGATTAAAAAGGATGCAACTTATAATACAGTATTGACATTCTTCACATTGATGGTCTTCATTCCTATGCATATATAGATTTATCTTTTTTCTAAGCAATTAATATATTAATGATATATTTTATATATACAAATAAACTAGTGTATATATAAAAATAAACTCATTTTTTAATTAATGTGTTTTTGTTTTTACTTTTTTCTTGTTCTTGCTTTCTTTTACCCACTAAACAAATGAATTATGATGTGTCACCTCTGTATGTTGATGGGAATTAAAGAGAATTACATAGCATCCAAGACACTATACTGCCATCTCCTCACCAGTCACACAAGGTCACATGGCTAGGGGTTTGCAGAATGGTTGTAAATTCATGATTATACCGTAAGAATTTCCAAACCAAATTCCACTGTAAGCCTGTGACAGTGTTAACCATGGCCACACAGCTGAGCCTGGGTTGGGAGCTTGGTGTTTTGCAAATAAAAGCATTTCTGTCATACATTATCTGAGTATATATGTTATATGTACTGTAGTCAGTATCTGTTGATTGAATGAAGTTATCAGTTTAGTCACTCAGACTAGAAAGTCTTTTTGTGATTTTTAAGGACTGAGGCTGCAGAATGGTTATGCTCTGCTTCCTGGTGGGAAATGGTGTAATCACATCCCACAGGCACAAAGAAGATGCTGGTCAATCATTCACAGTGATCCTTGGTTTGGCCTCTCTCAAGTAGGTGACCTAGGAATGAAGAATGTGGGCTCCAACTCTGAACCCTGTGTTCTTTCAGCAGTGAGACTTTGCCTCCTAATGGCACAGTCTTGAAGGTTTACTTGCAAACACCCATGCTCATGTACCAGGTAATTGCCTTATGAGCACAGACTTAAGTCTCTGGATAATTTAGAAAGTCGACTGGACATAGACATTTCGAGTTGTCTCGTTTTGCCCTCTCATCAGTTCATGAACAGGCTAGAACTTTCAAACTTCTGCCTTAAGCCACAATCAATAAATGACACTCATACTGGCCTCCTTAAAAAAAAAAAAATGAAATAGGGTGTTTGCCTCAGCTTAGCAAAGAAAAAATGTGTTTTATTACTTTCGGACTGCATCCTTTGGCAAAAAATGCTATGCCACATTATACTGTTTACAAACAAACTAAAATGCTGGTGAGGCCAAATACCACACAGAATAATCCCTAATAAGACTCACTGATTTCTTTCCTAATACATCTTTATTTCTCAGTCCAATACTTCTGAAAAGAAGTCATAATTCTACCACCAGAGCCCCTTATTAGTAGGCTCTCTTCTCTCCAGAGGTGGAAGATGGATTCTCCGTGACGCCTTTTTGGTCTAACATGTGTGCATGTATCTGCTTCTCAGGTGGCTCAGTGGTAAAGGATCTGCCTGTAGATGCAGGAGATGTGGGTTCAATCCCTGGGCCAGGAAGACCCCCTGGAAGAGGAAATGGCAATGCACTCCAGCATTCTTGCCTGAAAAATCCCAAGGACAGAGGAACCTTGCTGGCTACAGTCCATAGTGTCGCAAAGAGCTGGACAGGACTCAGTGACTGAGCACATAAGCAAGTGTGTACAACTGTGCCCTTTTAATAAAACGCTACTTTGAGAGGGCAACCCAGGGGTGAGCATGACTTCAGGCCCAAATTGATGCATATGTGAATCTTGAGAAAAACAAGTTTGAATTCCTTGCTAGTGTTCCCTGTCAAATTTCTGATAGGATTTCGAGCAAAGAAAAAGCTCTGAAACTGTGTTAGCTTCCAGCATCTGAGTATCTCACTGAACAAAAGGGCATGTGTTTATGGCATGTCTCTTTACAAAAATTTCCCCCTGGTGATCTTTCCTGGTTGCAATCCATCTCAACGTACACTTGTCTGACTGCTGTCCATATTTACTTTAAAAATAGAGCTGTGGTTTAGTACTTATACAATTTTTTTTTAATGTAATGGAAAGAATAGAATTTCCTCTTTCATGATGGCACCATAGGACTCTAACTCTAGAAAGCTGCAAAAATAAACTTTAAAGCTTTTCTGTGGTGACCACATGCAGGTCCCCGTCTCCACTGCACCCCACCCCAGCTCTCCACACCATGTGCCCCCTTAGTGTCAGAGGCTCAGCGTGTAACTAGGGATGAAAACTCATCTCTGCTAAGTCACAGGAAACCAAAAAGGTCTGATTTCAATGGCAAGTTTTCATTATTTGCTTTTTAGAAGACTATGATTTCATTTAACCAAACACCCATGAGCAGATGTGATTTGGGCATGCCCTCAAGAGCTATCATGATGCTGAGAGGACCAAACAAAGATGGAAAGAGTAGACTGTGAGATCTCCTCATAGATTTCAGAGGCAAAGAAAGGGGACTTCTGAGTGGCTCTCAGAAGATTCTCAACTGTTAGCTATCCAGACAGTGAAATATCCCCAAGTGGTTGGGAATTTGTTTAGCAAACTGTGGATTCAATTTCCAATTTTAAACTATATTATAATAGATTTTTTTCACAGTTAACACTTCTAAGATGTAAAAAAAAAAAAAGAAAGGCTCATCCTTAATCAGTAATAGTTTTAAGTTTCAGACCACATCCCCCACGTTGTTTCAACTACACAATAATTGGTCTTTTTTTTTTTAAACAATGTTTTGGTTTAGCCACAGCCCAAGAAGGTGGGCTTCCCAGGTGGCTCAGTGGTAAATAATCCACCTGCCAATACAGGAGACACAGGTTTGATTTCTGGGTTAGGAAGATCCTCTGGAGAAGGAAATGGGGACCCACTCCAGTATTCTGGCCTGGGAAGTCCCATGGACAGAGGAGCCTAGTGGGCTACAGTCCATGGGGTTGCAAAAGAATTGGACATGACTTAGCAACTGAGCATGTATACATGCATAGCCCAAGAAGGTACCTTTATTTACTTTCTTATTTCTTTCTTTATTTACTTTCTTATTTCATTCATCCTGGTGCTCCCAAGTGTGTATTTTCCAACCAGGACTTTGGCCTTTCTTCTCCTGATTTTGCCTTTGAGATGAAGCATTCATTAACAAGCCAATGGCACAAACATTGATTTCTGTTAAGAGATTGCATCCTTATTGATTATCCTGTTGTCTCTTGCAACATCATTGTGAACTGCTTGATCAAATAAACCTTGCTTCTATTTGGATGGTCCAAGGCATTAAGTATAAATAGGCTCTGAATTCCTCAAGCAGGGAAGATAAAGCTTTCTCTTACTGAAAGGGCACCCCTAGCATTAGTATTTTGATGAAATGAAAAAAAAAAGTTGCCTGGAGGTGATACCAGGGATAAGCAGAGAGACGACTGACTTCAGTGTAATTTGGGAAGTATTTTGAGGCATAACTTTTATTTGGTTGGGAAACTGCCAAGGACCTGGGTGCTTGCTGGCCTAAGACTGTCAGTCCCTTCCTTTGACTGAGGATCTAGCAGACTGCTGCATTTCTCTAGCTCCTGTGATCATCTGTCCATCTGGTGGGTTTTGCTTTAGCTGCTTCTTGCTTTGCCTGTGATGTCATGCTCACCCTCATAGGGGGCCACAGCTCCAGCAGTAGAGGGATAGGGCGTTTCCCCAGTGCTTTTCACTCATTCACTCACTCACTCATTCATTCATTCATTCATCTACTGCACAGCACGCTCGGCCAGGCATCAGGGCACGTAGTGCAAAGGCACCAAGGGCAAATAGGTTCCTTCCTGCACAGAACTCGCTGTCCAAGGGGAAGTGAGATGCCACCAGGGAGGCAACCACTCCTCTGAGCGTGCCAGGGAGAGGCAAACAGGCCTTGGTGGGTGATAACCACAGATGCTGTGAGAAAGGGGTCCAGATTTTAAAACCACTGCCTCTCAACCCTTGCTGTGCACAGAGATCCCTGGGGGTTCTGATTGGAATGTGGATTCTGACTCATACAGTCTGGGATGGGGCTCTAACAAGCTCCCAGACCACATTCACAGGAACCGGGTCCCATAGCTTGTCAGCAGGAGCCCTCACATGGGCTGAAGGACCCAGAGAAGACAGCATGAGAGTGTGATGTCCAGGCTGACGTTGTTGGGGAAAATGGGACTTGGGTGGGGATTGTTCATGTACAGGATGGTGGATGGAGAAGTCTTGGGACAGAAAATGACATGTACACAGAGACAAAAAGACAGGAGAAAAGATCCATGTTAGTGTCCATAGAGTAAGTTTCCTAGACTTGGGTGTGAAGTCATCCCAGGCCCCAGAGCCTTCTGTGAACCTCAAAAGAGAGCACTGAGATGGAGCTTGTTTTCTTTGATTTTCTGCAGTTCAACACCAGTTCCTTCCTCATGGTGAATTCTCTTTTTCAGTAAGCTTGGGCAAAAGGATATTTTTTGAAATTAGCATCAGGAAGCCAAGGTCAAGTTGCCCAGCAGCTTTTTCCTTACCATGGAGGGAAAATTAGGCTCTTCCTACATGTCTTTCTTTCCCGTGAGGCTCCTTTATTCTTCACACAAAACACTCACAACACTTCACTTCTGATGTTTCTGGTCATCAAAGGTGTGTGTGAAGGCTTCCCTCCACAATAACTGGGTGTCCCACAACCTACCTAGTCTGATACTGTTGATCTGGAGATAGTGTCAGGTCTCCAGGTTAGGCTCAGCCCCACAGGAAACCCATCCTCACCACACACACACACACACTCTTCAGATGTCAGTCGCAAGGCCAAGTTGTCCTTCTGGCCAACTGGCTATAGATCGGAGGTGCCGACAGCCTCCCCGGATGTGATTAATCTGCAGGAGTGGCTCAGGGGACTCAGGGAAATACCCATGTTCACTAGTTCATGAAAGAACATGGCGAAGATTCGGATGAACACCCAGATGGGAGAGGTGCACAGGGACGGTGCAGGATAGGGCCGAGCTCTCATGATTTGGAGGGCACCACCCTCTCAGCACCACCACGTGCCCACCCACCCCAGACACTCTTGAAACCTGTATTATGGGGTTTTATGGAGGTTTCATCATGTAGGCATCTTCTACCTTTAACTCCATTTTTTAACCCTTGTCCTTTCTCGAGAGAATGGAGGTGGGGCTGAAACCTCCAAGCTTCTAATCACAGTTGGGTCTTCCTGGGGACCAGCCTTCATCCAGGAGCCCACCCAGAGTCACCTCATTGGAAGAAAAGACACCCCATCACCCAGGGATTCCAAGGGTTTCATGAGTCCTGTGTCAGGAACTGGCGAGGGTGGGGAAAGGGGCAGAGACAAGTAATTATTTCCCATGATCTCACGGTCATGTTCCAGGAGTCAGGGAGCTGGGGTCAGGGGTTCCTAGTGGGACGACATGCAGAGGGCAGCGGGCTTATGACTGTCCTGCTTTGAGTTCATATCATCGCCTCAGGCTTCACTCTGGCTCTTCCTTCCTTGACCAAGAACATCAACCCCAGCAGTGCAAGCTTACTGTGATTGAACTCAGCTCATTTCATTCTTAACATATCACTCTTTGGATTTTGTTAAGTGAATTTCCAGTTGACAGTAGTCTGGATGGCACCATCAGCACTTTATTTTATTTGTGAACCTAAATTACCAGTAAGCATATTGCTGTCCGTTTATTATTAATCATGGGCTTGTTTCATTCCCTGAATATACTGTTGAGCTCCTAGTAGGCTAGAATCACATTTTAAATCTTTTTAGTTCACTTGTTGGACACAAATAACGAGGCTTAAGCAATTAATTGACCCAGAGTGACAATGTGTACATTCCAGTTAGTAGAATCCATACAGAGAGCAGAAACTCAGCAAATAAATTATATAGCTCAGTTGCTGTAACATCCACAAGGAGAAGAGCTCGAGGCAAATAGAATGAAAATGTTTTAGGCTTTTAAAAATTCCATTCCTACTGCACTGCCAAAATGTAATAGGAATTAAATAGCTGAGGTGAGTTTTCATTTTTCGTAGACATTTTATCCGCATCCTGATGCCTTTATTACCTCATGTCTGAGTATGTAACAGTTTTAATTTTAGCGATGATGACAGCTTTTACAATGGCTGCAGGTTCCAGATTAAACACTGAAAATTCATTTGAGTTTTGCTATTGAAATGTGTTCAACCAAATGAGGTATACCTTTGAATGTGTGAGAGATGTAGGAGCAGCGATTTGTCATCATGGCTTCTCTTGGTTGTCATATTGCCCCACTTAAAGGTACACCGTAGATATCAAATTCAGAAGCAAACAGTGTGGAACGCAGGGTGCCGACAGTGAGGTAGGGGGAGCGCTTTTTCTGGAATGGAGTCAGGAAGCTGTGAGCTGAGGGCGTCAGTGTGCTGAGTGAAGAGGTGGTTGCAGTGAATAGCTGTGCTGGCATTTTCCTGAGACATTGTTTTTGGAGACACATGGAAATCTAGTTTAATAATTTACTTGCCTTTGGGTGATGTCTGTGCCTTTTAAATACCCTTTATCATATTAAATGGTTCAGCTTTGAAACAATTAACTTTTCACCAGCCTCTACTTAACAACACGTGATTGGGAATGTGAGTGCATTCCATGCTCACGTCAAAGTCGGGAGAGGTTATTTTCCTCTGTTCCACCGGTGAAGACAGGGAGGTAAGGCGATTTGTAGAATTTACTCAAGGCGGCAAACAGGTGCATGGGTGGAACTGGATTCCCGGGCTTTTGACATATTTTCTAGAAACTTGAAGAACTTGCCCTTGTGCCTGACTCATCCCTGTGTTGGTATGGATGCAGAGAACCGAGGTCTCCCATCCTCCGAGGCTCAATGTGGAGCATCCGAGGGGCATCTGTGACTGTCTGGTGAGCTCAGCACTGCCGGCCCTTCCAGAGGGAGAGTGGGGGAGAACCACAGGGCACTGAATTGTGCTCTGACCCCTGAGCCCTCCCACCAGACAGACCATCCCCAGGGTGGACATCTCTCCACTCAGAGATGCAGCGTGATTGATTTCACAGCCATCTGGACCGTCTTTCAACACATCCTGATGGAGACGGACCAACTCCTCAACAACCCAGGTTGTGCTCAAGCATTACCGCCCAGGCACGTGCGTCGATCAGCACTTCTGAGACCCACCCTTTTTCAGGGTCTGTTCCAAACAGCTGGGTGCAGACAGAGCTCTCACCCTCTAGGAGCAGAGAACAAAGAGGGGCAGTGCAGCCCACATGTGTGACGCTGGCACCTTGTTCCATCAGCTTCCAAACAGACACCATACTACAAATCAGGAAGTGTAACAGAACAGTCTCGTGTTGGGGTTAATTTTCATGAATTAATAAAATAAAGAAAAGGAGCAATTAGTGAAAAGTACTAAAAAGGACCCAAACTCAAAGCTGCTGAAATGACGGCCACATAGAGCACTTCCACGTCTTCAAAGAACATTAGCACTAATGCTCAATCAATTCTCATTGCATCCACACAAGGGAGGTTTTATAAAGATGCAAAGCAGAGACCTTGAGCCATATGCCCAAGGCTGCCCAGGGCATCTTGCTCTGAGTCTCAGTCTCTCTAAATCCCAGGCATAAGTGTGCGGCGTGACCCTCTGGGGAGTGGGAGAAGACCAAAGTCCATAAAATGTGATTACAACATGATACCTGAGGTTTCAGATATTCGTCATAAACTTGGAAATAAAATCCATCACTCATAAAGAGGGGTTATTGCAGTAAGCCTGACAGTGATCTGTTTGCCTCAGCTGATACTATAAAGTGTGCCTTTGACACCCAGGGTTTTTAACAGCTTGTGAAATATAGTAACCTTCCTCTGGAAAACAGAAAGAGTGTGATTGTTTATACACGTGGAAGTTTACATCCCAAAGCAAGAAGACACTCCTCTTACTAAGGATTTCAGACTCAGGTGGGTCTCCTTGACAGCATCCAGGACTCGCAGGCAATCTGTTAGGGGCATTGAGGGTAGCGAGGGTGAGCAGTCTCTATCGATGGATTTGTGAGACAGAAAAGGGTGGCAACCTCATAACCCAGAGAGACCATGAAGGACAGAAGGAGATTGAAGTGAGGCAGTGTGTTAGGAGGAGAATAGCAGAGGGGTCTTCAAGGATCACTGGGAAAGCCCACCCATACCCGCTCTGTGCTCCACAACCCCAGCTCATCGCAAGAGTGCGTAAGGGGCCTGTCACCTTCCTGTCCTCGGCAAGAATGGGAACTCGAAAGCCTCAGGTTTCAGGATCTGAAATCTCCTGCTGCTGTGCTAGCCGCATCACTGCTGAGTTTCTAAACAAGAGGGTCCAACAAGGCCGCCTGAGTGGATACCTCTCCTCCCTCCTTTGCACCGGGATGGCTGGAGGGCGGCTGTCGTGTTGAGGCAGTCGTAAGGGTTCTGCCTCACCTGCCCTGCCCTGAACATCCCACCCTCTATGCTGGTGCAGCCCATCTCCATAGACACTGCTTCTCCTGGGCCTGGGGGAGAAAGGCACAGTGCCCCGGGCCAGAACTCTGCCTCCTTGGGTAGAAAACATGTTTCAGTTTTGTCCTTGCCCCTTCAGGCTGCAATGACCAACCACCATGACCGGATGGCATATCAACAACAGATGTTTACTTCTCAGATCAAGGGTCCAGTAGACTCTGTCTGCCAATGATCTGCTTCCTGGTTCATAGACAGTATCTTCTCTCTGTGTCCTCACCTGGAGGGAGGGGCTGGAGCTCTCTGGGGCCTCCTTTACAAGGATACTAATCCCATGCTGGGGGCTCCAACCTCATCACCACCCCCCCACAAAGGCTCCCCATCTGACACCATCACATTGGGGGTTAGATTTCACCATGAACTTTTGGGGATGTGAACATTCAGGAAAGCTATGACAAACCTAGACAACGTTTTAAAATGGAGAGACATCACTTTGCTGACAAATATGTGTGTAGTCAGAGCTATGGTATTTCGAGTAGTCAGGTACAGATGTGAGAGGTGGACCTAAAGAAGGCTGAGCACCCAAGAATTGATGCTTTTGAACTGTGGTGCTGGAGAAGACTCTTGAGAGTCCCTTGGACTTCAAGGAGATCCAACAAGTCCATCCTAAAGGAAATCAGTCCTGAATATTCACTGGAAGGACTGATGCTGAAGCTGAAGCTCCAATACTTTGGCCACTTGATGTGAAGAAATGATTCATTGGAAAAGACCCTGATTCTGGGAAAGATTGAATGCAAGAAGAGAAGAGGGTAACAGAGGATGAGATGGTTGGATGGTGTCATCAACTCAATGAACATGACTTTGAGCAAACTCTGGTAGATAGTGGAGGACAGAGAAAGCCTGGCGACCTTCAGCCCATAGAGTCATAAAGAGCCTGACATGACAAAGTGACTAAATGACAACATTCAGGAAACCCAGGGTTCCCATGGGTCCTGTCGATGCACTGGATAATAGCTAGGTCAAAAGTCATCATTCAGGCCCTTAACAGATGTGGGTGGACCACACCTGCTAGATTCAGTGAGGAGGTGGGAACGATTCTGAGAATTTCACAGGACAGGCTTAACAGAGCCTCAGAATGCGACAAAAATGCACATCAAAATCAAATGAGAGAGAGAGTGGAGAGCAGCATTTGCACACACATTTTAAAAACAAAATGAGTTTAATGCCTGGACATAACTTGGTTGAGACTTTAACTGGCAGCAAACTCCACTCTGTTCATGATGATCAGGGTTCTGAAGGAAGGCGTGTACCGTACTGGGAACAGCTAGGTCAGCAGTCGAGAAGCCACGCTTCAAGCCAGGCCCTTTGCTGGAAGCTGGGATGTTAAGCTGCTCATGGTAGAGGGAGCGAATGCAGGAGAGGCAACAGCCCGGAAGCTCAGGAGAGATCAGGGGAGCCACATGACCTCCCACCACCCCTGTCCAGACCCCGGGCCCTGTCTCCAGCTCTGCCTCTGCACTTGAACCCCAGCCCTGCTGTCTGGGAGCTTGTATTCTAACACTCCCTGCACATGTTGAATTGCACAGTTGGAACACAAGGCATCCAGGGCAACAGGTGAGACCCGACTCTCAAACAAGGCATCGGTGACGCCTGAAGAAGCTGGGAAATGCATCAAACATGAGCCGTTTTCCACAGGCTAAGTGGTTGAGGACGCACAGCAATTACAGTAAATCTGCGGCTTTGCCCTGACGTGCAATCGGTGAAGTCTGACCTCTTATTGGGACTGTAGCTTTCCCCTGGCCACATTCTCGATGAGGCCACCAGAGAGTTGTTTTAAAACGTGAGCCAGAGTAGGCCTCTTCCCAAGTATACTTCCCTCATGGTTTCACACTCAGGAAGAATAAAATCCAAACTCCTTTCCACGGCCCAAGGCACCCAACAGAATCAGGCTCCCGCGTGCCTCTCTGATTTCTCCTCTTTTTCTGCTGTCATATTTTGAGAGGACATCAAGCTTATTCCCACCTTTGGACCTTGCGGTATTTTTTCCTTTGCATTGGCTGATATTTCAGCATATTTTCAAGTGTCTGGTTTTGTTCCTAGCACTCAGAATTTGCTCTGTGAGTGTGTGAGTTTGCTCATCAAGAGTGCTGAGTGCAAACACGCTGGAAAGATGCTGGAGTCAAAAGGCCAGAGGTCACAGGGACTTGAATTTAGAGGTTGCCTCAAAGGGAAGCTGTGAGCGAGACGGTCTCCCATCACCACGTTTACCTCCAACACCATCTCCATCTCCTCCTATCCTCGGTTAAGGGTTCGGTGTGTGCCTGGTCCCCAGAAGGCTGCCTTTTGTGTTCCCCTATGACAGTCAGTTAACTTAATGATCCTTACTAAGACTCATAGGGTCACATGTGTGTATGCTCAGACACGCACACAGAAAGGGAACTTCTTCCAGTTGTCAGGAGCATTCCAGTCCTTGGGAACACAGCGAGAACACAGCTCTCACCGGCCATGGAATCTGCCTGATCTTGAACTTCCAGCCTCTCGAACTGGGAGGAACCCATGTCTGTTGTTTGAAAGGCACCCAGTGGATGGTACTTTTTCACTGCAGCCCGAACAGCCCAAGACACAGCTTTTATTTGTATCAAAAGCACTAAGCCCGGCTTCCGTACCCAGCACGGTGGGCATGGCTGTGACAAGGACAGACGGACAGAGCTGCACAGACGTACTGTGTGCCAAGCAGGACGGGGCATCCACAGCAGCTTGGGTGCAGGGCCAGTTGGAGGCTTTCCATGGATGCTCTTGACATCCTCCTGGGGCAATTTGGAACCTGCTGACAGCGCTGAGGCTTCCAGCCCAGGCATCCAAACACAGCAGCGGACAGCAGATGATGGAGGCAGAGGGGACGACATGCCTTTCTTGGAAGTCAGAGCCAAGTGTTAACTGAATGACTTTACAGCAGCCAGGGCGCTTCAAGCACTCATATACGCACCGTCATCTTCCTCTGATGATGCAGAATGTGGATGCCTCTATGAATGTGGATGATGTAGAATGTTGTGACATGCCTCATGCGATCGAGGGCGGGGAAATCTGTGGTCCATAAAGGTGCCAAGGGTTTGGCCCTTCGTGAAGTGATTCATCTCTGTGTGTCCCCCTGTTTTAGAGAACAAATTCAGTCCACCTGGCTTGAGTAAGTGAGCACAAAACAAAGCCACACAGTCGTTTCCTAAAAACTTTCCCCTCTGGAAATTTGTCAGATTAGCTCTGCATGATGACTTCTGTTAGTCACAGCTCTTGACTTTTCCGGTGGACTCATTGTTAAATGCCTCCTACTTCACAGGAATTGGGTAGCTAGGTATTGTTTTCCTGTTCCTTTTTCTCCTGGTTGTTTCTACTCCCATGGATATTTGCAGGTGGATACTTGCTGCCATAAAAAAAGAGCACTGCACTAGTGCAAGAAAGTATTTGTGCCGTTTCTGAATTTAGCTAACTGCAGGGCAGTAAAGAAGCAATTTGACTCTTCTGACTGTAATTCCTTCAACTCTGAAATAGAAAGTGAAATAAGATTATTTCTAATTTCACTTGCAGCTTTGACATTCTGGTTTTTTAAAACTCTGCCTGTATGTCTAGCACTTTACTATTTCAAAATTTCAATCATGATCATATTTTTCCTCTTTCCCAACTCATCCTCACTCACCTTAAGTCAGATGAGTTGAAACACGGGCACATCCTCCTCCAGTAACTGAGAAGAGTTAACCAAACATGGGAGCCTTAGCCTGTGCTTCTGGGGACACTCTCCATCCTGTTCAATGTTCTATATTGTTTGTCTAATTGCGCTGGTGTAATAGACCTGTCATCCTAGAATCAACTTAAGCCTGGCAGGACCTACTTTATATTTCAGCCTCTTATCTTTTGTGGTGAACTAAGAGCACACTCATTATGACACACTGGCTTCCTGGCCCTCCTGTCCCAAGAACGGAACAAGTCGGTTACAGCCATTTCCAAAGGAAGAGCCACCACAGATGGGGCTGGTTTTGCTACACTGAAATGCTCACAGGCATGTTTTCACAACATTTGTTGCATGTTGTAAAATAAATAAACAGCAAATAGTTATTTATTTTAATAAAAGTTCAGGATATGAAGTACTTTGAAGGTGGCATAGATAACAGAACATTTCATACAGGGCAGCACGGAGCTTTGTCTTCCCCGGTGGCGCAGTGGAAAAGAATCTGCCTACCAATGCAGGAGCCTCAAGTGATGTGGGTTCGATCCCTTGGTTGGGAAGATCCCCTGGAGGAGGGCATGGTACCCTTGGTATGGGTACCCTGGGCATGGTACTCCAGCACACTTGCCTGGAGAATCCCATGGACAGAGGAGCCTAATGGGCTACAATCCACGTGGGTGCAAAGAGGTGGACACAATCGAGTGACTGAGCATGCATGCAGCTCAGAGTTTTAATGTCACTATTATGAAAATAATGCACTTACCAGAAATGAATCACTGTGGAGACATCCTTGGTGAAATATAAAGCTTTTTCTCATTCACCAGATGTCAGTGTTTTCATCCTTTAAGAGACTGCTCAATGCTCATTGTGTTAGGCACCGTGTAGCCCATGAGTCAAAGCCTGTGTGTGATAGATGACATGCGGCCAACCAAGCGTCAAACCATCAGTAACAACTATTATCTGTGTAACTGGATTCTGTGAATTTGCCTAGAAGCCCTCCGTTCATTAAAAAAAAAAAAGAAATTGACTTATTTCTTCAGTACCTCTTGAGTTGCCTTGCTCAACTTTCATTTAAAATTCTGGATTCCAGCTGGAGGACACTCAAGGAAATGAGCCTTCGGGATGAATACAATTGAAATATGAAGAGACTAAATTATGCTACAAATTGCTGAATATTACCAGGCTGTCTGACTGTGCAAAAAATTATGACACGGAGAAGTAAAGCAGATTCCCAAAAGATAGCATAAGCACGCTTTCCTGGAATTTGCATCACTCCTTGTACTTCAAATGCCCACAATTTAGACCTTGAGAGCTTTACATTATCTTGATACAAAGTTATGAGGTTTGGGCCCTAATTTAGGATCAGTTTATACTGCATTGAGAAAATATGATTTTCCTAGATGTGACTATTACTGAAATAATGCATCGAGGTATCATTATAATCAGAGGCTCTTATTCTGAATGGGAGGACTCCTTGACACATGGAACCTATGGATTTTTCTGTTAGGAATATTAAAGAGTCTCTTCAAATTTTTGCTTAGAACACAGAGGCAATACTTCTTCAGAGAGTATGGGGAGGGCCGGGAGGGTATTTTCAGAAGGGGAAGGGTCTGGGTGTGTTTTGAAGCAATAGGGTGGGTTTGCCAGGTGATCAGGGGTACGGAGGGGAAGGCGACTGGTCCAGAGGAGAGCGGGCAGGTTGGGTGAGGGCGTAAGAGCAGAAGCAGCAGACCCCAAGCCTTCTGTGCCTTTTACACAGACAATGATAAATCCTGGGGATGTGACAAGCTGAAGGGACTTGGTTGAGGTGTAGTAAATTGTGGCACAGGGACTGGGAGACGTGGGGTGGGGGGCGATGAGTGGAGGTTGAGGTTATTTTAGTAGGTCGCCAGATCCATTCTGGCAGAAGGAAGAAGTTTCAGCTCTTCCTGGTCCAGGGAGGACACCCTTCTCCAGGAACATTTCATGAATCACTTTTCAGCAGAAAGTGGGAGTCAGAGAACCCTTCCTGCATCTGCTGAGTCGCAAATGCCTTCAAAGCAAAATACTCAATCTGCCAATTCTACATTATTTGGGGAATTTACACCCACTGTCAGTTTATACCTGCTCAAAGCCTGGGGGCAGTGAAGGACATAGCTCAGGAGCCTTGGCCTGTTTTGGGAAGAAGAACTGCCCTCCAGGGCTCGGGGGAGGAGAGTCCAGGGCAGCTGAACTGCTCTTCAAGAGATCATGCTGATAGCTGGGAGGTTTAAGAAGCGGTGATATGACCCTGAAAAGATCCCATAAAGATCCAACGGAATAAAGACCCGGGTAGGTTTTATTAACTACTGCACATCAGACAGTTTTAAAAAGCATGTAATGCATTTGCCTTGAACTGGCAGAAGGAGACTGACTCCATGATGGATGTCACACTAGGTAACGAGAGAGTACTCCCCAAAGTCACATTAGTTTTGGTTTTTTGGTCAAAAGATGATGTAACAGTGTCTTGAGAGAGCCACAGATGTTTGCAGAATGTAGCGCAGGTCAGATGAGCTCATGGTTCTGAGGGAGGAATATTCCTGCTCAGTCTGTGTTTTGTCATCTGATGATAGAGGCCAGAATCTAAGAGGCTGCAACAGAAACAAGCAAGCAAGCAAACGAGGACAATAGAAACCTGAAGACTGAGTGGTCAGGCGTGCTCAGACATGTAGAGGTTGGGGCCATGGGCTGCAGGATGCTGTCTTAGCTGGGGTCACTGCCGCATAGGATGCCAACTCTTCATGAGAAAGAGGATGCTGGGGTTTACAGACAAGGCCAGAGTGAGAGGGCCAGTGGATGACTGAAGAAGAGGAGACAGGTGGGGGATTCTTGTTAAACCAGCTCAGCAAGATTCTCCCTGAAGGCAGGCCAGAGGGACCAGGCATCCAGGGTGGAGGATGAGGAATTTGATCAGATATAGAAGGTCACGTGACCACATGTCAGGGGTGGAGGGATTCTTGACAAAGTGACTTAGCAGAATTCTTGCTGAAACTGGACAGTGCAGGCCCAGCAAGGATGGGGCCAAGTTGAGGCCTAGCTGGGAAGAGACCCAGTGACCCTGATTTCCTTCTCCTTTGGTCAAGGAGGGCGTCTGTGTCAGGCCTGAACCTGGGAAGAAAACCTTACCTGGAGGACCCAGGCTGCAGCAAGATCCCCTGAACTTGAGTCCCTGATATTCATATGGGGCCAAGGGGCTCCCCACCCAAGGAACTTGCCAGGTGACCCTCAACTGCTTTACAGACACACTTTTTTTTTTTTTTTTTTTCTGAATTCTAATCTTTTACCTAGAGTAGATTTTGGACAATCTGAGTAGATTTCTCTTTCCTGTGAGCCTCCCTCTTCCTCCCCCATCCTTGTGCCTGAATTAAGACTTCAGGCTCTTGGGTCTGTTATCTGAGCAAAAAGTCTTAGCCAATTTTAAAAGGCTATAACCTTTTAATCACCATCTCTGCTCTTTTCTGCTCACTTTCTAATTTCTCATCTGCTCTCCCTGGAAACCTGATGCTTGATTTGAACACGATCCAGTCCTCTTTCCTTCTGAAGACAGCTGCTGAACGAATGCTTTGAATTTAAGTTCTGCCCTTAGCATACATTCTCCTGCTTTTTAAAAAATTTTCTTTTTTAGAAAGCAGCATATACAATGTATCCTGCTGTGGACTAACTTGTTTTTGTTTTTTTTTTTTCCCTTTAATCCTTTGAATTGCAGCCGAAAATTGCTTCCAAGTGAGAAAATTCCAAAGTAGGTGCACTTAAAAATAATAGTTTTTAAATATGCCTGATGCAGACAAGGCACTGATAACCACTCCCCCCCCAAAAAAAAAAAAAAAAAACAAAAAACAAAAAAACGTCAGGAGAAAACTCCCTCTGGTTTAAATCTTTTGGTGACTAAAGCGAGTTTCCTGAAAGGGATTCTTTTGCTATTGCTGTTTAATTGAAGTAAAATTGCTTTACAATGTTGTGTTAGTTTCTGCTGTACAACAACATGAATCAGCTACACGAATCCAGAAAAACGGCACTGATGAACCTAGAAGGAGGACAGGAATGGAGACTCAGACGTGGAGAACTGACTTGTGGACACGGCGGGGGAAGGAGAGGGTGGGACAGACAGAGACAGCAGCATTGGCATGTCCTCACTACCGTGCATTCAACAGCTAGCTAGCAGGCAGCCGCTAGACAGTACAGGGGGCTCAGCTCAGTGCTCCGAAAGGGTTGTTAAAGCACATCGTATGCAACCTCAGGGCCCTGGATAAGCCAGGCTGGAGAAGGCAGCAAGGGACTTTTGGTCTCTCCCCATCCATGTGCTGAGTGGTTTGCACACTAAACCTCATCAATCTTGCTGACCATTCTGGAAGAGTCCCATTTTACAGAAGAGAAAATGGAGGCTATGAAATCTGACCCAAGGTGCTCAGAGTCACCTGGCAAATGGAGAGAGCGGTTCTGGAGGGCAGGTGCCAGAGCTGTGTGCTCTGGTTCCTGGGGGATGTGGGGTTATCAACAGGATTCTGGAAACTGGAGTTTGGAGAAACGGTGGGTCCCAGCCATCACCCAAGTTAAAAGGTTTTCAAACTATGAACACAGAACCCTGAGGCCTCGGTTCACAGATGGAAACGGGTATGCACAGATTCATGTGGAAACGACTCACTTTGCTCCAAACTCACACTTTCCAGGGGAGGAAACAAGTCAGAAAGGCTCCTGGGATTGCTTCCAGTCACATAGCCACCCGGCTTGAAAGGAGATTTTTACTCTCATACTCTCGCCGCCACACGAAGACAGTACTGCTGCTGCTGCTAAGTTGCTTCAGTCGTGTCCGACCCTGTGCGACCTCATAGACGGCAGCCCACAAGGTTCCCCCATCCCTGGGATTCTCCAGGCAAGAACACTGGAGTGGGTTGCCATTTCCTTCTCCAATGCATGAAAGTGGAAAGTAAAAGTGAAGCCGCTCAGTCATGTCCAACTCTTAGCGACCCCATGGACTGCAGCCTACCAGGCTCCTCCGTCCATGGGACTTTCCAGGCAAGAGTACTGGAGTGGGATGCCATTGCCTTCTCCACAAAGACAGTACAAAACTCATTAAAAATATGTTTCAGCTCAGTTTGGTTTCCATTAGCTACTCTTTCAGATTTCTGAGCTTCTACTAAAAAAAAGAAAGAAAGAAAAGCTTTTCTCCATTAGCAAAGTCCCTGGAGGCCACCACTGATGCTGTGAAATAAAACGGTGTCCCTCGGTCTCCGTGCCTCTCAGCTGAACATCCGACGGGCCCTACCCAGAGGGCACCAGCTGGTCTTCTGATGCCACAGGAAGTACTCAGCACTGCCAGGCATGAGGTCACAGTAGCCCGCAGGTGGAAATAACCATCCCAAGTTCACCAAGGAAAAAATTGGAACCCAATGCAAAGTAAAATGCTGTACCAACCTATTTAGAGAAAACACAGTGTCTTAAGGACTTTGAATGAAATTCAAGGAGTGGAGGAGAGCAACTGGGGAGAGAAGAACTCCCAGATATTCAGAGAGCCAGTTTTGGATGAGAATTTTAGGATGAAATCAATACCTCTAATTGGCCCTGGGTGTTTAATAGGAAGCCAGGGGCGTCTTACGGAGCATAGATGAGGAGAGCTATGAGTTCCATAAGAAAAATGTTTTGCTTCCAGGGTTCAACTGCAGAAAGCACCACTGCAGATGTGTGCCTGGCTGAAGGATTGCTGCTGTGCGTCTTGGGGCTTCCCCTTCAGCTGTCCACATGGGGCTTTTCCTCCTCTTACATGCATGCTCAGTAACTCAGTTGTGTCCAACTCTTTGCGACACCATGGACTGCAGCATGCCAGGCCTCCCTGTCTATCACCATCTCCCAGAGTTTGCAAAAATTCATGTCCATCGAGTCAGTGATGCCATCCAACCATCTCATTCTCTGTCATTCCCTTCTCTTCCTGCCTTCAATCTTTCCTAGCATCAGGGTGTTTTCCAAGGAGTCAGTTCTTCACATCAGGCGGCCAAAGTATTGGAGTTTCAGCTGCAGCATCAGTCCTTCAAATTGTCACCCGAGTGTATGTTCCTCGGTTCTTTGTCTCGTCACAACAAAGATTTGGAGCAACAGACATTAAAGCCCTCGGCGCATCACAGCTCTCAGGTCTTGGACAAACCGTGTTACAGCTCTTAGGCAAATCAGTGTTACAGCTCTATTTTATTTAGAAGATAGCAAGAGGGAGAGAGGCAGAGAGAGAGAAAGAAAAGAGCGCACGCATGCACGCGGGAGAGAGAGTCCGTGAGAAAGCGCTTTGGCTCCTCCTTTTATATGTTTTTTCCTCCACCTGGGCCTGCCCTATGCAAATTGGGCTTAGCCAGGAGTGCTGTTTGTTCTGTTTGTTCTGCCTGAAGTCTTCACTCTGGTCCTCGGACCTTCCTTGTCTTTTAGCCACCACCATTTTGGACTCCTTTTCCCTATTCTACCTACCTAACAAAATGAACATTCAGGACTGATTTCCTTTAGGATGGACAGATTGGATCTCCTTACAGTCCAAGGGACTCTCAAGAGTCTTCTCCAACACCAAAGTTCAAACGCATCAATTCTTCAGCACTCAGCTTTCTTTATAGTCCAACTCTCACATCCATACATGACTACTGGAAAAACCATAGCGTTGACTAGACAGACCTTTGTTAGCAAAATAATGTCTCTGCTTTTTAACATGCTGTCTAGGTTGGTCATAGTTTTTCTTCCAAGGAGCAAGTGTCTTTTAATTTCATGGCTACAGTCATCATCTGCAGTGATTTTGGAGCCCAAGAAAATGTCACTGTTTCCATTGTTTCCCCATCTATTTGCCATGAAGTGATGGGACCGGATACCATGATCAGGACATGCCTTTGCCCTTATCTGACTTTATCTTTGCCCTTATCTGACTTTATCTCAGACTGACCTTGGAAATTGGCTCCTCTGAAAATGTTTAATGAGTTACTCCTCCCAAAGTTATATGCATTCTCATAACAACTTTTCCCCAAACCATAAATCCTTTCAGAACTGCAAAAGAATAAGCTCATGGTGCTGGAGCTTCCTAGTGAGACTATCTTTGAAGGAAGAGAAAAAGATCTTGGGACCAGGTAGCTTCCACAGGGCCTCCTCTCAAGTCAACATCTTGCCCTGAGAAGCCCCATGTCCACTTGCCTCATGCAGTCCTGCGGGCACCCACCAAGAATGTCCTGCTACCAGCTGCTGGGGCCCCATGTGCACTGCCCAGGGGTCAGTGCGAGTACAGCCCTGCTCTGCCCATAGAACTGATGCCCAAGGACAGCTTCTGTGAGCACACTTTTAGAGAGCGAGGCTTCCACCCGACGTGGGGAAAACAGCCAAGACCTGTAGTCACCAGCAACAGCAGTACTTCCCCATCAGTCCCTAAGGGGCGCCATGTGCGTGTGCGTGTGTGTGTGTGTGTGTGTTCCGTGCTGGCCGTGGCCCTGAGCCAGCCGCACCACGTGTGGAGCGTCCAGCACACATCAACCCTGCAAACATGCTGATCTGATGCATTGATTGCTTTGAGTTAAAGGTTCTTGAAAAACAGCAGGTGCAAGTGGAGCCTTCTGACCGTCCTCCTTCCTCCTGAAAGTAGAAGCTGAAACTGCCATGTGAGCGGGTCCTCCCTGTGCACAAGGGAGGCGCCCCAGAGAGACAGCTAAGCTTGGAAAAGTAAGCCCAGCTTTTTAGTGACGAAGCCACCCAGCATCCACCTCCCTGACCCAAACCCAGTGGCCTTATTGGGTTTTCACAATGCCCTGTTCAGTGTCCAGCCTGGTCTACAAGTGTTCAGCTCTGATTGTGTCTTTGGGTCTTCACTTCCTTGTGAACCCCTGTATCACGTAACACATACTAAATAATATTAAATAAATGTGAAGGTCTTTCTCTTGTTCATCTGTGTATTGTTAGGAAGCCCCATCTAAGGACCTAGAAGGAGGTCTTCCCCTCCAAATGACCCTGGCCTTCAGCTCTGCCCCACTGCACCACCTGTCCCTGGCATTGTGCACCATCTCTGAGGGGAGAAGAGAGACGGTTTCAGCGTCCTGGCCCCAGTAGGACTTCTGCAACAGGGAGCAGCTCAGGGTCTGGGCTCAGTCTGACGCCCTGCAGCCCCCTCGCCCTCCCCCCATTTGCTGGGATAGCCTCTATAGCCCTCACTGCTCCCCCATGCCACGTGTCCACAGCTGTTCCATCGAACTTCCAGAACACATCCACGGTCTGCCCACTTCTCCCACCTCTGTGTCTCGTCAGGATGACTGTGCGGCCCCTCAGCTGAGCTCTAGTGATACCCCCGGCCCCCACTGTCTAAGCAGTGAGGTCAGATCACACCAGTTCTCCACTGGAAATGCCACCCTCCCAACATCCCAGCTGCAGGTCCCCTGCTGTCCCGAGACAGCATCTCCACCAGCATCTCCCAGTCTCCCGCCCTTTGCACTTGCTCATCTGTCTGTCTACCTGGAGAGTTTCCCCCTGAGATTCACTCTGTTCTGAACTTTGGGAAACATAATTTCCTCCTTGGGTCCTTCTCCTCCTCACCCACAGCTGGCAGGAGCCGCCAGCAGTCTCTGCCCTCCTCCTCCTCCTGTTCTTCCCTGTGGCGTTAACCTTCATCCAACACATGCCACTCAGCGACATCATTTCCAACTTCATGAACCAAGATGGAAACCCTAGAAAGGCAAGGTTGTCTGAGTGCCTTGCATTGCATTATCCCCACTGCCCAGGAAGACAAGTCAACATTTAAGTATTTATCAACCGACTGGTTGACTGGAGGGGCCAAACAGAGCCTAGCTCTCTCCCGTCTCCCTGTGGGCCAACCCCCTAGCGTCTGACTGTGTCCCCAGGGCTCCCGCTGTGAGAAGCCACCAGTGGATGCAGCCTGGTCCTGTGCCCTTGAGGAGCCCACCTGCTTCATCCACCCAAGGACCCCATGCCTGCCGTGGCCATCTGTGATTGAGAGCAGCCATCGGGAATGCTTCATCTTCCATGGAAGTGATTCTATCAAAATAAATCTCCATCATTATCAGAAAAAGACATTAGGAGGAGGACATTCTGTTTCCTGAATTACCTAGGATTAGATTAACAAAGTTCATTTATTATTAAACTAAGCTACTATAACCAGGACCAGGTTACGCAGCACTAAATGATTCAAACAGACTGTTAACCCATGCATCCTCTAAAACACTCAAAATTAAAAACACAGTGAAACTCTTTTCAGGGAAATAAAAGAGGAGTATAAGAAGCCTGGTGTGCTGCAGTCCATGGGGTCATGAAGAGTCAGACCCGACTGAGTGACTGAACTGACTGACTGATAGCCGCCGTATGGACTTCCTCTATGGCTTTGTGGTAAAGGATCCACCTGGCAATGCAGGAGACACGAGTTCAATTTCTGGGTCAGGAAGATCATCTGGAGAAGAAAATGGCAACCCACTCCAGTATCCTTGCCTGGGAAATCCCATGGACAGAGAAGCCTGGAGGGCTACAGTCCATGGGGTCACAAAGAGTTGGACATGACTTAGCAACTGAGCATGCGCGCATATAGCTGCCATATGCTTAAAACCCTGGAATTAATTTATGACTTTTTAAAGTAAATGTCTTCCACATAAGGGCATAAATTAAGGCAAAATCTCAAAAATGCGGTTGTGTTCATCTTCCCTCCATGACAGGGCTTCTTCCCTCGTGGCTCAGCTGGTAAAGAGTCCTCCTGCAATGCGGGAGACCTGGGTTCGATCCCTGGGTTGGGAAGATCCCTGGAAGAGGACATGGTAACTCATTCCAGTATTCTTGCCTGGAGAAACCCCAAGGACAGAGGAACCTAGTGGACTGCAGTCCATGGGGTCACAAAGAGTCGGACAGCATCCTTGATGACCAAACATGCTGGAACTTGCCACAGGAAAGGGAACTGTTGATTATCCTCTCCTCCTGCCAGGCAAGACTGTAGATCCCCCCTTCAGTGCATGGGTGCCTATTATAGGCTGCAGTGCCATCAGCTGTAACACATAAAAATCAGCAGTGTGTTTCGTAAGGCCTGACCATCACAGGACAGTCAGGCATCCTTATATGGCTGAAGGAAGTCCTGTTGCTCTAAAGAGAGAGAGAGACTGTACATGGTTGGACTATAAGAGGAAACGGGCTTTGAGCGGTGACCCTACACAGTGACCACACACCCCAGCATGCTGGAGGCATCCCTGAGAAGATCCCACATGGAGAAGGCTGCCCCCACACAGAGCCTGGGCTTCACTGCAGGTGGGTGCCCACCCCCTGCCCTGCACTCTTCTGACTTCATGTGACTGAGGATCCCATCACCTACACAACCCCCACCAGCATAAACCAAACTTCCACAAGCAAAATCAAGATTTGGAAAGTGAAACTCAGTAAGCGGCCTCCAATGTGAACCACTGGAAAGAAGCAAGTCTAACTTCTCAACTGACTCCAACCTTTAGAATCCCTGTTGCTCAGTTGACCCCAACCTTTAGAAAAGACCCTGATGCTGGGACAGATTGAAGGCAGGGGGAGAAGGTGATGACAGAGGATGAGATTGTTGGATGGCATCACTGACTCGATGGGCATGAGTTTGAGCAAGCTCTGGGAGTTGATGATGGACAGGGAAGCCTGGCGTGCTGCAGTCCATTGGAGTCACAGAGTTGGACACGACTGAGCAACTGAACTTTAGGATTCCATAAAACACTTAATTTGGGGATGAGGTCTGTTTGTGTGTGTAGCCACACCCTTGAATTGAGACAAAATGGCACACACGGGATGGCAGCATGAACATTTCAGTCGTAGCGCTCCTGCAGAGGTAAAGTTGTCCCACACACTACTTGAATCCAAAAGAAGCTGACCCAATTCTGGGGTTACTGATCTTTAGAAATGTTTTAAAATATCTCCTTCATATCATTTATGATAGAATATTCCAGCATAGCTACCAGTTCAGTGGTGGACTGAGTCCTTAAGAGACTACACAAACCTGGAGCAGCTTTCAGGACATGTTCAGATAGATAGACAGATGATAAATAGGATGGACAGCTAAATAAATACATATGGAGGATGAATGAATGATTAGACAAATGGATTGAATAGATAAATAGGTAGATAGATGAAGATAGACGATTGATAGATAGATGATAGGTAGATAGACAGATAGAAAGATAGAAAACAGATAGATGATAAACAGATAGGATTGACATGTAGATACCTACGGAGGATGGATGGATGCATGGTTGGATGAGTAGATTGAATAGATAAGTAGTTAGATAGACGATAGATAGACAGACAGACAGGCATAGATGGACAGAAAGGTAAGTGGGAAGATAGGTAGAGCATAAGGAGAGACATTTACCTGGCAGACCTAGAAGTACACCAGAGCCCTGCCCGCACTCCCATCCTCTGTGTGACAATTCCCACCTCTCTTCGCACGTATCCTGTGTGTATATTTGTAATTCTGTGCCAAATCCCCATCCTTCCCTTTCCCAGATCACTCTGCCCTACCACCAGGTCCTTAAACTTCACATTTTACAGCCTCTTTGTTCCTAAAGATCCTGTTCAAGACAAGTCTTTCTCTTCATCTGCAAGCAAAATTATGTATCTTTTTCCTGCTCCTTAATACTCTGCAAATATTTCTATCAAGGCAATGAGCATACATTATGTATTCACTTACAATTATAAATTAAATTTCATCTCTTTAGGAGATGTACTGAATGAAGCATGACATTAGGTTAACGATTTAATAGGTATGGTTCATGCTGTCTTTGATCATTTTGCACACACTCATTCCCGGGGTACCAACATTAACCACACAACTTCCTCTACATGTTACATGGGAATGTTCTTGGAAAACCTCACATCTGTGCCTGTGTCTATGTAACTTGTTTTAAATTCATTAGTAACCATTCATTAAACACTCATTATATGGTGCTGCAGTTTGTATGTTTTTAGACAGAATAGCAAAGGTTATTTTATTCACTTTTTAATCTTTAAAAAGCCTGGCATAAAGTGAGTATCCCATGTGTTTGATATGTACTGCGGAAACCTGAAGATCTTTTGAAGATCTGAGAACTCAGTTTGACCTAAGACAACCTGGGAGTTACTTGCTGCCCGTGAAATGTCCTCATTTGATAGAAAAGGCAATTTTCCATATCCCTGGAATGCTATTTGATAGTATCTTAAATCTTCCTGTCTCTGTCTCTGTATATATATATATATATATAAAACCCATATATATATATATTAAAAAGTCTCTAAAACATGAAAATGTAATAGCCTTCCATGTCATTTGATAATAGAGGTGTATAGAGGGGATTCTATGAGACTTAATCACACTAGCTGCATATTTCAAGTATCTGGTAACAAAAGTGAACAGAGACCTTGCTCTCGTGCCACCTGTATGTCAGGCTGAAATTCCTCAAAAGCTAACAAACGGGTTATTTGGCTATCTATGTTAAAGCATGTGAGTGATGGTCAGATGGCATTTTGCCCAAAGGTATGTTTCAAGAAGGAAACTCCTTGGGAAAGTTCTAAACAAGGCACAGTATTCAAGGATCTGGGCAATCAGACCCTCCTTCCCAGCCTTGTGGATGTTCCTGCAAGGAGAGGGGTGCCCACCAGCCCAGGCCCCCACCCTCTTCAGGAACATGGTACCTACACCCTTTCACATGGGGACATGAAGGGTGGGGAGCTGTCACCTCCTGGCTGTGCATTGTTCCTCCTGGGTCTGCCTGACGTGTCGGCTCCATTCGCTCCTAGAGAAGGCACCTGTCAAGTGTCAGCTGCAAGCTCCCCAGGGTTCGTCTTCAAGTTAAAGTTTGGGAGAGGTGAAAAGAGAGAATTTCCGAGACAGAGCAACTCGGCCCAAGTTTTGAGACAAGTATTTGGCCTGTAAGGTCCGCACAGCTGAGTGTGAGTGTCAGGGGGTGACTCAAACCCCTCAGGAAAGGTCAAACCCTGGACGGAGGCAGGAAGCTGCAGAGGATACCAAGACTTGGCACCGATGAGAATGCTGCTGGGGCCACGGCCCATAGAACCGCCTTTCCAAAGCACTCTCCATTCTTGGGCAAGTCTAGAAATAAGCTTCCCACTATGCTCTGCAGTTGAGAGGGAAAACTACTGGGCTGGACCATCTGTGGTTAACCTGAGCTGCTCAGCGCTCGGGGAGCAAGGGGTTGGGAACTGCTTTCCTGCTCTGCTTCATGTCATCTCCCCATGCAACCGTCTTTCCTTGAGAAGGAGGAGAGCACACAGGCTTCACCTAAGAGCTGGGCGTGCTCATGTGTTTGAACCTGTGTACAGAACAACATGGGGCTGCCCTCCTGCATGCGCAGGGTGGTGGGGATAGCCTGGACCCAGCAGCTGGAAGGCGCAGAACAGAGTCAGGCCAACTGTGAACATCCTCTAAACAGCTTTCACCAAACCCACTGGCCATTGTATTCAACTGTCAGTCAAGTAACCTGGTAAAGGGCCACCTGAGGTCACTGACTCCACATAGGTATGTTATTTAGAGGAAATCACTGAATATATTTCATTAAAATATAAAATGGCCCAAGCTGTAGCACCAACAATAATAACAATAATCCTGCTGCTGTTGCTGCTAAATCTCTTCAGTCATGTCTGACTCTGTGCGACCCCATAGACGGCAGCCCACCAACCTCCCCCGTCCCTGGGATTCTCCAGGCAAGAACACTGGAGTGGGTTGCCATTTCCTTCTCCAATGCATGAAAGTGAAAAGGGAAAGTGAAGTCGCTCAGTCGTGTCCGATCCTAGCTCACTTTAACTGAGGTTTTATCTTTCTCCTGGTGTGCTTCCAGACTTTTCACATTTATCAGTCCATCAACATCTCAATAACCCGATACTAGTTTCTGTGTGTGTGTACATGCTAAGTTGCTTCACTTGTGTTAGACTCTTTGTGACCCCATAGGTAGTAGCCCTCCAGGTTCTTTTGTCCTTGGGATTCTCCAGGCAAGAATACTGGAGTGGGTTGCCATGTCTTCCTCCAGGGGATCTTCCCAACCCAGGGACTGAACCCATGTCTCTTACATATCCTACATTGGGAGGCGGGAACTTTACCACTAGGACCACCTGGGAAGCCCATTAGCTTTTTAGGGCTGCCCTAACAAAGTATGGCAGACTCAATGACTAAGCAGAGACTTAGCCTCTCGGGGTTCTGAGGCCTGTAGTCTGAGATCACAGCATCAGCAGAGTGGGTGATCTGGGCCTACAGACACATTACTCCAGTCTTTGCCTACATCTTCATGTGAGGTTTTTCCTGTCTGCTTCTGAATTTCCCCCTTTTATAATGACACTGGTCATACTGGATCAGGGGCCACCCTGCTGACTTCATTTTAGCTTGATGACATCTTCAAAGACCCCATCTCCAAATAAGGCCACATTCTGAGGACTTTGACGTATGAATCTGGGGTCAGTTCAGTTCAGTAGCTCAGTCGTGTCCAGCTCTTTGCAGCCCCATGCTGCACATCAGGCTTTCCTGTCCTTCACCAACTCCCAGAACTTGCTCAAACTCATGTGCATCAAATCGGTGATACCATCCAACCATCTCATCCTCTGTCATCCCCTTCTCCTCCTACCTTCAATCTTTCCCAGCATCAGGATCTTTTCAAATGAGACAGTTCTTCTAATCAGTTGGCCAAAGTATTGGAGTTTCAGCTTCAGCATCAGTCCTTCCAATGAATATTCCAGACTGATTTCCTTTAGGATGGACTAGTTGGATTTCCTTGTAGTCCAAGAGACTATGAAGAGTCTTCTCTAACACCATAGTTCAAAAGCATCAATTCTTCAGCACTCAGTTTTAATAGTCCAGCTCTCACATCCATACATAACTACTGAAAAAAACCATAGCCTTGACTAGACAGACCTTTGTTGGCAAAGTAAAGTCTCTGCTTTTTAATATGCTGTCTAGGTTGGTCATAGCTTTTCTTCCAAGGGGCAAGCATCTTTTAATTTCATGGCTGCAGTCACCATCTGCAGTGATTTTGGAGCCCCCAAAAATAAAGTCTGCTACTGTTTCCACTGTTTCCCCAACTATTTTGCCATGAAGTGATGGGACCGGATGCATGATCTTAGTTTTCTGAATGTTGAGCTTTAAGCCAACTTTTTCACTCTCCTCTTTCACTTTTATAAAGAGGCTCTTTAATTCTTCTTTGCTTTCTGCCATAAGGGTGGTATCATCTGCATATCTAAGGTTATCAGTATTTCTTCCAGCAATCTTGATTCCAATCCATATCAAAGCTTATGAAATAAATTCTAAAATTGCTCCCAGTCTGCAGGTGTGGAGACTGAGGCACCAAGAAGTCCTGCAGCTTCTCCATTTAACAGATAATGAAGTGGCAGAGATGGTCCACCAGTCTGGCTAAACTATACACTTGGTGCTACTCTCTCCCGACCCTTTGTTGGCCTAGAGATTAGGATTTTTGAAAATTGGCCAAAGGTTAGACAAGGTTTATCCCAGCTAAATTCCTAATCTTTTGTCATTAAAATTAGAGAAAATAAACTGAGGCTGTTTGAAGATTTTGAACTTATCGTAACATTGGCCTTATTTAATGCTATTTTTATGTTCCCAAAGATCGAGGGCAAGAAGAGAAGGAGGCAACAGAGGATGAGATGGTTGGATGGCATCACCACCTCAATGGACACGAGTTTGAGTAAGCTCCGGGAGTTGGTGATAGGGAGGCCTGGCGTGCTGCAGTCCATGGGGTTGCAAAGAGTCAGACATGACTGAGTGACTGAACACACACACATGCACACTGTACCCCATAGTAAATACTTTAAAATAGTTATTAAATTTGAATATGGATTCATATTGTGGGCTTGTGTGTGATTTGAGATCTCTTATAGAAATGAATATGTCTCAGTGAAAGGGCTGTGGGCACTTCCTCTTTGTCTTTCCCCTGTCTCCATTCTTTCTTTGTTTCTTTCTAGAATATCTTAAAATGTAAGAGTCTGGCCAGTCTCATATATTCTATTTCTGGGGCTTAGACATAATTAACAAATGCACAAATTTGCTGTTTTGCTAGTTCATTTATGCCAACTTGGGGTAAACACGGAGGAAAAAGGAAACAGTAAGAAACACTAGGGAATATCTTTAAAGTTATGCAAGAGAAGCTGTTCTCTGATGTTCGGGGTAAATTCTCCTGCTGTGTCTATAATTCCCACTGAGAAGAAAGGGCCTGCTGACTCCTCGTGGGTTTTGGGGTTTTTTTGAACATTGTTCTGAGTATCATTCAGTAACCCAGTGGGTCCACAGGGTCAAGGAGTAATAGAATTTCTGCCAGTCCCAGAGTGATATTCACTTTCCCCATTTTCCGTGACCTCCTTGTATTTACTGCGTTTTCAGAGCATCTTACCGCTCTGAACTGCTGCAACGCTTGTCTGAGGAAGCAAGCAGTCTTTGTTTTGCGTATAAATCGGGGTACCTGTAGCCTGCATTCCTTTGGATGCTCTCTGAAAAGGGAAATTCTATTTTTAGGCAGTGTTGTGAGAGAGCCACCTACTCCATCTCTGTTAGAGGCCAGAGACAAATTACAGAGTTATTTAGAGGGAGGCAAAGACATTCCCGAGATCAGCATGAAAGGGATTGCTTCTGACTTTAGATCTCAGTGTGAGCATTTGCTGTGCTCATCAAGGCCTTCATTTTTCCAGCCTCCGAGGGGGAGATGGACGCTTTATGCCTTCCACAGTTTCTCTCATTTGTGACTCTCAAAACGGAGCCAGAAGTGGAGACGATGGACTTAAGCAAACCTGCCTTCCACTTGCTGAGATGCTTTTTCCAGCCAGAGTCACAGCTCTAAGGGCCTGTGAAGAGGTTTCACATACGTGGTCCTGTGCTGAAAAGACAGCACCGCCGTGGCACAATGGTTAGTTGGTTATAATTTTGGCTTTTGTCCTGCCCCTGCCCCGCCCATGCATCCATATCACACATTCACCCAGGTCATTTCCTTATTCCTCCTGCCATTTCTTTCTCAATCACTTCTTATCGGATTACGTAAAATTCAATTACTCAACAGAATTCGCCAGGCTCACAAACGTCTTCATTGCTTGCACTGAGTGGAGCCAGGGAGCAAAGTGGATCAGATACTTCTCAGAAGCTCATAAGAGGCAGTTGATTTATTCTAATGTATAATCTCTTTCCGATGGGAGCAACCATCTTTTTCCAGTTACCGATCAAATTGCAGTGACTCACAAAATGGGAACTTCATATAGATGTGAATGAGAATCATTTTAAAGGATTATCATAATAGTGTATTTAGTAATAAAAATATTGAAATATTTAAGAGTGGTTCACTGGATACAAAACAGAATCTAATTGCATAACTTTAACTAATAATCTCATTAAACAGTTACTCTAATGTTATTCCCTAAAGTTACAGGCAGCTGTGGATGGTCAAATTTAATCATCTAATGTTCTTTTCTTGAATAGGATGTAACCTCTGTCTGTCCTTTGCCTACTGGTAGGCCTCTAAACAGTATCCACTGGAAAGTAAAATTTCATATTAATGATGTTACTCATTAACATACATTTTTAAAATGAATGCTATTTTAAATATGCAAATACATGGGTTCGATGACTTCCTCCAAGACAGAGTGGAAGATGCACATCTTGATAGGCAACTGAACGATCCACTCCATTAGAAAGTGTCATGAAAACCCTCTCAAGTTGGTGCACACCACAGTCAGAAATGAAAGAAACATTTTATCCCTCATGCTTTCTCCAGCCTAAGTCAGCTCACACAGAAAGGACAGAACCAATATCATGCATGGTGAGGTCAGCTGTTTCAAACACTCGACACCTCCTTCCTGGATAACTGATGTTTGGTTGCCAGTGGACCTGGAAAAAGGAAGAGGGGAAAAAAGGGAGTTAGGGGGAGAGTGGATACACGTGTATGTGTGTCTGAGTCCTTTCACTCTTCACCTGAAACTGTCACAACACTGTTTGTTAATTGGCTATCAGTTCAGTTCAGTTCAGTCACTCAGTCGTGTCCAACTCTTTGCAACCCCATGAATCGCAGCACGCCAGGCCTCCCTGTCCATCACCAACTCCTGGAGTTCACCCAGACTCACATCCATCGAATCAGTGATGCCATCCAGCCATCTCATCCTCTGTCATTCCCTTCTCCTCCTGCCCCCAACCCCTCCCAGCATCAGAGTCTTTTCCAATGAGTCAACTCTTCGCATGAGGTGGCCAAAGTACTGGAGTTTCAGCTTTAGCATCATTCCTTCCAAAGAAATCCCAGGGCTGATCTCCTTCAGAATGGACTGGTTGGATCTCCTTGCAGTCCAAGGGACTCTCAAGAGTGTTTGCCAACACCACAGTTCAAAAGCATCAATTCTTCAGTGCTCAGCCTTCTTCACAGTCCAACTCTCACATCCATACATGACCACAGGAAAAACCATAGCCTTGACTAGACGAACCTTTGTTGGCAAAGTAATGTCTCTGCTTTTGAATATGCTATCTAGGTTGGTCATAACTTTCCTTCAAAGGAGTAAGCATCTTTCAATTTCATGGCTGCAGTCACCATCTGCAGTGATTTGGGAGCCCCCCAAAAATAAAGTCTGACACTGTTTCCACTGTTTCCCCATCTATTTCCCCTAAAGTGATGGGACCAGATGCCATGATCTTCATTTTCTGAATGTTGAGTTTTAAGCCAACTTTTTCACTCTCCACTTTCACTTTCATCAAGAGGCTTTTGAGTTCCTCTTCACTTTCTGCCGTAAGGGTGGTGTCATCTGCATATCTGAGGTTATTGATATTCCTCCCGACAGTCTTGATTCCAGCTTGTGTTTCTTCCAGTCCAGCATTTCTCATGATGTACTCTGCATATCAGTTAAATAAGCAGGGTGACAATATACAGCCTTGACGAACTCCTTTTCCTATTTGGAACCAGTCTGTTGCTCCATGTCCAGTTCTAACTGTTGCTTCCTGACCTGCATACAAATTTCTCAAGAGGCAGATCAGGTGGTCTGGTATGCCCATCTCTTTCAGAATTTTTCACAGTTTATTGTGATCCACACAGTCAAAGGCTTTGGCATAGTCAATAAAGCAGAAATAGATGTTTTTATGGAACTCTCTTGCTTTCTCCATGATCCAGCGGATGTTGGCAATTTGATCTTTGGTTCCTCTGCTTTTTCTAAAACCAGCTTGAACATCAGGAAGTTCACAGTTCACATATTGCTGAAGCCTGGCTTGGAGAATTTTGAGCATTACTTTACTAGCGTGTGAGATGAGTGCAATTGTGCGGGAGTTTGAGCATTCTTTGGCATTGCCTTTCTTTGGAACTGGAATGAAAACTGACCTTTTCCAGTCCTGTGGCCACTGCTGAGTTTTCCAAATTTGCTGGCATATTAAGTGCAGCACTTTCACAGCATCATCTTTCAGGATTTGAAAGAGCTCAACTGGAATTCCATCACCTCCACTAGATTTGTTTGTAGTGATGCTTTCTAAGGCCCACTTGACTTCACATTCCAGGATGTCTGGCTCTAGGTCAGTGATCACACCATCATGATTATCTGGGTTGTGTACAGTTCTTCTGTGTATTCTTGCCATCTCTTCTTAATATCTTCTGCTTCTATTAGGTCCATATCATTTCTGTCCTTTATCAAGCCCATCTTTGCATGAAATGTTCCCTTGGTATCTCTAGTTTTCTTGAAGAGATCTCTAGTCTTTCCCATTCTGTTGTTTTCTTCTATTTCTTTGCATTGATTGCTGAAGAAGGCTTTCTTATCTCTTCTTGCTATTCTTTGGAACTCTGCATTCAGATGCTTATATCTTTCCTTTTCTCCTTTGCTTTTTGCTTCTCTTTTTTTCACAGCTATTTGTAAGGCCTCCCCAGACAGCCATTTTGCTTTTTTGCATTTCTTTTCCATAGGGATGATCTTGATCCCTGTCTCCTGTACAATGTCACGAACCTCAGTCCATAGTTCCAATACAAAATAAAAAGCTTTAAAAAATAAGGCATTGTTTAAACATAAGAGTTAGACCTGCTATTAATCAACTTTATGGGTTTGCCTGATCTTTAAATATGCATTTTGTTTTCTTTCATGTTGATAAATGGACAGTATCTGCAAAAGAAAAAAAATCATTCATTTTTCTCCCTTAATAAATCTGTGGTTTTGTATTTTGTAATCCCTAAAGAAGGAGAACCAAATAGGCATAAGTTAAAGGAGATCCAACCAGTCCATTCTGAAGGAGGTCAGCCCTGGGATTTCTTTGGAAGGAATGATGCTAAAGCTGAAACTCCAGTACTTTGGCCACCTCATGTGAAGAGTTGACTCGTTGGAAAAGACTCTGATGCTGGGAGGGATTGGGGGCAAGAGGAGAAGGAGATGACAGAGGATGAGATGGCTGGATGGCATCACTGACTCGATGGATGTGAGTCTGGGTGAACTCCTGGAGTTGGTGATGGACAGGGAGGCCTGGCGTGCTGCGATTCATGGGGTTGCAAAGAGTCAGACACGACTGAGCGACTGATCTGATCTGATCTGATGTTTTCATTCTGTGTTTTAAACATGACTTGTCACACTTTTCATAATCTAAATAATCTTCTTCCAAACATGGGTGATAACAAAGGCACAAAAAAATGCAGTGCTTGAAGTTGCCAGATTTTAGAAGCTGTGTTAAAATTCACTTGTAATTTCCTCAGATTTCACTCTGACGTCAGGAGTTTGGGATGCCTGAGTTCGACAGGGCGTTTTCCAGGCTTCATGCATGGAGAGAGTCATAGGGAAGGTCAACTTGCTAATATCATACAGAAGTGAAGTGAAGTGAAGTCACTCAGTTGTGCCCAACTCTTTGCGACCCCATGGATAGTAGCCTGCACCAAGCTCCTCCATCCATGGGATTTTCAAGGCAAGAAGTACTGCAGAAACCAACAATAAATCCATGACATCTCCTCAAACATTTATGGAAAATGTCTTCTGGTGGAATCTCTGCCTACATGCACGTGTTTCTGATCCACAGACAAACACAGTTTCCATGGTGCACTTTCCCATCATGCTCAGGGGCCTTTGTGCACAAAACCAGGCTCTATTTGGCAGGCAATCCAAAGTTTCTCTGTTCAGTGCTGCCAGCTGACTTTCTCTAAGTCATTAGCTTGTCTGGGTCAAACACATCTCATTGACTTGGAAGCACCTTGGCCATCAGAGGCCAGTCCCTTTTCAACTGTGCTCCATCATTACAAGTTTTACGGGTAATTATTTTCTAACCCTTGACTCATGAGTCTTTGTGGTCAATGATGGAGAGGAACTTTGTTACCAATATCAGGTGATTTATTTAAATTGTCCTCAGAGTCGAGAGCCATGATGGTTTCCTGGTTAACCTTTGGATTTTTAAGAATGTGATTTAAGTTTGATGTTTTTGTGCGGTTGAGGCCTTGAGCTGGATGCTTTCTTGGGTTTGTGTTGAATCCATGTGTGAATCAGAGGCAGAGGTCTACAGCTGGTGCTGCCCTGGCTCCGATGCCTGTGCTGGAGTTCAAAATAAACCAGGACCTCTCACGTGAGGGAACTCACCTGTGCTTCCTTCTGTGGGGGGTGGGTTCTGTCAGCAAGAAATGGGGAGGCCCTTGAAAGTCCCCACAGAGACCATCAGTGTCAGAAGTGAGATTAAAGCAGTGCTAAATGTTCTTATCACAAAGGGAAATACACTTTTTTCTTTTTCTTTCTGTTTTTAATAACTATATGAGGTGATGAATGTTAATTAAACTTCTTGTAGTAATCATTCCACAATATATGCAAATAGTCATTATGCTTTACACTGTAGACTTAACAGTGATGTTTGTCAATTATATCTCAATGAAACAAAAAAAATATATGTATTCACATGATTTCTACCTTAAAACAAGTAGTAGAGAGGACTGTTAGTTGGTTCTCTGCCTCCCTTTCTCACTCCTTCCTGAAGCCACGTCTCAGGGTGGGACAGTCCTGCCTTTATCACTCCAGCCTTGCCAGGGTCCCCAGGCAGGGCTGCTAGCCACTCAGGTTGGCCTCACTGGTCCTGTGGCAGTGATGTGCCATTCCAGTCACTGCCCTTCAGTCCACGGCCACTGTCCACTTGGTTGTGTCTAAAAGGACCCTTACTGCTCTGCATGCTGCATAGAGACTGAAGTTGAATTTTATCAGATGCTAAAGGAAATCAGCTTTGTTTCAGTCTTGATAACCCCTGAGGGGACTGGCAGCAATGAGTTAATATTTTTAAGCCTTCAAGTTCACCTTTACTTAGATTTTCCATTTTAAATTTTTCTCAAAGACCCTATTTTCTCTCTGTAAGCATATTATTTCTTCTATTGATCCATTCTTCCATGAAACCTAATACAAAAGTGACTGATATTTAATCACAGGGCTGATGTTGTAAGAAGTTTCAGTTATTTGTAAAGATCTTCAAAGATAAATTATTCATTTTATAAATTATAATTCATACTCAATTACTATGCATACTTATCTTCGATATGTTTTCAATTGATACTTTACAGGTGTCTACTAGAGACACACATACCTGGATCTGTAGGCAGTTTTGTTGTAATCGCAGTGGGAGACATGGTATTTCATGCTTGTCTGTTGGAAGTATTGAAAACCAACTCGAATTCTATCTCTCTTTCAAGAGGTAACTTTCTTTTTTTTCAGTATTTTATTTATTTATTTTTAATTAATTCTTATTGGAATATAGCTGATTTACAATGTTATGTTAGTTTCTGCTGTATAGCAAAATGAATCAGTTTGTATATATTTGTATACATATACATATATCCACCCTTCTTTACATTCTATCCCCATTTAGGTCATTACAGAGTATTGAGTAGAGTCCCCTGCACTGTACAGTAGATCCTTATTATCTATTTTGTATGTCAGTATCAGTGTCAGTATCAGTATCAGTTCAGTTGCTCAGTCGTGTCCAACTCTTTGCGACCCTATGAATCACAGCATGCCAGGCTTCCCTGTCCATCACCAACTCCCAGAGTTCACCCAAACTCATGTGCATCGAGTTGGTGATGCCATCCAACCATCTTATCCTCTGTAGTCTCCTTCTCCTCCTGCCCCCAATCCCTCCCAGCATCAGAGTCTTTTCCAATGAGTCAACTCTTCGCATGAGGTGGCCAAAGTATTAGAGTTTCAGCTTCAGCATCAGTCCTTCCAATGAACACCAAGCACTGATCTCCTTTAGAACGGACTGATTGGATCTCCTTGCAGTCCAAGGGACTCTCAAGAGTCTTCTCCAACACCACACTTCAAAAGCATCAATTCTTCAGTGCTCAGCTTTCTTCACAGTCCAACTCTCACATCCATACATGACCACAGGAAAAACCACAGCCTTGGTTAGATGGACCTTTATTGGCAAAGTAATATCTCTGCTTTTTAATATGCTATCTAGGTTGGTCATAACTTTCCTTCCAAGGAGTAAGCGTCTTTTAATTTCATGGCTGCAATCACCATCTACAGTGATTTTGGAGCCCCCCAAAATAAAGTCTGACACTGTTGCCACTGTTTCCCCATCTATTTGCCATGAAGTAATAGTAGTGTGTGATTTCAATTCCAATTCCCAATTTATCCCTCCCCGCTTTTCCCCTTGGTAACCTTAAGTCTGTTCTGTACATTTATGCCTCTATTTCTGTTTTGTAAATTGGTTCATTTGTACCTTTTTAGATTCCACATATAAGCAATATCATGTAATATTGTAACTTTCTAGGCTTTCTGGAGAAAAGAGAAGCTCAGGAAGCTTTATGCTTTCCTGGGAGAGTTTCTTCCCAGGAATAAGGATTCTTCTTCTCTAAAATTAAGGAATCTATCCACTGGTCATTGAGACAAATGTAGACATCCAGTGGCTAAGTTAAAATAATATAAGACTGTTATTGAATGACGTAATGAATTATATACCGCAACAAGTTAACAGAAGAGTTGACAGCAAGGGAGAAAGGAAGGAAGGAAAAACGAGGGCAGGATGGAAAGGAAGGTGGGAAGAAGAGGAAGGAATGGAGGAAGGCAACTTCCCAGGGGCTGCTGTGAAGTTTGTGCCAAAAAGGAAGTAGGAAGGGTCTCTAGCTTGGTTAAGAAAATGCTGTACATGAAAGGGAGACATTCTTACAGATACACCAAACTGACACTAAAATATCGACACTTAGGTGAGGGTGGGTGATTGGGATCAGGGATTTTCGTCACGTGGTAGCTGAAGCAACGTGTGAGCAAACACGTGCCCAGTGGGAAAAGCACAGAGATACAGCTGGGGGCAAAGGGTCACCAGATGCTGGGCCGTGGGGAGACGACGCTTTCAAGCACCAGGAGCGAAGGCCCACTGGGGACACGGTGCTGGTGTCACACATAAATGGGAGTGACCAGGGCACATCTGATTACAAATCGTCTACCTCCATGTGCGGAAATTTCAGCGTATTGTTTTAAGTGCATAAATAAAACTAACTTTGGCTGATTAACAGGGTAAAAAGCTCCTTCCAAAGGTGTAAATATGATGCTCTTTGACAGCTTCCTTGAGTAACAAGCTATGATACACTCCTTAACCACAGACTCCTTTTGCCAGAAATATCCTATAAATTCTTTGGACTCAACTGATAAGAAGAAACAGGTGTCCACTGAACATGACTAATGAAGAGAGATATTCAAGCTCTGGAGGTGGTGGGTCCACTGCTTCCCATATGAAGACTGTCATATTTAAAACAGAAATAGCAGGCTATTTTTTTTTGGTTCAAATATATTTTTTATCAAATCTATTAAAAAATATGCACTTTGATGCAAATATATTTAATAGTTGAAAACTTCCCTAAAATGGGGAAGGAAATAATCACCCAAGTCCAAGAAACCCAGAGAGTCCCAAACAGGATAAACCCAAGGAGAAACACCCCAAGACACATATTAATCAAATTAACAAAGATCAAACACAAAGAACAAATATTAAAAGCAGCAAGGGAAAAACAACAAATAACACACAAGGGAATTCCCATAAGGATAACAGCTGATCTTTCAATAGAAACTCTTCAAGCCAGGAGGGAATGGCAAGACATACTTAAAATGATGAAAGAAAATAACCTACAGCCCAGATTATTGTACCCAGCAAGGATCTCATTCAAGTATGAAGGAGAAATCAAAAGCTTTTCAGACAAGCAAAAGCTGAGAGAATTCTGCACCACCAAACCAGCTCTCCAACAAATACTAAAGGATATTCTCTAGACAGGAAACACAAAAATGGTGTATAAACTCGAACCTAAAACAATAAAGTAAATGGCAACGGATCATACTTATTAGTAATTACCTTAAACGTAAATGGGTTGAATGCCCCAACCAAAAAGACAAAGACTGGCTGAATGGATACAAAAACAAGACCCTACATATGTTGTCTACAAGAGACCCACCTCAAAACAGGGGACACATACAGACTGAAAGTGAAGGGCTGGAAAAAGATTTTCCATGCAAATTGGGACCAAAAGAAAGCAGGAGTCACAATACTCAGTATCAGATAAATTAGACTTTAAAACAAAGGCTGTGAAAAGAGACAAAGAAGGTCACTACATAATGATCAAAGGATCAATCCAAGAAGAAGATATAACAATTATAAATATATATCCACCCAACAAGGGAGCACATGAGTATGTAAGACAAAACTTAACAAGTATGAAAGGAGAAATTAACAATAACACAATAATAGTGGGAGACTTTAATACCCCACTCACACTTATGGATAGATCAACTAAACAGAAAATTAACAAGGAAAAAAAAAAAAACATGTATCTATAAAGCTCACTAAAGCAAAGCACAGTAAAATGAGGTATGGCAATAAAAGGCGTTAAATTTATCAAATAAAAAAAAAAAGTGCTGAAAAATTAAAGCTGTCAAAAAAAATATGCACTTTGATTCAAATATATTTGTTAGGTATTACTTCTCTATAAAACTGAAAATTCAATTGTAAGTTTAAAATAGACTTCAAAAGGGATGAAACATGATTGGAAAACTCAAAAGCAGTGAAATTTTATCAACTGTCCTCAGAAAAGACTTTTTTTTAAATCCCAGAAAATAAGTTGATCTGTTTCTACAAATGAGCCTTTGTAGAGAAGATTTGATTCACTTTTTTATTCTAAATACATTGAGACTGTCTGCCTTCTTAATGCTTTTATCTTTGTTTTTATTCAACTTTCAGAGAGCACTAAGAATATTTTATGCATTCATGTGTGGATCAAATACCAGTTGATCAAATGTACATCTGAGGAAGTAAACTAATTTCTGCTTGAAATGAATAGAAAATACTCACTTTGCTCCATTTTATTATTTATTTCCTAGGTAAAATCAGGTATGCAGAAAAAACTCACCTGGTAACTATTTGCTTAAGATATGCAATTATTGTAGTGTCAACACACACACACACACACAATTCAAAATTCCATGAGAATAAAAAACTTCACTGATCTGTTCTCAGTGCCTAGTATGTAGTAGATGCTCAATAAACACTTTTGAAACAATAAACTAAAAATGAATGAGCAAGTATTATCATGATCTACTGATGGATTCTGAGCTTTCTGAGTGCATGTCTGTGTCCAATACTTCCAGTGGTGGGCAAGTTTTCTTTATCCATATTTCAACCAGGCTGCAGAGGACACACTAAGGCAAACACATCATTATTCACTTTATGGCCGAGCAGCACCACTGGAAGCACCCTAAATACTGGACCCTTCATGCCATTATCAAGCCCAACTTCCTAAGACGGGTTTTCAGCACCTGGAATTATTACTGTAAAAAGTTAAGGAGGGGCTGAACAAGGTTTTCCACTATGCACTTAGACATAAGCCCAAGCACGGCTGAGAGATATGTGTGACTTTGGCACAGCCCATGTAATTGAAAGAGAAACTTGTTGAGTCAAGGTATTTTCTTGGTGCTAGAAATTTGAGAGTGAAAAGCATACAATAACCAAAAAAGTGCATGCTCTAGCCACACCATAAGGAAGAAAAGATGGTTGAACTGAAGCCAGATTCAACTACACTGACATTCCTCTTATTCCTAACTCCTGGCTATTTGTTTTCAGTAACATCTGAGACTACTCATTTTATTTAGTTTTAAAGAAAATCCTTCATCAGTTATGGCATGAGGTTTTAAAAGAGCTATTGTCTGCCATACACCCTCTTTCTGCAGCTACCATGCTCCAGGCATTCTACATTCTGGGAATGTGCTCCTGAGGGAAGCAGCGAAGTCTAGGCTGTCTAAGGGCTTTTCCTTCAAATCAAGAAAGGTAGGAAGTAAGCTGATGTGCCCATAAACGCACATTTACCTGCTTTGAGTGTAAAAGATAGGGGGCAATGGTTCAGATTAACTAGCTTCTTAGACCTGAAAATTTAGTCTTGATTAGGTGGTAAATCCCTCACTACCTTGTTTAGAAATCTCACAACTGAGTTGCAGAGAACCCAGTGTTGTAATACAGGGAGACCTTATCCTGTAACTTCTCAGCACAAGGAAAATGAATGTCGAAGTTATGTAAACGGCAGGAATATTTAGACAAAATATGTAGATTTCTCCTTTAAGAATAGAATGTTGATTTTATAGCTCTTAGAAGTTCTCATTAGGACTTCCCTGGTGGTCCAGTGGTTAACATTCCAAGCTCCCAGTGCAGGGAGCCCAGATTTTATCCCTGGTCAGGGAACTAAGCCCCACATGCCACAGCTAAAGATCCCACATGCCACAACTAAGACCCAATGCAGCCAAATATGTTTAAGAGAAAAGTTCTCATCACAAGAAAAAAACCTCAACTATGCATAGTGAAGGGTGTTAACCAGACTTGTGATCATCTCACAGTGTGCACAAATAATCATTACGATATATACCTGAAATTGATATAATGTCATATATCAATTATATCTCAACAAAAGAAAAAAAAAGAGCACTGGTATAGGTAGTTGAGATCAAGGAGATCAAACCAGTCAATCCTAAAGGAAAATCAGTCCTGAATATTCATTGGAAAGACTGATGCTGAAACTCCAATACTTTGGCCACCTGATGTGAAGAGCCGACTCATTGGAAAAGATCCTGATGCTGGGAAAGATTGAAGGTAGATAGAGAAGTGGACGACAGAGGTTGGGATGGATGGATGGTATCATCAACTAAATGGACATGAGTTTGAGCAAACTCTGGGAGACAGTGAAGGACAGGGAAGCCTGGCGTGCTGCAGTCCAAGGGGTCACAGAGAGTCAAATGCGACTGAGTAACTGAACAACAACATTAGATAATTGAAGTACTTAAAGAATATGTTTGCAATGGGATGGCTTGAGAGTAAATAACTGAATTTATTAGTGTTCGTAAACCATCTGACAATTCACTCCTATTTTCTTACTCTTGGCTGGATGATGGTCTAAAACTACTAAGTTGGTACATGAAGAAAACATTTAAATCGAGGAAGCAGAATAGGATGGAAATGGAAGAGAGTAGAGTTAAATTGAGTAAGGAGCTCAAAATAATATGATGGATAGCACTTTAAATATTTATTGAACCAGGGAGATAAGTACTTCTACTCAGTTTGAAACTGATTAGTGCTAGACGTTTCTTCCTAGTTTAATTATTTTTGAGGCAGGAACCAATTCTTTCCTCTTGCTATTTTCAAGCATCTCCAATTCTATACACCTCAGTGTTCAACTCCCTCACCAATTCTTTCTCCCCATAGCTCCTGGAGAAAGAGATTAGCAGTTTTTCTTTTCATAATAAAACTTATTAGTGACTTTAAACAATTTCAATTGCTTCAATTTTGACTATTATTTTCTTAATTAAAAACATAAACCGGGCAGGAGTAATTAGACATGACAAAATAAATACAATAGATCTCTCAGGGAAATAAAAAAGTGAACAATTTTAAATAATATTCAAGGTAATACATTTCTCTGAAAAATATTTTATCCTAACACTTTTACTCATATCAACAACTGAATGCTTACTTTTACCAATTTGGAATTGTCATGATTAAACCTGGATTTGGGGTTGGAAAGATCTGGGTCAGTTGTTCAAAACCCCAAAGCAAACACTTTCATTTAAGCCAAGGGATCCTGTCCTAGCTTCTTACAAGCAGCATCATTACATATAATATCAGTTAAAATGGAAATGGGAGCCTAGATGGAGATTCTGGGACCTGAACAACCATTCTAAGAAAATGCAGTTAAACTGCAATACCTCCAATCTCCTGCACATTTTGGAAGAAGCACGGGAAATCTTTTTTCAAATATTAAAAACTTGAGATGAATGAATGAACAAAAGAACAGAAATGCAGCTATCATTTCTAGTACATTAAACAAATGGAGATGAAAGAAAGTTTGAGTTTTTGCCAATTGTGTCTTTGAACTTTATTTCATGAGGCTTCCAAGAAGGCATTTTGTGTCAGAGGTCAGCAGGCTGGTCTTCATCCCTCTGCTATGCAGGGAGGTGGGAACCCAGTTTCTGCCGATGGGTACCCAAGACCTCCTCCCAGGAGGTGGGAGCTGGATCGCAACCATGGTTCCTTGACAACCGTGGTGATGGAGCACCATCCACAGTTACTTAATACCCCTGAACTGGCACCAGAATGGGAACACTGGTGAAAGCCAACGCAGCACTGCCCTCTGAGGAAGAGTGGGTTCATGGATCTTGGCAGAACTTTCTGAAAATACCACTTGAAACAGCTCTTATCTTTGCTCTCCACATGTTTGCCAACTGCCTGTCCCCCTAGCATCACTCTTAGCTGATGGCAATCTCGTCTTCTTAAGAGTCTCATTCATACATGTGACTCTAGACTTACTGTTTCTCAGCAGAGCCAAGAAAAATGACACTGTGAAAGACTCAAAACATATAGAAGATGTGTTGACATCCTCATTGCTAACTTTATGTTTCTTTAAGTCACTCCCTGTTTAACAGAGCTGATTTTCTTAGAAACTGTTGGGAGGCTGTGGACATCAGCATGGTTATACTGGTAAAACTGAGTTAGAGCCAGTTTCCCGACTGGGCTCAGATCCGTGGTCTAAAAAGCATTTGCCACATAAGTAACTTGATCCAAGAAGTTTAATCTCTTTGGACTTGAGCTTCTTCATTTGTGAAGACAAACTGTTTTAAAAAATCCAAGGCACGTGGAACATCTTGCATTTGCCCCCACTATTTTTTTAAATGATTTTATTTAGTTTTGGTTCAGTGGTCTTTGTTGCTGTCTGCGGGTCTTTCCCCAGTCATGCCGAGCAGGGGCTACTCTGTAGTTGTAGTGTGTGGTCTTCTCATTGTGGGAGCTTCTCTTGTTGCAGAGCACAGGCTGTAGGGTGTGCGGGCTTCAGTACTTGCAGCTCTCAGGCTTAGTTGCTCTGTGGCATGTGGGATCTTCCCAGACCAGGGATCGAACCCATGTCCCCATTGGCAGGCAGATTCTTTACCACTGAACCACCAGGGAAGTCCTGCTCAAATTATTGACATGTTCAACTGTGATTGGTGTTTGAAGGAAGGATCAACAAAGTTCTTGAGAAAATAGTTCCTAACCTAAATTATAAATCATCTGCGTAAGCTTTCCCTTCCTGTAAAAAAAATTGTCCAATAAGATATTAAGCAAATACTAGAGGTATTTGTTCTTAGAGACTACTCCTTGAGAGCATACCTGGGCCTTCATGATGCTTCAGGACCCAGCCAATGCCATTCTGAAGTGTCCAGAGGTGCATGCATTACACAGACACAATTAGCCTAACCTGGAATTTATCTGTAGACACATTTAATTAAGCACTGCCTTTTATCTTGCTATTTTTTAAAGCCTTGTAGCTGCAAATCTGACATGGCTGCAATCCAGTAGTTTGTGTTTCTGTATCCTGGAGGCATGAGTAATTTGAAAACTCACTGAAGATTTATAATCTCGTTCAGACAGGTTTTGTTAATATTCCGTACAGACTATCCCCATTTATTAACATGTCATAAGGTCTCTTTATGCAATAATTTTTCTCATCAATTTAATGTGACAAGACCTGCAGTTCCATACTTTCATATGATCCCTAAATCCGATTATATCAAACATGTATAATGAACAAAGACTAATTATACAATTAGCTGCTGTCCTGTTGCATTTGAGAAACTGTCCATATTGCATTACCTCCAAAGCTTCTCTTAGAATCACAAGAACATCTTCTTGTTTTAGAATGAAGCATTAACTTTAAATTAATTTTTCCCTTTTTTTAATAAAAAGTTTTGTTTTGTTTTGTTTTGTTTTTTTGTGGTACACACGAGTGTTACTTTTCATTGCACATCTACTGTATAAACAGTGCTTCCTTCCAGCTGCTGCGGTGCGGAACACCCCTGATAAGCTGTGCTTGCCTTTCAGGATCTAACACACTGATTTACTAGAGACTGGGCCTTGCATGGACCATCCTCCTTCTTTTATGAGAAAGCGTCTACTCTTTCTTCTTACAATCCGATTTTTCTCTCTTCAGAGATAATGGTCCATCTACAGGGTTTGTGATTTTGAATGCACTTTGAAAAAGCTAAAGGTATAAAGCAATGGTTTCTGTCCTTTGATCATCGTGATTAAAAAATTTTTATGACATATTTAAGAGGTATTTCACTAAAAGCTTCATGCATTTAAAACAAAACTTAAAATGTGACTGCACAAAAGTATTATTTTCTTAATGAAGAGAAGGATTTTGCTTTATGTAGTGTGCTCCTTCAACTTAATTTAATAAGAAAACTAGAGAAAAATATTTGAAATTCGGGAAGCTAAGGACTTTTAGCCTTTTTAAAAAATTCACCAAATAAAAGGGGGGAAAGCATTAGAATATAGGTCAAAGGTGTTGTTTTCTTAAAATATTAAGCTAGTTGTCAGCATGAATTTTCTTACAAAATGAGACACACATGTGTTGTGGAAAGAAATGGAAACATTCAAGCACTGCCCTTCCTCTTTTTGCTCACAAAGTAAAAAGTGTGAGAAGATCCTGTAGCCCTATACTTGATGAGTAATGGGTTGTTATGTTTTAATTTCTTGGTCCATCCCAAGGTGTTTTTTTTGTTTGTTTTGTTTCATTTCTTGTTTTTGTAACATGAATCCCAAAGCTAAAAAAAAAAGAAAAGAAAACTATTTCAATATTGGACAATTCAACATTGGACCTTTTTGCATGGCTGAACTCAGCCTGGTGCTGACCTGGTGGGTACAGGACAAACCCTGACCACCCATATTTCCCAGGGAGGGGGGCGATCCAGGCAGTGTGGGTGACAGAGGTGCCCTGGTCCTGCCCCAGCTCCCTCAGTGAATCATGAAGGGAGGCCAGGGTCCCCACCCCTCCAAGGAGTGCCCTGTGTCTTGGTGAACAGCATGTAGACCAGACGACTGCAAACACAGGTAGTACGGAGCCCGATTTTCTTGCTCCCATCTCAAATATTCTGTGAATTCATTTTCTAATTCACTGTTGCTAGCTAAACGTTTTATGTGCATGGGAAACTGCACCATAAGACAAATGTATCATCTATTTTTGGAAGAGGGGGTAAATGTAAGCTATCAATAAGCGATTTTATGTTTCTCAGCTAAAAACGAGGCATTTAAGTTTTACAAGAAGAGCCTGTCTAGCGTAAATTATAAATAATATGCGAATTATTGCAAATAGAAAGCCCTTGGTGTAACATAGCTTATATTTATCACTGAGCAAATTATGGGTTGGAATTGTATTAGCAAGTGGTGAACAGAATTATATGTTTTTGAGGGAACTTTCTTTAAAGACTGCTTTAAATGTAATACACTTCAAAATAATCTTGTTATTATTCCCTGTGGTAGGTGTACAGCTGCATACATTTACTATCATGTCAGAAAACCTGTTCCGTCTACCTGCAGGCTGAGGTTCCTGTGGACCCCACCCCAGGGAACCAGCAGAGAAGAGTTGAGGGCAGGATGCAAGCTGGGTGGGGCCTGGGGGGAAAACCATCCTCTCCAAGAAAGAGGCATCCTAACTGCACCCTCCCACGTCCACGTGCTTCTGACCAGGTTGCAGCCTATGGCCGGTGGTTCTGGGTTCTTCAACACAGGGCTGTTTGCCAGTCAACCTCTCTCTTGACCTCAGGGTGGTTTCACATCAGGCTGGGGGCCACACGAGACTGGTCTGTATGAGCAGGGATGCTCCAGTCAAAGAAACAACTGCTCACGAGATGTCTTTACAGGCCTGTGAACCAGTGGTGGTTCAGAAAGCATCTCCAGGTTTCATTAGAGGGTGTGTAGCTGGCAGGGCTCTGGTTTTGCATGAACCTCGGGATCTTTCCAGCTGGGCGAAGTCTACCACCCCACCTCATGATCAGGAAGGCTGGTGTGTGCGTGGCCGATCCCACCACCATCTCCTGCTGGAGCAGTATCCCCAGCAGTCCCCACGCCACCTGCTGAACGCCTCCACTTGCAGTGAATAGAGACGGGGGTGTTAGTCTGATAACTCCTGATGGGCCTTCCTCTGCCAGTTTGCCTCAGTGAGTTGGCAACACATCCCTGGAGCACCTGTGTTCCCCTTTCTTGACAGCCCAACACATCAGATGCTGTCAGGAGCCATTGCTAATCAGGGATAAAGACAACCTGAATAATAATAATAACAGTAACAATGAACAGAATGCATGTAATCTCTCATTTTGCATCACTGGCTGGAAGCTGCCGAAAAATCCAAGGAGATTTCACCCTCTAGGGGAGCAGTTATATAATGTCCTAAGCAGTCCTGACAAATTAAGAGCTTGTGTCCATCTTCAAGTCAAGCGTGTGGTTTAAGACTGTAGTTTTAACTTAACATTTTATCTTAAAGACATTTACCTAAATAAAGCCTATTGAAAAAATGACAATTGTAAATGATTGCCTTCTTGAGGGGGAAAGAAGTGATACAGATTGTCAAAGTTTGTAAAGATCAAATAAGTGACTGGAAGATTATGGAAGGTTTTATAGCGTCAGTGAGCTTTCAAGAAGTCTTTGTGAGTTTTACTCACTGTGACAGTCTTTATTCCCAGAGACGGAGAAGGCAATGGCACCCCACTCCAGTACTCTTGCCTGGGAAATCCCATGGATGGAGGAGCCTGGTAGGCTGCAGTCCATGGGATCGCTAAGAGTTGGACACAACTGAACAACTTCACTTTCACTTTTCACTTTCATGCATTGGAGAAGGAAATGGCAACCCACTCCAGTGTTCTTGCCTGGAGAATCCCAGGGACAGAGGAGCCTGGTGGGCTGCCGTCTATGGGGTCGCACAGAGTCGGACACTGATGCGACTTAGCAGTAGCAGCAGCATTCCTAGAGAGGGTGGTTACATAGATTCCCAGTGCTTAAGTATTTCTAGTTGACTCTGAAACTGAGGTACACATCAGTGTCTGCTAAGAATTTCTTGTGATCTGAGATTATCTCTCTATATATACATCTGCACATAGAGATATACTCACTAGAGTCTCAAAAAATAAAACTGGAAAATACATGAAGTTATGCCATGGTGGCTTCAAATTTAAAATTTAACAATAAAATTAAACCTATGTTTCTATTGTAAAATCATCATCAATTGCTCTAACCCCATTCAGGCTACAGTTTCATCCTATAGAAAAGCATATTATACTTAATAAAGAGTTTTCATGTGGCTTGATATGTTCTTAGTAGGCAAAATATTAAGTTCAAATTGAAATATATTTACATATTTTGCTATATGTAGAAAATACTTGTGTAAAAAAGAAAACAGGACCGAGAGAAAACCTTTAATATTATTTAAGAAAAAACTGATTTAAAAAATCATTTTCAAGGAAGCATTTAATACAATGCCTTTAATTATGAAACATTTTTATCTGTCCATTAAGAACAACCCTTAAGGTTTTTACTTAGAAACAATTATTGTCCATAGAACAGAAAAACTTACCTCTTTAATTTCAGTATTTTAAAATATTTTTTGTTGATTCTCGAATTTCAAGAACATTTCAAGAAAATCAACTTAAAACTCTGAAGATTTCTGATGGCATATAGTTTGATCCTTGGCTATTATTATTTATAATGTTTACTTTAAAACTCTCAATGTGCTGTGCTGTGCTTAGTCTTGTCTGACTCTTTGCGATCCCCTAGACTGCAGCCCCCAGCTTCTCTGTCCATGGGATTCCCCAGGCAGGAAAACTGGAGTGGGTTGCCATTTCCTTCTCCAGGGAACCTTCCCAAACCAGAGATCGAACCCAGGTCACCTGCATCACAGGCAGATTCTTTACCAACTGAGCTACCAGAGAAATCCAAAAATGCATGGTGTTAATATTTCTTAACACATGTGCTTGATATGCAAATGCATATAAGTGCATATTTACCTTGTGGCAAACTTCTGAGGTGGTGATGAAATGAACTAGATTCTATTCTGCAAGGGGCCTTATGTTTCCTACCGGGGCCAAGAACTGTCCATCTGTTAATGCATATAACCCCCTGGAGCTGTCTGGTTGATCACACTGACTAAAGGAGACAGCAAAGCGGAGAGACAGTACACGCAATGCCCAGGTGCAGAGCTGGTCCCCCGCATGTTCGCTCCCCTCAATGCCGCTCTATTCTGGAGGTAATCCCAAGGAGAGGGGGCCGTGGGGACTCGAGACCGTGCCCCAGGAAACGAGTTTAGAGCAAGGTCCCTCTTCAGATGGATGGATGAGACTCTGGACCTTCCTTAGGAAGACCGCCTGATCAGATGTGTCCTACAGTTTTATATCTGAAGAAATGTACCAGCAAGACACATCTTTTGACATCATATAAAGTGAAACTTCTGAACAATCAGAGGTAAACCTCAAACGGCTTTTGGTGTTATTTAAACGCTTTAAAAACAATGAATTACTAACTATTGCTGAGCCCCAATTTCAACAATAACCTGAGAACACTGAGTTTTCAGGGTCAAGGACAGTTATAAAACTCATGTATCAAATGGGTATGAAACCCTAGACTGATATTTGCTGTGCTCTTTTCCAGGTATCTAATGGTATGTAAATTACATTAATCCTCCTGCATGGAGGTAGAATTTTGGTGAGTTAAATATTATAATGTATTTAAGAAAACATTGACCTAAAACAAACAACCAAATAAACATGCAATTGTAAATCTGATTATTGAAATAAAGAAAAATGGCAAGAGATCATCATGATGGAGAAACATAGCACTTAGCCTCTCTGAACACGTGACATTTGACCTGAAGACTGAGGAATGAAAGTGTCCAGATGGACGGAATGAAACCAGGCCGATAGGAGCATTCCCTAGACAGCAGCCCCATGATGGGAAGGGGCCATCACCCCGGGTGTGACTCAGTGTGGAAACGGGGAGGGGAAACATCAGGAGCAGCAGGGAGGGTGAGCTCGGCCAGTTCCTGGAGCCCGGGGGCTGTGGCCAAGGCTCTTGTCTGTAACCTCAGAAACTGAGGGGCACCAAGCACATGTAAATGGGAGCTGACCCGAACTAGGTTCTGAAAGATAATTATCACTCCACCAGTGGGGGTGTCTGGGCAGGGTACCTGCAGGAGCCACACAGGGGCCCCTGGGCAGGGCTGACAGTGGCCAGTGAAAGGCCTGATGACCTGACAGCTGGGGAAGAGAGCCCACGAGAAGGAAAAGGTGTGCAGGGCACTTCAGACCAGGCTGCATGGGGGCCTGAGGAACAGGGCAATGTTGAGGGTGAATCCAAGTGGTTGGGCCTGTTCTTTTTTGTAGCAATCTCATTTTGCAGAAAATATTCTCTGAAGGAGGGCAGGGCAACCCACTCCAGTATTCTTGCCTGGGAAATCCCATGGACAGAGGAACCTGGCAGGCGACAGTCTGCCGTCGCACAGAGTCAGACACAACTGAAGCGTCTTAGCAGGCACAAAGCTATTTAGTAGCATGAGCTTAAAAAACTTCAGTGATTACTCTAAGACCCCAAATTTAAGAACTTAACTTTTGCATTGTGCTGGATCAGGTGTAATTCAATTTGAACATTACAGGTAAAACGCTGGTGTTCAGAATGAGCAGACAAGAAAAGTGGTACCCTTGGAGCATATCTATTGTCTTAACATATTACCCTCTGACTCTGTCTCATATGTGATGCGTGGTTAGTTTAATAGTCTGATGTGTGTAGCCTTGGATTCTCATGGGTCCAGTAGATGAAGTTGATCCAGCTTCGAAGAGCCTCAAACTGTATGTGTGTGTGGTATTTTCTGGGCTTTGCACTTTTCACTTGAATCTGAAAGGGCACTTACCCCACATAGGTTTAAGAACCACTGGGGTAAAAATTTGGGAAAAACGAGTTAGGTTTGCGATTGTGGAAAAGGGATTTTCTTTTAATCACCAGCAGTCCTCTAGCACCCACTCACCTACCTCTACAAATGAAATAAAAGAGCTATCTTGAAATGTGTAAGAAAAGGAGGAATGAGCAAGGGCTACAGTGGGCAGTTGTCCTCCTGTTTCTCTTCCATCCCAACTGAAGGGGCGGAGAAAGGGAACTGGGCACCCTCAGCCAGCTGGGCACAGAGGCTGGACACGGCAGAGGATCAGGAAAGGCAAAGCCGGCCCACGGCAGGCAGCATGCTCAACGGACAGTGCTGGCTCATGAGCTCTGTGGACTAGAGCCTTCAGTACGAAACAGCTTTTAACTCTGCAATGCTATACCACCCAACACAACACCAAACTATAATTTCACTAATTAGAGTTCAACTTATTCTGCAAATGCACACTATTTGCTATTTTGCCTTATATGATTTTTTTTTCTCTTTTCAAAAGACTTTGATTCTACAATTCCATTTGGATCCTGATCTCCAGTTTGGATTTTGGGTGATGGTTTGATAAACACTATCTCAGAGGACCTCATACCCTGATAAGTCTCCTCTGGAAGCCTGACTGACCATGTTAGCCTGAAATGCAAATCAACCCCAAGAAGGAAGAGTGGGTTGACATTCGGTGGCCTGACACACTGCCTAACAGATTGCTGTGCCAAATCTAATAAAACCAAAGCAAAGAGCCAATGGCAGGAGAAACTGGAGCCCCGTCCTGCTCTAAAGAGCTCAGTGCAAACCTGGTTCACACCTGCAGCCTGGAACACTCTTCCTTCATAAGAGTCCTTGACTTCCTTCCATCCACACGCACCTCTTTACCCAGGTGACAAATTATTCTGATGTGGAATGGCATGCAGGTATCTAGTCCTCTGGGAAGAGATAACAGAATGCCTGGTCCACCAGGTTGTCCTGGTTTCCCGTGAGCGAATGTGTATTTAGGTCTCTCCAGGAGATCTTCATACGGACAAATAAAGCTGTTTACTGATGGCTTAGGGTAGAGGAGCACCACATTTCACTGAATCTAAGTTGCCATCTACTGCAACTTACATCTTCATTTCCAACATGACGCAAAGTAAAAATAGGTATTTGCACTGATGGAGAAATCCAGACGCAGGAAATTCATTTAAGAAAAGTACAGACTAACTTGGTGATCTCAGATACACAAAAAATGAAGGCGCACTAGAACGTTACTCAGAGGTTCTTTTCATTCTATAGGTAATAAATAATACACCACCTGCAAGCCCAACTACAGGTACTGGGTAAAAATAAATTACATTACAGCTGGATAATGGAATAGTATATAGACCTACAGCATGAATTAGATCTATTTGCAGTGCATCTGAATTTGTAATTATTGCATATATTGTTCTTTTGTTTGTTTTCCCTTTTTCTCCCCAGTTTTACTGAGGTTATAACTTAAACAAAAATGCACATAATTATTGCATACAATTTGGTAAGTTTAGATATACATTCGCTTGTGTTATTATCACCACAATCCAGGGGAGAACAAAATAGGTTTCAAGACAGTATCATGAGAATTATGATCCCATTTTTATAATATTTATTTTAATAAATATCAGCACATCACTCAAATCTGAGTGTAGGTCTGGGAGAATAAAAATTAAATAATCTGCAATCACTCTTTCTGGGAAGTAGCATGTTTTGGGGTGACAGGTAGAGTCTCTGTTTAAATTTACACTCTCTGTGTGTGTTTGTTAGACTTTTGTTTTTCACACCAAGTATATATTACTTTATAACTGGCAAGCACAGTAGAAGCATTTGGGTTGTGGGAAAAAATATGTAATCTACATCTTTAAAATTGTTAACCAGTTTTGGAGAAGGAAATGGCAACCCACTCCAGTACTTTTGCCTGAAAAACTCCATGGACTGTCACCTGAGGAGCCTGGTAGGCGACAGTCCATGGAGTCGCAAAGAGTCAGACACAACTGAGCAACTTCACTATCACTATGCAATTTATGTGTATATACCAGTGAACAAAACAAACACCTTCCCCGTTTTTTCAGAGTCATAGTCAAGCCTGAGAGCTGGGCTAAACACATGGAGCAAAGTCACGACTGTCTAACAGCACAGGTGGCCCTGGTGGAGAGCATGATGCAGCCTGGCCCAGGGGTGGAGAAGCTGGGGAGGGCGTGTGGAGCAGGGGTGTGGGGAGGACCAATCCCAAGTGTTGGGAGAACTGCAGAACCCCCTGAATAAGATTACGTCTGGGGAGCCGGGGTTTGAAGGGGCCTGAGACATCTTCCCTCGTGGCTCAGTTGGTAAAGAATATGTCTGCAATGCAGGAGACCCAGGTTCTATCCCTGGGTCAGGAAGATCCCCCAGAGGAGGGCATGGCAACCCACTCCAGTATTCTTGCCTGGGAAATCCCATGGACAGAGGAGGCTGGTGGGCTACCGTCTATGGGGTCACAAAGAGTCAGACATGACTGAGGCTCTAAACTGGAGAAGGCAATGGTAACCCTCTCCAGTACTCTTGCCTGGAAAGTCCCATGGATGGAGGAGCCTGGTGGGCTGCAGTCCATGGGGTGGGGAAGAGTCGGACACGACTGAGCGACTTCACTTTCACTTCTCACTTTCATGCATTGGAGAAGAAAATGGCAACCCGCTCCAGTGTTCTTGCCTGGAGAATCCCAGGGATGGGGGAGCCTGGTGGGCTGCCATCTATGGGGTCTCACAGAGTCAGACACGACTGAAGCGACTGAGCAGCAGCAGAGGCACTAACCAACACTGAGGTGTCTGAGTCTGAAGCTCAGAGATTGGTCTAAAGTGGGCAGACCGTGGAGAGCCCGTGGCGGAGGGGGTGGCTAATGACAGGGGCCTCTCCTGAGGAGATCAGGAGGGGAGAGTCTGAAAGGGGTCCTGGGGTGGGGGAGGCACGGCACGGCCAAGAGGCAGAAGAGCAGAGCTGGGACCAGCACGGGCGCTGCAGGCACTGGAGTGACTGTGCGGATACAACTCAGTGACACAGGCGGGTCCGGCCTGTTTAATGCTCAGATGTGTTTGCAGTGCTAGTTTATCTTGAAACCTTGATTTTGCCTTAAGTGCAATAATAGAATCAATTTATGATTTTTAAGCAATGTTACCTATTTATTTAATTATGTTTATTTATTTTGGTGCCTATGTCTGAATACTTTGTGTTCTAATCCAGGAAAAGATACTGTCAGGGTCAGAGCTACAGAATCTTGAGTGAATCTTTGCTTAAGACTCTGTGCCTTGTATTTTCATAGAAAATACACTTTTAACCAGTGGTATTTTTAAATGCCTTGGTATAAGTGCTCAATTTTGCAATTATATGACATTAAATGCAAGGTAATAAGGCCATCTATAACATGAAATGCATTATTTGGAGTTTATTTCAAATGTATTCCGACAGTGACTACTGAGTACTGTAAAGGCCCATTAAAAAGTGCTTCTCCTAGCTATGGGTTCAGCTTTTCTCCAAGTCAGAATATTCCTCTTGTCTATCTAGTGATACATGGTATGTCTCTCTTTAGGTAATGTAACAACCACCTTTATAATTCATGGATTATGGTTACAAATGAAATGTGTCCTTTTTTTAATTTTTAGAATGTATCTTCTAGCTAGATTGAACTTAGATTTTAATAAAGGTATTAGAATTATCTACTGCAATTCCTATGACTAAACAATACGTATTTGAGTATCAGGTAGTAATGTAGCTGTTCTGTGTAGATGCTTCATAAATACCCTAAAATAAATGGATTAATTAAAACAGAGCTAGTGTCTTTTGTTCAAGGGTTTTAAACATCTTGAAATCTCTCATTTGCAATTGTTATCATCTTCGGAGTTTGTCTTATTGTCATGGTTCATTTATTTATTTTCTTTAAAACTATTAGCTCAGTCTTTAGTGTTCACATTAAAATAACTTGAATTCATTTTATGCCTGTGCTTGCAAACTTTGGGGTACTGGTTTCTTTATCCCCAGTCAGTGGGTGATTCATGCCGGCAACGTAGACTGATCTCCAGGTGCTCAGTTACAAGGGCCGAATGTTTCTACTGTGGCTTTGAGGTCTGGGCCATTACTTAGTCCCAGGGGTAATTCACTGGTTTTCTAGAACCACATCTGCTTCCAGCTATCAGCCAGAAAAGAAAACTAGTCCAAGAAAGAAGTATGAGTGTGATCTGTGAAGATACATCCATGTACAAGTGTGTGTTAAAAGGGCCACATTTTTCAAGCAATGAGCTTTAAAATGCACAGAAACATCCCCTGTCACTTGTAATGAATACTTCCTTCCCCAGAGTGTGGGGTCCTCATTCTGTCCTGCTCAGTCATTTTGCAGGTGATTAAGAAGCCTACCGTGAATTTGTTCAGGCTATTTTTAAAAGAATTAATAACTATATTTTAAAAGCCTGAATCTTTACTTTGCTACCAAAATGCAACAGCAGAAGAGGAAATAACACAGGGTAGTGTGAAGAGGTTGAGGGGAGCCCATCTGCTCTTGGGCTGGCCCAGGCCAGAGGAGAACAGTGGGAGGGTCACTGTGCTACAGGAAACCACTGCTCCTGCCATCTTTTTACAGCTGGTGATCTGTTCAAGGATACTGCAGACGGAACCGTCACTGCCTAACTTCACAAATGTAAACGTATTACTGCCTATTTTTAGAGAGGAATTGGCTGTGCTGTTATAATGCTAAAAATTAACCTGCATTAAAATGGAAGTAAACTGCTCCATGGAATTTAGAGCTCTGCACACACACACACACACACACACACACATTGGTGCACACACAATGTGCTTTGTTGGAATAAGAGTGGAGGTCAAAATATACTCTCAAAATTCTGGAGTCAAAGCACACTCTTACCACTATGTCCTCCACATTAAATAAAATGTGTTTACAGGTGTGATGGCAGGAACAAACATCTTGATATTTGGAAGAGAAATGTGACAACCAAACCTTTTTGAGCGGGAAGACCCAAATGCTTTCCTTTGCCTGCAGAGAACCAGGGCTGTGAACAAGAGCTTCAGCAAGCCCCCTGGTGTGGGGAAGGGCATGTCTTGCTCTTGTTTGGGCATCAAGAACCCAGGCACCTTCTTTTTCTACTTCTCTGCTTTCCTAGCGTCATTCAACGCATGTTCTCTGTTTAGTCATTTTGAGCTGGGCACTAACTGAACTGTCCTTTGTGCTCTGGCAAAGATAATGTATCTGGGTTTCCTTAGTGATATTCTAAACACATTTTTCCTGTACTCCCATCCCGAGCGCATAGTTTTGGAGGAATTCCTGTTGTGTGGGAGGCCAGCTCAGCTCCATTCACACACTCGGGCCCCAGCTGCGGCCCCTGGGCTCAGCCCGATCTTGGTCTCAGCCCCCAGCTGCTCCCCAGCATCTGCGCCAACAACCACAGTGGCCTTTGTGCGTCTACTTATTTACTTTGTATTTGCGCGGTGACTTCAGCATTTTTTGTTTTATCTTCCTTGGAGTAAGTTAAGATTGTGAAAAAAATTTGCTCTAGGAAAAGGGAGTTCAAGGGCCCACTGATTCCTTCATCTGCTTAAACAGGGGAGGGGGCAGGAGGTGGGGGAGGAGGGTGGGGAGAAGAGAAAGGAGTGGAAATGAATCAGCACCTTGGGCCATCAGATAAGGTGCCCTTCTATTAAAGGATCAAGTCAGGAGACAGGCTAGAGGGAGGCTGGCATCAGACAGGGGAGGGGGTGCTGTTATCACTGTCCTTGTTAAAATCTGACTTCACGGGATGACTTTTAAAAATCTCAATGAAACGGGGTACTGACCTCTCCTGAACAGATACGCACAGGAGAGGAGACCTGAGAAGAGAGGAGACCTGAGAAGAGAGGAGACCTGAGACGATATTGACAGCGCTTCTGACTAAGGAAGGTCACTGTGTGACAGTTGCAGGGGGACACCTGCAGCAGGGCTTTGTCAACAGGGTCTTGAATGCAAACAAAACACAAGCAGTCTCTTCCCGCCAGGAAGTGACACTTGGGGCCGACCCTGAGCAAGGGCACATCTGGAGGACGACTGTTTCAGGCGGCGATTGCTCCTCTGGTCCATGACTTCATCTGTCGGGTGTCTGGGAGGGGGTTGGAGAGATCTACTTCAAAGCCTGTATGTCTCTAAGTGTGGCTGGGGGTGCAGACCAGGGACTGGGCAGTCTTGAAGCGCAGGCGCCAAGCCGCCAAAGCCACTATTCTGAGTCTGATTTAACCAAATGCCTGGGGGGTTTGGGGTTCTCAGTTAGTGATATAAATGTTACTCATTGTACGACTGAGGGAGAGACATCACTCACAGGAAGTGATTACAGTTCTTTATCTCCCGGGGCCCGTCGCTAAGGAAACTGACTCAGTGCATGAAAGACAGCCGTCCCTTTGGAGTTCAGGCCAGTTAGTCATGACAGCTCTGGATCCACTGTTATTAATAGCAATCCCGTCCAACAAGTGGACAGTCCTCAGGGCCTGAAAAAAGTCCCACGTGTATGAGCCTGCTTTATTAACATTCGAAGTCAATGTTATTCATCCTCTTTTCTCAAATAAAGAAATTGAGAGCTGCAGTCTGGTAGGAAAGCAGATTCCAATCCAGGTCTTCTAGGTTCAAGTTCAAGCCTCATTGCCCTGCTACCCAAGAAATGTTCTGGTTAGATGCACAGGTCTTTAGGCTTCTGTATACAATCCTGCCAACGTGAACCAGCCGCTGTTGTGTGATGGGAAAGCGGTGTAAACATACTGGTGGGGTGCACCTTCACTTTTCTCAATTTTTTAATCAGAAGAAAAATGCTGGGTTGGGCTTGACATTCACCAAAAAGTTTTCCTGGTTCTGCAGAAGGAAAAGTCTTCTGGCACAATTAACTCAGAATAGATCTGTTTCTCTCGGAGCTGAAGTGCTTCAGGGAGGTCCTAAATGGCATAAACCAAAGGTCCTAAATCTCATACTTTCATAAGCTACTTTATTCAAAAAAATCATCTCAGGAATCATGTATTTTCTGGAGATGGCAGTCTTTATTTATACTGGAAAACATGCGGTTTTATGTGGGTTGTCTTTCATTCTTGGTGAGGCGATGAGAAAAGAAAACAAAATTTGTTTAGAGCTGCAGTGAACAAATAATTGGCTGACAGCTAGGTTAACTGTGGAAATCAGAACTTTCCCATGCTATCTGAGGAATGAAAACACATCCTGGTTAGTGATGCTGACCAAGCTTGGAAGGTTAGAGGTGATTCTGTCTCCAGGAATGTGGTCTGGTCTTATTTTAAGAAGGGCCTCTGAGTCATGTGGAGTCATGTTGAAATGTGTGTTGTGTTCTGTAATTTTAAAAAGGAAGCTTGCAGGGAGGAAATGGAACCAGTTTTTTTTCCCCAAAAAAACCTCTGCCCTTTAATGGAAGAAAAGGGCAAGTCGATTCCCACACATCTCACTTGCTCCCTGTGATGCGGGCTCTGATGTCTTTTACCACAGATACAGTCTTAATGTGGTTTGCTATAACCCTACTTGCTTAGAGTGCTTTAAGTTTGTAACTTGAACTGATCTTACTTAATATTTATCGTTAGATGTGGCTATATGCACTGCTTAGGATCAAATAAAACGGACTCGGGATCACTATGATCTTGACTGATTAGCTATCTGGAGTGATTGCTACAGAGATACATGTACTGTTTTTATCAACATAAAATATGAATCATTTTAAGTGAGCTTCAGGTTCCTCAACTCAGAAATATAGGAGTAGAGCCAATATTGCCTATACTCCTGGGCGAGCTCCTGGGTGGGGCATCAGAGCTGTTATCACGAGAAGGGGATTGACATCTCCAGCAGGAGTGAAGAAGGAAAGGAAGTCCCCAGCAACAGGTGCTCAGATTCCTAGCATCATAGGAACTTGCTCATATACATCCACACCTTTGTTATAAACATTCTAAATTTAATAAAACAGATGCTGTGAACGTGGGAACTCAATTTGGGTTGTAATTCACCACCTCCAGAATGAGACTTCGGGCTTAATTTTCAGTAGTCTAGGCCCTTTGGCTACAGGGGAGAAGATTTTTTTACAAGGCCAATCTAGACATTTCCTGGTTCCTTCTGCAGATCTTAATCTGGGAATTTAAAGCCCTGAGCACATCATTTTCTTTTCCTAAGTTGTCTAGCATAGTTAGAAGTAACCAACCAACCCAATCTTATGTGTATTTTCCACCAAAACATTCAAACTCAGTAAATACTTGGCCATCCAGAACCTCATCCTCAACAGACATGTGATGACTACAAGTGTGTGAAGGTGACCGTCTGGTCTGAGTGACTGTTTCACCACCGTGTGCTCAACAGTCCTTTGCTACTGGAAATGGAGTCTTTCTTGTCTTTGATCAGATGAGAAGACCAATTCCAGAAAACCCGGAAGTAAGAGAGCTCATCCTTAAGACGCTGTCCCTTTCCCAATCCTCCCAACACCAAATTTTATTTCAGGTTTAAATCAGAGAGACAGAGCAGGTTCACATTCATGTTTGGGTGTCTGGCCTTTGAGCTGTGAGCTGGTTACTCCAGCCTCTGTGAGGCTGTGGTCTCCGTGTCTGATGCCAGAGCCCCCAGCCCAGGAAGGTGAAGGAAGACAGGTGGGGAGTGGAGGAAATACACTGACCCCAAAGACAGCCTGAAACCTGGGTCAGCTCTTGCCACCTCTGCCCTTGGGTGATGTGGGGGGCTCTATGTGGGCTGCTCACAGAATGTCTGTGGACTTGATTCAAAGGTTTTCCAGTTGCTTCAGCAAGACCGCCTCTTGCCTATTTTCAAAGTCATGTATCTAGAAGCATGCTTAAAAACCAGTGCTTGGTTATTGCATCTCACTGGGTCTTCCACAAAGGTTTTTCAGAATGTTTCTTCATCCGGTCACCACCATCACCAACAGCACAATATTCGCAGAATAATCGGTGCATGACACCCATCATGCAAGGGCTGTGGGGGAGCTCCACAGCTGACAATCTCAGCTGGCCTTCTACGATGAGAACGACTTTCGGGTCATATTGGGTGTCCCTGCCTGCCTCCTGCCAGGACTCCAAGGGCACTCGCCCAAGAGATGAGTAATGTCAGATGATGGCTGAATCACTGGATGTGGCAGTGTGAACTGGGTGGTGAGTCCCCTCTTGGCCTGTGGCTGGGAAAGCCTTGTAATAACAGAACTGAGGGCAAGACGATGCATGTGGGTCTTCTCAGGTCACAGCCCGGGGGCCTGGGAGGGAAGGACCCCCAAAAAGAGGGAAGCCTGGCCAAGACAGATGGGTGGGCATGCTGTAGGCTTCCTCGGTGCTGCTCCTGCTCTGAGGTCGAACACAAAAGCTGAAGGACTGTGAACAGTCATGGACCAACCATCTAGGTCATGACAGCAAAATGCAGAGCTGCTTCCTTGCAGAGGAAGCATGGCCGGACTCCATCACTTCCCACTTCCAGGGCCCTGATGAGGGATGGTGTTTAAAACCTGCTCCAGGGACACCTGACTTTGCACAGGTTAGGGAGCATCCTCTCCCCAGACAGCATCTTTTCCAGCAACCAGGATGCAAAGCAGGGCATGTTCTCTAGGAGCAGACAATGCTAGCAGGAAAAGCGAAAGCAAGTCTATCGAAATGGAAAAATGACCCAGACAGAAAGTTTCCAACTTGTTGCTCAGAAAATGATTCGGGGTAGGGAGTGGGGGAGGACTGGATTGATTCAAACTTTTGGTTTCCAGCCTCTTCATAGCAGGTGGTTGACACTTCTGTCCCTGTGTTGGTCAGCTTCCCCATTTGGATCACTAACATCTGAATGTGCTCAGGTCTGCCCACTTCTAGGGAGCCCAATGTGACACGTATCTGAGTGTGTCACATTCAGATACATGAAGAAAAGATACTTGTGTATCAACTGAAAGCTGATCCAAACCTCCCCTCGCAGGTGATCGGAGGTTAGATGAGTGCACTGATTGGGGAACATGGTCACGTTCATCAGGCCTGTTTCTTAGGCTTCCTCGGGGTCCTGTTGGACAAGGAGAACCTGGGGCTTCTGGGCTCAGCTCCTCACCAAGCCCCCGGCTCCCCATCCTTCCAGGACCTGGTGTCCCACTAGAACCTGCTTCTGGTTCTCCAACTGACTGGCGAATGTGGTCCATGCCCCTGACTCGGCTGTTTGCCTGGGTGCTGTTAGTCCCACCGTGGCCCTCCTGGCCACCAGGTGCACCCTGTAGTCCAGATCTTTCTCCCAGCTGGTCCACACAAAACTCCCTGTGGACCTTGGCCATTTTGCCTCAAGACCTGCAGGCCAGCTGGGTGGCTACCTCACCACAGAGGACGCTGGGACGTCTCAGGAAAGGGCTCCAGGCCTCCTCACCCAGCCAAGCAGCCCCCTCACTTGTGTGACATAACCCTGCAGTGGCCGAGCAGAAACCCATGGCGTGAAGAGACAGCTAAGCAGGAGCACCTTGCTTCCAGTTTCACCTCAAAGTGCCCCCGGTCGACAGGCTGGAGGACATGGGTCTCTGTGCTGCCCTCCAATCTTCCTCCCAAAACAGCAGACACCACCAACCCCCTCTGCCAACTCCCAATGCTTCAGGGCATCTGCCCTCATCCTTCCCTAAAGTTGCAAGCATTGAACAGAGGCCCGTGAACATCCTTTGTCAGAGTAAGTGGGAAAACAGATTACCTTGTGCTAGTAAAGAATCCGCCTGCAATGGAGGAGACCCCAGTTCGATCCCTGGATGGGGAAGATCCCCTGGAGAAAGGAAAGGCTACCCATTCCAGTATTCTGTCCCGGAGAATTCCAGGGACTGTATGCGACCATGGGGTCGCAAAGAGTCAGACACTACTGAGCTACTTTCACTTCAGTTCACTTCATGCTCAAAATATGTCTCTGTGTCCTTTGAGAAAGTCACCCAGACCCTCACCTCCTGACTATTCCCCTGTCCCAGGCCACATCCTCAGAAATGTCAGCTACCTCTTTGGTTTCCTATCCACCTCCCCTTACCCTTTCTTATTTAGAGTTAGTCTCTCAGTCGTGTCCAACTCTTTGTGACCCCATGGACTGTAGCCCATCAGGCTCTTCTGTCCACGGGATTCTCCAGGCAAGAATCCTGAAGGGGGTTGCCATTCCCTTCTCCAGGAGATCTTCCTGACCCAGGGATTGAACCTGGTCTCCCGCATTGCAGGCAGATTCTTTGCCATCTGAGATATCAGGGAAGCCCAGAATACTAGAGTGGGTTGCCATGACCTCCTCCAGGGGACCTTCCTGATGGAACCTGCATCTCCTGCATTTGCATGAGAGGTTTTATTTTACTTTATTTATTTATTTTTTCTTAAGAACCACTGGCACCACTTGGGAAGCCCAAGCTGAAGGCAGGGCACAGAAGCTGCGAGCTGATGAGGATAGGATTAGAACCCAGAGCACAGTGGATTAGTAGTCCATTGCCTTAACCACTCGGCCATGGCATCCTGGCATCCTGCTTCTTAGCTTCCTGCAGTCTGACTCGCCCACTCCTTCCCTCACTGACATACCCTGTGTGAGGTCAATGACCCCATGCCAGCTAATCCTGGGACAATTTTCACGTATGAGACTTGACTACTCGCAGGCATTTGTTACCACCAATCACTCCTGACTCTGTGATGCCCTCGCTTCCCTTGGTTTCGTGTGAACGTTCTTCCACTGAAGGTCTCCTCCTCAGGCTCATCTTAGGCCTGGGTCAGTCCTGAGTAGGACTCATGTATGTACATGCACGCTTCAGTCATGTCTACCGCAACCCTACAGACTGTAGCCCACCTGGCTTGCTGTCCATGGGATTTCCTAGGCAAGAATACTGGAATGGGTTGCCATTTCCTTCTCCAGGGGGTCTTCCAGACCCAGAGACTGAACCCTAGTCTCTTGCATCTCCTGCATTGGCAGGTGGTTCTTTACCACTAGCACCACTTGGGAAGCCCGGGAGTCATGTGAGACCAGGCTTTGTCCCCAGCCTGGGCTCTACCCAGTCCCTCCCATGCTTGCAACAGTCAGCCAAGCATCAGGGAGTCTCGAAGGCACAAAAGTGGCCCAAACAGTCCACTGAGCACCCGTAGCCTTCAACCACTGCGCTCAGGGGTCCTACATGTAACGTCTTTGCCCTCTACATGGAGGTAAGCTGGCTGGCTTTGGGAACACGACTGCTTTGGCTAATCAGTGTCTCTCCAGCACAGTAAAGTGCCCTGGGGTAGGTGTTCAATGAATCATCTTTTGAATGAGTGATATTAGAAAGAATACATAAACGAGCTACAAACCATTTGCTATAGTAAATAAAATGACCTGGTGGCCAAAACATGAAATGACCTTTCAAATCTTACTGTCTCAACCAAACATTTCCATTCCATTGTCTCAGTATTATTTCTGCTTCCTGTAGGTTTCCCTTATATTTTAAAAAAAAAAATTAATTGTGATTAAAAAAAAAAACATAAAATGGGAACAACAGACTGGTTCCAAATAGGAAAAGGAGTACGTCAAGGCTGTGTATTGTCACTCTGCTTATTTAACTTATATGCAGAGTACATCATGAGAAACACTGGGCTGGAAGAAGCACAAGCTGGAATCAAGATTGCTGGGAGAAATATCAATAACCTCAGATATGCAGATGACACCATCCTTATGGCAGAAAGTGAAGAGGAACTAAAAAGCCTCTTGATGAAAGCGAAAGAAGAGAGTGAAAAAGTTGGTTTAAAACTCAACTTTCAGAAAACGAAGATCTTGGCATCTGGTCCCATCACTTTAGGGGAAATAGATGGGGAAACAGTGGAAACAGTGTCAGACTTTATTTTTGGGGGCTCCAAAATCACTGCAGATGGTGACTGCAGCCATGAAATTAAAAGACGCTTACTCCTTGGAAGGAAAGTTATGACCAACCTAGACAGCATATTAAAAAGCAGAGATATTACTTTGCCAACAAAGGTCTGTCTAGTCAAGGCTATGGTTTTTCCAGTGGTCATGTATTGATGTGAGAGTTGGACTATGAAGAAAGCTGAGAGTCGAGGAATTGATACTTTTGAACTGTGGTGTTGGAGAAGACTCTTGACAGTCCCTTGGACTGCAAGGAGATCCAACCAGTCCATTCTGAAGGAGATCAGTCCTGGGTGTTCTTTGGAAGGACTGATGCTAAAGCTGAAACTCCAGTACTTTGGCCACCTCATGCGAAGAGTTGACTCATTGGAAAAGACTCTGATGCTGGGAGGGATTGGGGGCAGGAGGAGAAGGGGACAACAGAGGATGAGATGGCTGGATGGCATCACAGACTCAATGGACATGAGTTTGAGTGAACTCCGGGAGTTGGTGATGGACAGGGAGGCCTGGCGTGCTGCGATTCATGGGGTTTCAAAGAGTTGGACATGACTGAGCGACTGAACTGAACTGAATCATTTTCAGTGTACAGTTGAGAAGTGCTAGGATGCACAGAGTTGGATACGACTGAAGCAACTTAGCAGCAGCAGCAGCTTCAGTATTGCACAACCAATCTCCATGATGTTTTCACCTTATAAAACCTAAACTCTATCTAAATACCACCTCCTCTTTCTTCCTTCCCTTTCATCCGCTGGCAACCATCATTCTTTTCTCTGTGAGTCTGACTACTCCAGGTAATAAATTACTTTTGCAGGTTACCAATACCTTATTGATAAGTGTCTTTCATTTAAGAATACTGAGAAAATGGTGTTATGTGTGTAAGTGGCTATTTAATCTTGATTCTTTCATTTCAGCTCAAAAAGCTAAACAGTTGTTCTTCTGTGGCCTGTGGTGGAGGTGGAGGGGATGATGCAGTCATCTTTTCTTCTATTACAGGTGCACAAATCCCAGATAATGATCTTAGGCTGTTTCAGAAGCAACTTTCTGCTTAAAATACTTCCTGTATCTCTAGGTATGAAAGAGATTCAAAAGAAAGGGCTTCCAATGAGTGGATGGAAGCAAGTAAATACTCTTGAGAGTATTAGAGGGTGTGATCAGTGGAGGAGACTCCTTACAGGGGTTCCTCATTCTTTCTGGGCACGGCTGTCCCTTTAGACCATCATTCCCAGACGGCCTGGTGCCCTGTCATCAGAATCTTATAGAATATGGGCATCAGTAACATCTGTACATATGAGGATATGTTTAACTTGCCCATAAGAGACCTCTTTCCTCCTGGCTGGAGGTCAGCTGCAAGGATGGGGGAGATGTGTGTTCAGGACAGTGAGCTGCCTAGATTGCTTGGCTCTGGCTGTGACTCTTGGGAGCGGAGCCTATTCACCCTCCCTGGACTGTCTGAGAAGAAAGACCCCTCTGACTGGTGAGAGCCACTGCGTCTGCAGGCACCTCATGCAGGAGGGCATCCTTCCCACTCACACACACGTCTCTGCTCCTCATCTTACACTCACCCAAGTCCCTCCCTCACAGATCTAAGCACGGCTTGCGTGCAGACGTGGGTATGGCTCACTGGAATGCACAGAGCAAATACGAGGGACACGTTCTCTGACTTAGAAGAATTTATTGTTGTTTTCTTTTTGAGTAAGCCAAAAATCACAGGAAACATAACTAATTAAGAGCCTATTTGATTGGTACTGACAGGATTCTTGAGTCCTAACTGGGAAGTTAGGACCTTCTAGAAAGTCAGAGAAGATTGGAGAAGGGATCGGCGGAAGCAGAAGGTTTCCAAGGTTTCCTGTTTTGAGTCAGTGTGCACAAGGGTGGGGACCCACCTGCACTGGGTCCCCTGGAAGCATCTCTCCCTTCTCTGTTTCCCCAGAGAGAGGAAGTGTTGAGCTTAGCACACCTGGGCTGCTGGTTGCTGAGCTCCAAGCTCTGAGGGTTGTGTATGAGACCTTGTGGTGGGGGAACCTTCATGGTGACACCTCAGGGTGCTTAGGACACTCCCTCCCCCCAAGGTCATCTTGCTACCTTCTCCTGCTTCGATGCTGCATCCACAGGAGCCTTGCCAGGCCCAGAACCCAGTAACGCACCCTTCACACGGGAGCACCCGACCTCCCCATGTGGGATTTCATCTCCCACGTGACCTAAGGTGTCTTCTGTGGACCTGTGTCATCCTTTGTCCAAAGAATAGTTCCAAGTTCTTCAGAAAATGTCCAGACAATTATCAATAAATGTATTTTAAATATATGAACAAATCATCAGTGCCTATTGAGTGACAAATATTGGACAAGATCAAAATGTGCAGGTCTGCCCTGCATTGCAATCCATCCCGTAGTAGATGATATCCACTGTCTTCTCAGAAAGGCAGACATTTCTCAAATGACAAGCCATTCTATTAGCAACATGTGGTCACGTGGGGGTTTGCTAAATTCTTCTGTTCTTTTTTGGGAGCTTAAAATATGAAATGAGTTCCCAGAGGTGGAATATTTTCAAACAATAGAAGGCCAAGATTAAACCGCTTCTTATTGCCCCTCTGAGAAGGGATCATTTGTCTCTAGTGGAACTATCAGAGTTCTGGATAAAAATAAAAATGTGAATTTTTAAAATAGGGCTCACTTTTTGAACTGCTCTTCTGAAATGAATCATGCAGCGTGGCCTTTCTATTTGAGCCATTCTGATGCAATTTTGCCCACTCGGATGTAAAGTGTGTTAGAACCGGCCCCTCAGCTGGACTGAGGGACCTGGGAGGTTGTGTTCAGGCTTGAAAACTCAGCCTCATCTTCTGGATGTTGAATAGCCAAAGAGTTAGCTCTCAGACCTCGAGCACTTGCAAACGGAGGGAGATTTCTCAAAACTAAGAGTCCATTGGATGCTTTCCTTGGGTTCTGAAGTAACTGACTGCAAAGTAGAAATGTTCTCCTGTCCAAAATAACTCTCTCCATCACTGGAAGCATCTCTTGGACAGTCTTTTTCGGCTGGGGGTGGTTCTGCCCAGGGCACGCCCATCTGGAGGCCTTCCGATCCTCACACCTCCCCACCACCCCACCAACGCCAAGCATCCTTGGACCCTGAAGTATCAATAGTCCAGAAGGTGAGAAGCCCCACTGTGTGCTTAGGAGTTTTTTGCATCCTGACCAAGCAGAAGGACCTTGGTAACCTGCCTTCCCCTTGGGTCCTTGCAGTAAAGACCCTCCCCAACACAGTGCCATGCACCCAGGGAGCAGGGACTGGTGACTTCAACTCAATGGAAGGGTGGGCCCTCTGGCCTTTGGTGTCATGCCTTGAGTCTGATGACTCTTAGCTTGGCGAATCACCAGGTAAGGCCCAGAGATCCCCTCTCGAGGGATCTCATACCCAGAGGAGTGGACCCGCATGTGCATGCTGCCAGTCACATTTCTGTGGCTGGTGTCACACAGCTGTGGGCTCAGAGCCATGGTCTCAGAGAGGAACTCTGTCTGAAATTGGATGGGGACTGTTGTGCTGGAGTGGCCCACTCCACTAGTACAGCCCAGAGGTGCTACACAGACTCAAACCTCCTCCGTCCGAGCTGTGGGAACCCAGGGGAGGATATCCCTGCTATGCCTCTGTGGACAGCCAGCTCCGTGGCTGGACTGGGCCTGCCCTCCAGAGGCCAGGATGCCAAGGGGGTCAGGGTGTTCCTGCCTGTGGATGCCTGAGCGTGGTCTCCAGACAAGGGGTTTCAACCCCCTCTTCTCCTCCATCTGTAGTCGTGGCGGAGACAGGGTTAGAATTTTGAAACAAAGATGTGATCACATTTCTTTTCCATTCAGGGATCTTTTATGATCACTCTTGTCTCTAAAGTAAACTTAAAAACTTGACAGCAACAGCAGAGGCCCAAGACACCACGCATCGGCCCGCTGCTCTCCTCAGCCTGAGCCCTCACCCACTCCTTGCTGCCTATAAACAGGCTACGCTGCAGTCACGCAAGCAAGTTAAATTTCCTCAAATTGAAGTTTCTCCTTTCCTACAGGACCTCCATTTCCTGCCCCATGGGTTGATTCAGTTCCTGGTTAGAATGTGAGTGGTGTTGGCTGCTGTAACAGAAGGACACGGGTGTCTCGGTGGTTTAACACAGTCAGTGTTCCTTCCTCCTCAGGAGGAAGTTAACTTCCAGCTTGTGTTTCCGGTTGTCAGAAAGCCTTGTGATGACTCAGGGCCCACTTGGGTCCGTCTTGAGGGTCTGCCCTGCCTGGCATCCATATATTGATGATGAAACTTGTAAAGACACACAGAAAGGCAAGGCTACTGCTGTAGAGTAGGGCCCCCTGGACTCAGGTGGCCTTGGTCAGAGCTCACCATGTGGCCACCTGGCCTTAGGAGGGAGAGGCTGGGGGAGGTAATGATATGCCCCTGGACAGGGCTGGGGTGATGGACAGCAGAGGGTGGGAGTTCCACAGGTTGGTCCCCCTTGTGACAATTCACGGTCACTGTTCACGTAACCTGTTCGCTTTCCTTGAGGTATTTTTCTTCAATAAAAGTTTGATAAACACAGAAAAAAGAGCATCTAGTGGCCTTTTCTTTGCACAGTTTCTCAAATGTTTTATAATGAATTACTTTATATTATACATTGAATGGTATCACCGAGTCGATGGACATGAGTTTGAGCAAGCTTCAGCAGTTGGTGATGGACAGAGAAGCCTGGCATGCTGCAGTCCATGGGGTCGCAGTCAGACATGACTGAGCGACTGAACTGAACTGAACTGACATTGAATGAGACTTCTCGCTTCAGCTACGTACCACAGATAACCTGGGTCCTGTGAGCTTCTACTTGCAATTTTGCTTACAAGTCATGCTGATTCATGTGTTTGGATTCTTCTCCTGTTCCCATTTCTGACAGAATTTCTTCTTTCCCCCTCTTGGCTGATAAGTACCTATTAATTTTAAAGACTTTATTAAAAATAATCCTCTTTGTGAAACCTGTTCTAAGCCTCCCATGTAGAACTGACCGTCCTATTGTTAGTGCTCAGAGGACACAGAGAGCATCTTCTGTCTAATCCTACAGCATTTCAGTAAACTTATTTGATTCCAATTCTGAGATACTAAGCTTGTTTGATAACAGAGATTATGCTTAATCATCTTTTTATCCCCATTCCCCAAAGAGCATAGTAAATACTAAATAATTCTTTAGTTGAGTGAAAGTTCATGCAATATGTAACTATAACATAAATCCAACCATGACCCAGTGATTGTTGTAGTTTATAGTAAAAACATGTGATTTTAAGCATATACTCTAAAATCACTTAACTATTTGATAGAAGTCAAGGCAATTTTAGGCATCTAGTTATTAATTATTTTAGTTCAGGTAAAGCAACAAGATTCAAATACTTGACTCCTAAGTAATGTTTTTCTGTCCCTCAATATCTGTATTCTTCCCTGTTAGTTATTTATGATGTAAATACTGTAAGTAAAAAGGCACAACTGCCATTTCTGAGTGAGGAAAACCAGATTTGAATCTCACTTTTCTTTCTGTAAGTTGACTGTGGACAAGTAGTTTAATTTAGACCTTAGTTTATTCATCAAGAAAATAAAGAGCTCAATTCAACCATAATGATAGGTATGCCAATTAAATGAGGCCACTTCCATGCACTAACTCAGGAGATTCTCAATAGATGTCATTTTCCTCCATCTCCTTATTAAGAGTTCTGAAACGTCTTATAAACATCCAATTATAAAAACCCATGACTCGCTATTTCTGTTCATTTTCCTTTTTCCTCTGCTTTTCAAAGAAGATACATAACCTAAACCTTAAACGTAATTTATACTGCTATTTTATTAGATTGGTGTTGGGGGCTGGGGTAACATACACAGGAATACTTTTCAGCCTTCCTTTCATTTTTCCAGTTTTCGTTACACATTGCTGGAGGCAAATTTTCATTTGAAAAATTCTATAAATAGAAGCATGACTGATGAATGGTCCATGCTAAGTATGAGATACTCAGTGTTCTTACACTGAACTGCTATATAAGGGGAAATGCAGCATCACAAAGGAATTTATTTGTAAAACAGGAGCTAAAGTGGATGTGTTGGCCAAGTGCTGGACCTGAACACCAGAGAGCTGGCAGCACCCGTCCTGTCATCCAGACCTCTGGCCCTAGCCACCCTCAGTCTGTTCCCCCGCCTCTCATGCTCTGCAGCACAGGGACCCTCTACAGGGGGTCACTCTGGAAGAGTCTGGAGCCCGTGCCTCTGCTCTGCAGCCCCACCTCTGGGACTGAGCTGACCCAGAGCATGGAAGTCCCTCCAGGGGTGACACAGAGTCACACTCCGCCTGAACCTCGCTTTCACTGGTTGTCTCACGCCCTTGCTTTCTCCTGAAAGAATTTTTGTAATAAATTCTTGCCCCATACCCTGGTCTCTTTCTGGGACAACTCAGTCTGTGATGGGAGTGTGCCAAGAAAGTAAAAGGGAAGAAATGCGTGTCAGAACACACACTTGAGGCAACAGAAAGGAAGAGGTGACCAGGGACTCATAGGAATCAGGCAGATGAAAGTCTAGACATGATGGTGAGACTCATGTTGTGTGTTCTATTGTGCTCAGTGGACTGGGTGAGGAGTTGAGGTGGGTGGAAACTTGAGGACAATGAGCTGATTATATAAACAGCATCCAACAGCCCAGAGTGAAAAGTCCTTGGGGAAGATGTTTACAATCCCAAGTGGATTTGGGCAAATTCTGAGCTCTAGAAGTGTATATCTCATGAGAGAACAATAGAATGACGAGAGTTAAATGATCTATTACCCAAGACATCAGGGTGGGGCTGGGTGTCTGATTATCTCTGTTTGTCACAATAGACTTCTCTAAGGTAAGAGGATGTTTTATCATATAAATATTTATGTTCCATTATATTCAGCAAAACTTGCATTTAAAAGCTACTCAAGAAAAGTTGAATATATAAGAGCTTAATAAGAATAGTCACAGTACCTTCGTTTGTAATATAATAACTTTTTTCCTGTTGTCTTTATATAGGAAGTGAGAGGGGAGAGAAGTCATTCTGTTCCATTGTCTATTTTCACAAGCCCTGAAATATATCTTGAAATATTATATATGTGAGTCCACGCTTGTGGGAGGCACCTCCAGCACATGTGACCATAGCCACCGAGGCATGCGGGCAACCCCGAGGGCAGTGGCCAAGAGACATTTTCTGTAAATGAGATGCTTTGAAACATTTAAAGCCATAGTACTGAAAAATGAAAGTGTGCATTTATCCAATAAGGTGGCTATTTCATTTACTATGAAAGGTTAAGTAAATAATTTAAGCCGCAGAGATGGCTAACAAAAATGTCTCTCAGGGAAAGGAAGATGATTCCGTTTAATTTTATTCCACCTTTGCCACAGGAGGCTCATTTCTGGGCCCGTCTCAGGGCTGAGTGTGGCTGAGTCGATAATGGATCCACCTTTTTACTCTTTGATGGATGCTACTTGCCAAAGTTGACATTTTTTAGTTGCAGGCTGGTAGCTACTGAAGTCAAAAGCCCTGATTGTTCATTTATCCACAGTCTTCTGGGTGAGGGGAAGGAAGGGATGGGCAGAGAGATGCCTTTGGTCACCGTCAGAGATGCAGCTGCTCTGGCTACCTGGGTACGGAGAAGCCACAGACACCTCACTCTTGTTTTTTCAGATAGTTACTTATTTGGCTGTGTTGGGTCTTAGTTGTGGCACACAGGATCTTCATTGCATCACACAGGATCTCTCGTTGCGGTGCACGGATTCTCTAGTTGTGGCCCTTGGACGCACTGCTGTGGTGTGCTGGCTTAGTTGCTTCGCAGAATGTGGGAAATTAGTTTCCCCTCCAGGGATTGAATCCATGTCACCTGCATTGCAAAGTGAAAGTCACTCAGCTGTGTCTGACTCTTTGTGACTCCATAGACTATATAGTCCATGGAATTCTCCAGGCCAGAAGGCTGGAGTCAGTACTTCCCTTACCCAGGGGATCTTCCCAACCCAAGGATCGAACCCAGGTCTCCCGCATTGCAAGGCAGATTCTTAACCACTGGACCACCAGGGAAGTCCCCCTCACTCTTGTTCTTATTGTTGTTACTACTATTATTATTATTACTTCCAGTTCCATGAAGCTCCTCTCCAAAGCAGTAGTGTCATTTTTTAAAAAATCTTTGAATGGAGCAGTTTCTTCACCAGGAATGTTCTAGAAAGGAGTGGCTACACATGTACCTTTTTGCGGCGACACTGTGTGAACCTTGACTCTCTCCCTTCCTCCACTCTGCTTGGCCCGGGCTGTTAGAACAGGGCACCGCCTCCCAATACATTACCACGACAGAGAACAAATGTGCAGCTGTAAATATTATGGTTTCATCCAATGCTTCCACTGTGAAAACAAATGACAGAAGATGTAGCTCACATCACGGACATGGAGGTCGAAACCTTTTGGCGTGGCTATTTCACGACGACTATTACAATACACTTTTCATGGAGGGCTTATTTATGGGAACCTATTATGAGTCATAGCAATTCATAACACGATGTTCTATGGAAAATTCCATCCTGCGCTTGGGCTAAATACTAGACACACAGCACTCACTTTTGATGAATGAGAGTCATAAACATACCCCAGCAGGTATAATACAGTAGTTTACGGCTTTAACCTAAATTGATAGATATATTTTTTTTTTCCTCATAAAACAAGAAAAATAGAGTAGAATGAAATCTTTGCAAGTCTCAGCAGGACGGTTAACTGAACGCAGCCCTTGCAGGCGCTGTCTCATCACCCGCCCATCAGAACTGGGTCTCCTCCTGCACCGTGTGCTCACTACCTGTACTGCAGCGTTTCCATGGGAGTCTATAAATAGCGCTCTAATTTGAATTAGGAAAATGTGCTATCAGGGCCTGTTGGATGTGGCACAGCGCAGTGTGTACTCACTTTCAATCTCACCGAGTCAGAGAGCATCTTTGCATTCCAAATAGAGCTAAAAATATTCCCCCATTAAAATAGTAATCATCATTAAAATTAGTTCACTGATTTTTTGCTGATTAATTTTTCAGTAACAAGTATGCCTCCTAAAAAGTTTTAACTGAACATTTTTGGACAAAACTAGAATTTTAAGATATAAGCCATGTAGGAAGAAAAGAGATAATTAAGGAACTAAAAACCGAAAATTTAAATCTACTGTAATTTTTAAAAACTTTAAGGAAAAGTTGGGTTCAAATAAAAGAGTGATGAAGATGGAAATAGTTGCTCTGACTGGAGTACAGGACTGAGGTCCCTACGCAGCTTCATTTTGGGCTGAGATTCTCATATCTTGGGAATGTTACTTATTTTTGTCTGTACAGAAGTGATCTAGCAGGATAATAAGTATTCAAGTGATCAGAACCACTCAGTGAGATTTAAATGCTTATTTGCCTGTTTCTATTTTCATATGCCACAGACAGGCTTCAGGCTCAGAACAAGGTTGTAAATCAGGAATAGCATAAAGAAGCAACATAAAGGGTTCTGCTTTATAAGATGCTGTTGGTGCAATTTCTTTTTGTCTTCATTGTCTTTATTTTATCGGGCTTCCCTGGTGGCTCAGATGGCAAAGAATCTGCCTGTCAAGGCGGGAGCCAGGGGTTCAATCCCAGGTTGAGAAGATCCCCTGAAGAAGGGAATGGCAACCCACTTCAGTGTTCTTGCTTGGAGAATTCCATGGAGAATTCCAGGGGAGCCTGGCGAGTTACAGTCCATAGGGTTGCAAAGAGTCAGACATGCCTTAGCGACTAAACAATAACAATCTATACTTTAGCTGGAGTTAAAGACTTAAACAAGTGAAAATGTAGCTTTGATCAACCTTATTGAAAACTATGAATTCCATGGTGGTCCAGTGGTTACAACTCCATGTTCTCACTGCCCAGGGCCTGGGTTTGATCCCTGGTCAGGGAACTAGATCCCACATGTCACACAGAGCAGCAAATAATAATAATATAGATTAAGAAAATAAATTTGTGGGAGGGAGAAATATGTGTTTTCATTTTAATCCTTTAAGAAAATCAACCCCTCACTGTAATTTTAAGAAAGCTCGGTACAAATGCCTCTGTTTTTAACATACACAAGTATGTTTCAAACTAAAAGAGGGAATATTAATGACAAGACAGAAGCTGGTTGAGAAGACTTTATAAGACAAAGATCAGGAGAAAGTTATCATGTTCGGTTATGTTTAAAATAATATTTGTGTATCACTCCGTACTAATTAAGACAATGAGATACTGCTTGGCTGTGAATGTTTGATGTTTTATATTATTTGGAGTGGACACATGTCACAAAGCAATCATGAAATTCAGCATGTCATCAATGACAACTGAGTAGTGACTGCCCTGGAAACCTCTGACCTTTCAGCAGATCTAGAGAAAGACACAGTTTTGTCTTAAAAAGACCGGTTGTGTGGCAGGCAGGAAACAGCAGCAGTTAACTCAGGGCTCTTCATATTTCCATGAAAACACACTCACATACACCTTTCTTTTCTGTTTAGAAGACACAGATCCTAAGTCGTTACATATTTATTTTAAAATATTAAGCTATAATGGAATCCAGTCAGGTTTAATAATGTAATTTAGCCTAATCTTTTACAGAGCTTTAGTGACTTATTTTCTAAAATGTTTTCAAGAAAATGTCATTTAAAGCACACACGTCTTATTATATAATCTCATGGACAGGTTTATTATAAGAGATATTCAACCAAAACATTCGTAAAAGGTCATTTATATGTTCTGTGACAGTATGTCTGAGATGTTGAACATTTCAGAAAGAAGGTCATCTTGTCTCCTGTAGTTTCAAATGTAAACCTGACTTAGCCTAACATGGGATTCTGAGTAATTATCAGAATAATATTCATATTTCTGTGTGTGTGTGTGTGTGTGTGTGTGTGTGTAGATTGGTAGATAGATAAATAGAAAAGCAGATGGGAAAGACAGATTGAGGTCCAGAGTATCTCAAGTGTCATATATTGGTCTTGGTTTGTAATTAAATTAAGAAGCATAAAAAAGTAAGGGACTTCAAGTGTTTTGAAGACTCTATATGTAATATTTCTCAACTTTCACTCAACTCTCCTCTGACCCTTGCAAACCGTCTTCCCTTTAGTTTCCAAAACAACTTAAAGGAGACTATGCAGATATAGGAAGGGATGAATCAGTGAAGAAATGTACCATACATTACCCTGTACATTACACAAGCCTACAAACAAGCCTTTCCAGGGGCCCAGGGATAAACCAGCACTGAAGAATCTCTCAGTCTGCCAGTCTCACAGGGATGTATGTCCCCAGGTGGACTGGTGTGGGCATCCATACAAGCCCCACTCAACAGGCCTGGAAGCGCTGGGATAACTGCCAGGGGAAGAGCCATGCGACTAAGGTAGTCCCCCTGCTTGCCAGATACCCCAGGAGAAGGTGGGTGGGGCAGGGGCAAACAGCAGAAGTGAATTGAGGGCTTGCCTCTCAACTTTTCATCACTTGGCAAAGGTTTTGTGATACAATGTGTAGAAGAATAGAAGTCACATTTAACTTTCGAAGTCTGTTATCTGGAGGCACATGGCACTAGATGATTTATTAATTCAACAAATATTTACGGGGCACTTTCTACGTGCTAGGCTTTGGTCTAGACATGGGGCTATGAAAGTGAACCAAACAGACACACTTTTCTGTTCTCATTTAGTTTATGTTCTTGTTAACTGAGAAAGGCAAAACATTACTCCAAACCACAGCAAGCTGAGGAGAGCGATGACGACAGGCTGTGGTGGTGGCTGTGAGATTAGGGATGTAAGGGAGGACCCTGCCAGCACCTGGGCAGAGAGGACAGGAGGGGAGCGGCCCAGGCTGCCGTGGGGCTGGAGGAAGAACAGGCAGGAACCTTCCCTTAACTCTAGAGACACTACTGCAGGCTGCTGCCAGGGCCCCGGCCTTTCCCTCAGCAGCCAACAGAGAAAAAGGCCATCAGGGTACACAGGTAGGTGACGGGTCCTGACTTCAGGTTCTGTCCATCTCAGTAGCAGAATAGTAAATGGCAGCCGAATATCAGAATTTCTCTTATCAGAGTTATAAATTCTCCTGGGGGAACATCAGAATGTGAGGTTCCAGAGCCTAGACAAAGGAGAATTAGGGGATGACATCTCACAATAACACCTCACCTAGAAATAGAGAAAAAGTCATTCTGACTGTATAGATGAATTAGGGATAATCATTTATATTAAGCTATTCATCACAGAACAAAAAGATTCTATGTAAGAGTACTATGTATAATGGTTTCCTCTGGAGCAGTTAAAATATGATTTGTTACTCTGCAGAGGGAGCCAGATTGGCAGGCCTGCATTCTCTGCCATCTGCACTGAAAGTCTTTTGGTTTTAATTCATAAACATTGTGCAATGAGATGGCACATAATCAAGTTCTTTTCTCAGTTCTGTTAAATGAGGTACCCGATTCATTGCAAAACATACATGAATAATTAGACATCATGCATATGTGTGTACATGTGTATGAATGTGTGAGTGTGTATGTGAGCCTGTGTGTGTGTTTGTGTGTGTGTGAGTCTGTGTGTGAGCATGTGTATGAGTGTGCGTGCATATGTGTGTATGTGCATGATTGTGTGGGTATGTATGTATGTGTGCATTTGTGTGTAAGCATGTGTGTGTGAGAGCGTGTGTGTGTGATCAAGTGAGTCTGTGACTCTGTATGTGTGTGTGTGTCTGTTTATGTGAAATGTGTGTGAGTGTGTGTGTGTGTGTAAGTGGGTGTGTGTGAAATTGTGTGTGAGTCTGTGTGTGAGCACATGTGTATGCTTGTGTGTGAATCTGTGTATGTGTGTGAATCTGTGTGTATGTGTCTGTGTGTGAGTGTGTGTGTGAGTGGGTATGTGTGCTTGTGTGTGAGCATGTGTGTGTGCTTGTGTGTGAATCTGTGTGTGTGTGTGAGTCTGTGTGTGAGCGTGTGTGTGTGTGTGCATGTGTTCCACAGTCTGGGCACCCAGCCTGCTGCATCTGTACTCAGGCCTGGCCCTGCGGGTACAGAGTAACTCGCTCTCAGGAGTGTCTGGCACAACATCCCGCAGATGTGGCCACTTAGTAACTGTGTGCTGAGGACAGCCATTAGGCTGATGACAGATCTTGGTGCTGAGTGGAAAGAGCTTACTAATTGGTTTCTATAATTGCTGTCCAGTCTTTATAAAAAAATGAGGCTGTGCATTCCTGTTATTTTTCGTTGCTATTGTTGGATTGGTGGGTTCTGTCATGCATTTAGTTAAGCTATGAATGCTGCATTCAGTGAGCACATTCTAGTCTTCCTGAGATATGCGTGTCTTGGGGGGACTCTTGGGCCTCTCTCTCTGTCCTGGGAGGGTCTGTGGGCAGGAGGGGAGACCTCCCACTGGTCTCCACTGGGCAGAGACCCGGATGCACTCCTGGGCATGGCATGTGTGTTTCAGAGCCTTTCTGAAATTTCTCAATCCTGTGCCACAGAGAAACACTCAGGTCAGGGCTTGGGACCCCTCAGACTAGGATCTCTCTTACTAAATGATGTAATGGATGTGATTTTATAAAGGCCCAGAGGAGCAGTTGGCTGTGAGCATCTTAGGAGAGCTGCGTGGGGATCGGGCTGCCTGCGTGGTCAGAGGGTGCTCAGAGCCTCTCCAAGGACCCTTTCTTACAGAGTTTGCCTGTGACAGCCACACCAAGTGTGCGACAGTCTGCTCTTTCCGCCACTCAAGTGAAACTGGTACCTTTTCCATGAGCTGTTTCAAGGGATCTAAGGAAGATACACAGGAGACTAGGAGATAGTACTCTGAAGAGTAAGAATTAACAAGAAGTTTCCAGTACCATGAGAGGTAGATGATGGGCCTTTCCTGAAAAACAGTGTCAAATAAGAGGGACATGAAAGTGGATGTTCCCAGTGAAGTTCCACTCTTGGAGCCAGTTGCAGTACCAATCAGCTGGGACTCCAGGGCATCACTTAGGGCCTTTGGAATTTCAGAGACCCCAGAGGCCAAGAAGCCCAGCCACATCCCAGGGTGCAGGCTGATAGGAGAGGGGGACTGGGTCTTCAGGGCCCATTTTAAGAAGGTGAATTTTGTTTTTAGAGTGACAATAACACAATGGCTGTTGCAACTTTGCCCGGCCACCTGACCTGATGGGATCTGCCCCTCCAGTCCACCCCAGCTCCAAACTCTTTATTTCTACTTGCCTACATTTGCCCCAAGCCCACAAAGGCATGGGCACTGAACCAGAGCGGGAGCTAGAAAGGGGCTGGAAAAGTCAGGGGGCTTGGGGCCAGCAACGGGCTCAAGGAAGGGAAGCAGGGGCATGAGAACCGGCTGTGGCAGGTCAAAATTCTGCTCTGGGAGATGGTGCAAGGATGCTCAGAGATGGATGACTGCAGATCTTCTCTGGTACTGGCGGGTGGAAAGAATTTCTATCCCCTTAGAATAAGATTCTAAGTCATCCTTGAAAAATGGGTATAGAAGATCTTAGGAATGATCAATTACCTCACTCTTTTGATTTAAAGATATGTATCATTTTATAGAGGGAAAACTCTACACAGAATGTTGTGGACATGTGCTGATCAGAAGTCTTGGCTTCAAGTTTTCTCCCAAGGAAGAGAGTGGAGAATCACTGAAAGATAAGGCTAAAGATGGCCTCAGACTCAGACCTGAGATCCTCGTGTGACCACATCAGAATCACACCATTTTCTACCTGTGCACACATGATCTTCACACCTTACTCAGAGTGCCACACACAACAAGCTGGTATCCATTGGTATGAGGTTGATGGCTCAAAAAGCAACATGAACACAGAGTTGTTTTTTTTTTTAATCCCTTTAGTTCAATCCTTGTCTTTCAGGCAGCAAAATAATCTAAACGTCACAAACACAGATTTGACTCTCTGATCACAATTGCTAATGATCCCTGATTATAATGAGCGTGTGGTTTTCTTTGGAATGAAATTATCTATTGCTTTTCTTAACAAATCAACTTGTGATCATTCTGAGATTATTCAAGACAAGTAGATATTACGTATTTCTTCTCCCTTAAGCTTTGAGAGAATTTTGTGGTGGGCCATCCTACTTTTCTTGGGCTCTAAAAATCACTGTGGATGGTGATATAAATTTAACAGCCATAAATTTAACACACTTGCTCCTTGGAAGACAAGCTATGACAAACCTAGACAGTATTAAAAAGCAGAGACATCACTTTACTGACAAAGGTCTGTATAGTCAAAGCTATGGTTTTTCCAGTAGTCATGTACAGATGTGAGAGCTGGACCATAAAGAAGGCTGAGTGCCAAAGGATTGATGTTTTCGAATTGTGGTGTTGGAGAAGATGCTTGAGAGTCCCTTGGACTGCAAGGATATCAAATCAGTCAATCCTAAAGAAAATCAACTCTGAATATTCATTGGAAGGACTGATGCTGGAGCATCAATGCTTTGGCCACCTGATGAGAAGAGCCATCTCATTGGAAAAGACTCTTGATACTGGCAACGATTGAGGGCAGAAGGAGAAGAGGGTGACAGAGGATGAGATGGTTGCATGGTGTCACTGACTCAATGGACATGAGTTTGAACAAACTCCAAGAGATGGTGAGGGACAGGGAAGCCTGGCATGTTGCAGTTCATGGGGTTGCAAAGAGTTGAACACAACTTAGTGAATGAACAACAACAACCCTACCTTTGGGAGCAGCACTGATATTCCTGGTTTCAGCTATATTTTGCAAAACTGTTTAAAATGATTGGAAAATTGGCAGGGACTATGCCGTAATCAACTCTGGGAGTTGGTGTTGGACAGGGAGGCCTGGTGTGCTGCGATTCATGGGGTCGCAAAGAGTCGGACACGACTGAGCGACTGATCTGATCTGATCTGATCTGATGCCATAATTTTGTTTTAAGATCCTTTCATTTTATGTTTGCTGAGTTAGTGAGTTTAGCCTAGTAATTTGGACCCAGGCGTATTCACTGGGACCTGCACCAGCCCTCCTCACTGACTGTCACGGTAAAAGGACACAAACTGGTTCCTCAAGCCATAACGTAAAATAGTCCAGTGTGAGCACATTCTTTCTGGGCCCTGAGAACCTCTGGGGAAAGATGAGTGCCTTAGTCAGTTTGGCTGCTGCAACAAAACACCGCAGACAGGGCAACTTAAGCAGCAGGTATTTATTTCTCACAGTTCAGTTCAGTTCAGTCACTCAGTAATGTCTGACTCTTTGAGATCTCATGGACTGCAGCATGCCAGGCTTCTCTGTCCATCACCAACTCCTGGAGCTTGTTCAAACTCATGCCCATTGAGTCAGTGATGCCATCCAACCATCTCATTATCTGTTGTCCCTTTACATCATGCCTTCAATCTTTCCCAGCATCAGGGTCTTTTCAATGGGTCAGTTTTGGCCGCATGGGTGGCCAAAATATTGGAGTTTCAGCTTCAGCATCAGTCTTTCCAATGAATATTCAGGACTGATTTCCTTTAGGATGGACTGGTTGGATCTCCTTGGAGTCCAAGGGATTCTCAAGAATCTTCTCCAACACCACAGTTCAAAAGTATCAACTCTTCAGCGCTCAGCTTTCTTTATAGTCCAACTCTCACATCCATACGTGATTACTGGAAAAACCATAGCTTTGACTAAACAGACCTTTGTTAGCAAAGTAATGTCTCTGCTTTTGGCAAAGTAAGGTCTCATAGTTCAGGGGGCTGGAAGTCTAGGATCAGGTGTGAGCAGGTTTGATTTCTCCATCGCTTGAGTGACCCATGAAAGTGGCTGAGGTGGTGAGATTCTCACAGCAGCTCCTAGGCATCAAAGGTGAGGAGACAGATCACTGTTTTGTGCATGCGAGATTTTTGCAAGATTTCAAAAAATGTTATGTTTTTTCAAGAAGCATATAAGCATATAAGTTTATGCTTCATTAAGATTTTATAAAATCAGTGTATTAGATTGGTTGATGATAGTTTAATCTGTTCTGCTAGAATTTCATGAATGAAACACTCCCAAAGTGGGGGGGGGGGGGAGCCTCCGCAACAAAGGAGAGTGGCACCAGACAGGGGCCCCTGCACCCCTCTGCCCTCTGCCCCAATCTGGACCCCAGCTTTACTCCACTGTCACCCAAAACACCCTTCTGTTACCTGTTTCCACAGTTCTGTCTGTCTTTGCTGGTTTAACCTCAGTTTCCTTTGTTCTGCTTTCTGGGTTTTTTCTTCCTAGTCATCTTCTAACACATTAAAAAGAAAAATGCCTGCTCTCGTGTTTCATATCAAGTAACTACTTCTTGTTTATCTGATTGTTCCTTTTATCTTTTCTTGCACCCTGTCCTTATTTCAAGAAGACAACATTTTATCCTGTTTTTATGGATATATTTTTTTTTTATAAACAGCATTTCTTCTGTTTCTTTTAAGTTTCTGTTACTTGATGTTTCTCTCTAACAGTTTGCTTATGTATTCTCTTTTTTTAAGCAACTTTGAGACATTACTCCAACATCTACAAAGGCAATTACTTAGTGAAAAGCAATGCCCGTCTTCAAGTTTATCTCTGTCCAGGAGACCATACCAATTCAGTGTCAAGAGCAGAGAATGAGAACGCGTCCACTGGTGCTTATAACCGGTGGTAACCAAGGTCCCAAATAACCCCACCATTCATCCTGACTTTTGTAGGTCTCAGGGGTGAGCCTTAGTTATTTAAGGCCGTAGGTAATAGCCCTGTTTAATAGTCTATGTTTTAGGCACTTCTTGACTGATAGCCTGATAAAAGTCTTCTCCTCAAATACTTAAATTTGTGGACCTTTAATATTTACATTTGATCTTTCTTAGATAAGATATATTCTTTTTTCTTGTTTTTATGGTCACTGAAGTAATTTTTAAGAATGTCTATATGTATGTATATTTATTTATATTAATCTGGCAAATGTGTACAGGACATTGGATTAACATATTTCTTTTTCTTTGGTTTATAGAATTCATCATTTTAGATCTTTTGAAAAAAATGTATAAGTAAGTTTGAGCAAAAGACCCTGTATTCTATTTATACTTTGCATGGATCATTCAACCAGTCACATAGATGGGACAGCACCACGCTACCAGAGACTAATTCAACTACAGGTGCTGATGGCTTTGTCCCTACAAAATGTGAGACCTGTCTTAAGACATATTCTCATGAGAAAGCAGAAATATGATTTTGGCACTTATAAAGGGCAGTTATATGAAAGCATAACTGCATAGTCCTTTGAAAGATTATAACTAATTAAAGATGAAATCAATTCAACTTCCTTGAGAAAGATTGTCAATGGATAAGATAATTTTAAAAGATGATGGAAGGATTTGTGTTATTTTAAAAGAAATGGTGATTGACTTTTTAATCTAGATTTTTCACTTGTATCAAGTTGAAAACCCATCAGTCCTTACTATTTTGCTCCGAGCCAAATGGACATGTATATGTGCCAAAACAGTTCCACTTAATTACTCAAATGGAGAACCACTTTCATCAGGCAAGGCTTCAATTCAATATTGATTTTCATTTTATTATCTAAATTATCTTTCTAATCTGTCTCTGTATATATGTACTAATCTTTTTGTTTATTGTATCATCTATATTATAACTGCTAAAGTTTAACTTGAGGACAGGAAGCATTTGTATTTGGTAATTAGGAAATCATAGGAGAAAAAATGATTTTGTCAGATCTGCCTTTTGTTCGAAGGTTGGAGCTTGTTGGAAATGTATTTTGTGGATTACCATAAAGACCTGATGTTTGCATATTTAACAGTCATCTTGGTTGCTATGAAACTGGAGATTAAGTTTCTTCAAGTATATTTATTTCTGAAGACATTTCTGCTTTTTATAGACTACATGTCCTGGAAAAGGAGAAGTTCTGGTGAGGAGAGGGCGCTCTGCAGTGAACTGGTGATGGAAGAGGAATTCCCTGGACCATGTCACAGTGACACCTGCACCTGCACACCGTCTAGAGACTTTCTCCCCAGGTGCGATGGCTAATTTTATGTGTTAGCTTAGATTCCAGGTGTCCAGGTGTGTAGTTAAACCTTGTGTCTGTGAGGTTGTCTCCTGATGAGACTAGCACTGAGCTGGTGGACTGAGTAAAGCACTTGACTTTCCCAGTGTGGGGGCCTCAGTCTCTCAAAGGCCTGAACATGACAAAAAGATGCAGGAGAGTTGGATTGGCTCTTTTTGCCTGATGTCTACCTAGGACGTCGGGGCTTCTCATGTCCTTGGACTTACACCATTGGCTCTCCTGGTAGATCATGGGCTTTTCAGCTTACACAACAGCACAAGCCCATCCCTCATAATGAATCATGCTTATACATACATATGTGTATGTATCAGTGAGTCAGTGATAGTCACTTGGGCATGTCTAACTCTTTGCAATCCCGTGAACTGCAACTGCCAGGTTCCTCTGTCCATGGAATTCTCCAGGCAAGAATACTGGAGTGGGTTGCCATTTCCTTCTCCAGTGTGTATATACACACACACACACCATTGGCACTGCCGGAGAAGGGAATGGCAACCCATTCCAGTATTCTTGCCTGGAAAATCCCATGGACAGAGGAGCCTGGCAGGATATAGTCCATGGGGTCGCAAGAGTTGGACATGACTTAGCGACTAAACCATCACCACACACACACACACACATTTCCCATCCAACACATCCTGTTGGTTTTGTTTCTCTGGAGAGCTCTCACATGAAAGTCATATAATATCTAAATGATGCAGGATGTAGACCAGGTACTTCTGAAATGTCCAAGCAGAAGTAGAGCTGAGTACACAAATAATGAAATAATGACTCATCTTTGAATATGGGAGGTTTTTACTCTGCAATAAAGGAAGTGAAGTTTTAGAAAGAAGGAACTGGTTAGAAGGTGTGACATAAATTGTGTATCTTAACCAATTTTTAAAACAAGTTAACCATTTCCTCTTTTTTCTTTCAAGAGCATCCGTTAGGCTATTTTCTAATAAAAATGGCAACACTTTACAATGAGGAAATTTGCTAAAGATGATCAGAATTGGCTATTTGAGAGAATTTCATTTTAACCATTTCTACATCAGATCAGCATTCCTGTGGTAATTGCTTTTGAACGGACTTGGGTTATGCAAATTGAAAACATTCACTCCCATGACTTCTCCCTCAGTCAACTGCCTGAAAATTAAATGGTACTAAAATAGTGAGGGTTTAGAATGTTGATTACTGAGTTACTGATTTATACAAAGCAGATATTTAAAATATTCAAAAAAAGAAGGGTACCTATACCTGTCTGTCTGTCTGTCTTCCTCATGTACCCTGTTTCCCTGTTGGTTCAGTTGTAAAGAATCCACCTGCCAACACATGAGATGCAGGAGGTGTGGGTCCCTGGGTTGGGAAGATCCCCTGGGGAAGGAAATGGCAACCCACTCCAGGGTTCTTGCCTGGAGAATCCCACGCACAGAGGAGCCTGGCAGGCTACAGTCCACAGGGTTGCCATGAGTTAGACATGACTGAGTGAGTAACACACTGTCACCTACCCCGCAGAACAGTCCTCTCTGCAGTGAGAGGTGAGCCAGTGATCAGGACAGCCCACAGGGAGTGAGTCCTGTAGGGCAGTCACCAGAGGCTGTACGTGCAGTGACAGCTTTTAGAAAACAAGTTTATGGGCCAAGGATTGTGCTCAGAATTACTTCTTAGATTCGTTCTCATTTCATCACCCAGTCATCCTGTGAAGAGCCCACTATTGTCATTTCCACTCTACAGGGATGGAGACAGCGGCTCAGAGAACCATGTAAGCTGCGTAAGGTGACTGTCAGCTCAGAAGACGTGCGGCTGGGGCTCCAAACCCACAGGCTCTGCATCCCAGCCTCTGCTCTTTTCTCCAACCCTGTACTTCCAGGTTTGGGCACCAGACTGCACACTTGAAGTGGTCTGTGTGCGTGTGCAAGCAGCAAGTCTCTGCCCTCTCCCCAGGGTAAGTGCATGTGAGATCTCAGCAACCATCTTTTCCCACCCAGGATTGGTCTTAGAAATCTACCCTACCTATAACTTTTTTCCTACTGCCCATTTCAATTACATGTGTGTAGTGGAAACAGAAAGGATTATACCTGAAAACCTAAACTGAATTCTGTTCACCTCTAGTTCTTACAGGAAACCCCTCCCCAGTGTTTCCACTTCCTTGGTTGCACATTATCAAATGGTCAATATTTTTTCTAACATCATACTTCTATGATTTCACTTTGTTTCATGTCTGCACTTTCCAGGATTTAATATGTTTTTTAAAGTTAATTATGGGTATACTTGATTTGCTGTAACCTCTTCTTAAATTTTCGGTTATCACTAAAAGATAAAAAACTGAAAATTCCCAATAACACCACATTCAAATAGGACTCATTCAGAAGTGAAAATACTTGCAAATTAAAAAAAAAGAAAAAGGAAGCCTCTCTTTAGACTGGGGCCAGTGTCTCCATGCTAATGCACATGGTTCAAGACTATCTGTGTTGTAGGTGCGCATAAGAAAGGGGGAAATATCTGCTTCTGTAACAGAAACACCCACAGGTAGGGCTGATTTAGATTTGCCTTCAGTCAGGATGAGAACTGTGTTACTGAGATCCAGAGGCTCCACTGTCTCTCAGCTGGCTCCCCTCACAGGACAGCCCCAGGCATCCCCAAGCACAGAGGAAAAGCAAAAGCTTATCTTTAACAAAGATATCAGCCTGTGTTTTCTCATGTTGCTTTGATTCCCACTGGGTAACCTGTCTGAAGGCTACCCAGGATCTGAAGCGATATTCATGGTCAGGGAACACGGGATACACTGATCCATTTAAGCCAACCAATCCCACAAGCAGAGTTGGTTTTGGAGTCTTTTCCCTAGAAACAGGAAAGGAGGTTTCCCTAAAGAAACTTGGGTTTATTTTACTACCAGAGGGAGCAAAATGAATGTTGGTCAGTTAGCAATCAACATTCTGAAACTGGAGTCTGAGGATATTTGGAGTTTTGTAAATAAACTTTGTCATATGTCAAGAATATGTGAAAAAGCATTCATATCTTTCAAAATATTTGGTTTCACCTAAAATTAATAGCTACATGCCTGAATATGCTGATAGAAAGTGGCTTAAACATGTGAACAGTATGCCAAAGATACATCCCTGGTACCAATTACCTCGAATTCCTTTCCTGTCTTTCTTTGAATACTCCATTTTATAACCAAAGAGGACACTTAATAAATATTACTTGATTTAGATTTTTTATAAAAAAGTCAACTATATGCTCTTATTTAGTTGTTGTAAGAGATAGGTTTGTTATAAAAGGGCTTACTCAAAATAAATATGTCTTCATATTCTATTAAAATAAAGGCTTTTAATAGGTTCTTTTTTCATTAGAGAGAACAGTTGAAGGATTATAAGAGAAATCAAGAGCATCGGGAAGACCAGAAAAGAGAAATGCAAGACAGTAAACCAGTAATAAACTGTCCCTTAATGAGACAATTCTGCAAATGCTCTAAAAATCAGAATAATAATAATGGCAATAATAAGAATTAGAATTTTCAGTCTGTAGTGTCTTTCTGTTAAAGGCCTATAAAGCATTTGGATGTAATGGGATAATGTCCATGAAAAAGGAATAGCCATTGCCATAAACATACATGGCACTTAAGCACTAATGAGGAACTCTGGCTTTCCTGACTTGTAGAAGCATTTCCTCTAAGTACCTCTAAGTACTTCTAAACATCAGAATCGTTGTTAGAGACAGATGGGATGCCCAAGACTGACAGGAGGGTGAGTGGTTCATTAGAACCAGGTACAATGGTACCAGTCATGGTGCCCAGGAGTTCTCCCTGTAACTACCCCTGTGCACATAAAGCCTGAACATCTACCAGTTGGCTCTTCTCTGAGACATGCCAGGTGCTCTGAACCCCATTGCATTACCCTCAGAGCCAGCCGTCCACCGGTCACCCTTTCCCCAGTTAGTTCAGGACTTTAACTCTCAGCTAGGCTACTCCAGCGACAAGCTCACTGCCTTCCCAATGTGCCCATCCTCTGAATTCTAACCAGAGTGATATTTCTAAACACAAACTGGATTTCCCACTACCTAAGATCATCAGTGGCTCTCGTGCCACATCAGAGTGGAACTTGTTGAGCTATGACTTTCTGCTGTATGGTTTTCACCCAACGTAGCTGAGCTGACTAAGTCATGCCCTGAGATTCTCCTGTCCCCACCCCAACCCCAGCCCACAACTCACGTGCAGGGGTCACCTGCCGGCCTCTGCCCAAGGTGGGCAGGGGGCACAGGAGGAGGGAGGGAGAAGCTGGGGAGCACCCAGGGCAGGGAGGGGGCCAAGAGGGACTTGGGGGTACAAATTCAAAGACACAACCAGTAAGACTTTCAAGTAGGCAGTGCCATGCCCTGAGCCCCAAGTGCAGGGCTTTCCAATCTGCCCCCCTGGGCCCTGGGGAGAGCACACATACTTCTGCAATAATTAAAAGTGATATTTCAACATATATCACAGCGATTCTCTTCAATGCCTTTTAGTTTTCGAGGGCATGTTTATTTTTTCATTACTTTCAAGGGATGTAAGTAGTTATTAAGTAGTATATTAAAATTATTAAACTCATTAAAACTCACGGAAGCACCAAATATTTCAAGTTATATGTAGAACTTAGTGTAAAGGATAAGACTTTTTTAAAGTGCTATCCAACGGGGTTTAATTACAAAAAAACTTTTTAAAAAAAGAAAACCAAAGATTATCCACAATAATGAGCTTCCACTATGAGTACAACTGGTATCAGAACACAATTCCAGAAAAGCACTTCTGAGAAGTCTGAAGGGCAGATGAAATGTTAGTAGTAGATTGTCCCACACTGTCGACTTAGATTGAACCAAAGCATTAAAAGTATTAGTACAATTTGGCCTTGAACTGCAGAATGGACTTTTACTGCCTTTAAGTACTATTAAAACATCATGCAAGATCACAAATAGAAAAAAAAAAAAGAGAAACCCTAAGGTCATGACAAAAGGAAGCATGGTGGAAAGAATCCTTCCTTTAAGACCCCAGAGAGGCGGGGTTTCTTCCTGTGAAACTTATGTTTTCAGATTCTCACAGTTGGGTCAGCACAGTATGTGAGATGTGCACAACTTTGTGGTATTAATTATAGCCAATGTGTGTTTTAAAACATTAATGCAAGTTGTATGCATGTGAGATTTTCAAAAAATGTGAGAATTTCCCCCCTCCCATCTGCCTTCCTCTCAACCCCTTTGGAAAACAAGCAAAACACTCCTAAGTACAGAATGTACTTGTCTGCAGTGCACTCAGCTTTTCCTAATGACCATTTATGTAAACCTTGGTGATGTTGAGAGCAGAGAATTCTTGCTGCGATATAAATAGCTTGCGAGACCTCTGCCCTTGACCCTGCTGCACCAAGGGAATAAGGGTTTCTGATGACTGGGTTCTGCTCCTGGCCTGGACCCAGAGGACTGAACGTGGCCATTCATGCTGCTTGGACTGGTCAGCGGCCCTGGCCCTGAGTCCCAGCCAGTGTTGGGCTGATGCTGGAGGCTTCTAGGTCTGTACTGTCTAGGAGGGAAACTGATGCTCACCCCAAGGTGTTTTCACCAGGGAAAGACTTTCCACAAGAGAGCAGCATCATCACCATTAAGACAGAGAAGCTAGGAAGTCCTCCTACCGCTGTAGGTCCACAGAGCACACAGGCGGGGCGGCCCTCCACCCGCATCAGTGCTCTGACATCAGGCAAGATGTGCAAGTGGCCCCAGGGCTAACTATAAGTGGCCCCAGGACTAATGGAATATGCTTAACTTCTCAAACTACAGCCTCAGAACACACATCAATTTTCTGAAAACCTAGGGATGTCTTTCTGTCCTAGTTTTCCCCTTCTATTCAGGATTAGTGAACCTAAAACACTGTCAGCCTTTCCCATTCCACTTTGCACATTTTCTTCTCCCCCAGCCCACTTCTTGGAGGTAAATATGAATTTTCTAGTAAACATATGGCATCTAAAAAATTACCATTGATTCAATGGTTATAACTAAACACAGAGCAACTATCTTCCATTAACATGGTAAAAACAGAAAAGTGAAGTTGTACAAGTTCCTCTGATAAGGCTGCCAGAAGCCTTTGTCCTCTTCTGGAATGATCCTGCTCTGGGCTCCCTCATAGGTACTAAGGGAGCCATTCAAATGCCTCCCCATCAAAACAGATGTGAATGGAAACTCAGTTCTCTCGGTGTCATTACCACTAATCTATTACGAAAATTTCACTGTGAACACCTGCTAATAAACACTACTGTCTCACAGGTGCTACATTTATGATGACAAAGAAATGAAGCTTTTGAGATGCTGATGTGAGCACATCATTTATGGGGGTTATTTTGGTCCAAGGGAAGTGTGGGATTCTACTGAGCATGGAGCTGTGGGGGTGATGGCCCAAGTGTCACCTCAGATTTCTGTGACAGTGTCCTTGGGTCCATGTCATAATGTCTTGCTTAAGTGTAATTCCAGAAGAGGTCAAGTCCCTCTGCAAATCATGATGGCATTTTCTCTTGTTAGAAAACTTGTGGACTGGACATATTCCTCTTTTTTCTCAGCTACCAAAAATCTTCAAATGAAATTGAAGGTGTGATTGTTGTGTTTAGGATTCTTATCCTTTAGCTACTTCAGAGGATTCCTCAACTCTTTAAACTCTCCAAATTACACGTTTAACCATTTTGCATTGCATTATAACTTGTAAACTGACTCAAAACCTCTTAGAATTAGAAAAGGTACAGATTTTTTTCAGGATTATAAAGTATTATCACCAACTCAATGAACATGAGTTTGAGCAAACTCTGGGAGATCGTGAAGGACAGGGAAGCCTAGTCTACTACAGTCCAGGGGATCTCAAAGAGTCAGACACCACTTAGAAACTGAACAACAACAATAATAGTTTTATTTATCCTTGGCTAGTCTGGGAGCTCTTTCCTTGTAAACACAGAGCAGGGTTTCCTCTCATCCCTCCCCAACCTCCAGTACTCAATTCAATAGTTGGCGTAGAGGATCTTACACCCGGCATCCACTCAAGGTAGTGAGAAGCGGTCAGTCACCAGCGTCACAGGGAGAGTGGGAGTGTGAAGAGCAGGAAAGAAAAAGGAAACAGGGGCCCCGCGTTTGAGGAGGGCCACCCTCCATGCCCCCTGAGGGCAGTCCTGGATCTCCCCTCCTGAGTCTGCAGTGAGGGCTGCTTTGCCATCAGGAAACACACGGAATCCTGAGATGGTGCCCTGAGTTGTTTCGGCGCACCTCCCATCTCTCAGGGCAAGTCTGGCCAGGCTGGCCCTCGCTCCGTGCAGCCTTCTCTGAGGAGGTCTGAACACCCACGTGTGCCTCTGATCTCTGCTTTCCCACTGCGGATCAGACCGCTGTTCTCAGTCACCTCCTGCTTCACACTTAGCCTGAGCATGTGCAGGAAGAGTTCTCCCCACGCCTCTCTGACAGGAGAGGGGACCCGCCAGATGTAAGGAGTGGGATCCCCATGGCAGAAGGGACTGCAGCCACCACCCCTCTCCTGCAGGAACCAGGTCTCCGTAGGTCACGATATCCAGCTCCATAAAGTGTAAGCATCCTCCAACGGCAGTCTGGGGCTTAGAGTTACAGTAAGATGACGTTCATATTTAACAAACAAAGTGCAGATACTGCCTTTTCAAATGCGTTCTTTTCTTTTTCCACTTTTTCCTCCTACGTGTGTTGAAAAGACTGTCTTTCCTATCAGGGTCTGACACGGAGAAAGTTTGGGATGACCGCGTTCCTGGGTCTTAGCACACGTATCAAGTGACTGCGTTTCCGACAAGCTTGCTTGGCTGCCCAGCCCTCACCGCCACACGTGACTGACAGCATCAAACATCTCCAGATCACGTGCATGTACCTGTTGCCTAAGTACAATAAACAAGAATCGGCACACTTCCCCTGAGATTTCGGTATTGAGTAAATCTTTGTAAATATCTTTCTGCAACAAACGGGGACATGGTTTCTTCCTGTCCTAGTAACCTGCACAACTCTACTGGAAGTGAAGCCCGACAGTCACATCTGCTACACGACCCATTCACACATGGTTCTGGGACTACGGATGTGCACCTGGTCTAACGTTGGTCTGAATGTAACTTCTAGGGAATACACTGAATTCTCTCTCTCAGGAACACGACCTGAGACTATGAAGGAAAGGGAGGCAGTTAGCTATGGAAACCAAAATACTAACAAAAAGTGAAAGAGTTAACTTCTGAAAGTACAACTAACTGTTCAGTCACTCAGTCGTGTCTGACTCTTTGTGACCCTATGGACTGCAGCCAGGCCTCCCTGTCCTTTACTAACTCCTGGAACTTCCTCCAACTCATGTTCATTGAGTCAGTGATGCATCCAACCATCTCATCCTTTGTCCCCCCACTTCATCTCCTGCCCTCAGTCTTCCCCAGCATCAAGGTCTTTTCCAAACAGTCGGCTCTTCACATCAGGTGACCAAAGTATTGGAACTTCAGCTCCAGCATCAGCCATTCCAATGAATATTCATGGTTGATTTCCTTTAGGATGGACTGGTTTGATCTCCTTTAGGAGACGTTAATTTCCTACATGATCTTTTTTTTTTTTTCTTTTCTGAAGGGAAACTGCCAAATTAAAATGTTAACTCCACTTTAAAAATATGTCTTCCCTTTCAAAATGTTTGAGAAGGTTATCTTCACAAAATCTAGCCAGGAAAACAGAGAGTCTAAAAGAAAACCTTAAAATTGCTTCCATTGGAGATGCATCTACAGAATAATTGGTGAGTTAAAACAAATTTTCTCTGACATTTCAAGCCTCCCTCGAACAAAGCATCTCCAAGCTCTCCATGGCTTGCCCCTGGATTATTTCAATGATCAGTTCATCAGAGAAAGGTGCTCCCTGGTTCACTGTGTCCTCAAACAAAGAAGCATTGATTCTGCACTATCACTGTTTTCATGAGTTAAGTGGTTGTGCAAATGATTCATTCATAAGTCTGTGCATAAACCTTTGGATTATGGCAGGTTATTGAAACACTTCAGGCTATTTATCATGTTCTTATCAGCAGTAGCCACACAAAGAGTTCGCCTCATCAGTTCTGGAGTAGAAACATGAAAACAAAGCAAGGTGACTTTCCCTTGTTCACTGGCTATGTCTGCTGTGATCGAGTGTCTTCACCTTGTGGACACTTTGGATGGTGAACTCCCACAGAATGCCCCTCATATCCAGCCTCCAGATGGACCGGTGGTGGCCCTTTCATCTTGGACAGATTGCCTGCTTTGCTCTAATCTCTCCGAGTTTCAGTGAACACTTGCATTCACAGAATCACAGAATGGGATGCCCAATTTTGAGTCATTTTACACAATGAATTCTAAATCAAGAGCTAAAAATCTGTTTCATTTTTTATGGCAAACCATTCTGTATATGGCTGCCAATGAAAAGCTTTGTTTGCCATTTTCAAAACAAAATCCAGAAATCACTTAGTTTTGTGTGTGTGTGTGTGTGTGTGTGTGTGTGTGTGTGTGTATGCATTTATGTGTATGTGTGTGCTCAGTTGTGCCCAACTCTTTGCAACCCTTTGGACTGTGGCCCACTAGGCTTCCTCTGTCCATGGGATATTTTTCAGCAAGAATACTGGAGTGGATAGCCATTCCCTTCTTCAGGGGATCTTACCAAACCCACATCTCCGGCAGCTCCTGCATTGCAGGTGGATTCTTTACCTGCTGGGCCATCAGGGAAGCCTTATGCATCTATGAAAGTGAAAGTGAAAGTGAAGTCGTTCAGTTGTGTCTGACTCTTTGCAACCCGTGGACTGTAGCCCACCAAGCTCCTCTGTCCATGGGATTCTCCAGGCAAGAATACTGGAGTGAGTTGCCATTTCATGCTGTTAAAGTGTTTAACAACTGGTTGATATAGATTATGGCCATCAAACCAGAGACTGTTACAAAGTTGAAATGGCTAGTCCTGGTAATGCTGAATAGATGCCCGGGCTTTGCATAAATGTTAGCCTTATGTGTTTGTAAGTGTAGGTGCATGTAATAGACATATTTCACATTCAATTATAAATAAGCTATGTTTATAGAACTAACAGAATGCTGAAGTTATGGCTTATTATCCTAAAATCTGAAAATATTATTTGAATATTGACTGTCAAATGTAGCTTTAACCTCTAGGGCAAAATTTTCCATGTGGATTTTATATTAATACAAAGACTACATTCAGCCCTTGAAGTAAAAACATGTATTTAATATTGCCATATGAAAACATGTTCTTGTAATAGTGCTTGTGAAAACTATAAGTTGTATGTACAGGGACAGTTTTAAGAACTTTAACATAATTAAGTAGGAAAACAGATGAAAATAATGTCAATATTAAGGGATGATCCTTTGGAACATTCCTTTAGTAAATCATTATAATTTTCTGAGTTATAATGTTAAAATCAGATATTTCAATTAAAATAATAATACAAAATAGGTTAATATAGACTTGGTTAAACTATAATTCAAATCTCTTTAAAAGTATTTGGTGTATCGAAATTTATAGCAGAAAACAAAATAACCTTTAAGAATTCTATTGAATTTGACTTATTTAGACATGAATTTCTCTAAAAGACAAAACAAAAGCCTAAGTTAGGGAAGGTTTCACATTTTATACAGCTAAGGATGAAATAAAAACATATTAACTGTGCCACATTAAAATTTCTTAATGAGGAAATACTATAAAGTTATACTATCCATGATAAAATTAATATGGAAAAGACAGTGGAGAGAATAAGGGTATATCTTATAAAAATTATGAAGACGAATATGGTAGAGAAAAGAGGAATGTATTTTACTCTTCCAATCAATCTTCTAAAGATAGTTTTTATAATCACTGTAGAAGAGAATGCCTTGTAGCTTATGAGATAAATTTTAAACTATTTGGACATTGAGTCCTTTCCAGTAGTTAAAGTACATTTTATTGTTGTCCAAGCAGTAAATCCGCAGTACAAAGTTCCTTCTAGGAAAAAACAATGCTTCTGAAAATCTTTCCCCTTAACTGTATTCAGTTGTGCACCAAAAGGCTCCTATCGGTCAGACATTAGTTGGAACTGTGCCTCTTTTTGGTGTTGCAAAGTGTGTCAGCAGGAACAATTCTGCCGCTGATGGGGCTGCAGTATCACCATTCTTGAACAAAAAGTCCAGCTTTGAAAATTTTGGTACAAGATTATAATAAAGTTGCAATGGTAACTGTTTGGGGATGATGCAATTTCAGGTTTATATTCCTGTGCCAGAAATTCAGCCCATCACGTGGTCATCACCTTGAACCCTGACCTCAGTTGTGTGTCCACTCTGACCTTGTGCCATTCAGAGTGACTAACACCATAGGTGGGACAGGTTAAACAACAAACATTTATTTTTCAAAGTTTTGGGGGCCAGGAAGTCCAAGGTCAAGGTGCAGGCATACTGGGTTTCTGCTGAGGCTCTCTGGTTGACGGGCAGTGACCTTGCTGAGGCTGCACATGGAGGAGAGAGAGAGACCATCTGTCTTGGGTCTCATTTACAAGGGCACCAATCTCATTCCTGAGTGTCATGACACTCAGGAATCATTACCTCCCAAAGATCCCCAGCTCCTGACACCATCACATTGGGGGTAGGATTCAACATATGGACTGAGGGGGCACAAACGTTCAGTCCATAGCAAAGTGTTAGGCTATAAATACAAATATAAATTGCATTTGTCTCTATTAAAAAGAATAAAATCATAATTTGATTTCAGTGTTGTGCAATGCAACATTTCATGCTTTAAACCCTCCCCCTGAGTAAATTTGAGGCAGGAGAATAAATAACATATAAGTAAACAATATTTTATTTATTTCTCAACAGATATTTTTCTCTGTACATTTAGAAGAGTACAAATCAGTGTGAAGGAATTTTAGGGAAGAGATCAATTTAACATAAGGAAGATATCTTCTAAAGATTAGCTTTGGTTCAAAATGGAGCTTGACCTACCTGATTAGTTTGTCATTTCCCATCTAAGTTGTATGATGTTTGGTTGAGAATGTGGTAGACAGATTTTGTAACAAGGTAGAAAATTCAGCTGGAAAAATTGAGGATTCTAAAATTGTTTATATTCCACAACCAACTTTGTCTTCATGGTTAACTACCAATCATCAGCAATTGATCTTCAATTAAATCAACTGGGGGTTGAATAAGAGCTTAGCATTGTGCCATATTCAGATGTTGAACTTGAATCCAGGTTACATCTTTTTGTTTGAGAAACACAATGCCACAGCAAAGCACATAATGTGGGCATTAGAACAACTGTAAAGCAAACAAGGGATGACTGAAGCCCCAGAAAGACCCTTCACCCTGACTCTCCTCCACCTCAGCTTACCCTCTAGTGTTACTGCTTATATATACACATTCCTGATTTCTGCCTGTTTTTGACCTTTGGATAAATGGAATCATATTGTATATATTCTCTCACATCTTGACTCTTTCTCTCAATAGTACATTTATAACATTCAACCGTGTTGCTGCCTGTTCAGTCATCATCGTTGCGTACAGTTCCATTGCATGCATATTCCATAATTTTTATGCTGTTGGGTTGTCTTCTCATTTTGTTTATTATTTAATCATGCTAGGGTAAACGTTCTTCTACAATTATCTACTGCACAAGGACATGAGTCATTCTAGAGTACATACTGAGAGTGGAATAGCCTGGTCAACAAGGAACCTTTGACAATTCTGGATAATGTCCAACTGTTCTGTAAAATCACTGAGCCAATTTGTGTTCCTCTCAATAGTGTGTGGAAGTTTCTGTTGTTCTATATCTTTGCAGCCTCTTTGTATTACATGGCTTTAAAAATTAATCTTACATATCAGAAACCTCACCATGAACAATCTTGGCTAAATCAACTTTAAAGAAAAAGGCTGTCTCTTCTGTAAATCAGAAGTAATGGTAATAGTAAGAAGAATAGCAAGGTTATAGTGAAAATTAAATAGATAAATAAAACAACGTGTTTAAGGCAAGGTTTGGCATTCTGTGTATTAAGTAGCTGCTTCTGTAATATGGACTTCCCTGGTGGCTCAGATGGTAAAGAATCCACCTGCAATGCAGAAGACTCAGGTTCAATCCCTAGGTTGGGAAGATCCTCTGGGAAAGGGAATGGCAGCCCATGGCAAGAATAAGTCCAATATTCTTGCCTGGAGAATTCCAGGGACAATGGGATCACAAAGAATTAGAACTGAGTGACCATCACTTTCACTTTCTATAATATGAACTATGAAACAATTAAGTTTAAAGAAATATAGACAATAAACAGCATAAGCATTCATACAGAAAGCAGAGTGTGAAACAGCCAACAGGGGGAGTTCTCAAAGAGGAGGGGACTTCAGCTGGACTTACAGATAGATCTTCTATGAAGGCAGGAGGAGAAGGCAATGGCATCCCACTCCAGTACTCTTGCCTGGAAAGTCCCATGGACGGAGAAGCCTGGTAGGCTGCAGTCCATGGGGTCGCTAGAGTTGGACACGACTGAGCGACTTCACTTTCACTTTTCACTTTCATGTATTGGAGAAGGAAATGGCAACCCACTCCAGTGTTCTTGCCTGGAGAATCCCAGGGATGGGGAAGCCTGGTGGGCTGCCGTCTATGGGGTCGCACAGAGTCGGACACGACTGAAGCGACTTAGCAGAGCAGCAGTAGCAGATGAAAGCAGGAAGGACCCTCCAAGCAGGAATGAAAACATGAGCAAATGTATTTTTGGACACATGTTTGTCTTTCCCAATAAGCACACCACTCTGACCCTGTCTCTGTAGTCACCTACCTGCTGGCTGTGCACACACCTGGCTCTCAACTTGGTGGACCTTATATCTGTGGGGAGATCAGGTTAGAGCCAGTTCTTGGTGGTAAGAAATTTTCTTCTAAATGTGAGTTGTTTAGTACAATGAAACTAGACTCAGGCCCTGCTTTTTGATCATGAATTAATACAGTATATTGTAACCCCCCAAACAGATTATCATGTCAGAGTCCGTGCTGCCTTTGGCATTTCAACAACCTCTGTTTCCATTAATTATTTTATCAGATTATATGTTGACCTCGTGTCTTAAACCCATGAGGCAAACAATTGTTAATGCATAAAATAAAATGGTATTTAACACTTACTTGTGTACTAACTTTTCAATCAAATTAGAATGCAAACTCATAAAGATACTTTTTTGTCTGTAATATTCTCTATGCTAGCCCTAGTTTTCCTTAGACAAGACAGACACTGCACACACCACTGAGTGGAGCAATCATCCACCTCCTATCACCACCAGCTTGTTGATCACTCCTCAAGTCTCTATATTTTCAGGTTCTGACTCCTGACCACTAGCTTCAGTACCATTCCAATTATTACTAATATCCATACACATAGAAATAATCTTAAAGTTTTGGCTTCTCATTTTTGAAACTCCTCAGAGATCTTATATTCAGCCTGCCCAGCGCTCATGGACTTTGTCATTACCAACGACCACAGCCCTTTGATAACCTTTATTCTGAGCATCCCAGTTTTTGCTGCAGCTTCCTTCTTTTCAGCTTATCTTCTCTTGAATCTCCATGGCAACAGTAACCCATTGGCCCCCGGAGACCTCGCTCCCTTTCTCTTCCTGCTTTGTGGTCTCCCCTCCTCCCACACCCCATCCTTCCTTCCTTCCCTGGCCATGTCCTTGGAATTGCTCCCTCACACAACTCCGTCTCTCAGCACTCCTCCACCTGGTGAAGGCCACCCTGCTCCAACCCTGCCCTCCAGTCACTCCACACTGGCACCACTGCATCTGACATGGCTGGAGAAAACTTTACAGCCTTGATGTCTCCCTTGAAAGTCATGGTCATAAGCATGAGTGTGCCTGTGGTGGCAATAAAACCTTCCTGTTTCCTGAGCCCGTTGAAATCCCCACTCTCACGGACAACCACTGTGTTCCTTTTCTCTCCACACAAACACAGAGCATCTATTTTCCTGTTCCAACTGAATGTCACTTTTCCTAGTTCAAGAAACAACATAAAACAAAAAGAAGAAAATGAAGCTTCCACAGTGGGACATGCAGAGGCTCTGACCACGTGGACCCCCTGCTAGGATTCTGTGCACTCTGCCCTCCCTTCTGCTGCAAGACCACCCAGAGCGATCCCACCAGGTGGCACGCCCTTCTCTCCTGTGATGCTGACTGCACCACTCAAGTTATCCACATTTCTAGGTCCATTTTCCCATTTCTTTTGGAAGCATGTCTAATACTGTTATATCTCCAGTCTTAAAATAAAAGCAGACAAAACCTTCTCTGGGCTCCACTCGCTCCAACAGAAAGTGGCCTCTTCTCTGTGGCAAAACACTTTGTGTTAGCAACACTGTATGTCTCCAGGGCTCTTCCCCCACTGCCCCACGGTGCCCATCTGGACCATAGATTTACCTACCTAAGAAATCTTTGCCTAACCCAAGGAAACACATGAACTCTTTCCTATAGTGCAGGTATTTTATAGTTTTAACTTCATGCTTAGATCTATGATGCATTTTGAATTAATCCTTGACTAGTTTTTTTTTTCTTTCTTTTCTTTCCTGTATGAATATCCAGTTGCTGCTGCTGCTGCTAAGTCGCTTCAGTCTTGTCCGACTCAGTGCGACCCCATAGAAGGCAGCCCACTAGGCTCCTCTGTCCCTGGGATTCTCCAGGCAAGAATACTGGAGTGGGTTGCCATTTCCCTCTCCAGTGCATGAAAGTGAAAAGTGAAAGTGAAGTCGCTCAGTTGCGTCCGACTCTTAGCGACCCCATGGATTGCAGCCTACCAGGCTCCTCCGTCCATGGGATTTTCCAGGCAAGAGGACTGGAGTGGGTTGCCATTGCCTTCTCCGTATCCAGCTGCTACGACACCCCTTATTAAAAAGATCATCTTTTCCGGTCTGAATTGCCATTTGTCAGAATTCAGTTGACTGTAAACGCGTGCATCTCTTTTGGATCCTGCACTCTAATTTATTGATCTACTACCTTATCTTGATGCCAAAACCTCTGTCTTGATTACAGAGCCATAGAGTGATTTTGAAGTCTGGTAATGTAAGTCTTTTATTTTTCTTTTTCAAAGTTGTTTTGGCTCTTCTAGGTCTTTGCAATTTCACATGAATTTTAGAATCAGCTTGTCAGTTTCTCAAAAAAAAAAAAAATCTGCAAGGATTTCGGTTGAGGTTGCATTGAATTTACAGATGAATTCATGGAGGGCTGATATCTCAACACTACTGAATCTTCCAGTCTGTGAACACAGTGTATCTCCTCATTTATTTAGGTCTTCTTTAATTTGTTTCAGGGTACCAGACTTGTATATGTTTCATTAGATGTATCTCTAAGTGTTTCATATTTTTTATTCTACTGTAGTGGTATAGTTTTTAAGTTTTGGTTTTTGGCAGTTTCCTCCTAGTATACACAAATGCAATTGATCCATTCCTTTTTTTTTTTTTTTTGTAATTAGACATGCATACCAAAATTTGCCACCTTATCCATTTCTGAGTACATAGTTCAGTAATATCAGTGCATTCACATCATTGTACAACCAGCACCTCCACCATCTCTATAGCTGTTTTCATCTTGTGAAACTAAATTTCAATTACCACTAAAAACCAATGACTCCCATTCCTCCCTCCCTACAGCTTCTGGAAGCCTCCATCCTGTCTTCTCTCCCTATGATTGTGACAACCCTAAGTACCTCACATAAGCGATTTCATACAGTATTTATCCTCCTGTGACTGGCTTATTTCACTTAGTGTGATGTCCTCAAAGTTCATTCATGCTGTAGCAGACGTGAGAATTTCCTTCCCTTTTAAGGCTGAATATTATTCCATTGTACAGATAGACCACATTTGTTTATCTTTTCATCAATGATGGACACTTGGATTTCTTCCAGGGTTTAATTATTGTGAAAAATGGTGTGTGAATATGGATATATAAATATCTCTTCAAGATGCTGATTTCAGTTGTTTGGGAGGATATATTCAGAAGTAGAATTTTTGGACCATGTGTTAATTCTCTCTGTAGCATTTTGGGGAAGCTTCATACTGTTTCCACAAAGGCTGCACCAATTAACATTCATACCAACAGTGCAGAAGAGTTCCAAATTTTGACATCCCCATCAACACTTGTATTGTGTGTGTGTGTGAGTGTATGTGATTAGATAGCAGCCATCCTAGTGGATATGCAGTGGTACTCTGTTGTGGTTGTCATTTGAATTTCCCCAATAATTAGTGATGCTGAGCATTTATTCATATGCTTATTGGCCATTTATAGATCTTCTTTGGAGAAATGTCTATTGAAGTCCTTTGCCAATTTTTTAATTGGGTTGTTTTTTGGTTGTTGAGTTTTAGGACTTCATGTATTTTGGATAGTAAGCCCTTATCAGATTTATGATTTGAAAATATTCCTGATGCCTGTTAGTCATATATTCTGGTTAGCTTTTTAGTTGTTTCATAAAGGAGGGTAAATTTGATCCCTCAGTCTTTTTCAAAAGACTGAGTTCATTACTCAGTCTTTTTCAAAAGTGTAACCAGTGATCTAATTTAAAATTAAATTTACTCAAGGACTCTTCCACATCTACCTAAAGCCTATCATTTTGGTGATATTGCCTCTGTCTATGAGTTTTTAAAGCAAACATTTGTTCTTGCCAGCTGGACGTCTTGAATGTTCTAAGGTGGGAGGCTACATGGTTTGAAAACAAGCTGTATTCACATGTCAGGACATTCACCAAACTATGCTGCTGACTTGCTTCATCTAGAGCTGACCTTACAGTTCCCTCACTTGCCAAACACTGTGATTAAATGCTTTTCCCTAAGGTCGATGGAGCCATTCTCAGCATGATCATTAGAACATCTGTCCTATTACCACATCTGTGTTCTAGAGCAGACTATCAGCTGTCCAGCTCCAATCGTATTTCAACGGTTGCATGTTAACATGATTGCTGATGCTTAAATGATTTCCCTCTTTTCTCCTTTTTAACTACAAATTACGACCCACCAATTAAAACAAGTAATTGTACACTTAAAACTATTTTTCACTTGCTTTAGCTCATCTGTTGTATCAGTTTGGATGAGGATGCAGTCCTATATTAGAAAGTGTTGTAGGGTGATGGCAAAACATTTATATCCTTATTACAATACGTCAGCCTTTATACCTGGAGACCTTTGGGGAATTATTTAGTCTTCCTCTGAACTTTTGGACTTACACTGAAAATGGATGATTTTAGAAAAAAAGCTGTGTTGAACAGTGTCTTTTTGTTGAGTTCTTTCCTTTTGCTAGCAAATCTGAACTTATTTGGGGATGAATTAGTAGCACATGGCCATTAAACGTGAGCGTCTGCTCTGTTAATCATCCTTCCCATGTCTAGCAGCATTCTGGCAAAAACCACTGTTGAGGATGAAAAATTGTAAGTCATCTACTTTGAAGGCTTCACAGCTTTAATAAATGTGATGTGTCAGCTACTTCGTTTGTAAGAGATTTTCTTTCTTTCTTTTTTTTCCTGCTTCCTGTAATTTTCTTAGAAGGAATAAAGATATAAAGGAACCTACTTTCATGCAAATGAATTGCACTTTTTGGCTCAGGTTGCCCTGCTAAATTTTATACTTAATAAATAATAAATGAAGATACTAGAATGGAGAAGTGTTAAAGAGACAGTACATTCCTCCCGAAAAGAGCTTTTATGCTGGAAGAACCGGGCAGGTGGTTGGTAATATAAAACACAGCAGTAGCAGCAACTGTGATTTGGTTTAGGGACAATTTCAATAATAAATGTGCCCAGTGCCTTTTTTTGTCTTTATGAATAGCTATATTTAGCTTACTTTAAATGGAAAGATTTAGCACCCAAAACAAAACACACTGGCTTCCCTGGTGGCTCAGCGGTAAAAAATCCACCTGGGAAATTTACCTAGGAATGCCTAGGAAATCCCATGGACAGAGAAGCCTGGCAGGCTACAGTCCATGGGGTTGCAAAGAGTTGGACATGACTGAGCACACATGCATGCGCATGCTTTTGGAGACAAAAGACAAAATTCTCATGATTTTTTTTCATTCATATACTGGCCTTCAGTCCAAAAGAAACAGTTGGCTATTAAATAGCCCATTATGTTTAGTGAATAGTTTTAAGTGTGAAGATTTTAAAGATAAATGAGATATTCTCCCAAAGACCAACTTTCACCTATTTTTTAAAATAAAAATGTATCTTTGCTATTATTCTGTAAGTGCAAGTTATAATCTTGTTAAGATAGCACTGACTCTCTCAAAGATGTCTGACTGCATCACTGAACTGATACAACCCCTGTAACTGGTGATATTTTTATTTAGCAGGACAATCATTGGGGTTAAATCGATGGCTTGGTCTTCATTCAATCATTCTGCATTATGACGTCTTCAGATGCTGCCCCCAAAGGATGTCAGGTAAGACTTTCCACATATTTAAAATATCTTCTTTTCCTGAGGATTTCCCTGACGTGGGTGGGGAGGATGGGGGAAAATTCACAGATGGCGGGTCTTCAGCCTGGCCTGATTACCGAGTCTCAGGAATAAAGTTGTGCATTTTCCTATATTACATGATATTTTGGGGAGGAGACTTTACTGGGTGATGCTTTTTTTTTCTCTTTGTTTTCATGATGCCTTTCTGAGTTCTCTGAAATAAAGTCTCTGAAGCTAAAAGCCCCTGTAACATTGACAGAGTTTGTATTTGTTTCCTAGGGCTGGTATAATAAATTACCACAAATGGGTGACTTTAAAAGAACAGAAATACATTCTGTTACTAGAAATCCAGCATCAAGGTGTTGGTAGGGATGTGCTTCCTCTGGAACTCCAGGTAGACCCCTCCTTGCCGTGTCCTAACCTTCAGCACTGGTCATCCGTCCTGGCATCTGTAGCCAGAGGAAGTCCCCCATGTCTCACTGTCTTCTGTAGTATCTCCCTTTTTATAAGAGCACAGGTCATATTGCTTTAGGGCCCACCCTAGTGACCTCAACTTGATCGCCTCTATGACCTCTATTTCCCAATAAGGCCACATTCCCAGGGATAGTGAGCTGGGATTGCAAGGTGCCATTTAGGGGGACATAATTCAATGGATAACAGGATTCCACTCCATTAAATGACAATTCATGAGACTGACTTTTTATCCTCTTTTATTTAAAAAGAATAATTTGTATTAGGACTGTTGTTAAAGACCAACATCACTGATAGAATAGATGTTGCATGAGGACCAGGGTCAGATCTGCTTCCTGTTGACTCTGTCCCTGTATTTTAGTTTTTATGACCACATCTTGAGAGAATAGGTATGCAAGTAATGAAGACACAAACAACTAAAATGTAATTCTACTCTCCTGTGATTCCCTGGAATCTATTCATTTCAGTGTGGTTTTCATGGTGAGTTGTAGAGAGCACAGTTTCAGTTCAGTTCAGTAGCTCAGTCGTGTCTGACTCCTTGGGACCCCATGAACCGCAGCACACCAGACCTGTCGGTGATGTCATCTAACCATCTCATCCTCTGTCATCCCCTTCTCCTCCCGCCTTCAAACTTTCCCAGCATCAGGGTCTTTTCAAATGAGTCAGCTCTTTGCATCAGGTGGCCAAAGTATTGGAGTTTCAACTTTAGCATCAGTCCTTCCAATTAACACTCAGGACTGGTCTCCTTTAGGATGGACTGGTTGGATCTCCTTGCAGTCCAAGGGACTCTCAAGAGTCTTCTCCAACACCACAGTTCAAAAGTATCAATTCCTACTTGATAAAAGAGGAAGACACTCAGCTTTCTTTATAGTCCAACTCTCACATCCATACATGACCACTGGAAAAACCATAGCCTTGAGTAGACGGACCTTTGTTTGTAAAGTAATGTCTCTGCTTTTGAATATGCTGTCTAGGTTGGTCATAACTTTCCTTCCAAGGAGTAAGCGTCTTTTAATTTCATGGCTACAGTCACCATCTGCAGTGATTTTGGAGCCCCCCAAAATAAAGTCTGACACTGTTTCCACTGTTTCCCCATCTATTTGCCATGAAGTGACAGGACCGGATGCCATGATTTTAGTTTTCTGAATGTTGAGCTTTAAGCCAATTTTTTCACTCTCCTCTTTCACTTTCATCAAGAGGCTCTTTAGTTCTTCTTCGCTTTCTGCCATAAGGAAGGTGTAATCTGCATATCTGAGGTTATTGATATTTCTCCCAGCAATCTTGATTCCAGCTTGTGCTTCTTCCAGCCCAGCATTGCTCATGATGTGCTCTGCATATAAGTTAAATAAGCAGGGTGACAATATACAGCCTTGACATACTCCTTTTCCTATTTGCAACCAGTCTGTTGTTCCATGTCCAGTTCTAACTGTTGCTTCCTGACCTGCACACAGGTTACTTAAGAGGCAGGTCAGGTGTTCTGGTATTCCCATCACTTTCAGAATTTTCCACAGTTTATTGTGACCCACACAGTCAAAGGCTTTGGCATAGTCAATAAAGCAGAAATAGATGTTTTTCTGGAACTCTCTTGCGTTTTCGATGATCCAGCGGATATTGGCAATTTGATCTCTGGTTCCTCTGCCTTTTCTAAAACGAGCTTGAACATCTGGAAGTTCATGGTTCACGTATTGCTGAAGCCTGGCTTGGAGAATTTTGAGCATTATTTTACTAGCATGTGAGATGAGTGCAACTGTGCGGGAGTTTGAGCATTCTTTGGCATTGCCTTTCTTTGGGATTGGAATGAAAACTGACCTTTTCCAGTCCTGTGGCCACTGCTGAGTTTTCAAAATTTGCTGGCATATTGAGTGCAGCACTTTATCAGCATTAGCTTTCAGGATTTGAAATAGCTTAACTGGAATTCCATCACCTCCACTAGATTTGTAGTGATGCTTCCTAAGGCCCACTTGACTTCACATTCCAGGATGTCTGGCTCTAGGTGAGTGATCACACCATCATGATTATCTGGGTCATAACGATCTGTTTTGTATAGTTCTGTGTATTCTTGCCACCTCTTCTTAATATCTTCTGTTTCTATTAGGTCCATTCCATTTCTGTCCTTTATTGTGCTCATCTTTGCGTGAAATGTTCCCTTGGTATCTCTGATTTTCTTGAAGAGATCTCTAGTCTTTCCCATTTTGTTGTTTTCCTCTATTTCTTTGCATTGATTGCTGAGGAAGGCTTTCTTATCTCTCCTTGCTATTCTTTGGAACTCTGCATTCAAATGGGTATATCTTTCCTTTTCTCCTTTGCTTTTCACTTCTCTTCTTTTCACAGCTATTTGTAAGGCCTCCTCAGACAGCCATTTTGCTTCTTTGCATTCCTTTTTCTTGAAGATGGTCTTGATCCCTGTCTCCTGTACAATGCCAGGAACTTGCATCCATAGTTCCTCAGGCATTCTATCTACCAGATCTAGTCCCTTAAATCTATTTCTCACTTCCACTGTATAGTCATAAGGGATTTGATTTAGGTCATACCTGAATGGTCTAGTGGTTTTCCCTACTTTCTTCAATTTAAGTCAGAATTTGACAATGAGTTCATGATCTGAGCCACAGTCAGCTCCCAGTCTTGTTTTTACTGACTATATAGAGCTTCTCCATCTTTGGCTGCAAAGAATATAATCAATCTGATTTCGGTGTTGACCATGTGTAGAGTCTTCTCTTGTGTTGTTGGAAGAGGGTGTTTGCTATGACCAGTGCATTCTCTTGGCAAAACTTGCCAAGAGAACTTGCCCTGATTCACTCTGTACTCCAAGGCCAAATTTGCCTGTCATTCAGGTGTTTCTTGAGTTCTTACTTTTGCATTTCAGTCCCTTATAATGAAAAGGATATTTTTTGGGGGTGTTAGTTCTAAAAGGTCTTGTAGGTCTTCATAGAACCGTTCAACTTCAGCTTCTTCAGTGTTACTGGTCGGGGCATAGACTTGGATTACTGTGATATTGAATGATTTGCCTTGGAAATGAATAGAGATCATTCTGTCTACACCACAATTAAAAAAAGTCTTTCGTCTTGAAGATGTACATATTGAAAGAGTGTGCATACTTTTTAATCAATGTAAGAAAAAGGGCTTCCCTAGTGGCTCAAATGGTAAAGAATCTGCCTACGATGCAGGAGATCCAGGCTCAATCCCTGGTTTGGAAAGACCCCCTGGAGAAGGGATAGGCTACCCATTTCAGTATTCTTGCCTAGAGAATCCTGCAGACAGAGGAGCCTGGCGGGCTACACTCCATGGGGTCATAAAGAGTTGGAGACACTAAGGGAAAAGAACATTTCTGTGCAGATGTCCAGGATGGAATAGAATGGTTCTTAACATTCCTTATACCCTGAGGAAGGCTCCTTGCTTCCTGAGAGGACACTTCAGTCTGTAAGTATTTTTAGTGCAGATGAAAGAGTGTAACAAAATGCAAATTATTTATGTTATGAAAATAGAAGTATAAATAATGTATCAAGTATATAAAGCAAAATTGTACATAATGTACTTCTCTAATCTACTTGGAATTCAAGGCATTGCTAACAGCAGAAATGATGTACGGTATAAAAAAACAGCATCAAAAGGATGAATGACACTGTGAGGGGGCATGGGGAAGGCTTTGTGGATGTCACCGCCTCATTTTTGCTGACTACTTTCTTGGAAATTTAGAGCCATGGCTAAGCATTTTGTCCAGTTCCTCAACCATTTCATCTCCCTCAGAGAAGAAAGTGTCCCACAGGAAAAGCAAGAGAGACCAAGTTCTGTGCATAGTGCAACAGCTCATCATTTTAACCAGAGGAAGATTCCCCACTATGCTCCAGGGCCCTCTTTTAAAAGTTATGAAACCATAGCTATAATTCCCTATGCTGTACAATATAGCTCGTATCTTACTTTATATGCAGTAGTTTGTATCTGTTAATCCCCTATTCTTGTCTTTCCCCTCCGCCTTCCCTCTCCCCACTGATAACCACTAGTTTGTTTTCTATATCTGTGAGTCTATTTTTGTTTTGCTACATATTTGTCTGCATTATTCTTCAGATTCCACATATCAGATCAGATCAGTCGCTCAGTCGTGTCTGACTTTTTGTGACCCCATGAATGCCAGCACGCCAGGCCTTCCTGTCCATCACCAACTCCTGGAGTTCACTCACTCACGTCCATCGAGTCAGCGATGCCATCCAGCCATCTCATCCTCTGTCGTCCCCTTCTCCTCCTGCCCCCAATCCCTCCCAGCATCACAGTCTTTTCCAATGAGTCAACTCTTCGCATGAGGTGGCCAAAGTACTGGAGTTTCAGCTTTAGCATCATTCCTTCCAAAGAAATTCCAGGCCTGATCTCCTTCAGAATGGACTGGTTGGATCTCCTTGCAGTCCAAGCGACTCTCAAGAGTCTTCTCCAACACCACAGTTCAAAAGCATCAATTTTTTGGTGCTCAGCCTTCTTCACAGTCCAACTCTCACATCCATACATGACTACTGGAAAAACCGTAGCCTTGATTAGACGAACCTCTGTTGGCAAAGTAATGTCTCTGCTTTTGAATATGCTGTCTAGGTTGATCATAACTTTCCTTCCAAGGAGTAAGCATCTTTTAATTTCATGGCTGCAATCACCATCTACAGTGATTTTGGAGCCCAGAAAAATAAACTCTGATACTGTTTCCACTGTTTCCCCATCTATTTCCCATGAAGTGATGGGACCAGATGCCATGATCTTTGTTTTATGAATGTTGAGCTTTAAGCCAACTTTTTCACTCTCCACTTCCACTTTCATCAAGAGGCTTTTGAGTTCCTCTTCACTTTCTGCCATAAGGGTGGTGTCATCTGCATATCTGAGGTTATTGATATTTCTCCCGGCAATCTTGATTCCAGCTTGTGTTTCTTCCAGTCCAGTTTCTCATGATGTACTCTGCATAGAAGTTAAATAAACAGGGTGACAATATACAGCCTTGATGAACTCCTTTTCCTATTTGGAACCAGTCTGTTGTTCCATGTCCAGTTCTAACTGTTGCTTCCTGACCTGCATACAAATTTCTCAAGAGGCAGATCAGGTGTTCTGGTATTCCCATCTCTTGAAGAATTTTCCACAGTTTATTGTGATGCACACAGTCAAAGGCTTTGGCATAGTCAATAAAGCAGAAATAGATGTTTTTCTGGAACTCTTTTGCTTTTTCCATGATCCAGTGGATGTTGGCAATTTGATCTCTGGTTCCTCTGCCTTTTCTAAAACCAGCTTGAACATCAGGAAGTTCACGGTTCACATATTGCTGAAGCCTGGCTTGGAGAATTTTGAGCATTACTTTACTAGCGTGTGAGATGAGTGCAATTGTGCGGTAGTTTGAGCATTCTTTGGCATTGCCTTTCTTTGGGATTGGAATGAAAACTGACCCTTTCCAGTCCTGTGGCCACTGCTGAGTTTTCCAAATTTGCTGGCATATTGAGTGCAGCACTTTCATAGCATCTCTTTCAGGATTTGGAATAGCTCAACTGGAATTCCATCAGCTCCACTAGCTTTGTTCGTAGTGATGCTTCCTAAGGCCCACTTGACTTCACATTCCAGGATGTCTGGCTCTAGGTCAGTGATCACACCATCGTGATTAACTGGGTTGTGAAGATCTTTTTTGTACAGTTCTTCTGTGTATTCTTGCCATCTCTTCTTAATATCCTCTGCTTCTGTTAGGTCCATACCATTTCTGTCCTTTATCGAGTTCATCTTTGCATGAAATATTCCTTTGGTATCTCTGATTTTCTTGAAGAGATCCCTAGTCTTTCCCATTCTGTTGTTTTTCTCTATGTCTTTGCATTGATTGCTAAAGAAGGCTTTCTTATCTCTTCTTGCTATTCTTTGGAACTCTGCGTTCAGATGTTTATATCTTTCCTTTTCTCCTTTGCTTTTTGCTTCTCTTCTTTTCACAGCTATTTGTAAGGCCTCCCCAGACAGCCATTTTGCTTTTTTGCATTTCTTTTCCATGGGAATGGTCTCCTGTACAATGTCACGAACCTCACTCCATAGTTCATCAGGCACTCTATCAGATCTAGGCCCTTACATCTATTTCTCATTTTCACTGTATAATCATAAGGGATTTGATTTAGGTCATACCTGGATGGTCTAGTGGTTTTCCCTACTTTCTTCAATTTAAGTCTGAATTTGGCAATAAGGAGTTCATGGTCTTAGCCACAGTCAGCTCCTGGTCTTGTTTTTGCTGACTGTATAGAGCTTCTCCATCTTTGGCTGCAAAGAATATAGTCAATCTGATTTCAATGTTGACCATCTGGTGATGTTCATGTATAGAGTCTTCTCTTGTGTTGTTGGAAGAGGGTGTTTGTTATGACCAGTGCATTTTCTTGGGAAAACTCTATCAGCCTTTGCCCTGCTTCATTCCGTATTCCAAGGCCAAATTTGCATGTTACTCCAGGTGTTTCTTGACTTCCTACTTTTGCATTCCAGTCCCCTATAATGAAAAGGACATCTTTTTTGGGTGTTGGTTCTAAAAGGTCTTGTAGGTCTTCATAGAATCATTCAACTTCAGCTTCTTCAGCGTTACTGGTTGGGGCATAGACTTGGATTACTGTGATATTTAATGGTTTGCCTTGGAAATGAACAGAGAGGAGCCACCCCACGTCTGAGGTCAGGGGCAGAAGCCGGGAGATTCCACATATATGTGATACCATAAAGTATTTCTCTTTCTTTGTGTGACATATTTCATTAAGCGTAATATTCTCTAGGTCATCCATGTTGCTGCAATTGGTAGAATTTCATTCTTCTTATAGCTGAGTATGATTCCATTGTACATATATATCACAGGTTTGCAGGGATGATCTAAGTGTTGGTAGAGGCTGGAGGAGAGGGCTCTGGAGATTACAGGGAGCAGGAAATGCCTGTGGGTCCCAGGGCTAGAACAAGCTGTCATCATCCCCACACCACCCTCCAGGCTTCAGCAGGTTTCACTCTTCTTGTTGCGCTGGTCATGAATAGAATTACAGGTGTGCAGTGTGTAACTGACTAAGTGGGATCACGTCCCAACAGTTTGGCCACAGGAACAGCAGGACCCCTGGATCAATGGGCCATTTGGGAGCTGCCCATTAAGGAAGGCTGTGTTTAAACAAAACAGGGTGTGGAATGCACTCACCTTACAATTTTATGAAAACATAATCACTTCCTAAAATGTGTTCTACTGACATCTTTTCACGACAGAGCCTTGATGTCATGCTATCTGAGTTCATATCCTGGCTGTGCTGTGAGCCGCTGAGCATAAATTTCTTATTTATAAGATATTGACGAAACTTCTACTGCTCTCCTGTTAAGTGAGATGAAAGAGGCAAGAGTCACTTCTCGAAGTGCCCGGCACAAAGTAGGTCCTTAAGAACAGTCTAAAACCTCTTTTCTTAAATTACGAATACTGGTCTAATTCACTGAATACATGTAACAATCGAACTGTATTTAAAATAACGTCGAATTGTGTGTGCTGTGATCTTGAGGGTTACGCTTCATCTACGTTCTGCACACAGGCCTGTTATAAACAGCAGAAACATCGTCTTGAGAGCAGCAGGCATGGTTGCTGGGATCAGGACTAGGCAGAGCTCCAGCCCCATCACTTACTTTGGTGAGTTACTTCCTCAGTAAGTTAGCTAACCTCCACATAACAGTTTCTCTCATCTGTAGCCTCCTAGGGTTTATGTGGATATCAGCATTTTATAAGACCATGGGTTTAAAGTCTTCAGTCCAGCATCCAATCCTTGCCAAGTGATACACATTTGAGGCTTTGAACATCACAACCATGAACACACTCTGTATGTAATCTACATGGCGATACTGATGAACATCTAAAAGGAAAAAGTGTTGGGACAATCAGCAAGACTATTGGTTGGTCCTAGTGCAAGACTATTTTTTAATTACAGCATTTTAAAAATAGCTGCTACGATTATTCTGGAGCTGACGGTGATCAGAAGCTGAAGACATGCTGTGAAGTGCCATGCTAATCAGGGGAGTGCCCAATCCAGGGAGAGAACACACCAGGCTAACAACCAGCCTGAATCAGGATCCCCCAGGAGAAAGCCTTACTTTGTGAGATGACTGCTGCTGTTATTTGCAGGAGTTTAGAACAGGAATGAAATCCACTTCCACTTGCTAGTGAATGAACTAAGGTATTTGCTGGGGAAGATACAGAATTTCCAGACCACTTGCCTCCTGGGAGAATCTGCTCTTTGTGACCAGTAACTGCTACTTCTGTTTATTCTACTTCCCAATAGAAAAGGAAACCATCCGATCTGTGTCCAGACATGTATACAGCAGCCCCCTCGGCCCAGTACCCCATGAGTCCTAGTTATTATATTGACTAGACGGGATATTACAGTAGTATTTTTTTCAGTGTTCCACAATAATAATTTTTTGCCTAAGTTAGAATTCTTTTTTTTCCACTTACTCATGCCTTCACCCTCTTATTTATGGGCCATATTTTCTTTGATTGTTTCTGTCAGATACCTCTAATCCATCATCCACACTACCACCTGAGGAAGCACCAAGATCATACTATCATTTCTCCATGATTTTCCACATCAAATGCAAAATACTCTGCCTGTTTCCTCAGTCTGCCTCCCCCTGAGAGACAGCACTGGGGTGCGTAATCACCCATAAAACTACAGACCAGGGCGCTGCTCACCATTCTTCATGATTGTGTCTCCTTGACTTTACCAATGTCATTTCTTAATCACATTTCAAATGCCTTATCTTTTATAAGTCCTCTTCTCCAGTCCTACAATTTGAACTTTGCTCTTTATCATCAACATTGTTTAAGATCACACTATATTTTGTTTTTAATAAGTGGGTCCAGAATGATGTTGCAAGAGTTCCTTCATAGCTCTGAATTTATTCAGTGCTCAAGACAAGATATGAAATAGGTAGGACAAATACTTCAACCCACACAGGCCGGTGTAGGATGATGGTGGGGTGGGGAGGGAACATATATAATGCAAGTAAAAAGCACTAAACATGGTACTTTTGATTCTAGATATTTCATGAACGTAGTTGAAAGAAGGTAGAATGGACTAGATAGAAAAACTTCCAAGTACACGAAGTATTTAACTGTGCATTTTTGCCATTTATAAATAGACTTTTACCTTGATGCTTCATAGCAACTCAAGTATTTTATATTCATTGGTTCATTTATTTATGAAAAAACTAGACACTGAATACCTGCCACAGCATTTTCATAGCTTTTCACTAAAATTCAAAGAACTCAAACTGGGGCTCTGTAGTAACCTAGAATGGTGGGAATGGGCAGAAGGTGGGAGGGAGGTTCGAGAGGGAGGGAATATATGTACATCTATGGTTAATTCATGTTGATGTATGACAAAAATCAAACCAATCATCAATCAATTAAGAATAATAAATAATTTTTAAAAAGCAACAGTGAATAAAATCTTGACAGAGGCACGAAACTCTGTTGGTATCCCCATATGCTCCATTGGCCTGCTCTCAGAGAAAGGAAGACAAGCCAGCTGCATTTAAGAAGGTCCCTGATGAAGCAGGACAAAATGTTAATTTTATTCATCTTTATTCTTGAGCATGTTTTTTCATTATATTGGAATGCTCTGAAACATTAACTGACTTTGGTCATTGCGTATAAAACCAACCAATGAAATCAATAGTAATCATTTGTCTAGATAGATTATTGAAAGGGTAATCTGATACACCTGATTGCACCCTAGAATTGGTCATTTTTAGTATGCTTTGTTACCTATTCTTCCACAAAGACAAGCTATTCGCTTCACCTTCATCATATGGTAAAGTTAGGATTTTCCAAATAGACAGTCATAAAATGAGTTAACTGCTGAAATACCTTATTAGGTAATAGATGTAAAATTAATAGACCCTTTCATGCCCATTACTCAATAAAAGTTTTTGAAATATTTTTAAACTATAAAATTAACATGTAGTTATAGTAAAACATTTAGAAAATGTAGCATTTTAAATGACATTGACTATGAAATATGGTTTATTCAATTGATGTTTTCTATCTAAAGTACTGATGGATAAATTATAAAAATAGAAACTGGGATAGTCACTGAACCGAGGCAGAATGTGGTCAATCCTATGCCATATAAAACATGTGAATTTAGTCTGCTTATCCATTCATTCATCAATGTATACTCTACTGGGCTATGCCTGTACAATAAAAATCTGTACATATACACAATGGAGTATTACTCAGCCATTAAAAAGAATACATTTGAATCAGTTCTAATGAGGTGGACGAAACTGGAGCCTATTATACAGAGTGAAGTAAGCCAGAAAGAAAAACACCAATACAGTATACTAACGCATATATATGGAATTTAGAAAGACGTTAACGATAACCTTGTATGCGAGACAGCAAAAGAGACACAGATGTATAGAACAGTCTTTTGGACTCTGTGGGAGAGGGAGAGGGGGATGATTTGGGAGAATGGCATTAAAACATGTATAATATCGTATAAGAAACGAATCGCCAGTCCAGGTTCGATGCAGGATACAGGAAGCTTGGGGCTGGTGCACTGGGATGACCCAGAGGGATGGTATGGGGAGGGAGGTGGGAGGGGGGTTCAGGATTGAGTACACATGTACACCCGTGGCAGATTCATGTTGATATATGACAAAACCAATACAATATTGTAAAGTAAAAAAAATTAAAAATAATAATAATAAATAAAAATTTTGTATTTATATGGATCTACACAACCCTGACAAGTTACTCACTTCTTTGAGCCTAACATTTTTCCTCTATAAAAGTGAAGACAGTAATTATATTCTTTAAAGTATTTGTGTGTGTGTTGACTAAAAAACTGAGAGGTAAATTCTGTGCCTGATTCAAAACAAGTTCAGTAAATACTAACTTCTCTTTAGCTGCGCTAGCGCTGACAAGTTAACAGGAAGTGACTGTATGTACATGCATTGACCATGACTATCATGAAGTCTAAAGCGTACTTTCGTTCAGTTACTTTATATCTACTGATCAGAGGGTTAGAGCCAGTGTAGCCTGGAGCTATGTAGCTTTTGTAGTATGTGTAGAGTGTGAGTGTGTGTGTGTGTGTGTGTGTGTGTGTGTGTGTGTGTGCAGCAGGTATATCAACCCAAATCTACATGAACACAGTCAACCAATTCCCTATGTTTTTATTAAAACAACCAGGCAATTGTGCATCTTCTTTCATGCTGCTGTTCAGTAATGTGTTTACTCATTTCTTCCCAAGATTATAGCTCTGCACCACCGTGCTGATGGGAAACTGCCCTTCTCCTGTGTTTTTACTGGAAAGCAAGTGTAGTAGACAGAGCCAAAACTCCACTGGGGGCTACAGAGGTTTTGAGAGCAAAAGTAGATTTTCACAGCTTCTGAGTACTGGACAGACTTTGTTAAACATCTTTTTATGTGTAATGACTGAAAATTTTCAATGGGAATAATTTTCCAGTTGAGAGAATGAAAACAAAAACAATCATAATGAGAAACATTAAAAATCATTTTGAGCCTGAAGATGTTGTTAGCTGGTCGTCTTATCACTTGGGTGTTTGGCAGTGGGTAGTTCGCTGGGGGAGACTTTAATTTCTGCAGGTTGCTCAGCTTCTTTGTGCCTCATTGAGGGATATTAACACCTGTCTCTTGAGATCTGTTGTTACTTCTCCTGTGCTTTGGGAATAAAAATACTTCCATTGGCAGTTATCGCACTGAAATCTGCAGATTCCTCTCTTTCCTGAGAGTTCCGCTGCAACAGCAAGTCTCAGAGAACTGTCCTTAACAGTGAGGAGACTTTGTTATGGCACAGATAACCTCTCTGGTAACAGAATGTTCAAGCAGCCAAGGGATGGAGATCTGAGCACAGAAGCATCCCCAGGGCAGCTATGGGGAGGAGCTCGGCCACCTCTGTGCCACGAAGACTGTCCTTGGGCTGTCAATGTCCAGACCTGCAGCCAGTGAGCAACAAGTATGCAGGATGGTGGGTCTGGAAGGGGAAAAGTGCCTGTGACAAGACTGGTTCCTGGGTCACTTGTGGAGACAGACTCGAGCAGGTTCCAGTGGCCGATTCTTATGCATGCTGCTCCTGCTTGGGCCCACAGAGGTGAGTCTGTGGAGTCATGCTCAGCTGAGGTCCAGCTACAGAACACCATCGCTGTCCCATCTCCCTTAGCTTGTGAGTCGTGGGCCTGGGTGTTCAGCAAAGCCCACGTCAGAGAGTCCTAGTGCATCAGGGGTCTCTACGTCTGCCCCAGCTGGCCTGAAGGACAGGAGGGGTGGTGGAGAGGAGCAGACGAGAGGTTTGTCCAGCAGGAGCTTCAAACTGGGTGGTTGGTTCAAGGCTTTAAAAAGGAGAGCATCAAAATAATAACAGGGGTAGGGTGACACTTTGGGGCCTTTTAAAATAAATTACTCTGAGAATGCTGTCTTTTAGTTTGTCTTGGCCACTGACATTAGGGTCAGAAGTAAACAGAAATGGAGAGCGACACCTTCTTGCTGTGAATGCAGAAATTCCAAACAGGACTTAGGTGGGAAAACTCCCTACCCGGAGAGATGAGTTTCTCACCCTTGATGAGTCCGTTAAGTTGCAGCCTGGAAGCCATTAGCAGACTTTTTGGACCGCTTGCTGCTGGGTGACTGGGATTTCGTATTCAAGTCCTAGAGGACTGATAACTGATCAGCAAAAGCAGCTGCTCTTTGGGAAGCGGATTATTAGACATCTGTGTACAAAGGGGGCACATTTACCGTGACATTCCCTTTTGTCCACTGACAATAAATTCTACAAATCAGTTATCCTGTTCAAGATTCCACATTTATGTCTAGAAGGGAGTGAAGTGTCAGTCATTCAGTTATGTCCAAATCTTTGTGACCCCATGGACTGTAGCCTGCCAGGTTCCTCTGTCCATGGGATTCTCCAAGCAAAAATACAGGAAAGAGGTGCATTCCTTTCTCCAGGGGATCTTCCCAATCCAGGGATTGAACCCATGTCTCCTGCATTGCAGGTAAATTTTTTTTTTTTTTAACCATCTGAACCACCAGGGAAGCCCTATGTTCAGAAGGGGAAGAGCTAAATTCCAAACTGTTAGCAGGAAGACCATGATTAAAAATAAACTTATGTGGTGGGAAAATAAAGAACCAGATAAAAACTAAAAAGGGGAACAGAGAAGGATGAGTGTTTATCTGCCTGTTGGTCTTAGGAAATTCTTCAAGAGAAAGAGAATAATGTAAATTTTTGTTTTCTCCCTCTTATAACCTAAGTTTCTTTTCTATTGGAACAAAAAAAAAAAACACCAGCAAGTAGAAAGCTCAGAATAGCTGATTCTTTTAATATATATTTGTTCACAAAAGAATTTTCCCTTTTATAAAGTCAACAAATTCATTAGTTGTCCTGAACCTTATATATTTCCCCAGTCCATTAAAACCATGAACATGAACTTGATAAAAAATAAAAAGTCCTTGAGCAGAGCCCCATTACAGACCTCCCCTCCCTGCTTTGTTTAATTGTCAACACAGTGAACTTTATTTGGCTTAAATTTTGACTGGAACAGAATTATATTTCTAGGAGTTAACAGTCCTCAGATACCACTGGAGAATTCATTTTGCTGTTAAGTTTGGATACTAATGGATTTATGTAGTTAGAAAAAAAGAAAGTAACTGGCTAATCTGAAAGGTAAGACTTCCAGGCGATGTTTAATGTGAAATTGGTTCCAGATACAAAGTGCAGCTCCCTGGAGGCCGTGATGGGTGGAGACGCGTAGAGAGGCTTCATGTTATTAACATGTTCTTGGCGCCTGTCATGAAAGTGTAGCTTCACCCCATGACTGGCTAACGTTTATGCTTAGAATAGTAAATCACCCCTCCCAAGTTGAACTTGGCAGAAATTCTAGTAAAAAGTTAGGTCAGAGAGCCCTGCTCAGGAACACAAACAGAGATACACATAGCTCCCTTCTGCAAGGATACACAACGCCCTGCCAGCCGCTGACAGCATTCTTCACCCGTGTACATCCTCTCACCAACGTGTCCGGAAGATCAATGCGCAAGCTCCATCGGAGGGTACAGGGTGAAGGGTCAGTGTCTGCTGTCTGGATCATTAACATCTTCTGATGTCCCTAGCAGACATGACTGCGCCCTTTGAAGGATGCGCCAACATAGTCAAGGCGGAGAACAGAGACTTTCTTCTCTCAAGAACCGCTGACCAGTTTGACAAGAAATCAGTTGAGTTACAAAACCTAGTAATGGCATGAACGAAAGCTGTTGACTAACTATGCAGAGAGGATAAAACAACAACAAAAATATACAACCCAAAAGATTATTAGAGTCAATTCTCTATGTGAAGACAGCAGGGAAGAGAGCTCTGAACTGTAACTTTAATATCCTGTTAAGGCTAACCAAGGAGGGTCAGTGGGTGCACAGAGCTGGGAGGGGAGGCCTCTGAGGAGGAAGAGAGCCAGGAGGTTAATGACGGGCACGAGGAAAACCAAGGAAGAAAGAAGAGAGGGGGAGAGGGCTACCTGGCACAGACATTGGCACCCCACCCAACCCAGGCTGCCACAGGCACCCTCCAGAACCTCTGAGTCATGACCACCATAAGAGGAGCCTGAGAACAGACCAGGGTGAGCCTGCCTGCATCCTGCATATATTAAACAGAACAAAATAAAAACTTAACCAACCAAATCGCACTGCGCCTGGAGAGCCTCAGACTAGGGAATGCCAGGGGCTCCTCTTGATGGTCCCAAGCTCTCCCAGGGTTAGGACAAGGGGCTGTGGAGAGAGCAGCCTTAAATGACACGCCGTGGCTCTCAGATAATCACACTCTTTCAGTATGCTTTCATTTTTTGGATATATTAAGATAGCTACTTATTACGGTTTATTTTTCAGTCTCAAATCATGGAGGGTATTAACATAATTTTTCCAGTGAAAACCTTTTTTTCCATGGTTTTCCGCTGTATTTGCTAAATCTCTTTCAACATCTTTTAACAGTTTTCTGGTCATTCTCAATGGGATTCACTTGCCAGTTCTCATCTCACATGTGATTTTGACCCCAGTCTGTTGCCATCTTGCCTACCTTCCCCTAACAGATGGGAGGCGTGAGGTCAGGGGTCTGGGGCGAGGGGCTTGTACTCTGCTAATCACTCTTCCAACCACTTTGACATCAGGGAATGCAGGTGGTGTTGGGGGGTGGCGATGTGTGACTCTGCCCCTGCTTTCACACAGAGCACTGCACACTGGGGGCCTCAAAGGCAGCACTGATCACCTCACGGGTCTGCAGCCAGCAGGCAGGTCAGAGGGTCAGCAGGCTGGTCTCCTCCGAGGCTGCCCTCCTTGACTTGGAGATGGCTGCCTTCTCCTGGGTCCTCATGTGGTCTCCCCTCTGTGTACGTCCATATACATCTTTCACCACCACATCACATTGAGGTTCACCCCAATGGCCTCACCTTAATTTTATTATCTCTCTGAAGACTTGTAGGGGAGGACTTTCTCTCTACCCCCTTAGGTTCCCCTACTGGGTCCACAAAGTATACTGACGACAGGAGAAAAGACTCACAAATGTACACAGTATATCATGTGCATAGGTATCTGGGGAAAAACAAGTAAATACCCCTAAGTGTGGTGAGATTTGAGAGTTTGTACACAGTCTCAGGATGGGGAAGGGATGGGGGCTGCAGGCCCCTCTGAGGAGAGCACAGGGTCTCCAGGGAGGGTGAGGGACCCTTAGAGGATGGGTGGAGGGTGGCAACTGGTGACAGGGTCTGGCTGGGGGTGGGGCCCCCTTCTAAGGCCCTCCTGTGACAAGAGTCATTCCTCATGGTGGTGAAGCTCCCAGAAGGGGACCTGTGACCCCCAGTTCCTATGAAGGCTCCCTGTTCTGGCAGATGAGAGAATTCAGGGGAAGCCCCCCTCAATCTGTGCCCTTCAGGTGCCTCCAGCTCAAGACAGTCAGTACACATTTTGGGTAGGAGTCCCAGATACCTTCAGCCCCTATCTCCAAATAGGGACATTGTGAGGCCCTGGGGGTTAGGAATTCAACATGAATTTTAGGGGGTCACTAACTATTCAGCCCATAGGAGAGATCATGAGCTATGTGCCCCCTAAGCTCCGATTCCTTTTTTATACCATTTTTAACTGTAGTAAGAGCACTTCATGAGATCCAGGCTCTTAAGAGATTTTAAGCACACAATCCCGTATTGTAGAGTCTAGAGACCATCCTCTCCTACAGATCTCTGCATTCTCTTTATCTTGTTTGACTAAAGTTTTATGCCTGCTGATTAATACTTCTCCCTTTCCTCTCCCCAGCCCCTGCTCCCCACTACTGCAGTCTTCGATTTAACTATTCTATATGCCTCCTAGGAGCGGAAGGAAACATGCAGTGCATGTCCTCCTGTTTCACTGAGCATAGTGTCCTCATGCTGACCACAGAGAGAAAGGCTTCCCATGAGAGCACCCCAATCCTGCTGTCTGCTGGCCCCCACCATGGGCCCACCCCCAAAGTTCTGTAGCCCTGCTCCCCTCTCTAGCACACTGATCACTGTTGGAGTCTGTGATTCTTACAGACACTGAGGTTGGTATGTTTTCCCTACTGCAATAGTCTTTTCTAATAAAGTCTCTCCACACTGAAGTCTGGATTTATTTTTATTTGACAATGTCACACACACATACTTTTAATTGTAAGCAGGAGCGTATTTAACATGTGTTTATTAAGCAATTGTATCCTGTGCTATGTGAGAGAAAGTATGATAAAATGTTGTCTCAAGTAATTTACAAAATATACCCCTGGGATTTGTTTAAATAATCGTACAAAAAGTATATGATTATGAGAAAATAAATAACAGAGCACTGCAGGAGGTCAGGAGAGCGCTGCTGGGGAGTTTATGCAAGGCTGCCCCTCACCCTACTCCTTCTCTCCGTCCCCCTCTGATGTTGGTATTTTCCTTTTTTTGTCTTGTAGCTATTGTTATTAGTGGTTTGTTGTCTGCCTGTTTGTTTTGTGCCACACCAGAGCTGCAGTAAATTCCTCCCTCCATTTTCCCCAAGATGGGAGGGTCTTTCTCTTGAAGGTGTGTATGGATCCAGACGGGAAGTTCAGCACTGTGATTCTAGCACCAGTTGGCAAGCTTTGTTAAAATTGCCATCTTCCATACCAATTAAACCAGAAATGATGGGGGCCGTATGCTGTACAAGCTGCCCAGGCTGCCATGGAGAGCAGCCAGGGTGAGAAGTACTGGTGTGTGTCCAGGGGGTGATCTGCAGATGCCCGCTCAGGGAAGCAAAGCACCCAGTCTCTCACCCCCTTCCTTTTCTGGCTTCACAGCAGTTGTAACTGCACTGCGGGATCACAGGGGTCATGAGCTGTGATTGCCGGCGGGCTCCCTGCTCCGAGGACCCAGAAGACTCTGAAGTCCACCATGAATTTCTGCAGCTAGGGAGAAGTGTCCTCAAGGGAAATCAAGGCCAAGATTTGCCCCAAACAACTTCTCTCCATCTGCCTTCTTGCTGAGCGTGTGGCGGGAAGACCACCGCCCCCACGTCCATGGTCTCAGCTCGGTTTCAGAGCTGCTTTTCCTAATAAATAAACACTCAGTGTCTCCATGAGAGTTACAAATGATGGTTTATTTTCAGCCACTTATTATTAATACATCTTTAAAAGTTTTTCAGAGGGAGCATGAAAAACATGTTAAGTGTTTGATAACCTAGAAAACAGGGAAAGATGAGTTCATTGTCCACCCAAGTTCTCCCACAGACACCTGGTCTCTGCAGAACAGTTGAATTCGAACATCCACTGACAACTGAAGGAAAAGTGCGGCCTCTATCTCCTAACGTCTAGTTGTATCAAAACATAACCGTGTCTGGTGTGTCTAACAGACAGAAAGGGCATGGGGATGTGCAGCCTCAGGATCGGACATGCTCTGATCCTTCTTCATGAGTCTTTCTAGGAATATGCGATCCCACACACTGGTTTTGCTGTATTTTCATGCCACAATAATTCTAAATAATAACATGTCAGAACTACTAGGTAAGAGGAGGATCTATCACGCTGTGTTCTTAGGGAAAGGTAATTTTTTTTTAATCATTCGATAGGAAAAACAATCCCATGAGCAAATCTGCCAATCAAGCTGATGCTTGTGTTTGTGTATTTTAGGGAGTGGAGTCTGATGACCAGGTGACTCTTCAGCAATAATTTAACAATATTCATAATAGCAAACCAGCAGCTAAAACTAGGTTATCAGAGTTTGGGAATAATTTACTAAGTTACTTTGGATTAGAAAGAAAAGTAATGACACAGATTAGAAAGCAAACAATAGGTAAGAGAACAAATTTCACCCGAGCCAGCTGTGATAATCTATGAACATGCTTATAGATAAGTCGTGTTTTATTAAAATTAATCTAACTTTAAAAATGGAAGTAACATTTTAATTACTAACAGACTGAATGAGTCATAGGAAGCATTCATCTTTGTCCCAAAGTTGGACAAGTTGCTTGGACTTCTCACTTGCAAGAGTGGCAATACTCATTATTTGGCGTGATTTTGAGACTCAAATGATGTACTGTGTGACACCAACACTACAGAGAGTGGAAAAAGAGGAGGCACATGTTGTGTGCTAAAATTCTCCCTTTGCTTTGAAAAAACAAATTGATTTGCTATCTAGAGAAGCTGGCCAGAGAAATAGCATAATTTCCCATTCTTCTCTTTAAGAATGTACTCATATATTTGTTTATTTTTTCCCATAATAATGCACAGGAAATACATTACATTTTCCAAGTGCTAGTGAGATTCTATTTAAGTTTGTCAACATACTAAATCACTGAAGGACAGAGGTCATCAGGAGGCTCCACTGCTCTCAGTTAAAGTCAACACTGGGTTACCAAGATAGCGCTTTTCACTAAACTCAGTGGCATTTTGCCCAATATCTTTTATGCTATTTGATGACTTTTCACATGCCTAGTGGAAAAAATTTTATTTTTTCCTTTTTGGATGAGCTTTTTTCTCGTAATAAAAACTCCCTCTAAAACTGAAGGCAAATTTTAATTCGGAAATATATTCCAGCTTGAGAATGAATCAAAGTCACATTTTTTTCCGTGGAATAAAAGCTCTGTGTCATTAAGCTTTGGTGTGTTTTCACAGATGTTATTCTCCTTTTGCCTGGACATGAGCTATCAAAATTGTATTTTGCAGTTATACACATAACTGTGTGTATAGGTTGAAACTAGAAATCGGGGAGAATATTAAGGCCACTGAAATTTCCAGCTGCCTAAGTTTCTATTTTGAGTAATCTTGCCCACCCGAAAAGCAAATATTTAGAACGTGTCTAGGTTGAGTGACCCTTCCTGACTGGTGATGGAACATCCAGGGAGAAATGAACACACTGTTTCTGCTCCCTGTGCCCCAAGGGCGGGGACTAGGCAGCCCTCTCTTTAAATAGTCACTAACCTTTGTGTCCCTTCCTGATGATTCACACACCTGACCTCAGCTTTGACACAGCTGACAAGTTCAATTCTTAGTAGTGCAAGCTTTTAAAAATAAATGTTCTTCCTACTTGGATCTTTTCTGTATGAAAGTGTATGGCAGTAAGTATCCATTTCTCCCTATCTTATAAATGGAAACAAATGATCCTGTTGTCTTAAATACAAACAAACAAAGAAAACGAAGGGTATGTAACCCCGAATGCTCTAGTCCTAGCATTCGCCATCTTTGCTGAGCACGTAAGTCTACAGGAAGCATGGATGTATTTATTTTAGTGGAAAATGTCCCAAAGCATTTTTGGAACTTTTCTATCATTGGTTGGTTATGTGGCCCAAGGTAGAAATGGAAAAGAAAAAAATATTAATGAAGAGAACCTAAGACTGGGGTCTGATGATGCCAGCTACAGTGCAGAAGCAAAAGGATTTGGAGCCAGAACCAGAGTTACTACTGTCCCCGTCTTCTTGGGACTGAAGCTGTCCCAAACCAGGACTCTTGGTGCTGACAGCAGGAGCAGGTTCACCTTTTATTAGACTGGAAGCCTTTTGGCAAATCAGCTTCTTGGAGCCTTAGCTGGCTCACTGGTAAGGAGGATCATATAACTGCCAGTTCGATTTTGGAGATGACATGTGCAGAGAGAATGGTCTGGAACATCATGAGTGCATGTGCATTGTATACGTTCTCTCCATCAATCCTGTGACAATCCAGCTGCATAGGGAGCCCAGGCATTATCATCCCTTCTCTAGGAGAATGACTGGCCCAGAGAGGATGGGGGCTCCAGCTCCCACCACTATGGCTGGCTGAGCTGTTCCCTGAGCCCAGCCCTGGCCCTGCCCACACCAGCTATGCCAAGTGCATCAGTACATAATCGTTACCTTCAGATAAACACACAAAAGGCCCATCTTGCTCTTCTCATCTCTGCTCCCTCCTCCCCCAGAGCAGTGACATCAGAGCACTAAGCTTGGGACCCGGGATCAGAGAGCAGATGCCTTGGGGGTCCTGTTGAAAGCCCTGCAGGTTCTGCCAGTTTCCAGGCTGGGGCCGAGTCTGGGCAAATGCATCCTAGAGGAGAGGGCAGCCGACTGTTCCTCGGCCCCCCACACCCACTGACCCATCTCCCACCATCATCACTCCAACCACACTGCTGTTCCCATGATGGCACTTTGCGCTGTGCAGAGTGTAGGATGCTCCACTGTGATTTCTTTCTGCATTTCAAGGAGCTAGACTTTCACTTCTTCAACTGTTCAAAAAATAATGGAGACCAACTCAACACTTCCCACCACATCTCTGTAACCAGTAGGCCTGGAAGCCTAGGCCCATGCCTGTTCTCCCCCCTCAGTCATCCTTGGTCATTTGCTGTTTTCCGTGAATTGCTACCTGGGTCTTTGTTCATCAGTTCCATCTTTAATAGATAGTGAGGTCTGGACACTTAGCCCTCGAGTCATCCTGTGGCTGAGGTCCACCCAGCTGTGCAGAACAACCTGTTACATGCTGTTGTTGTTGTTGTGTAGAATTCTGTTAAGAAGTCAAAGCCCCAAAATTCTCCTGGCATTTTTTTTCATGCAGCTAATTTGCCAGGGCTCTGGGCATTGTTGAGTGTGAGCCTCCCTCATAGTTGCTAGACTCTACTTGCCTTTCCAGCCACTGGCTAATTTTTAATCCACGCCCCTGTGCTGATGTAGATGTTCTTTTTGTTTTCCTTCCTGACACACGCAGGAAGTTTCCAGAGTCCAAGAGAGGGACAGTAAATGACTAACATTGCTTGTTTCAGTTTAGTTACTTTGTAAATATTTTTAAATACTCAGATTTTCTATGAACCACTAAATTTAGTGAGTTTATTTCCTTCACTTTCAAAAAAAAATGTTGGATACATTTATATGACTCTTTAATATTTACATGAGAAAAAAATATTACCACCCATTTCCTTCTTTCTCCTGACTCTATGACTGCATGCCTTTCATCAGCTTTTTAGGACTCCTTGTATCCCCAGGTCATTACCACAGTATACTCACTTTTTAAAAGTTTGGTTCAGCCACTGCGATAGAATGGGCTTCAAATATCTACTAGGTGTCTCCCATTGATTCTGAAACTTCTCCCAGGTTTATAAAAATTAATTGGCTAGCTTTGCTGCTACAAGAGACAATGTCCATGAGAATGTTGGTATATCTTGGATTTGTATTTTAGGGGAAAATCACTTGTGTTTTATTGCCCACAAAACCAATATAATAAAAAAGCCAAGGGAAAATAAGCAAACCAACAAAAAATCATCACACTTTGTTCCAAAGCTCTTTAAAATAGATAATAATGACCCAGTTAACTATGCCACTGATTTGACTATTTTCATATTGAGAAAATGGAATTGTGGAAGCTAGCAGAAAAGGCACCTGTGGAACCAGTATAGTGTGTTAGATTGAGTGATATCCATGAAATCACAAGCACTTTACTTTTAGGCAATTTTGTCAGGTACAAATAATTAATTATTACTATAAGCTAAATCTGTCTTACATACCAAAAAGTTGAAAGCATTGCAGAGTGAACATGCATATAACCTCACCCAGATTTTATCATTCATATCTGTCACCTCTGCTTTGTTCCCTATCTAACCATCTTACTCATTCCTCTGTCCATAAGTCAGTCCATTATAAGCACACTTTTAAGAAGCTGAATTGCGTAAATTCCTGCCCTTAACATTTCAGAAGCCATGGATTAGAATGGGTTTGGACAAGGGGAGTGTAAATAGTGGGGTCAGTGGATCTCGGTCCATTGATGATCCCAAGATTTGATGTGGATGGACACTCCTTGACGTGACAGGTACTAAGTGGAAAGAATAGCTTAACAGTTGGCTTCTCTTGTGTAGAAGACTGGAATTGCAAAGCCTGCTACACAAGCTATGAATCCAGCCTGTTCCAGGACAGGCACTGCTGACAAGAGTCTGTGTCTCAGTGAAGCCTGGGTATGTCCAAGGGCCCTCATGGGGCCAGCACTTCCAGGCACATGGAAATTTACTTGCCATCCATGGAAGAGTGGATGCCCACTCTCTACACACGAACTCCAAGGGCAGCTGTACTAGAGCCACACGTGTTCAACACAGATAAAAATCCACCCAATTACTAATCAAACCTGAAATCACTAAGTATAGAGCCCTTGATACACTCAACACCACCACTCCTCCAATATTTGCAGATATGAGTATAGCCCACTCCTTCTGTTTACAAACACACACACACACACACACACTAAGAAAAGTGAATTTTCGCATTACATTCCTATTGACTGTGAGAAGGCTCCTTCTGCCTGGGCTAGATGTGGACAATGATAAGGACAGTCTCAGAGAGAGGTTCTGACCTTACAGAAAAGAAGTGAGCCATAAAGTGAGATGTGATTTGTGGGAGCAGGTGTCTGGGTGGAGACACGAGCTGGGTTCACTGGATGACTGGGTGTGTGCAGTTGTTGAAGATGGATGGGGCAGGTGCAAAGCTTCCTGAGTCCAGGGTGGGATGGAGTGAATAAGGGGAGGAAGGAGAGTCACACATGAATGTCGAGCCAGGTCTGAACTTCGCTGCCACAAACACGATCTGGCTTTATCACTGGGACACAATGTGAAAGATCTCAATAAAACATCAGACTCTGACTCAAGAAACTCAAACTGGGCCTCTGTAACTACCTAGAGGGGTGGGAAGGTAAGTGGTGGAGGTGGGAGGGAGATTCAGGAGGGAGGGGACATATTTGTACCTATGACCCATTCATGTTGATGTATGGCAGAAACCAACCCAATATTGTAAAGCAATTATTCTTCAATTAAAAATAAATAATTAAAAAAAAAGACTTCACCAAGCCTGATTCCAAATTTTTATGATTTCTTAATGAACTGATTTCACACTGTTAATGGTAGGACAGAGGTTATAGAATTACATGATAAAGACAGAAAACAGAGGGAATTTTAATACCCATTTTTAAAGAACTACTATGAAAATGAAAGCTAAATTTTTAAAAAGTCCTGACATAGCGGACACTTCATTCATCCAGAAGGACTTGGAAGGGGACTAGTTCATTCTCCAGCCACATCAGAAAGGAGGCATCGCCTAGGACGGACACAGAGCAACAGAGTTTGTGACAGTTTGATGCTTTGCATGAAGTGAAAATGTTGCTTTTGATTCATCTTAACTTTAATGAACTAAATCAATTTGCCCAGAGGCCTGCTGGCAATATGACACCCACCGTGGTGGTGTCTTGATTTCGTGTGTATAACTTGCCTTCTCGGGTTGTTGGTTTAGCTGGTTTCCCTTCCTTCCCATTCTGAGACCGCCCCCTCCCCCGGCCCCAGATCAATAAGGAATATCGAATTTCCTAATAGGAGGCTGTACACAGAGGGCTGCTTTGTGAACTTCAGAAGTTCCGGCTGTCCTCAGCTGCATCCACACACAGCTGAGCTCCATCCTCATCCTGTCTGTGGTCCAGCTGAGGCATCGCATCTTGACTTGGAGCGCAGCGGCTGTGGCACCCTGCACGTGCCCCTTAAGAGTGGCCTCGGGGCCAGCGGGAGAGCGCAGGCACGGGGTGTCTCCACGCTTGCTGTGAAGATGGTGTAGCAGCAACACGCAGAGGCACTCGTACTATCTGAACATCAGTGTCCTTGTGAGGTCATTGATGTTTCATGCTGCCTCGTTTCAGGAAGGTTATGAAGTTCTTTGCCACCACAGGACACATTTTTACATCTGAAAACCCACTCTGAGGGAATGTTTTTGATTTCATGTGCATTCTAGGACCCGCTAGCAAGGAGCAGCAGTTGCTGGCAAGGGCAGAGCTTCAAGCCCTGGGAGGATCAGCTGCTTCGCTCAGAAAGGGGTCCTGGCTTCACAGACTCTGCCCACCTCAGGGTCTGTAAGAGCGGTGCACGGTCTACAGCCCCAGCGCCCTCTCCATTCATCGACTGGATGGGGTGGGGGCCAGCTGGTTCTTAGCCCTCAGTGTTGCCATAGGGGAAAGGGACGCAGTAAGAACAGGCTTCCTGACCCAGCCCAGAGCTGCACGGCTGACCCCGGGTTTCCTGCTGTTCTTCGTGGAGAGAAAGGGAATCCTGTTGACCTGCACCTCTCCTTGAGCCCAGGTTCATTTCATTTTGGGAACGGGTGTGGGAGGAGGAGTTGGAACTGCTGCCAGGCTTGCATTTCAGCAAATCGCCCGGCGGCCCAGCCCAGAGCCTGGGAACAGGGGAGACACAGCTCCGCGCACCACTGACATGACTCACTGGGGAGCAACCCCCTCTTCGCTGGGCCTCACCGTTTCTTTGGAAAACATTCCCCAGGGCTCTTGCAAGAGGATGACTCACGTCAGGGGGTATTTTTAGGAATCAGTTAACTTGCATTTAGCCCGGAGAGGCAGGATCCAATCGGAGAGGAGCTGAGAGCCATTCCACATGAGCCATTCTGAATGCTGTAATTGGGCCGTGGTTTCTGGGTCTGCGGGTTGAGTCATCTTCTGGGGAAGCAGGAGAGAAAACAGAGCGAGACTGTTGCTACAACAGGGCGTCTGATAAGATGTGAAAGCAGCCAGTGCCAGGAAGAGCGTTCTATTTATCTTTATAGGATCTCACCTGCCTGTTCCAGGCACATCTTGGAACACTTAGTTAGGTTTTGCAGAGTCACTGCGTGGCATTTCAGGGGCTACATTAGGATATCAGCCCTGGTCTCACAGGCAGAGGCTCATGAGACAAAATGCCCTTTCACACTAGGCCGACTCTGGGAGGTACTCGTATATTTATTTGCATCTTGTGTTTTAATCCCATGAAAGGAGAGAAAGGAGATATCTAACAGTGCCTCGAAAGGGGCTGTGGTGGCCGGAACTCTCTCCCCAGAAGGCTGGGAGCCTCCCTAATGCACACATACGTGTGTGTGTATGTGCACATGTGCAGGTCTGTGTGCATATTTTGTGAATGTGTGATTGTGCGCTTGTGTATGTTTTGTGTATATATGGCTGTATGTGTATGTATTAGACTCCGTGTATATGTGTGTGTATTGTTGTGTATGTCTGTGTGTGTGATTGTGTGTACTGTGTGTAGGTGTGTGGGCACATGTTTTCCTGTGCATGTGTGGGTATATATATTTCATGTGTATATATTTATTGTGTCCGTGTGTGTATTTGATGTATATATGTGTGTTTGCATATACATGTATTTATCTGTGTGTGCCTGGGTGGTTGTGTGTATGTGTGTGGGCACATGTTTTCCTGTGTGTGGGGGGGTATATATATTTGATGTATACATATTTATTGTGTCCACGTGTGTGCATTTGATGTGTATATGTGTTTGTGTATACATGTATTTATCTGTGTGTGTCTGGGTGTTGGTTGTATGTATTGTGTGTTGGTGTGTGGGCACATGCTTCTCTGTATGTGTGTGTTTGGGTGTGCATGCTTGGTTACTACACAGCCAGTTCAGTTATGCACCTGCAGTTCTATCCAGAAGCCAGTGGGTGAGCCAGCGAGTGGCCTGTGGAGTTTTCAAGGCTGAGAAATAGAATCTTTGTTTCAGTTGCAGGACAAGGAAACTCTGCTCTCAAATGCCCAGAGAGGGATGGTTTGGTTTTGGTGAAGCTAACTACAGTGGCAAGAATTTCTCACCTTCCAGTAGTGATCAAAAGCCAAACAAAACAAACAACAAAGCAGTGTCAAAAAAACACAAAAAAACCCTTTAAAAACTGGCTGTCCTGACTCTCCTATTTCTTTCAATGCTGCTGCCTTTCTCCTACATCCCGCCCCTACCCCCAGACCTCACCACCACCCCCTCACCCTCAAACACCTGCATGCTGACATCTCTTTCTTGAGTTGGCTTCCTGTGTGCACAGGCTCCATCCATCCTCCGGGCATGTGAGCCTGTGCCAGCCCATCCACACCTGGTTGGGCCGGCATTTAACCACGTCCATGAAGGTGAAGGCACTTCTTCTCCAAGTGGAGCCCTGCTCACCCGGAGCTCTCCCAACGCATTCACAACCATTCCCTCTTTCACCATCAGTATTATGAAACCAGATGGCACCTTTCCACTGCAGCAGGGAGCTACAGCAACCAATTTTAGAGAGTAAATATTGCAAAGTTGATGTTTCCTTTTAAATAAGCAAAGGATGACTGATCCAGTTCAGCCAAGAGAGAAAATCACATCTCAGATTTCACCTGACATTCAAGCCACTAAAAAGCAATCCTACTCGAAAAAAGAAGAAAAACTCTGTGTGGGACTCTTACATTGAACTTTGACCATGGTTTTCCCCTTTTACTGTGGGTGAAAAGTAGAAATACCACATGGTGTCTTTGATAGTATTTCTGGCTTGACCAAAAATGAGGAAGTATTAGATGTTGCTGTTGTTCAGTCTCTGAGCTATGCCTGACTCTTTGTGACCCCATGGACTGCAGCACACCAGACCTCCCTGTCCCTCACTATCTCCCAGAGTTTGCCCAAGTTCATGTCCATTGAGTTGGTGATGCTATCCAACCATCTCATCCTCTGCTGCCCCCTTCTTTTGTCTTCAATCTTTCCCAGCATCACGGTCTTTTCCAATGAGTCAGCTATTCGCATCAGTTTTAGATAATTCATGCAAAATCTTGTTTTGATGTAATTTCCAGTCATCATTCCAGACTCAAAAATATTTGGCTAGCCTGGAGGAGCAGCTGAACCCCAAGATAGTAATATTATCCAAATGGCCACTATTTAAGAATTGCTAATTATGAAAATGAGCCTTCCAAATAAAATTTGTTAAATTACAGTTGAGTGCTCCCATTTGGGTACAAAAAGGATAAGAACAAAAGGGAATACTTTAAAAATATATACCCTTTACTTTTCACAGGTGTAACATCCAAACTGCCTATGTACTTACTTCAGTCACTGTCCTTTCTCCTCCAAATTCCCAAGAACTCTCTTTCTGCAAGGCACATGGATGGGCATGGTACTTCCTTCCCCCTTGTGTCAGCCGAATGGCCAGGCCTTGATTTTTGCACATTTCCCCATTATTGTTGCTCAGCTCATGATCACAGAAAAATGAATTATGGCCCTGCCAACACAGTATTATCTCTACAGTAAACATAAAATACAGCAATCAATGTGAAGTTGTTTTTGTACATGAATGAAAGCACTGGAAAGAAAGTCTTTACGTGTGCTTTTAAGTGGTGGTACTTCAAGCCCAAAATAACATGAAATCTATTAACTGCCTCCAGCCATCTTCCAGGTTGATGATTCTAAACCTCTGGCCACTTCTTCCCTCCATCACATCATAATCAAGGGCAAGGACACACTTGTCACTAGAGCATTCTACAAAGTTAAAGTAAGGCAATCTCTAAATCACAAAGCCTGGCCTTGAAGTCACGCTGGAGGCCGGCTTCCCATGTTCTCACCATTGTCTCCCCGTGGTGCATCGCTGTTCCCGACACACTGAGTCCCAGTGCTTGAGAAGCACTGCTGCATGAATGAATGGGAACCAATCTGGCTTCAAAACTGGGCTCCCCCCCACCACCATCTCCAGGTGTTTTTCTAGAGAAGTACGGAGAGAAAACTGACTAAACTTTGCCATATTGGTTTTTTAAATCATCCATAACAGGAATACTCACTCATCACAACTTTGAAATTTTGCAATTTATTCTCCTATTCAAATTTACTTGGTATTTACCAAAATGGGATTTTATTCTATTGTTTCAAATCACCTTTTATAATAGAACAAGAAACATGACCAAAGAAGGAATGTGGTCTTGGTAGCAACTGCCTGCTCTTATAACCTCACGCATCTCCTGGTTTTCGCCTGTTTCAGTTGAGACTTTTGCTGTTTTTCAAGTAGCCTGCAAGTTCTCTAGACATGAACTGTAGCTTTTCCAGGAAATGCCTCTGGCTCTGTTAAGTGTCCCATCACAACTCCCTCTAAGTCTCATGTCCTGGCTCAGGCAGCTATAACAACAGACATTCATTTCTCATAGTCCTGGAGGCCAGAAGTCCAAGGTCAAGGTGCCAGTGGACTTGGGAGCTGGGCAGAGCCCTCTTCCTGTAGTGCAGATGGCCACCTTCTCACTGTGCTCTCACATGGGAGAAATAGAGAGAGAGAGAGAGCTCTGGTTCCTTTTCTTCTGCATCTAAGGACACTAATCCTAACATGCAGACTCCACCCTCATAACGTTTTCTAACCCTAATGACTGCCCACAGGGCTACCTCCAAACACTGTCCCACTGAGGGGGACAGGCATCATTGTTTATGAGGGACACATTCTGTCCACAGCACCTCATCCGTGTGGACAATAAAACATCAAATGTGCTCACTGGCTCTGAATTCATTCAAAGACAGGAATTATCAGTCTTTCACCTCTAGCATGAAACTTGGAAGCAGATAAGTAGCAAAACATATTTCCACAAAAGACCACACACTTTTAGGCATAAACTTTGGATTTAACATATTCCCTAACACTTAACTGGATCTCAATAATATTTCTAGTCAATGAATGAATATTGCTAAATCTCAGTGAAATGAAAAGGATGTTATCTATAAAGTCCAATTAAACCAACTAAATGATTTAACCTCATGAATAGAGTTTAATGGTTTTTTTTCTCCATACTACAAAGTACCTGCTGAAAATGACAATGTTGCTTCAGCATAGCTGATATTGAACAATTTCTGCCAATAATAAGTGGTCATTAACTTCATTTACTTCTTGAAGTCACTCCTTGTACAGAATCACAAGATTGTATCATCTCCATAAAGGAAAATATTTATCTTCTTATTTCTTATATTTTTAAATGGCATTGTCACAATTTTGGGGAAGTTTTAAAGATGTGACTAGGCTAAGAACATGATGGTCTGAATGCATAAGCAGTCTCCTTCAAAAGAAATTAAGACGTGTGACTAATAATTATTCACTAAGTCACTTATTTTCAACAGTATATTTCTTAATGAACACAATCCCAAAGTTTTGGTCTTTTCCCCAAACTCCTGGTGATTCAGGATGGCTCATTTTATTAAGTTCAAGTGAGAACTTATGATAAAAAAAATCAAATATTGAATTATAAATTGCAGTAGAAAGAACACTAACCCATTAACTTAATAAATTAAAAACTGTTTTGACCTTGTCACTAGCTTAGTACTATGGTCCCCGAAGACTTATTTTGCCTTCCTGGTCTTTATTTTTATCTAAAAATGAGACTTTGGAATTGGCAAATTCAAATTACTCTTATAGTTGTTAACATTCATGATTCTCAGGCACTCAAGCTTGTGATCAATTGTGATAGGTGGTAAAACCAAGCGGTTTTGGTCAAGGAGAGGGGTTCCCTGAATGCTATCTGCACTGGTGGGACTGGTGTTTCTCATGCCAGAGATCAGCTGTCTATTCACCTGTTTCCTCTTTCTCCTGGAAAATGGCAGGACCACATTTCCCAGACTTCCTTGTGGTCATGTGTCAAATGGGCAGCTGACCTTATGTGATCATAAGTGATACACACCCCTTTTACTGTCTTCATTTTGAAAATAAAACTCTTCTGTGCACAATCCCCAAGCCAACCTTCCTCTGAAGCCCCCTGAAACACACAGCCTTGAAAGTCTTGACATGGGTGGAACGACAGGTATAAGGGCCTGGGTCTCTGAATCACCACCTGGAGGAAAGCAAAAGCCAGCCACCCAACCACCAGGAACACACATTTCTGCACATCCCCAGAGAAAGAAATAGACCTCCATCACTTTGCACCACTTCATGCGCTTGTGAGTCTGCTGGTTACAGCAGCTAGCTTCATCCTAACCATTGCAATCTTTTCCCAAAGAACTGTGTGGATCAGCCACATCACATTTAAAAAGGTTTTCAAAACTGCCAGTCAGGTAATGAGCACAGAAGTCTATGTGGAGACCCAGACGATGGCATCCCACTTGTTTGGCAGATTTAGCTTTGTTGGAGTTAATGGTTGATACTGAAAGGTTTGAATTTCCTTACCACTTCTTTTTTTCTCTTTCTCTGTTTTAATCTTGTGAAATGTTGTGGGGCTGTTGTGCAAACATCATATAAATTATCTCTAGACGTACTTGTATGTGTCGATCTGTTCTACTAAATTTAAGTAATACGTCACCTTAGTTCATTATTCAGAGAGCTGTCTTCTGACCCATGTCTTTAGAGATGGCCTAGGAGATTTGATTTACATGCTATTTCAATGCCTGGGCACAGTCAGACAGAGAAGAAAGAAAATGAAGTCAAGAGTGTGAGGGGCTTTCTTTGCTAGACTTCAGCATCTCCAGCCAGAGGGGATGTGTCTGGGATGTGCCCTAGACATGTCTGGGGCAGAGCTTGGTAGACAAGCATAGATGAACCCAGTCCAGGTCAAAAGGATGACTCAGGTGTCACAGCACTAAGCACCTGTTTCCCACCAGGGAAGACAGGATTAATAGCCCACTTCCCCTAGGTTTCTGGCCCCCACCTTATCCCGAACTTCCCCCCAGTTCTCACCTTCCTTCTCTAGTCTTTTCTCTTGCTGGCTGTTGGTAGGGAGAAAATGTCTGGAACAGAAAGATAAAGCCCTCGTTAAAAAATGATCAAATTCCACTCTGCTTGTAGGATGACCCTGGTCGCTGCCGAGCTTCCTGGCTCAGACCCAGGGGCCCCGTGGTGCACCCCCATCCCCCAGGTCTCCCTTGTGCAACCAACAGCCAAGACCTTTCATTTCCCATCTCCCTTCCACCTGCCGCAGCACCCTGCACAGCCACCCCCTACATGCCAATGAGACAGAAAACGCTGGCACCAGTGTCCACAGCTGAGATTTCCAGGTGCAGGTGGAGAGAACCTGAGAAAAAGGAGAATCTCTAAATGAAAAACTGCTCATCGAGAAACATGAATGAAATAAATGCTTTAGTTGTTGTTTTTGCTGCTCAGTTGCTAAGTCGTGTCCTATTATTTGCAACCCCATGGGCGGCAGCACCCCAGGCTCCTCTGCCCTTCACTATCTACTGGAATTGGCTCAAACTCATGTCCGCCGAGTCAGTGGTGCCATCCAACCATTTCATCCTTTAATGCCCCTTTATCCTTTTGCCTTCAATCTCTTCCAGCATCAGAAACTTTTCCAATGAGTCAGCTCTTCATATCAGTGGCCAAAGGAATGGAGTTTCAGCTTCAGCATCAGTCCTTCCAATGAATAGTCAGGGTTGATTTCCATTAGGATTGACTGGTTTGATCTCCTTTCAGTCCAAAGGACTCTCAAGAGTCTTCTCCAGCACCACAATTCAAAAGCATCAATTCTTTGGTGCTCAAACTTCTTTATGGCCCAATTCTCACATCTATACATGACTACTGGAACAGTCATAGTCTTTACACACCTTTGTTGGCAAAGTGATGTCTCTGTTTTTGAATATGCTGTCCAAGTATATCATAGCTTCCTTCCAAGGAGCAAGTGTTTTTTAATTTCATGGCTGCAGTTACTGTCCACAGTGATTTTGGAGCCCAAGAAAATAAAATCTGTCACTGCTTCCATTTTCCCTCTTTTATTTGCCATGAAGAGATGGGACCAGATGCTGTGATCTTAATTTTTGAATGTTGAACTTTAACCCAGCTTTTTCACTCTCCTCTTACATCCTCATCCAGAGGCTCTTTAGTTCCTCTTCACTTTCTGCCATTAGAGTGGCAGTATCATCTGATATCAAATGCTTTTAATGTCTAGTAATGAGGATTCTACCAGCAACAACCTGTATTTGTTAAACATTCCATCAACATTGTGGTGTTTGGAGCTTACATCATGCACTCCAAGGAAAATATTTAATATATGGATAAATTTAGGAGCTGCTGTTGGGAACAAAAATAGCTAATGTGTTAGGTAATGGTTGTAGATATTAATAGAAAGTACTCTGCTTTCAGCGCCCACTTCTATAAACAGATCCCATTTCCTCTGATGCTATACTGAAAGCAACCTCTTTATAATTGCCTTCCTAATTCTTTTCTCCATATTAGTTTTCACTTTAAAATCTCATTTACTTTATTATCTACATGCTGACTCTTAATCACCATATTTAGTCACAGGCATTTCAAAGAAAATGAGGTGGGGGGTGACTGTCCAGTGCTGGCATTTCTCTGATTTTCTTCTTATGAACAAAATAAATTCGGACATGTGCTCCCAACTCTCCCTTCCTCCTCCTCCTTCTCCTCGAAGGCCTCCTCCTTTCCCTCCTTCTCCTCCTCCTCCTTTTTCTTCTTATTCTCCCCAGGTCCCTCTCCTCATTCCTCTTCCTCTTTTTTTTTGAAATTCATGTCTGTTCCAGAATCAACACAGTTACATACAACTAATACAAAGAACATCTAGTCTGAAACCTGGAGCGTTCACTGGCACAAGCCTGAGGACATTCTTTGGGATCTGGACAACATAGCAAACTCATTGCTGTGTCATTTCCTCCATAAGTTTCACTGGAAAGGACTAGAAATAACACAAACACCATAACTGACAGATGTATGATTCATGGGTTCTATATACAATGTGGGTCTGTATGTGGATAGCTGGATAGAAAATGATGGATAGATAGACATATCTGTATATACATAGATCCATGCTGTCAAAAGAATATAGATATTTATACATAGATATAGATAAATCTCCCATGAAAACATCTTCTGCCAAAGCATCCTATTTAACGGAAGTTTCAAATACTATCTGGAGTGGAACCCAGCACACATCAAGGAAATCTGGATTACCACAAAAACCAAGCTGCCCAAGACAACGAAATAGACTGGAAACTAGAATGTATGTTTCAAATATAGAACTGGTCATTTATTTAGGACTAAAACTATGATTAGAATAGACTTATAATTCAAAGTGTAGCCCCAAATCACATTGATAAGGCATGGCAATCCCAAAGTACAGCTTGCATGGTGAGTGAGTCAGTTTTGCAGTGAGGACTAAACACCTAATGGCCAGTAAAAATAACCCCGGCTTTTCTTTCTTTGGACAGAAACACAGCTGGGAATGAGCACTCTGTGCCGTGGATGGGCAGCTCTATGCCACGAGCAGATGCATGCCTCTTCTCTAGCTTATTTGTGTCTGGTGCTGTGCAAGGGGTGAGCACAACGCTCAGTGAGCTGGGCCCGTGGAGGGTGGCAAAGCAGGACTGAGGGCTCCAGAAGAGGGATAAGAAGGCACAGTGAGCGGTGGTCGCACGTGGAGAGGAGCGCAGAGTGCTCGCCCCCAAACACCGGCAGAACGCAGGTCTCCAAACCTGAGCCCCCAGGTGGAGACGGGAGGGTCCGACTCTCTCTTGACTGTGCTGAGTACCTGTGATGATGCACATAAATGCCCACAGAGGATGTCAGTACACAGCAGCTTCACACATGTCAGCAATGACTATTTTTACAAGACCTTCTCCTGTGTGGCAGCTTTTACACATAGGTTCCCATTCTGTGAACTGTATACCATTCAGACAAATTAAAGTTTTAAGTTTTCAGTGACACGCAGGCTTTCTCTGTCTGAGGAAGTCATTTGCAGATAATAACAGTAGCTCTCTGTTTGCTGCTATGTTCCTGTTCCCCTGAAGCATGATGGATTTGCTGTTCAATTGCTCAGTCGTGTCTGGCTCTTTGCGACCCCATGGACTGTAGCAACTCCAGGCTTCCCTGTCCTTCACCATCTCCCAGAGTTTGCTCAAACTCATGTCCATTGACTCGATGATGCCATCTAACCATCTCATCCTCTGTCATCTGTGACAGATGGTGGAAGACAACCTGAAATGGAGGGATTTCCCACCTCTGATTTTCAAGGAAGGCATGAACCAAAGGAATAACAGGACAGTTCTTCTTTTGGGTTATCCTAAAACCCTCGTCTCAGAGTCTGCTTCTGGGGATCCCAAATTAAGACAAGGAACACTTTTTCCTTTCTTTTGTTAATTCTTTGCTCTATCCATTTTTTAAAGGAGTATGAATTCCTAGAGCACTGGATGGTGTTATATTCAAATGTGTCAGCAATTATAACAGAATTTATGGTAGCTACTTAACGGGTGACACAGTTCTTAGAAACCATAAACTATCATGGTGAGGTCTGCAGAGAAGTCAATTGAGTGTATGAGCTGTGGTTTCTGGCTGCCACGGTTCAGCTCCTGGCACGCTCATCTGGGGAAGGTCTCTCAACAGCCACTGGAGGAGACACCATCATTTTTCCCATCTTGTGCACCAGGCAAGTGAGGTGAAGTGAGATCAACGTGATGCTACCCAAAGCCGGTACAGGAGATTGCAAACGTAAGCTTTCAATTTCTATGCCATCTGAAAGTGTGCCGTGTCAATTCTATTAGCCAGAATGATCAGGGATGAAGTCACTTTATTCATCTGACACATCTCGGACTAGAACAAGTAGCCACAAGTGATTTTGTGTGTGTGCTCATGTTTCTGTGTGTATGTGTGCATAGATGTGTGTGTGCTGCTTCATTCACCAAACACAAGAGGGCCAACGGAAGGCCCAAAGGAATGTGCTAGCATCACTCTAATTCACACTGACCAGGCTGGTGATACGGTAAAAGCAAGTTGGTGGTCCTTATTGTGTTGTCATTCTTCAAGTATGCTTTGCCCACATACTTGAGGACATACAACTCTCCTTTTTATTGGATTAGACCATCAACTCTGGTGCACTGTGCTGTGGGGAATGGAGGGGAGGTCATGGTCCATGAAAAGAACTCAATGGAACAGAGACTCTGCAGCTTGGAAACAGAGGAATCCTGCTGCTGTGGTAAAAATAAAGCATAACTGAAAGTACGCGCACAAATGGGCTGTAAGTCATATGTGTCTGCATTAAAGCAGATGGAAAATCGGGTCACCATCTCATTAGGTAGGCAATTAAAATTAACCATTTGTGCAAACTGCATCATTTTAATTTATTTTCAGTAGTGGCTAAATGTGAAATGCATTTTATTTGGGGCTGTCTGAAAACAGGAAATGGTTCGATTCTGCTTGTCCCCACAACTGGCTGATTCTCCTCTGTGTGTTGTTCCTTTGTCTCAAAACTATCCTGGCAAGTGTTCCCTTTTCCCATAACACCTCACAACCAACAATACTGCCTGCCTGATCTCAGTCATGCCCCGCTCCCCACCCCAGCCCTGCTCTTATTTCCATGATCTGTACCTACTCCTGAGTGCAGACTTTTGCCGCATTTCTGATTTCTCAGAGGGCCTGGAATTGGTGCCCATCCTGCTCCCGAGGGGCTTGTCCTGGGGAATCTCCTTCATGGGCTCCCATTGTCAGGAGTCAGGAAGGATGTATTTCTGTATATTTTAATGATAACTGGCCACTGGAGTTAACAGAAGTCGGAAAAAGTTTGAATAAACTTTTAGGCTTATCAAATTACTTACACAGGACAAAGTAATTCATTTATTTATCATTGTTTTTTGTGGTGAGAGAGGAAATGTAATTTAGGACTTGGAGCCCTTGGGGCTGTGGGAGGCTGCAAGGGTGACTTTGGACAGTAAGCAGAGTCGAGACCCAGGAGTGATGTGGACTATTAAAAAAGCAGGAAGACCTACTAAGAAGGATAGCAGAGGCTCCGGAAAGGAGACATGAAAGAGAACAGCCCTGTCTCAGCACAGGCTCGAGGCTGTCTCCCCGTGCATTCCCTTCTTAGATATCAGGATGGGCAACTGTTCAGCGACCCCAGCTCTTAGCACTCACTGTCATTGGCTTTCTTGACCCTAGAAGGGCACAGAAAGAAAGAATGAAGGGATAACCCAGCAAAAACAAGTCACAGCGAAGCAGAGCTGAGCCTGGGGCATCTTCCAGGCACAGAGAGCAGAGCAGTGCCCTGTGGTCGTTCTCACACCCTGCTGAATTCCTCGGTATGTCATCATATCCCAGCTTAAGGCTTAATCCAGTGTGTTAGCTAGGCTTCGCCAGTTCTTAGACATACTTTCCAGTGTGGTTTTGACACTTAGAGAGATTTGGAGGAGACATTATAATGATGGGTTTGACCAAAGGCAAGAAATAATAGCTTAGGGTGATGAAAGGAAATATTTATTTAGAAAGTTGTCCATTTCTTGACGAGTTAAGACTTCATTACTTACCAAAATAAATGTGCTTTAGAATTAAAAAAAAACAACAACTATTTCTTATATTCTCAAGCATGGGAAGTAACACAGTATTTTATATATTACTGTACAGTTATAAAGCTATTGTGAAAATGCAGCTTCCTCAATATGGGAAATGAGAAATTTTCTAAATTCAACCTTTGCCTTATTTGGTGGTTGTGTAGCCTAGCCTGACTTTCATATCTCTCATATAGTAATAAAATATATGATAACACATTCATCTTATCCTGCTGCTGCTGCTAAGTCACTTCAGTCGTGTGTGACCCCATAGACAGCAGCCCACCAGGCTCCGCTGTCCCTGGGATTCTCCAGGCAAGAACACTGGAGTGGGTTGCCATTTCCTTCTCCAATGCATGAAAGTGAAAGGTGAAAGTGACGTCGCTCAGTCGTGTCTGACTCTTAGAGACCTCATGGACTTCAGCCTACCAGGCTCCTCTGCCCATGGGATTTTCCAGGCAAGAGTACTGGAGTGGGGTGCCATTGCCTTCTCTGCATCTTAACGTATGCTAATAGTGATTTTGGGCATCTGAGTATCGCATGAATAACTGACTGTAAGATGACCTTTGTATTTACACAGTAGATAATTATTTCACTTGTCCTCATTGCTACTGGAGAATCCAGATAATTGCACAACTGAGGCAGCCAAACATTCTATACTTGTTAGGGCAATAAACGGATTTTGCTAACCAACTGTGCTAGCATAGGTGAAATAGGAATGGAATAACACAAAAGATTTTAGAATTTCATGAGTTGTTGGGAGCATGGCAGATATAAGCAAATGGTTAACAGTTCAGATGTTCTAGTAGTGTTAATTTTTTTTGGCTTCTAGCTGGGTTGTGTAGCCTGATTGTGTAAGAAACACACCTAGGTTTCTATAGGGCCAGCATGGTGGATAGAATAAGAAGTGGGTAAATCTCTTGCAAGAAACATGAAATTTTGGGCAAAACTATCAATCACACTCAATTTATTTAAACAATATAAAATGTATGCATAGAAGACAACACTGAAATACTTAGTCTGAAATACAAGGAAGAAGAAAAGTTGGTAGAATTTGAAACCATGGGCATGCACCTGGAATGCATTTTGAAAGCTCTTATTTACACTACTCAGGAGGTCCAGGAACCACCCAACTGAGATGTGAACTGAAGGTCAGCTACTTGATTCGGGCTCTTGGCAAAAGGAAACAGGAACCCACCATGGAAGATGCTCACAGTCCAAGTCACAAGGAACCCACACCTGGAAAACTAGCCTCCCATTCATGAGTTACACCACATAACGAACTTTGAAATTCAAAGGACTAAACTGAAATCAAGTCACTTGGTGATCTGAAAGGATGAACTGGAAATCTGAAAGAGCAATTTTAAAAGAATATAATTAAAATTTTTCACAGCATTAATATAATCAAAGTCCTGAAAAAAAAACAACAAAATTTCAATTTATAATTTTTAACAAGATAGAAAAAAATATATGGATAAACTCCCCAACTAATCCACACAATGACTGGATGAAGAAAAGTAAAATGTAGAAAAAGTAAGAATGTGATGGCAGAAATAAATCTAAATATACAGTAAACTCCATAAATGGGAAAGAACTGAGTCATCTAGTTAAAAACAAAGATTGTCAGGATCAGTTAAAAATACTCAGCCATATGTTTTTTACAAAAGACACACCTAAAACCTAAAATAAATTTGAAAAATTTGCATCCTACAAAACACAAAAAACAATCTAGTTGGAGAGTTGTTTATAACAGTATAAATCAGCAAACAAACAATTAGATCCATAAAATCATCTTAACAAAATGCTATCTCAAGAGGAAACATAAGTGTTTCAGTTCGGTTCAGTCGCTCAGTCGTGTCCTACTCTTTGCGACCCCATGAATCCCAGCACGCCAGGCCTCCCTGTCCATCACCAACTCCCAGAGTTCACCCAGACTCACGTCCATCGAGTCAGTGATGCCATCCAGCCATTTCATCCTCTGTCGTCCCCTTCTCCTCCTGCCCCCAATCCCTCCCAGCATCAGAGTCAACTCTTCGCATGAGGTGGCCAAAGTACTGGAGTTTCAGCTTTAGCATCATTCCTTCCAAAGAAATACCAGGGCTGATCTCCTTCAGAATGGACTGGTTGGATCTCCTTGCAGTCCAAGGGACTCTCAAGAGTCTTCTCCAACACCACAGTTCAAAAGCATCAATTCTTCAGTGCTCAGCTTTCTTCACAGTCCAACTCTCACATCCATACATGACCACAGGAAAAACCATAGCCTCGACTAGATGAACGTTTATTGGCAAAGTAATGTCTCTGCTTTTGAACATGCTATCTAGGTTGGTCATAACTTTCCTTCCAAGGAGTAAGCGTCTTTTAATTTCATGGCTGCAGTCACCATCTGCAGTGATTTTGGAGCCCAGAAAAATAAAGCCTGACACTGTTTCCACTGTTTCCCCATCTATTTCCCATGAAGTGATGGGACCAGATGCCATGATCTTCATTTTCTGAATGTTGAGTTTTAAGCCAACTTTTTCACTCTCCACTTTCACTTTCATCAAGAGGCTTTTGAGTTCCTCTTCACTTTCTGCCATAAGGGTGGTGTCATCTGCATGTCTGAGGTTATTGATATTTCTCCCGGCAATCTTGATTCCAGCTTGTGCTTCTTCCAGCCCGGCATTTCTCATGATGTACTCTGCATATAAGTTAAATAAGCAGGGTGACAATATACACCTTGACGTACTACTTTTCCTATTTGGAAACAGTCTGTTGTTCTATGTCCAGTTCTAACTGTTGCTTCCTGACCTGCATACAGATTTCTCAAGAGGCAGTTCAGGTGGTCTGGTATTCCCATCTCTTGAAGAATTTTCCACAGTTTATTGTGATCCACACAGTCAAAGGCTTTGGCATAGTCAATAAAGCAGAAATAGATGTTTTTTCTGGAACTCTCTTGCTTTTTCGATGATCCAGCAAATGTTGGCAATTTGATCTCTGGTTCCTCTGCCTTTTCTAAAACCAGCTTGAACATCTGGAAGTTCACAGTTCATGTATTTGTGAAGCCTGGCTTGGAGAACTTTGAACATTACTTTACTAGCACGTGAGATGAGTGCAATTGTGTGGTAAGTGTAAGTAACCCTTATTAAAGAAATTAACTTAATAATTTCTAGCATTTCCACCAAGAAAATAACTATCTCAGAGAATTTTGTGCAATCTACCAAACATATAGAAAACTAATTCCTGTCCCAGAAATCTTTTCAGAATTCATGAAAAGAGCAGATGGTCTTAAAGTATTTTATGAGACAAATTATGCCTTACCATCACAACCAGAATATGCAATGCTGCTGCTAAGTCGCTTCAGTCGTGTCCGACTCTGTGCGACCCCATAGACAGCAGCCCACCAGGCTCCCCCATCCCTGGAATTCTCCAGGCAAGAATACTGGAGTGGTTGCCATTTCCTTCTCCAATGCATGAAAATGATAAGTGAAAGTGAAGTCACTCAGTCGTGTTCACTCTTAGCAACCCCATGGACTGCAGCCTACCAGGCTCCTCCGTCCATGGGATTTTCCAGGCAAGAGTACTGGAGTGGGGTTGCATTGCCTTCTCCAGAATATGCAATAGAAGTGAGGAAATCTGGTATCCAATCTCTTAAGTACATCAAAATAAACAACAACAACAAAAAACAATATAGGATTAACTGTAAATTTTTTAGCATAAGAAAAATAATTAAGGTAACTTAACACATCAACAAATAAACAGAAATGAGCCTAGTGATCACCTTATTAATGCAGAAAAAGTATGTGATAAAATTGAACAGTCACTAATGATAAAAAACATTGGCAAATTGAGAATAGAAGAGGACTTCTTTAATTCAATAGATACTATCTAGAAAAGTCCCTGTAACAAACATCCTGTTTCACTGTTCTTTTTGTTCGGTCACTAAGTCGTGTCCAGCTCTTTACAAACCCATGGACTACAGCACTCCAGATTTCCCTGTCCTCCACTATCTCCCAGAGTTTGTTCAGATTCATATCCATTGAGTCTGTGATGCCATTCAACCGTCTCATTCTCTGTTGTCCCCGTCTCCTCCAGCCTTCAATCTTTCCCGGGGTCTTTTCTAGTGAATTGGCTCTTTGCATCAGGTTTTCAAAGTATTGGAGCTTCAGCATCAGTCCTTCCAACAAATATTCATGGTTGATTTCATTTAGGATTGACTGGTTTGATCTTCTTGCTGTCAAGGGATTCTCAAGAGTCTTCTCCAGAACCACGATTCAAAAGCATCAATTCTTCGATGCTCAGCCTTCTTTATGGTCCAGTTCTTACATATATACACAGCTACTGGAAACACTATAGCTTTTACTATATAGACCTTTGTGGGAACGTGATGTCTCTGTTTTTGAATATAATATCTAGGTTTGTCAACTGTTCCCTAAATCACTGTAATCGTACCAAATTTCCAGCCACTGTTTCATGAACTGCATAATCTGTTTAGTCAATTTATATGAAAAAGCAAAGGGTCAAAGCTATCCAAAACATTTCTGTAGAGGAACTAGGTTAGGATGGCAGTGAGGGCATCTACCTTCAAGAGTTATCAAGAACTGACAGGAAGCTATCATGATAAGAATTCAAGAACACTAAAATACACCAAGAAAGGAGTGGGGAGCTCAGAAACAGATCGAGGGCTAAAGAGAAACCTAGGCCAGAGGTCACTGAAGATCACCCGGAAAAGCCTGAGCCATTCAACAATGTGCCAATCACTGCTTATCTAAATGTGGTAAGTATTGGATATATTCTTTGTGTGTGTGAGCTCAGTTGCTAAGCTGTGTCCTACTCCCTTGCAACCCTATGGACTGCAGCCCTCCAGGCTCCTCTGTCTATGGGGTTTCCCAAGCAAGAATACTGAAGTGGACTGCCATTTCCTCTTCCAGGAGATCTTCCCCACCCAGGGACTGAACCCATATTTCCTACATTGGCAAATGGATTCCTTACCACTGAGCCATCTGAAGAGGTTGTTCCTGTGTTGTCAGGGCCTCAAACACCTTGGTATGATTCTGACTCTAAAGTGTGGTGGTGAGTATATGCATAGCTACCCTAATTTTCTTCTTTAAGCCATTATGTGGACTTTTTGTTGTGATATATTTGAAATACATGACATATTTCAGAATTAATAAAGAATAATAAATAAGTCTCGAAACTTTTATTTCTAAACATGTTGCAAAACATCATTTAAAAATTCAATGTCTTTAAAAAAATGCGTATAAACACATTTTGAAATGCGGGCCAAATGAAAGGAGTGTTTCCATGCTACAATACCCTGTGGAATTGAAAGCATATTGAATTGTAGAACATAGAGAGATATCTCAAATAGATATATCTTTTGTATATCTAGGAGCATGGCTATGAAAAAACATAGCCCACCTCTCCTAACCCTTGCTATTTGCTAGAGAATCAGGTCTAGATCTTATTATATGATACCTTCCTGCAACATACAGTTGAGTCAACATAATAATTCATATAGAGGTCACTTGTTACAACACTAACATCATATGCAGTCAGGCCAGAGCAAGCATGTGAGAGATTTCGTCCTCAGATCATGCAAGAGGAACAGCAACTGGGGTAGTAGCGTGGGCTCGTTACGGGTCTTCCAGCACCTGATGTGGGCTGGTGGTCACGGCTATTTCTCAACAGTTATCTGTGACACATACAGATATGAAGGCAATGAGGACTTTAAAATGCAACAATATCTGCACTATAGGTGGATCTGAGATTCATGAAGCTCTGGACCTGTTGCTGAGTCATCCTCTAATATCTTGTGAGGATGAGAACTCAGGTCATTTCTAAACTACAAAGATGAAACAGAAAAACCTGGACACTGAAAACATATTCAATGGTATCCGCCAAATTTGTGTGGGTGTGAGTGTGTACAAACTTGGAAACTCAGATTTGGCCTGTGACAAATATGCTCTACTCATTCAAATAGTTAATTAACCAGATGGGTACTAGTATTATTTTACCATGGGTGCTGGGCAATCAGAATTCTTAGAGACAGCTGCACATGCAAATCTGTAGCCCTGTGCTGGAAACACACGCAGACTGAAGGCTCCAGTCGCCCCACAGCTGGCAACTCTATTCTCCACGCAGCTTTCAGAAAGCTCCAGAGCATCATGTATCACATTAGTCCACAAAATCACAGATGACACTAGAAATAATCATGATTTATGACATAATAAGAGGAAATCATTTCTATGAAATGTAACAATTTGTGTGTGTATTTAAGCTTCAGCACGTGCCCCAAGCCCCTACAATCACTAATGAGAGTCGTGTTTCCATGTCATGTGGAAAACAGACCTTTGAGACCATACTGCCTGCACCCTGGAGAACTAGCTGTGTCCTCTGAATAAGCTAAAAGCCGTTTCAGGCATGAAAAGCAAATTGGATACAATTTTTAACAATCTGGGAATAAAATTATTTCACAAACACGTCGAAGAATCTTACCAGTTCGATTTTTTAAAGTGTGTGATGGGATATTTGGTTGGAAGGAAGATATGCAATTAGTGGATTAAAAACACCATTTTGTGTACTATTATTTAATAAAACAAGGTTATTTTGATTTAACTTGTGCTATTTGTTAAACAGACTTCATCTTTAGGGAAGTTTTAGGTTCCCAGCAAAACGAGGTTAAGATACAGAAAAAGGTAAATCCCTGCCCGCCCCCTAGCCTCCCCACTGTCAACAATCCCCACCAGGTGGTACACTTGTTACAGTCAATGCACTGACACTGAACTACTCAAAACCCACAGTGAACCTCGGGATTCACTCTCACTATTGTGCATTCTGAGGGTTTTCACAAACATATAGCAACATGTATCCATCCTCTTTTATTGTATCATAAGAATAATTTTTGTGTTGTGTTGTTGTGCCCAGTGGCTGAGTCATCTCTGACTCTATGCAACCCCCATGGACTGTAGCCCACCAGGCTCCTCTGTCCATGGGATTTCCCAGGCAAGAACACTGGAGTGGGTTGCCGTTGCCTTCTCCAGGGAATCTTCCTGACCCAGGGATTGAACCTGCGTCTCTTGTGTCTCCTGAATTGGCAAGTGGGTTTTTTACCACTGAGACACCTGGGAATCCCTTCAAATAATCTTATGCCCTAAAATTCCTCTATGCTCCAAGTATTCATCTCCATCTGTTCCTCCCACCTGGCAACCTCGGATCTTTTTGCTGTCTCCGTAGCTTTGACTATTTCAGAATGTCATAGAGTTAGAATCATACAGGGTGAAAACCTTGGTTCACAGGATAAAAATCACTTTCTGTATCTCTCTTGGTGATCAGATCACTGAGATATCATTTCAGAATATCAAATATTTGCAAAACATAAATATAGTGACATGTATTTGCTAATATGGATTAAACTTTTTTAAACAGAAGAGTAGTGGCTATTTAGCCACCAATGTATTGGTATTTTCAGAACATGAATCTGACAATGATATATGTGATAGGTCCAAGGGGAGGAATAAGTTACAGTGGATACATTAAATTAACCCTTGGAAAAGGCAGTTATAAGAGAATCACTGTGGTGACTGTGAAAAGGAAGGGCAGATGCCAGAACCATTTGAAATGAGTCATCATGCTGGGGAATTCTTTGGATGCTCCTTCTTGGGGAAGAGAGGAAGAAGGGCTCTGTGTGATACAGACTTTCCATCTTACTGGCCACGTGTGGCAGTGCCCCCATCTATGCTTTTTTCTCAGACTGTGTTTCCACACAATGGGGCCACATGGCCCCTCTACAGGAGGAGTTTTGTCCATTCTTAAACTATGTGATGAATGCATGAAAAAAAATCACCTTGGTTACAAAAATTGATTCCATTCCTCAAACTACTATCATCATAATCCTTAGGTATTTATTTTGTTTCTGGTAAAAGGAGTGGAGAATATAAAGATATGTGTAAAATAACATACACTTCAGTTGTTACCAGTTAGAAGATTCAGATAACCTATAATACTCCTGAGCTCTACAGCATGGTGCTTAACCATCTGCCAACCTCTATTTTTTTTTTTCAGTCAAAATATTCTTAACTCCAACCTCCATTTTTTTCTTTTTGTCCTAAACTTGGCCATATCTTTTGCTATAATACTCTGCACTCTAATGTGAAATCTTCATGACACATGGGCTTACAGTCTCATTCCCAACCACTGGAAATCAACCCTTATGTAGGCTAAACCACCTGTAGTCCACCTGGAACTTCCTGGTTTCCTAAGTGAAAGTCTCTGTCCCAGAAACTCATTTACTATCACAGGATGACAGGACTACAGCTCTGTATTGATTTTTTCAGTTCCCCCTTCAGAAACAAGAGCACACAAACTGTCATCGATCAGAATGGAAGGCAGGAAAGACATCTTCTGATCCCAATTAGTGTGTAGTTTACCTCCAACACAAGGGCCTTTTAGAACAATCTCTAAAAAGAGATGTTCTTTGTGGAATAATGCCCTCAACATTCTGTTAGACTAAGGGTGAGTCCATCCCTATGAGACTCATGCCCTGTCAGGGTGACTGCACTCCAGCTGCTGGCCAAAGGTCTGCCCTCCAGGAGATGCCCTGATAGGAATGGGAATAATCCAAGGGAAAAATGGGTTGGAGGAGAAGATGAATCACTCGGTAGTGGGTCTTTTGAGTTTGATATATTATGGATATTCATCTTAACAGCTATGAAAATACAATCTCAGCCAAGTGTCTGAGAGCCCACAAAGCTTTTTACACCATAGCACACATTATGTGCCTTAGAGAAACTGACCTAATTCTGCTATTTTCCTTGTCTCAGTTTCCTTGGAAGCTGTATATGTGGGAACACATAAAATATGTTTTCTGTACCTTAAGACATTATTTTAAGTTTTTTGGGGGGGTGGTTATCTTGTAGACAAAATATTGGGATGACTGAGTCAAGGGTTTCTTTTCATTTGAACTAAAATATTCTATTTGTTTGATCTAGAGGTACCAAACAACTGAATTCCTTAAATACTCATTAATAAAATCTCCAGGATGAAAAGTGACTGAGTGCATTCTCAACTTGAAAAGCTATAGTCTGTTTCCTTTTTTTTTTTACTGCAGTCTGTCTTTACTGGAGAGGGAATGATGAGAGTCAGGGCAGGGAGGGGGCATCCAAAAGAGAAGTGACTGAGTTGAAATAATTCAAAAGTGTGTTCATGAGGCACATAGACAACGAGCAGTCTTACCAGCTATAAGAAGGCATCAAGAATCTTCTAGAATAAAATGCAGTGGAGCTTTTTGCAGTATCCACAGATGAGGGAAAATGTAGGTTTGGTCTTGCCTCTAACTCAAGTGAATATCAAAGGAAAGCAAGTGACTGTGACTAATTTCTCAACTCCCAGTGTTGGCAACAGAGCAGGAGATCCAATTCACTCTGCAGTAACTACAGAGAGAGTATGAAATGAAATACACACTCTAACGAAGATGGGTCCCAGACAACCACAGGCTTAAAAGGTAATCACCTAGCAGGAACTAGTAAACCTCAGTATTTATTGCTCAGAGTTATCCTCCTGCTTAGAATACATAATTGAATCAGAGAGCTTCAAAATTTTCAAGTTAATAAAAATGTATGTTTATATCTATACTTTTCCTCAAGAAGAAGGTTTCAAGACACATATCCTTGTAGATTAAGAGACAATTTTTATATGCCTTCTTGTACTCTCTTTAGTTGTTGTTTTTTAGTCACTAAGTTATGTCCAACTTTTTTGCAACCCCATGAACCCCATAGTTCACCAGGCTCCTCTATCCACGGGATTTCCCAGGCAAGAACACTGGAGTGGGTTGCCATTTCCTTCTCCAGGGGATCTTCCCCACCCAGGGATTGAACCCCCATCTCCTGTGTCTCCTGCACTGGCAGGTGGGTTCTTTTCCAGAGTCACCAGGGAAGCCCATTCTCTTTAATACATAAAAGAGCTATTTAGCAGCGGAGAAAATGTGTATGTGTACAAAAACAAAGCCACAAAAAGGGAACAAAGAGAAATCTCCAAGCTAGAAAAAAATAAACGAAGGAAGAAGAGAAATAAAACAGCAACACTATAATGCTGCATACATAATGAAAATGGTATAAGTAGAGTCCTTAATATAGCATATTGGTAATTAAATTTTAGCTTCTGGCAGGTTTTACCCGAAGATTTTTAAAATCATTTTTATTAATTTTGTAGTAGAATACTAATTCAATCATCAATCATAGATGTTCACATAAAATTTTGAGTAAAAAACAAAGCAAAAACCAATTAAAAATGATTAAGAATGTTTCTACAGAAAGTTTCTATTTCCTTTGTACAACTTTATATATCTTATCATATGAATCATCATATTCTAATTTGAAATACCTTTAAAATATCACTATTTTGAGAAATGTTTTGTAAGTTAAGGCCCAACAAATCATGGTAATTTTTTTGATAAAACATATTCCGTACAGAATACACGCCCGTGCTAAGTTGCTTCAGTCATGTCCAACTCTGTGCAACCGTATGGACTGTAGCCCATGAGACTCCTCTGTCTGTGGGATTCTCCAGGCAAGGATACTGGAGTGGGTTGTCATGCCTTCCCCCAGGGGGTCCTCTTAATGATGCAGGGATCCAATGTCTACTGGCAGGGGGATTCTTTACCACTAGTGTCACCTGGGAAGCCCTGTAAATCCCACCCCACACTCACACTGTCCATGATACTAAAAGTAACTTTAAAATCCCATAATATGTGATTCCTTTAGACATCTTTGAAAGCCCTTTCTGTAAGATGGTTTTGCTTTTCTTCTTAAAGCTAACCCTGCTCTCTGAGATTAAAACAATGAAAGGGTTCCATGAGGACAAGACATAGTCTGTGTGAAAGATTGTGAAGTCATGCATAAGATACAAAATTCTAGACTCACTATGCTCTTCTTTTGAATTACAATTATTTATCACCGCTGACTAAAATTAAAAAGACATATAGTGTCAGCAAGAATGGGAAGCATGGAAGCTCTCAAAAGTTAGTGGCATCACCTAAGTGAACATACACACCCTCCCAGCTTAGTCATTTTACTTCCAGATAGGTAGACAATAGATGGGAGAGCTCATGTCTACCAAAAGCAGGCTTGTTCACAACAGCCTTTGGTGAAATCAGCCTCCAGACTTCTCCCCCAAGAAGGGTGAATGAACCTTTGACTATTAACACATCAGAATAGCCCACAGTGTGGGAAAGAACAAACCAATATTTGCAACAGGGCAAGCCTGACTAACCTCATGTTGAAACATTGCAGTCAGCCACAAAAGCACACACTCCACTGCTATGAAATACCAAAAGAGGCAAAATCATTCTTTTGTCTAGAGATAGGAATAGAGGTTACCTTGAGTGGCGGTTATTGCTAGGAAGTAGGGTAGGAGGCTGGTTGGAAGCTGAGGAGTGTCTTGGATCAGGATCAGGGTTATGGATCCTGGATGAACATGCCTGTAAAAGTGCATTGAGAGGGTCCTTAAGAGCTGCATGCAGTTGTAACCCAGTTACACACACACACACACACACACACACACACACACACACACAGAGGAATAGAGAAATAAAGACAAAACAGTCACTGAAGTTCATTCCATGAGGCAGGACTGTGATGGGGTTGATTTCCTTCCTGCACTCTTTTTGCTTCTCTCAACTTTTCAAATGAACACATACTATCCTACTTTTATCATCAGAACCAACCCAGAAACAATTTTATAACAGAGAAGCTGCCAAAATGAATTAAGGCAAGAATAAAACTTGCAATTTATATATTTTATAAAACTGATTCATCCCATTCGGAGTTCAGGTCAGCGTGTTTTTGTTCACTTAGTACTTGTCTCTAGTAAGCTTTAATTTATGGGAAAGAACATGTATAAAGAGTGGCTTACTATTTAGTCTACAGAATAAAACCTTTTTCTAAGACAATATGTTATCTGTTTGCTGGAGGCGTTTTGCCCTTTTCAATGCATTCATAAAAACTGCCCCAAAGACTTAACTCATATGGCTTCGGGGCGAGGTCTCCCTGAAGATGAGAAGGACCATGTTGTCTTGCTGGACGTCACTGTGGTTTGTCCAGATTGAAAACAGCTGGGCAGAGGAAACGGCTCTCTAATTAGAACAATGTGTGGAGAACAAGGGAGGAGGGAGGGATCGCTGAGCCACTCTTGAGCCAAGTCCTAAGACTTCAGGTTCAGTTCTGTGTCTGTGGATTGATGATGGGTATACACCTGTCTCCAGACACTGCAAACTCCTTGGGTGCAGAACAATGGACCCCCATCCGGACGTGCCTCTCGAAAAGCAACAAATCAGCTGATTGGTTTGTTGTGCTTTAACATTGAAATATTTTACTTGGATAAGCAAGTTGTAAGAACTTTCCTCATTGTTAGCATTTTGTAAAACTACATTTCATACAATATTACAGACAGAATCTTGCCATTAATACAACCCGTCCATCTTACTCAGATTATCTATGCTTTATCTGTACTTGTGTGTATGTGTGCATGTTTGTGGCAACTCTATCCCATGTATAGCTTTGTGTGTCCACCATAGTCAGGAAATGAACACAAGGATCCATCAAATTGCCTTTTGGTAAATATACCCACCGACCAACTCCCATCCTCAACTGTTGGCAACCACTAATCTGTTCATTTCCAAAATTTTATTTCAAAAATATCATGCACATGGAATAATATAGTATATAACATTGTGGGATTGACTCACTCCACTGACTCCTGTAATCCCCTGGGGATTCATCAAGTTGTTCCACATATCAATAGCTCATTACTGTGCAGTGCTGAGTAAACATTCCATGGAATGTGTGTCCTAGACTATTTAACCATCCGTTTGATTAAATACATCTGAGTCATTTCCAGTTACTTGGCTGTTACAAAGAAAATTGCTCTTCACTTTTGTACACTGTTTTATCTGTGAAAGTAAGTTTTCATTTCTCTGGGATGAATGCCTGAGTATGTTTACTGGGTTTTATGTTAATTGGATGTTTAGGTTTACACGATACTGCCAAACAATTTCAGAGTGGTTGTGGCATTTCACATTGCCACCAGCGATGTGGGAGCAATTCAGTTTCTGTACTTCCTCACCAACCTTTGGTATTCTCCCTATTTTTGTTTGTTTTAGCTGTTCTCGGAGGTGTATGGTGACCTTTCATCATGTTCTTGATTGGCAATCCCTAATGGGTAGTTACATCAACAATATTTTCGTGTGTTTATTTGCCATCTATGCGTCTTTATCAGTGAAGTGACTCTTTGTGTCTCCTACCCATAAACTTTCAGAGTTCTTCATATACTCTAGTCAGCAGTCTTTTTTCAGGTGTGGCTTGCAAACACTTTCTCCCAGGCTGTAGCTTGTTTTTTGATCCTCTTCACATTTTCATGGAGCAATAGTTTTTAATTTTGAAATCCAATTTACTGTTTTTCCCTTTGAGGATCATGCTTTTGGTGTCAGTTGTAAGAACTCTTTGCCTAGCCCTCCTCAATCCTGAAATTTTTTTTTACTACTTTTTTCTAAATAGATAGTATAGTTTTATATACATTTCAGCCATTATTTCACTGAATAATCCTTCAGACCTACTATGTTTCTGTAATGATGCATTTATTAGATCTTTTGCTAGTTTCCTGTAGGTCTCTGAGTCTCTTTTTCAATCTATTTCCTCTTTGTTGTTCAACTTGGGTGAATTCTCCTGATCATTGCTTAAGTTCATTGATCCTACCCTCTGTCATCTCCACTCTACTATCAAGCCTATCCAGATAGGTTTGTTGTTGTCATTGTCATTTGTCTGTTTTGTTTGTGGCTTTGTTCTTGCTTTTGTTGTTATCATAACTTCTAGTTAATTTTTCATAGTTTCTATTTCTTTGCTGAGATTCTATTTTCCATCTGTTTCAAGAAAATTAATAACTGATTATCTAAGCCCGATGGCTCAGTGGGTGAAGAATCTGCTTGCAATGCAGGGGACTTGGGTTTGATCCCTGGGCTGGGAAGATCTCCTGAAGGAAAATACAACATACTCCAGTATTCTTGCCTAGAAAATCCCATGAACAGAGGAGCCTGGTGGGCTAGAGTTCATGGGGTCACAAGAAGTTGGACACGACTGAGCCACTAAGCACATAATCATGTAAGCATTTTATGATGACAGCTTTAAAATCACTGTCAGATAAAACATCTGACTTATTTTGGTGCTACGATCAGTTGCTTGTCTTTCTCAAGTTTTCTTGATTTTTTTTGTTTTCTTGGTTCTTGCCATGACGGGTTATTTCTCCTTGTACTCTGGACATTTTGTCTGTTATGTTAGGGAACCCCATGTCCTCTTTAAATCTTTTGTTTTAGCAGGATATTACCCTGTTTAGGTTTACTGCCCTAGGACTTAGCTACTTTGCAGGTTGTGGTTCCAATGACAGTTTAATTTTCAGAGCTTATGCTGCGTTATTTTGGTAGAATTCATTAATCTGCTGCTGCCGTGTTATTCCTTCAGCCCTGGGGCCTACATTAGTTCACCTTCCTCTCACCTCTTACCACCTTTAAGAGTTCCCTGTCATTTGCTTCTTGCATAATTTCCAGGAATTGCAGTTGTCCTTAGTGGGGAGAAGCAGGGTGAAATAAGTCTATGCCATCCTGTCTAGACTGAAAGCCTTAGTTGTGCTTTAGAAAGATAACTGATAGTTTGTATAGACTGAGAAAAATCAAATACCTATTGATGCTACTTCACGCACTTTTGCAAAATGTTTAAAAAATGTGGTCTCGATACTTAACATGTATAATAAAGAGACCACAGTGCTTCTTTTCAACATCCTAAAACCTTAGCTTTTGATGGTTCTCTTTTATTTTGCACAACTTATTTTCCACTTATTTGAGTGTGGGGTGTAACACACACAAAATGCAAAAAAGATGGCAATGAGTTTATTCTGTTGCTGCTGCTCCTTCTTGTATCCTTCTCCATATGCTAAATATAATACTGAATCCTATGTAAATGATAATGCCATGGATCAGTGGTTGTCAAGGTGGGATTCCTGGACCAGCAGCATCAGTATCACCTGGACATTTGTTAAAAATTCAAATTCTCAGGTCCTGTCCCAGATGCAGAAATTGTGTGCTGCATGGCTCACCACCCAGTGTTTTAATATTAATAGCATTTTTAGCTGATTCTGATGATGCTGAAGTTTGAGAACCATACCATAGGTGTGACAAACCTAGACAGTGAATTAAAAAGCAGAGACATCACTTTATGGATAAAGGTCCATATAGTCAAAGCTATGGTTTATCCAGTAGTCATGTACGGATGTAAGAGTTGGGCCATAAAGAAGGTTGAGCACTGATGCTTTCAAATTGTGATGCTGGAGAAGACTCAAGAGTCCCTTGGACTGCAAGGAGATCAAATCAGTCAATCCTAAAGAAAATCAACTGTGAATATTCATTGGAAGGACTGATGCTGAAACTCACACTCCAATACTTTGGCCACCTGATGCCAAGAACCAACTCACTGGAAAAGACTCTAATGTTGGGAAACAATGAGGGCAGGAGAGAAGGGGATGACAAAGGTTGAGATGGTTGGATGGCATGATCGACTCAATGGACATGAGTTTGAGCAAATTCCAGGAGACAATGAGGGACAGAGGAGCCTGGTATGCTACAGTCCTTGGGGTCACAGAGTCAGACACAATTTAGTGACTGAACAATAACAACTCTCCTAGTATATTATAAAAATGTGTGACATGTCCGGAGGGAAGTGAAATATGCCATTAGAGCTTCAGTGTTTAGTCCATACAGACATGTGGACATTATACTCTTTCACATGTGTTCAGTCATATAGCAAGTATTTCCTGAGGACTACTATGGCCAGAGCCCTGTATCAGGCATCCAATATAGTCATAAAGAAGACGGATGCAACCTCTGCCCTCATCAAGTCTGTGCAGCTTGGTATGCAGACTTGTGACCTTTTTTCATGCTTTCACAAATATTACTGAGTCATAATTTACTGAAAATATTTTTACTGACTTCTCAAATGTGTTTTGGAATCCAAGATCTATTCTGTGTGAAAATGCAGCTTTAAGAAAACTATTAATACCTGTGATGGATTCATTTTGATATTTGGCAAAACTAATACAATTATGTAAAGTTTAAAAATAAAATAAAATTAAAAAAAAAAAGAAAATGAGTGTGTTATGGTAGATAACACTTTTCTAACTTTATGTAATCATATTCCTATTAATTTTGTTTCAGTTCAGTTCAGTTCAGTCGCTCAGTCGTGTCTGACTCTTTGCGACCCCATGAATTGCAGCATGCCAGGCCTCCCTGTCCATCACCAACTCCCAGAGTTCACCCAAACCCATGTCCATCGAGTCAGTGATGCCATCCAGCCATCTCATCCTCTGTCGTCCCTTTCTCCTCCTGCCCCCAATCCCTCCCAGCATCAGTCTTTTCCAATGAGTCAACTCTCCACATGAGGTATGCAGGTCAGGAAGCAACAGTTAGAACTGGACATGGAACAACAGACTGGTTCCAAATAATTTTGTTTAAACTCATTTTAATATGATCCAGCTATCACAGCACATGACTGGTTATAAAATACCTCCCATAATTATATTGCTCAAAAAACCTTTTAATTATAAAACATGATATTATCAGCAAAAATATTTTACAAGAATGATTGCTACAGAATTCTTTAAGTCTACTTAAACAAGCAAGATTAATATTGCTCATAAGATAAATTTGGTGCATTCTATTAAAAAATGGATTTTTTTAAGAGAATGGTGAAAGGACTAAATAGAAGAGGAATCTTCTGGAAGCTGAAACAACATCTGATAATTGATTTATTTCACAGACATCACGTATTTTCCCTTATTGGAAGACAGAAATTTTAAAAAGAAACTTGAAATACTTTTTCTTGGCAAGCCAGACAAATGGACAATTGATAACACTTCTTTATAGACTTATGCCTATTTTTCAATTTGCTCTCTAACCTTATGTGACAAGAAAAAGAGATTTTATCATTTGTTGCTGTTTTTTAAAAACAAAAAAATAACTCAAGGGAGTCAACGGACCTTACCGGTTGAGTGGATATAAGTGTTGAAGGCTAAAGGGAGCAAGCTGGGGCCTGGGGACATTTCAGTAAACATGGAACAATTGGAGACAAGCAGTTTGGTGGGGATTTTCATAAATTCTATTTTGATCATGTTGCTTTTGAGGAGCCTCTACATGGAGAGGCTAAGACCTCTGAGTGGAGACGTCAAGTGAGCATTCTGATCTATGAGATAGCCCCAGGAGAGAAGTCAGGATAGGGAGCGCTATCATGCTGAGGGTAACTGAAACCAGACCATTCAGGGGGAGCATGCAGGGAGACAGAAGAGGAGGGCTTCCACACTCTTAAAAGAACTTCACCTCTGAGTCGGGAGGATGGTGAGGACCCAGAAAGGGATGTAAATAGGGACCTGAGGGAGGATGCAAATCAGGAGAGTGTGCAATTACAGACGCTAAGCATGGGAATTGTTTAAAAGAATCTATAAAACAAGATACTGTTTTGAATTCTTCCAAAAGGGCTGGTTGAGAAAGCACCTCAACTCCCTCCACCCTTTTCAGAAAAACATTCTCAATAGGCCAGATCAGGGTGGATTCAAGGTGACTAGAAAGAGCCTGATAGGCTACAGTCCATGGGGTCGCAAAGAGTTGGACACGCCTGAGTGACTGAGCAACCAGCTTCGCTCTCACTTTCAAGAATTCAGCTTTTTAAAAAAGCGGTACTGCTTCTTGAGCTTGCTTTTTAACAGCATAACTGGAAAGCTGAGGAGACAGAGGGTAGTGCAAAAGAGGGAGTGAGAGAGGGAAAGGAGAGGCAGGGAGAGGGATCTGTTCAAACATCAAAGTGGTCCCCCACTTCTTTCATAGCAGAAAGAAAGAGGGAAGCCTGGACACCAATGCAAGCATTTTGCAGACTTCAAAGGAGGCAGTGAAGTTTGCTGGCAGAGGCATTTCATGTTTTATTTTTCTGTGAAATTGAAGATGAGATCATCTGTTGAGTTTGTTTTTGTTGGGAGATAGTTGGAAAAAAGTGTAGAGGGTATTGACAAGCAATTTTGGAGTCTAGGAGAATAATTTGCTTAGGGAAATAGAACGTAAATACATGTCTGTGTGCATGCTCAGTTGTGTCCTCTGCAACCCCATGCACTGTAGCCCCCCAGGCTCCTCAGTCCATGAAATCTTCCAGGCAAGAATACTGCAGTGGGTTGCCGTCTCCTGCTCCAGGGGATCTTCCTGACCCAGGGGTTGAACTCTCATCTCTTGCATCTCCTACATTAGCAGACAGGTTCTTTACCACTAGTACTACCTGGGAAGCCATGAATACATGGCAGTGTCATAAAAAAGAGTATATTACAAACCCACTGTTTAATATACTATTATTTATATGTACACACAACCACCTCCAATGATGCATTCATGTATCTATCTATGTGATAAAATTTAAGATTGTTTCACTTTACTTCTGGTAGTCTTATGAATTTTTGAATGAACATATTCTGCTTGTTCACTAAGGCAAAGAAACAAGAAAAATACTCTGTAAGTTAAATTGACTATGTTATTGGTAAAATAACTGACTTCAGTAAGCTAACTATATATTTTTACCTTATAGTGCTCATTCAAGTGTAAATATTCAGAAGGACAATGCTTCAACAGGCACCAATCTTATTTAGGAGCTCTGACTCGAAACCACAGTAGCAAGGCTCCTATTTTATAAAACTTGACTTTCAAAAATAGTTTCCTTTTTCCATACTGACACTGGAAAATATTTAATTAATCACATCTCCTTTTTATGCTAGCCTCTGCAAAGCACAGAGCCAATTAATTAATATCCATAGCACTCTCTGGCTCCATTTACCACAGCAGGTTGAGAAAACACTAATTCTGAGGTGTAGCTTTAGGTTTTACTCAAGAAAAAAGTCTTTGATGTGTAAAAACTCAGTCCATATGCTTCTGACTCTGTAATATTTAACACTTCAAAACATTTGCTTTGTGAATAATATTTATTGTCCTAAACCTTTTGAGTTCTTATAATAAGCTCCCTATCCAAAAATTTGGGGAGAGGTTTTTACACTGAGGAAATTATTGAGTAAAACGGTACAAGACATTGGTTTAGAATATTTTTTTAAATTTTATTTTATTTAACTTTACAATATTGTATTGGTTTAGAATATTTAAACCAAAGTTTCAGTTCAGTTCAGTTCCATCGCTCAGTCGTGTCCGACTCTTTGCGACCCCATGAATCTCAGCACGTCAGGCCTCCCTGTCCATCACCAACTTCCGGAGTTCACTCAGACTCACGTCCATCGAGTCAGTGATGCCATCCAGCCATCTCATCCTCTGTCGTCCCCTTCTCCTCCTGCCCCCAATCCCTCCCAGCATCAGAGTCTTTTCCAATGAGTCAACTCTTCGCATGAGGTGGCCAAAGTACTGGAGTTTCAGCTCTAGCATCATTCCTTCCAAAGAAATCCCAGGGCTGATCTCCTTCAGAATGGACTGGTTGGATCTCCTTGCAGTCCAAGGGACTCTCAAGAGTCTTCTCCAACACCACAGTTCAAAAGCATCAATTCTTCGGCGCTCAGCCTTCTTCACAGTAAAACTCTCACATCCATACATGACCACAGGAAAAACCAAAGTTTAAATAGTGAATTATCCTTGGCAAATTTCCCCCTAATATTTATATTTCTAAATTATGGTCTATATTAAGAAAATATACACACCTATTTTTCTTGTTTCTGTAGATGATCTTCCTGATTTATTCATTGTATGTAAGAATATACATTTTTAAATCTCAATAGAATTAATAGGGAAATAACATTTAACCAAAATTATAGACCATGAACATGAACTCCTTATTGCCAAATTCAGACTTAAATTGAAGAAAGTAGGGAAAACCACTAGACCATTCAGGTATGACCTAAATCAAATCCCTTATGATTATACAGTGGAAGTGAGAAATAGATTTAAGGGCCTTGATCTGATAGATAGAGTGCCTGATGACCTATGGAATGAGGTTCATGACATTGTACAGGAGACAAGGATCAAGACCATCCCCATAGAAAAGAAATGCAAAAAAGCAGAATGGCTGTCTGGGGAGGCCTTACAAATAGCTGTGAAAAGAAAAGAAGCAAAAAGCAAAGGAGAAAAGGAAAGATATAAGCATCTGAATGCAGAGTTCCAAAGAATAGCAAGGAGAGATAAGAAAGCCTTCTTCAGCAATCAATGCAAAGAAATAGAGGAAAACAACAGAATGGGAAAGACTAGGGATCTCTTCAAGAAAATCAGAGATACCAAAGGAACATTTCATGCAAAGATGAGCTCGATAAAGGACAGAAATGGTATGGACCTAACAGAAGCAGAAGATATTAAGAAGAGATGGCAAGAAAACACAGAAGAACTGTACAAGATAGATCTTCATGACCCAGATAATCACGATGGTGTGATCACTGACCTAGAGCCAGACATCCTGGAATGTGAAGTCAAGTGGGCCTTAGAAAGCATCACTACGAACAAAGCTAGTGGAGGTGATGGAATTCCAGTTGAGCTATTCCAAATCCTGAAAGATGATGCTGTGAAAGTGCTGCACTCAATATGCCAGCAAATTTGGAAAACTCAGCAGTGGCCACAGGACTGGAAAAGGTCAGTTTTCATTCCAATCCCAAAGAAAGGCAATGCCAAAGAATGCTCAAACTACTGCACAATTGCATTCATCTCACACGCTAGTAAAGTAATGCTCAAAATTCTCCAAGCCAGGCTTCAGCAATATGTGAACTGTGAACTTCCTGATGTTCAAGCTGGTTTTAGAAAAGGCAGAGGAACCAGAGATCAAATTGCCAACATCCGCTGGATCATGGAGAAAGCAAGAGAGTTCCAGAAAAACATCGATTTCTGTTTTATTGACTATGCTAAAGCCTTTGACTGTGTGGATCACAATAAATTGTGGAAAATTCTGAAAGAGATGGGAATACCAGACCACCCGATCTGCCTCTTGAGAAATTTGTATGCAGGTCAGGAAGCAACAGTTAGAACTGGACATGGAACAACAGACTGGTTCCAAATAGGAAAAGGAGTACATAAAGACTGTATATTATCACCCTGCTTATTTAACTTCCATGCAGAGTACATTATGAGAAATGCTGGGCTGGAAGAAACATAAGCTGGAATCAAGATTGCTGGGAGAAACATCAATAACCTCAGATATGCAAATAACACCACCCTTATGGCAGAAAGTGAAGAGGAACTCAAAAGCCTCTTGATGAAAGTGAAAGTGGAGAGTGAAAAAGTTGGCTTATAACTCAACATTCAGAAAACGAAGATCATGGCATCTGGTCCCATCACTTCATGGGAAATAGATGGGGAAACAGTGGAAACAGTGTCAGACTTTACCTTTCTGGGCTCCAGAATCACTGCAGATGGTGACTGCAGCCATGAAGTTAAAAGACGCTTACTCCTTGGAAGGAAAGTTATGACCAACCTAGATAGCATATTCAAAAGCAGAGACATTACTTTGCCAACAGAGGTTCATCTAGTCAAGGCTATGGTTTTTCCTGTGGTCATGTATGGATGTGAGAGTTGGATTGTGAAGAAGGCTGAGCACTGAAGAATTGATGCTTTTGAACTGTGGTGTTGAGAAGACTCTTGAGAGTCCCTTGGACTGCAAGGAGATCCAACCAGTCCATTCTGAAGGAGATCAGCCCTGGGATTTCTTTGGAAGGACTGATGCTAGAGCTGAAACTCCAGTATTTTGGCCACCTCATGCGAAGAGTTGACTCATTGGAAAAGACTCTGATGCTGGGAGTGATTGGGGGCAAGAGGAGAAGGGGATGACAGAGGACTCATCACCCAGTGATGGCTGGATGGCCTCACTGACTAGATGGATGTTAGTCTGAGTGAACTCCGGAAGTTGGTGATGGACAGGGAAGCCTGGCGTGCTGGGATTCATGGGGTCACAAAGAGTCAGACACGACTGAGTGACTGATCTGATCTGATAGTTTAAAGGTAGAAAGGGACCCAGGGAAAAGCAGTAGAAATGACATGTACAAAAATATGAGATTTTTACATGTCTGTGTATTATCACTAAATCCAAGATAGTTCTTAAGCAGTGGTCTTGCTTGAAATGTCTCATAGATTTATGGAGCTACACCTAGGACTAAAATTCAGATATCCAAAAATGTTTGCTTAGTCATTTTTACTTTAAATATAGCCACAATTTAATATTTTATTAGCTGGAAGATACAACTGCTTCATATGAAGGAAAAACTAATGCCCTAGATTTAAAAGAAATGAAGCATATGAGAAAGCAAGTATAGATTTAACAAATTTATGGGCTAGCTAAATTCTGAAGAGATCAAATTGATTTAAAAGATGTTTCAGGCAAATGAGATGTAACAAAAGAGTTAGGAAATTCAGACACACTAAAATGAATCTAAATTCATTTATTACTAGGCATTAATTACTTTAAAGATAGGTTTTGTTAAAATACAAAGAACTACTATATTATGTTCTATAGCTTTACATATATTTCATATATATATACCATGTACATAATATGTAATTATATCTATATCTACATATATTTTAATCTGACCTCCTCTTTTCCATCTAATCAATATCCATTATAATAAAAAATGTATACCTATGTTTGTGTGTATACCTACATCTATGTATGAAGACACACACATGTATCTATTATCTGTCAACATGTGCACAAATCCAGGTAGAACCATTTTTAATGGGTATATAATATTCTACAGTATGGACTGATCAAAATAGTTTTACTAATTGATTCCTTTTTTAATCCACTATCCTATCAAAGGATTTTCACAGGCATTTTGCTATTTGCAACTATGAACAGTCTTACAAGTTTCTTCTCTTAACAAGTGAGGTGGTTTTTATTAAATATATTACCAGGAGTGGAACTGCTGTTTCATAAGGAATACAAATATTGTACTTAAATAGAAATGGTACATTTTGTTCCATACTGTAGTACAAATGTACTCCCAATAGCAATATATAAAATATCCTGCTTATCCATATTCTCATTACTTTCAGATTAAATTAGATGCCAAATGAATAAGATGGCATTCTGGTATTGGTTTTTATGTTCCTACCCACTACCGATGATGAAAATTCTTTACATTTTTATTGCCGATCTGGGTTTTATTTTTTGTGCAATGTCACTACGTATCTTTGGCCCACATTTCTGTTTTACTTTTGTTCTTTTTGTATCAGCTTGAATCATTTACATCTTCTTGATGCTGGTGTTTTCTCGGTTGTGTCTTGTGTACGTGCCCTTGTGAAGCACACGGCGCAGGGGCAGATTTGATGTGTCTAGGGAAATGCTGTGAGAGATGGAATTATACCAGATGGTCACAGGGAGACGGCAGCATTCTGGGAGGTCAGGGAAGCTTTGTGTGGAAAACAGCAATGCAGCCTGTGTCTTGGAGTGAGCGGGGGTTAGCAGTGGAACAGGACACTCTTAAGTGGAGGTGGAGGTGGAGGAGGGCAGCACACACTGGAAAGCAGTCACAGCGGGGTGGGCGCCAGGGGCTGAGAAGAAGGGCAGCAGGGCTGGAAGGAAAAGAGCTTGTAGGGGTAAAGTGTAGAAGGGTGGTCCTCCGTGGGCCACACCCAACCCTAAACCCATTTTAAGTGTTGTGCTGTTAAGTGTTGTGGTGTGAGATCCGTGGGACACCACTGGACTGTCTTGAGTGGGTATTTAACAACCAACTTGTGTTTTGAAAAGCTGTCTCTGATTGTAGAAAGTAAGTTGTGAAAATGTGCTGCCCAGTGGCCCCTGGATACCACTTAGCAGGCTTTTTTTTTTTTTTTTTGTAATACAGTAAGAAATGTTCATAGGTTAAACTGTGCTGTTGGATGGAGAATGAGAGAAAAGAATGTATTAGAGAAAAGCTAAATGATGACATCAACAGGACTTCCTTTAAGAAAGAAAGAAAGAAAGTGAAGTTGCTCAGTCATGTCTGACTCTTTGTGACCTCCCATGGACTGTAGCCGACCAGGCTCCTCTGTCCATGGGATTTTCCAGGCAAGGGTACTGGAGTGGGTTGCCATTACTTCCTTTAGTATAAGGTACTTTTGATTCATCTGACTCTAGGATGAGATCCAAGTTCTAGGATCTCAAAAGTAATTACTAAGAAACTTGTTACTTTAAGCACTTTAAAGGAGAACTTAAAAATCTTTTCATTAAATTACTATTTATTATTACAAAACTTAGGACTAACAAAAGCGTTATCTAAGATTTCAGGCATTGGGTGAAGGATGCCTCCATTTGAAGCCCAGATGCATCCATTACTCACACAAGCCTCCATATATCTTTTTGCCTGTACAATGGAGCTGCCAATGGAGTGGTGGTTATGAGAATTAAGTAATGGAAAAAAAATGCTTAACAGACATTTGGCACATTCCAACGAGCTAAATAAATGTTCATTATTATTGAAATAATTCCATTATGACCGCTATTATTTGGGGAAAGCATTATAATAAAAGTTAATTTAAAAAACTCAAATAGAGGCAAGATTGCAATTTTTACTGATTCACAAGTTAATAACAGGGTTTGAAATTCTCTATCCTTAAACATGATCATTCAATGTAAATGGAGGATGTTGAGGGCTAATGGTAGGGAAGTCTGTTTATCCTGACATTCCCCAGGGTACCTGGACAGGTCTGAGTGTTCACTTGCTTGCCTTTGGCTTACTCAAGTAACAAGGAAAAATAGCGGAGAAATGCTGCATCGACTTCCTGGATTAACACTATATCATGAGCTGCGTAATTATTATAATCAGAATGTAGCAGATACATTTCTAGGATGAATAAAAGAAAATGTGTTTCCATATTAATTGGGCATCACGGACTCAACAGACATGAGTTTGAGCAAGCTCTGGGAGTTGGTGATAGACAGGGAAGCCTGGCGTGCTGCAGTCCATGGGGTCGCAAAGAATCGGACACGACTGAGCAACTGAACTGACTACAGATAACATTTACTAATATTCACTTCAGATATCTTCCTGTTATTTCACTACTCTAGCAGTTATACATGTTTTGGCTGCTTTAAATTCTCAGTTTAATCATTCTACTAATTTAAAATTGCACGATTTCAGCCCAGGTATTGTAATTAGTCTCTGTGGGATACCAATCACTACTTGGGCTTGCAAGATGAGAGCTGTACCCAACACGTGGTGCTCATGTATGTGTGACACCCTAACTCATCTTTTTATTTCAGGGTAGAAAGAAAACAGGGGATATGTGTTTGCCAATAAACTTTAATATAATTCTCCCAGGAGCAGTGACTATAAGATTAAATTTCAAATGAATACAACAGTATGTACACTAAGCACTTCAAATATGTCAGTCCCTCTAATTTGGTCCAAGTCAAGAATTTTTTAAAAAAGGGAAAAATCAGTTTCTGTTGGAATTCCTTTTATGCCTTCTGTTAGAAATTTGTAAAACTGGCTCTTGCTGGCTCAGATAGTGAAATAACAATGCATTCAGCTCCGGGCGAGCGGCTTTCCAGGCCAACCTGTCAGGAGAGAGACAGACAGCTGAGGGTAATTCATTCTCGCCACTGGGTTTCGAAGGGCTTGCAAAGAGATCTGGAATTTCTGAAATATAAATAGCACTAACTTAAAGCAAGAAATAGAAGGTGTTCTTCACATCTGCGGAGAGGCAAAAGAGGAGCTGTGAGCAAGGGGAAGCTAGCCAGATGGGATTTAAGAATCAAAAACGGGGAATTCTATCCGATTCTAAGGACACACCTTAATCAAGGATTACTTGGAATAACTGATTCATAGTGTTTTGTAAGTCTTCTATTCCTCAAAATGATCTGAGTATGCAAATAAATCCTATGCAAATGAGCCTTGGATCAAGATATGAAACTAAAATATGCCAATGAAAATAAAATGAATTGAGAGAACTGGAAAGAGCCAAAACAGGCTTAAAGCTGTGTTTTGGTTTTTATTTTTTTGCTAATTAATTCAGCATGCGACTCACATTCCAGTAGTAGCAGAGAGACTGAGCCCACACTCAAAGTGTTGGTGAATCCCACACCGGGACCAGAGTCTGGGCTCTCATCAGGGTCACGCCAGCCGAGCCGCACCAGGAACTGACTCGCTGCCAGGCGCTCTCTGCTCACACAGCTCCTGTGGGGAAGAAATCTGATACCACTTCACAGTGGCAAGTGTTATGACTTCAAGTATTCATCCTGCAGAATTCATAAATCTCTGTTTTTGTTTCTAACACCAGTATATTGAAGTCCTCAGGGAAAATATGAGGAGATATATAAATGAAAGCAAGCCTCCAAGAAAGTTTCTTTTTCTTCCCTTCTTTATTTTTTTCTATTACTTCACAGGAGAACATGTCTCAGAATTTGTCTCTAGTGTATCTTAGAACAACCTCCCTGTGGGTTCATTGGGCAGAATTTACTGAGGGTAAGAGCATGAAAACATCCTTTAGGTGTGAATTGGTCATCAGGACAGACCAACAGGATGGAAAAGTGATGATGCCATGCTCACACCTGCTTGTCCTGTGTCCAGGTAAGGCATGGTCTTGGTCCCAGACTCTGGGTGTCCATGGTCATTTCATTCAATGCTCTTTCCTGCCCAGGTCACATGAAGAATTTTGGTGTGCCAGGACATTTCTAGTGTCAATGGGGATTAAGACTCAGGCTGCTTGATGACCATATAAGAGTAAACACGTAACTCAAGCCAATCTTGTCAGAGTGCAGCCTGCCTGGCTAGCAGGCTGGTAAGGGGCTCCCTCTCCTAGAAGTCAGGAGCCTGGATGTTAGTCAGATGCGTGTAAGCCTAGCTTTTCAAATCCTTTCCCACCCACCCAATCCTTTTAACTGCAGAAACCAGGTATATAATTTTATAAATACTCACAAAGCTAAATTTATTGCTCATGTTGTTAAATTTTTATTTGATTTTCCTGTTAAAGCTTTCATCTAACTATGAATATGCCTATTTCTCAGGTAATTGTGCAATTACCTACTATAAATATTTAAATTTTCTCATTTTTCCTCAACTGAGCAATATAAATTGACTCATATCTAAATGCACTGATTTTCTTCTGTCATTTCCAATCTGTTATTAAACTTATCCAGTGACTTATTCCAGGATTATATTTTAATGAAGAAAATATATTTGTTATCTACTAATATATTTTGTTAGACCTTGTACGTTCTATTATATTATCTTAATCTCAGGTTACAGCTTTGAACCTAATAGTCTGTAGTCATGAATGAACCTCTGCTACCTCATGCTCTGTTCAGATATGACAGGGGTCAGGCCATGACATGGCTCTTAGATTTGCTACAGACACGATGCTCGGCAAATGTGAGTCTCACTGTCCTCCTCAAAACGCCCTCCTATTTGAAGATGACACCCTTGTCATCATCACCCACTGTCTTATGGATCTGAAAACACCAGTGTGACCATCAGCCCTCCTTCCCTGCCCCTAGTTCCCAGGGCAAGTATTTCATCAATATGTCTTAGTCCATTCTGTTATAGCAGCCCGAATGGACCAAGACAAGGATTACTCATAGGTACTGAATATTAAAATTACTACCATCTTCCCCATGAGACTGTGTCTTTGATGTCCGCAAAAGTATCTTCGCCAACTGCGCTCCATCTATGCCCCTTGGTCTGTGGCACAAGATGGCCATGCAGGTTCCTCCCAGGAATTTGGAATTTACGCTGAAAAACAATAGGTACAGATTTCTTGGCAGCACAATTCTGGCAATGGCAACACTCCAAAGTGAAGCTTTATAACACAGCCTGGAGATCCTACACTTAAGGACTGGGCTTTTAAATTAAATTCCCCAGTCCCATCAGAAACCCTCCCTGCCTTTTTTTTTTTCTTATAGTAACTATAATGCACGTGTGCTCAGTCGCTTCAGTAGGGTCAGATTCTTTGCGACCCCATTGACTGTAGCCTGTTTCTGTCTGTGGGATTCTCCAGGCAGGAATACTGGAGTGGGTTGCCATTTCCTTCTCTACTATTAACTATAGTAGAGTCTTTTGAATGAAACACCAATAATAGCCAGCTTTATTTCTGTGATCTCTTTACTCTCTGATAAATTTTTGTAACTTCGAATATGGATGGATTACACTGATGTCTAATATCTGTGAGTACATGGAATAAAGGGAATTATAAGACTGTATGATGCACCATGGACTTTATTAAAGCAAATTCATCCCATCCCACCCCAAATCTCCAAACAATTCTTAGAAATGTGGTATTGAATTTTTCATCAAATATATGATGGAGGTTTGAGTGACTTTATGAGAATTTCAAGGCTTCCCTGGTGGCTCAGTGGTAAAGAATCCACCTGCCAACGCAGGAGACGCAGGTTCGATTCCTGGATCAGGAAGTTCCCCTGGAGAAGGGAATAGCAATCACTCCAGTTTTCCTGCCTGGAGAATCCCATGGACAGAGGAGCCTGGTGGGCTACAGTCCATGGGAGTCACAAAAGAGTCAGACACAACTGAGCAACTAAACAACAACAGCAACAACATGTGCATTTCAAAGGATAGAACTTTCTGAGAGCACAAATGTTGGGCAATAATCCAGTGCAGTCGTATCCTGGTTACATAATAAACTAGACAAACTGCTAAAATCACCTCCATTTTTATGATATTCTTTTTGGAGTGACAGCTCTTTTAAACCCAGTAACTTATAATGATCATTTTCTTCTAACCCTAATGACTTATATTTTGTCCCTAGGAGAGCTCAGCTTCATAATAATTTTTTAAATTCTTGCTCTTTTTTATTTAGTGTAACTATACGTCTTGGAGAAGGAAATGGCAACCCACTCCAGTGTTCTTGCCTGGAGAATCCCAGGGACGGGGGAGCCTAGTGGGCTGCTGTCTATGGGGTCGCACAGAGTCGGACACGACTAAAGCGACTTAGCAGCAGCATACCTCTAGGAACAAGAATGTACCTTCCAACCTTTCTAAAAGGGACTCTTCAGGAAAATCTCAGGCATTACTGATACATGGATATGATTTTAAAGAGTCAGCGAGAGAACATGACATACAAATCTAGTGAAAATAACATCAGATTTGTTAGCGACTTGTTTGGAAAACTTGAAATTCTAACATGCATATAATGGAGGGGGGATCAAATGAAATAAATAAGCATTTTTAGTCAAATAAACAAAAATCATTAGTACAAAGGGACTAGTGTCACCAAATACATTTTGGTTTTTCTAGATCCAGTTACCCTCATATGTCTTATAAAGAATCCATGTCTCATTGCAAATCTAATTCTGCCTCTTCTCTGTAAGCAACATTTGAAGAAACTACATTAAAAACTGACTGAACAAGAGAACTGCTTACGGAACATTTGCCACATAGAAACACTGTGCTAGTTCTTACGGAAAATAAAAACAAACAAAAAACTGAATATAACAGTTTCTATGTTTCAAGACTTCATAAGCCATTGATATAAGCCTCATGAGAAGCAGGACAGGAAGTGAACGACTTACACAAAGGTAATTTGGGTATTCAAGAGAAAGTATGCCAAAGTAAGTATTTTAAGGATGAAAAGGGACTCTGACATACAGGTTAACAGGAAGGCAAAGTTGTTTCAAGTGGCTGCAGTAAATATAATTAAATGTGTGAAGAAAAGAGTAGTTGCAGGGAGCTTGTGGGGCAAGGAGTAGGGTGAGGTGCATAAGGTTTAGAGTGTTTGTATGTGGCAGGAGCATGCATCAGATAAGACAGGTTGGGAAGGGACCACTGACTGAAGAGGATGGCTTTTACCATCCTGCCCAGCAACAGCAGGGGCGAGGACAACGGGCGAGACATATGCCTCGGGCAGTGATCCCTTGCCTCGAGAGCAATCCCACTCACTACGCTAAGTTTTCCCAGTGAAGAAATAAACTCACAATAATTTGCTGTGAATATTGGGGAACATTTCTGTATCCTTAACAGATCAACACTAAAAGTCCTTTGTAAGAAATCTGTGTCAAGCTGATCCCTCTTCCACTTAGAAAAACAGCTCTATTAGGATATGCCTTTACAGGTAAACAAATAATAATGTGTCATAAAGTCTTTAAAATCTACCACCAAGGCCATTAAGACTTCTCTTGTTCGACCTTGGAGAAAATCTTTCTCCACAATAGGAATTCTGACCGTTATACCATGAGTGTGAATCATTGCCTACCTGAGCACCAACAATCGAAGCACTGGGATTTCCAAACTTCAGTCTGCTCTAGATTTGCTGCATTACTCTGGAAATGCCTTTGTATTTCTCTCTTCTGGTTTGTCCATCACAAAAATGGTGTTAATAAAAGTCACCACCTGTCTGCCTTCCAGGGATGCTGTGAAGATAAACTCATATCCTTAGTCAAGTGCACAGCTTAAACAATTCTCAATAGTAACTGTATTAATAACCATGACAGCAGCAAGGAGATGTTATCCTGTTGTGGGTATTATAATTTATTGGCCTGGGAACTCAACTCAAGGCCTGCAGTTACAGAAATCTATGAGGAGGTGAAGTTTTCATGGGCACTGTCTGCAATATTGCATAGGAACCTGGAATGTCAGGTCCATAAATCAAGGCAAATTGGAAGTGGTCAAACAAGAGATGGCAACAGTGAATGTCGACATTCTAGGAATCAGCGAACTGAAATGGAATGGAATGGGTGAATTTAACTCAGATGACCATTATATCTACTACTGCGGGCAGGAATCCCTTAGAAGAAATGGAGTGGCCATCATGGTCAACAAAAGAGTCCGAAATGCAATACTTGGATGCAATCTCAAAAATGACAGAATGATCTCTGTTCGTTTCCAAGGCAAACCATTCAATATCACAGTAATCCAAGTCTATGCCCCAACCAGTAACACCGAAGAAGCTGAAGTTGAATGGTTCTATGAAGAACTACAAGACCTTTTAGGACTAACATCCAAAAAAGATGTCCTTTTCGTTATAGGGTACTGGAATGCAAAAGTAGGAAGTCAAGAAACACCTGGAGTAACAGGCAAATTTGGCCTTGGAATACGGAATGAAGCAGGGCAAAGACTGATAGAGTTTTGCCAAGAAAATGCACTGGTCATAACAAACACCCTCTTCCAACAACACAAGAGAAGACTCTACACATGGGCATCACCAGATGGTCAACACCGAAATCAGATTGATTATATTCTTTGCAGCCAAAGATGGAGAAGCTCTATACAGTCAGCAAAAACAAGACCAGGAGCTGACTGTGGCTAAGACCATGAACTCCTTATTGCCAAATTCAGATTTAAATTGAAGAAAGTAGGGAAAACCACTACACCATTCGGGTATGACCTAAATCAAATCCCTTATGATTATACAGTGGAAGTGAGAAATAGATTTAAGGGCCTAGATCTGATAGATAGAGTGCCTGATGAACTATGGAATGAGGTTCATGACATTGTACAGGAGACAGGGATCAAGACCATCCCATGGAAAAGAAATGCAAAAAAGCAGAATGGCTATCTGGGGAGGCCTTACAAAGAGCTGTGAAAAGAAGAGAAGTGAAAAGCAAAGGAGAAAAAGAAAGATATAAGCATCTGAATGCAGAGTTCCAAAGAATAGCAAGAAGAGATAAGAAAGCCTTCTTCAGCAATCAATGCAAAGAAATAGAGGAAAACAACAGAATGGGAAAGACTAGGGATCTCTTCAAGAAAATCAGAGATACCAAAGGAACATTTCATGCAAAAATGAGCTCGATAAAGGACAGAAATGGTATGGACCTAACAGAAGCAGAAGATATTAAGAAGAGATGGCAAGAATACACAGAAGAACTGTACAAAATAGATCTTCACGACCCAGATAATCACGATGGTGTGATCACTGACCTAGAGCCAGACATCCTGGAATGTGAAGTCAAGTGGACCTTAGAAAGCATCACTACGAACAAAGCTAGTGGAGGTGATGGAATTCCAGTTGAGCTATTCCAAATCCTGAAAGACGATGCTGTGAAAGTGCTGCACTCAACATGCCAGCAAATTTGGAAAACTCAGCAGTGGCCACAGGACTGGAAAAGGTCAGTTTTCTTTCCAATCCCAAAGAAAGGCAATGCCAAAGAATGCTCAAACTACCGCACAATTGCACTCATCTCACACGCTAGTAAAGTAATGCTCAAAATTCTCCAAGCCAGGCTTCAGCAAAATGTGAACTGTGAACTTCCTGATGTTCAAGCTGGTTTTAGAAAAGGCAGAGGAACCAGAGATCATTGCCAACATCCACTGGATCATGGAAAAAGCAAGAGACTTCCAGAAAAACATCTATTTCTGCTTTATTGACTATGCCAAAGCCTTTAACTGTGTGGATCACAATAAACTGTGGAAAATTCTGAAAGAGATGGGAATACCAGACCACCTGATCTGCCTCTTGAGAAATCTGTATGCAGGTCAGGAAGCAACAGTTAGAACTGGACATGGAGCAACAGACTGGTTCCAAATAGGAAAAGGAGTTCATCAAGGCTGTATATTATCACCCTGTTTATTTAACTTCTATGCAGAGTACATCATGAGAAACGCCGGGCTGGAAGAAGCACAAGCTGGAATCAAGATTGCCGGGAGAAATATCAATAACCTCAGATATGCAGATGACACCACCCTTATGGCAGAAAGTGAAGAGGAACTCAAAAGCCTCTTGATGAAAGCGAAAGTGGAGAGTGAAAAAGTTGGCTTAAAGCTCAACATTCAGAAAACGAAGATCACGGCATCTGGTCCCATCACTTCATGGGAAATAGATGGGGAAACAGTGGAAACAGTGTCAGACTTTATTTTTCTGGGCTCCAAAATCACTACAGATGGTGACTGCAGCCATGAAATTAAAAGACGCTTACTCCTTGGAAGGAAAGTTATGACCAACCTAGATAGCATATTCAAAAGCAGAGACATTACTTTGCCAACAGAGGTTCGTCTAGTCAAGGCTATGGTTTTTCCTGTGGTCATGTATGGATGTGAGAGTTGGACTGTGAAGAAGGCTGAGCGCCGAAGAATTGATGCTTTTGAACTGTGGTGTTGGAGAAGACTCTTGAGAGTCCCTTGGACTGCAAGGAGATCCAACCAGTCCATTCTGAAGGAGATCAGCCCTGGGATTTCTTTGGAAGGACTGATGCTAGAGCTGAAACTCCAGTACTTTGGCCACCTCATGCGAAGAGTTGACTCATTGGAAAAGACTCTGATGCTGGGAGGGATTGGGGGCAGGAGGTGAAGGGGAGGACAGAGGATGAGATGGCTGGATGGCATCACTGACTCGATGGATGAGTCTGGGTGAACTCCGGGAGTTGGTGATGGACAGGGAGGCCTGGCGTGCTGGGATTCATGGGGTCGCAAAGAGTCGGACACGACTGAGTGACTGATCTGATCTGATCTGGAGACGTCTGTTGGTCTAGGTTTTCCACAGAGATTCCACAAACACAAAAACAGAAGTGTTTGTCGGCATTTGGGAACGTGGGGACAGAGCTGATGCTCTCTCACAGCTTTACATTTAATAATAAGTGATGGTATGTCTTGCTAGCATCCACGCATAATGCAGTTTCAAGGATAAGTAGACTGGTCACTTTATTCTTTACTCAAGGTACCTTTTGGTGCCTCGAGGGATGGGGCACTATTTTCCAAGAAGCTCTCACATGAGTAGGATTTGTTGGGTGGAAACAAGCTAGTGGAGGTGGAAGCGTGCAGAGCTGCTGCATCTACACGGGCCTGCACCAGCCACGCAGCCAGCTACTCTAACAGCTGCTCCCAGGGCCCTGCAGCCTCTCCCAGTACACAGGACCTCCTGTTCAGGTGGCTCTCCAAGCAGCGCCTCCAGGACAGCCTCGTGTGATGTTCCAGAGACCTGGGCCCTCCACTGAGTGGTGTTGTTCTCTCCTGAGTCCTTCCTTCAGCCTCTGGGTAGGGAAAGAGAGCGGAGGACTCTGAGAAATGTCTGGTGGCCTGACTGTGAAGTGATAACACACCCCAGGCCACCCCTCAGGTGGATAACCACCTCTACCTGCCTGGTGTGGGGAAATATTCCTTGCTGTGTTTCCAAACGGTAAAGGGAATCTCGTCAGTCTCTTTCACAGGCCTTAGGATAGGGTAAGAGTGGCAGACAGCATAGGTTTTGCTCTCAGACAAATCATATATTCGTCTGGCTCTTCTTCTAGCTATGTTGGGTGAATTTTTTAATATGCTACATAGAAGCTGTCCACTCTTGGGCAGGTTCTTCTTCTCCTCTTTGCCTTCTCTCTCTCCCACTTTCATTCTTTAAAAATATCTCAGGCACTCTTTATTTAGGGATCATCCTCATAGGGTAGTGTTGAGAATCATACTCAGTAAAGCATATGAAAGTCGCTGCTGTGTCTGGGACCAGACAGGTTCTCAAGGACTCAGTGCTGTGTTAGGTCACTTCAGTCATTTCTGACTCTTTGTGGCCCCATGGACTGTAGCCAACCAGGCTCCTCTGTCCATGGGATTCTCCAGGCAAGAATACTGGAGTGGGTTAACACGCCCTCCTCCAGGGGATCTCCCTTACCCAAGGATCGAACCCGTGTTTCTTAAGTCTCGTTCATTGGCAGGCAGGTTCTTCACCACTAGCACCGCCTGGGAAGCCCCAAGGACTCAGCAGTTCCCTAAATTATTTTTACGCACCCTGGAAATCTTTGGGGTAGTGGTAATCAAAGCGGGTTGTAGACACTTAAGTTTCCTCACTTTGTCATCTGGGTAGGCACAAGTTAAAAGAGTTTCAGTCTTTTAGGCACCAAATAATGAGGATATTTACTGTATGTACCAAATCTACACACATGTTCCTAAAAGATGGTACGTGGAGAAAATAGGGGCTGCCAAATTCAACTGCAGTTACAGCATTCCTGATATGTAGCTTCCTTTCTAAATGTCTTAAAAAATGTATCAGTGGAAGGAAATCAGCCCTTTTTAAGTCATAAACTGCATGAAATCCTGGCATCTTTTGGGATTTGAACTGGCTATGCTCTTCAGCCAGTCTATGTAGACTAATTGAATCAGCTTAATTGAGCTACAAATCTATGAGGATGAGTTCATAAGGGATCTTGCATACACCCTGCTTATAGATAAATCAAAATGATTACAAAGTAGTCCTTCTGACCGTGACTTGCTGCAGGAGATGATGAAATGAAAAACAAGATAAGAGGAAGTGTGCACCTCTAAAATACAAGAAAGAGCTGGTGCAGGTTCAGGATTTGCTGTGCACAGATGCTGCTGTTCACTCCTGTTTAAAGAGGGGTTTCTCACTTGAAATCTGAATGATCTTATGTCTCCTGGAAACAGGAAAGAGATGAGGTAGTTCCCCTGTCAGTCGGCCTTCTTGCTCTACTACTAAAATGTTCAAAGTGTTTCTGAACAAATAGTAATTAAAGATGCAGTTCTTTGGAAAGGAAGGTAAGTCACAAGCCCCCAAAGTTAACATAAGTGCTCAGTGCACTTGTACCATCGGTATTCTGAGATCTGTCCACAGTTAAAACTCATAGAACGCAGTTTCTGAATTTCAATATGCTTTTCTACCAGATTAGGAAAAAAAAAAAAGATGCGGTTAAAATCCAGGTGTTAGAAGGCCAGCTGACATCACAGTCTGGCTGTTCCTTGGCATTTTAAACACTATGAATGATGTAAATTTTGTTTTCTGAATATGCTTGAAAAGGGATCAGTGGTCTAATCTGATCTTTAACAACTACATCCTTCCCATTTTCAGTCACTGTTTATAGATAAAAGAAATGGAAGTCATGTATTTATAATTCAAATTTGTTGAACCAAGTATGAAACTAATATGATTATCCCATTGTTCAGTGCAATTTCATTTATACACCTGAACAAATGACTTTGTTTTTTTAGCTTCAGTATTCTGAGTTATAGACTTTCTTGTATTTCAACATACATCCGAGTAGAAAAAGAGATTAGATTTTCTGCAAAATATTAATGCTGGTATATTTGAATATTCTGTTTAACAGAATATTTTATTTGAAAATTAAATTTCAGTATCAAAATGGACAACACAAGTAATGGGTTTATAAAAACAAAATCCATCCTTCTCCCAAACACATTACCTACATGAAAATAAAGAGATTTATAAATAGGCTTTTTAGGTAATTTTTTTTACAGTTTAAACATTGATCATAAATCTGGTTGGGAAACTGATTTCTGTCTTGAAGGAGATGTCTTTGAGACTTAAAATGTTCCAATGAAAAATTATCCCAACATGGTTAAATTAAATATCATAAAGTTCATCTACTAGTGTCTTGGCTTTTCCTTCCAAATTCATCTTGTCATATGAGCCACCAACTGAAGAGTAACAGGAAAAGTTATGCAGAGCAACTCTCCAGCTTATATAAAAATTATGGGAATTAAATTACCTATATATGATACCATTTCAGTTCTGCTGATGAGGAAGCTGCATTACAAAGGAGATTCCCATTGCTGCCATTTGCAAATACTCAGGACAGGGGTGCTGTGATGAAAAATATGGTCTCTATGCACATATAAGTAGGCAGAATAAGGCATTTAGATTCTACAGACTAACTTTGAGAGGAACCAAAAGCTGGGTGATCTTAAAACAATCTTTTCTCACAAATTCACATAACGCCTTAAAATTACCCATTATTATTTACAGCTTTGGCTCATATCATTTTAGAGCCTATGAGGTCTTTAGTTGAAAAAATATAATAGTGTATATTTTTAGAATGAATTGCATATAATGAAGCCGTTTCACACCTATTATCTCTGATAATCCTTATACTTTAAGACAAAGGTGGAGGAGAGTTCTGTGGAGACGAACAGGTCCTGAAAAGCACAGGACTGAACCCAAGGATTTTAATCCAGGTCGTTCTCTCCTTTTATGATAACAATGATATCTTTATTCACTATTTCATTGCACACATTAATGTATCTTGTCTGGAAAAGCTAGAAGGTTCATTTTGATGAAAGGAAATAATAGGAAGCACTGATCCATACCACAAAAGACAGGCTAGTTTGAATGGGAAGCTCAGGAAAAGAGAGAAGGTGAAAATAAGTAGAGGAGAGTAGACAGCGTACAGATATCCTCAACAGAATAACTCCATTCAGAACAACAAAAGTGCTCGAAGTTGAGCAGTGCAAGTCTCCAATTTTGTTCTCCTTTGGTATTGTGCTGCTCATTCTGGGTTCTTTTCCTTTCCATATGAAACTTAGAATCACTGTGTTGATATCTACAAAATGACATGCTGGGAAATCGTCCCAATAGCACTGAATCTATAAATCAAGTGGGAAAGAGCTGATGTCTTGAAAACGTTGAGTCTTTTGACCAATGAACATAGAATGTCTTTCCATTTATCTAGTTGTTTAACTTTTTTGTTTCATCTATAGTCCTTATATAGATCTTGTACATATTTTGTTAGATTTATTTCTAACCACATGCTTCTTTTGGTGCTAACATAAAGAGTAGTATTACATTTTTAAGTTCCAACTGTTTGTTGCTGTTTATTTAGGGAAGCAATTGTTCTTTGGATATTAACCTTATATCCTGAAACTTTCCAGATTTACTTATTTCCATGAGTTGTTGTTTTTTTTTTAATTTTCAACATAGACAATCATGTCATGTGTGAATGGTTTTAGTTTTTCAATCAAATCAGTATACCTTTATTTCCTTTTCTCATTTTATTGCATTAGCTAAGACTCAATTTGATGTTGAATGGAAGTTTGAGCAAACTCCAGGAGACAGTGAAGGACAGGGAAGCCTGGCGAGCTACAGTCCACCAGGTCATAAAGAGTCAGACACGACTTAGCGATTGAACAACAACGGGAATGATAAAAGGGCACATCTTGGCTTTGTCCTTCATCTTAGGCAAAAAGCCTCTAGTTCCCCACAGTTATGCATAATGTTAGCTATAGACTTTTAATAGATATTCTTTATCAGGAAGAGAAAGTTCACTTTTATTCCTAGTTTTCAAAGAGTTTTTATGATGAATTAACTGTTGGATTTTATCAAATGCTTTTTCTGCATCAATTGTAATGATCATATAATTTTTATTCTTCAGCCTGTTGATACGATGAATTAACATTAACTGATTTTCAAATCTTGAGCCATCTTTGTATACCTGAGATAAATCCCATTTTGTTGTGGACTGTAATTCTGACAGGGTTGAATTCATATCGTTAATATTATGTTCAGACTGTTGCTTCCATATTTATAAGAGATATTGTAGTTTTCCTTTCCTGCAACATCTCTGTCTGCTTTGGTGTTAGGGATAATACATGCCTCATAGAATGATAGAAATTATTACATCTGCTTCTATTTTCTGAAATAAATTGTTGAGAAATGTTTTTTTTTTTTTTAAATGTTTGGTGGAAGTCACCAGTGAAACCATCTAGATCTGATGCTTTCATTTTGGAAAGTTATTATTAATTCAGTTTCTTTAATCCATATGGCCCTATTCCGATTATCTACATCTCTTTATGGGAAATTTATTACATTGTGTCTTTCAAGGAATTAATACATTTGACCTAAGTTATCTAAATTTAGGTCATAGAATTGTTCATACTATTCTTTTATTATCCTTTTAATGCCTGTAGGATCATTAGTGATGGCCCTAATTTCATCTCTGATATTAGTAACTTTATCTTCTCTCATTTTCTTCTTGTTTAGCCTGGCTAGTGGATTATCATTTCTATTATCTTTTCAAATAATCAGGTTTTGATGTCATTGACTTTCTATAATGTTTTCCTGTTTTCAATTTCATTCCTTTATGCTCTAATACTTCACTTTCGTACTCCTTAAATTTGTATTCCTCTCCTTTCTCTCGTTTCATAAAGGCGAAGAGAATATTATGAATTTAAGCTCTACCTTCATTCTGATATATAAATTCAATGCTTTGAGTTTTCTTTTAAGTATTCCTTTGCTGCATTTCACAAATTTTGATGTTTTACTTTTAAATTCATGCTTCAATTGACTTTTATTTTGAAAAGTATAATTTTTATTTATTTGGTTTAAAATACTTTTATTAATAACTTCTCAAGTTTCTTCTTTATCCCATGTGTCATTAATATTTACAAGTGTGTTGTCTGATATCCTAGGTTTTCCAGCCATCTCTCTGATAGTAATTTCCAGTTCAATCTAATTATAAGAGCCTACATTGTATGATTTCTATACTTTTATATTTGTTAAGGTATGTTTTATGCATACAATATGGTCTATCTTTGTAACTGTTCCATGTAAACTTCAAAAAAATGGGTAATCTGATGTTTTTGAAATCCAGTTGATTGACGGTGCTGTTAAACTATATCCTTACTGATTTTGTGCCTGCTTTATCTGTCAATTACTGACAGAGGTGTCTTGAAATCCCCTACTGAAATAGTAAATTTATCTATTTCTCTTTTTAGTTCTATCATTTCTATCATTTTTTTTCATTCATTTTGATGTTCTATTGGTAAATGCATATGCATATGGATTGTTATGTCTTCTTGAAGAATTGTTCCTTTCTTATTATATAATGTCCCTCTTTTTTGACATCCAAATGGTTTATATGCATGATATAAAAAGCATATCTCCAACAGTTCATCAAGCATCTGAAAATAATATTATTTATTATTTTTAATAAAAAAAATCTTCTGAAGAGACCCTCTCTCTTCCAGGTCAGGCAGCTCAAATGTCCATTATGTCTAGAAGTGGAGAGATGGAGCTCAGGGTCAACGTCTGCTTCCCTTGAACTTGGGATCTGCCTTTCCAAATGCTCAGTACATCCATTGGAGATGTGCCTGCTGCCTTTGACAACTGCAGCTGCTCCCACCCTTTCATCCTGAGGGCCAGTAGTTGCAAATGTTTCATCCCGGCTCTGACAGTCTAAGGCAGAGACACCAGAATATGAGGAGGGTCAGGCAAGGGAAGCTAAATCTATAAATGCTCCTGAGTCTCAGTCAATCACTGCTCATCTTCAAGCCTCTTTCTCCAGCAGCAGATTCTGGATAGGAGCTCCTCGGCAGAGGCTCCACACACCAGACTCTCAGTGCTGACCTCCCCTCTTGGCTGCCTCCACATTCCTCTTCCTGAAAACTGCTTGCAGAAGGATGAGAAGATTTTATTCCCAAACTTCTGACTAGTTGATCCTCCTCCTGCATCTGCATTTTCTGGCTGGTATGATAAAGGAACATCACAGTTTTTCAAGTGGTTTTTTAACAGAATATACACATATCTGAGTGTCACCCAAATGCAAGTCCAGACCCACAGCGAGGCCAAACAACACTGAAATGTTGGTGTTTGGAGCAGAAAAAGGTTTACTGCAGGGCCCCCACGAAGAGATGGAGGCTCATGCCTTAAACACCCCAAGCTCCCCAAGAGCTCTCAGCAAAGCCCTTTCCTAGGGAAAGGGAGGGAGAGGTGGGTGAGTTGTTGCAAACATCTTAGTGTCAGAGTCTTTGCTCCTGAGCTCAGGTCATGGTCAGATAACAACAATTCCTGTATATCTCTATCAAGCAAATGTTATTCTGCATTCTGACAAGAAAGGGCACAGTCCCTAGGCACGACTGTTACCCTCTGAGGTCCAAACCCTGGGTGAAGAGCAGATCTCAGCTGGTGGCTCCCTCAGGACCAGGTCCCAGACCCTGCCCAGCTGTCATCTCTGAGGGAGCTGGGCATCCAGGACCCAACTGGCCCTCGGGCTCCTCAGGCTGCACACACGGCAGGGACAGGTCAAGCAAACTGCATCCTATGCAGATGGCTGCTGCCGTGAGGTCGCAGAGACAGGGAAGGGGGCAAGGATCACTGCTGCCTCAAGGGCTGGACCCAGCAAGTGTACAGACTTGGCAAGGGCTCTGGAGCCAAGAACACAGCCCCAGCCTGTTCTCTGGGACCCCAGCTCAACTGCTGGCCAGGACCAGGTGAGCTGGAGGGTCCTGGGAGAAGGTGGGGATGGGCCTCTTACCTCACTCTGCCTGATGACCACCACTCTGCTCACCACTGGCTGAATGGCCCCAAAATGGTGGCTCATTGACAGTCGCTCACTTGAGGGAGGGGCCCATTGCAATGCTGACCAATGGCTGAGGGACTATTAGCAGTCTCTGGTAACGGGTTGCCTGTACCTACCCGCTGGGATACAAGACCGGTAGGGTGTAGCAACTGCCACATGCTAAGGGCTCTATTACACGGCCATCTTCACTTAGTGCCTCCGACATGACAAGAAACCAGGGGACCCCAGCCTGCTGTTAACGCACAAGGGAACGAATTTTCTGGGGGTATCTGGCAACCAAAGGCCCTCCCCTGGTCCCAACTAGGAGGGAAGCCCAAGGCAGCTTTTGCTCTTTCTGGGGAGTTATACTCTGTGGAGCGGGTTATGACTTGGGCTGGAGGAGGGGCTGCCTCTGGCGAGAGCTGAGAACTGAGAGGCACAATGGACTGGATGACCATGGAGCGTAGGAGGGGCCAGGGCGCCACAGGGCAGCAGATCCATCTGTGGAAACTGAAGACAGCCCACTCTTCCAGGCCAGGTGCTCTTCGGAGTCCTGATAAAGGTGAGGAAGCAGCCAGCCCCCGTCCTCACCGCCCCCCCCGCCCCCACCCCCCCCACCCCCCCCACTGAGAGACTGATCTGATCTGATCTTATCTAGCATTTATTTGGAAGTTTTTATTCCATGTAGCTACATTGTACTGTCAGTTCAGTCACTCATTCATGTCCGACTCTTTGTGACCCCATGAATCCCAGCACGCCAGGCCTCCCTGTCCATCACCAACTCCCAGAGTTCACTCAGACTCACGTCCATCGAGTCAGTGATATCATCCAGCCATCTCATCCTCTGTCGTCCCCTTCTCCTCCTGCCCCCAATCCCTCCCAGCATCAGAGTCTTTTCCAATGAGTCAACTCTTCGCATGAAGTGGCCAAAGTACTGGAGTTTCAGCTTTGGCATCCTTCCTTCCAAAGAAATCCCAGGGCTGATCTCCTTCAGAATGGACTGGTTGGATCTCCTTGCAGTCCAAGGGACTCTCAAGAGTCTTCTCCAACACCACAGTTCAAAAGCATCAATTCTTCGGCGCTCAGCTTTCTTCACAGTCCAACTCTCACATCCATACATGACCACAGGAAAAACCATAGCCTTGACTAGACGAACCTCTGTTGGCAAAGTAATGTCTCTGCTTTTGAATATGCTATCTAGGTTGGTCATAACTTTTCTTCCAAGGAGTAAGCGTCTTTTAATTTCATGGCTGCAATCACCATCTGCAGTGATTTTGGATCCCCAAAAAATAACGTCAGCCACTGTTTCCACTGTTTCCATGAAGTGATGGGACCGGATGCCATGATCTTCATTTTCTGAATGTTGAGTTTTAAGCCAACTTTTTCACTCTCCTCTTTCACTTTCATCAAGAGGCTTTTTAGTTTCTCTTCACATAACTATTTTATATTAGAAGTAAAAATGAATATCAAAGAGTTTTCACTGGTAAAAATTTCTGATTAACAGCTGTATGGTGACCAAAACTAAATTTTTGGTGGTGAGCATGCTGTGTTGTAAGCAGAAGTAGAAATATAATACTGCACAATGAAACTTACATGTTATAAGGTAATATTGCCTCAATAAAATTCTGATTACTTACTCATACTACATATAAAGGTCAATTTTGGCTAAGTGTAGTTCTAAATGAGAAAGTTAAAATAGTGAATTTTCCTGGGAAAATATAGGAAATAGAGAAATCTCCATTGCTTGGATTAGGTAAATATAGCACAGTAAATAACCATAAAGTTTAAAAAAAGAATGCATTGGTCTGCATTCAGGCTAAGAGGTTCTATTTATTAAATCATGCCAGGAGTGTGAAAATATGTTACAACATGAAAATATAAGTGTGGAAGTCTCAGTTCTTAAATCTAACTCTAAGCCTAACCCTAGCCCTAGACCTTAATTGATGAGACTCTTTTGTGAGTGATAGTCGCTTAGTCGTGTGTGACTCTTTGTGACCTCATGGACTGTCGCCCACCAAGCTCCTCTGTCCTTGGAATTCCCCAGGCAAGAACACTGGAGGTTGTTGCCATTCTTTTCTCCAGAGGATTTTCCCAACGCAAGGATGGAACCTGGGTCTCCTACATTGTGGGCAGATTCTTTACTGTTTGAGTCTATTCTTAAAATTTGTTAGTATCAAGGAACATACTTTGTGAAGTGTCACCATAGGGAGAAAAAAAATAACAAAACAGGGAAGCTAAGCATAAGCCCCTTATTCCCTTGTAGAGATAGCGCAGGAATGCAAATGTCTCTATCACAAAACATTTAGTGCTAAGTGTTATAAAAAATTTTTGTAATGTGCTAGAAATTTTAATAGTATATTTTCCATGTCAATTCTTAAATGCAGTTTAAAGTCATAAGAATGAGACCTTTTGAGCTAAAATTTCACCTGAGAGTCTGTGAAATATAATATATTTATATATTAGGTTATTTAATATAACCTACAGGTGTTAGAAATACTAACATTTTTCTAATAAATTTAGTTATGAGGAGAATTCCCTTAAGAAACAAGGAGCCTTGTTTTGATGTATTATTATATAGTTGTAGGAATTTCAGAAGAACATAAAAATATTACTGAGTAGGCACAAAATTCTGTGGGTATTTAGAGATAATAACATGTACCCAATTTATACAGTTCTGCTTAATATATATGTTATGCGGGAAACTCTTAAGTTCTATTTCACTAATAAAATAGAAGATAAAAGATGAAACACATACTTTCATGTCCAGCCATCTAAATAAAACCTAAAGGAAAGATTGATCTGTGCTTTATGTTTTTTCCCTGCCTTTCTCAATGTCCCTAACAGAATTGATTAATTTGAGCATGTCATCTTTAAATGAACAGTTTCTAGCAAAGCTGATGCCTGCAGTAACCTTTGGCAACTTGTCATTTAAGAGGCATGGTAACCCTTGACCAACAGACTTTACAACTGTTTATCTTTCTTTAAACCTTACACACACTGAACCCAATTTGCTGAGTAGGTGTGTTTCTCCCCTGTTCATTTTTTTTTTTAATACATTTTAAAAGCTGCTTTACTGCTTATGGTTTGTTAAGTGCTACCTTGCTGGTGTTAAAATGATAGAGTTTCCCCAAATGGCTATATTATTAATATTTTCACCACATAGTTTATATAGCAATATTTTAAGTCCTTTTCCCCATCCTAGTTTACTGTCCTGAGGGACCTGTGGGTCCTGATTTTGAGCCAGCCTTAGGCAGGTTGCAAACTGCACACCCAACCACTTGGGCCCAAGGTCATGGTTGAGTGAGGGACCTCTAATTCACTCCCCACTTCAACTGCAGGGCCTGGGAGCTCCTTCGTCCATCCTAGGTCTTGACCGAGACTAAAGTAAGGCATTCTTTTCAAACAGGCCATGATGTCCAAAAACTTTTGTATACTCCTAAAATGTTGAATTATTTGAAAAAGCTCGGAAAAGAATGAAAAATCAACATTCACAAAAGCTAGCATTTGTTTATAAAGACAGAACATTCCAGGGCTGTCCCGTCTCTGACCCCTGGAGTTGGGAAGGCTGTGCCTTGCTGTGGGAGTCATCCTTCTTTGCCTCATTCCCATCCTCTCCAGCTCCTAGACTTGATTATATATGGCTTTGGTCATGGTTTCAGGGAAGCTCCATTACTGCAGACCCACACAGGCCTCTGAGGTGGAATGCACCACTCATTGGGTCTTCCCTCTCTCATAATATTTAGTTTTCCTGATCTCCTGGAACATACATGGAAGAAAGTTGGAGGAGTGTATCTGTTTTCACATTTTATGTGTAGCAAAGAGTGATGAATGGCTGAGTTCATCGTACTAAGTTCACATAATAGTTATCATTCAAGCCACATAGCATCTTAACTTTCTATGTAATTCCTCACTAGATAATATTGTTTAAAAAAGACTCCATCATATGGCTTTCAAATCAGTAAACTCAGAAAAAGCTTAAAATATCCGAAAAAGATATTTGTAATGATACACAGGAGACTTTGTTGGCTAGCAGAGTTTTAAAATGTTTACTTGGATATTTTTGGCCACACGTGAATGCAAAGTACATGCAAACGTAGTCTTCATCATCAGAATGAAATATCTTATTATAACTAAGAATACTGAACTAATTTTTTGCATTTATTTTATTTTGTGTTTTGAAGTTGATGTTAATATGAGTGTTGGACTACAAGAGTCCTTGTAATTGGATTACCAGACTGTCTGGGTATTAAAAAAGATGTGAAAAAATTACTTCCAGTTCTATTAGGTTCAAAAAGATTTATTGAGATCTTGGAATATCAGACTTGCCAAAGGGGAGAACCATATTCCAAACTCATCTTTCTTTTCTAAATTTGGTTGTCCAAAACCACTGCATTTACTGCAATTAATAAAAATCCTCTGGCAAGGCATAAGAGTGTTCCTGATGAAAGCTGCTAGCACTCTCCCCAAAAGACTTGGAACGACAATAAATTAATGAGGGAGGGAAGGAAGAATTAATTAGTATTTGATAGCAGAGCATTAGATGTTGATTTATTAGTCAGGACCAGCTTTAGCAAAGTTGATAAACCTCAAACCATATCCTTCCCAGGTACATCCTCCTCACCACCATAAACAGTCTATATATTAACTGATAGTAACTCATCACAAACAAATATAAGGGACTCTTCATCAGACGGGGCCACAAGTGTAGATGTGTAAATTTTCTCTTATTGAAATGATCAGAGGAATATAACAGCAATGGGAGAAATTACCTCAGTATAGAAAAATGAAAAAGTTCACTAACACAAGAAAATAAAGATAGAAACAAAACAGGGGTCATAGTAGATGACCAGACATAGTAGCATTTGAGGCAGTAAACTTAAAGGAATAGGGAGGATGGTCTTCTCTTGATAAATGTTACAATGCACATGAAGGGTGGGGATAGTTTTTGTATAACTCAGTTCAGTTCAGTTCAATTGCTTGGCCGTGTCCAACTCTTTGCGACCCCATAGACTGCAACACACCAGGCTTCCCTGTCCATCACCAACTCCCAGAGTTTACTCAGACTCATGTCCATTGAGTCAGTGATGCCATCCAACCATCTCATCCTCTGTCATCCCCTTCTCCTCCCACCTTCAATCTTTCCCAACATCAGGGTCTTTTCCAATGAGTCAGTTCTTTGCTTCAGGTGGCCAAAGTACTGCAGTTTCAGCTTCAACATCAGTCCTTCCAATGAACACCCAGGACTTATCTCCTTTAGGATGGACTGGTTGGATCTCCTTGCAGTCCAAGGGACTCTCAAGAGTCTTCTCCAACACCACAGTTCAAAAGCATCTCTATGGCGCTCAGCTTTCTTTATAGTCCAACTCTGACATCCATACATGATGACTGGAAAAACCGTAGCTTTGACTAGACAGACCTTTGTTGGAAAAGCAATGTCTCTGCTTTTTAATATGCTGTCTATGTTGGTCATAGCTTTTCTTCTTTTAATTTCATGGCTGCAGTCACCATCTGCAGTGATTTTGGAGTCCAAGAAAATAAAGTTTCTCACTGTTTCCATTGTTTCTTCATCTATTTGCCATGAAGTGATGGGACTGGATGCCATGATCTAAGCTTTTTCAATGGTATAATTTGGTATAACTAGATTTTATTTTTTCCTATCTTGTCAATATTACTATTTTGATTACTTACAATTGATGCTGACCTGATAGGTTTTGTGTGTAATATTAAGCTGAAATATGTTTTATGTGGAGTATTCTGGTGCTTTACTGCACTCTTTTTTTGAGGAATGGGTAATATTATTTTTTATAGATACAGAAGGAAGTGATAGTGAGTAAGGCCAGTGAACTACAAGAAGTATGGACATGTTAGTCATTCAGTACACTTTTCATAATGTTTTGAAAACCACTTTACAGGTACATGACTATGGGTTTTGTTAAACTGTATCATATTAAAAAGCAGAGACATTACTTTGCCAACAAAGGTCTGTCTAGTCAAGGCTATGGTTTTTCGAGTCGTCATGTGTGGATGTGAGAGTTGGACTATAAAGAAAGCTGAGAACTGAAGAATTGATGCTTTTGAACTGTGATGTTGGAGAAGACTCTTGAGAGTCCCTTGGACAGCAAGGAGATCCAACCAGTCCATCCTAAAGGAGATCAGTCCTGAGTGTTCATTGGAGGGACTGATGTTGAAGCTGAAACTCTAATACTTTGGCTACCTGATGCAGAGAGCTGACTCATTTGAAAAGACCTTGATGCTGGGAAAGATTGAGGGCAGGAGGAGAAGGGGACAACAGAGGATGAGATGGTTGGATGGCATCACTGACTTGATGGACCTGAGTTTGGGTGGACTCTGGGAGTTGGTGATGGACAGGGAGGCCTGGCATGCTGTGGTTCATGGGGTCGCAAAGAGTCAGACACAACTGAGCGACTGAACTGAACTGAAACTGTATCATGTAAATGTATACAGAAATCTTTTAAATTGTTATTAGCAGACTTTATTGGGTCAATAAAATTGGGGAAATTTGAGAAAAGCATATATTATGCAAAAGAGCTTGCAATAAAAAATATGGAGCAAAATGTTTTTAAAGGCAAGGAGAATGTGGGACAATTTAAGCTACAAAACAATTAATGACTATTATGAATTATAGCTCATAAAATAAAGCACCTATGCACGAGTCTCTCCTGATATAAATAATCAAATAAATAAATGGGAGCAAAGGAGAAAGTTTCTCTTACAGTGTAATTCCAGCATATAGAGAGAGAAGGAATGGTGAAATTAGAAAATCACCATTTACAAGCACCACAATCAAGTGTGATTCAGGCAAGAATGATAGTAGACCCTAAAATTAGTGGATATAAGTCTGAAGAGACATAGAGTATTTCTATGCTCTAAAAACATCACCATACATGATACTCTTTAATGACAAGGGGAGAAATTAAAGTTATGCTTTATCCAAGTGAACATCATCAGAAATGAGTGTGATCAACCCCAGGCATCTGGCATCATCTGGAGCAGCAGTAGAAAAGAGCAACAGTTGGGTAATTGACAGAATACAAATAAGGGTTGTAGATCAGTGGATAGCGTCTTATTGATGTGTCACTCGTAAGTAAACAACTTCATACCTTCATGCAGATATTCTCATAATATAATTGTACTACACACAGATGTAGCATTAGAAGCCCTCTTCCACCAAATTAAACCCACACATTGGGAAGCCTTACTCCCTATTCTTGGACAAGTTCAAATTTTGTGGGTCCATTTCTCTATTGCAGTACGGGATCAATAATATAGATTTCTTGTTTTCAGTTTCAAATGTATAAAAATAAGTGCCATAAGAAGTTGTGGTAACATAAGTAAGTAAGTCACTTCAGTCATGTCTGACTCTGTGCGACCCCATAGATGGCAGCCCACCAGGCTCCCCCTTCCCTGGGATTCTCCAGGCAAGAACACTGGAGTGGGTTGCCATTTCCTTCTCCAATGCATGAAAGTGAAAAGTGAAAGTGAAGTCACTCAGTCGTGTCCGACTCTTCACGACCCCATGGACTGCAGCCTACCAGGCTTCTCCGTCCATGGGATTTTCCAGGCAAGAGTACTGGAGTAGGGTGCCATTGCCTTCTCCATGTGGTAACATAGAAGTACTCAAAAATGATGATACCAGGCTCTTCATTTTTTTTCTCCTATTGTATTATAAATCCTAAACTTTAACTCCAAGCACTTAGGAAATCTTCTTGAGAGTCAAGTACTACTGAGAGACTAAATATGCAAATGAACAATGGCCCCGACCACACACAATGCTAGAAGTCTGACCCGCAGCCTCTGCAGACATCATTCTAGGGCTGCCAGGACAGGGACAACAGCTGCCATCAATCCTATTTTCACTCCCAACTCAGGACCAGACAGAGAAAGCCGATATGCTCAGTCAACAGTCACATTTCCCTTTCCTTCCTTTATTTTTATCTTTGACTATTTTCGACAATTAAACCTACCAACAATCGTATGTAGAACATCAAATAACACACATGGTTTTTCACTTTTCTCACATTAAAAATATTTAATCTTTCATTTCCCCATGGTTGTCCCCTTCCCTGCAGTTTCTAAAATTTTTTTTTTTTTTCATAAAACTGTACCTCTGAGAAATGTGATGATGCTGGCATAGTGTTCTGGACTCTTGCTGTGGTACCACTGCCAGCAGGATGTTCCTTTATTAAAAAATGTAGAGCTTGCTTGGAGCCAATCTGATAGCCAGATGATCAAATGCGAGGTATTTTTAAACACAACTTTTATGAGACCTGTATTTTATGGAGTTAAATTAAGACCAAATAATGAGAAGGTCATGATGATGCTCTGAGCAGGGTGCAGATCATCCTGGCCCTGGTTGCGCCCCTCCATGGGCTCAACAGTACCGCCCTATACATGTGAATAGATGCAGGCATCTGTGGAGGAACCACGTGTCTTGGCTTAGCAGTTATCATGCCTCCGCCCATGTGATGGCTTATCTGGAAAGGTCTGCACAGCAGTGGATGGGCAATAGGTTGAAATGAATGGTAGAAAAAGACTTCCCCAGAACTATATCCTCCTGCTCAACAGACACCATCCCCTCCAGACACAGGACAAACAGCCACTGCTGAACAGGACACATGGGAAAAGCTTTGTTCTTAGTTTGCTGTTTGGTAGGGTTAACCTAGGTGTAACCCTATGGTTCTTTTCCTCATTTGGGATTTTGTGTTTAAACTTGGAGACAACTTCAATAAGGTTCACGTATGTGGAGGTCAGATGTGTTGGAGTTTTCAACCAGTTCTAGATTGCAGTATCAGTTCCCCTCAACTTGTATTTTTACTCTCCTTTCTGCCTTTCTGAACTGTCTTCCAGTTCACACAGAATCCTATCTTTGGATTTGTTTTTTCTCTTTCTAACTGTCTAAAGGGCCTATATACATTTTTCTCTACTCTTGGCCCCCACCACGTTACTTACATTCACTGAGGACTGAACTTTACCAAGCATGGTCAAAGTGCTGGAGATACAAAGACACACAGTTCTGCTGTTAATGGTATCACAGCGAGGTCAGGAAAGTAGGCCCAGAAACCAGCACAGGGTCGAGGGTTGCACAGGAGTAGAGTGTTTACTGAGATGGTGGGGACACCTGGTCAGACAGGAGGAGAGGAAGCCTGAGATGAGTGTCGGAGGATCAGTAGACAATGAAACAGAGATGGCTGCAGGGAAAGTGACCTGTGTAGAGACACATGGCCCATGGGACCGATGCTTCGCTTAAAGCTCTGATGTCATCATCTTGAAATTCTTAGTAATTTTGGGGGTTAAGGGGCTTTTCCTTTTGCTTTGATCTCTGCAGATGATGTGGCTGGTTCAAGAGCAAGGAAATACATGTGGAAAGGCACAGAAGCCTCAAGGAGCATGTGAGCTGAGGCGGGGGGTTCAGGGTGACTACAAGGAGTTGTGGGGGGGAACCTGCCTGGCCAGAGGGCTGGGAAGTTAGAGGAGAACCCGGGGTGAGAGCAGGCCACAGGTACAGAGTGAGAGGAGTGCTGCCCTGAGCTCTCGAGAGAATTTCTGTGTGGAGAGATGACAGAGGTAAATATTTCCATCTACAGAGGACAGGAGGGAAGTATGTCCAGAAAGAAGGGAAGAAACAGGAGGAGGAGTGAAGCAGAAAGAAGAAATGCTGAGGGGAGAAAGGGTTTTGAGAGTTAGGTAAAGAGATGAGACATGCTTGTAGATACAGAAGACATTGAAAAAAATGGACATCATTATGGGAGCAATAAGGAAGAAGTTAGATTTCAGTGAGTTCACGTATATGCTGATAGAAAAGAAGCAATTAGAGAGCAATGTTAAGATGACAGAAGAGGGAGGTGAGGTCAGGACTGATGGAGCACATTCCCAGGAGACAAGAGGGAGACTCCTCATCCCCTGATACCCAGGTTACAGGAGGGGGCTCGTTCCTCAACATTAGCCCATATTTCCATCTCTGACAGAGCAGTCTCACCCAAAGCCATATTCAAAGGTGACCCCTCTCTCATGGCACCAACAGGATCCCTTGACTCTGCATCTCTGCTTTCCTCGTGTGTGCCTGCATGCTAAGTTGCCCCAGACATGTCAGACTCTTTTGACCCCATGGACTGTAGCCCACCAGACTCCTCTGTCCATGGGATTTCCCAGGTAAGAATACTGGAGTGGGTTGCCATTTCCTTCCCCAGGGGATCTTCCCAATCCAGGTATCAAACCAGGGTCAGTTATGTCTCCTGCTTTGGCAGATGGGTTCTTTACCACTGGTGTCACCTGGGAAGCCCCTCTGCTTTCATCTCAGCATAGGTTTTATCCTTCCTTCACTCTGAGCTCTTCCATACACTCTTCCTCAGTGATTATTTTTTCTCACAACTCTTACTACAACTGTTACCCATACCTCATAATCAACTAGAGTGAACCTTCCCTCATGTACTGCATTTCTGCCATAGTCACTAATCCCTTCTGAGGGGGGAAAAAAAGCATATCGTGTTCATTTACTCATCCTCAAGTTCTTGTGTATCAGACAGCCTACCATCTTTCTTATTAATATGGTTCAGAAACTGTATCCAGGTGTCACTGGGGATCAAACAAATGCATGGGAGCACCACAAGTTTCCTTTAAACTTTTGAAGGAAACAGAGATCCATGGCATCTGTCAAACACTGCTAAATACTAGCTTGAATAATTAGTGACTTCAACATTGCAAGCTGCTAAGTCGCTTCGGTCGTGTCTGACTCTTTGTGACCCTATGTACAGGAGCCTGCCAGGCTCCTCAGTCCATAAGATTCTTCAGGCAAGAATACTGGAGTAGGTTGCCATGCCTTCTCCAGGGGATCTTCCCGACCCAGGGATCCAACCTGCATCTCCTGCAACTCCTTCATTGCAGGCAGATCTTTTATTGCAACTTTCTGTAATGTCACATCTTTGCAAAGCAGAGGTTTGGGTGCTTGCTATGATAACAAGCACGTGCAGTGAAAATCAACACAGGTCCAGAAATGAGGATTAAGAAGTCGTGCAATGCCTAACAGGTGCATATTTTCTAGTACTGAGTCATGGTGGTTATTTAACTATAAAATTAAAATATTATTTCTCCTTCAACTTATGTGTATTATTTTTTCCAATGGCCACTAAGTTGTTAGGACATAAACACTTATTAAGTCTTTTGGACTAAACTACTTGGTAAACAGAGCCATGTTTATTTTGGAATCGGGTAATGTGGAAGTGCTGCAGGGATACCACAGGCCGTGTGTGGATTGACCACTCTTAAAGATCTCGGCCCTGCCTTTTTAGAGTAGGGACCCAGACCGAAGCCAACTGCGGCTCTCTGGCCCACAGTCCGAAAGGGGAAAGAACGGCTGAAACCAATCAACCCCAGCAGGTCTCTCTCCATTGGAGAGTCCACGTGAAACACACAGTAGAGGAGCCCATCGTGGAATGGCCCTGGGATGGAGTGGGGTCAGAAGCCACGGCAGAGAAGCAGGAGGCAGAGTGTGTTTGGACTGTAGCCTTTCCTGTCACTGACTCACCCTTAGGACTGAGCACCAGAGCAGGAAGGAGCTGGCCACTCGACAAAGGGGCAGGTGGGTCAGGGAGAGGGAGAGACAGGGAAGACTGACCACAGGGGCAGCGTAGGCCATCTACTTCCTTAGAGCTGCCGCCCTGTTAGTCTGTGTGTGGATGGAGGATGCCCCAGGTCCAGCCCATGAAAGTGTTTTCATATGTTTCTTTGTAAATCTGTATATCCTCATACCAACTCCTCCTAAAACATATATCCACTGTAGCTGTGTTTTCTTGACCTTGGCAATCAGCAAGAGCCCCATTATTATATTAGCACTTAGTGTGTGTTGTTTGTTCCTTTGGTTTGTGTGTGTTTGTGTCTGTTTCGTTTTATCTTGTGTTTTATTTGGCTGTGTCCAGTCTTCATTGTGGTATGCGGGGTCTTAGTTGCAGCATGGGAACTCTTAGTTGTGGCATGTGGGATCTAGTTTCCTGCCCAGGGATCAAACCTGGGCCCCCTGTGTTGGGAGCAGGGAGCCTTACTTGCAGAACCACCAAGGAAGTCCCATTCCTTTAGTTGTTTTATATGTTTTAATCTCCTAAATATGTTTTTGTTGTCTAGGAGACCTATTTTTATGGAAATCCCACAGTATAAGCCACATCATTTTTTATTATAAAATATGATCTAATGTACAGCAGGCTTTGAACCTTATCAGTTCTGCTGCATGATTTTAAACATGAGAAAAATTGTGTCTAAAAGTAAAATGGAAAGGCTGAGATGATACTCAATGAGTCACACAACCACAATTTAGCCTTAAGGCTTTGATTCCAAAGCACTGATTTCACTGTGTGGTGGGATTAAAGGTACTTACTGAGTTGTCTCTAATTATTCCTTAACCTCCATCAATGGCATAATTAAAAACCTCTTTACTGAATGTAGCTCATTATGCATGATGGTGCAGTAGTTGTTCCATGTGTCTTAGCCCAATAATGCTCCATTCCATAAAAGCAATGTAATACAAATTAAAATATTAATCTTAGGAGGTATTTGGTCAGCACAGTTCTTAAGTTTGTATTGAGTCCCATGGAAATCTACCAGGTGAAATTCCAGACAAGTATCTCCTCTTTGATGAACTTATCAAAAATTGTGATTTTGTTACTTACCAAAAACAAAACAAAACAAAAATATATATATATATACACACACACACATAATTGTTTTCACTTTGTACATTAACAAATCTTGTCATCTACAATTTTTTGCCTGTTTGTTCATCATCTGCCCCATCGTAGGAGCATTCTTGTTGTATCTGTATTCTTAAGAGAGGTATTTCTCTTTAGAAACTCCATTGTCTGGTGGTGAAAGGTATCGTCCCCCATATTATGAAAGCCAAGTAGTCACCAGCCCAAGATCACTCATGATTAATGACACTCGGATCCAAGGAATGTTGGCTTTGCTTAGTGGGTTCTTGCGCTGCTTGTGTAATTCACGTTGTGTGTCCTGGGGGAGGGGAATGCAAAGGATAGAAGAACATTTATGAAGACATAAATATATCTGTTCCTGTAGCGCTGTTTCTATTTATGTAGATGGGTGTATATTCTCGATGTCCATCTAATGTCTGATCTGCAGTGGTCAGTGATACATGGCTCTTCCATAAGCAGCCACATGTATTTGTTTTCATTTTGTGAGTATATAGCTTAATTTTTTAAAGTGTCTCAGGGTTGCAATGTCAGATATGTATCAAGTAATTTAAGTCATGGGTAAGGAATACATTTTCTAATACAGACTCAAGATGGGCTTGTACTTCAGTATGACAACACAGATATTTAAAATTTTTCTTCCTCCATACTCTCTAGGTGAACATTTCCTCTCATGGTTTTTAAATTTAAAATTTTCTTACAGCTCTTAAAAATCATGATCAGTTTCTACAGAGGGCATCATCAGTATCAGTTCAGTCACTCAGTCAACTCTTTGCAACCCCATGGACTGCAGCACACCAGGCTGCCCTGATCATCACTAACTCCTGGAACTTGCTGGGCACATAACCACTATTTATATTATGTGACCATGGACAGGGTGCATTTTCCATTTATTGATTTAAACAAACTGACCTGAGGTTGAAATTTGCTGATAATTTAAACATAGTACATGCCAAGTGGTAAGAGGATTGCGATTTTCTGATCAAAATATTTTTTATTAATATTTGGTTTTCACCCAATTTATTTAACAAGTGTTTATTGAGAGCTCATTTTGTGCAAAGTATTGCAGAAGTGTGGCCTAAAAATTGAATAAAACCTAAACCTTACCCTCAGGAGAGATTAAAGATTCATTGTGAAAATCAACAGACACACTAAAACATTCACAGAATTTAATAATGGCATGGAGATGGGGGCACAAGAGGAAACTGTTGTGTGAGTGAGAGGGGGGTTCTGCATCCATCATGCTCTGTGTTATAGCATCATTTAGACTATGGAGTGTAATATATATGGAAAGTAATATGATATATATAAACATACATGGGAAACAATGTGTAATACTGTAAGCTGGGTTTAGAAAAGGCAGAAGAACCAGAGATCAAATTGCCAACATCTGTTGGATCATGAAAAAAGCAAGAGAGTTCCAGAAGAACATCTACTTCTGCTTTATTGACTATGCCAAAGCCTTTGATTGTGTGGATCACAATAAACTGTGGAAAATTCTTAAAGAGATGGGAAGTCCAGACCACCTGACCTGCCTCCTGAGAAATCTGTATGCAGGTCAAGAAGCAACAGTTAGAACTGGACATGGAACAGCAGACTGGTTCCAAATGGGAAAGGAGCACGTCAAGGCTGTATATTGTCACCCTGCTTATTTAACTTACATGCAGAGTATATCATGCGAAATGCCAGGCTAGATGAAGCACAAGCTGGAATCAAGATTGCTGGGAGAAATATCAATAACCTCAGATATGCAGATGACACCACCCTTATGGCAGAAAGTGAAGAAGAACTAAAGAACCTCCTGATGAAAGTGAAAGAGGAGAGTGAAAAAATTGGCTTAAAACTCAACATTCAGAAAACTAAGATCATGGCATCTGGTCCCATCACTTCATGGCAAATATATGGAAAAACAGTGGAAACAGTGGCTGACTTTATTTTTGGGGCTCCCAAATCACTGCAGATGGTGACTACAGCCATGAAATTAAAAGACGCTTACTCCTTGGAAGAAAAGTTATGACAAACCTAGACAGCATATTAAAAAACAGAGACATTACTTTGTCAACAAAGGTTCGTCTAGTCAAAGCTTCAGTTTTTCCAAGTAGTTATGTATGGACGTGAGAGTTGGACCATAAAGAGAGCTGAGCACCAAAGAATTGATGCTTTTGAACTGTGGTGTTGGAGAAGATTCTTGAGAGTCCCTTGGACTGCAAGGAGATCCAACCAGTCCATCCTAAAGGAGATCCAACCAGTCCATCCTAAAGGAGATCAGTCCTGAATATTCATTGGAAGGACTGATGCTGAAGCTGAAACTCCAATACTTTGGTCACCTGATGCAAAGCACTGACTCATTTGAAAAGACCCTGATGCTGGGGAAGATTGAAGGTGGGAGGAAAATGGGATGACAGAGGATGAGATGGTTGGATGGCATCACTGACTCAATGGACATGAGTCTGAGTAAACTTCGGGAGTTGGTGATGGACAGGGAGGCCTGGTGTGCTGCAGTCCATGGGAGAGCAAAGAGTTGGAGATGACTGAGCAACTGAACTGAACTTAGAATATGGGGTATAATATATATGAAATGTAATATGGTGTATGTACACATATATGGGAAACAATGTGTAATACTGTATGTATATTTCAGATAAAATTTTAAAAATTATTTTTTCATGATATTAATCCACTAAAATGTAATAATCCCTGTCAGAATAATTTTATTAAGTAATTCCTGAAGACTAGAAGTCCTGTAGGAAGAAAAGAAGCCTCTCTGTGTATGCTGAGTATTTATGGAAGACATGAGATGACAGCCAGGGGTGGTTTGTGAGGAACAAACACAACAGTTCATCATGCTATCCTTTATGTTTCTGTGTCATTTGGAGCATTTTCCTAACAAAAGAATTTCAAGAAAACCTAACAAAGCCAAAAATATGTATTTTTGCTGGTAGACTTTCAGGGCAATGGTTCAGGACTGAGGGATTTATACTGTGACATAAATTTCCTCCCTAAAGAGGGCATTGTAAGTGAGCACTATAATTTTATGAATAGATTCATCTCATCATGCAACTTTTATTATACTTTTAATATGTATAATGTTATATTTTCTTTGGATGTCAGCATTATTACATGAATTTAAAAGTTTTGTGGTTTGAATCTTTAGAGTGAGCATTTCAGTTCGAATATTAATCTTTTTTTAATAAAAAGCTTCTTAGAAGCTTTTCCACAGCTGAAAATAATTAAATCCTCTCTAAAGCTGAAGTGCATGAATTCCTTGGTAGGACAAATAGTTATTCTGCAGATGACAACGTGGGGAGCCGTCGTCTTAATTCCAGGTGTTTCTGAGCCTTACTTTCATCAGGTTAAACTGCTAGTAATTTAGAGTCAAATTTGCATTGATAAAACGAGTGGTCCCTCCTTTGCAAACAAGTATGTAATGAGCCCCTATTTCAAATTTATGTAAAGTTTTTGGCTACCAGGTAACTTTCAGGGTCATTGATATTAACACCAGCAAATTCCATCCTCTGTACCTTCATCCCTGGCACTGAGTCCTTGTCACCAGGTGGCTTCCTGTAGAGAGGTGAACAGAGTTCTCAGTATCCTTCAAGGATGTGTTAAAGCTCTTAAACAAAAGTGAGCTATTTTTTCATGGTGATATCAGGATGACCAAATAATGTAATTTATTTTTCTCATTAAGTACATTATCCTATGAATACTCCAGTTGAGTTTCCATCAGTTGATTTGAATCGTTAAACATAAACTGTAAGAACAATGGTATCTTTATAGGTCATGCATTTAAATTTTTAATAATTTTTCAATGCTGCCCTCCAACTTCAAATATTAACCCTTAACATTCATAAACTGAGGATGGTCAGCATATTCTTTAGAAGGGAACCACTCACACCACCATTTAGATTAATTTTACTTATATAAAGTATTTTACCTAATCCAGTGCTTATTCATCAGCAATTATTCAGATGTCTCCAAATTTTTAGAAGCAATGCATTAATGACAAGTGTAATTATTTCAATTAAAAATTAAAACCAATTCTGACATTGGCTCTCTAGTCATTTTCTTGGCTCTAAAGTGGCTCCTAATTTCTTTCAAAAAAGTTCTTTGTGTGTATTTAATATATGTGTACTGAGTGAGTGAGTGAAGTCGCTCAGTCATGTCCTACTGTTTTTGACCCCATGTACTATAGCCCACCAGCTCATCCATCCATGGCATTTTCCAGGCAAGAATACTGGAGTGGGTTGCCATTTCCTTCTCCAGGGGACCTTCCCAACCCAGGGATCGATCCTAGGTCTCTCACAATACAGGCAGGAGCTTTACTGTCTGAGCCAACAGGGAAGCCCACACCATCAATGACCAAAATGGCCAGAGCAATATTATTTTTACTTTGCTTTATTCTGGTTGAAATATAGATTGAGATATAGAATTTACATGACAGTAAATTTGGCACTTTTTCTTGTATTTTTCTTGCTTCTTATAGAGTATGCTCACATTTTGGAAGTTGATCTGCTCTCAGCTTCTTATATTATTCCTTTGAAGGCATGGGGCAGGGAGGGGATGTGACCATTTATAGTGTCACCATGAAAATTCTCCAGTTAAGCCATGGTGGACATGTGACATGGAGGACACTTTCAGCTATCTCCAATCCAGCTCTGCTTTGATTCAGTCCCTGAGCCCCTACCTGGCCAAATTAAAAGACCAATGAAGGAGGTCTGGCTGTGGGTGTGCCCAGGACTAAATTATTTTAATAAATATGTGAATGAATGAATGAATGGAAAAAGAAACTGATGTCCAGGAAAAGCAGATTTCAGAGCAAAGAAAATGATCAGGGATAAAGATGGTATGATGATATAGGGGTCAGTTCTCCAAAAAGACATAATCATTAATGTGTATGTGCATTTGAGAGACATCAAAATGCATGAGGCAAACACTGATCAGACTGCAAGAAGAAAGACAAAATGCGTATTCTTAGGTGGGGACCTCGATACCCCTGTGCCAGCAACTGGCAACTCTAGCAGGCAGAGTATTACTGAGGACATTACTGAATTCAGCACCACCATGAAGCAACTGTATCTAACCAACATTGTTAGAATACTTCACCCAACAAGAGCAGATGGCACATTCTCCCAAAGCTCACATGGAACATGTTCCAAAATAGACCAGATACTGGACTATAAAACAGAGCTTCAAAACTGAAAAGGATATTAACTATGCAAAGAATGTCCTCAGACCAACATGGAATTAAACTAGAAATCAATAACAAAAATATAGGTAGAAAAATACCAAAATAGTTGGAGATGAAAAAACACACTGGTAAATAGCACATAAGTCAACAAAGAAATCTCAAGAGAAATTTGAAATGTTCTGAATTAAGTGTAATTGAAAATACAGAGCATGAAAATATAGAGGATATAGCAAAAAGCAGAGCTTAGGAGGAAACTTATGGCACTGAGTACATATATTAGAAGAGAAGACCTAAAATTCAATAATCTGAGTTTCTACTTTAGGAAAATGAAATAGAAGAGCAAGTTAAATACAATGCAAACAAAAGAAAACAAAGAAACTACAGCAGAAATAAATGGAATTGAAAACATCCTTATTCACTTATAACAGCTTTATAATTAACAGGAAATTGAAAGCAAATTAGATGTTCTTGAATGGGCAGTTACATAAACAAAGTGTGGTACCTCTATGCAATGGAATATTATCCAGTAATAAAATATTCTCCAGGAATAACATCAAACCTTGAGAAGAAACAGAAAAACCTTAAATCCACATTGCTAGTCAAAGAATCCAGGGTGAAAATCTGTATGTGGTAGGATTCCAAGTATATGACAATCTGGAAAGGCATAACCATGAAGATCAGTGGTTGTCAGGGGTCAGGGTAAGGAGGGATGAATAGACTGAGAGTGGGGAGAGCTTAGGGGAGTAAATCTATCCTCTATAAGGCAATGGCCACCCACTCCAGTACTCTTGCCTGGAAAATCCCACGGACAGAGGAGCCTGGTAGGCTGAGTCCATGGGGTCGAGAAGAGTCAGACATGACTGAGTGACTTCACTTTCACTTTTCACTTTCATGCATTGGAGAAGGAAATGGCAACCCACTCCAGTGTTCTTGCCGGGAGAATCCCAGGGATGGCGGAGCCTGGTGCACTGCCGTCTATGGTGTTGCACAGAGTCGGACACGACTGAAGTGACTTAGCAGTAGCATGATACCCTAAATTTGCATATATGGCATTTGTCAAGACTCCTACAACTCTACACTACAAAAAGTGAACCCTAGTTATTTATGGACTTTGGTCAATGAAAAGTATGTGTTGGTTCTTCAGTTTTAGCAAACACACTGCACTAATATAAGATGTCAGTAATCACAGAGAATTTGTCAGGGAAGGGGGAGATTTTATGTGAACTAATTTTATTTTCTGTATGATTTCTCTGCTTAAACTGCTCTAGAAAATAGTTTTTTTTTTTTAAAGAAAAAATACTCATTGAATTCTACCCTTCAGTCAGTTCAGTCGCTCAGTTGTGTCTGACTCTGCATACCCATGAATTGCAGCATGCCAGGCCTCCCTGTCCATCACCAACTCCCAGAGTTTACCCAAACTCATGTCCACTGAGTCAGTGATGTCATCCAACCATCTCATCCTCTGTCATTCCCTTCTCCTCCTGCCCTCAATCTTTCCCAGCATCAGGGTCTTTTCCAATGAGTCAGCTCTTCACATCAGGTGGCCAAAGTATTGGAGTTTCAGCTTCAACATCAGTCCTTCCAATGAACACCCAGGACTGATCTCCTTTAGGATGGACTGACTGGATCTCCTTGCAGTCCAAGGGACTCTCAAGAGTCTTCTCCAACACCACAGTTCAAAAGCATCAATTCTTCGGTGCTTATCTTTCCTTATAGTCCAACTCACATCCACACATGACTACTGGAAAAACCATTGACTAGACAGACCTTTGTTGACAAAGTAATGTCTCTGCTTTTTAATATGCTGTCTAGGTTGGTCATAACTTTCCTTCCAAGGAGTAAGCGTTTTTTAATTTCATGGCTGCAATCACCATCTGCAGTGATTTTGGAGCCCAGAAAAATAAAGTCAGCCACTGTTTGCCCATCTATTTGCCATGATGTGATGGGACCGGATGCCATGATATTAGTTCTCTGAATGTTGAGCTTTAAGCTTACTTTTTCACTCTCCTCTTTCACTTTCATCAACAGGCTCTTTAGTTCTTCGCTTTCTGCCATAATGGTGGTGTCATCTGCATATCTGAGGTTATTGCTATTTCTCCCAGCAATCTTGATTCCAGCTTGTGCTTGCTCCAGCCCAGCGTTTCTCATGATGTACTCTGCTAATGGGTTCGTTTTGTGCTTTTTAAAGTATACATCAAAAAAGTTGATTTAAACATTTGAAAAAATAAATAATGACTGTATAAACTTTGGTCAATTGTTTATAACTCTTTTCTCAGTAATATAGTTACATTATTTCTTAATATTATCACAGGCTTTTTGGTGGAGTAGCAGGAGACAGGGATATGGAATTGTATATGGATATACAGAGTTTAAAATTGTTAGGTTTATAGAGCAAAAATTTTTCATGGACTGTAACCACAAGAATAGGTTATAAGAAAAGATGTTGAGAATAACATGCATTGACATTAGCAAACCCACTAAGAATATACATTTTTTTTAAATTTTTTTTATTTTACAATATTGTATTGGTTTTGCCATACATCAACATACATCCGCCATGCGTGTACATGTGTTCCCCATCCTGAACGCCCCCCCACCTCCCTCCCCATACCATCCCTCTGGGTCATCCCAGTGCACCAGCCCCAAGCTTCCTGTATCCTGCATCGAACCTGGACTGGCGATTCGTTTCTTATATGATATTATACATGTTTTAATGCCATTCTCCCAAATCATCCCCCCTCCCTCTCCCACAGAATATATACTTTTAAACTTTTAATCTTGGTATTTTTCTATTAGTCTGCATATTTTGGGGTGATTCCCAGGTAGCACTAGTGTTAAAGAACCTGCCTGCCAATGCAGGGGATGTGAGAAACACGAGTTCAATCCCTGGGTTGGGAAGGTCACCTGGAGGAGGGCATGGCAACCCACTCCAGTATTCTTGCCAGGGGAATCCTGATGGACAGAGGAGCCTGGAAGGCTACAGTCCATAGGGTCACAAAGAGCTGGACACAACTGCAGTGACTTAGCACGCATGCATTTGTAAGTGCCAGAGTTTTGGAAAGCTTGTTTCTAGATCTTCATAAAGTTTTCAGTCAGACTGCCCTTGGCACACAGCCTTGGTGTCTGCATTAGAATGTCATAAAATTTCTGTGCACAACCTCTACCAGCAGAGCCATCAGCTAATTGCCACTTCAATCAGCCACCTGTCCCCCGGAAGCTGAGCTGGCACAAATTTGCCACAAATGGATGCTGGCAAATAAAACATGAAATTGTCCAAAGAGGCACAACAAGCAGGAGACATGTCCCTAGACCCAAATCCTGTGGGTTTCATCAAAGCATAACGTAGAATCATGAAATGGCAGTAACTGTAAGATTAGCTCTGAAATCTAAGTACAATCCATTGTCTGTCAAGTCATCATATGATTTAAAAGGTAACTCATACTATTGTTAAATAAAGACCAACAAAGTAAAGTCAGCAGATTGAAACTCAAATAACAAATTTAAAACAAAATTTCTTAGAAATGTATTTGTCTACATTTCATGGATAAATAAAATGCAATATGCATGGGATTGTGAGGGAAAAAAGAGTCTATCCTATGAGCATTTAATATATACTCAGAATGTAGAATCTTATGGCCTTGATTCCAATGTGGTATTATAGCATCTCTGTTAATGCTGCCTGTAACAAACAACTTTGTTACCTTGTATGAAGTATTCAGAGGGTAGAATAAGGTTTATCCTGCTGGCAGGAAAATACCCCTTAGGTTTCACAGCCACCTCTAATCACAACTCAGAATCTTAGTGTTATCCTGTAGGCACCATGGCTTGAATGGTCAATTCTCTTTCCTGCTCTCATCAGCTCAAACCTCAGCATTCCAAAAGAGGACTTCACAGAATGTAATGTCCTGAATGAGACAGTCTGCCGATATTTTTGTGTGTGCTAAATTGCTTTGATCATGTCCTACTCTTTGTGACCTCATGGACTGTAGCCCACCAGGCTCCTCTCTCCACGGGATTCTTCGGGCAAGATTACTGAAGTGGGTTGCCATGCCCTCCTCCAGGGCTGCCTATGTTTTAGGGGCCTCTTAATGGCTTTGTAAAGGGTAAATCTGACTCTGAACTATCTTTGCCTGATGCGGTAAAAAAATCTTCAAATTTCCACCAGTGAAAGTCACAAGACTCAAAAGTCAATTATTTTGAATAGCTGGATTTTTCACTTGTATTTATTTCAATTAGTTTTATTTAAAATGTGCCAAATATAATGTTTCTCACAGTAAAATGGACAACGAGTAACATTCTTTTAATTTAATTTTGACAAGTAAGCATTAGAACTTCTGAGTTTTCCCCCTCAGGAACCAGAGAATTATGGGACCCTTTGTGCAGTGTAACCTTACATAGAGCCCCCACGGGCTTCCCAGGGGCCTCAGTGATAAAGAATTCACCTGCCATGCAGAAGGGGTAGGAGACATGGGTTTAATCTTTGGGTCAGAAAGATCCCTGGAGGAGGGCATGGCAACCCACTACAGTATTCTTGCCTGGAGAATCCCATGGATAGAGGAACTTGGTGGGCTACAGTCCATGGGGTCCCAAAGAGTTGAGCACGACTGAAGCAACTGAGCACCCATGCACACTGCACAGTATCTCTCATACGCTGCATATTCTTTAGCTGCTTTATGTAGAAATGGGACTAAAAGCACCTATGTGACTGGATGTCAAGAGACTTAAAAATTCAATTTCTTAATGCCTTACTCTTCTTAGTTGAAAGATGTATATTGGGAATCAGTTTAAATGAAGTCTTTCTAGAATAGCATCATATGAAAAAACAAACAAACAAAAAAACAGCTTCCTTGCTATTAAAGAATATTAATAGATGGCTTATTATTTTAACCAGTCACTGTTCTGAATGGCATTACCTTTAATGCCTCTTTAGCCCTCAAACCCTCCCTCTGAGGTAGACATTAACTCTGTCCCATTTTAAAGACTTCCCTGGTGGCTTAGATGGTAAAGTGTCTGCCTACAATGTGGGAGACCTGGGTTTGATCCCTGGGTCAGGAAGGTCCTCTGGAGGAGAGCACGGCAACCCACACCAATGTTCTCGCCTGGAAAAATCCCACGGATTGAGGAGCCTGGTAGGCTACAGTCCATGGGGTCACAAAGAGTCAGACATGACTGAGTGGCTTCCCTTTCTTTCACTTTCATTTTAAAGAACACATGAGGGACGAAGAGAAAAGATGGGCCTGAAGCCACTGTGCTGCTTGGAGGCAGGCCCACAGACTCCATGTCCTCACCTGGATGCTGGCGGGACATCCGAGATAAGGACAGTATCCTTCTCGACAGTTCACCATTCTGCTGGGTCTCCTTTTGTACTAGTCTGAGCATCGTGGCTTTCCAGATAGGGTCATGCCATGGATTCTGAAAGATCAATGCATTTCAGAGAATCTGATGCCCCATGGCAATGTAGTCCCTGGGGAGAGAGATGCCCAGAGCTGGCCTGCACAGTCATGCAGTCGGCAGGGCAAAAGTGAGAAATGACCACATTGGGCACAGGGGATACACCCTTGTCCGAGGTCCAGGCTTCCTGTGTACACAGAGGACAGAGCAAACCTCCTTTTAGTCCATCCAAAGCAGCACTAGCTGAGAGACTCAGTTTCACCAGTTAGAGGAGATGAAGAACCAAGTGGACTCAGCTGGAAGCAGGGCCAGTGATTGCAGATTGTGTAGACAGCACAATCCTGGCGCTCCCGAGGCAGTTTCACAGGCAAAGAATTTACCACAGGAGCAGTGGGAATGTGTCTGCAAGGGCAACATTTACTATTTCGGTGCATGAGCACAAAGCACATCAACTTCAGGAACTGTCTCTGCTAACAAAGCAGAGTCCAGAAATGGGGTGATTATCTGTACAATCAAGCTGAAAAAGTATACCTTCGACTCACAGATGGGGGTATTTTAAGCCCCCTTTTTTGCTTTAGTAGTATGTTCAATTGCTTTGCTAACTTATTTCACCTCTCTGCAGAGAAAGCATTAAGAAGTTATTTGCTTATGTGCGTGTGTGTGTATGTGTGTGTGCGTGCACACACACATGTGCACATCACAGCTTCTTTATTCTTTCATCCCTTAAGTTGCTTCCATATCTTGGCTATTGTGAATAATGTTGCAGTGAACACTGGGGTGCATGTCTCCTTTCGAATTAGTGTTTTGGGTTTATAAAAAATATATCTCTTAGGAAATGGAAGGAATACTGATGGATGTGCATTTCTTGCTACCAGAGGTGTTTAAACAGTGACTATAAGAGCTCCAGCAAAGAGAAGTAAACATCTGCTTGAAGGGGCAGAAAACTGCTTCTCTTTTCAAACTTTATATTTGCAGGTATTTCTTTGTCCTCTCCATTAGTAAGCAGAACACAGTGTATTTTGAGAGAATGCTGTTTATGGATAAAATATTAAAATAACTACTTTTCCCCCTGTATAAATGAAAAGTTATTCATGCCTTTTTAATTGCACACAACTACTAAGAATTTATGCAACATTGCTGTTTATTGTTGAAGATAAATTTTTCAGTTAGAATGCCTTCTTTATGATCACTTTTCTTCTTGGCCAGATCCCAGATTTGTTAGATGATCCCCTTTCCTGTTTATAATACTAATTGCCAGCCACTAAGATCCTGGCTGTGGTGAGGTAAATTACTATTCAACTACTCATCCATTTCCCCTGTGAAGTATAATATTTACTATTTTCATTATGCAGGTAGAAATTTACTTTTAAGGCTATAATCATTTATTTGCTTTGATCCACTTCTTAATAGGCATTGATAGCCTCATTCTTTTTCCCCAAAAATGTATTGTATCTATTTAGAACTACTACTCAATATCTCCCAGAATCTCAGTTCTACAGTTTCTCTCTTATTCTGCAAAAGATCAACTCTTTCTTTCCTGTATGATGATTTCAATCCAGCAATTAATTTCATACCATTGTTTTCTTTGCTTACATATGCCCACAGTTGTATAAAATTAAGAAATAGGAAAGAGAATTTCCTACAAAACTGTTAAGCTAAAATAAGAAGTAACAATCTAGTCCTTACCCAGAAATCAGCAACGAAAGGGTCACACTTCTTCCTTGTCACAACCTCGGAGACTGAGAGTACTCCTCCCAGGTAATTGCATGTCTCCGATCAAGTCTTCCCTTTAAACTGATGCTTTATAGATGACTACCAAACTCTTCCCCGGACATCACAAATCTAAATTAACCTGAAACATAACACAGGTTTCAGGAGTTATATCATGACTGTGGAAGAGAATTTGAAAGTACCTCTATTTCAGGAAGCCTTATCTTAATTATTTTTCTTATCAGTGTAAGCATAACATTTTCAAACAATGAGCAAGAAACCTAAAACTTAAACATATACCAGACAGCTGCTTCTATCCATCTATTTCCCCCCACAAAATTCTAGACACCCCCCCACATCGTGCCCCCGCCCCAGGTCAGAAAGATTTCTCTAACTAGGGTTTTGCTCTCCTATAATGCCATTTACTAATTCTACCACGATAAATCTACCGTAAAATCATCAGAATTGCACTGTTACAGTGAAATACTCTGTTACATACACTGGCTAAACTCATGGGTTAGAAAATGAAAATGATGCAGTTCACCATTTGGCTCCTTGGTGGCATACAAAATGTGCAAATATCTGTAACCCCCAAAGCAAAACAAGACAAAAAAGAAAATAATTGCAGGTGCAGGTTTATTAACTTCTGCAGGGAAGGTCATGGTAATGCTGCTACAGTGAATGGAAGTAATACAGGCAATTATTCCATCCTATCAGGAGAAGGAAAAAATGTTAAGCAAGTTGTCTAACTGAATGGACTGGTTAGATGACTAAGTAATTATTATTGCTGTGTTTAGATAGACCCAAAGGTATAGTTAGGAATTCCTAACATTCCATTTAGACTGAAGAGACTGAATAATGCTTTTTCCCTTTCCAGCCATTAATGCATTGAAAGCCAAGTAAAATACTAAACTGAAAATTCTCTTTAATCCACGACCTGTACACTGTGTGATTCAAATGAAATGACCTCTTTGCAGACCTGGTCTATAGTTTAAAATAAAGGCAGTGAGATGCCCATTCTGTTCCGTGTCTTTTAGCTGGATAGCGGTAGGCCCAGGGAGGGGACCCAGTGGCGTACTCTAGAGAACCAAGAGGAATGACGGCCCATTAACAACCATTGTCTGTTGGAACTTCCCTGCCTGCCAATGCAGGAGACCCAGGTTCGATCCCTGGGTCAGGAAGACCCCCTGGAAGAGGGCATGGCAATCCACTCCAGTATTCTTGCCTGAGAAATCCAATGGACAGAGGAGCATGGCAGGCTACAGTCCATGGAGTTGCAAAAGTGTAGGACACAACTTAGTGACTAAACAACAATAATAATTGTGTGTCCATGTGTGAGTTTTCTTATTTGGTAGACAATTGAGATAATATTTAAATATTTTTATCTAAAATTGTTAAATATTTTCATTTTGGAAACAGTGAGGGAGTAGGTAACTTTTCTTTATGATTCCATTAGAGTCTTGTAATTCAAGGAAATTTGTGAAAACAATCATCCTGTAATCTTCAGAAGTCTCAAGTTCATGAAAGAGAAGGGCAGTTTGAGAACTCTTTCAGATGGAAGGAAGCTAAAGAGACAGGGAAGTTTAATACAGCACATCATCTGAGTAGGATCTTCTGGTTTCCCAGGGGATATTGGAACTGTTGGCAAAACTGGATGGGTCTCTAAAAAATTAGATGGTGATAATGTGTAATGTGAGTTTCCTGATTTTGACGTATTTGGGTTATGAAGGAGAATGTCCTTCTTTGTAAGAAACACTGAAGTATTTTGGCAGGATGTGACATCATGTTGGCAACTTATCTCCAAATAGTTCAGGGGGGGAAAAAAAGGTTCTCTGCTGTAGTCTTGCAAATACACTTATATTTATTTCCAAGTTACAAATTATTGAGACAAAAAGAAGGTAAAATACAGTTATTTTATTGGAAAAAAAAACAAAAAGATTTGCAAAAACAGTGGAAACTTGTGTTTATCTAAAATTTTAATTTTAAAGGGGAAGGTGATTTATTTCATTCCCAGGCAATGAACACAAAATTATATATATATATTATTCCATACCTTTATTTTGACTTTGTATATTTTAAAGTCTTATGCACTAGGTCAGAGCTGTCTGATAAAGGAAAGGCATTTATTAGATATTTGTTCCATGTTGAATGATGATAAAAAGATTATTCTGCTAGAATTTAACAGAAATCTTGATGTAATATCTGTGTAATTCTTTTTCCTTAAAAACATCTTGTGTGAAATCTTTAACATGCAAAGTTCAGATTAAACCTTGGGAGAGAGATACCAAAAAGAATATTAATATACTTAGAAGTATTGTGAGCATCAGAGGAATGCTATAGTCTGTCCTAGATAAAAGGAAAATTATGCTTGAAATAGGTGATTCAGATTATAGTAAGTAAGCAATTTTCTATAGCTTGAGGTAAACATGATAAAACCTTTCATGACAAATATTTGTTTTCCTTCTCATCTACCACCAAATGCTAATTCACAGTCACTATTAGACAACAAAAATTATTTGATGAAGATGTTGTCTGGCCCCTCAGAAATGTGTTACCCAATTCTCTAAAGCTATTAGTGCTTTGAGAGAATACATTCCTTGACTCTTTTCCAGCTTCTCCTCCCTTGTTCATGTATTTACGTCACGTTTGTCATGCTTTGAATTGCTTTGAAGCTATTTAGATGTTTTAGTCGCTAATAAATTTGCTTTCCTGAACATTTGCGCCTTCACTGTGGCAGACACAAGTCTTCTGAGGATAATTTAAAATGTGGTGTTACTTACTGATTATTCCAATGGTCATTTGCACTCACAAATCTATGATAATTCTTTATGCACAGAATCCTTCTGTATTTTACTTACAAGGTTTCTTAAAAATATATATTTATTTTCAGAACAAAACACTTGGAGAAGAAAGAAAGGACACCCAAAGAGCAGATGCTTTGAGTGAGTCCAGAGATCCAATAGGAATCTGAAGCCATCCTCTCTATGTTTGCCTCACTCCCCTCCGCAGCTGGCTTCCTCTGTCTCCTGTTCACATGGTGACCCCAAGGCTGCCCAAAGTTTCCGACATCGTAAGGATACGGTCTTGGGGAAGAAACTGCATGGGTCTCTTAGTCTCAGTACTAAAGTCCTTGAGAATGAGCTGTGATTAGTCAAACCTAAGTCAGTTCATTGCAGCCAAAATACAAGACCATTGCAGGTGCTGGGAGTCACCCAAGTGACCACATGGGTTTGCAGAATGGTCAGTTCTCAGTAAGAGGACAGGAGGAGGGAAGTGGGCAAATAATCCAGCAGTTGATCATTATAATTATGCTGGTAAACAACAAAAATGATCATGGAAACACGTCTGATTGATTAACATACCAATTTAATAGCATTCCCAAACCTCTATTTGTGTTAGAACTAGATTCCTATGGGGACATCTCCAGTTCCACTTTGCTCCAAAGCCAAAGTTAATTTCAGTGTTTATTTGATTCTATATATGGTACCACCTCCAAAAATCTTTAAGAGATCAAATGTTGAATTTGGTGACCCAGAAATTCATACGATGAAGCAGAATCAATTTTGTTTTTCCATTCCTGTCCATCCCAACAGAAAACAATATCTCAACATCCGGATCAAACTTTTCTATGTGTATTTATATATACACACACATATATATGTATATCAGGATAAGGAAGAAAGATAATCATGTACTGGGAGACTTAGAAAATAATAAATGTCGTACCTGGTCTGGGTTTGACAGGCAGGGTGAGAGATCTTAGTTTCTTATAATTCTAGCATGTACCCTCCTAACAGTCTTTGTAATTCATTCCGGAGTTCAGCTGCCCCCTCATGAAGGAAGCCTGGCATTATTTCTAAAAGAACCTTGCACTAGGATGACTCGCTCAATTACAGGCAATGTTTTTGAAGTGCATACCGTGTTTTCCACAAGAAAATATCTTTGGACTGTTTATTAGGAACTGCTCTTCTCCACTGTGTTAGAAAGCACGTTCAGAGCAGAGGAGGTCTCATGAGATAGCACCTGAGCAGGTGTAGCATCGGTACTAACAGTTCTATGATGTTTCTGTCGTTACTGTTTCTTTTTATATTGGGGTATAATTGCTTTACAATGTAGTGTTAGTTTCTGCTCTACAATGAAGTGAATAACTTATATGTATACATATATCCCTTCCCTCTTAGACCTCCCTTCCCACCCGCTCCCACCCATCTAGGTCATCACAGAGCGCTGAGCTGAGCTCCTGTGCTATACAGCAGCTTCCACTGGCTATCTCTCTTCACATGGTAGTGTATATATGTCAGTCCTAATCTCCCGGTTCATCCCATGCCTTTTCTGGGTGTGCACACCATCATGAATGGATACCGCTTTTGGCATCCACGCTTCAATGCACTCTCCTCCTCAGCTCTGAGATCCTACTAAATCTGCCGCCAATTCCCTTTGCTTTTTTTATATACTCAGTGAAGTCAGGAGGTAAGGTGATAACAAGATAACAAAATAAATCAGAAAAAAGAACGTCTCTAAAATAATGTTACTGATTTTTGCTAAAACTTTCTGGAACTAAGGGGACTCTGGTCGAATTCTAAATTCTGTGATTACATTTTGGTAGGCTCTATATTCCACTTTTATGTGGCCCTCATTTTATTTCATATATATATGTATATATAGAGAGTCAAATGGGAACACTTATTTATTTATATTTGACTGCATCCAGTCTTGGAAAAGGCGATGGCACCCCACTCCAGTACTCTTGGTTGGAAAATCCCATGGATGGAGGAGCCTGGTGGGCTGCAGTTCATGGGGTCTCGAAGAGTGGCACACTACTGAGCGACTTCACTCTCACTTTTCACTTTCATGCATTGGAGAAGGAAATGGCAACCCACTCCAGTGTTCTTGCCTGGGGAATCCCAAGGACGGGGGAGCCTAGTGGGCTGCCATCTATGGGGTTGCACAGAGTCGGACACGACTGAAATGACTTAGCAGCAGCAGCAGCATCCAGTTTTAGCTTTGGCACTCAGACTCTGTAGTTGTGTCACATGGGCTTAGTTGCCCTGAGGCATATGGGATCTTAGTTCCCAGACCAGGGATGGAGCCTGTGTTCCCTATACTGGAAGGTAGATTCTTAACCATTGGACCATTAGGGAAGTCTTGGGAACAATTTAAAATGAGATTGTCAACAGTCAAATTAATCAGTGTCATGGGTGCATTGGGACTTCCAAGAGATTTCCAAACAGCTGAGTAGACTCCAGATCCATGGTGAAATTAAATGAGAAGTGTGTGGGGAAATGTGGATTGAAGAGCCGATGGTGACAAGCTCCAGGAGCTTCTTGCTGTCCACAGAGGCTGGAGGATGGTGCCACTGACCTCCAAGACGTGGGAGGCGAGGGCAGCTTGAGTGTAGGAAGGGGGTCAGGGCTTAGCCTCTAGAGTCAGACAGCTTGCCCCAACCCCAGAGATGAAAGAATCCACCTGGAGAACTGGGCAAACTGCGCAGCCTCCCCACCTCTAAAGTGCACACAACAGTAGCCCTGACGTCTCTGAGTCATTTCGAAGATACAGGGAAGTAGTGCTTCGGTCTCACAGTGTCAGACACGTAATGCACATGAAATAAATGTTCACCACCATAATTATTCTGAAAGTCCCATTCTCATCTCCTTGGCTAGCTGGGTCAGAGTTCCTCAGAGACAGGCCAGAAGCAGAGCACCATCAGGCTAACACACCCAGCAAAATAGGGTGCTTGTTCCTGTGAAACCATCTTCCCATGTCAGAGCAGCCCAGGAGTCAACTTCCCCACACGAGTTAAGGGAGTTCCCCGGATTCTCCACCCCAAGAGCCACTGTTGACTTGGTGGTGGTGGTGGTGGTGGTTTAGCTGCCATGTTGTGTCTGACTCTTGCGATCCCATGGACTGTAGTCCGCCAAGCTCCTCTGTCCATGGGGATTCACTAGGCAAGAATACTGGAGTGGGTTGCCATGCCCTCCTCTTCCCAACCCAGGGATCGAACCCAGGTCTCCTGCATTGCAGGCGGATTCTTCACCATCTGAGCTACCAGGGAAGCCATTGTGGAAGGTAGATCATGCTAAAATAATTAAAGGTCAGAAGTCGGAAGTTTCTTGGTTCTAAGACTTAAAAAAGCATCTGCTTCTCCTCCCTTTGCCCTTCCACAGCCTTTCTGAGATTACCTTAACCAAAAGGACTGGGGTCTTGGGTGGAAGATGATCTGTCCCTCAACGCAGGGTAATCCCAATATGTGTCGGACGCGCTCCAGCTTTGTCAAGTGCAGAATAAATCCGTTTTCTCAGTAAGGCCTGATGTGGAGGCCCAGGGGAAGGAGGGAGCTAAGGAAGGGGTATGAACTTGCCTCTTGTTTGGTGATGTGCAACCTTGGCTTGGAAGGCAGACATCCCAGGACTGTGCAGTAAATTCAAGCTCTGTAGGCGCCCAGGGCTCCAGGCCATCTTGAATTCCTACATTTGAAATGCGTGCTGCATGTCTCAAAGGTGAAGTGATCCATTCATCTCTTGATCCAGATATTTCTGTTCCCTGAAGCCCTGCCACCTGCAGAGAGAAAAACGGCTCACCAAATCCTCCTCGGAGCCCCATGTACGCTATTTTAGGCACATTTCTGAAGACTTATAATTGAATGTGACCCATCCTTGTGCAGCTGGGCTGCAGTGCATAGCTGAGGAAGTCTGAGCTCTTTTGAAATACAGTGAATGTACACAATATGTACACAGGCGGGTGTCTCCCAGTTAAAATAAGCAAATTCTTATCAGGCAGCATCTGTTTCTGTTTTTTTTTTTTTTCTTTTTTCCCAAAAGCCTGTTTACCAGATTTTCCATTGAGAGACTTCCCCGTGGAATATAGTTCACTTCGTTTTTGCTCATTCATAAAATTATATACATATATATATACATACATACATACATATATACACACACATATCTCCCAGCTGCAACTATTTTAGGCACATTTCTGAAGACTTATAATTGAATGCGACCCATCTGTGTGAAGCGGGACTCCAAGGCATAGCTGAGGCGGTCTGGGCTCTTTTGAAATACAGTGAATGTACACAATATGAATTTGTTGGCATGAGTACCTGATTCACTGGTGAAGAAATCTGTCAATAATGTCTTCTCTACACCTATTCAAACATGAAGAGGATTGTTTTTTTAATATGCAAATGTCTGGAAAAGACTATTTAGTTGTCTTTTTTCTCCCTCCAGAAATTGCCAGTGTAAGGAAAATAATCTAGACAAAGTAAACTCATCACTTTCATAAGGCCCAGAATCAAATGGCTATTGCCAAGCGTTTCCATGGCAACTGCCTTCCTAAGCAAACTTCTTGGCAAAATATACAGCTGTTACTTTATCTCGTTGCTAAGTTCCCTTGACAAAACCACACCATAATAACCACTCACATATATGTGGCTAAAGGGGGTAATGCTCCCACGGGACCCACATAACTTATCTTCTAAATGATAATTTAGGAATCCGACCTGCCATGGTCAGCACCATATGGGATTCTTTTTACTTGTCTGTCTTGAAACTCTGCCATATTAGGAAAAATCCACACAAATCTTTAGTATATATTACTGTTAGTTGTGTGAATACAAATTTTTCTTTTTTTTCATCATCTAACATGAAAAAGTATGTTACATTTCCAAATCTTCATTACATGAGACGATAAAATGATGTGTTCCAACATTTTATATCTGCACAGTAAATACGTTTTCTGTCACCATTTATTCTCATTTTTTAAGTGTAAGCCTGACTGGACGGGTCTTCGGGTACCAATTATTCTGCCTGTCTCTAGAGACAGGAACCAGTAAGAAAATTGAACTCATTTTATCAAACTGCCAAGAGAGGGGACAGACTACCTTTTACGTGTCCAACCATAACATATTTTAGCACCAGTGCCAGCTGTAAATAAGCCAGAAGAATAATAGGCAAAAGCCCTAAAGGAAAATCATGTTGCCAATTGAAAATGTGCAATGAGGGTCCCTGCCCTCACCAGCAAGGGGTCCAGGATGGTAGGGGAGCTTGTCACACGTCATGTAGAAAGAGAAGGTCAGTGAAGGACGTCCTCATGACAGTAGAGCTCCAGGCAGTGACGCCGTCAGCCTGCTACATTTCTCCATTCCTTTTTTAAAAAACAAAAACAAAAAACTTTCCTTTTCCAGACTAATTTCACTCTATTTGGTGAGAAAACTGACTATCAGTGATCCTGAAGATTATGTTATTCGCTTTCAGAAAGATTCAGTTTGGGCAGTGTTGGAACATCATGTATCATTTGCAAATGAGAGCCAAAAAATAGTTTATCCCTGACAGTTTTTTCATAGATGTAAAATGCAAGGAAGATCCTGGTTGTAATTTCTTATCCAGGTCAAAGGTGGGCATCGAAGCCACTTCTTTCAGTCTGGAAGTGGACAGAGTGGCATTTCTAACTCTGGTCTCTCTCTGGATCCACAAGGCACCTCCATGCGTAAATTAAAAGGGATCCTATTAACTTCACCTTTCTGGAAAAACACACAGAGATTAGCTTTGTCATCATCTCACATGGACTAGAGTGACATCATGGTTTATATGGAGGACAAACTGACCTTCACAATCATATTTGTATCAGTGTTTTTTCAGATTCTTATTATTTATTTTTTAGGAAAACACATAACTTTCTTTTTAGTTTTTATTTTACATTGGAGTATAGTTGATTAACGACGTTGCATTAGCTTCAGGTGTACAGCAAAGTAATTCAGTTATTCAGAATTCTTTTTCAAATTACCTTCCCATTTAGTTTATTACAGAGTATTGAGCAGAGTTCCCTGTGCTGTACACTAGGTCCTTGTTGGTTATCCCTTTAAAATACAGCAAGTGTGTACATGTCAATACAACATTTATATAATTTATGTAATATTTATACAAAGATTACACATTATATAAACACTATCGTAATCTCATGCACTTCAGTGACATGGGAGCCTTGACAGAAGGAAGCCCTCATCTTAATGGGGTCAGGACCCTAGTAAGAAGTGGAGAACACACCAAAGAAAGGTCAGGAGGGAAAAGATTTTTAGTGTAGAGTCAATTTTATTCATAAAGATCTTTCCACATGTACAGAGCAAACACTTAATGAATTCACAGGGAAAAATTAAACCTACATACAGTGAAATTAGCAGTTTCCTAAGAAGACCAAAAATATAAATCTGTACAGCCAGGCCAGCTTTGCTGCTGGAGAGGTGTCTGACCAGTGGGCAGAGCCTCAGACATGCCTGTAGGACTGGACAGGCCAAGCCAGCTGCCCACCTGCCTTGAGGCAGCCACAGTTCATAGTAATAATACCATGTGTACATATAACATATCCCCCATATGATAAATACACATCGTAAATATGTGATACATATACGTATTCTGAATATGTATGTAGGCTTACACACAACTCATGCACTAACTTGCATATAAGGTGATTTATCTATGCCTTATGGTCTTGCCTGCTGGCTCAGATGGTAAAGAATCTGCCTGCAATGCAGGAGACCTGGAAATGATCCCTGCATTGGGAAGATCCCCTAGAGGTGGGCATGGTAACCCACTCCAGTATTCTTGCCTGGAGAATCCCCATGGACAGTGGAGCTTGGCTGGCTACAGTCCATTGGGTTGCAAAGAATCAGACATGACTGACTAAGCACATCTATGCCTTATACTGGTGGCTCAAACGGTAAAGAATCCACCTGCAATGCAGGAGGCCCAGGGTTTGATCCTGGGGTTGGGAAGATCCTCTAGAGAAGGAAATGGCAACCCGCTCCAGTATTGTTGCCTAGAGAGCTTCATGGACAGAGGATCCTAGTGGGATGCAGTCCATGGGGTCACAAAGACTCGGACACAACTGAGTGACTAACACTTTCACTATTCATATACAGCTAGAAACCTAGCAAATATGTTTTGTTTTTCCACTCACCAGAAGAAACAGCTTTTATTGTTGAGTTGTCTCCAGAACCAAAGGACTGTCTGCCTACTTTCAGTCACTTCCCAGCCCTGTGGGACTTGACGCTTTTCCACCAGGGAAGGGATTTAAAGTGTCCCTTGGTTTTCCAAAGCAATCTTCTGTTCCCTATGTAGCCTAGCTTAGCAGTTCAGCAGCAGTGTTGTTGTTTTCCAGCACTGTCTGCTGCAGTTGCTTAGGAACAATCAGGTGAAGGGGTGTGTGAGAATATATGTATATATATATATGTGTGTGTGTGTGTGTGTTTATATGTAATTCTCATGGCTTCATCAGTTACAGAAGTCTTTGTTCTGCTGAAATAACAAATAATCCACAACACATTAGTTTCCCTGGTAGCTCAGATGGTAAAATGTCTGCCTGCAATGCGGGAGACCCAGGTTCGATTCCTGGGTCGGGAAGATCCCCTGGAGAAGGAAATGGCAATCCACTCCAGCACTCTTGCCTGGAAAATCCCATGGACAGAGGAGCCTGATAGGTTACAATCCATGGGGTCTCAAAGAGTCGGACACAACTGAGTGACTTCACTTTCACTTTCATTAGTGGATTAAAATGGTGAAGGCTTTTTTTTTTCTTTTTCACCCAAAGTCCCAAAGACCGAAATTTGTTTATGACAAAATCTGAGCCTCACCTCCGACCCATTTACTTTTCTCTATCCTCTACGTGAAAATAGATGTCCAAGTCTGCCTGAGTCTAAACCCTTGCTTTCCTCAACTCTAGTGACTTCTTTCTCTGCCTCCACCACTGCCGTGTCATATTCTAACCTGATTTCTGTACCGCCTCCCTGATAGTAATGCCAGCTCCCATCTTCCCACAGCGCTTCCTGAAATTCACTGTCACAGCACAGTCGACTCCCAAAGTCCTCATAGTAAATTGAATATTTGGGTCTGGATTTGTGGAATGAACATGGATGAGAATAAAGATCACCAGTTTTAATAATCGTATAATACTTAACACAGCATCTTATAAATAGGTCATCATTAAATGCTTTGACAGCTAATAACATCAATAAAAGCTTGTGGTTCTCTTAATCAGTTTTAAGCACTGATGTTTTATTGATTCAGAGAAACTTCATGCAAAACCTCCATTCAGGGCCACAGTCCTCAAGAGGTAGACATTTACAACCTCAGAATTAGACCCCTGAGAGAAATATGCCAAGAACTAATAATCTAAATGTTACACAGTCAGCCAACTGTGATCTTTTTCAGACAGTAGAACCATGAACTATGTTTTCTATTTCAGAACATAAAGATTTTTTTCACTGTTTTATAGAAAATACTTCTGTTCACTACAAAGCACGTTGGGAGGAAATTTATGTTTGAAAAATACCTCACATTCTTTGTATTTTAAAGCACATCTAAATTCTCATTTAAGGCATTGGAAATGAACAATGTAATAAAAAATAATAAATTCAGACTCAGCCTACTGTTCCTTTTTTCCTGAGGGAAATTTAAAGAACGTAAAAAGGATCATGGACAACCATACATGCTCTTATACTATTAATCAGATTAGTTAAAGATAAAATTAATGAGATTTTTAATGTTATAGATATAGTCATGTATGATTTGAACACTTTTTAAACATGATGAGTGCAGGAAATCATTTAGATGTGGCTGTTAATGGTTACAGAGAAGAAGGTTTCTCAAGGCAGCATAGAAAATGAGATGGAGAGTTGAAATAAATTGAGAAATTTATTGACAATCTAGTTTCTAAAAATAATTTAGTGTTAAATGTAATGATACTTTTACAGGAAAATACATTTTCTATATTTATCTTCCTATCTGTCTATCATCAATCTATTGAGACTTGCATACAGAAAAACCAAACCCTTGGCAACCCGCCTCGTAGGTACACAGCCAAGGACATTCAAGCATTTCTTTTCCTCCCTGATTCCCAAGTCACACTCTTCACTATTTATATTTTGTAAACCTTTTATTTTTGCATTGGAGTACTGCCAATTAATGAAGACTGTTGTGATGGTGAACAGTGAAGGGATTCAACTATACATATGCATGTATCCATTCTCCCCAAACTCTTCTGCCATCCAGCACATAGCACTGAGCAGAGTTACCTGTGCTGTATAGTAGGTCCTTGTTGATTATCCATTTTAAATATAGCAGTCTGTACATCCATCCCTAACTCCCTAACTATCCCTCCGCCCCATCCCTTCCCACCCCCCAGCAACCATAAACTCGGTTCTCTAAGTCTCTGAGTCTGTTTCGGTTTTGTAAGTAAGCTCATTTCTACCACTTTTGTTTAGCTTCCACATCTTCACTATTTAGAAGTAGGAAAATGGATACCTGGATCCATCAGCAGTTCCTCCCACCCCCATCCCCTCCCCCGCCACTATTGTGTGAAGCTAGTCTGCCCTCTCCTCTCCATCCTGTCATATATAAGCTTATATTCAACTTTGTGCTTTGAGGATAGGGAATACCTTGAATGTATGTTAAAATGACTTCTAGACAGATGTTTAAATGTGATTTAGTCTTTATTATATTTGTTCCTACTGTTTTTCTTTTATTTCTTTGAACTTAATTCTCATGGCATATATTTGAAATAGATGGCCAGTTTATTCAGGTTTGGCAATGAGGGTGCATAGAGAGTATCATCAGATCAGATCAGTCAGATCAGTCACTCAGTTGTGTCCGACTCTGCGACCCCATGAATCCCAGCACGCCAGGCCTCCCTGTCCATCACCAACTCCCGGAGTTCACTCAGATTCACGTCCATCGAGTCAGTGATGCCTTCCAGCCATCTCATCCTCTGTCGTCCCCTTCTCCTCCTGCCCCCAATCCCTCCCAGCATCAGAGTCTTTTCCAATGAGTCAACTCTTCGCATGAGGTGGCCAAAGTACTGGAGTTTCAGCCTCAGCATCATTCCTTCCAAAGAAATCCCAGGGCTGATCTCCTTCAGAATGGACTGGTTGGATCTCCTTGCAGTCCAAGGGACTCTCAAGAGTCTTCTCCAGCACCACAGTTCAAAAGCATCAATTCTTCGGCGCTCAGCCTTCTTCACAATCCAACTCTCACATCCATACATGACCACAGGAAAAACCATAGAGAGTATCATAGTCATGTCCTAAGTCGCCTTAGTCGTGTCTGACTCTTTGCAGCCCCATGGACTGTACCCCACCAGGCTCCTCTGTCCATGGGATTCTCTAGGCAAGAATACCAGAGTGGGTTGCCATGCCCTCCTCCAGGGGATCTGCCCAAGACAGGGATCGAACCCAGGTTTCTTATAAAGTCTCCTGCATTGGCAGGCATGTTCTTTACCTCTAGCACCACCTGGGAAGCCCAAGTTTAAAAAATCAGCAGTAGACTTATATTAGCAAGAGGTTCCTCCATGTGCAAGTAGAAAAGAGGCAAAAGGTCCAGAGGAGTCCTTGTCATGATAAGTAGTCAAACAGATAAAGTAAATCTCTTGGATGAAATAAACACTTTCAGAATATTAAAACAAGTGCCAAAAGGAAGAGTGCAAAAGCAGGCAGAAATGCAGTGCCTGAGTATCAGTCACCCTACAGCCCAGCATCCCTCACCCTCCACACCAAATACCTGCCAGCCATATATTAATGCATTTACGTGGAATCTGGAAACATGGTCTGATTTGCAAAGCAGAAATAGAGTTACAGATGTAGAGAACAAACTGTGGACATCGAGGTGGAGAGGGGGTGCGGAAGGGGACAGTGTGGTGAATTGGGAGATTGGGATTGACATACACACAGTAGTGATACTGTGTTTAAAATAGTTAACTACTGAGAACTTCCAGGGGTTGGTGATGGACAGGGAGGCCTGGCGTGCTGCAGTCCATGGGATTGTAAAGTGTTGCACGTGACTGAGTGACTGAACTGAATTGAACTGAGAACCTACTGTATAACACAGGGAACTCTGCTCAATGTTCTGTGATGACCTAGATGGAAAGGAAACCCAAAAGAGGCTGGATATATGTATACATTCTGTAACTGATTCACTTTGCCATACACCAGAAACTAACACAACATTGTAAAACAACTATACTCCAATAAAAATTAATTAAAAAAACAAAAACCCTGCAAAGAGCCTTCCCACCCATTTCCTCCCTGCAATTCTTCATCCCCGCCCAGTTCAAAACCTCACTCTTCCTGCCTCCTGTCTTGATATCATTCAATCAACCTTCAATGAACCAATGTCTTTTTAGTTAGAAGGTTGATACAACGGTTACTTAATTACTTAATTATTCAGTGTGGTCTATTTTTTAAGCCACTGGTTTCACCTCAAATTTATGTTGTCAACTGAGAAATATTTTTTTGTGATGTTTTCACTGCTATTCATGATTGTGATTTAGTACAAAGAAAGAAGTTATTTTTCTTTGAAAGACTATATCTGAACAAAATCTACATGAGTCTCTGTTTTAGTATAACAAGTCGAAATTGAATTTTTTGTCTTCTTTTTCATTCCTTCTTATCGTTCCTTTGACTGCACATTAGTGGGGAGTATGTTTAAACAATCCAAAGTAAATAAATTAGTTGTTTGGATTAATTTAGAAAAGAAATGAAAGACTACACGAAAGATGAAAAAGAAGGAGATCAAAGCTGTAGATGTCCAAGAATACATAAACAAGAGAAAACAAAGAAAATTGGTGAAATAATCAGCAGAATTATATAAGAAATAGGGAAAAGACTAAAATAGCTAGGGAAAAAAACCCTAGACATATAAGATATTTGATATGAAGAAAAAAACTGAAATAAAAGCAAATTGCATGTGATGGCAAAACTTAGAAAATTGAAAACATTGTTAATGTAATAGTGATGAAATCCTGCTCTCTTTCACAGGATAATACATAAAATGTTTAGAAACTATTTCCTTAGTGTAACAATAGAGAGTGGGAAATAGAACAAAATTTTGTTTTGGCTTATTTTTAGTGAAAGCTTGAATGATATGTAACAAGTTTTCTTCTCTTAAATGCTTTCCAGAATAGCTAGCTTTCATGGTCAGGTCTTACTTGTTTTCTAGAATGTCTAGTGTTCATGACAAGGGACAAATGACAATTTATTTAAAACTTTGTTGATGTTAAGTATTTTGTAATTTATATTTTCCTAAAATATACGACTGTCTCTTCATGTTCCCATATGCAAGTTGTGTATGATTCAAATCAACACCCATGATCATGTATATTTTTGACAGTATATTTAAAGATTGATAAATCTTTAGAAACAAGAAGAAAATGGAGAACAAATTGAGTGTTCAATTAGTATATTTTCATTGAACAAATTTTATTTTACAGTCATAATCATTTAATTTTTGACCATAACAGTACAGTCAACTCCCAGGGTGAAAAAAGCAATGAAACCACACTTCTTTTTACTTCTTTACTATAAATAAATAAGATGGTTAGATAATTTTATTTCTGTAGTGATGAAACAAAAATGCTACTCTAAGCATGCCCAGAAGATTTTCCTGTCGTCAGGCACATCTGTGACAAGACATTGCACCTTCAGGCAGTTGGTTAGTGCCAATGGCTTCAGAAAGACAGTTTGTTCTCTGTAAGGACACGTTGAACTGGCCTATGGTTTTGCTGTTGCCTGAGTGCACCCACCTGCCACACGTGTCTTCAAGTGATTCTTCAGATAAATCTTAAAGCATATATTCCGTTCTTCTGCAAGAGAGGTAGTCTGCGTTTATTTACTGCATTTTTGCTCAGTCTAACTTAGATATGTTTACTTTCTTGCTTTGCATGCACATTACAGATATACACTCAAATTAGCTCAGGCGCAATGTGGGTTTAATGTAAGAATGTCTGATGATCAAGAAATGTGATCTGATTTAGGCATCTCTCAACAGAGACAAATCCAGCTCCTTAGCCACATTTCCAATGTCAGTCCTGAAAAACCCAACTAATGAATTGTGTGGTCTAGTCCATCTTTCTACCCATGGTCATAACATTCAGGCCAGTCTGCTTACAGGATGCCCACTTCTAGTGTGAGCCACTGAACTGAGGGTGAATTCATTCCTGGTACATACGCTGTGTCTAGAACACAAAAACAAGATGGCCTTAGAGAAGAAGATAAGAACAATTTACTGTTTTGCATATTGAATACCAGAGATGGCATGGCTAGTCATTGCTGAGTACTTGTTAAAGACATATACCCTCTTTCTTCACTCGTCTATTGAAGAAATATTTGTTGAGCTCTGCTCTCAGCAGGCATTAAATTAAAAGCAGGCAAGACATCTACTTCCCTCACTCCTACAGTGTTGAGTAGAGATAGACATTTATCAAGTAAAATATGATCAAGATGATTGCAGATGGTGATAAGATATATAAGGAAACAAGCAACCATATTAAGAAGCAGGGTCAGAAGGCTTTTTCTTCAAAGGGCCAGGAGGAAATGATTCTAGGCATTGCAAGACATGTTTTCACTGTGCCAGCTATTCCAATTGGTCACTGTAAGGTGAAAACAGCCACAGGCAATCTTAAAAAATAAATGTGGCTGCATTCCAATACAATTTTATTTAGGAAAATAGGCAGTAAGCGCTATTTAGCCTGAGGGCCCCAAGGTACTGACCCTATGTTACAGAAAATAATGGAGTGATGGTGGCTATAGGTAGTATTAAAAAAAGTGAGCTCTCTGAAGAAGTAACGTGTGACCTGATTTGCAGAAGACGAGAAGGGGCCAGTTATAGGTAGAACTGCAGAAACCGATCACTAGGAGGAGTAACACAGCCAGAAGCCTTGGAGCAAGGAACTTGGAACATTTAATGGAGAGAGAAGAGCCTGGGATGACTGGAGCTTAATGAGAAACTGAGAAAACACTATAATTAAGTTTTGAAAGGTAGACAGAGGTCAGCTTGTGTAGCTCATCAAATTGAAGACAAACCTGAATAACCTGGGAAGATCAGAACCAGGTCAGACAGAACTATTGGGCAGCCTTCCTGGAGCATTGGTATGGATTGGTCAACTCTCTCCCGCTTCCTGTCCCTCCACAGGGCTCTAATTCCTTGGGAAAGAACCAAATTGCCATTTATATACACAATGAGTCACAGTCTACGAGACTGCACAAAATGAAGGAAAGAATATTACAGTGGGCTTCCAGGACGCAAATACATCATGCCCGGTGCTGCTTTTCAGAGAGCATGCAGAACGGTAGAGAAAACTTCCACCTTCGTTAAACTTATTTACTATCTATTTAACCTTTATTGATGAGTTGATGTAGCCAGACTGATGTTGCACTGAACCATTCTTTATTATTAAATGATGGTCTTTCTTCCTGAGAATATTCTTTCCTCTGAAATAGACTTTGCTTGAAATTTAAGCCATTTCAGCCATATTTTCATCAGTAATAACTCGATCATGAATAATATTCCTGTAAATATTCTTGAACTGTGTCCTGAGATGCATTTTTATTACTGGTAACAGTTCAATCTTTGGAATCTCACTTTTGATCTTTTTTAGGTGGGACTGGGATTCCCAGTAGCTCAGCTTGTAAAGAATCCACCTGCAATGCAGAAGACCCTGGTTCGATCTCTGAGTTGGGAAGATCCCCTGGAGGAGGGCATGGCAACTCACTCCAATATTCTTGCCTGGAGAATTCCATGGACAGAGGAGCCTGGCGGGCTATAGTCCATGGGGTCGCAAAGAGTTGGCCACAACTGAACGACTATGCACAGCATAGCAAAGCACAGCACAGGTGAGACCAGTGTAGCTCATTTCTAGGTCTAATTTCCCCACTACTTGAGGGAAAACCCTGCTAATTACTCTCCTCATGCTCTGTGAATGATAAGATTTTCCACCCTGGGTTTGGAGAACAGGAAATATTTCTGGTTGAGTGTGGTTTCCAAGATTGCGTTTTCTCAACCTGGCAGGTGGCTCTTTGCCCAGCCATGCATCGTTTCCTCACAGGCATGCACTGGTGATCTGTACTCAGTGGAAATTCAGAATGCACCCTCTGCAAAGCGCCAGAGCTGTCTATCTGTCCACCTGTCCCTTGGAACTCAGTCCTGTGTACTTCGTCTGCTTTGGCCTCTCCAGATTTCAATTCTTAACTCCAGTCGTACGTAGGTCACATCCCCCCTTGCCTTCTCATCTCTGAGCTTCAGTCTGGGTCTCCGGACAGTGCGGCCATCCGGGCACCGGCCTCATCTGCTTCCTTTCTTCAAGTATCACTCCACCATGATGCTTGCAGCCCAGTTCTTAAAAACTGTTGTTTCTCATGTTTCATCTATTTTAAAAACTGTTTCAAGAGGAAGGGTCTTTCTAATCCTTGTTACTCCATATTGGCTGGAAGTGAAAGTTCTCAGTTGCTACAATTTTTTTCTCTGTTTTTCCACATATACCCCCAGGCACCGTCTTCTGTACACACCTGCTCCTAGGTGATCACACCGTGACTTTCAATGAATCTTTTAATCTGAAAAGCTTGAGCAGTTTCCTGGAACTCTCCAAAGGGTGTTGTGAGGCCAGCATGTAGATTCTAAGAGGAAATGAATGAATAAAAATGTTATTGGTGTGTTTGGAAAAAAAAAATCACTTCTAGGTTAAGTGAGCTTTTCATTTTAATAAAGAATTGAGGACCTTAAACATGCAGATGTTAATAATTATTCCTGTAATTTATGCTTGAATAATTTATTTAATATTTCTTTGGGGTCTTTTCTATCAGTTTGTATAGATGACAGTTTTGTCTTATAATAGGAACTCCCTGGACCACTGCTTGAACATGGATGATGTGTTTATTTGCATGCTTTATCATAAGATAATCCAAATGGGGAGTGCAAGGGAATGGAAAGATAAACGTTTTGTTAGAGGAAACTTAGTGCCTCAAAACTTATTCCTCTCGGTCCCCTCTGACTTCTAGCCTGGGATGCCTGAATGCCTGCTCCATGGAAGAATAAAGATCACATCTCAAGGTCTATCTAAAAACAAAAGACATATTTGAAACTGTTGAATGAAGTTTAGAGTGTTAGAATTAGAAAGTATATCAGATAATCTAGCTGGATCATTGATTATGATGTATTTTGCCTAGTAAACTTCTAAACCACGATGCATATTTTAATAATTAAGTATCTGCCCTGGGAAGAAACTGTTCAGTGTATCATCAAATGTAGCATTCCATCATGCATCTATATAAATCATTGAATAGCTCCATGAATGGAATTTTTAATAAATTATGTTCAAGGATACCATGTCAGTATCCTGATAGGAAATAAAAGTGTTCAAGACAATTTTAAAAATTTAAACTTTGTGCTTTTGCTTTATAGGCAATACCCCATTTTTTTAAAGAAAGTGATGATGTGATATTGACAAGGAGCTGTATTTTTTATGATTTTTATTGGTGTTGAACACATTTAATAATTTCATCATTTATGCATATATGTATGTATCTTCCTACATATTGATATATAATATGTATTTATTTTTAGCCTTCTTTAGTATCTGCCTTAGCCAGTCACTCTCTCCCTGTCCTTCTCCTGTCCTCTTCCCCCTCTCCATCCTTCTTCATCTCTTTCTCTGTCTCTGTCAATAGAATAGCAATATTTTACTTTTCTGCTCAGTTGACAAAGTCAAGTAAAGGTGAAAGTCTTTGGCCTGAGCATTTAGCAACATTTAAAATTTTTTTTATTTATTCATTATATTTTATTTTTGGCTGTGCTGGGTCTTTCTTGCTGTGCTCAGGCTTTCACTAGTTATGTCAAGTGGGAGCTACTCTCTACGTGTGCTGTGCAGGCCTCTCATTGCAATGACTTCTCTTGTTGCAGAGCACAGGCTCTAGGTTTATGGGCTTCTGTAGTTGCGGAGCACAGGGTTAGTTGCCCCGTGTCATGTGGGATCTTCCCAGACCAGGGATCAAACATGTGTCCCCTGCATTGGCAGGCAAATTCCACTGGACCATGAGAGAAGTCCTAAGTAACCTTTTAAAAATAATTTTTAAAAACCTCCCTTCAAATATTTACTGAAGTATCACTTAAATATATTGCATTATTTACCAAGGGTAGTTTTGGCTCCACTCCCCCTGCCACTTCAAAAATAATAAATGAATCTTGCTCTTACCAATGAGACAGTCAAGGTTCTAAAGGGGCATCAGAGTGAGCTGCCAGTGTCAAGATATTCAACAATCAAAATGGTCTGAGCTAACATGAAAAATCTCCCTCTATATTTCACTTATTAAATTTATGTGTCTTTACGTAGTCCAGACTATCAATATTAAGGAAGCTGGAACATAGGAAATCTACAGGGGAGGCATTTTGAAACTTGTATTTGTCCCCAGGCCAGAAGGAACACACCCACTCTCATCACTCGCTGTTTTAATGGCTTGGGTCCTCTTTGGAGTTTGTGCTGTAAAACATGGGGTCAACTTGTCACTCTGACCTTGATTCTGCCTTTCAATCGTAGTTTCAGAAAGTTGCTTTGACGGCAACCTGAACTATTCCCTCCCAGAGATTTCCACCCATAATTTCTCCAATAAAATGACTTCCAATGAATCACAGCCATTCTAACAATTTTGCGGCCGTGGCCTCTTGACCATAATTCAGAACATAGCACAGAGCTCTCACACGCCTTTAAGGTTAACTGTTCCTTTAAATATCAGGTCAGGAAAAAACGAGGGCTACATAAGGATCAGGATGGACATGCTCATTTAAGGAAGCAGGAGAAGTTTTTATGGAGAATTGATCACTGCTGATAATTAATGATTCATATGTGCATTAACTTTGTGATAAACCTCAGCCTTGCTTTGCCAACAAATGATAAATCACTTCAGATGTGACAGAAACATTAAAAATAGGTTGCCACTGTGTCTATTAAAATTTCCCTACTGTCCTTTTGCATTTGATTATCTTTCTTTCCCCAGCAGCCACTTCTGAGTATCATTTGACTTCTTTTTTTACATATTTCTTTGTAATATTCTTTGTAAACAAGGTTACTAAGAAGGTTATCAATTGCACCAGCTTTTTCCTTATATTATTTTATTTTTTTGTATTTCTTTTTTTTTTTTTTTTTAATTTTATTTTATTTAACTTTACAATATTGTATTGGTTTTGCCATATATCAAAATGAATCCACCACAGGTATACATGTGTTCCCCATCCTGAACCCTCCTCCCTCCTCCCTCCCCATACCATCCCTCATGTCCATTGTATCAGTGATGCCATCCAACCATCTCATCCTCTGTCATCCCCTTTTCCTCCCGCCTTCAATCTTCCCCAGCTTCAGGGTCTTTTCAAATGAGTCAGTGCTTTGCATCAGGTGGCCAAAGTATTGGAGTTTCAGCTTCAGCATCAGTCCTTCCAATGAATATTCATGACAGATTTCCTTTAGGATGGACTGGTTGGATCTCCTTGCAGTCCAAGGGACTCTCAAGAGTCTTCTCCAACACCACAGTTCAAAAGCATCAATTCTTTGGTGCTCAGCTCTCTTTATGGTCCAACTCTCACATCCATACACGACTACTGGAAAAACTGAAGCTTTGACTAGACAAACCTTTGTTGACAAAGTAATGTCTCTGTTTTTTAATATGCTGTCTAGGTTCGTCATAACTTTTCTTCCAAGGAGTAAGCGTCTTTTAATTTCATGGCTGTAGTCACCATCTGCAGTGATTTGGGAGCCCCAAAAATAAAGTCAGCCACTGTTTCCACTGTTTTTCCATCTATTTGCCATGAAGTGATGGGACCAGATGCCATGATCTTAGTTTTCTGAATGTTGAGTTTTAAGCCAATTTTTTCACTCTCCTCTTTCACTTTCATCAGGAGGTTCTTTAGTTCCTCTTCACTTTCTTCCATAAGGGTGGTGTCATCTGCGTATCTGAGGTTATTGATATTTCTCCCAGCAATCTTGATTCCAGCTTGTGCTTCATCCAGTCTGACATTTCGCATGATATACTCTGCATGTAAGTTAAATAAGCAGGGTGACAATATACAGCCTTGACGTGCTCCTTTCCCATTTGGAACCAGTCTGCTGTTCCATGTCCAGTTCTAACTGATGTTGAAGCTGAAACTCCAATACTTTGGCCACCTGATGTGAAGAGCTGCCTCTTTTGAAAAGACCCTAATGCTGGGAAAGATTGAGGGCAGGAGAAAAGGACAACAGAGGATGAGATGGTTGGATGGCATCACCGACTCAATGGACATGGGTTTGGGTAGACTCTGGCAGTTGGTGACGGACAGGGAGGCCTGGTGTGCTGCAGTTCATGGGGTCCCAAAGAGTCGGACATGACTGAGCGGCTGAACTGAACTAACTATTCTTTATTAGCACTAGCATCAAGTCTCTCAGCCACCCTATAGCTGAAACCATTAGAAACTTTTTGCACAAGTGTGGTGAAAATTATTATTTTATTCATTCAATAGGTTTAGCTAGATGACCCCTAGAAGCACTCTCAATTTAGGGATCTGTGAGGACCTTGTTTTCTCTGGTTCAGAATAGTGACATTGATGGAGGCCAGTGTAGGAGAAATAAATTATTCATGACCATGTGTTAGTGTCGGAAAGGATGGTGAGAATGTTAACCTGAGCAGTAGACAAGTGATCTAAGTACAAAGCAGGAGTCCAAGATACGTGAGCTTATAAGATACATGGTAATGCCTTGGTTACCTGAAGCTTATGTCCAGTTTTTTTATTTGAAAGCAAAACTGCAAAATCAGTAATTTTGGGTACAGAGTTCAGACTTCATCTCAGTTTCTGTGATTCTCTGCTGGACCTCAGCTTCTTCACCAATAGTATATATTGCTTAATTACTTACTTAGAACAAGTTAATGAAGCTATCAGAAAAGCAGATGTTAAAAGAAACATTAGACTACATTATGAACTGAATGTTTGTATACTCCTAAAATTCATATGTTGACCTCCTACCCTCAATGTGATGGGGGCTTTAGGAGGACTTAAATGAGATTACTCGGGTGAGAGTCCCTTGGACTGCAAGGAGATCCAACCAGTCCATACTGAAGGAGATCAGCCCTGGGATTTCTTTGGATGGAATGATGCTGAAGCTGAAGCTCCAGTACTCTGGCCACCTCATGCGAAGAGTTGACTCATTGGAAAAGACTCTGATGCTGGGAGGGACTGTGGGCAGGAGGAGAAGTGGACAACAGAGGATGAGATGGCTGGATGGCATCACTGACTCGATGGACGTGAGTCTGAGTGAACTCTGGGAGTTGGTGATGGACAGGGAGGCCTGGTGTGCTGTGATTCATGGGGTTGCAAAGAGTCAGACACAACTGAGCGACTGAACTGACTGACAGGTGGGGCCTTCATGACAGGATTAGTGCCCACAGCTTGTCTTGGGCTTAGCTTCCAGGATTGTAAGAAATAAATTTCTGTTGCTTTAAAGCATCCAGTCTGTAGTATTCTGTGATGGACACCCAAGCTGGCCAATATAGGCTGGATTAGATGCTCTCTAATAAGACATGGAATGACCATTACAGTTTATTTTGCAAGTTTTTTGTTGTGTTTACTCTTGTTCCTTTAGTCAATAAGTGTTTAAAAAGCAAATGTTTGCAACTTTCTACACAGTCATATAAAAGAGAAGCCTTCTTCAGGCTGAGCTTGACGTTCCAAACCTAATGAGTGTGAAGGTACTGATTGAGGAAACCAACTAGGAGGGCTGGTGCGTGCTTATAGTTACGTAGTTCACACTTTTTAAAGTTAATTCATTAGTGTGGCCTGATTCAAATTGCAAAAGTTGGTACGAGTTTCAGGGAATGTTTGGAATAAATTAGGAGGGGAGAATACAAGTTTAAAACATAGTTATATTTTAGATATTAATTGTAGACATCTTGGAAAAGAAATCATTTATCATTTGCTTTATCAATATTTATTAAGCACCAGTTAGGCACAAGGCACTGCTTCAGTGTCTGTATTTATCATAAAATAAAATACAAATATCTAGCTGAGGGAGACAGCTGATAAATAATAAATATGAAAATGAGTAAATTATGTACTATGTTAGAAGTTAAAGAAAAGCTAGTAAAATGTGGTGTAGAGATTAGTGTCTCTATGATAGTGATGGTGTTGAAGGGAATGGTCTTATTGAGAAGGTGGGATTTGAGCAAAGCCTTGAAGAGGTGAAGGATTTGCCAACTGGATATCTTGGGACAGGGATGCAGGATCAAACGCATGAGGCATAAATTGTATGAGGCTTTATAAACTCATTCATATTGTATGCAGTCTACGGAGAATGCCATTAGAAACCTATGGAACCAGAACAACAACAAAATTTAATTTTCAGAAATAGAAATGTGATTAGGAAACTAGATCAGAGAATTGAATTTTCAATAATGTTTAAGAAATGTAGCTCAAGTATTAATGCTTTCAGTTTCTGCTACACTCAAGTTCTGTGCATGTAAGAGAAATCCATCTATTGTTACCACTTTTTGTTCAGTAACTAAGTCGTATCTCTTTGGAGAAGGCAATGGCAACCCACTCCAGTACTCTTGCCAGGAAAATCTCATGGATGGAGGAGTCCAGTAGGCTGCAGTCCATGAGGTCTCAAAGAGTCAGACACAACTGAGCGAGTTCACTTTCACTTTTCACTTTCATGCATTGGAGAAGGAAATGGCAACCCACTCCAGTGTTCTTGCCTGGAGAATCCCAGGGACAGCGGAGCCTGGTGGACTGCTGTCTATGGGGTTGCACAGAGTCGGACACGACTGAAGCGACTTAGCAGCAGCAGCAGCAAGTCGTATCTCTTAGTGAACCCATGGACTGCAGCATGCCAGGCTCCTCTGTCCTTCACTATCTCCAGGAGTTTGCTCAAATTCATGCTCATAGAGTCAGTGATGCTATCTAGCCATCTCATCCTTCTCCTTTTGCCTTCAATCTTTCCCAGCATCAGGGTCTTTTCCAATGAGTCGGCTCTTCATATCAGGTGGCCAAAGGACTGGAGCTTCAGCTTCAGCATCAGTCCTTCCAATGAATATTCAGGTTTGATTTCCTTTAGGATTGACTAGTTTGATCTCCTGACAGTCCAAGGGATTCTCAAGAGGCTTCTCCAGCAACACAGTTGGAAAGCATCAATTCTTCAGCGCTCAGCCATCTTTACAGTCCAACTCTCAGATCCATACATGACTACTGGAAAAACCATAGCTTTAATTATACTGACTTCTGTCAGCAAAGTGATGTCTCTGCTTTTTAATACTGTCTAGGCTTGTCATAGCTTTTCTTTTTACATAAGAGCACATACACACAGAAAAACACACATATCTTTTAAATAAAAAAGTTTTTAAATTACCGTTTGATTTTCCTAAAGAGAGAATAGGGCTTCTATGTTGGCTCACATGGTAAAGAATCTGACTGAAATGAAGGATACCTGGGTTTGGTCCCTGGGTTGGGAAGATCCCTGGAGAAGGGAATGGCTATCCACTCCAGTATTCTTGCATGGAGAATTCCATGGACAGAGGAGCCTAGCAGGCTACAGTCCATGCAGTTGCAAAGAGTTGGACACCACTTAGCAATTAAGCAACAACAACCAAAGAAAAAATAAAATTGAATTTTAACTTACAAAAATTAATTTGTCAAACTATCAGTGTGGAATTTTCAATGTGTAAACTGTGAATTAACAATTCAAAATTTGAGACATTTCAGAAAAACTAAATTTCACTAGAGGGAGTTTTAGGTCCCCATTTTGAAGAACTAGAGTTATTTGTATAGAGTAACTATATTTAGCTAAAGTCTCAGTAGATAAATTTAGTATTTATATATTAGCATGAAATCGTTTCATCCCAGAGGAATTAAAATATGCTTGTACTACTTCTGACTGAAAATATAAAATAAGTTGGCTTTTTATTCCCCCTCCTCCACAAATATGTGAAAAATATTTTTTCTCACTGCAAGAGGTATTTCTATCATTGTTTAGAAGAACAGCCACCAGTATTATTCAAGGTAAATAAACACAGGGCTTTCTTTTTTTTTTTTAAACTTCTTCTTTTGACCAGCCAGGACCTGTCCAACCTGAGCTCAAAGGTCCATCAGAATGTCCAGGAACTGGTCAGTATCTTTAAGGACAGCCTGACCTTGGAGTTAAGGAGAAGGTAAATGCTGTCTGTTTGGAAACATAGACACAGCTGAAGATCCTTTTCTGAGTAAGAAGAGTAAGGATGTTTGGATCTGTTCAATAATACCATGTTGCTCACATCGCTGGGGCAGATTTCAAGGGGTCCCTGACCTGCCTGTCGTTTCTGTGTCTGGGCTGCTGGGCTTCCTCCACAGTTCAGGATTTGGAACTAAATCAAGATCCTGGGATGATAACATCTCTGATTGACTAGCATGTTTAAGAATGAGTCTTGGCACTATGGGACCCACATGACTCAGTGGTAAAGAATCCACCCACAAGAACTGAAGGAGACAGGGATTCAAACCCTCGGTTGGGAAGATCCCCTGGAGGAGGAAACAGCAACCCCACTCCAGTATTCTTGCCTATTAAATCCCACAGACAGAGAAGCATAGTGGGCCACAGTCCATGGGGTTGCAAAGGGTCAGACATAACTGAGCAACTTAGCATGCATGTATACACATTGGCACTGTGAGTGGCAGAGCTGAGACTCAGACCCAGGCCTCCTCCCTCTGAATGAGGGTTGGTTTCCTGTGCTCCAGGGCTGCCCAAAGCCACCTGAATGCAGTTACTCAATTTAAAGGAGGTGAGATGTGTCTCAGGTTGTGTGTGTGGATGGGAATGGTGTGGTGATGCTCACACACGGGTGCTTATAGACAGCAGACATTTATTGCTTACAGTTCTACAGGCTGAGAGCCCTAGATCAGGGCACCAGCATGGCCGGGTTCTGGTGAAGGTCCTCTTCAAAGTTCCAGATAGTCGTCTTCTCATTGTGTGCTCACCTGAACAAAGGGGCCAGGGAGTTCTCCCAGGTCTCTTCTATAAGGGAAGTAATCCCATTCATGGGAGCCTCATCCTCATGACTTCATCACCCCCTCAAAGTCCTTACCTCTTAATACCATCACTCTGGGGTTTAGGTTTTAACCTGTGAATTTCGAGAGAGACAAACATTCTACAGTAGGTGTGGACAAGCCCTTTAAGGGATAAGATGTGTTTCAGAATAAAGGGATTGTGCCTGTCAGGAAACGGTGAGAAGCCTGGGCAGACTCTTTTTTTTTTTTTTTTTTAAGATGATGAATAGTTCTTTTTTTTTATTTTTAAACTTTACAAATTGTATTAGTTTTGCCAAATAGACTCTTGAATTAGAATTATTCTCACTTTTATCTGGCTTTAAACCACTTTTACCACAAAGGGTATAGGCTCCAAGAAAGTAATATAAAAACATGTCATTTTCATAATCTTTTGGTTCTGTTAAATTTATCTAGATATCTTCAAATGATTCAATTGACTAAAAAAAGGTCTAATGTACATATTTTTGATAAACTGAAATAAATTTAAGCTTCATAGAAATTGTCTCCTGCAGAAACATCTGCCATCATACCCTACTTTTGGTGGATACTTGAGCACTTTTATCTCTAAACTGGGAATAAAAGCTCTTGCCTGTCTAACCAACCGTGTGATTGTGGGAATGAAGACTGTGGCAGGAGGGTAGATACTTTTTAGGGGGTTCATGAAATTTAAAACTGTAACCGTTAAAACCATCAACTTGATCCGTGCTTGAGGAAGCAGCTTCCCAGAGAACCCGGCATGCTCATCTATTAGAGTATTCATGTGGCCTTTGGATTCCCAATTGTGTGTGCAAGACATGGAAAAACCTGACGGCAGTTTAGGGAAAAGCAATGAAAATGATGAAGGGGCTGTTTGCATTGATTTATGAAGACGCGTTAAGGGAATGCAATATGAATAACCCTTCTAAGTGATGGCCAGGGAAAGACTGAATAAATGTCGACAAGTATCAGCTGGGCGTGAACACTGGCAAGGGAGATGGGTGAGGGTGCCGAAGAATATGATGAGGAATAATGAGGCAGAGTGGGGAGAGTTTCCTCAGAATGGATTCGTAGTAATTTTCTCGCCCTGAAAATTGTCCATCAATGAAGAACCTCTATACCATGATTAGAGGCTCAAATCTGCGGAAATGTATGAGTTGTAATAACATGTGCAAGTGAGCCTGGAAGGCGGGGGATGGCTTCGCTGGGGCAGTGGGGTGTGGATCCAGGCTGGGATGGCTTTCTTGGGGGGTGGGGGTAGGGGGATGGATCCAGGCTGTCCTGCTCCAGATGCAGCCAGCAGGGCCCACGTTTTCCTCTCTCTCCTTTGGAGAAACAAGCGGGGACTGAGAACTTCTGGATCCTGACTCCATATCTTGTCCCCACTCCTCTCTCTGGACTCCTTTAAAGAAGTACAGACAATAGCTCTGCTAAGTCAGGAGATGACTTGTTTTCATGAGGCTCACTCCTCTGATTCATGGGCACAAGGGAAAGTGAAAATGTCCATTGCTCAGCCTTGTCGGACTCTTTGCAACCCCATGGACTGTAGCCCACCAGTTTCCCTTGTCCATGGGATTCTCCAGGCAAGAATACTGGAGTGGGTTGCCATGCCCTCTTCCAGGGGATCTTCCCCACCCAGGGATGGAACCCAAGTCCCCCATATTGCAGGCAGATTCTTTACAAGGATACAAGGCATAATATTAATGTTGTAACACTATGTTCCTTTATTCTTTTTTCACTCAAATCCTCTGCCTTATACCCTCCCACCCTGAGGCCCAAGTCTCTGTAATAAATAGAGAGAAGCTGGGATTGGAGACCACTGGAGCCAGGGCCTCCTCGGCCTCACTGAGAAAAGTAGGGAGTGATGTGGCTGATAATTTATCAGCTTGGTTGAGACACATAACAATGAACTTTCAATAAGGTCTTAACATTTAACACTGTAACCACCATTGCATGGGAAGCAAAACATTAGATTAGTTATGCTTGTAGAAAGTCATCAGCTAGGAATTACTGCACTCATTTTTAAGCAGTCGTCGAATTGCCCTGTTTGCTTCTGTTGAGCCTTGAGCTCAGCATCTCAGCCAGAGTCCACACCACGGCCAAAAAGGGCAGAGCGTGACCATTCAAGAGCTGCTTTGGATTCACTCTTAAAATGAAAAGGTGACTCTACTAGTGTCTATTTAAATGCTTGTAGCTTGTGGGGAAAGGGGAATGTAGCCGCCACATCAATCAATATGCAGTTAAATGTTTTGAGCCAGAAAATTTTGTAGAATCCAGACAGGTCATCATTCTTTGTCATGTTTTGCTAGAAGGAAGCTCTGAGCCAGTAAATAACTAACACAGACCATTTCTCAGATGGTTCACGTGAGCCATGATGAAAATGGGAGATCCCTCATCAGTGAGATAACAATCAGCTGCCTGTTGCAGAGTTCCTGGATTTGGGATTTTTTTAAATTTACCTTTTTAATTCTTACTGTGTGTGTGCTCAGTCACTCAGTCATGTCTGACTCTTTGCAACCCCATGGACAGTAGTCTACCAGACTCCCCTGTTCATGGGCTTTCCCAGGCAAGAATATTGGAACAAGTTGCCATTTACCCTGTGTCTCCTACATTGGTGGGTGGATTTTTTTTTTTTTTTTACCACTAAGCCACCTTGGAGGCCCTTTATTCTTAATATTATGTTTCTCTTATTTTGTCCTGTGGGTGGGATAGCTGAATACATGGTGGCCAACATTTTTCCATGAAAAGTTAACTTCCATGGTTTTGAGAGTGTTTCTAAATAAGCTAGAAGAAGAGATTATGAGTGAAATACATTGTATATTTCTAAGAAAAAATAAAAGATATTTCAGAATCGGTTGTGAAATAGGAAAATGTGGGAAATTACTCTTACGGAATTAACCCCAGGGGCAAAACATTTAAGCAATTAAAAGCAGAACAGATTCTAACATGTACAACATGAAATAAAAATACAAAAGTACTTAGCCATTTTTCCATTGACCCATCATTTATCCTCAGTGATAATCACAGTGCTTTAAGCTGTTGGTTACTAGTTGCTCTAAAGTCCATGTGATATTCACTTTGAACTTCTAGGTCAGGAGACATTTCTCTGGCAAGCCAGAAGAATCCTACTTTCATGTGGACTCTTGGGACAGCATACATGCCTATGCAGAAACTCCTTTAACTTCCCATGACTATCTAATTAAATGAATGCTATCCACTTACATTGAACCACAGAGTTTCCAGGGAGGTAAAATCTAGCTCACAGTTCTTGCACTGCAATTCAACATCTGGCTACATTCAGGCCTCTGTTGGTACTTTCTGAGTGTCAACCTATCTAAGTTTGTGAACGAAAAGAGATTCTCATTTCTATACTAATGACAATGAAGATTAATTTCTTAATGCCTTTAAAAAGCCAGTTCTAATATTGTTGAGCTCTACTGTCTTTAAAGAGATAGATAACCAGCCAGTTTGCTGCATTAGATTATAAATATGCTCAATGCAAGAAAGTCATTTATGATAATGTCTCAGTCAAAATATCAACTTAGAAAAATGTCAGCATTTACTGCAAAAGAAGATGACTCAATAAAACTCTGTGCTTTTTGTCTCTATATTGCTGTTATTTTGATTCTTTCTTTTCTGTTCTCATGTCTTCTATAATATTTGCCAAAAATCAAAGCACTTACTGTTCATAAATGCGCATGTTGAAATCTTTGCTTTTTACAAAGAGGTTAACATGTGGACTGTTGGCTGTTCAGGTTTTATTAATAATGAATAATCTTTTCTGTCTTACAAGTTTGTGTGTGCTTTAATATTAACTTTGCCAGAGTCATTTGATGGGAAGAAAAAAAGGCAATGAATTGCAGGTTCTATACAACACTGCTTATCAATGAACATAAGCATTTGTCAGCTATTTTCTTATCAGGACACATTTCTTATACAAAGGCATTACTGCATATGAATCAGAAAAATGGCTTGATGTCTCAAGTTCTACCTTTCACAAGAGGATGGGACTTGCTTGTGGCATTTTGAGACTGATTTAATAAGCATTTGCAAAATAAAGTCTAACTCTTACAAAATGGGGTCATAAAATAGAAAAGTCATTCCTTAGACCCATGAGAATAAAGCTGTATGTCCAGCCCCATGAGATTATTAAGGTGAAGGTTCTGAATTCAAAAGCGGAACTTTGACAAAGCCTGAGGGTCAGCAGGTCTAAAAGCACTGGGTGAGGACCCTTTGAAGACCCTATATGCTTGAAGAAAGGCTCCTCTGTAGTGACTGAGCTGGGGCTGCCCATACCGGGGGTCGTGTCCTTCTACGGCAAAATCATACAGAACCTCACACCTGCAGTGATGTGCTATGAACTATATATGTTTGTAGACAACTCATTCTTCCTTTTCAGGTAGTAGACATCCTGAGAAACAGTGTATCACAGAGCTGCAAAGGGATGATAAATTTTAGATGTTTCTAATATTCCAGAAAGCAAGGTCAATGGATGCTCTCTGGGTCTATCTCTGTGTTTGCCTTGGGAACTCTGTTTTGTTTTTCTAAGAATCCTCAGCTTCTTGGAGTTTTGAAAGGATCAGAATAGGAATTTGAAACCCACAGAGCAGCCTGAAACCAAATGCCAGAGCACTCTTAGAGCTGTCATCCACTGTGTTCTCATTGTCAAGTGTAGATAAACCTCGTGTTATCCTGTCAATTAGGTGCCCAAGGTCAAGTGAGGGAAAGAAAGCTCCACAATGGAGCAGTGGAGGACCACTCTTTGAGTCTGGGTCTAATGGCCTTAGTAGCACTTACTCCAGGGAACTGACCACCTGGTCACCAATTCAGACAAAGGAGATGGTGGAGGGGATAAAAGCAAGACCCGTGTGTGGCTGCACGACACTTGTGGGTCCTGCCTGGAAGACAAGAAAGAACTTTGTGGAAAGAAAGAGACCATCTTTGGGATAAAAGGTCTTCTGTTGGGCAAATGGAGTCCCTTTTATCACAACTGTTGACTTGACTAATTGTCCTTCATTTCTAAAGAGCCCTCCTTTCTTCTCTCTCCATTTTCTCGCCTAAGTGCCATTTTCAGATTAGTGTTTACTCCCCTAGTGACATTTCAACAATAACTTATGTTCTGTCTTTTGTATTTACTTCTGCAGTAATAGCTCCTGGGACCTGAATAGTGAAAAGTCCTCTGTAAAAGCAAGGAGCTGGGACATAGAAGAGGCTGGCTTCCTCGAGAGCAAAGAAAAATAGATTACTCTCTGTCCCTATTGATCAGGTAACAGTAGAGGTCACTCGGCTGCCTTCTGTAGGAAGAAGTCAATTCTGGGACCTAATGGACAGTGTGGTGACTGTATTTATGAAATCACTTCTCAACTCATTGTGTCAACTCAGATGGAAATTCTAAGCAAACCTGTTTTGGGGTGTGTGTGTGTGTGTGTGTGTGTGTGACTCATTTGGAAATAGATACTATAGAGAATTATATGACTCACTGTTTGGAACACAGAGTAAAAGGGGGAAAAGGGGGAAGCATTAAAAGGACACCAAATTATTAAAATAATGGTAATGGTAATGACAACCAATGTACATTATTAAATACAGTGTCTCTTCTAAGCCAAAGCTCAGCTTTGCAAGGGAGATTTCATTTGGACATGTGCACTACAGGGATAAAGAGCTAGTATGCCGCCTCCTGTCTCCTTGAAGAAACAGTGACTTCTAGGAGTTTGAATTCTTCAGATTCCACATATACATGAGATCATGCCATATTTATCTCACTGTATCTGGTTTAATTCACTCAGCATCAGGTCTTCCAGGTTCATCATGTTGTCCAAATGGCAGGATTTCCTTCTTTATTAAGGCTGATTAATATTCTATCTGGTGTGTGCACATGTGTGTATACACACACACACACATACCACACAGAATGGTGGTTGCTACAGGGTGGGGGAAATGGGGAAATGCTGGTCAAAGGATACCGAGTTTCAGTGATAAGATGAATAAGCTCTGGGGATCTAGATACAGCGTGGTGATGATAGTTAACAATACTGTTTTGTGTTCTTGAAATTCACTAAAGACCCTAAGTGTTCTCACTACAGAAAGAAAACACTAACTGGGAGGTGGTAAATATGTTAATTAGCTTGATAATATAATCATTTCACAGTATATACATATATTAAAACATTGTACACCTTAAATACATACAGCTTTCATCAATTAAACCTCAGTGATACACGCATTTTGGAGGAGATGCTAGCAAGGCCTCAGCAGAGTAAGAGCAGGGAGCTGACAGATGAACGGGCTGGAACAGATCTACTCCCCAGAGCCTGAGGACCCAGCTGCTGTGTCTCAGTCCATCAGAGCTGGGGTCTGCAGCTCCTCACCAAGAACACAAACACTGAGCGGTTGCTGTGATGACCTGCCCTTTGCGGGGAAAGTTCCCAGGGAATGCAGGAACAAGAGCTGCCCTAAGACTGGGACAACGTTACTAGTATTTTAGAGATCATGTTGCCTGCTGCCCTTATTTTTCCCGTGAAGAAACAAGTCTTCGGGAGGGATGGCTTTCTGGGATTTGTATGAGTGCTCCTGGACTCAGTAAAAGCAGCCACAACTCTTAGTCTTCAAGCCAAAACATTCTACTCTCAGCCCCCTCCCTTCTGTGCTGCTTCTGGACTTCTGTAGATGCACAGTCTGAAGTGACTTTCCCTTGTTCATTTTATTAACATCCAGGATGAAGCTGAGTATTATCCAAAGGGAGGTCATCTCCATTATGTCTGAAAAATAATGGTGTTGCATGTGTCTTGATGACTGGTGAACTCCTTATAGATTACTTGTACAGTATGATGAAAGACTTTAACAATTTTGCAGTAATGGTAATTGGGTCAAGGATATATCAAGGAGTTAATCAGAACCTTTTATTAATCAGCCCATCTCCAGTGGAGCCATTGGAACTGATTAATAACTCAGTACACAAAGGGGATGTGAAGTTTAAAAATCAATGACCCAATCGACAGCACTGTGTCTCCTACAACAATTGCACTGAAGCTGTATTAGTGAAATTTCAGATTATTGATCATTAGCCCAATAGCCCTGAATGGGAGCTAACCAAAGTAATATGTACCTAGGGAAAAACAGCTAGAAACATCCTAAAAACTTTCTATGAATTCATTTATATTAGAGCAGAAGTCTTTCTCTACAAACTGACATAGCTGTATTGTCTACTTTTAGCTTTAAATAGCAACAGCAATTAGTCTGCTAAAAGAACTAATTACTTGCAAATTTTCATGTTTAAACATAAAGTCATTTTTAAATGACAGCACTGAAGAATATTATGAAGTCCAGGCAAAAAGTGATTTTTAAAGTACTGAGTTATGCATAATTTTATGACATTTTTACTAATTATAAAACAGTATGGCAATAGTTTCTAAAAATTCAAGGAAACAATGAAAAGAATTATTACTTTGAAAATTGTTTATTTTTATAAATGAAAGAACATTACCAAGAGAAGAATTATGATAAATGCCTATTTTAAACTATCTCTTATTAACAAGCATGTCATTCTAGGCATATGTGCTAACTCAGAGTGGATGTGTAACGAGGGACTTTCTTAATGCAATCTACTCCTGAAAATTTCAATTAATTTCAATGCTCAAAAATGATAAACTCCCCCTCCCTTATTTGTACACATTCCACAACTGCCCTCCCTTTAAAATATATATATACCTCAGGTGTTTAATTCACAGAAATAGAATGAGTGACTGTCCACATTCTTTGCATTCATTGGCTTGCCAAAACTTCAGATTTCTCAGTATTAAAATGGTCCTTTTGGTGAAAATCTGTTCTTCGAAATCCCTTCTTTCTCCTTAATCAGATTTCGGAGTTTCTGACCAAGAACTTTGGAGCCAGCCAGACACGTTCCAGTCTAACTCTGGTCTTAATTAATTTTGACCTTGGGTGAATTTCATACTCTTTTAAGCATCAGGAACCTCATCCATACAAATAATTGAACCACATAACCCATCTCTCAAGTTATGGATAGGATTAAATGAGATAAGCATATAGAGTAATTACTCAATAAAAGTGTGCTTCATATTTGTATTACTATTTCATAATCTTGAGTAAAATAACCATGCATTATAGAAATTAGCAAAGGAAAGGCATTTTATGACCCTCTTCTCCAAGAACAAATGGCCCAGTAAAGACACAGGGATAAGAAACTGCTACAGAAAAAACTAACAACATTGTAAAGCAACCATCAGATCAGATCAGATCAGTCGCTCAGTCGTGTCTGACTCTTTGCGACCCCGTGAATCACAGCACACAACCATACTCCAATAAAAATTAATTTTGAAAAGAAAAGATTGAGTTAATTTATGTGAAACACTTAGAAAAGTGCCTGGCATGGAGTAAGCCTCAAGAAATAAAGCTGTTACTATTAAAAAAAAAAAGAAGAAGAAGAAGAAAGAAAAAGATACTTCTAACAAGATAGGATGAGTGTCTGAAAAGTGAAAATGAAAGTCGCTTTGTCGTGTCCAATTCTTTGTGACCCCATGGACTATGTAGTCCAGGGACTATATTCTCCAGGCCAGAATACTGGAGTGGGTAGCCTTTCCCTTCTCCAGGGGATCTTCCCAACCCAGGGATCGAACACAGGTCTCCCACATTGTGGGGGATTCTTTAGCAGCTAGCCACAAGGGAAGCCCAGGATGAGTGTCTAGTTAGGATTAACTCCCTGAGTTCTTTTAAATGTCCTCGTCTTTAATGTCTGCCTCCAAAAGAGACAAAAGAGGAAAATGAAGGATGGAAAAACAGGGTGCTGGTACTTTAAATGCTCTGAAAGTCAGGTCAGGTGGTCTGGGGGAGGACAGAGGCAACAGCAGGGCTGCCTCTTTGCATGTCTGTGATCAGAAACAGCAGTCACAGAAAGACCCCTGATATTTAGGGGACAGGGTCCTCTGATGCCCACCTGGCTTCTGCTTGTTGAGTGCAGTTTTCCCCCAAGAGCACCTACAGGTGTCTACCAAGGACCTGGGGATGGGGGTGGGTAGCTGCTACTGTGCTAAGAGCTGAAAACTGGCTAAAATGCACTGAAACTCACTGTCAAATTCTTCCCCTGGAAGTTGCAAGCCTTCAATAGACTCCAGACTTTCAAGTAGTTACATCAGACAGATTCTGCCAGTGCAGTTCTTGTCTGAATGGGGAAATAGATTCCTGACACTTTCCACTCCACCATCTTCCTAGAACCATCCCTGAATTATTTGCTTTTAATTCTTCAGTATTTCTGGCTTACCAGGTGGCCCAATGATAAAGAATCTACCTGCCAAAGCAGGAGACACAGTTTTAATACCTGGGTCCGGAAGATCCCCTCGAGAAGGAAATGGCAACCCACTCCAATATTCTTGCCTGGGAAGTCCCATGGATGGAGGAGCCTTGCGGGCTACAGTCCACGGCATGAAGTTGCAAAGAGTTGGAGGTAACTGAGTGACCTAACACTTTCACTTTCAAGGATAATAAATGTAGAAATTGTATGAAATCATGCTGTCCCATTTCTTTTCATATTTTTCTATTTGATTTGAAAATTATTTTTCAAATTTTAGTAAATCACATTTTTAGTATTTAAGGAAATTTTCAAAAATAACTTTAATTTTTAAATAATATTTGGTCAAACTTGCCAATGAACTGTATTCTTTTTTAATCATCTTTTTAGAACCTTAGAAAGGATTTAATTTAGCTTAGTTTTGTATGACTTTCTTAGAATTTTTTCTGTGTTACATGGTATTTAATTTTTTATTATTGTTACTTTCAGGACATATGGAAAATTATCATCTCTTTTCTAAGTTGAAACCAAAAGAATTTTTAGCTTCTTAATTTAAAAGTGTTCTCGGGTGTATAACAAGCTTATTGTAAGTCTGAACTCTTTCCTGTTTACCTGTCATTAGAAGAAAAAAAAAGAAAAAAGTGATAGCCCAAAACGCTCAAATTTTAGTGTACATGGGATTAACCAGAAATTTGTTAAAATGAAGATTCTGATTTAGTGGGTCTGGGGTGCAGCCTAGGGTTCTGAATTTCTAATAAGTTGCCATTTTATTCTGATGCTTGTTCTATAGACCACACATTAGAAAGTATAATATGACCTCAAACTAGTGACCCTCTGGAGAGAAAACAGGAGAAAGCGTATGTATCTGTTCAGTCTAGTTCGTTTCCCTTCACACACCAAAAGTAAAGACCCAGATAATAGGGCCATCATTCACCTACCATTTACCCATTTATTTACCATCCATCCTTCCTTTCATCTACTCTTTCATCCACTCATTCATCCATCCATCCAAGAAATATTTATTAAGCATCTTCCATGTACAAGGACCCAGGTATCAGAGTCCATATTGTAGTGAACCACAGCTTCTGATACGTAAAAGTAGAACATAATAAATACATGAGAAAGATCGTTTTAGAATTCGAAGATTGCCATAAGGAAACTAAATTAGCACAAAGCAGTGGAGAGTAATAGAGGCTATGTATACACCTCTCGGTTCCCCAGGGCTGGATTTGGTTCTGTATAAACTTACACAGTTGACTAGATGGGTCTGGGCTGCACATTTGTTCTCTCACAGCCTCCTCTTTGAAATGCAGGAATGATTGAATGATATAATATTTGGAAGGACTTTGCAAAATACTGAAAGCACTCAGTGCATGTTAGCTGTTTTTGTCTGAGGACAGATATTTGCAAACCACATTTTGCAGTGGTGGGCTTCCCTGGTGGTTCAGATGGTAAAGAATATGCCTACAATGCCAGAGACCTGGGTTTGATCCCAGTCAGGAAGATCCCTTGGAGAAGGAAATGGCAACCCACTCCAAGATTCTTGCCTGGAGAACCCCATGGACAGGGCTACAGTCCATGGGGTCACAAAGAATCGGACATGATTGAAGAACTAACATTTTGCAGTAGTACAGAGAAAAGCCTCTTACACAGATATGAGAATTTATGAAAACAGTAAAACACCTAATATACCCAGACATTACATAGCAGTAAACAAATTAAGAAATTCTATGTTTCAAAAAATGTAGGATGGATATGGCTGGAAATGGAGTTTTGAAGGTAGTTAAGATGATAGAGTTGGATAATGAAGGACAATTGCTTCTCGTACGAGAGAGACTGGCTATTATTCTGATCTATAGGAGCATGGTTTTCAATCTCTAGTGTGTAAAGTAACACGAATGCCTTGTCCTCCCTGCAGAGTTTCTCATACATTCTCATTTTAAGACTTTAAAGCAAATATTCCTTTAGCCAGGATGACAAAGCAACTTGAAAAATGAGGAAGACAAGCAGATGAGGAAGGACCCATGAGCTAGTGTTTTAGCCTGGAGAGGGGGAGGGGCTGGGATGCATGGGCACAGGAGACTGGAGAGGGAGGGGATGTGATGGTTGTCCTTACGTATAAAAAGGGGGTCTTCTGAATGAGCTATCAACCTGGGCATCCAAATGAACACATCTGAAGTACTTGGAGGTGATAGCGAAAAGGGTTTAGGTTTTTGTCCCAGGGCCCTGCCAGTCAGAGCTGGTCAAAGGTGGATGGATTTCCTCAGCAGGGAAGGTATTTAGAGGGCTGGGTAATCACCAGAAAAGTTGGTTTGAAAGGAAATGAGCAGTCAGGGAATGCTGGGCTGGAGGAATTTTAAAGACCCATTTAGATGGAGAGATCTCTTATTCTCTTAAGTCAGTTTTCTCCACAAGCTTGGTTTTTCCTGATGAATATGTTTGTGCTTTTCCCAAGCACTTGAAGGAAGTCCGAGTTTGTGAGCCAGAAACTCAAAGTAAAAAATGTGAATAGTCTCTTTGGCAATGAATGTAAGCTGAATAAAAGTGTCTCGATGCTAAAGGAGAGAATGTGGGCTTGGTACATTCAGACACTTCATTAGATCTAAATTTAGACATAAGTGTTAGAGTTGGAGTGACTCCAAGTTTGGCTAATACATCTGAAGATGTTCTTGTTAGAGAAAATAAATGATGGAAAATTCTATTTTTTTTTACTTTGTGTTTGTAGGTAGAGAGGGGAAAAACATGCTCTTTGATATCAACTCATTCCATCTGGTCATGATTATCGAGTAGGTATACGATTTAATGATGCTAAGTACACAGTAGGTATGCAACTGACAATTTTACTTTATAAAATAGTTCTTACTTGGCAGAGGTGACTGAGTGCTAAGTCGCTCAGTTGTGTCCAACTCTGTGCAACCCTATGGACTATAGCCTGCCAGGCTCCTCTGTCTATGGAATCTCCAGGCAAGAATACTGGCTTGGGTTGCCATGCCCTCCTCCAGGGTTGGCAGATGTGAATCAGTTAGCAGATCCTCAGAGAATCTTGATTGAAATCAACTGCTATATGTTTCCCCTTGGCAAGCCCTCTAGAAGTGGGGCAGTGGTCAATGACAAGATGTCATTTTGTTTCAACAAAGTTTTCTTGAGCACCTACTCGGTTCAAGCAGAAGTAAACAAAGATGGACAGGATGCTGAAGGTAAATTTCTGCTCAGGAAAGTTAGTCTTGACCAAGAGACATACTGCAATAAGTAAACAGACATGTCACTGCTGCTGCTCAAAAAGCCTCTTGTTATTTATAAATTCTCCCAATCCTCTTAAAAAACAATTGCATGGATAATTCAAAATTCTCTAAACTACAATGCTTAAAAGCATTAGATAATCTTAAATAAAACAGTTCAATGTAAACTACTACTTTTCATATATTCCTTTTCATTAATATCAGAATAAACTATAAAAGTAATTTGCTAGAAGTTTTATGCATTTTAATTAATAATCTTCTCAACCCAGGGATTCAACCAGCATCTATTATGTCTCCTGCATTGACAGGTGGGTTATTTACCACTAGTGCCACCTGGGAAGCCCCCAGTTCAGTTCAGTCGCTCAGTCGTGTCCGACTCTTTGTGACCCCATGAATCGCAGTATGCCAGGCCTCCCTGTCCATTACCAACTCCCGGAGTTCACTCAAACTCACGTCCATCGAGTCAGTGATGCCATCCAGCCATCTCATCCTCTGTCGTCCCCTTCTCCTCCTGCCCTCAATCCCTCCCAGCATCAGAGTCTTTTCCAATGAGTCAACTCTTTGCATGAGGTGGCCAGCTTCCAGGACCCAATATAGTATTGTTAACTATAGCAACCACAATGCACATTTGATCCCCAGATCATTTTATATCTGGAAGTTTATGTCTTTGAACCATAATTTATATAAATATCAATTAAAGATAACCCAAGAGATATAAATATTCATTTAAAATTTTTATTTAAAAACACAATTATTACCCATATAAATTATGGTTCAGAGACATAAACTTCCAGATATAAAATGATCTGGGGATCAAATGTGCATTGTGGTGGCTATAGTTAACAATACTGTATTGGGTCCTGGAAGCCTGCCACAAGGGGATCTTAAAATTCCCCATCTCTTTCAGTTGTTCTTTTCTTACAGGACTCCTGTAATTCAGACGTTGATGTTTCCATTTGTGAAGGTCTGTTTCTGTTTTTCCCTAGGCTTCCTCACCTGCATCTTTTTTTGTTGTTTGTTTTTTGTATTTAAAATATTTTTACTAAATGGGATTATCCTATACATACTCTTTTTTTTTGGTTTAATTTTATTTTATTTTTAAACTTTACAATATTGTATTAGTTTTGCCAAATATCAAAATGAATCCGCCACAGGTATACATGTGCTCCCCATCCTGAACCCTCCTCCCTCCTCCCTTCCCATACCATCCCTCTGGGTCGTCCCAGTGCACCAGCCCCAAGCATCCAGTATCGTGCATTGAACCTGAACTGGCAACTCGTTTCATACATGATATTATACATGTTTCAATGCCATTCTCCCAAATCTTCCCACCCTCTCCCTATACTCCCATAAGACTGTTCTATACATCAGTGTCTCTTTTGCTGTCTCATACACAGGGTTATTGTTACCATCTTTCTAAATTCCATATATATGCGTTAGTATACTGTATTGGTGTTTTTCTTTCTGGCTTACTTCACTCTGTATAATAGGCTCCAGTTTCATCCACCTCATTAGAACTGATTCAAATGTATTCTTTGTAATGGCTGAATAATACTCCATTGTGTATATGTACCACAGCTTTCTTATCCATTCATCTGCTGCCTTATTCCACCAATCCCACTGCTGGGAACACACACTGAGGAAACCAGAAGGGAAAGAGACACGTGTACCCCAATGTTCATCGCAGCACTGTTTATAATAGCCTCACCTGCATCTTTTGCCCCAATCATTCTGCAGCTTCCGCCACCTTCTGCCCTGGGTGCTTGCTTCCTTGATTTCAGCTCCTACATGTTGTATCTACTGCTGCTGCTGCTGCTAAGTCGCTTCAGTCATGTCCAACTCTGTGTGACCCCATAGATGGCTACCCACCAGGCTCCCCCATTCCTGGGATTCTCCAGGCAAGAACACTGGAGTGGCTTGCCATTTCCATCTCCGACGCGTGAAAGTGGAAAGTGAAAGTGAAGTCGCTCAGTCATGTCCAACTCTCAGTGACCCCACGACTGCAGCCTACCAGGCTCCTCCATCCATGGGAGTTTCCAGGCAAGCATACTGGAGTGGGTTGCCATGGCCTTCTCCAGTTGTATCTACTACTTCCATCCAATATTTTGTAAATTCTTATTTCTGTCTCAGATGAAAAATACCCTTCATCTTCTTAAGATTTTTTTTTATCTTAAATTCCTTGTCTTTTATTTTTATTTATTTTTATGCAGTACAACCATCCAGGCTCCAGTGGTCTATACTGGCTCATCTGTTGTCACTCCAGTCATAGCTGCAATCCTCAGTATTTTAGCCATTGGCCTTTGACCTCACTCTCTCTGGGACTCTCACCACTACATGAGATATGTTGGGTGTGTCAGAAGCAGACCAGAGGCAGGTCTGGGCTGTGCACCTCCAGGTGAGGTCAGCTAGAGTGGAGAGGATGGGCCAAAGTAGGGTGTGCAGAACCACTGCCGGTAATGTGGCTCCCTTATAGTGGACCAGTCCAGCCACGGATTCATTTTGAAACTTTTTAGGGGGTGTAGAATCAATAGGTGAATGTCTTTACTGTGTGTTCCTCTAGCTTTCTTGTGTTTGGAGGGGGTGTTCTTCAGGAGTGAACCCCCAAGGGCAGCTGGTCCGCCTGTTCTCACCAGCTGCTTAGCCTAGGATGACTTCTCCTTTCCAATTTCTGTACTGATTGGATAGCAGCAATTGTCCTGACATAGAACTGGAGACAAGAGCAGATTTTCTTCTCCTGTCGTCTGTCTTTCCACCACTGTGTCCAGGCCACAAATGTAACACCTTGTTCCCTGCAGCCCATACACACAACAGCTTATGTCAGACCTTGCTGTTGGTTATCACCAATACTTAATTAGTTTTTTACCATCTTTTCAATATATTTAATGACGACCAGGTTTTATTCTTCATATTATTGATCTTATTTTATGGAACGGCAAAAATATTAATATTTGGGGTACTATTAGGCTAAGTAGTGACGAGCTGGTAAATAATGAAATGTTTAACTATCTTATGTAGTAGTTTATCCCTAAGTGCTTCCAGTAGTCGTGTGTGGATGTGAAAGTTGGACTATAAAGAAAGCTGAGCACTGAAGAATTGATGCTTTTGAACTGTGGTGTTGGAGAAGACTCTTGAGAGCCCCTTGGACTGCAAGGAGATCCAACCAGTCCATCCTAAAGGAGATCAATCCTGAATATTCATTGGAAGGACTGATGAAGCTGAAACTCCAATACTTTGGCCACCTGATGTAATATCACAAGATATTGAATATAGTTCCATGTTCTACACAGTAGGACCTTGCTGCTTATCCATTCCATATATAATAGTTTGCATCTGCTCACCCCAAACTCCCAATCCGTCTTTCCCCACCCCTCTCCCCCTTGGCAACCACAAGTCTAAACATTATATTTTCAATTTAATATGGAAGTCATGACCAGCAATCACTTCAAATTGGATTTTTTCAGGACAATCAGGGGTTTTTAGAAACTTCCCTGTAATTGCTCATGAAGTTTGTTCTTCTGATGAGCAGCTTTCTTGTTTAATATTGCTTGTCACATTCTCCAGCCCTTTATTTGCTGTTACTTCATTTGCTTTTAAATGATGCAACTCTCTCTGACATTTGTCAAATTCAAAGCTGAACTGTGTCCACGGCACCCTTTCTTCTCCCTTGGATGATGTAAAGGCCCAAACTGCCAGGCACCCTCTTGGCCCCCTCACGTAGATTGAAATGATCCGTGAAACTCATGTCTGACAATTCTGGTTGTTTCTTCAAAAGTTTTATTTCTTTCTAGACAGGGACAGAGGAGCCAGAGAAATGGAACACGTTGGAAATAGGCCCTGACTGCGCTCAATGGTTATAGCACAAGGAAGCCCAATAGCTCTAATGGAGCAGGTCATTCTCATACTTTCCTTCTGGAATTCAATAGCATGTTTAACATTTCTAACTTGGGAGTCACTTTTTCTTTAACATACAGAATTCTTTATTGATGCACTCTGGACATAGAAAAGGTTGTTCATTTATCTTCCGTAAGTCTGTGATTTATTGAGAGGAATAAAATACTTATTAATCATTGGAGTTCAGGATATGAAATAATTTGTCAAGTTGTCCAGATGAGCCTATCCAGTGAAATTCTATCGTCAGTTGTAGGAGATGGAAGAAACTTGGCCTTGAATGTCAATCTGTCTTGAGACACAGTTTTAATTTCAGCCTCGACCAGTGCGTCAGTGACTTGACAGTGAGTTATGAATTTCTACTCCCTCCTTTGGGCAAGCTGCCCACAGATTTTTCTGATAACAGGACCATATTCTGGAGAAATTATCATCGATGAATGTGAGTGTTTTAATAAAAATAAGAATCTCTCTTCTTCTGTCCTATGTGAAAATTGTGTATGTAAAACAAGTCATATGACATCAGATAGGAATTGTATTCATTGTGCATTTCTCTCTGTTGAAAAAATCTTGCCCTGCGTACTAAAAATCAATTTTCATCAGTGGAGAAGAAAATCTGTGGAACAAAGTAGTATCATTCTACTAATAATTCTCAAGGGCCAAAGGCAGATTCCATCGCCAGTTTACTTCCCAAAGTGACAGTTCAAGAGGCAAGAATGCATTTAAATACACAATTTGATGCAATTGCTATAGAACAGAAAGGAAAATCAATTAAATGTATTGTCTGACACTGATGAGAACACAGAAAAATAAAATAGAATGGCGGGATTTATTTCAAAGGAGAAATCTGAGGTAAGTATCTTTTAATGATTCCTCATTCTGATCAAAATCAATGGCTGAAAATATTTTAAAATATTTAAAAAGTAAAACAGATCAGCTGATGCTGAATGAAGTAAGGAAGTGCATTAGGTTATGCCAATGGACACCTTGAACAGCCCTTAAGGCATTAGAATTTGAAGCTCGCAGTTTGCTTGTACATCCTGCCAGGTCTATATACACCTCGAGAGTCTGTGTTAAGGGTAAGATTAGATTATGCATGTGCAGAATTTAACATAGTGTTTTGTCTATAGTGACTGATCAAGGTAAATAAAATATTATTGTATTGTCAGATCAGATCAGTTGCTCAGTCGTGTCCGACTCTTTGCGACCCCATGAATCACAGCACGCCAGGCCTCCCTGTCCATCACCAACTCCCGGAGTTCACTCAGACTCACGTCCATCGAGTCAGTGATGCCATCCAGCCATCTCATCCTCTGTCATCCCCTTTTCCTCCTGCTCCCAATCCCTCCCAGCATCAGAGTCTTTTCCAGTGAGTCAACTCTTCGCATGAGGTGGCCAAAGTACTGGGGTTTCAGCTTTAGCATCATTCCTTCCAAAGAAATCCCAGGGCTGATCTCCTTCAGAATGGACTGGTTGGATCTCCTTGCAGTCCAAGGGACTCTCAAGAGTCTTCTCCAGCACCACAGTTCAAAAGCATCAATTCTTCGGTGCTCAGCCTTCTTGTATTGTAGTTACTACTAAAGAGGCTTCCCTGGTAGCTCAACTAGTAAAGAATCCGCCTGCAATGCAGGAGACCCCAATTCAACTCCTGGATTGGGAAGTTCCCCTGAAGAAGGGATAGGCTACCCACTCCAGTATTCTTAGGCTTCCCTGGCGCTCAGACGGTAAAGAATCTGCCTGCAATGCAGAAGACTGGGTTCAACCCCAGGGGCGGGAATATTCCCTGGAGGAGACCATGGCAACCCTCTCCAGTATTCTTGCCTGGAGAATCCTCATGGACAGAGAAGCCTTGTGGGCTACAGTCCATTGGATTAAAAAGAGTTGGACGTGACTGAGCAACTAAGCACAGCACAGCATAGTTTACTACTAATAAATTACTTTGCATATCACTTAATGCCAAGCAGTTCAAGTAACTTCATGTGAAAATATCCTTTCTGAATATGATGTAGTGGCTTGGGACTTCTCTGGTGGTCCAGTAGATAAGACTTTGTCTTCCAGTTCAAGGAATACAGGTTTGATCCCTGGTCAGAGAGCTAAGACTCCACCTGCTTTGCAGCCAATAAAACAAAACATAAAACAGAAGCAATATTGTAACAAATTCAATAAAAAGGACTTTAAAAATGGTCCACATAAAAAAGTCTTTAAAAAATGTTTAAAGATAAATAAAATATTTTTTTTTAAAAAAAGGTACTGGTTTAAACCAGTTGTCGTCGACAGAGGGTGATTCTTGTCTCTATAGGATATTTGACAATATTTGAACACATTTTTTTTAATTTTCTTGGTGAGGGAGGAAGTTGTCCCAAGAATCTAATGGGTGGATGCTACAAAATATCCTACAGTGCCCAGGGCAGCCCAACATCAAAGATGACCCAACCTAACACATCAATCAAACCGAGACTGAGAGACCGTGCTCTAAACACTGTGTACGATTTCTTCTCTTTCCTTAGCTACTGTGAAAACTGGTAAAAGTCATAATGAAAAGTGGAGAATACCATTTCAGTTTTTATTCCATCCCCTCATCAACACTACAGGAAAGCTGAGTCAGAGGGTGTAATAAAAGAGAAACTACTTTAAGAGGAGAAGGGAGAAGCAAACGGACAAATGAGTTGATTTGCCAAGAACATTTGATTCATGGCTCTTCCTGCAAATTACCATTGTAAGACAATGGGCTAAAAGAGAACATAAACATTTAGAAAGCCAGAATTCAGAAATCCAATCAGGATTCACATAGATATGGTATCCCACTATTAGCCAGGAAGGTCCATGAGAGTGTGGAACACACAGAAATGTACATGCATAATCTAGAAAACACACAAATTAAAATTCAGATTAAACCACAAGGGTGATTGTTTTTGTTCTCTTTAATCTATTTTTTATTTGGGGGAAATTGCTTTACAAGTTGTGTTGGTTTCTTCTGTACAGCAATGCAAATCACCCCTAAGTACACACACATCCCTTCCTTTTTGAGCCACCCTCCCCTCCTCCACCCCACCCCTCCAGGTCATCACAGAGCACCAGTCTGAGCTCCCTGTGTTGAATAGCAGCTTCTCACCAGCTATCTTACCCATGGTAGTGTGTGTATGTCGATGCTGATTCCTCCGTTTGTCCCAGTCCCTCCTTCCCCCACTGTGTTCACAAGTCCGTTTTATACACGTGTGTCCCCATTCCTTCCCTGAAGAGAGGTTCATCTGGACCCCTTTTCTAGATTCCGTATGTATGCCTTAATATGCAATATTTGTCTTTCTCTTTCTGACATGCATCACTCTGTATAACAGTCTCATCCACTTCACTAGAACTGACTCAAATTAGTTCTTTTTTTATTTTATTTTATTTTTAAACTTTACATAGTTGTATTAGTTTTGCCAAATATCAAAATGAATCCACCACAGGTATACATGTGTTCCTGGCTGAGTAATATTAATGACTGAGCAACAACAGTAGTCATTGTATGTATGCACCACATTTTCTTTATCCATTCGTCAGTGGACATCTAGGTTGCTTCCATGTCCTAGCTATTGTAAACAGCTGCAATGTATTGTAAATAGTGCCTCAGTGAACACTGGGGTACATGGGTCATTTTCAATTATGGCTTTCTCAGGGTATATGCTCAGTGATGGGATTTCTGTGTCATGTGGTAGTTTTATTCCTAGATTTTTTTTTTTTAAAAGAGTGATTATTTTTGAAGTACTGCTGCCTACAGGTACTGACTTAGTCATCTCAGTCTGTTATTACAAAATACCACAACAACAAGACGTTGATTTCTCACTCTTCTAAAGGCTGGAAATTCAAGATCGAAGTGTCGTAGATCAAGGGTCTGGTGAGGACCTGCGCCTGGATTGCAGAGGATGCCTCTTGTGTCCTCCCTGGCAAAGTGACCTCATGTCTCTCACACCTCTTGTGAGGGCACTAATCCTGGCATGAGGCTTTACCCTCATAATCTCATCACCCTCTGGAGGCTGCACCTCCTAACACCATCACACTGGGGATTAGGTTTCAGTAACACAAATCTGGGGGGACACTACATTCAGCCCATAGCATGCACCATAATCAATGTCATAATGAAGAAAATACAGAAGTTAAATCCCAGAACCCTTTTGTATGTTATTTATAAAATTACTTTATCCTGGATTGTATATTTGCTCATTGAGTGTTCAATAACTCTCCATTTTTTTCTGCTCTGTCAACAAACTCAGATCAGTATTAGAGATAATTCTCAGCCATGTGGGTATCACATGACAGTTTTGTCAACCAACATGATTAGAAACATGCTAGAAAAAGCACTCTCAAGAGAACGCTACATTTGCCAGGTTTGCTCCTGGCTGTGTGTACAGACAACTCTCTTAGATAGATCTTTCACATTCATGTATAAAGCTGAGTGTTATTGCTATTGTTCAGTGGCTAAGTCATATCTGATTCTTTGCAACCCCATGGACTACAGCATGCCGGGTTTCCCTGTCTTCACTATCTCCTGGAGTTTGCTCAGACTCATGTCCATTGATATGGTGATGCCATTCAACCATCTCATCTTCTCTTGCCCTCTTCTCCTCCTGCCCTCAATCTTTCCCAGCATCAGGTTCTTTTCTAATGAAATGGTTCTTTACATCAGGTGGTCAAAGTATTGAAACTTCAGCTTCAACATCACTCCTTCCAATGAGTATTCAGGGTTGATTTCCATTACAGTTGACTGATTTGAGTTTGAATGTTTTTAGCTACAAACAAAAAGCACTTTTAATGAATACTGCTCACGAATTTGGAGATGATAAATGTTTAAGAACCAAGAGAACAGAGACACTTGAATGAAAAACAACCTTAAATCATTTCTAAAAGCTGATGCTCGTGGTGGTGGGTGCCAGTGAGATCTCTCTCAGAGAGCAGGTGAGGGAACAGATAACAACCTGTATGCAGGATGGGTTACCTAGGGTCCGTGGGTTAAGATTACCTACCCCATTCACACAGACCATGGACATGCTTTGGTGAAATAGTTCATTGTGAGTGTTTTCTAAATGCAAACATTAGAGAATGACTTTAACAATTATTTTAACTTACAGACACACACATATATTTTTATTGTCACTTTAATTAAAAAAACAAAAAACAGCTTTATGATGGAATAAGAATCCTCACAATGGCATTTCTTCCCAACAGTGTGCTGGTGGATCAGCTCACAGACCTGATGGATATTGTCAGAGCTGATAAGATGCTCGACAGAGCAGTGAACAAAGAAAGGCTGTAGGTGAGAGAGAGAGAGAGAGAGAGAGAGAGGAATGTGGCCAGAAGCTCTCCAATATTTCTCTTCTTTGTAGGGAGGTCAAAAAGTCTACCTGACATGATGAAAATTTTAATTAAATATGTCTAAATTCAAATTCAAAATGTAGTTCCACTGAACTCTTTGAGGTCTCCAAGAAGATAATAAATCTCAGTTGCCATAGGAATTTCGCTCCCTGAAATGTGATTAAAAGCAGGTTTTTGTTATCTAACAAAACACTTTATACGAGCTAGTTGTCAATGGCAGGGAGGTTTCCTGTTCAAGGCAGGAAGAAGGAAGGAAATTAGCATTTGCTGAGTGGCTAGGAAAGTCAACCACGATTACTTGTTTTTCAGGTATGATATCATTTACATTTTTTGCCATAATTGCAGGTGAGCATTACTATCCATTATATATATGAAAAAGCTGATGCACAGAGAATTTTGTACATGATCATGTCGCCAAGAAAGCAGAAATATTCCAAGATTTGTGGCTCTGAAGTCTTGAACTCCCCACTGCAGGGGTTGCTTTCTCCAAAAATGCTGAAAGGAACGCACGGTTTACTTTCTGAAATGGAGCTATCAAAGTATAAACATAATATTTATTGCAGATTGGAAGGAGTCTATGGAGCAATAAAATCTTTAGAAAACACTAAAGGGAATTTTTAAGATGTTAAATAGATTTCCTCAAGGAGCTATAAATTTGTTGTAGAATTACTGGGAAATATGACATCACAGATTGACCATGTCTGTACACAAGCATCTTGGCCTTAACCAAAGGGAATTTCAAGAGAAAGAAATCCTGGAAGTGCAATTTCTGCTTCTTTGGTCCAGAGGTGGTGTTTCTTTGCTTTTAACCTCGTACTATGACATCATTCTAGTCAGCGATGGCCCAGTGCCAGGCCCAATTTAGAATGCACTTGAACTTGGTGATTTCATACATTGGAACTAAATTCCAATCTTTAGACGTCAGCTGGTGAACTACAAAATCAAAGAACATTACTTCCTTTTTCCAAGAAAAGTGCCTCTCAGCAGCTTCTTGGACATCACATTTCCTCCACAAAACCAGACTTCGATGAGCTAAGTTCAAGTCAATTAGAAACACATTTATGTCCCTGAATCTACGGGTTACAGAGGAAACACCCAAAGGCTCTCAAGATAAATGCACCAATCTGGGGATTTGAGGACACATAAAGTGGGCTGACCACTAACTTAGCACCTTTATGGAGAGTACAGTACTTGTGTCCACCAATTAAAATACTTGTATATGCTCAGCTACTCAGTCGTGTCTGACTCTTTGTGACCCCACAGACTTTAGTCCACAAGGCTCCTCTGTCCATGGAATTTCCCAGGCAAGAATACTGGAATGGGTTGCTATTTCCTGCTCCAGGGGATCTTCCCAACCCAGGGATCCAACCCATGTCTCCCACATCTCCTGCACTGGCAGGCAGATTCTTTACTACTGCACCACCTGGGGAGCCCAGTTAAAATACTTAGTACTCATATTCCTGATTTTTGTAAAATCAAGTCAGTATAATTCCAGATAAAACATTCCATTGCGGCAGTTCTTTCAAGCAGCAAAACCATTGCAAAATGGGAAAAACAGAACAACTCAACAATATCCTACTTTTAATATGGGCACTTCCATTTAGGCTTATCTGCAAGGTGAGATAGACTAAGATGCCTTTTATATTAGAAACAGCTATCAGACTTTCATGTTTATCTTAGAGAAACTGAAATTGATTTACACTTGATAAGTAGGATGTGACGTGATACACATACAGTAACAACTTACAACACTGTTGTATTTAAACATCAACACTTATCAATCCATCAACAAGAAGTTCACACTCGGATTTATTTGTTACTGCGAGCTGACTGTAATTGTTCTCATTCCTGAGAGTGCATGCACTCCCAAAATGTTTACCTTAAAATCTATATTGTCAGAAGAGTTAGAGTGACAAGGACTATCGTTCTCTTGATTTTATTTTTGTGTGTAATTTTATAGTATCTGTGATTGATAGATCTGGAAAAAAGGTAAATAAGTTGTGTGACCCCTAATGTTATGTCCCAATTCTCACTCTGCATTTTCTGACATAGGCACCCCAATTACATGACAGCACCTTTGACAAACTCTGGGTTTTTTTCTCATCATTTCATAAGGGATGCAGACAGCCTGGTGGATTTTGTCAGCCATCACAGACTGGTACGGTTCCAGGGAAAGATTAGTGTGTTTTGGTGAAAAGCAGCAAAACTTTGAATATGTGGATGATTTAAAACCAATCTAATCTTTCATAGCAGCCCAAATTTTCCTTTTATTGTTTAAATCTCCAAATGATAAAGGCCGGTTATTCCACTGACTGTGAAAAGATCAGTGTGTTTTTCTAATTGATGTTAATATTTCCTTCTTAATTCAGGCCTCGGTGTTTTCCTTGTATTTGGAACAGGACTTTCCCTTGAGCGGGAGCCAGGGGACTGTGAGCACAACCTCTTTCGTACATTTCTGTGCACCTTGGCTTTGTGGAGACTAGGCTATGTCATGATGACATTTAAAGAGGAAAAAACAAGCTGTTCTGAAAAGTGTCAGTCTCACTCATAACCTATTTTTGAACTGGGTACTGTAATGACATTCCCATTCAGACAGAACTGGTGATTTTCCCTAGAGGGGGTTCTAGCCTTCTAGCTGCTTAACAATAAGCAAAGTCAGAGTGGAGAGAGAATAATTAAAAATTAACTGCACCCAATTGGCTCCACACTGCTTTCATTTTTGCATGCTTGCTTAATGAGGTGCTTTTCAAGTTTTTAGAATTGTCACACATAAAACGCAGCCTCTGGTGAACAAAAGCCATTTAAGAGGTGGGAAAAGATCACTTACCTTGGTGGTCCTCAAACCTTTCTCCCTGAATTTTTACCTCCTAACCTTAAAGCAGCTCTTAACTCCTGGGAGCATGCTGGACTAAGGAAAGGCTGGTGTCACTATCACTGGAATCAGCAATCCAGGAGCCTTGATTTTCCTACTAAATCTTAACTTGTGATAGAAATTTTCCTGGCTCTTCAATTTGGCCAATACAAGATTAGACAGGTTCCAGAGATGTGCCTTAACAACTGAATGAGTGAGAGGTGGCAGGGTGTGGGAGGTGCTGGAAAGCATACAAAAACAGAGAAGCAGTTCAGTTACTCATATACATGTCTACACCTTCGTGGATCACAGCCTTGTCATGGTGAAGGGGCTTGTGTAACTGAACAAAGCTATGAGCCACGCTGTGCTGGGCCACCCAAGACGGTCAGATCATAGTGAAGAGTTCTGACCAAACGTGGCCCACTGGAGGAGGGAATGGCAAACCACTCCAGTATTCTTGCCACAAGAACCCCATGAGCAGTATGAAAAGGAAAAAGTCATGACACTGGAAGATAAGCCCCCAAGTCAGAAGGTGTCCAGTATGCTACTGGGGAGATGAGAGGGTAATTACTAATAGCTCCAGAAAGAAACGTCGCTCAGCTGTGGATGTGTCTGGTGGTAAAAGTAAAGTCCTGTGCTGTAAAGAAAAGTATTGCTTGGGAACCTGGAATGTTAGGTAAAGGTTCAAAACAGAGATAAAATTGCCACCATTTGTTGGATCAAGAGAAAGCAAGAGAATTCCAGAGAAGTATCTACTTCTGTTTCATTGACTAGGTTAAAACCTTTGACTGTGTGGATCACAACACACTGTGGAAAATTCTTAAAGAGATGGGAATACCAGACCACTTTACCTGCCTCCTGAGAAATCTGTATGCAGGTCAGGAAGCAACTGGACATGGAACAACAGACTGGTTCCAAATTAGGAAAGGAGTACTTCAAGGCTGTATATTGTCACCCTGCTTATTTAACTTAAATGCAGAGTACATCATGGGAAATGCCAGGCTGGATGAAGCACAAACTGGAATCAAGATTGTTGGGAGAAATATCAAAACATCAGATATGCAGATGATATCACCCTAGTAGCAGAAAATGAACAGAAACTAAAGAGCCTCTTGATGAAGGTGGAAAAGGAGAGTGAAAAAGCTGGCTTAAAACTCAACATTCAATAAACTAAGACTACAGCATCCAGTCCCATCACTTCATGGCAAATAGATGGGGAAAAAACAGAAACAGTAACAGACTTTATTTTCTTGAGCTCCAAAATCACTACAGATGGTAACTACATCCAAAAATTAAAATTAATTAAATTAATTAATTTCTTCCTTGAAAGAAAAGCTATGACAAACCTGACAGCATATCAAAAAGCAGAGACATCACTTTGCCAACAAAGCATGCTGAACACCAAAGAACTGATGCTTTTGAACTGTGTGGCTGGAAAAGACTCTTGAGAGTCCCTTTGTTTCTCAGCTTTCTTTATGGTCCCACTCTCACATCCGTACATACTACCAGAAAGTCCATAGCTTTGCATATATGGACCTTTGTTGGCAAAATGATATCTCTGCTTTTCAAATTGTGGTGCTGGAGAAGACTCTTGAGAGTCCCTTGGGCTGCAAGGAGATCAAACCAGTCAATCATAAAGGAAATCAAACCTGAATATTCATTGGAAGGACAGATGCTGAAGCTGAAGCTCCAATACTTTGACCACCTAATGCAAAGAGCTGACTCATTGGAAAAGACCCTGATGCTGGGAAAAATTGAGGGCAGGAGGAGAAGGGGGTGACAGAGGATGAGATGGTTGGATGACATCACCGATTCAATGGACATGAGTTTGAGCAAGCTCCAGAAGATAGTGAAGGACAGGGAAGCCTGGTGTGCTGCAGTCCATGGAGTTGCAAGAAGTCAGACACAACTTAGCAACTGACTAGCAACAACATACTTTTCTAAAATCATTATTGACCATCAATTTATTCAATTCCACTCACCAAGATTGATGGGTTGTTTGCTTCCTGTTCTATAGGACAGACCAATTCTGAACATCCTTGGATTGCACTCTTCCAGAAAGTACTCACACTCTACCCAACAGCAGGCTGATTGCACTAGAGTTTATAATGAAGAGGGGAACTCTTTATTTTAAAATGTTGATATATGATTTTCCTTCACTTGCTGCAGACCTTCTGCCAGAGTCACCATTTGTGGACTTTCTGAAAACCTGTTAATCATGACCAACAAACACCTCCTTTTATAGCAAAGGAACGAGGCAGAGGGCTCTCACCCAAGATACTGACTGGCACTGCCAGGTGCCTCTCATCCTTAAGCAGGCGACAGAATGTAGACCGAACCATTGAAGGCTCGGCCAGAGGGTAGCACCCTTCAAGTTTGAGTTGTGGTCCTAAAATATCCACAGCCAAGTCATTGTGTTTGGACACCATAGTTAAGAACCGAGAAGCAAGGGACAAGGTTAAGAGCAGACCCTTCACTGTATACTTCTATAGAATGTGTTTGCTTTCCATTCCCACAATTTGGGGTCTTACAAGGTTTAGAAGTTAACACTGTCCAAGAGAACACAGACACAATTCAATCAAATTGTAACCAGGACAGCCTACATGGCATTCTGGACTCGTCTGTTGAAAAATGGATGGGAATTTTCTATGTACATAACGTTTTTGTGATCATATAATACATATGTGTATATGTAAATATTAAATCAGATGCAAATTAGTATGCAAAAGAGCTATAAGTCTATAGCTTCTATAATATGGGCTTCCCTAGTGGTTCAGCAGTAAAGAATCTGCCTGCAGTGCAGTAGCCACAGGAGATTCAAGTTCTATCCCTGGGTTGGGAAGATCCTCCGGAGCAGGACATGGCAACCAACTCCAGTATTCTTGCCTGGGAAATCCCATAGACAGAGGAGCCTGGCAGGTGCAGTCCATGGGATCACAAAGACTTAGACACAACTGAAGCGACTTCACACACATACACAGACACAAATATATCTTATAGACGTTATATATTATAGATGTTATATTATAAATATGTTTTAGAAAAAATAAAGAAATGCATCCATACATAGATTATTAGTTTAAATAAATCTTAAGAGTAAAAGACTTAGTGCTTAGCTTTGTGTTTCCCCAATGGGTACAACCATTTATTAATAGTCTGGCTATACACAATTCACTTAATTGCTTTTGACTTGATTTCCTTGACTGCTAAATGGGACAGTGGTAGTAGTTATCTCATAGGGTTATTAAGGAGACTGAATGACATAATATATATAAAGTCATAATTCAGGTGAAGTGCTTAGCATCTCTTTCTGAAGAAGTACTCAATAAAAATGATCTATTATGATCATATATTTAGAGAGATATATTTATGCACAGATATGCATATACATATCAAACACAGATGATAGATATAGATAGAGTGACCATTAATCATGAATTTTTCAAATATTTTATTTCTAGAAAAATCACAGTGGAATTCTAAACCTTCCTTAATACTTTTCAACTTAAAATTTACAGTTTTAAAGTGACAGGCCTGAAAGTAACAAATTGTTTTATACACATACAATTTATTCTCTGAACAATGTCAAGAGAAGCAAGCAAATATATTGATGTTTATGGAATGGAAACTTTAAACCTTTAATATATGCTCAACTATTTTACATTCCATATATTATATTCAGGATGATTTTTCACTCTGCACTCTAGATTCATATTAAGTATTAGTAATGATGTTAAAATTATCATTTCTAAATGGCTCCTGGAGTTATATATTTTGTCAATCTTTAGCTTTCAAGCAGATTTTCTCATAGTTTTAGAGTTTATAAGGTAGAATTTACTCTGAACGCATCTACGGTCATTTTTTAAACCATTATATGGCTTTTTTAAAGTTTACAGCAAAATTGGAACAGATTTTCTTTTAGTCAATCACTCCCCTTGAATGTTATGACTGGGATGACAACTCTCTCAGTCCAGGTATCTAACCCGCAGACGCCCTCAGTGTGGGAACTGCAGGACTATAATTAGTCCTGAAACAAACTGAAATACCCGTGATCATTTCAGGGAATGTTTTTTAGCTGTATGAATTCCTCCCACACTGGTGCTCAATCTGTGCGTTTTCCAAATATGGTTGCCAAAGAAAAAACGCTGATGAGAATAAGCTTGGAATAGACAAGGTCAAGGGAAAGTAAGTGAATTTAAAGTTTAATGAGAACCAAAATAAGTTAATGGTGTTAGGGATTCATTGCCAGTTTTTGGCCAATTGCAATTAATCAAGCTGGCTTTGAGACAGAGAAGAGGGAATTTCCTCTCTTACAAATCTTTAGGGTCACACAAACACCAGTGGAAACATTTTGAGTTATAGACTATCAAAACTGAAAGAAAATGTTGATACAAAGTAGTGAAAACCCTCCCTGGATAGATGCAAATACTAAAACTTAGAGATACGAAGTGATTTTCCTAACAACCATGCATGTTATCAGTAAAATCAGGACTGAATTCAGATTGAGTTGTCCATGCAGTGGTCCACTGATATACTATATATCAAAGGCACCCACCCCCCTGTGCTGTTTTAGCTGTAGCTTAACATTTACAAGGCTCATTTCGGTGAACATGATTAAGTTAGCTTTACAAAGTGGAGGTGGAGGAATGAAAGCCTAATTTATGGTGGAATGCCAACTAATAAATAATGGAGGTACTAAAATCACCAGTTAGCAACCGCAACAGTAATAACTGAGCCTGGCAAGAGCCATCAATAAATGTTAAAATCATGAAGCAAAAGTTTGGTGGGATCAAGATGTTTGAACAGCCTCAAGGTATCTCCCCAAAGGTAACTTATTCATGACAATGGGAAAGGTAACTTGGCAGTGGTGCCATCGCAGCACCGTGCCTAGAGTCCACATCCACCGGTGGGGACAGTTCTGCGTCTCCCAGTGTGGTAAGCTGGGGCTTCCACACGACTCAGGGTGCATCTCTGCCAACAAACCAACCACAGCCCCCTGAGTCTCACATAGGAAGCGGTCAGAAACCCATAAACAAAGGGCCAGTTTGAAAACATTCCTCAAAAAAGTGAATGTTATAAATTATAAGACTGAGGAGCTGTTTCAGAGGGAGACGAGGTGGCTAAGCAAAGCAACTGACAGACTGCATGCTGACTTGAAAAAGCGGCACTGAAAAAGAACTGTAAAAAAAAAAAACAAAAAAACTGTAACAGAATGATTAGTGAAATGTGAATATTGTCTATAAGGCAGACTGCTGTTGTACCATGCGACATTTTCTGAATTTGCTGATTACACAGTAGATGTGTGAGGTGACCACTTTGCTCTTAGGAGATAGATGAGGATGTCTTTAGGATGGAAGGACTGGCGTATCTGCAACACGCTCTTTGTGAGTCAGCCATAGTAATAACCAGAATGATGTCATGAAGGGGCAGGAGGAGGGAGAGGATGACGATGCACACATACATACCCTCAGAGAGAGGGAGGAATTAACAATGAGTGAATCTAGATGAAGGGTACATGGTTGTTTACTGTACAATTTTTGCAATTAGTCTCTAGGTTTGTAATTTCTTCAATAAAAATGTAACAATATTTTCATGATTATCATGGACATTGAAAGTCTCTATTCATACTACAATGCACAGTAGTATCATCTGGATTATTTCTGTTCCCTCTGTGCCACGCTCCCGCTGCCACTCTCTCCCTGGAAGAAAGTATTCCTGGAAATGAAAAAGAAGCGAAGATTGTCATTATTAAATCTGCACCACTTGGGAGTTGGAATACAAAACTTTTAATAATATTTTATTGTAACACTTTAATTACAGACCCTGTAACATTGGAATGACCCTATACTCAGCTAATTTAACCTGAAGTTCTCATTAGCTACTGTGATGGTGAATTTTACTTGCATTTTGATAGTGTATGTTGATGTCAAAAATTAGCATGGTCATTGCATTAACCAAAAGTCCAGAGAAATGAGAGACAGGGAATGAGAATGAGTAAGAGTCAGACAGGATGAGAGTTGGGAGAGAATCACTCAGGCAGATTGAAGAATGTTTGATAAGATCCTGCAAATAGAGAGGGAGATCCAGAAAATGTCATCCATAAAATAATAACATAGTGTTGGAACCATGGTGTAACTGATTCGAGTGGCTTTGGAGAACTCAGTTCCCCTTCTGAAGATTCCAGCTACAGGACCAGAGCATCATGGCCACACTAACGTAATGAAACTCTATCCTAAGGTCTGTGAGAAGCTCATCTAGTGGGATGAATATATTTCAGAAAGAGGTGAGGTCTATGTGAGGGATGAATTAGAGAGTGTCCTGCGGGGAAGAGGTGGACATGGATGCGGTGCCCACAGACAGGAAGGGGTGGGGGAGGGGAGACAGAGATGCTGAGAAGAAATACATTGTGGAGATTAGTATGGAGACGTGAATAAGGCAGACAGTCAGGAAGAGGATGCCCAACCGTGAAAACCTAAACAGCTTTGACAGAAATGGCCCCCAAGGGGTGAGCACTTCCAGCCACTGCCTGTCTGTTCTCTGCTCACTGGATAGATCTGATGAGCATAACTTCCAGGAGGAAAATTATTTTCTTTCAGAACTTGAAGGGCACATTCCATTGTCCTCCTGGCTTCTGATGTCTGGGAGGCATGAGACCATTCGATTTTAGTTTCTCTTCCATTGTGAAGCCATGGGGAAGTATGAATTGGTTTTGATTTCTGTGGCTCTGTAGGAAACTCATTTTTTATTTCTGTAAGGTATTATAATTTTTTCTTCATCCTTAGGATTTTCAGATTTCACAAAACATGGCTTTACTCAGATTGTCACATTCATTCATGGGGTACAGGGTGCAGCTTCAATAAGGCAGTTTTGAGTTCTTCTATTGTAGCAATTTTTCCTCTATGATTTTCTTAATATATTTGTCTCTACCATTTTACACACACACACAAACAGATATAAGTAGGACTGTGAACATAATTATTTGATATTCTTGTTTTAGGCTTCCCTGGTGGGTCAGCAGTAAAGAATCCACCTGCAATGCAGGAGACACAAGTTCAATCCCTAGGTCAGGAAGATCCCCTGGAGAAGGAAACAGCAACCCACTTCAGTATTCTTGCCTGGGAAACCCCATGGATAGAGGAGCCTGATGGGTTACAGTCCGTAGGATCTCACAGAGTCAGGACTTATTGACTAAACCACCACCACCACCATTCTTATTTTATTATATAAAACATATACATGCATATATATATATACATATAAACTATTTTTCTTCTCTATTTGTATACTATTTCAGAGAAATTTTCCCACCTTGCCCATCTCACCCTCGATTTGGAGCATCAACCTTGCTTCCTTATTCTAAGTAAAGTTCCCAGGGCATCTTCCATGTGTCATGATTCCCCCTCTCTCTTTTCTCCTGTCTTTATTTGGTGAAAGCAGTCTTTCCTCTCCATCTCCTGGGAGTCTTTTACTCCCAGATATCATCAGGCTGCCCTGGATTTTTCCTTCACATTTTCCAACTTGGTTTCCAGTCCTGAACGCTGATATCTGGCACCTTTAACTAATGATGCTGCAGTGTTTCCTGCTTTTTGTAGTTTTTCTTTTGTTATTTTAGCCAAGGAGATTGATTGACGGAGTCATTGACCTGAGAAGTCACAACTTAAAGTTCTTCTAATTTCGTTTTTGGAGTTTTCGTCTCTCCCTTTGTTTCTCTTTGATTTTGGGTGCTTCCCAACATCTTCAAATATATTTTAATTGAATAATTTAGTAATTGTTCATATGATCACTTCACTCTTCACTTGTAAGCAGAAGCCTGATGTAGTCTAAACAAATAGACAATACAGATTTTTGTTTAATTTTCTCATAGTCTTCTTTAAATAAATTACATGAAAAATAAAGTTGAAAATGCTACAGTGATTTGTGCCTCAGCATTTTTGAAAGGATGAAGGTTAAAAAGGGAAAATGAGTCCTTATTGAATTCAATTTCACCTCGAGTCACTTGCCAGGAAATAAATTAAGGCTAAATTAAGTAGCATTTAAAGGGTAAATTGTTATTGAATATGAGTGACAGGATTGAACAGGTTAAAAAAAAAATTGATCTTTCCCATCAAGATCGAAACAGCTCTCATATTTTGTATTTTGTGTCATGTTAGCAGGAAAATGATTGGCAGCCCATTGTGCACTTAATCCATTGATATGGGGGATTGTCAGATGCAGAAGTCAATGTTCTATGTTTACGGAGATAATCAGGTTAGGAAACCTTTCCCAGAATGGATTTTGACCACATTATTCATTGGACTACCCAAGAGTCCCCATGGAAATGCCACATATGCTTCATTCTCTTTTATAGCCAGTTTTCCATTTGGTAGCTACAAACTATTACAAATTAGTATTTACTTGTATTTTGAGGATTTATAGAGAATGTATAATCTCCCAATAAAAGAAAATTAGTCACTTTTATGATTTTAGTCTGTGTGTTTAGTCCTCATATTTGAATTACAGACACCATTTTCAGGCTGATCATTGTAATTTTTTCTTAATCATAATGAAGAAAAATAGGCTTATTTTCTATACTTAAAAATAAAACCAGTTTATTATGTGTATTTTCTTCTAGACTAATCAGAAACATAATCACCCAAACTGCTATGACTGATTAGAATTTCTTTCCTTACAAAACGTTTCAAAATAATGGCCATTTAATTTTAATTTTATGTTACTAGGAAAATATCATAGCTTTTTTTTAAAGCTATTTCAACTTGTCTGTGCTGACAACAAACCTACCATTTCTGATTCCAGTATCTCACTCTATGTGGCTGCCACAACACTCCTAACTAGAGTCCTAGATTCATGTAATTTGAAGCTTTATGTTCATTTGCTATCATCTGCAGATTCTTCTGTGGCGGTTGTTTCATCATCTAGTCAGCTCATTTACATTGAGACATCCCTGGGTTGTTTTTAATTTCTTTATTTCCCAGTTTTACTTTTGTTTTTAGTGTTATTTTTGTTTCAGATGTGTTTTTAATTTCTAGGTCCAATGTAATTTATTAAAGACATCTACTTTATTAACACACTCATTTTTTTGACTTCTCTTTGGAATCACTTCTATTTTTCTCTATTATTTTTAGAATCATGGGATTTTAAGTTTCAAGGCCATCTGACTCTTGCTCTCACCTGGCCATGTTAGAGGAAAGAATATAGTCGGATGAGGGTTCATCTTTCATGTAAAGATATGGTAGCAGTAGGTACAGGTATTTGTCATCAGTATCAGTGGTGTCTTGTTGTTTAATTACTAAGTTGTGTCTGACTCTTTGTGAGCCCCTGGAGTGTAGCCTGCCAGGTTCCTCTGCCCATGAGATTTCCCAGGCCAAAATACTGGAATGGGTTGCCATTTCCTCCTCCAGGGGATCTTTCTGACTCAGGGATTAAACCCAGGTCTCCTGCATTGGCAGGTGGATACTTTACCACTGAGTCAGCAGAGATGACCCGCTCCCCCCTAAAAAAAGATATCATGAACTTATTTTTAAAATAGAAACAGATTCACAGACTTAGAAAACAAGCTTATGTTTACCCAAGGGAAGAGGTGGGTAGGAAGGATAAATTAGGAGTTTGGGATTAACATATTCACACTAACTATATGTAAAATAGATAACTAATAAGGACCTACTATATAGCACTGGGAACTCAACACTCTGTAATAACCTATATGTGAAAAAAATTGAAAAATAATAAATATATGTGTATGTATAACTGAATCACATAGCTTGTACACTTGAAACTAACACAGCATTGTAAATGAACTATATACTCCAATATAAAATAATTTTTCTTTTAAAAATTAAACACAAAAATATGCTTAAAAAATAGGTCTCTGTGGTTGGAATCCAAATCTTGTATTGCATTTGTATTGTCCATAGCTCCATGCTTGTAATCCAAGATAAGTCTCAGGAGAAGCTGGACCTTTATTTCTTGGGTTGTTTGAACCCCAAATCTGGACAAATTATGTGTGTGTATTGGACATTTTGTTAGTTAATTTCCCCCCCATATAATATAAGTGATTAGGAAGGCGGGCTCCACCCTCAGTTTTGGAGGTGGTGTCTGAGGCTTAGCAAACCAGCTAAGGCTTAGCAACTTCATGAGACCTGGCAAGCCTGGTTCCCAGCCCCAGGCTTACACCAGACAAAGCACAGCAAACCCTTGAGACAACCTAGTGGTTCAGGCACAGGACTTGCTTTGGCCTAAAATGTCTGAACCAAAGACTTATTCTGTGGTGAGGAGAAACCTGTCCACCTTTTTTGTTTATCTGATTTCCTATTATTGACATACTTAGAGAGTCCAGTTTATTAACTGTTCTACATTCTGGAGTTGTCTCATGAACAGTCAAGTTTAATGTATTCGGGGCGAGAATACTCTATATGTGATCAGTGATTTCTGCAGAGCTAGGGAGTCTCTGAGACAACCCTCACTTCTGACGCAAGCTGTGAGTTTAGGATTCTCATGACCACTGTCAGATTTTATAATTTGCGGGAACCCATAGAACTCACAGTGAAAGCTGTAGTGCCCACAGTCATGGTTTATTACAGGAGAGAGGTTACAATCAGCCCAGGGAGAGAGGTGTGGGGCAGGGTCCCGGAAACCTCCATGTAGAGCACCTCCAATGCCTCTCCCAGTGGCAATGATGATCTACTACTATATTATTTTCAACTGAATATGTGAATCCATGTAAATATAAAGCCATGTCTCCAAACCACATTCTTTGGGGGGAAATAAAAACATGGCTTATTTCACAGTAAATTTCTCTTCTTTGAGTTGACTAAGTTCTGTTCTTTGAATTATAATAAACTTTACACAAAATACTTTAAAGAGCCAAATAAATACCATATACACTAAGCTTCAAATAGCCTATATCCTTAATAATATAAATGCATGATAAAAAAATATATACATACCCACAATACCCTTGTCAAGTATTTGCCTGTTAAGAAAATGGTGATGTATACTGTTCCTACATAATCGTATGTTATTTTAGGTAATGTTACTGCTTCTCTTTCTTTTCTAGCAGCCCCAATCTGATCTATATTTCTCTTAATGAAATAGAGGAATAATATCATTTACTGACAGTGGGAATTCTAACCATACTTTAAAATAAAAACAATTTTTAATGAAAGCAATGTTTTTCTCTTGCTGGATAAAAGAAGTTGAGTGAAAGGTTAAATTAAAGACATTTTTTCCACTTCTTGGAAAAATACATCCCCATGAGGACTAACTTGCACAAGGGAAAAAAATGGAAATAAATGTAGAACTAAAAGAGATAATCAGATTAAGCCACTCACTCACATTTTCTCTAACTGTGTGACCTTGTGAGGTTTTGATACAAATTCTAGCTGCCTCTGATCAAGCTAATCAAACTGACAGACAAAACCTCTTCTGTTATATTTTTAAATCATGTGTACTTGCTTTGATATGGCCTCTCTTAATTATCATTAACTTTCTTTACATCCAAGTAAGAAACTCAAATTTCATAACAAACACATAAAGGAGACAAATTCCATTCCGAGGCAACTAGAACCATCAAGAGAGATATACTAATAAGTGTGTTGTTGATGACAAATTTGCTAAGGGTTTTCAATCAAACCGGCTTCTTCTAGCACAGATACCTTTGTTTACACAGTGTCTTAATTTATTACTTCAATTTATTTGCTAGCCTATTTTATTTGCAGGCTTAGTCTAATTTTAACACTGTCAAGAATAATTCAAAGAGTATCGAGTAAGTCTGCTTAGGAAAGAGAACCTACGTTAATCTTTTCTGACATTAATAGAATTAGACCTTATTAATTCTGACATGATTTATTTCATATTGTGTAAATACTAAGTGCAAGCATCATGTTCTCATTGAAACAAGTGTTTTACATGCTTCATATACCGCAATTTAAAACATGAATTGAAAGTGAGCCTTGAAAACAATTTGAAATTACGTAAATCTGTCAAACTTAGAACGATTATTACTGCCAAGCAAGAACTACTAAATGCTGACAAATGGTGCTCAGGGAGGTATCTGGAGAGAACACAGAGGTTTGTCCCTCCTTTAAAGAAACAGAACAAACGTTATAATGCTTGCCAGGCTAGCTCATGTGATTCAAGCATATATTCCTTGTAGGTGAAGAAAATTCTTCTCTATATACCTATGTGTGTTTAATATACACTTAATTTTCCTTTTTATTATCAGGAGATCTGAAACAGATAAATGCATGTTTGGGTTTTGTTTTATTGTTTTCCTATCGGGGAGGACAGTTTAGGATGTAATTGTGTGGCTGGATACAAAGAGGGGGTTGCTGCTGCTGCTGTTGCTGCTGCTGCTGCTGCTAAGTAACTTCAGTCATGTCCAACTCTGTGTGACCCCATAGACGGCAGCCCACCAGGCTCTCCCGTCCCTGGGATTCTCCAGGCAAGAACACTGGAGTGGGTCGCCATTTCCTTCTCCAGTGCAGGAAAGTGAAAGAAGGGATAAAAAATAAGTTATGAGAGAGAAAGATAGAATGTTTACCTACCTTATGCTTCCCTGGAGGCTCAGTGGTAAAGAATCCACCTGCCAATGCAGGAAACACAGGTTCTATCCCTGATCTGGGAAGATCCCACATCCCCTGGAGCAACTAAGCCTGAGAGCCACAACTACTGAAGCCTGTGTGCCTAGAGCCCACGCTTTGCAACAAGAGAAGCCACCACAGTGAGAAGCCCGTGCACCACAATTAGAGAAAAGTCCACACAGCAATGAAGACCCAGCACAGGTGAAAATGGTGGTGGTTTAGTCACTAAGTTATGTCTGACTCTTGCGACACCATGGGCTGTAACCTGCCAGGCTCCTCTGTCCATACTGGAGTGGGTTGCCATTTCCTTCTCCAGGAGATCTTCCTGACTCAGGAATCGAACCCAGGTCTCCTACATTGCAGGTAGATTCTTTACTGACTGAGCTCCGGTGAAAATAAAAAATAAATAAATAAAATTATTTAAAAACTGAAGAAATACAAAATATCTTTTCTAAAAAAAAAGAAAGAAAATCTACCTGCCTTACTGACTTATCTCGGTTTACTTGAGATTCCTTTTCAGGTTGTCAGGACACATTTTTTGTTAATGAAGAGAAACTCTACTTGAGATTCTTTGTCTACATCTCTGACTGCTTAGGCAAATTCTTAAAAGTTATGACTGAGACCATGATAGGAAGTGTCATTTCTACTCTACTTGTTACTAAACAGCAAAGTCTTATTTTTGACTTTTCTTTCCCTTGACTTGAACTGAGGTCATCAGCTGGTTAGCCTGATAATTTAGGCCAAAAGGCTCAGTCCTTTGGAGAATCTTTAAAGTGTGAAAATGTTAAAATTACATCTTTCGAGGACATGATACATCACCATCTAAGAATCAGATGTGTGGAAATCGTTTGAACTACTTTATAAGCACACTAAGATAAAAAGGAAATATTAATGTTCGCTTCCTTCAAATAGAAGTGACGATCTATGTTGTGAAGAATTTTTTAAAAACTAAAAAAGGATGCTTGGTCTTTGTTCTTTCAAAATGAGAGCAGAGATAGCATTTCTCTTAAACCTCAATTATTTATTTACCAGAAACATGGGGAGAATTATTAGACAAAGATTTCATATTTCTGGAAGGGTTTATTTTGTAGCTGTCAATTGGATGTGAATTAGACAGCTTAATTTAGTACATGAGAAACTAAAAGAAGAGGGATTTCCTGTGTTGTGTTGTGCTGTGCTTAGTTGCTCAGTGGTGTCCGACTCTTTGCAACCCCATGGACTATAGCCCATCGGGCTCCTCTGTTCATGGGGATTCTCCAGGCAAGAACACTGGAGTGGGTTGCCATGCCCTCCTCCAGGGGATCTTTCCAACCCAGCAATCGAACCCCAGTCTCCTTGCATTGCAAGCAGATTCTTTACCAGCTAAGCTACCAGGAAAATTCAGGGTTTTGCTGCATTTGTTCATTTTACATAATATTCATTGTTGATGTGAATTAACATACATTATCTAATGTCTAAAAGAGTATATAATGTTGCTGTTGTTGTTTAGTCCTGTAAGTCGTGTCAGACTCTTGACTCTCTTGTGACCCCATGGACTGTAGCCCATCAGGCTCCTCTGTCAAGGGATCCTCCAGGCAAGAATACTGGAGTGGGTTGCCATTTCCTTCTCCAGGTCATCTTCCAGACCCAGGAATCAAACCCAGGTTTTCTGCTTGACAGGCAGAGTCTTTACCACTGAGCCACCTGGGAAGCCCCGTATATTACATTAGAGACTGTTCATCTTTGTTTGTCATGCAGGACTTGATAAAGCATTTATATACTTAAGACTGTCTTCAAGGAGTTTGTCTTTTAAATGGTCATTTCATACATCAGTGTCCACCCTTGTTTTCCTCAGTTTTGTAGGAGTAGAGATGTTATAATGATATAGAAATAACACTGACAAAAACATTTCATTCCCTAGAAACATAATATCCAAAATGGTAGGTTTTTACAAATGAGAGAGCTAGTTCTTTGGAAAATCGACCCTTTAGATTAGAAGACTCTCCAGGGCTCATATAAGCCTAACATCAAACTGAACTCCAGGGAGGTCAAGTGATGAACCTGGGCCTTATTTGCTGTCTAATTCTTACTCTGCCATTGCACATTGTCCCCATGAAATGTATCTGAGAACTAACCTTGAATATTTTAGGACTACAGAGTGGAATCATTCTATGTGTTTAGTATATTTGTCTTAAAATTATTTTATTTGTTGGGATTTTTTTATCATATAGCTTCTTCAAATTTATTTCTTAGTGGTGAGTAGTGTCTTTATCCCTCTCTGTATTTATGTATCATTTCTTCCCCTTGCACTGTAATTTTTCCTGTCCTTGACTTCCACCACATTGTAGGATATAACCAATGAAAATGAAGAGCACCTGGTGTTCTCTCCTTGTGGACTTTAAATGAACTTTAAGGGACTAGTCTATATTACAAAGCTGCAATCACTCTGTGAGATGATGGTTTCTATACATCAAGCTTGATGTATTTTCTTTCAACTTAAAGCTAGGAATCTTCATATAGACATGGGTAAATGTCTAAGAACAGAGTGTGCGGGTCATGGGGTAGCTTTATGCCTAACTTCTAAGAAACTGCCAAGTATTTCCCAAGGCAGATGCAAGATGTACCCTCTTACATGTGCCCAGCAGCAAAAGCAAGCTCCAGTTGCTCACATCCTCGTACACAGGTGGTGTGGTCACTCTTTGATCTTAGCCATTCAAGTGGACATGTAGGGGTATCTTATTGCAGTTTTAATTCTATTTCCATAATGAAGAAATATGTTGAACATTTTTTTTCATGTGGTAGTTATCCATATATCATCTTTGGTGAAGAATCTATTCAAATCTTTGTTTATTTCTTCAAATTATTTTATCCTGTGGTTAGTCAGTTGTAAGAGATCTTCATATATTTTAAAAACAGATTTTTTTCTTGAGCATACATTTCACACATATTTTCTTCCAGTGTGTAGCTCCCCTTTTCATTTTCTTTACCATGTCATCTGAAGAGGGTCTTAATTTTGGTAAGTATGCATCAATGATTTGTTTTCTCTTGTAGTCCTTGCTTTTTGTTTCATAATTAAGAAATATCTGTAAAACCAAAGAAAATATATTTTATTTTAGAGTTTTCATTCCTTTAGCTCTTACATTTAGATCCAGGGATGTTCATAGCAGCTTTATTTGTGACAGACAAATTGTAAACAAACCAAATGGCCATTGATGGGTTAATACATAAGTAAACTGTATATCCATAAAATGCAGTCCTACTCAAAAAAGAAAAGAAATGAATCAGATTTTCCTGTCATGACTGGATCACGGGAGCTGGAACAGGAAATTGACTTTGGGGCAAAATAGAATTCTGTGTGATGGGCTTGCTGGGCTCCTGAATGTCAGGAGAGATCTGAGTTTATCCTTGCAGCAAACAGAATGCCAGAGGAAACTTTTGTTCTGGATTAAGAGTCTAAGAGAAAATATGGAAGCCTATGAGAATCGGGCACGACTGAGCAACTAATACACATGTGCGCACGCACACACACACACACACACACACACACACACACACGCAGTGGGAAGCTACTATGTAACACAGGGGACTCAGCCAGGTGCTCTGGGATGTGGGCTGGGTGGGAGGCAGGATGAGAGGGAGGGGATATATGTATACTAATGGTCAACTCACATTTTATGCAGCAGAAACCAACACAACACTATAAGTAATTATCTTCCAATTAAAAATAAATTTAAAAAAATTTTAAAAAGTGGAAACTTTGTGGAGGCTATGGGGAAAATATGCCACTTTGAGATAAGAATTTACATGTGTTATAATTTAATTAATTTTACCCATTCCCCTCAATAGATTATTTCTTGGGGGAAAAATGGATAATTTCATTACCTTTTATAAAGTTGAGAAGATTGGAGGAACTTAGGTTTGTCTGGTGTGAGGAGATGGTGATTATTTTCTGAATTAAAGGAACTCTGTGAATGTACCTTCAATAGACTGCTAATCAATTCTGCCACATAAATAAAGCATGATTACATTCATGTGGAATGAAAGGACTGAAAGGATTTTAATAGCCATGCTTTTAGATAGTCACAGCTGTCTCTTATCAAATTATTTTCAGTTCTATTTGATTTGTCTAACCCAAGTCATAGAATGTAAAATATATGAGTGGTTCATTCTTGGAGCTACAACAAACAAAGCAGTTTCCAGCAAGATTGTGAATGTCATTCCCCAACTTTTTTATCAATGAACCAAGGGCATGACAGAAGCTGCACACTTGGATGAGCTGAGTGCAACATCTATGGGGCCCTTAAATTATCATACAGAGTCTTCCCCATGTACATTCTGAGTGTCCGTTTCTGGAGTTGTGCCTGTTTCTGGTGACGATGTAAAAATCAGCTTAATTATGTACAACCCATTATCTGACTATATTAGCCAGTAGCTACAGAGTTTAATAAACATTGGGGCTTATGTAGGAATAAAATAAATACTTAAAAATGGTAATAGAATTCAGATGAACTTCAGGAGCTTGTAATTAGTAAAAGACAGTAAGCGTCTTTCAGGTACATAGATACCGGTACTGAAACAAACACAATTGCTTAAATACTGAAAACAACTTAAGAATGAAACACTGAAATAAAAAAAAAGAAAAGAAAATCAAACATCACAAGGACAGACAGATTTATTCATCTTGCCCTGTGCCCCCTGCCTCCCAACCCAGGGACTCCTATCACTGTCCCTTGTACACAGGGTCCCCCTCATATACTACCCTTGAAGTCACACGGTGGAGGAGGGGGAGGAATGGGGCACCTTTGCTTGTCAGCCAGAGTGGGGTCAGTCCTAGGGAACCTCACCCCCTGGCAGTAACAAGGACCCCTTCACCCTGGCCAAGCAGGGAACTGAGACTCCCCATTGACTAGAAGTAACAAGTTGGGCACACCCTTACCCAAGGCTGTGGGATCATTGCTGATAGAATACTTAAGAGCCACGGTCTCATGACACCACACCCAGAGTCCCAGGATTCATCCAAAAGTCAGTCCCATCAAGAACCAGGAAAATCTGAATGTGAACAAGGAAAGATGATCAGTTCAGTTCAGTTCAGTCGCTCAGTCAGACAACACAGATGGTAGAATTCTCTGAAAAAGATGCTCCACTGGCCAACAGAAAATTGCTTCAATGAAGCACACTTGAAACAAATGAGAAAGTAGACTGTCTCAACATTGAAACAGAAGATATAAAGAAGAAACAGATTTTAAACCTGAAAAATACAGTAACAAAGAAAAAATTCAATGAATGAACTCAACAACAGATCAGAGAGAGCAGAGGGAAGAATTAGTACACTTGAAGAAACAACAGAAATTGGCACAACAGAGAGAAAATAGGCTGAAAAAAAACAATGAACTTAGCCTCTGGGACATGTGGAACTTAGACAAAAGGTTTAACGTTGGCCTCACTGGACACCAGAAGGGAAGAATGTGGAACTGAAAAGTATTCAAAGAAAGAATGGCTGGAAATTTCCGAAGTTCAGCCAAAGACCCATCAATCCAAACAGGATATGTACATCCTATTTAACCTTCTAAAAACTAAAGACAAAGGAAAACATCTTTTCCTAAGTGAAAAAAAAAAACTAAAATGATGTGTTATACCTACACTCAAAGGAAATTCTCTCAACAGAAAAGAAATGATGAAAGAAGGGGCCTTAGAATATCAGGAAGAAAGAAAGCACACAGTAAGCGAAAATATGGTTGAACACAATAACTTTTCCTTCTCTTGTGCTGTTTTCAGTCCTGTTTGATAGGTGAAGCACAAATTAATGACGTCCTGATACACCTCTCCGTGTATGTAGAGGAAATACTGGAGACGATTATATTATAAACCAGAGAGGGTGAAAGCATATTTTTTACTCTCCCCTCTGAGTCAGCCACTCTGGAAAACAGTTGGAGAAATTTTTTCCCAAACTGAACATATACTTTGCATGCTACCCACCCATCACACCTCTGGGCACTGATGCCAGAGAAATGAAAACATTTGTTCACACAGAAACCTGTACATAGGTCTTCACAGCAGCTCCCTCTGAAATAACAGGAAACTGGAAAAAACTAAAAATGCTTTTTAATAGATGAATTTTAGCCAAAAAATACTGGCCCATTTGTTCCATGGATGCTGCTGAGCTATAAAAAGGAGCACAGACTTTTTTCTTGTTTAATGGATTTGATTTTGTTTTTATTGAAGTGTAGTTGATTTACAGTATTACGTTAGTTCCAGGTGTCCAGTGTGGTGACAGAGTTTTTGCAGATCATGCTCCATTGTTCTTGGGGCCCCTGGGCTCTGCTGCCCTTGAGAGACGGCATTCAGCATCCTTTCTCCCTTTCTGATTCTTGCTCTGTTCCTCGCTCCCTCCCTCATTTCACTCCTTTTTTTCATTTTCTTCTTTTGGTGTTGGGATTTCCAGTATTTAATTGCAGTTGCTGTCAGATAGATGGGGTATGTGAGGAGACTCTAAAACTTCTCACTCTCATTCAGTTTTTATCTAATGCTTAAGTGCCAGGACTTGGGAATCTCATTATTAGCCTCGGAAGTAGCAACATTGAGCATTTGCATCTCCTTCCAAAGTATAACAATGACTGAAAGGAGGAATGTCCATCATTCATGCCCAGGGATGCAGTGTGTGAGAGTGCTAGCACCCAGCAGGTACCAGCTGTCCACAGCTCATTAGAAGGGCTTGATTAGGTGGACTGGGAAGGAACAGTGAGCAAGGTCACCAAAGAAAACTGCCTCCTTTACAATGACAACCGTGTCCACAGTTTTGAACATGCTTTTCCCCTGAACCCCATGGCCCAGCCCTACTGTTCTGTGGTGTCTGCTCTCATGCTCTCAGCCTCTAGGACACAATACCTCTTACTTGAAGATGCTTCTAGCTGTAAAGCTGCCTGAGGTTCCAGCTCACCTCCAGTGTTCCCTTTTTATCTCATATCTTGGCATCATAATTTCTCATTGTGTTGTTAGATCTCTGATAACTGATAAAACCAATCTGATTTTTAAGATTTTTTTCCCTAACTTTCATTATCCTCTTCATTAGAAGAGTTGAATATATGAGCCCACCATCACCATATGTAGAACTCACTTCTCTACTGATTTGACTTTTAAAAAATGCATATACAATATTGCATAAGTTTAACTCAATTTTTAGATTTTCCTTTCTGTTCTATAATTTTTTTTCTGCCTATACACATGGCAGTAACCAACTGTTTTACTTATTGACACTTTTAAATGTTCTAATATTTGTTAGAATGACTCCTCTTCACCATCCAATGATTTTTTAATTAGTATTCAGTACCCCAGTTTTTATGTATTTGTGGTTTTCTTCCTATGAACTTTAGAACAAGGTTAACTAATCCTTGCTAAAAATCTGTTGCTATTGGTGGGGGATAATCTTAAATTTACATATTAAATGAAGGCAAAGCATCTCTGTGATGTTAGATCTTGTTATCTGGCATGTTCATAATTTTCCATTGTTCAAAAGTTTTGAAAGTTGTCTTCACACAGATATTGTCACTTTTCTAATGCTAATCTTATGTGGTTTGTCTTCCTGATGTTACTGGGAAAGGAATATTTTCCCATTATTATTGGGTGTTTATATAAATAAAAGCTGTTTATTCAGTATGTTAATTATATGTCATAATGCCGGATTTGGGTTGTGGTGCAGTCATTAGCAGTAAAAATTATCTTGGCTTTTGATTTAATTAACAAACTTTTCATTGTCAGATAATTACAGATTCACAGGAAGTCACAGAGATGAGACAGAAGGGGTCCCTGTGGCTTCGCCCAGGCTCCCTCTGTGGTTACAGTGAACATAATTATAGTGTAATAGCAAAATGTGGATGTTTTCCGAGTACAACATCTAGTGTAGTTCTGTGACATTTTATAACAAGTGTAGTTTGTATAACCATGACTGAAATCAAAATACACACTGTGCCATCACCCCAAATGTCTTCTTGTGCTGTGCTTTTACAGACACACCCTTCCACCCAGCCCTACCTTCCTCAACCCCAGCAAATACTAATTTGCTCTCCATCTATATAATTTTGCCATTTTGAGAATGTTGTGTAAATGGAAACATATGATATATGACCTTTCAGACTGACAGTTTTTACTCAACACAATGCCCATGAAGAAGGCTGAGCACTGAAGAACTGATGCTTTCAAATTATGGTGCTGGAGAAGACTCTTGCAAGTCCCTTGGACTAGAAGGAGATCAAGCCAGTCAATCCCAAAGAAAATCAACCCTGAATATTCATTGGAATGATGGATGCTGAAGCTGAATCTCCAGTACTCTAGTCACCTGATGTGAAAAACTGACTCATTGGAAAAGACCCTAATGTTGGAAAAGATTGAAGGCAAAAGGATAAGGATGAGATAGATAGTATCACTGACTAAATGGACATGTATCTGAACAAACTCCAGGAGATAATGGAAGACAGAGGAGCCTGGTTTACTGCAGTCCATGGGTTAGAGCTAAGTCATGTCAAAGAGTTTGACATGACTTAGCAACTGAACAACAATAAAAGTGACGTATGATCTAGGTCATTTGTTGGAGTCTGGCTTATGATAGCACACAACCTTAATGTCCTCTGACAGGAAAGTGGTCAAATAAATTATGATGAATCTGTGCAGAGGTATGAATCTATAGAGTAGAAATTTGAAAGAATTAAATAGCTGAATATTGTATGGAAAATCTCTAATATCTATATCTATCTACATACATATATATTATATATGTATATATGTGTGTGTGTATGTGTGTTAGTCACTCAGTCATGTCTGACTCTTTGGGACCCCATGGGCTGCAGCCCACCAAGCTCCTCTGTCATGGAATTCTCCAGGCAAGAATACTGGAGTGAGTAGCCATCATTCCCTTCTTCAGGGGATCTTCCCCATCCAGGGTTTGAACTCTGCGTTTTAGGCATATTCTTTACCATCTGAGATATATATATATATATATATATATATATGTGTGTGTGTGTGTATATATATACACACATATATGTTTTAGGTGAATAAAATAAAGGTATAGGAAATATGTATTTTATGAAACTATTTTATGAGAAAAGATCTAAAATAGCATTATGTATTATTCATATCTGTTTTAATAAAATTTCTGGAAATATACAAAAGTCAGGGGTTAAATCTTGTGGGGATTGAAAGTGAGAATCAGATGGCTTGGGGACAGATTCGCCGTAAGACTTTTCCCAGTGCATCTTTAAACATAAACATAAAAGACACGATAGACTTAAGTCTATGTATTTATTTTTGAAAAAGGCTGCTCATTATGTAATTTCAACACCCTTCATATCAGAGTCTGAGTGAATGAGACTTGAGAGAAGGGCATTCCCTAAACCTCCCCATGAATGGATATGAAAGGGCACACTCAGATCAAGCACTACAGCAGCCTGTTTTAGAATCATGTGATATGTTGAATCATTTTTTAAAAATCACATCAGAAACAAAATGAAATGCAGTAAAAATTAAAGAATTGGAAAGAAAGGAACAAAGTCATCATGTATTTGTAAGATATAACTTCCTCCATAGAAAGGGACCAAAGTCAGCAAATATTGAATTAAAGTTCTTTCAATCTGCTATCACTGCAAACAGGAACATTGCAGTACCATATTGTTAATTAAAACAATACAAGGTAATCTAGGCCACACTGAATTCTCAGAATTCCTAAAGTGGGCATAACATTCATTTTAGCAGGTGACTGACTGACTGACCTTGAGGTATCATCAAATGATGTTATATGTTAGCTACAACCTATCTCCTTTAATTGCAGAGATTCTATTTCATAATTCTTTCTTTAGCCCAATGGACCATCTCAGTTTGTATTCATCTTTAAATGATACTTGGATTGAATAAGTAAATCCAACAGGACATCAACATTCTGTTTTGTGAGTTATCAAGATCATGTAGTCGTGCAGGACCACGTGTGGTCCCCAGACCAGCAGCATCGGCATCCTTCAGGAACTTAGAAACACAAATTCTTGGACCCCCAGCCCAGACCTACTTAATCACTGGATGGGTTTTACAACCACAGGACTCCCACTCTAGGAGTAAAAGCATCAAACAAGAAAGATGACAGTTATCTTAAAAAGTTAATGATCTGGAATTTCATCTTTCAGGTAGTAATTATTGGTACCAGTTCTCTTCTTGGCAGCCTGTACTCATCTAATTATTTTCTGAAAGTTACCCTTGACTCTCAGGTCACACATTTAGGGTTAAATGCACAGACCTGAGAATTCCCCAATTCCTCAAGCTTTGCAGGGCAGAGACTGTCATGTGGAAGGCTTGCTGAATTCTGTCCTCGCCTTGGAATTTAGATTCACTGGGTCTGGGGGTCATCTCTAGAATTCTGCAGTTTTTAAAAACTAAGCCATATAATGAATCTGTAGCAGGTGGATAGGAGACCACATTTGAGATTTATCACCCTACAACACTGGTGTACAAACAGTTGGTTTCTTGGCATCATCATCTAGGAGGTTGTCAAAAATTCAGATTCAAGAGTCCCATGCAAGACCTTCAGAATCCAAATCTTCATACTAGCAAGATCCTCAGGTATTTTCTATGTGTACTAACATCTAAGACACACTGTTGCAGTCAATTCCTGAGAACAAGAGAGCCCAAGACTGCAAGGAAACACTGGCTGAAGGGAAGGTGAACTGATTTCCAAACAACTATTTCTTGTGTCATCACTAACCCTCTGTTGAACTATACCATTCTTACCCTACTTCTTCATTTCTGATAGTTCTTTCCTTGATGACTACGGTTCTAGATAAAAACCAATACATACTATGTTTATAATAGTACACGTATAAATACAGCTAATGAAAGCTCACTAGAAAATATACAGCCTTACAGATGCTATTGATGTAATTAACAACAATTCATCTGGCATCCTTTATGTTTTAGCAGACCAAAATAAATTAGTTGATTGTAGGAAGTTAATAATTAATTTGAGATGTTTATGGCAAGATATTGACCCAATGATGTATTCTGTTTTCTTTCTACATTTCTACATTATATAATTTAGAAGTTGGTTTTAAAAGAGGGAATATTTTAAAGTCTTATAATTGGATCTATTTCTATTAATTTATAGTCAAGTGGAGTACATTTATTTAAGACAGAGAAATACCATTTGCATTGCATTAACATTTTGCTAAGTGAGACAAGATGTTGATACTTATTAGTATAAAGTATATTATTAGAATTTGAGGATATGGATTTGAATTGATTTTTGTATAAGTGAAACATTGCTTTAAAAATATGGCTATTTGGATACTTAGCCACTTTTCTTACTTTCTGCTTTTGTATTTTTTAACTCTATTTTTTTGCTTATGACTTTCAAAACTTATTCACTTTTTTCTCTGCATTTATGCCTTAGGGACTGTCCTGCAGGTCGGGGTAGTACTTAATGACTCAAAATATCTAGATGCCTCAGAATTAATGATGCACTTAGAGTCTCTAAATATTGCAGAAGGCGTGTCTAAACTTGGGCAGAAATGCTAGCCTTGTGTGGAGTGTGGTGTGGCCACACATCCCTCAGGAAACAAGATGGGATATAAATAAATGCTTGCATAAATAGATGTGGCCTGATGGAAGAAGCTACAGGCAGAATCTTCATCTAAAATTATACACATGACCATCTGATGTCCCATCATATAGAGGCATTCCTTCAAGAGGCTCCATCTTCAGAATCCTGCAACCCTTGAAAAGGATACACCTTACCGTCAACCTTCTGAGCGATTGTCCTCGGATTTCAGCATGTCGGAATAAGCGCTACTCAGAAGGGTCAGCAACCAGACCAGGGACCCTGAGCCTGACAAATGCAAATTCTACTTGTTTGCTAAATTTTCTAACTCAGAGATTTTAAAAACAAATAAAGGTATTTTATTAACAGAGAAATTTTATTTTTAAAAATTTGCTTTTACATAGAGAGAAAAACCCTGCAAGGTTGTTTGTTTTCAGATTAAAGAAGCATAAAGGGAGGTGGGCAGTTCTAAGATGGTGGAGGAATAGAACGGGGAGACCACTTTCTACCCCACAAATTCATCAAAATATCATTTGAACACTGAGCAAATACCACAAAACAACTTCTGAATGCTGGCAGAGGACACAAGGCACCAGAAAGGCAGCCCATTGTCTTCAAAAGAAGGTAGGACAAAATATAAAAGATAAAGAGAGAGACAAAGAGTTAGGGATGGAGACCCATTCCGGGCAAGGAGTCGTAAAAGAGAAGAAGTTTCTAAACACCAGAAAACCCTCTCACTGGGGTCTGTGGGGAGTTTTGGAATCTCAGAGGGCAACAAAATCAGGAGGGAAAAATAAATAAATAAAACCCACAAATTACATGCCTAACTGCAACTCTCAGTGGAGAAGTAGCCCAGATGCTCGCCTCCACCACCAGCAGGGGCTGAACAGGGAGGCACAGGCTGCATTGCTTAGGGTAAGGACTCAGCCTGAATGCCCTGAAGCAATCTGAGGGAGCTAATGTGAAATGAGTGCAATTGTGCCGTAGTTTGAACATTCTTTGGCATTGCCTTTCTTTGGGATTGGAATGAAAACTGACCTTTTCCAGTCCTGTGGCCACTGCTGAGTTTTCCAAATTTGCCGGCATATTGAGTGCAGCACTTTCACAGCATCATCTTTCAGGATTTGAAATAGCTCAACTGGAATCCCATCACCTCCACTAGCTTTGTTCGTAGTGATGCTTTCTAAGGCCCACTTGACTTTACATTCCAGGATGTCTGGCTCTAGTTCAGTGATCACACCATTGTGATTATCTAGGTCATGAAGATCTTTTTTGTATAGTTCTGTGTATTCTTGCCACCTCTTCTTAATATCTTCTACTTCTGTTAGGTCCATACCATTTCTGTCCTTTATCGAGCCCATCTTTGCATTAAATGTTCCCTTGGTTTCTCTGATTTTCTTGAAGAGATCTCTAGTCTTTCCCATTCTGTTGTTTTCCTCTATTTCTTTGCATTGATCACTGAAGAAGGCTTTCTTATCTCTTCTTGCTATTCTTTGGAACTCTGCATTCAGATGTCTATATCTTTCCTTTTCTCCTTTGCTTTTCGCTTCTCTTCTTTTCACAACTATTTGTAAGGCCTCCCCAAACAGCCATTTTGCTTTTTTGCATTTCTTTTCCATGGGGATGGTCTTGATCCCTGTCTCCTGTATAGTGTCATGAACCTCAGTCCATAGTTTATCAGGCAGTCTATCTATCATATCTAGTCCCATAAATCTATTTCTCACTTCCACTCTATAATCATAAGGGATTTGATTTAGGTCATACCTGAATGGTCTAGTGGTTTTCCCTACTTTCTTCAATTTCAGTCTGAATTTGGCAACAAGGAGTTCATGATCTGAGCCACAGTCAGCTCCTGGTCTTGTTTTTGCTGACTGTACAGAGCTTCTCCATCTTTGGCTGCAAAGAATATAATCAATATGATTTCGGTGTTGACCATCTGGTGATGTCCATGTGTAGAGTCTTCTATTGTGTTGTTGGAAAAGGGTGTTTGCTATGACCAGTGCATTCTCTTGGCAAAATTCTATTAGTCTTTGCCCTGCTTCATTCCGTATTCCAAGGCCAAATTTGCCTGTTACTCCAGGTGTTTCTTGACTTCCTACTTTTGCATTCCAGTCCCCTATAATGAAAAGGACATCTTTTTTGGGTGTTAGTTCTAAAAGGTCTTGTAGGTCTTCATAGAACCGTTCAACTTCAGCTTCTTCAGCATTACTGTTTGGGGCATAGACTTGGATTACTGTGATATTGAATGGTTTGCCTTGGAAATGAACAGAGATCATTCAGTCGTTTTGAGATTGCATCCAAGTACTGCATTTCGGACTCTCTTGTTGAGCATGATGTCTACTCCATCTCTTCTAAGGGATCCCTGCCCACAGTAGTAGATATAATGGTCATCTGATTTAAATTCACCCATTCCAGTCCATTTTACTTCGCTGATTCCTAGAATGTCGACATTCACTCTTGCCATCTCCTGTTTGACCACTTCCAAGTTGCCTTAATTCATGGACCTAACATTACAGGTTCCTATGCAATGTTGCTCTTTACTGCATCGGACCTTGCTTCTATCACCAGTCACATCCACAGCTGGGTATTGTTTTTGCTTTGGCTCCATCCCTTCATTCTTTCTGGAGTTATTTCTCCACTGATCTCCAGTAGCATATTGGGCACCTACTGACCTGGGGAGTTCCTCTTTCAGTATCCTATCATTTTGCCTTTTCATACTGTTCATGGGGTTCTCAAGGCAAGAATACTGAAATGGTTTGCCATTCCCTTCTCCAGTGGACCGCATTCTGTCAGGAACCAGAGATCAAATTGCCAACATCTGCTGGATCATTAAAAAAGCAAGCGAGTTCCAGAAAAACATCTATTTCTGCTTTATTGACTATGCCAAAGTCTTTGACTGTGTGGATCACAATAAACTGTGGAAAATTCTGAAAGAGATGGGAATACCACACCACCTGACCTGCCTCGTGAGAAACATATATGTAGGTCAGGAAGCAACAGTTAGAACTGGACATGGAACAACAGACTGGTTCCAAATAGGAAAAGGAGTACATCAAGGCTGTATATTGTCACCCTGCTTATTTAACTTCTATGCAGAGTACATCATGAGAAACTCTGGGCTGGTAGACGCACAAGCTGCAATCAAGATTGCTGGGAGAAATATCAATAACCTCAAATATGCAGATGATACCACCCTTATGGCAGAAAGTGAAGAGGAACTAAAAAGCCTCTTGATGAAGGTGAAAGTGGAGAGTGAAAAAGTTGGCTTAAAGCTCAACATTCAGAAAACGAAGATCATGGCATCTGGTCCCATCACTTCATGGGAAATAGATGGGAAAACAGTGGAAACAGTGGCTGACTTTATTTTGGGGGGCTCCAAAATCACTGCAGATGGTGACTGCGGCCATGAAATTAAAAGACGCTTACTCCTTGGAAGAAAAGTTATGACCAACCTAGACAGCATATTCAAAAGCAGAGACACTACTTTGCTGACAAAGGTCCATCTAGTCAAGGCTACGGTTTTTCCAGTGGTCATGTATGGATGTGAGAGTTGGACTGTGAAGAAGGCTGAGTGCCGAAGAATTGATGCTTTTGAACTGTGGTGTTGGAGAAGACTCTTGAGAGTCCCTTGGACTGCAAGGAGATCCAACAAGCCCATTCTAAAGGAGATCAGCCCTGGGATTTCTTTGGAAGGAATGATGCTAAAGCTGAAACTCCAGTACTTTGGCCACCTGATGCGAAGAGTTGACTCATTGGAAAGAGTCTGATGCTGGGAGGGGTTGGGGGCAGGAGGAAAAGGGAATGACAGAGGATGAGATGGCTGGATGGCATCACTGACTCGATGGACATGAGTTTGAGTGAACCCCGGGAGATGGTGATGGACAGGGAGGCCTGGCGTGCTGCGATTCATGGGGTTGCAAAGAGTCAGACATGACTGAGCGACTGAACTGAACTGAACTGAAATGTGAGATAGCAAAACAAACCACGGGATAGCCGGGGGGGCGGAGAGGAAAGAGAGAGAGAGAGAACTTCCCCATGAAAAGCTCTAACCTAAGGCAGGATTGAGAATATGCAAGAAAAGTTTAACAAGGACCTAGAAGAAATAAAAAAGAGTCAGTCAATAATGAATAATGCAAGCACTCTGGAGGAAACCAACAGTAGAATAACTGAGGCAGAAGATAGGATAAGTGAGGTGAAAGATAGAATTGTGGAAATAAATGAAGCAGAGAGGGAAAAAGAAAAAAAGAATTGAAAGAAATGAAGACAACATCAGAGACCTCTGGGACAATGTTAAACGCCCCAACATTTGAATCATAGGAGTCCTGGAAGAAGAAGACAAAAAGAAAGGCCTTGAGAAAATACTTGAGTAGATAATAGTTGAAAACTTCCCTAAAATGGGGAAGGAAATAGCCACCCAAGTCCAAGAAACCCAAAGAGTCCCAAACCAGATAAACCCAAGGTGAAACACCCCAAGACACATATTAATCAAATTAATGAAAATCAAACACAAAGAACAAATATTAAAGGCAGCAAGGGAAAAACAAAAAATAACTCACAAGGGGATCCCAATAAGGATAACAGCTGATCTTTCAATAGAAACTCTTCAAACCAGAAGGGAATGGCAGGACATACTTAAAGTGATGAAAGAGAAAAACCTACAGCCCAGATTACTGTACCCAGCAAGGATCTCATTCAAATATGAAGGAGAAATCAAAAGCTTTACAGACAAACAAAAGCTCAGAGAATTCAGCACCACCAAACCATCTCTTCAACAAATGCTAAAGGATCTTCACTAGACAGGAAACACAGAAAAGGTTTATAAACTCAAACCCCAAACAACAAAGTAAATGGCAACGGAATCATACTTATCAATAATTACCTTAAATGAAAATGGATTGAATGTCCCAACAAAAAGACAGAGACTGGCTGAATGGATACAAAAACAAGACCCCTATATAAGTTGTCTACAAGAGACCCACCTCAAACCTAGGGACACATACAGACTGAAGGTGAAGGGCTGGAAAAATATATTTCACGCTAATGGAGACCAAAAGAAAGCAGGAGTAGCAATACTCATATCAGATAAAATAGACTTTGAAATAAAGGTAGTGAAAAGAGACAAAGAAGGACACTACATAATGATCAAAGGATCAATCCAAAAAGAAGATGTAACAATTATAAATATATATGCACCCAACACAGGAGCACCGCAATATGTAAGGCAAATACTAACAAGTATGAAAGGGGAAATTAACAGTAACACAATAATGGTGGGAAACTTTAATACCTCACTCACACCTATGGATAGATCAACTAAACAGAAAATTAGCAAGGAAACACAAACTTTAAATGATACAATGGACCAGTTAGACCTAATTGATATCTATAGGACATTTCACCATAAAACAATGAATTTCCCCTTTTTCTCAAGTGCACATGGAACCTTCTCCAGGATAGGTCACATCTATCTATATATCTAGATACCATATATATCTAGATACCATAAATCTAGCCTTGGTAAATTCAAAAAAATTAAATCATGTCAAGCATCTCTTCTGATCACGATGCAGTAAGATTTACTTTGCCAACAAAGGTCCGTCTAGTCAAGGCTATGGTTTTTCCAGTGGTCATGTATGGATGCGAGAGTTGGACTGTGAAGAAAGCTGAACGCCGAAGAAGTGATGCCAAAGAACTGTGGTGTTGGAGAAGACTCTTGAGAGTCCCTTGGACTGCAAGGAGATCCAACCAGTCCATTCTAAAGGAGATCAGTCCTGGGTGTTCTTTGGAAGGAATGATGGCAAAGCTGAAACTCCAGTACTTTGGCCACCTCATGTGAAGAGTTGACTCACTGGAAAAGACTCTGATGCTGGGAGCGATTGTGGGCAGGAGGAGAAGGGGGCAACAGAGAATGAGATGGCTGGATGGCATCACCAACTCAATGGACGTGAGTTTGAGTGAACTCCGGGAGTTGGTGATGGACAGGGAGGCCTGGCGTGCTGCGATTCATGGGGTTGCAAAGAGTCAAACACAACTGAGCAGCTGAACTGAACTGAATGGGATAAAACTATTAAAAATGCAAACATATGGAGGCTAAACACCACACTTCTGAATAACCAACAAATCACAGAAGAAATCAAAATATGCATAGAAACAAATGAAAACACAACAACCCAAAACCTATGGGATTCAGTAAAAGCAGTGCTAAGGGGAAGGTTCATAGCAACACAAGCCCACCTCAAGAAACAGGACAGAAATCAAATAAATAACATAACTCTACACCTAAAGCAACTAGAAAAAGGAAAAATAAAGCACCCAGGGTTAATAGAAGGAAAGAAATCATATAAATTAAGGCAGAAATAAATGCAAAAGAATCAAAGGAGACCATAGCCACAATCAGCAAAGCTGAAACCTGGTTCTTTAAGAAGATAAATAAAATAGACAAACCATTAGCCAGACTCATTAAGGAAAAAAGGGAGAAGAATCAAATCAACAAAATTAGAAATGAAAATGGAGAAATCACAACAGACAACACAGAAATACAAAGGATCATAAGAGACTACTATCAGCAACTATATGCCAATAAAATGGACAACTTGGAAGAAATGGAAAATTTCTTAGAAAAGTATAACATTCCAAAACTGAACCCAGAAGAAATAGAAAATCTTAGCAGACCCATCACAAGCACAGTAATTGAAACTGTAATCAGAAAATCTTCCAACAAACAGAAGCCCAGGACCAGATGGCTTCACAGCTGAATTCTACCAAAAATTTAGAGAAGAGCTAACACCTATCCTATTCAAACTCTTCCAGAAAATTGCAGAGGAAGGTAAACTTCCAAACTCATTCTATGAGGCCACCATCACCCTAATACCAAAACCAAAGATCCCACAAAAAAAGAGAACTACAGGCCAATGTCACTGATTAACATAGTTGCAAGAATCCTTAAAAAAATTCTAGCAAACAGAATTCAGCAACATATTAAAAAGATCATACATCATGACCAAGTGGGCTTTATCCCAGAGGTGCAAGGATTCTTCAATATTTGCAAATCAATCAATGTGATACACCACATTAACAAATTGAAAGATAAAAACCATATGATTATCTCAATAAATGCAGAGAAAGCCTTTGACACAATTCAACATCCATTTATGGTAAAAACCCTCCAGAAAGCAGGCATAGAAGGAACATACCTCAACATAATAAAAGGTATATATGATAAACCCACAGCAAACATTATCCTCAATGGTGAAAAATTGAAAGCATTTCCCTTAAAATCAGGAACAAGACAAGTATGCCCACTCTCACCACTACTATTCAACATAGTTTTGGAAGTTTTAGCCACAGCAATCAGAGAAGAAAAAGAAATAAAAGGAATCCAGATCAGAAAAGAAGAAGTAAAACTCTCACTGTTTGCAGATGATATGATCCTCTACATAGAAAACCCTAAAGACTCCACTGGAAAATTACTAGAGCTAATCAATGAATATAGTAAAGTTTCAGGATATAAAATTAACACACAGAAGTCCCTTGCATTCCTATACACTAACAATGAGAAAACAGAAAGAGAAATTAAGGAAACAATTTCATTCACCATTGCAATGAAAAGAATAAAATACTTAGGAATAAATCTACCTAAAGAAACAAAAGACATATATATAGAAAACTATAATTGATGCTTTTGAACTGTGGTGTTGGAGAAGACTCTTGAGAGTCCCTTGGACTGCAAGGAGATCCAACCAGTTCATTCTGAAGGAGATCAGCCCTGGGTGTTCTTTGGAAGGAATGATGCTAAAGCTGAAACTCCAGTACTTTGGCCACCTCATGTGAAGAGTTGACTCATTGGAAAAGACTCTGATGCTGGGAGGGATTGGGGGCAGGAGGAGAAGGGAATGACAGAGGATGCGATGGCTGGATGGTATCACTGACTCGATGGACGTGAGTCTGAGTGAACTCCGGGAGATGGTGATGGACAGGGAGGCCTGGCGTGCTGCGATTCATGGGGTCGCAAAGAGTCGGACACGACTGAGCAACTGAACTGAATAGAACTGACGGATAGAACACTGATAAAAGAAATCAAAGATGACACAAATAGATGGAGAAATATACCATGTTCATGGATCAGAAGAATCAATATAGTGAAAATGAGTATACTACCCAAAGCTACCTACAGACTCAGTGCAATCCCTATCAAGCTACCAACAGTATTTTTCAGAGAACTAGAACAAATAATTTCACAATTTGTATGGAAATACAAAAAAACTCAAATAGCCAAAGCAATCTTGAGAAAGAAGAATGAAACTGGAGGAATCAACCTCCCTGACTTCAGGCTATACTACAAAGCTATGGTCATCAAGACAGCATGGTAATGGCACAAAGACAGAAACATAGATCAATGGAACGAAATAGAAAGCCAGAGATAAATCCACTTACCTATGGACAGCTTTTCTTTGACAAAGGAGGCAAGAATATACAATGGAGAAAAGACAAATCTCTTTAACAAGTGGTGCTGGGAAAACTGGTCAACCACTTCTAAAAGAATGAAACTAGAACCCTTTCTAACACAATACACAAAAATAAGCTCAAGATTGATTAAAGATCTAAATGTAAGACCAGAAATAATAAAACTCCTAGAGGAAAACATAGGCAAAACACTCTTTGACATAAATCATAGTAGGATCCTCTATGACCCACCTCCCAGAGTAATGGAAATAAAAGCAAAAATAAATGGGACCTAATTAAACTTAAAAGCTTTTGCACAATGAAGGAAACTATAAGCAAGGTGAAAAGACAGCCTTCAGAATGGGAGAAAATAATAGCAAATGAAGCAACTGACAAAGAATTAATCTCAAAAATATACAAGCAACTCCTGCAGCTCAATTCCAGAAAAATAAGTGACCCAATCAAAAAATGGCCCAAAGAACTAAATAGACATTTCTCCAAAGAAGACAAAGAAGACATACAGATGGCTAACAAACACATGAAAAGATGCTCAACATCACTCATTATCAGAGAAATGCAAATCAAAACCACAATAAGGTGCCATCTCATGCCAGTCAGAATGGCTGTTATCAAAAAGTCTACAAACAATAAATGCTGGGGAGGGTGCAGAGAAAAAGAAACTCTCTTACACTGTTGGTGGGAATACAAACTAGTACAGCCACTATGGAGAACACTGTGGATATTCCCTTAAAAACTGGAAATTATAGAAAACCCTTTACAATTTCTAATGTTTATTAACATAAGCATACATGAACTACCTTTATAATAGAAACAGTTGTTCAAATGTTAATAAGGTGCTATCTGTGGTCCTAAAAGTTTAAGAAACTACTAAAAAATTTGAACTTGTTTATATAGATTTAACATAGTGCTATAAAAACTTATGTCTAACAATTTGGGCAGAATGAGTTTTATTCATGATCTTTCTCAGATGTTCTCTCTTAATGGATCTACTGAAATGAGCACTTTGCGTATTACAGAATAAGTCTACATTTCCTTACCTCTTAAAACCTTTTGCTGGCCTTTCTTGGTTGATGTGCTTATTAAATAGGGTCACTGAGACCAGAGACCTGGGATATGGCTCACAAGAGGAGTTCCCTGGGTACATCCAAACATTTTTGGTTAAGGCTTGTCTTGTTCCAGAGCTTTGGTTTTTGCTTTAATTTGTTGAATGAATATTCTGTACTGGTATCTTTAATATTTTTATTTACTGATCTATATCTTAAGCATATCACAGTATTGGTGTAAATAAAACTCTAATAGGACAACATGGAATAAAGGACATGTCAGTTACCCGAAGGTGTGTTATCCTATTTTGTACTCCATTGTATTGAGTATTGTCATTAAACTTATTGAGTGTGAGTGTTGTCATTAAACTTATTGAGTGAAAGCAAAAAAAAAAAAAAAATGGTACCTCATAGTGGTTTTGATTTGCATTCCTCTGATAATGAGTGATGTTGAGCATCTTTTCATATGTTTGTTATCCATCTGTATGTCTTCTTTGGAGAAATGTCTATTTAGTTCTTTGGGCCATTTTTTGATTGGGTCACTTATTTTTCTGGAATTGAGCTGCAGGAGTTGCTTGTATATTTTTGAGATTAATTCTTTGTCAGTTGCTTCATTTGCTATTATTTTCTCCCATTCTGAAGGCTGTCTTTTCACCTTGCTTATAGTTTCCTTCATTGTGCAAAAGCTTTTAAGTTTAATTAGGTCCCATTTATTTATTTTTGCTTTTATTTCCATTACTCTGGGAGGTGGGTCATAGAGGATCCTACTATGATTTATGTCAAAGAGTGTTTTGCCTATGTTTTCCTCTAGGAGTTTTATTATTTCTGGTCTTACATTTAGATCTTTAATCAATCTTGAGCTTATTTTTGTGTATTGTGTTAGAAAGGGTTCTAGTTTCATTCTTTTAGAAGTGGTTGACCAGTTTTCCCAGCACCACTTGTTAAAGAGATTTGTCTTTTCTCCATGCATGAGACAGGGTGCTCAGGACTGGTGCACTGGGATGACCCTGAGGGATGAGATGGGGAGGGAGGTAGGACGGAGGGTCAGGCTGGGGAACACATGTATACCCATGGTTGATTCACGTGAATGGATGGCAAAAACCACCACAATATTGTAAAGTAATTAGCCTCCAATTAAAATAAATTTTAAAAAATAAAGAAGCATAAGGATAAGTTGTTGTTCAGTCACTAAATCATGTCCAACTCTCTGCGACCCCTGCCTCACTCCTCTGTTCATGAGATTCTCCAGGTAAGAATACTGGAGTGGGTTACCATGCCCTCTTCCAGGGGATCTGCCCAACCCAGGGATCGAACCTGCATCTCCTGCATTGCAGGCAGATTCTTACCACTGATCCACCAGGAACACCCAATAATAAGTTACCACATTATGTTTGGAAAAAGATAAGGTCAGTGTCAGATGCAGGCCCTCTGTCCTCCAGACTCAAGGCCTGACTGTCCACTGGACTTTGTGAAGTGTCTGGTGTGTTCTGGGTGACTGGCTTCATCTCTCTGGGCACTCAGATGTGCTCACTTCCAAAGTCATAGGACTGGACCACCTCAAACAACCCTGTACTACCTTTGTTCCCCAAAGAGCAAAAACAAGTGAAAAAGAAGATGAGTGAGTCAAGTTCTCCCTTCAACTAGTTTTAAAATGATCACCTAAGGCTTACAGATCTGGAGTTGTTTTCTATGAATCAGTGAATTTAAAAAAAAAAAATCATTGGAGAAAGGGGAAAAATTATTTAAGGAAAGCAACAAAATCATTATCTCATGTTGAAGCTCAAGGCTTTGTGGGTTTTGAGTAGAATTTAAAATTGGATGAGTATTTTGCTTTTTACCCATGCATTAACCCATTCTTTAAAAGTGATTTCCTATCTTTCAAAGAACCAAAAAATCTCACATATCTTTCAGATATTGTACTGTGTTATTAACTGCAAGCAAATTTCATTTTTAAAAGTAGGAAATGAAATGATTCCTAAGTTCTTACCTGAAGAGTTGAGAACATCCTACATAAACTAGTGAATCCAGTTAGAATGAATTTCACAATGAGTAAATGCATCCATAGTGATTATTGATAGAAATAAAATAAACCCACCCACTTTATGAGTGCCAAATGGTAATATGAGTGACTCGAGTTGTACCTGGGTGAAATTAGCTAGAAATATCATTACCAATTGTTTATAAATGTAGACTTTAGAAAGCAATTTGTATCTCAAATCATTCTCTCTGAATAAGCCATATCTCCTAAATTATCCCCAGTATCAGTATTTCTGCCCTTTTAATAATATGTGCAGCTCAAAGATGATAATGATATTTGGTGTTTGATTTCCTTAAAAGGTAATAAAATCTACTTAGTGAGATAAAAGCAAAAAAAAAAAAAAAATAGGAAAGGAGGTGATGATAAAGCAGTATTTGCTTTATCTACCTAGCTATCTACCTAGGAGGTATTCTCGACATCACATTAGAATGTTCTTTATCTACTTAGTCAATTAGTCATTCATTATAATCAGATAAATTGCTTAAGCCTTTACTAGTAATAAGACTTTAAATGAATCCATAGGTCTACTCTTTCAGGATTTAGCAAAATGAGGATTCTTCCTCACCCATTAAAAGAGAGTGTCTTTGAGAAGGACATTTCAAGACACCAAAAAAATGGATATGCACTTCAAGGGTATGATAAATGGTGCCTTTCCAAGGCAGTTTTAGGGACTTTTAGGTGTTATTCCCACTTTGTTCTCTCCCCAGCTCACGAGTGAGCCCCTTGGCCCCACCACAAAACTAGCCTGTGCATCTGTCAAACGGGCGGGCCAAGGCATTATCCACAACCCACAATTTAGTTTTATGAAGAAGACCAGAGAATTGCTCATAAAAGGTGGGTGCTGGGAAAGGGCCAGGGGACCCTGCTAATCACACTGATTATTAACAATTCTTCGTTCACAACCCTTTTAGTTAATTTGAGGAAAGAGCAAAGGAGACACCCAACTAAAACTCTTAACTAAACGAGGCACCAAGAGATTGCATTTTTCAATGTTTTCTGATAAAAACTTACAACAGAAACTTACACAATCTCCTAACAAAGAGATGTTACAGATTTTTAATTTCTCTCTTTCTTTTTACAGAAAACCTGTGTGAGAGAGGTATATAGATCTTGGAATAATTTACTCAAGACAAGGCTCAACACCAATTTATCCTGATTTGATTTTTTTTAAAAAGTCACATTATAACATGCTGACATTCCAATGACAACAAAAGGTGTGTGACTAGTCAGTCTTCATAGCAGTATGATGCATATTACAATGAGATCTTCTACTTTATATATGTGATACAAGAAAAAGATTTGCCTAAGTAAATGTTAGAAATTTCTTATCAATTCTGTTACTGGAGGAACAGAATCTATGGCTGCTGATTAAAACTTTTTTTTCCTGTGCTAACACACAGAGAAGGCAATGGCACCCCACTCCAGTACTTTTGCCTAGAAAATCCCATGGACAGAGGAGCCTGGTAGGCTGCAGTCCATGGGGTCGCTAGAGTCAGACACGACTGAGCGACTTCATTTTCACTTTTCATTTTCATACATTGGAGAAGGAAATGGCAACCCACTCCAGTTGCCAGGGAATCCCAGGGACGGGGAAGCCTGATGGGCTGCTGTCTATGGGGTCACACAGAGTTGGGCAGGACTGAAGTGACTTAGCAGCACCAGCAGATAATACATGATCAATGGTGCCTTTACAAGGCAGTTTTTGACCTGAGACTTACAGTTCATGTGTCATACTGGTTTGGAGGATTATTTGTGAGAATAAGTAACTCATGGATTGGAACCAGTGACTTACTAGAAAATTGTATCTTCCATCCTCGACTTGCTCATTTTTTTACAATTAAATTTGAGAAATAGCCTCACTTGGCCAAAAGAACAGATTTGCGGTTCAAGGCAAATTGCTGGCCATTGTTTTTCCAGTGGGGAAAGAAAAAAAAAATGAACATCATATATTAACTTTATTGTACAGAGCAGCTGGGATATTAAGATCCAACCTCCCAATTTAATCTATTGATAAGGACATTCTTTTGAGTATAAAGAAATTAAAGATGTAGAAAGGATTTAAAAATCAAGGTTTCAGAGGATTCTTGCAATTTGATAAAATCAAACACACTTCTTTTGCTGAATTGGCAAAATCATAAATCAGTTGGTTGAGGGTATCCATATTATGACTTTTTTTTCAGTAGGAGGATTCTGGTGGTTGGGATAACAGTTTTTAAATCTGATCTGGAGATGAGACCTAGAAGTCTCAAAGTCAGGTTGAATTCTCAGCAGATTCCACAATGATGGAAAATGCTACCGTCTTCCTGACCACCTCCCCTGCAGGGTTTAAAGCCTCCCAGTGGGTGTAGTTGGGGCAGGAATTGTTGTGCCTACCTGATTGTTTCTGGAGTTTCTGGTTCTTTCCACTTAGCTTCCTGCTGTCACTTTCTGAAAGAGCTTTCTTCACAGGTGTGTTAGCCCATGGACAGAGGTTTACTGCTGAGCCATTCTCTGCTGAAATGGGCCAGTAGCCTCTGTCTAACTGAGAACCAAACACGTGACAGTGGAGTATTTTCACTCTAACCAAAGTCAGAGGCCATGGATTTATTTAGCCATCGATCTGCACGTTCCCATGGGTATTCCCTTGAAAAATACACACAGAGCCTTAGAGCCCTTAGGGCAGATATTCCCTAAACTCCTGGTTACTTATGTTAGTTTAGCATATTGAGTTCTTTAAAGGACACTGTCCCTTGAGCCTTCTTAGACCACATGCTTAAAATCCAAATTGCTTCTACATTATTTAGAACTAATACATCACAATAATATTAAAAACAACTTCTTAAAATTACATACCTATCTTCTAAAGGCAAATGCTTCCAACCCACTGGCTCCCTTATTTACCAAAGTGGAAGTTTGATTACCAATTACCAAATGGTAATTGTTGGTTATTGTGTGATGGGAAAAAAATCACAAAATCACAATTTGTGTGATCACTACAAGGCATTCATGATACTGGTGTGAGCCTTAAAATTCGTATCAACAGCATATTCATTCTCAAAAGTCATGAAGGCATAGAGGAAAGATTGTTCAGTTGCTAAGTCATATGCAACTCTTTGCTGCCACATGGACTGCAGTTTGCCAGGCCTCCCTGTCCTTCACTATCTCCTAGAGTTTGCTCAAATTTATGTCCATTGAGTCAGTGATGCTATCCAAACATCTCATCCTCTATCCCCTCCCTCCTCCAGCCCTCAATCTTTCTCAACATCAGGGACTTTTCCAATGAGTCAGTTCTTCGCATCAGGTGGCCAAAGTACTGGAGCTTCAGCTTCAGCATTAGTCTTTCCAATGAATATTCAGGGTTGATTTCCTTTAGGATTGATTGGTTGGATCTCCTTACAGTCCAAGGGACTCTCAAGAGTCTTCTCTAGCATCATAGTTCGAAAGCTCATTTTTTTTGGTCTCAGCCTTGTTTATGGTCCAACTCTCACATCCATACATGACTACTGGAGGAAAAATTAAGGCTATATTATTGATGAATGATTATATAGCAAGCGTTAGTAAAATTGCATGGCATCTATTTTTGACCTGAGACTTACAGTTCATGGGTGGAATCACATTCTCAAAATATTTTATTTATTGTGCTCTGAAAAACTGTCCTCAATGAAGATATGAATGTGGGGTTGTGGCCCTTCCACCTGTCTTTGCCCCTCTGAGAATCAATTGTAAATGAAGAGAAAAGCACGTTTTTAATAATTTTCTCTATCTAATAAGCTTATTGTATGCCCTGGAAATTAAAGAAATTTCTTATATTTCTACATGTGAAATGACTCTCAAATTCAGATAACATTTATTTAATTTTAATTCATATAACATTTTATGTAATTTTACATTTTATGTAATTTTATGGCAGAAAACGAAGAAGAACTAAAGAGCCTCCTGATGAAAGTGAAAGAGGAGAGTGAAAAAGTTGGCTTAAAACTCAACGTTCAGAAAACTAAGATCATGGTATCCGGTCCCATCACTGCCTGACAAACAGATGGGGAAACAATGGAAACAGTAAGAGACTTTATATTTCTTGGGCTCCAAAACCACTGCAGATGGTGACTGCAGCCATGAAAATTAAAAGATGCTTGCTCCTTAGAAGAAAAGCTATGACCAATCTAGACAGCATATTAAAAAGCAGAGACATTACTTTGCCAACAAAGTTCCATCTAGTCAAAGCTATGGCTTTTCCAGTAATCATGTATGGATGTGAGAGTTGGACTATAAAGTAAACTGAGCACTGAAGAATTGATGCTTTTGAACTGTGGTGTTGGAGAAAACTCTTGAGAGTCCCTTGGTCTGCAAGGCTATCAAGCCAGTCCATCCTAAAGGAAATCAGTCCTGAATATTCATTGGAAGGACTGATGCTGAAGCTGAAACCCCAATACTTTGGCCACCTGATGCGAAGAATTGACTCATTTGAAAAGACCCTGATGCTGGGAAAGATTGAAGGCAAGAGGAGAAGGGAACTCAGAGGATGAGATGGTTGGATGGCATCACTGACTCGATGGACATGAGTTTGAGCAAGCCCCGGAAGTTGGTGATGGACAGGGAAGCCTGGCATGCTGCAGTCCGCAGGGTCGCAAAGAGTCAGACACGACTGAGCAACTGAATTGAATTGAATTTTACCCAAAAGAATGCACTATGATTTGTTGTCAAACAGCCTAGCTATAGGGATGTATTAAGGCATAAACATGGACAGAATAAAATGCATGGAATATGCTGTAATTTTTCATGTGAATATCTCAATTTCACTGGCTGGAAAAGATAGAGTTGTTATCCATCCAGAAAATAGAAAAAACAAAGCATAATATACTCGAACCTGGATGCCTGCCAGCATCTTTTGTCAAATTATTAATACATAGTGACTGAGCAACTAACACTTTCACTTTTCTCAGGCAACTTATACAAACTGATTTTTCTATACTTGATATTTTAGTAAAGCTACTTACTTTCTCACAATGTTAAAATTTTTCTTTGCAGTTCCCTGCACTAGATATTACCAAAGCTGTGACTAAAGTAAAATAGAATTTAGAATTATATAAAAACTCAAAAGCTTGGATTGGGTTTCCCAGCCTCCTTGAAATCAAGTACCCTAACATTTTAATTAGACAGAAAAATGTCAAAGTACTGAACTGAATCCTATCTGCCTAGTCAGAGAAGGAGGTTTTAGAATGCTAGACTTGCTCAATTATACTGGTTTGGTTGTACATTTGACATATACATTGGATAATCTTCCAGGGGAAAATTCTAACAATGGGAAGAATATTTTAGTCTCATAAGCATGGAATTTGATATTCAGCTATGTTGGTAACAATTCAAGTCTCTTGTCTGATCCTTCGAAAAGAACAAAGATGAGGATGCTTCCGGTGGTGAAGGTAGTGTTATGTCCTCTGTTAGAGCCTTCTGTTACCTCTGATGGATATCCAACAGCCTTGGCACACCCTCAATTACATTACCCAAGGTCAGAAAAACCATATGGCTTTATAAAGATCAAAGAGTGAAGTCAGAAACCCCACACTTTGGAAAGTAAAAAACTCCCAGTGCATATTTTAGCATCAAGCGCATATGGTACACACTAACTGAAAAAAATGTATGTGGCAAAGTTAACCCATTTAGAAGTGGAGTAATGTGTCCTTTAGGGCAGAAAGGACAGCCCATCTTCCAGTGGGAAAGTGGAACAGTTCAGAGACATCAGGAAAGATATGAAAGAAACTCCAAAAGAGAGGGACAAGCAGGAGAAAATGGAGAAATTAAGTGAGAAATTAACCCCAGCCTCTGAGGTCATTCTTTGTATTGAAATTCAGTTGTTTCAAGGAGTCTTTATTACTCAAGACATGATTTTCTCATAGCCAAGGGGGAAAGTTCAATTACTATACCCATGTAATCGTCCATTTTAAATCATTTTCGTGTAAAGATCGGGTGTATTGAATGGATTTGTCATACTCAGAATGAACTGGTGCAAATGAAATTTTTGTTAAGGGGCATTAACTTTACTATTTTCTCATTTGCTGTAAAAGCCTTGTAAGTACCAAGATTTGGGATAGACAGCGGCTTATTATCAACCGAGTTGGGGAAGGAGGAGCTTTTTGATGGTTTTAAAAGCAAGTCATTTTTTAGTTTATAGTCTAGGGGAAAAGTCAGTCTTTCTCCTGTTTTTAGGGTTAATTAGATACTATTCTTTGGCTGTTATAACTTGTTGTCTAGATCCCACTGCCAAACATATTTTAATGTTAATGTCAACTCCATTTTCCCATCATTACCATCCATGTGCTAACCAAACAATTATCTTGCCATTTATTTTATAAGACATTCTGTAAAAATCCCATAGAATCCTTTCAGAATTAAGGGGATGCCATTATATAGATCATAAACATTATTTTAATGAACACAGATAATTTGAGTAAAGAAACAAAAGTTAACGTAAATGAAAGGAGTATCTAAAAATTATTGAAACATTCCTGATAAAGTGATCTATGAGCAATTTCAAGGTTTTTTTTGGAGGATAATTCCTTTACAACATTATGTTGGTTTCTTCTGCACAACAACATGAATTAGCCATATGCATACATATATCCCCTCCCTCTCCAGCCTCCCTCCCATCCCCATCCTACCTCTCTAGGTCATCACAGAGCACTGAGCTGATCTCCCTGTGCTATACTCCCACTAGCTATGTAGTTTACACATGGTAGGGCATATATATCAATGCTACTCTCTCAATTCCTCCCAACCCCTCAAACTTCCCCTCCTGTGTCCACAATGTGGGCAATTTTAAGCTATGTATTTCAACAGTTGCTCAATATTCGTTCCTTAGATTGTGATCAGTAAATTATCATTTGTTATTTAATGTGATAATTCAACATTATTATTGCTTGATGGAAAAAATTTTCACATATTGAGGTATGGGAAAGTTATCCTGGCTTATACACTATTGGACTTGAACTTTATGTTAACCAGACTTCCATGGTGGCTCAGACAGTAAGAGTCTGCCTACAATGCAGGAGACCTGGGCTCAATCCCTGGGTTGGGAAGATCCCCTACAGAAGAGAATGGCTACCCACTCCAGTATTCTTGCATTGAGAATTCTATGGACAGAGGAGCCTGACGGGCTACAGTCTATAGTGTTGCAGAGTTGGACATGATTGAGTGACAATGCTTACTTTATGCTAACCGGAACAGGCTGTCTTATGGCTTATCAAACATGCATTGTGCATCTGCTTTCACCATTAAAGAAAAGAATGTGTTTTAAAATCAAAGTGGAGTAACTGTGGTTTGGACACACAGGATGGAGCTGGGTGGCCATTGTGGACATGGCATTGGACATGTCCCCACATGCCTGAGCACTTAAATTTTCTGAACTGTGTCAAACTGAAGGACACCACCAGCTGTCTTGTGAGCAGCTGCCAGCTGCACCCTCACAGTCTCTCCCTGTAAGCGTGCAACCATTTTAGACCCCAACAAATCCTGGCTTGAGAAGCACACTTACTTCTTGCCAGCTCCAATATGACTCTCAAAAAACAATTTAGGCAACTCTGTGGTTTTTGCCTTTATAAGACTCACCTATTTTGTCATCTGGGGAACACAGTTCATGTGCTTGTTGAATCTGTGTCTCCTGGGTTATCTTCCTCAGCTTGCCAAGAGAAAAACCCTTTTCTATTCCTAACATAGATTATTTTAATTGCTTATTTCCATCAACACAACTAAACTTATTCTCTTTGACAGAAATTTTGTGGGGTTTTTTTCTGATTTATTTATTTGTTGATGAATACAGGCATCATGCATTTATTTCATCTTATTTGAGATATCAAAGAACTTACCCTTGTTTCAAGGCACTATGATGGCTTTGGCAAAATTTTAAAGAATTAAAGCATGATGATTAAGAGACAAGGACTTCATCTCCAAGCAGCCAGATTTTAATGGTCCTGTTCCTCTCTGAGGAAAGCCCTTTAGCTTTTCTCTCCAGCTATGCTGACTAAGGGCAATGTACCACTTAGGGAGGAAGTCTGCTCCACTGGAAGCTGGCAGTTTTGCCTCCCCAGAATGAATTTCTGCTTGGGTCAAAGACCAGAGAGCTGTCTACACTCCCTTGGCTTTGTTTGGTTTTATACACAACTTCTACCATCACCAGTCCATCGAAACTGAAAGGACCAAAGTGCTCCACCTATAGTGTGTCCCGTAACTGTGGTCTGTGTTGGCTTCCTGCGTGGGCCACCTGCTGTATTTGTCTGAAAGTCACATCATGATCCGTTTCGCAGTTTCTTCCTCCCTTGAACTTCTAATTTTCAGGGCTCTTCTGTGTCCTTCTCTTCTTACCACTCAACTCTGGTGTGTTCTGGCTTCCAAATCAAGTATCCCCAGTCCTCATTCCCTGCCAGTTTCAGTGCTGAGCCATAGATCAGCCATGGATCCAAACACCTGCACGTCTATCCCATGCAACTCAAACTCTTCTTGTTCAAACAAAACCGCGATTTTATTGCATTTTTAATTTTTAACGTATTTTATTGAATCAAAGGCTTCCCTGGTGGCTCAGATGGTAAAGAGTCCCCCACCTGCAATGTGGACTCTTTGAATCGAAGTTGATTTTTAATGTTGTGTTAAATTCCTGAGTGGTTGAAAAGATTTGCCTGAGGGTAGAAAATCTCTAGGCGTCTCATATCCTGCGAGTGAGAATGATACAGGTGTGTGCATGCTCAGTCGTATCCATCTCCTTGAGACCCCCATGGACTGTAGCCCACCAGGCTCCTCTGTCTAAGGGATTTCCCAGACTATCAAACCCACGTCTCTTGCATTGGCAGGTGGGTTTGCCTTGCAAAGAGATTGACATGTTTTTAAACAAATTAAACACACAGTAACCACAGGAAGCAGCCCTTCTACTAATATTTACCCAAAAGAGAAGGAAATATTAATACATGTCCAGAAAAAAGACTTATACATGAGTGCTCTCAGCAGCCTTATTTGTAAGAGCCAAGCACTAAAGACATCCCAAATCAGATGATAGGTAAATAAAGCATAGTATATCTGTTCCATTGAAAACTGCTCAGCAATAAAAAGCAACAACCTCCTGATACATGTAATAGCTTGGGTGGACCTCAGAATAATTACTCTGGGCACAAGAAAACAAACAAAATCTCGTGGATGCTTTACAATTCCATTCATATGAGATGCTTGGAAATGAAATCTAATCCAAGAAAAGATCAACTGGGATGGAAGTGGGGGTGGGATGTAGAATAGGCCAGGGGCATGAAAAAAGTTTTGAGATGAAAATGTTTGATGTCTTGATTATGATGATGGTTTCACAGTACATACGTAGGTCAAAATTCTTCAAATTGTGTAATTTAAATATGTGTGGCTTACTGCAAAATAATAATATCTCCATATAGTAGAAAAAAGGGCTTCCTAGGTGGCTCATATGGTAAAGAATCTGCCTGCAAGGCAGGAGATGCGAGTTTGATCCCTGGGTCGCGAAGATCCCCTGGAGGAGGAAATGACAACCCACTCCAGTATTCTTGCCTGGAGAATCCCATGGACAGAGAAGCCTGGCGGGCTACAGTCCATAGGGTCACAAAATGTTTGCCACGACTGAACACACACACACACACCAGCTCAGTCAGTTCAGTTGTTAGAAGGAGAGCTAGCCGGCTGCACACTGGCCCCTCCCACCTGGAGGCAGACAGGCAGGCTTGCAACAGCCAGAACCAGAAGGCAAGGGGCTGCTGCAATCTCAGCCCCAGAGAAGGCATCTTCCACCAAACTGTGAGCAGGCTCTAGCTGCTAACCATGTCTTCCTGAGATGTTGGATGCTTGACATCTGCCAGGAGGGTTGTAGCCTGAGATCAGCTCTCTCCAGAGGGGACAGACAGCACACCCACATAGTACAAAAAAAAAAAAAAAATTAAATTCATGTACAATTTAATCCACTGAAGCAAATTATAGTTTTAGCCCACGGCTTTCTTTTCAATATTTGAACAAAGCTCAGATCATGAAATTAGCTCAAGTATAAGATTATCACTGAGTGCCACACATTCCTTGGGGTTACTTGTGGAATTCTTTCCCATTATGTAGTACCATTCATGTTATCTAGCAAGGTCAATGGCTGCTCAGAGAGGTCATGTATTTTCTCAAAATTCCTATCACACTTTCTGTAATAAAAGTTTCTGGTTAGAAAAATATCATTTGGAATGTCACTAGCAGGCTTTAAAAACCAATGCTGAAGGAAACATTTTTAAATAGGCACATTTTCAGCTAAAAAAATTCAGAAAGAAGAGTCTTCCCAGGTGGTGCAATGGTAAAGAAACAGTCTGCCAGTGCAGGAGATACAAGAGATATGGGTTCCATCCCTGGGTTGGGATGATCCCCTGCAGCAGAATATGGCAACCCACTTCAGTATTCTTGCCTGGGAAATCCCATGGACAGAGGAGCCTTGCAGGCTACAGTCCACGGGGTTGCAAAGCAGACATGACTGAGTGACTGAACACACACAGGACTAGAAATTAATTGATCGCAATTTAATATTTGGCATTGTTCTTTACTTGTACATTAAGAGCCTTGTCTAAGGGCCAAAGATGATTTACACCTGGAAGATATTAGCTGAATCCATTGATATGAAAGTGAAAGAAGAAACTTTTTTTTTTTTTTAAAGTATGGTAACATTTGTTGAACAAGATCAGAAAAAGTGGAAATTAACTCTTAGAGTCTTTTTTTTTTCCCCGAAAACTTGAGAGGCAACAGGTAGATCAATTTCATATTTCAAAACAAATGTCTTGACCATGATGAAGGCAAGTGTCAAGTGCCATCTCATTAAAACTCTTCTGTAGGGCAAATACCATTTATTTGCACAAGTTCAGTTCAGTTCATTTCAGTCACTCAGTCGTGACCAACTCATTGCGACCCCATGAATCACAGCACACCAGGCCTCCCTGTCCATCACCAACTCCCGGAGTTCACTCAAACTTATGTCCATCGAGTCAGTGATGCCATCCAGCCATCTCATCCTTTGTCATCCCCCTTTTCCTTCTGCCCCCAATCCCTCCCAGCATCAGGGTCTTTTCCAATGAGCCAACTCTTTGCATGAGATGGCCAAAGTATTGGAGTTTCAGCTTCCAGTGAACACCCAGGACTGATTTCCTTTAGAATGCACTGGTTGGATCTCCTTGCAGTCCAAGGGACTCTCAAGAGTCTTCTCCAACACCACAGTTCAAAAGCATAAATTCTTCAGCGCTCAGCTTTCTTCACAGTCCAACTCTCACATCCATTCATGACCACAGGAAAAACCATAGCCTTGACTAGACGGACCTTTGTTGGCAAAATAATATCTCTGCTTTTCAATATACTATCTAGGTTGGTCATAACTTTCCTTCCAAGGAGTAAGCGTCTTTTAATTTCATGGCTACAGTCACCATCTGCAGTGATTTTGGAGCCCCCCAAAATAAAGTCTGCCACTGTTTCCACTGTTTCCCCATCTATTTCCCATGAAGAGATGGGACCAGATGCCATGATCTTCGTTTTCTGAATGTTGAGCTTTAAGCCAACTTTTTCACTCTCCACTTTCACTTTCATCAAGAGGCTTTTGAGTTCCTCTTCACTTTCTGCCATAAGGGTGGTGTCATCTGCATATCTGAGGTTATTGATAGTTCTCCAGCAATCTTGATTCCAGCTTGTGCTTCTTCCAGCCCAGCGTTTCTCATGATGTACTCTGCATATAAGTTAAATAAGAAGTACAAGTTAGAGACAACTTAATTTTTAAAATCTGAAATTTGGTGGGGAAAAAATCATACTAACATCTAGGAAATTTTTCTGGGATCCAACCATTTATATATAATATCCTCTGGAAGTCACATCTGACATTTGGGGTCTTAAAGCAGCATTGACTTTATTACTAGAAAAATTAATTGCTGAGCTACCAAAAGCAAAAAATTAAAACTGATAAGATGAATTACTAAGCTTTGCAACCCAGTAAACACACACATACACACAGCCTTTGATAACACTAATAACTTCTCAAAATAAATGAGAATTCCTCTGAGGTAAAATTTTGAGATAGATTAATAGTAAGTGCATCAGTTAACTGCTACAGAATGATGTTGCATTATCACCTCAAAACCAGTGGCTGAATATATAAGCTTTTATTTAGCTCAGGGCTTTGTGGCTTTGTGGTTTATACTGGCTTTGGGGGACCTGTTTTCTTAGCTGGGCTCACTATATATGTGTTGGGGAGTTGGCAGGCTCTGGGGTAGGGGGGTGTCTGTGCCCGTGGTCTTCACTTTGGGTATGTTCTCTCAGTCATGGCAGAGGTGCAAGAGTAAGGGAAGGCCTCACCCTGACACCTTCAAGGAACTGAATGTGATAACAAAGACCAAGTATGGAAGCAGATCTTCCCCCAGCAGCCTCAGATGATACCACAGCTACAGCTGATGCTTGATCATATCCTATATGACATAATTCTCCATCAGATGAGCCAGAATCCACACCAAGGAAGGACCAGGGCCATGAGAGCTGATAGCCAGGGAGGTCTTTTGAAATCTGAGACCTAAACATCAACACTGTAGCATCAAGTATCTAAGACCCCCTTATCTTTCCTGAAAAAGGGAAAGAGCACATTTTAATTGATTTTTAAAATTTTCATGCCATTTTCCCTGGGCTTCATTTTTGCTACAGTAATTAAGGTCCTAGGTCATATTTTTTTGCCATCACATAGGTCCCTCTTGCTTTCTGTATCTGTCTTTACTCATGACTTATATGTTTCCAGGTGCTGCTCCTTGCCCTGCACTGGTTTTTGTTTTATTGTTATACATATAGTTCGTCATCAGGTTGCCAATAAATAGTCTGGATCTTTCAATTCTTCTGACCCCTCATGCAAAACTGGGCTCAAGCTTATTAGTGTCCCTAGACACTCTCACACATAAAACCATTCTATATTACTTAATGTAAAAGTGAAGTAAACATGATAGCCCAAAAGAAATTGGATTTTTTTGTTTATTTGTTTCTACTTTTCAATTTTCAGGAAGTGTCCCTCACAACTTATGTCTTCACCATAGAGAGTAGAGCAGGCTTGTCTCTTCCTCCTGAAAATTTCAGTACTGATACTGTCAGTCCTTAGTAGCAGGATCAAGAGTTCCACTCACCATTTCTCTCAAGAGACTAAAGATGCTGACTACGTAAATATGCAGTGGCCATCTCTGATTGTCCAAAAGTTTTAGGATGGACCAACAGGATTTTGCAGCAGACTTTTGCTATACATGAAATAAAAATAATGTTTAGCCTAGAATTTGAGGCACCTTAATAAACATGAAGATATTTATTGAACTGTTTCCCAGTATCTTTTACAGTAAACATTACATCAAAAAAAAAAAAAAATCCATGAGGGTTTGGTGACCTTTCAAGCCTGCGTTTCTAACCCTGTTCTCCTGAAATATTGGGAACTGGGGAGCAGAGGGTAGCTACTGTTCATGATTAGGGTTGAGTTGCAGGTTCAATAGCATTCACTAACTGCAGCAACAGCCATCATAGCCATGGCAATAGAAATGATCAATGACCTGCCTTCAGGCTTAATGCCACTGATAATTGATCCCCTGGTCATCGTTGAAAAAGGATGTTGATTTCTGTTTTGTATAATAAGCTCTTTTGAAGGTCACAATATTAAACTTTTACAATCTGTATTTTGTGCATGTATGTGATTTTAACATTAAGCATTTCATGCTTCCAAAGAATGCCTGCTTTTTTATCAATTTTGTTGAGAATCCTTTCTCTGACATATCAAAAGATGCAGAAAAAACTAGAAAGTTCCTCTTTAGATTCACAAACCCTAATTCTAAGACTATAGCTAAAACATAGATCAGGGTTTGGTGTTTCACTGTTTTCCATTTCTACTGGTATTAGCCTTTTACTAAGATTAATGATACTTACAAAACATTATGCTCACTATTGCAAAATGTCCAAGTCTTACTAAAATAAACCCTTCTCTTACCATTTATTGGGATTAATTTTACCATTCTTTCCTACCTAATTACTTATATAGGTTGCTTCCCTTGTTAATTTAATGCAGGAAGTCTTTTTGTTTAATACAGATGAGTCAATGCAGTGAGAGTTAGTCTCTATCTAACCAATGTCTACTAGAAATAAGCTAGAAGTAATATTGCTGTAAATTCTAGTGCAATACATTGCCACAGGCCTGCATTTTTTCTAAATTTTCTTTTGCTTCTATTTTATACAGAATATTGTACAAAGTATATATAAATTAACTGAGAAAATATATTGAATAATAACAATGACACAAATGTGGTGTCACCAGTAAGAACTGTAGTGAGTTTACTGTATTGTACCATCAGAACTAATACAGTGATGTAGACCAATTACATCTTTTTTTTTTTTTAAAGTAGATACTGGGAGGAAATGCATTAAAATGCTAATACTGATTTTTTAGGGGTAGGGTGAGCATTCTGGGTGATTATTATTAAATTTTACTTTGTGCTTTCATGTATTTTTACCTATCTACAATGAACATGCATTACTTGTAAAATTAGGAAGAAAATAATAAATGACATTAAAAGCAAAAGAAAACCTCAATTCAGCAGGGTTTAAAAAACCAGTGTCAAATCTGCAATTTTATCATCAATTTTCACATGCTATCTTGCCGTAGTTTATACATTCTTACCATGTGAAAGTCGCTCAATCATGTCAGACTCTTTGCGACCCCAGGAACTATACAGTCCATGGAATTCTTCAGGCCAGAATGCTGGAGTGGGTAGACGTTCCCTTCTCCAGGGGATCTTTTCAACCCAGGGATTGAACCCGAGTATCTTGCATTGTAGGTGGATTCTTTACCAGCTAAGCCACCAGGGAAGCCCATACATTCTTATAAGCTCTTACATAATTTTCATAATCAAATAAACAACACTGCATGATCAATTTGAACAGAGAAGATTATGCTTAAGAAGAAACTCAGCTTTGGATCTTGAACTTGGAATACACAACACAAAAATCTCTATGCTACCTTATCTGTCAGTAAATTAATGTAGAAAATAAATAATTGCATATTTATTTCAGTTTTATGTTGTCATTTTTTGTGCTGCATAGTATTTATTAAAATCTAAAATAAGAATACAAAATGCCATCAGGTACTTCTTAATAAAGATTGCACTTATATAATGTACTAAAATGGAGTTGATCAGGATAAAATATCTTACACTTAGTAACTGAAGCAAGAACAAATGTGCAAGAACTCAGGAAAAATAGTCTCAATTATTTCTTCTTCCTATACAATAATATTTTTGATACTGCATAAAACCACAAATGCACTCTCTTTACCCTAAATCATAAGTCAAGAATGCTGCAACTAACAGAACATAAAATTCATGAGGGAAGAACTTTGGTCTAAATTTTCACTGAAAGATCCCCAAAATCTAGAGGAGTGATTTGATAGAGTAGATGCTCAATAAACCTTTATTATATCTGGGATGCATAAAAGCCCTAGATGAGGAAATATAAACACAGTAGGTGATTCTTATTTTTTAATCCAGATATTCACAGATATAGGCATATAAATATTTATGCTTAGATGTAACATAAAAATAAGCATATAAATATTTATGCTCATATATATATAAATATTAAAATCTAAAATATGTAGCATAAAAAGTAAAATATGTAAAACCTAAAGATGTAAATATTTATGCTTAGATGTAAAATAAATATAAGTACCTATATGTGTATCCACACATAGGCAAATAGATTGAAAAATAATACTTATCCAAATTGGAAAGAAATATAATAAATTCAAAACTAATTAATTCTATAACATGGAGAAAATGAGATTAATGTATTTCCATCTTTTCACAGGTCTTTATTACTATTCTGCTTTCAAATAATAGAAAAAATTCTATATGACAGTATGAATTGTATTGCATAACTTACAATTTTACCATAACATGTATACTAGTCAAGTAAAATAGTTAAAGAATTATATTCATCCACTGATGTTATTTTTAAAACGATATTTGCATGAAAAGAGGTGGAGAAATAGTAAGATTCCATTTCAGGCTAAAGCCTGTTTTATAGTCAACTGCCACTTCATAGAGAGACCTGGTGTTGAAAGAGCAGAAAACATTTGGAGCTGGTCACAGTTCACCCCTTAATGGACCTGAAGTGCCAAGCATGCTTTACTCTGTTCTTGGGAGGCTTCCAGAATGCCAATTTAGGCAAGCTTCACTTCTAATGCAATTCTGCCGTTGTTTAACTCAACTGCTGAGAGAGTTTTGGAGTACTGTTTCCAAAATAGAAAAAGAAGCAAGGAAAAAAAAAGAAGTGAAACAGTCTGTTATTTTTCATTTTGTAATTCTTAATTAACGGTTCCTTTATGGAAAACTTGCACAGTCAACAGTGTACTACCCTTGTGTGTTTGATGGAGTTGCCCAAAACATAAAATGTGAACCCAAGAAAACCTTACTTGGGTGGGTTATCACCCCCAAACACCTCAAGCAACCTCACCACAAATGTCTGTCACCTGAGAATTTCAGGCATGTCCTTAGAGAGTCTAAAACTCCCATGAAAATCTGCAGTACTTAGTAATACCTTGTTGGGATGGAGGACTAACTCCAACTTTTGTCCTAAATAAAGAGCTGGGCACAATGCTTTTCTTTCCAGTCAAACTGAATGAATCAACATGCAGACCTGACCTCTACTTCAGAACTCATCCACAGGCCACAGGAGAGAAATGGGTTCCAGACATGGAGGTAAAACTGTGCTTATTCTCAGTAATCATTACTCTTTACATTAATAAACACAATCCTTAGAAACCTACAAAATGGCTATGAGAACTAATAAATCATAATAGTATGATGCCTGATCAAAAGACAAAGCAATTGAGTTTCTGTACTATAGCATCAAAAATGTGGAAAAATGAATGCAGATACAGAGGGATTTTTAAAAAGTGTGACTTAGGGTAGCATAAAAATCGTAAAGTACATACTGCTGCTGCTGCTGCTAAGTCGCTTCAGTCGTGCCCAACTCTGTGCAATCCCATAGACGGCAGCCCACCAGGCTTCCCCGTCCCTGGGATTCTCCAGGCAAGAACACTGGAGTGGGTTGCCATTTCCTTCTCCAATGCATGAAAGTGAAAAGTGAAAGTGAAGTCACTCAGTCATGTCTGACTCTTAGCAATCCCATGGACTGTAGCCCACCAGGCTCCTCCGTCCATGGGATTTTCCAGGCAAGAGTACTGGAGTGGGGTGCCATTGCCTTCTCCAAAGTACACGAGTTAAATTTAATACAAGATTCATGTAACCTTACAAGGGTCAGCTTTTTTGTTTATAAAATTTAAATAGAAAGACTGCCTGCTTATTGGATGGTTCTGAGAATGTGAAGAACTTGGTAAGAACCTCATACATACACTCAGAGTAAATGTTAGCTATTATTTACATTATCATTATTATTATGAAGCTATTTTATCCTTTAAAATACCCTGGACAAGATGGTTTAAAACAGGCTGTGCCTTTACTTCTCAAGTGTATTTCAAGGATTGGGATTTTTTCCTAAATAAAAGAATCTAAATTTTTATCTCAGTTACTTGTGCACAGACTCTACCAATCGGCTACTTCCTGATCTTTAGTATGTGTAGCTTGCCCCTGAGTGAATGCTCACAATACAAAGTCTAAAATGCACACAATACCATTGTCCTTATTCTTCCTTTATTTAACTTCCATGTAAGTCAATGAGAAAAGTGTCAACACTACAATAGAAAAAGGGGCAAAGTATGAACAGATGATACATACAGGGAAAAGCAAACACATGAAAATATTGTATCATTTTAACAATAAAAGATTCTAATTTTAAAAGCAGCAAAACATGAGTTTTGCTTCCAAACCAACGTGATTGAAAAGGGCAATATTCCTTGTTAGTAAGAATGTTGGAAAATGGGCATCTTTATACTGATGACAAAGCTGCAAAGTTTTGCAAACATTATGGAAGGCAATTGTCAATATAGATCGAAACAGTAAATATTTATATCTTTGGACCCAGCAATACCATTAGGAATATGCCCTAAAGAAATAAGAAATAAATGTAATGATTTACATCAAAATATGTTTATCACATTTTATAATATGAGTGGAAAATAAACAATAAGCTAAATTCTAACAGCTGAAAACTGCCATATAAATGATGATAAAGTCAGAAAAATGAGAATTTAGAGGACATACAACATGTATTAGCAAGGACAAATGTTCAAGCAATAACAGAATGGAATGTAGAATCCTAGTTTTAAAGTCTGTACATAGGTGTTCATTCTATTAATGTTATCTCTGGGTGGGGAAATTACAGGTTGCTTTCCTTTCTCCTCACATGTTTAGCATTTCATAATAAACATACATTATCTTAATAACTGAGTAGAATATACACACAAATTTCTTTCAAGAAGTGGGTTAGTATAGTAAGAATTTTGCAGGCTTAGGGAGTCTGTCTCAAGCATAACAATTATTTTAATTTCTATAGTATTCATCTTGCAATAAATCCTTATTAGGGAAGATGTTTAAGAAGACCAATACCTGTAGCTAATGTCTAATTGGGGTGAGTAAGTAGTTTCCCTATAGTGACGAGCATTATATAAAATAAACACGGAAGGTGCTTTGCTAGCCTGCAGGAGTGATTCATTAATTGTGTGTTAGCAGCTTCAGTTCAGTTCAGTTCAGTTGTTCAGTCATGTCCGACTCTTTGCAACCCCATGAATTGCAGCACGCCAGACCTCCCTGTCCATCACCAACTCCTGGAGTTCACTCAGACTCACGTCCATGGAGTCAGTGATGCCATCCAGCCATCTCATCCTCTGTTGTCCCCTTCTCCTTCTGCCCCCAATCCCTCCCAGCATCAGAGTCTTTTCCAATGAGTCAACTCTTCACATGAGGTGGCCAAAGTACTGGAGTTTTAGCTTTAGCATCATTAGTCGTGTCCAACTCTTTGCAACCTCCTGGACTGTAGCCCACAAGGCTCCTCTATCCATGGGATTCTCCAGGCAAGAATGCCGGGGTGGGTAGCCATTCCCTTCTCCAGGGGATCTTCCCAACCCAGGGATCAAACCCAGGTGTCCCGCATAGCAGGCAGATTCTTTACCATCTGAGTCACCAGAGAAGCCTGGTTCATTAATTTGACCAACAGCTTCTACTGGTCAGGCAGAGACTCAGAGACAAACAGCATCTGTTCAAAAGACAAACCAGTGTGCATTCACTTCATAAGGTAACGGTTCAGTCTAGTTCTTTTAAAAGTTTCAGTGCCCTCCAAATTAACCTCCTGGCATCGAGAATCTGATAAAGAACTGTATTCCTGTGTGTCACAGTTTGTATTATTCTGCTTTGGTACTGAATTTCATGAAATATCATTAAGAACATAAAAGAGGAGACCAATAATAACAAACATGCATTTACGGGTGATTTGAGTACTTCATATATATTTATAAGTCACATATACAGATATAATATGTAAGTTGCCTATTCAAAGTATTATTGATGTTTTTAAGAAAATTGTGTACCTTTACAAAATCAGACAGTGTTTTCTTTGGCAAGTAATAGGTATTAGAATTCATTACCTCTTAATTTCCTTATGTAAGGATGATTGTGCATATATTACAAAGCAGTGGTAGGAATTAAATACAATCACATTCATGTAAAGCTGTTATAGCACAATATCCTTCAACCAAATTTACAAGAATAACAACTCTTTTGAAGTCATTTAATTGGAATTTTATAACGTTAAATGATACTTTCCAATCTTTAAAATTGCCCATTAAATATAATGAGAATTATCCTCATGCAAAATTTGAGTCTCAGTTCTACCACGCTAGTAGAAGAATGGATTTCCATAAACTAAATAACATTGACTGTATATATTTATTAAGGGTGGAGGTCTCTCTCTTCCTCTCCGTCTCTCTGTCTCTAGTTCTCTCTGTGTCTCTCACACACACAAGCACACACACTATTTCAGTGGGCAGTAATACCCACCACACCCTTCAAGATTTTCCAAAGCCTTTGTGATATTACTGTTGTTATCCATATGAAGTAGCATATTGGCAGACACCATGATTCACACAGTATGAATCTTTATTTGTATAAAGCTTTGTCTAGAATTCTTCAAATGTATCTACTCTAGACTGAAATATGACCTCCGCTGGTTATTTTGTTTTCAGAATTTGGTCTTAGATTTGAATGCTTAAGAGAAAAGGGACCATATATATAGTGTTATCTCATATAGTTTCTAATTTGTCATGTGTGAATAATCATGCAAAAATTTTTAAAATTTAGTCAACCCAAAAGCATTTATTAACATCTGTTGCAGCGCTTTTCAGACTTTGGCAAGCATTATATATACAAGGGGAAATTATTCAAAATACAAGAACCAATCTACTACTGTAGATGCCCATCTTGCTGCTGCTTCATGATGTTATTAAGAGCACTGTCTATTGTATCTCACAATGTCCCCACTCTAATTTCCCATAAGAAAGATGTGTTTCAAAATCAACTGTCAAAAGTTTTATTTTGCTTCATGAAAGGGTAATTTTCCCTCTCTACAAGTTGTGATTCTTAAGGATTACCTTAGGGTTGCTATAAAAAAGGAAATGAGCAGTATATTTTCATATTGTTTTCAGTCTTGATGCAGAATAGTAAAATAGTCCTGAATCCGTTTCTCCAAGACAATGGTTTAGACGAGCTGATGGGGAAGTCAAGGACTTGCCTCCTTTGGGATAATACTGCTTGCCCAGGCATGATGGAATGTAGGTGGAATGTATACTGAAGGACGAGTATACACACCTGCCTTCAGCCTTCTTTATCACAAATGAGGTGAGTCCCCTTACGAATTCCTGTGCCCTCCCCCCAAATATCATATTGCAATACATTTGCATGAAAGACATTTTACGCAACATAAAATCATCATTCTACCTAAGTTGAAAAATTCAAAGTTCCATTTAATAATAAGGCATGAAATATGATAATTGCTTAGAGAGATTTATGGTGCATTTTTATTATTATTACTTTTGCAGCCTACCAGAGCTCTTTGATTCATGAGGCAATTGCAGAGGTGGAAAAGAAAGTTGTCATTGTTTCCAGGGGCAGTGAATGGTATTATATCTAACAATTAACCAGTAGACTCAAGTGCCATAATAAAAAGAAATAGCTATCTCTAGCTCCCAAATTTCTCTTGTGTGCATTTTCCATCATGAGTGAATAACTGAGTAGGGTGTCATTTTTACCACAAAGCTAATTGCAGGTGGATAAGGGCTACACTTTTAACATGACTGTGTCTCTATGCGTTGGCTTATATAGGATAAATGATCATTTGGTTGCTTGAATAGAATATTTTTGTTTTAGTTGAGTTGTTTCTATAGTTTGATCAAGATAGGCATTTATTCTAAATATATTAGCTATATAATAATAATTTTTCAATGATATATTTTAGAGCAAGGTAGATTTTACTTAAGAGAAATGTCATACTTCTCAAAATACATAGAGTAATAAAGTGAATTTTAATTCTTTGTGAGCAAGACACTCTATCCAACCCAGTATAATACACTAGTTTTTATTCTACTGTATAAATGACCTCGGAATATCTCTTTGGTAATTCAGGTCAGGTTATTTATACACCATCCTTCAATCCTTATCAGTCTTTGCCATTTCTTCCTAATATCATCACTGATGTGAAATTAGATGGCCTGCAATGCATTTCTTTAAGACATTCAGTACATGACATAAATTCTGGAAACTAAATCTTTTTGTCTATCTACAAATGTCACCTTACAGGAGGGAGAGAGAGAGAGAATGTGTGTAGAGTGGGGAGAGTCAGGGAGAAATCTTTTGCTTTAGAAGTGACCTTTAACTTGAAAAACTGTGGAACTCAATACATATTCAATTCACACTTCCACTAACACAGTCTTCAAAAGCAAACGTAAGTGTTTACTAAGTTCATGACTTGATCCTGAGGCTTCTTCCGGGTTTCTCTAACAGTGGGCACCTACGTTCCTTTCATTCTTGACCTTGTTGAGAATCCACTGGTGAATTGTCTGAAATACAGAAGCAAAATATTCCCAACAGAAAAGAAAAGACACAAAAGAGCCATGCATCCTCGTTCTCTCTTCTCCTTCTTCATCTTTTCTCTTTCATATAAAAACACTTGTCCCCTTAAATAAAACAAGACTTTTGCAATAAGCAAATAAGTTTTAGAGTTTTAAAATAACACAGTGATCCAAAATCTTGTTGAATGTGCCTCAGGTACTCAACATTGGTGGTTGTTTATTTCATAAATTCTCTCCCCCCACACACAGGAAAACAGGTTCAATATTATTTAACCTAAGGGCTTCCCTCATAGCTCAGTTGGTAAAGAATATATAGTCCATGGGGTTGCAGAGAGTCCAACACAACTGACCAACTTTCATTTTCACTTTTTTATTTCTTCATATCACAGGACATGCCAGTGCCCCTTGTAAGTTGCTGTATAATGTCTTGTTATTTAGCTACTTTTTTTTTATGTTGAAGGACGCTTCTCTAAGTCAATGTCCAAAGACAGATAGGAAACCAAAACCCAATACAATTAAAATATTTAATAGAAATTTCAAATATTTCTTCCTTGATTTCTATTTCACAAACATTCTTCTCATAATTATTGGATTAGAAAACTATGTATTCATGTATTTTTCCAGGCCTCCATAATTTTTAATTTTCCAAGTAAAAAGTAAAACCAAACAACCTATACACAAATTCCTGTAGCTATAAATTCCTCATCTTATTTGCTCTACAGTATTAAACTGCTCTTCTTATACTTCGCCTTGGGTGTTTTTCCACCCTTTACTCACTTTAAAAGGTCGATTACATGGTTAAAGTCTTTGCCAAATTTATCTTTATTGTCTGTGTTACTGTATCATACTTGATGAATGCAATGCTAAAATTTAATTGAGTGTTATTTATTGCTGGGTATTGTTGAGTATGGGCCTCCCTGGTGGCTCAGTTGGTAAAGAATCCACCAGCAAAGCGGGAAACCTGGGTTTGATCCCCGGGTTGGGAAGATCCCCTGGAGGAGGGCATGAAATCTTACTCCAATATTCTTGCCTGGAGAATCCCCTGGAGGAGGTGCCTGGCGGGCTACAGTCCATGGGGTAGCAAAGAGTCAGACACGACCAAGCAAGCAAGCACAGCATAGCACATTGTTGAGTATGATTTTAAAAAGCTTATTTGCTAAGTGTAAATATTTTATGTAAATTCTTATGGCCATAATAAGAAAATATTTAAATATTAATACTATTCTAAAGCACAGGGAAGGAAATGGCAACTCACTCCAGTACTCTTGCCTGGAAAACTCCATGGATGGAGGAGCCTGGTGGGCTGCAGTCCATGGGGTCACAAAGAGTCAGACACGACTGAGTGACTTCACATTCTTTCTTTCTATAGTTTCTTTTGGAGGAGGAAATGGCAACCCACTCGAGTGTTCTTGCCTGGAGAATCCCATGGACTGCAGTCTATGGGGTTGCAAATAGACACGACTAAGCAACTAACACACATTCTAAAGCATTTCCAAATGTAATAATCTTAGGGAGATAAAAATGAGAAATTAAATAAACATTTTCTCCATGCTTTGTTCTAAGGGAGAGAGTCAGTTAAAAGATCGATTTTTACTTTAACTCAGAGGATATCCTATGAGCGATGACTTGACATTATAAATGATTGATAAGTTTATCTCAAAAAGCTGAAGTAAGGATAAGTTCAAAAGCCATGGAATTGGAGTGGATAATGGATTGTGCCGACTTCTCTAACATACTCAATTCCCTACTTGGATATTGAAAGAACTGCAGCTCCGATGTGACCTAAAATGAGGTTGCCCAAGTATTTGCTTTTCAAAATAGGACTCCTTGGGGATAAAAAGGAAGACACCTAATTATACTAAGATACTGAGCATCAGTGCAGATTGTCTCAGACAATGTGAGATCAGTCAGTCAGTCCGTTCAGTTGCTCAGTCATGTCCAACTCTTTGTGATCCCATGGACTGTGGTATGCCAGGCCTCCCTGTTCATCAGCAACTCCCAGAGATTACTCAAACTCATGTCCATTGAGTTGGTGATGCCATCCAACCATCTCATCCTCTGTCATCCCCTTTTCCTCCTGCTTTCAATCTTTCTCAGCATCAGGGTCTTTTCAGATGAGTCAGTTATTCACATCAGGCGGTCAAAGGATTGGAGTTTCAGCTTCAGAATCAGTCCTTCCAATGAACACCAAGGCCTGATCTCCTTTAGGATGGACTGGTTGGATCTCCTTGCAGTCCAAGGGACTCTCAAGAGTCTTCTTCAACACCACAGTTCAAAAGCATCAATTCTTTGGAGCTCAGCTTTCTTTATAGTCCAACTCTCACATCCATACATGACTACTGGAAAAACCATAGCTTTGACTAGACTGACCCTTGTTGGCAAAGTAATGTCTCTGCTTTTTAATATATTGTCTAGGTTAGTCATAACTTTTCTTCCAAGGAGCAAGTGTCTTTTGATTTCATGGCTACAGTCACCATATACAGTGATTTGGGAGCCCAAAAAAGTAAAGTCTATCACTGTTTCCCCATCTATTTGCCATGAAGTGATGGGACCAGATGCCATGATCTTAGTTTTCTGAATGTTGAGTTTTAAGCCAACTTTTCACTCTTCTCTTTCACTTTCATCAAGAGGCTGTTTATTTGTTCTTCTCTTTAGTTCCTCTTCACTTTCTGCCATAAGGGTGGTATCATCTGCATATCTGAGGTTATTGATATTTCTCCCGGCAATCTTGATGTCAGCTTGTGCCTCATCCATCCCAGTATTTCGCATGATGTACTTTGCATATAAGTTAAATAACCAGAGTGATGATATACAGCCTTGATGTACTCCTTTTCCTATTTGGAACCAGTCTGTTGTTCCATGTCCAGTTCTAACTGTTGCTTCCTAATCTGCATGCAGATTTCTCAAGAGGCAGGTCAGGTAGTCTGGTATTCCCATCTCTTTCAGAATTTTCCAGTTTATTGTGATCCACACAGTCAAAGGATTTGGCATAATCAATAAAGCAGAAGTAGATATTTTTCTGGAACACTTTTGCTTTTTTTGATGTTCCAACAGATGTTAGCAATTTGACTTCTTGTTCCTCTACCTTTTCTAAATCCAGCTTGAACATCTGTAAGTTCATGCTTCACGTATTGCTGAAGCCTGGCTTTGAGAATTTTGAGCATTACTTTACTAGCTTGTGAGATGAGTGTAATTGTGCGGTAGTTTGAGCATTCTTTGGCATTGCCTTTCTTTGGGATTAGAATGAAAACTGACCTTTTCGAGTCCTATGGCCACTGCTGAGTCTTCAATTTGCTGGCATATTGAGTGCAGCACTTTCACAGCATCATCTCTTAGAATTTGAAACAGCTCAACTGAAATTCCATCACCTCCACTAGCTTTGTTTGTAGTGATTCTTCCTAAGGTCCACTTGACTTCACATTCCATTCTCAAGCAATGTGAGATACTTACATACATCCCTCCAGCTGGAGAACATGTATACGTTTGGTGGTAAATTAAGATAATCCAAATAAACATTTATTAATATGAAGTGAAGAAAACACAAGGAACTCCAAATAACTAAAACCATGGTGGAAAAGGAGAACTAAGTTGAAGAACTCATTTCTTGATTTCAAACAAACTATAGCAATTAAGAAGGTTGGAGCTGGCAAAAGGATATCCATACACATAAATGGAATGGACTCACAAGTCTATGAATAAATCTTTACATTCATGGTTAATTTCAACAAGGGAGCCAAGACAATTCAATAGGGAAACAAGAGCCTCTCCGGCAAACAGTGCTGGAATAAACGGATATCTGCATATAAAATAATGAAATTGGACCCTTGCCTTATACCATATTAAAAAAAATCCTTAAATGAATCAAGGACATAAATGTAAGAGCTGAAACTATAAAATTCTTAAAAGAAAGCACAGATGTTAATTTTTGTGACTTTGTATTAATCAAGGGTTTCTTAGATACAACACCAACAGCACAAGCAACAAAAGGAAAATAGATTAATTAGATTTCATAATAATTAACAATGCTTGTGCACCAAAAATACTGTCAAGAGAGCAAAAAGACAACTCACAGAATGGGATGAAATACTAATAAATCTTAGAATTTGCAACTATTATAATTTATCAGTAAAAAAGACAAATAACCCAATTTTTTAAATGGACAAAGGATTTGAAAATACATTTTTAAAAGTCAATATATAAATGACCAATAAACATCTGAAAAAAAAACATTTAGTATTATTATTTGTTGGAGAAATGAAAACCAAAACCACAGTGAGCTACTACTTTACACTCACTGTGCTTACTTGCTCAGTCATGTCTGACTCTTTGCAACCCTGTAGTCTGTAACCTGCCAGGCTCCTCTGACCATGGGATTCTCCAGCAAGAATACTGGAGTGGGCTGCCATGACCTTCTCCAGAGGATCTTCCCAACCCAGGTATTGAACCCGCATTTCCTGCATTGTCGGGCATATTCTTTATCACTGAGCCACCAGGGAAGCTTTACAATCAGTCGATAATAAGTAAAAAAGACAGTAACAAATGTTAGCAGGGACGTGAGAAAATTGAAACTTCATACATTGCTGATGGGAACATAAAATGGTCCTGTCATTTTGGAAAGACAGTTTTTCAGTTCTTCAGATAGTTAAACATAGAGTCACCATATGGCCCAGTAGTTCCACCCCTAGGTACACATCCAACAGAACTAAAAACATGTCTACGTGAAAATTTGTACATGAATATTCAAAACAGCGTTATTCATTATAGCAAAATAGTACAGTTAAAGTGTCTATCAAGTGATAAATTAATAAAGTAAATGTGAATATTTTATTTAAAAAATAAAGCTAAAAGTGTACACTTTGAACAGTAACAACAGCAACCATGACACTGTCAATTACCTCTTGCACACTTATCCAAGTCAGGCATTGCATTAAAAACTCAGCATATTTCCAATAGATAATAAACTTTCCTCTGATATACAATGTATCTTCTTATCTGTTGTTTTAACTTTTAAAAACCATTTGAATTTTCTATTTTCACTCTTTTGAAATAAATTATTTTCATTCTTTTCTACCCCAAAACTATCAGGATCCTGTATACATATGTGCTGAGTTGCTTCAGTCGTGTCTGACTCTTTGTGACCCTATGGACTCTAGGCCACCAGGCTCCTCTGTCCATGGGATTGTCCATGCAAAAATACTGGAGTGGGTTGCCATTCTTTTTCCAGAAGATCTTCCTGACCCAGGGATCTAACCCATGGCTCTACATGTCCTGCATTGGCAGGTGGGTTCTTTACCACTAGTGTCACCTGGGAAGCCCTAGGATCCTGTATATTTTTATTCAATAGATTTAATGGATTTTTTACATACAGCTTTTAATCCCAAATTATTGTTAGAGGTTTAAGGCTGACTTCTCACCTCCTTTTTTGACCTCTTCATCCTCCTCCTATTTATCAGCTCCCCATTTAAAAAATTAACATTCAATATTAATTAATAATATATAATAGTAATGATAATATTCTCTGAGTGCAAAACTTTAAGTTCCCATAATTATATCATTTTTCCTCCTTCCCCATTGCATGGTCTTGCTTGACAATATGTTTTTGTTTTGTTTAGTGCAAGCAATTGGATTTATTTAGGTGCATATTTATCTTATATTGAATCCCATATTCAATAAATGCAGTTGAGAAACAGTCTCACCTTTTCTTTAAAAAAACACATAATTGGATTTATAGTTCATTTTTTATATGAAAATAGATTTCAGGAGAATTAAGTAGCACAGTTTTAAAAATAAAACCACAAAGGTTTTAGAAGAAAATGTGGTATCATTTTATCTCTAAATAAAAAGATGGAGTGAAGCACTTTCTCAGCTTGACATTAATACACATGCCATAGACAAAATATATAACTTAAATTATAGAAACATTTTAACTTTAAAATATCTCAAAGTCATAAGAGAAACAAAAATTGTAATAAATGCAATATAATTCTTAGGCAAAGAGCTAATGCTCTTATTTAAAATTAATAAAGAAAAGATTAAACCAGTATAAAAATGGGCCATGGAGTTGATCAAGATGTCACAAAAAATCTGTAAAATTTACTTTTACAGAAAATCATGAAATTTACACTGTACATTATGCTTGAAACAATAGGGCAAGACAGTGAAGACTTTCAAGCAATAGAAGAAAGTATGAAGTTTTGTCTACCTTTTTTTTTTTTAATCATTCCCTACCACAGCCAGAGACACAGTGGGGTTTGTGGATTCTCCTTGCAGAGTTCATTTCCTCCTACTTCATTTTTACTGCAAAGTCTGAACCAGACCAGGCTATAGAATCCAGTATAGGTTTTATGATTGATGAAAATAATGATCCAGGTTCTGTATCATTTTGTTTGCACTTCAGTTGTCAAAACCAGTAGGGGCCCAAAGCACACACACCAATCAGAGTCTGAGGTAAATGGATTCAGCTCTCCAGGGCTTTTCTACCTCCTCAGGATGCACATCCCAAATTATGAGCCTCACAGGAGGAACCTGCAGGCTCAGGGAAGGTGGATCCTGGCTTTGCTCCCCTTTAAATGGAGAGGTCTGGGCAGCAGTCACCTCCAGACCAAAAGGTCTGCTCACTGTAATTGGAAGTGTTCTGTTTTGAGCATGATGTGTTTCCCTCTGTGATATGAGGCCTTGGGCAGGCTTGGCCCTGACCTGGGCAGCATCCCCTTGCTCCAGGTGTCATCAGTGGTCCTCGGAGATCGCAGAGGCCTCAGTGCCTGCCTTCAGGAAGCAGGAACCAGTGTGGCCCATGATGGAGCCTGCCCAGCACCTGCCTTCCAGGAGTGAAAATTTCCAAAGCAGCTCCCTCCACGCCTGTGCACAGAAATGGTCACCTCCCCTTCTAGCCTGGAAGATGGGTTTCTTATCTTCCCCTGAGTAGTGGGGGAAATGAAATCTATCCCTTGTGAGCACATAGCAGTATTTTGCTTTAAGTCTTTGCTGGTTGAATAGTGGCTGGTTGGAGCATTAAACCACAGGAAGAAATCCACGTCTCCACCAACAGCCACTGAGTCTCAGCTTCTGGCCTGTATTATAATTCTCTTGTGGACATAACTGCCACTCAAGCTTTCTTTATTACATTAGCACATTCTGAGCAAAAAATGATAACACAGGAGCCCACTAGAAATATGGCTTCCGTTTAGGATATTTTCTTGTTTGCTTACGATTTGGCAGGCTTGATAATGAACGATTAAAAGAAATCATGACTCTTCTCTGGAAGAAGGGTGGCAATGCTCTCCTAGCCATTTTCTAGATCCTTCCGATTAATGGATGTCTACAGCTTATAGCCACTGGATTTATAAGCGAGAGGCCTGAGTATTAACTATGGATTCCTATTGTTTATTCCTAAATCAATACCCATAAAGCGTTGAAATAGTTTGCACATTTTCTGTCCTTGAATTGACAACAGTGTTCACAGCTCTGTGAAAACATGGTGCTTTTTGACATTTGTAGAAATAGCAATTACCCGTAGTAAGGAACATGGAAAGGCCCCTGTCAGCCTGTCTGACTTGAACCATGTCCAGTGACATGACCAAAATTGCTTCAGAAACACAGCTACTCAAGTGAATAACTATTTAAGTAATAAACCTGGAGAGGAGAATCCATCTTTGCTGAAACAAGTAGGAGTTAAACCCAAGACCAGCATCATGGCAACAAAATAGAGCACGTATTTACCTTTTTTTAAAAAAAAAGTGACAAAACAAACAAAAACAAAGGTTTATAGCATTTTACCTTATTTCCCCATTTTGTCCCTTACTGAAATATAAAAGTTAAACTTTTTGGAATAGCGGGGAAACAAATATGATGTGTTTGACTCCCAAAGCCTGGTCTGATCCCTGCGCTAGAGTCTCTATCAATTAATGTAGATGCTCACAGCTCAGAGGTTGGTACCCAAGTGATAAAAAATACCTGCTCAGGCTCTAAAGTTTAAGTCCTGCCACTGACTTACAAGGCAATTTGAGCCATTTCACTTACCTGCTCTCTAATCTATTCTACTAATCTGTTGAAAGGATTGAACTATTTCCCTCTCATTCATTCTTCTCATCTTAAAAGGGGATTAAAATTCTCAACCTTACAGGCATGCTGCTAAAGACCATTGTTCAACTTTAATAACAGCAAAAGAAATGACAATAAAAGCCATTGCTATACCAGCACCTTGACTGTTCATCACTTTTTAGTCTCTTACAGACCTGGCAGTTTTGAAAACACACTGTAATTAGATATTCTCAGGGCTTTAGAACATGCTATCAGTACTATGTACCCTAGTTTGTTTGCCTTCTGTCCTGTGTGTGTGTGTGTGTTTCTGTCTGCCTGTCTGTCACTCTCATTCAGCAAATTACACCTGTGGGACTCACACCTGTTTTATCAGTGCCTGAGAGAGGTTCACCAAGAGTGACCTTCCCAATAAATCCTGCAGAGACAGGGCTCCCCCTCTCAGCCTCTTCACTGGGGAACCCCAACCTCACAGGGGATCACAGGATTTACCCCTAAGAAGGGGATTAAGTCACTTCCACAGCAGACAGATTCTTAAGCAGTGTTCTGTCAGTAAAGAACAATGCAAAAATGAATTGGAGGTAAACAACAAATATCTGACATTTTTCTAAAAGCTAATCGATAGGACTTGCTGGCGGTCCAGTGGTTAAGACTCCAGGGGTCACTAGTTTGATCCTCGGTCAAGGAACTAAGATCCCACATGCCACATGGCATAGTCACAAAGAAAACAAACAGTAAAAGCTAATTGGGTTTATTCCTGACAAAGTTATACCCCACAGCCCTAAAAAAACAAATTTTAATCACAATATTAAAGACATTTAGTAATGAGTAATGATCATCAGGTCTTGGGAGAACTATTATAACCATAGGTCAGGTCTGAAAACCTTGCAAAGGTTTATTGTTACTATTGCTCTAGGTCATAATCTACTTTATATAGTTGGAAATGTAATCCCGCTTTTGACAGGTGGAATAAAGAAGGGATAATGTTTGGGTGATTTGTTCAGGGATGAGTGTAGGTTGAGATGGTGTCAAAGCCACAAATAAACCTAGAGTTGCTCACCTGTGTCCCTGTGCCATCTAATTAGGCATCACTACCTGTTGAAATCTAGAAACACGGGCTGGACCAAACTGAATAATAAGTGTAAAACACACACTGGATTTTCTCATAAGGTTTTTTGGTTGTTTCTTGAAATGCTCTATTTTGGATATATTGGGATAAGTAAACGTTATAATTACAATTCATATCACCCATTTATCTTTTTCCCTTTCATTCATGTGCCTAATAGAAAATCTAAGATTAAATATGTGGCTTTCCTTTGCAGTTCGCTTTTTTTTTTTAGTGGAAGGTGCTGTGCTATGTGTTTATCTCATGCTCTAAAGATGTTTATCTCGTGCTCTAAAGGCATTTACCTCCTGTTTAACAGACATGCACACACACACACACACACACAGAGGCCTCTTCAGAATTAGTCTGCCAAGAGAAAATTATACATTGTTTCTTCTTCAGGCTGAAATGTCAGGTGCCAAATCCCTGGTGTATTTAATTTGTCTACAATTAGAATTGAAATGTTCCTTTCGGTCACAGCCAAAAAGACATCTTTGTAATCAGTTACCTCTATTACCATTGTTGCTGCTGCTGCTAAGCTGCTTCAGTAGTGTCCGACTCTGTGCGACTCCATAGATGGCAGCCCACCAGGCCCCGCTGTCCCTGGGATTCTCCAGGCAAGAACACTGGAGTGGGTTACCATTTCCTTCTCCAATGCATGAAAGTGAAAAGTGAAAGTGAAGTCGCTCAGTCGTGTCTGACTCTTAGCAACCCCATGGATTGCAGCCTACCAGGCTCCTCCGTCCATGGGATTTTCCAGGCAAGAGTACTGGAGTGGGGTGCTGGCACTCCAGTGTTCTTGCCTGGAGAATCCCAGGGACAGGGGAGCCTGGTGAGCTGCTATCTCTGGGGTCACAGAGTGGGACACGACTGAAGTGACTTAGCAGCAGCAGCAGCATGAAATTAAGATTTACCATCTTCAACTCTTTCCCCTTTGAATGAAACAAATACAATGAATAAATCAAATAATCCCCAAAATTTACATTTAACCAAAGTCCAAGCCTACTGTTTTTCCCCATTATTGAATTGATGCCTTTAATGACAGTACCAGGAAGGATAAGACAATAGTTTAGGTTCAAGATTTCACCTTTTTTATTGATGGAAGCAGGTACTAGCTTTATGTGAATTGATAAAACATACCAAAAGGCATTTGAACTGCCTTCACCTTTGATAATCAAGTAACTGGAATATTTGAGTTGCTACCCGATTATACATAAGAATTTAAATTTGAATTTCTGATGCTCACAGAATACATTTTCTCTCTATCTTCATGGCACCAGCATTCTGAGAGTTGAGCTGGTAACTGGCTGAGTACACTGCCTGGTTTAATAATAGCTGGATTTGTCAAAGAAGGCTGTTGGTTCACTCTCACAGACTGATGAAGTTGATTTAATTTAGCTCCCTAAATTGCCTCATATTGTCAATTTCAATACGCATGTGTAAAGGCTTCCTTTCTAGTAAATTTTTTTTGTAGAAGTCATTGTTGCCATTGGATTTGGGGGTATTTTCTCTTCATTTTTCATTCTCAAAGTTTCTGAGTTTATGCTCACTTAAAATTACATGATTAATGACACTGTTAGCTCCATGATAAAATTCGAAAAGAATAAGCAGAAACCACTTAACTAAAACTTATAAGACTTTTTTTTGGTTAATTAACAGTGACATATTAAGGTCATAAGCTCCCCAGTTGCAAAATCACCCTTTATTTCTATCTGGCTTAAAATTCGTTGCACCACTTTCATTTATTATTAAGGAAACTAAACACACACACACATATATATATTTTTTTCTTTTCTTGAGAACTGATAATTTGGGATTTATGTACACTAAGTTAAAAATGTACTTAGATAGTCATTACAACAATAAAATTTTAAAATCACAATGTTTCCTTTCTTCATAAAAATGCAATTCCTGGCACTTCCCCAGTGGTCCAGTGGTTAAGACTCTGCCTTAAATGCAGGGGACACAGGTTTGATCTCTGGTCTGGGAGCTAAAATCCCACATGGTGTGGGGCAACTAAGACACAGCCAAAAACAAATAAAAAATATAATTCCACATCATATCAAAAGACATATTTTATATGTTATTGACAATTGCAATTAGTTTCCTATTGTTCTAAATCCCCAGAAGCTTGACAAAAATGCTGGAGGAGGTGGAGGCAAGGGGCATATATATTTTTTAATTTTTATTCAAGTTTAGTTGATTTACAAAGTTGTGCTAGTTTCAAGTGTACAGCAAAGTGATTCAGACATATATATTTTTTTCATATTACTTTCCATGATAGGTTATTACAAAATATTGAGTAGAGTAGTTCCCTGTGCTATACAGTAGGTACTTGTTGGTTATTTTATATATAGTGTTGTGTATATGTTAAGGGACATATTCTAATCAACCACATGTTCTTTCCCTATGAATTTGGTGAGAATGAAAAATTGAGCAAAAATAATTCTAAGGAAGTACTGTACTGTCCTGTAAAGTCAACAGAAATAGCCTGGACATGTGCATTCCTTTACATGTATTGTGTAATTTTGTTACCCTCATTGATTCGGTGCAGGAGATGATTTGGGAATATTGAGGAGGAGCGAAGTCTGACACATGTGCTTTCTGGTTGAGGCAAGAATGCATTGTATACATTAAATGTTCTGCAGGACACTCAGCAAATACACAAGGCTAATCACAGACCCTCAGATTACAGAGAGAGTGCACTCCAGCGATTTTGCATCTAATCTCTGTTTTTTACCAATATTCAACAAAGATACATTTTTGCTATTGGTTTTGATCCTGCTTGTATCCATGAATTATCCAAATGGTAGACAACTTAGATTCCTGCTACCTGCAACCCTTATCATTTTCAGTGATTTTTCCACATAAACATTTTCTCACTTAGGACATTTGACTCAAAACAAATGCAATTACAATCTGATGCAAGCACACTTTTAATGACTAATTATGTATCTGTTATTTGCTTGATGCATTCAGCAGATGCAGACTGTGCCAGATAGCTGCTGGTTCAGAAGCAGAAGGACCTCTGAGGCCGACATGTAGAATTCGAATAATGTGCCGATTCATTAAACTAACTGATACACTTGTTTTTATTTTATTTTCATTTTTAATTGGAGGATAATTGCTTTTACAAGGTTGTGTTAGTTTCTGCTGTATGACAACATGAATCAGCCATAAGTATACATATATCCCCTTCCCCTTGAACCTCCCTCCCACCCCCGCTCCATCCCACCCTTCTAGGTAGTCACAGGGCACCCAGCTGAGCTCCCTGTGCTATAAGGAACTTCATGTTGGCTATCTGTGTTACGCATGGCAGTGTATATATATGAGTGCTACACTCTCAGCTTGTCCCACCCTCTCCTTTCTCTGCTGTGTTTACAAGTCTGTTCTCTGCTTCTGTGTCTCTATTCCAGCCCTGCAAATAGGCTCATTGGTCCCCTTTTCCAAGATTCCATATATATTCATTAATATATGGCATTTGTTTTTCTTTTTCTAAATGGACTAATATATTCTTTTCCCTCCTTTCACACTTAATAAAAAAAAGTCATATTGAGTAGCATGTATTTGAATCAAACATATGGTTTATCTAATAAGTGTGTTCTTTCGGTGTAGCATAATATTACAAACTGAGCTTCCCTGGTGGCTCAATGGTAAAGAATCCACCTACCAATGCAAGAGACCAGGGTTCGATCCCTGGGTCAGGAAGATCCCCTGGCAAAGGAAATGGCAACCCACTCCAGTATTCTTTCCTAGGAAATCCCATGGACAGAGGAGCCTGGAGAACTACATTCCATGGAGTCACAAAAGAGTTGGGCACGACTTAGTGACTACACAACAGCAATAATGCAAACTAAAGTTCACTATATTGTTTACAAAATTCTAATTCCATATAGAGCTTTCCAAATGTATTCAGAAAAAAAATCACATTTTCCTACCTAAACTATTAGGAAAATTTAGGATGAGGAAAGTGATGTGTCATATTTTTACTTCGTGCATGAAAACTTTGACCGCTGCATGGATTCAAGTTTAATTATGTCTGTTCCAAATAAAAGCAAGAAAACAAGTATTCAAACTCAAATTCAACAAGTTGAAATTTATTCAGCTGTCAAATTGAAAATTATCTTTCCAGTGGTCCTTATCTGTAAAGAAATTGTAGCCATATTGATCATTGCAATGCTTATCTTTTAAAGAAAATTGTTTTTCTTCATTATCCCATCAAAGGTTTGCAAAATATTCTAAATAAATCTTCATGTAGTAGTTTTCCTCTTTACCCTCTCCACCAGCCTTGCTTTTGAAATGTTAAATTCATGAATAATTAGAAGAAAACTAAAATCTTTTTTATTTGTTTATATTTAAATCATCCAAAGATATTTTTATGAGAGCTGTTTGATGTTCAGACAACCTCATAAACCCCTTATAGATGTTTTTTTCTTTGAAGAAAGAAGCTGGCTTCTGCCAAGCACAAACAAAATTCAAAACCCAATAGCTTTTAAGTTCAGTTGGCAACTCATAACAATATAATGGCTATTCTTTGACAATCTATGTACTTACCCTTAATATAGAAATGACTCTGGGATTTGGGGGTATTTTCTTTCAAATGGAGAAATGTGTCTTTTCTAATTAATTACCAGAAAGGTATGAAGTCTAGAAAAGGAAAATAGAAATAGGAATCTGGGGTGTTTTTCAAACATTAAAGAACAAAATCTATTTCATTCTGCTAAATATCTAGTTCTGCTTCATTTTCACTCCCTCTGTTTCTGCACATTCTGTGTCTCCCAGACTTCTACAAACTCAGAAGGACAGAGGCATGCCCAAGTACGGACCTAAGAAAAATCTTCCTCCTATCCCAATCTTAGTTTTGTTTTAACACAATCTAATGGGAAACATGCCAGACCAAGATATCAGTGGAATCCTAACTCTAGCTATTTTACATTAATCAATCTTCAGTCATTTTCACTTGTTCGTATACTTTTAAGGCCAAATTTATATACTGTAAAATTCACCCTTTTAGGCATTAAATTCTGTGGATTTTGCAGTCAACACCACTGCCAAATGTAAGATTATTTTTATTGCCCAAAACAAAAACTACATGCCCACTGGCAGTTAGTCAAGCCCTGTTCACCTCCCTTCCCAGTAGCTGGAAGTCACCAGTATACTTTCTACCTTCATAGATTTGCCTGCTCTGGATATTTCATAAAAATGGAATAAAACAATGTATAGCTATCAGTGCTTGACTGTGTTCACTTAGCATAACATTTTCAAGGTCTGTCCATGTTGTCCCATGTATGAGTACTTCATTCCTTTTTATAGCTGCATAATATTTCATCATATTGACACACCATTTTCTGATTTTCCATTCACTCACTGATAACTGCTAGTGTTGTTTTTACTCTTTGGTGATTAAGCATAATGCAATTCACATGCATTATTAGCTTTTGTATGGGCTTATAGTTTCAATTCTATGGATTAAGTCATATAACAACTCTTTAATATTTTATTAAACAGCCAAAATGTTTTCCAGTATAGTTACTATTCCAAGGTTTTAATGCACTGTAACAATTTTATATCCTTCTAAATACTGATGCCAAATTTTGTTCATATATTTTATAAGCAAAGTTATCATACTAAATTCTTCAAAGCCTTTCTTCCACCTTCTAAAATGTCACTGATGTTAGCAATTTTTAAAAGTAAGAGTCTTTCGAATTAGATCAGATTGTAAAAATTGCTTTTATTTTCTAAGACAGTAGTCAGGGAAGTGAATTTCAGTGAAGATGGTGACTATGTCATTAGTATTTATTGTCTGTCAAATACTGTAAATTTTTATACTCAACAAACAATTTCTACAGCAATATACACGCTTTTGCAAAAGTATCTTCTTGGCAACAATTCCAAAGTGAATTATTTCACTATAATCATTCATTCAGGATAAACCGATAAAAAATTCAGCCCATTTTCCATAATGAGCACAATTCATGAAGACCATAAAAAAGTACATGTCAAGAAATTAGCATTGTGTCATTGACACCAATGTGAAATAGCATATAACTAATGAAACAAGTGACATGAAACTAATGAAATATCAAGGAGAATTAATATGATGCCCTTCCTATTTCTAAAAGCATTTAGGGAAAAAAGGCCCCAACTCTAATGGATCGTACAGGGTGATTATCTTCAGCCTGTAATTCTTAAACAATCATTGATCATATGCAAGAGATTTGCTAAAAGCCTTACCTTCACTGAAGTTAGGAACCTCTCTGCCTGCAATGACTTTGAAATAGATGACATGTCAGCTGCCAGTTCTGCTAATTTCAGAGCAGAAATCAACCAACGTGCATTATTGTCAATTTTTCAGTCTTTGTTCTGATTTTGGATTTAATGAGAACCATTAAGACTCTGCCTCTGTCTCTCTCTCTCTTTTTTTCTCTCTCTCTCCACCACGCATCTTTCTGTCTGTCTCTCTTTGTCTATCTATCCTTCAACCTATCTAACTCTATCTTTCCCTCTTTCTTTCTCCATAACATGCCATTATGAAATCAATGTATTAATCCCTCAAAAGAAATTGCCATTCCTGATAATTTTATACCTGTTCTTTTATAAAAACTATTTTCACATCATTATTCTGTAAGAATGATTACATTGGATCAGTGAGTTTATAGGCTGGAAAAAAAGCAAATATGCTTTGAAGTAGAATATGCTTTAGGATATTTTGGTGGCTCAGATAGTAAAGAATCTGTCTGCAATGCGAGAGACCCAAGTTTGATCCCTGGTGGGTAAGATGCCCCGGAGAAGGAAATGGAAACCTACCTTACTATTCTTGTCTGGAGGAGTCCATGGACAGTGGAGCCTGGTGGGCTACAGTCGATGAGGTCGCAAAGATCAGACACAACTGAGCAACTAACACACACACACACACACACACACACACGTGCTTTAGGAATCAAACTAGTCTTTTAAAAACGCAAGAAGTCTTTGGATCCTTATTTATATGAAGACCAACTGATTTTCTTGCTTGTATATTTTTTAATAAAAGTTGACTTCTCTGGTGACTCAGACTGTAAAGAATTTGCCTGCAACCTGGGAGACACAGATTCAATCCCTGGGTCAGGAAGATCCCATGGAGAAGGAAATGGCTACCAATTTACATCACTTTTATTACAATCATGAACTTTTCTAACTAAAACAGTTTTATTTATCCTCATGTAGGAAAGTGTGTATCTCTTATCTACCCATTGATTTTAACCTTTCTTCTTTTTTTCATGTTTTATATATATTGCTTTTATGTCTGAACATGACTTTTTTTTTAAGCAGTCATGAAGATTTATTTATTTTTTTTTAAATTTTATTGAACATGACGTTTGTGACCAATCTGCCAAATATATATTGAGTTAATTTCCTCTTTGCAGCTCCTGTATCACTTCTGGCTTCTCTACTTTTACATCAGGTAAGTTCCAACAGGAACCAATAACCAAGATTATGAAGCAGTAATTCATTGATTAGGAACCGTGCATTCTAGAAATATCTAACAACATATTTCTGAACAGGGTGACAATATACAGCCTTGATGTACTCCTTTCCCAATTTTGAACCAATCTGTTTAGCCTTGGCATAAAAGGTTTGAAGCATTTATTTAACATTTCACTTATTATATAATAATTAATAAGTGATCTTCAATACGAATTAAATTCACTAATATTGCTATATACTAAGGGTATGAAAATGATGCCATAGCAGTGTTCCATGAAAGCAGTTACTGGAAGAACTTGCATACTGCACGTCATTGCTGACCAGCTAATGTTGGTTATGATAGAACTTGGACTCAAATGTCATACTTATTCAGTGCTAAACCATCAGCAGTTCTCCATTCACTGCTCATAATAATACTAATAAACTAGCAATCTCAGGAGAATACAAGGAGGCTATTGACACTGTTCTGTTGCTGGGAAATTAGTGTCACCATTAACAAAATAAGGGCACGTGAAATGATTGGTTGACCTGGGGCAAGGATTTGATGAGTTTATGTTTAGGTGACTGTGGTCCTTACCGTACCTGGAAATGTTTCTTTACAGACACTTTCCCAATAAACATATATGTAACCCAGACAAAATCAGCCTCAGCCCAACATCACATTCAAAAGAAATCATATTCTAAGACCAATATCCTTGAAAAATCATCTATTTACTGTAGATCTTCCTGAAGTGGTGAATCAGGGGGTGACATAGTCATTCACACATCCAAAATTTCCAAAATTATTCTTCAGACATCTCTCACTCTCCCCCACGTTTCACACTTAAGTGTGAAATTTAACAGCAGCTGTTAAATTTTCTTCCCCTACTTCTGGTTTCTTTGCTTTAAAAATGCTTATGTTTTCTTGTTCTTTCTTGACACCCCTGCCCCCACACCACTCACAAAGGGCTCCTGCTCTGACAAGTGACACCTTATCTCACTAGTGTCTGGGAACTGTCTAATTTTCTTACTTAGATGAATTTTCTCATGGGCACATCTGTGCTGAAAATTTTTGCACCGAAAAAAGACAATGTTACTTGTGATCATTGGGACTATTCTGTCAATTCTGTGCCCTTTTCTTTTCCATTTCCTATAACCTGGGCACTAAGCTACTGAAATCCTAGGGAATGACTGACCTGAGTCAACATTTCTTTGAGTGCTCCTGGAGGTTGCTATTCTGTAATTGTTCTGGGAGCAAACACCTTCTCCAACTCCCAATCTCCTAGGCTTTTCTTCCTGTGCCTTTTGCTGGCTTACTCTAACACTGAGACGTAACTTGTTTTGTCCTCTTTTCTGATTGCTGCACAGCTCTTCCTGTAAATCAAACTTTTCCAAGGCCTTTGAACAAGCAGAGAATACCTAAGACAAGAGAAAAGCCCAGTCACCAGGGGTCCCAATAGGTAATGTAGAAGCAAGGGAAAGCCTGTCACCCACTTCCCTTCTCTGTCCAGAAAAAAAAAAAAAAAAACACATGATTTTTTTAAAGCAATTGGATGGCTATGACTTTTGTATTAAAAACTTATTTCCTGATTGTGACTTCACAAAATAATTTGGTAGATGTGATCAATGTAGGGGGGTAATATAAAGCATGTTTCATTTTTTGATATGGATCTGGTTCTTGACTATGCATTCTCCTCCAAAAAGGCAATTATCATCTCATGGCAGTCTACACAATTTCTTTCTTCCTTGGATGACATTTTAAGAATTATAAAACATATGGTGAAATAGCTGTGCCAAACACTCCCATCTTGTATGATTGTCAGCAAATAACCTAATTCGACTCATGATCTTTCTAAAGGGTGTTCCTATTCTAAACAAATAGAATGAGGTCTTTTCATTCAGAACTTAATCACCAAGTTATTAAAGTTTGTTAAAATGTATTATTATTGAACCAAAATTAGCACATTTCTGGAATTTTAGAGGATTTCAATGAACTGGTCTACTGGAAAATCTGGCTACTTCACCAATTGGGAGAGAATTCAGTGTTTCTTTGTCAAGAGCATGGAGGAATACCTACAGATGCATCTGCAGGATATCAACAGAAAATACACTGTGGTTGTGTTTGTATCAATAATGTCTTGAGTGAGAGTTTGAAATGATGGCTCTCTTTTTGCGCTAAATAATGTACATTCATCATTTTCAAGTTAATTGTTGTGACTTGGTTAATCCGTATTGTGGGGTGTCATCTTGCATTTTTTCATCATGTTTTATCAGTTTTAATTAACTGCCCAATTAACGTGCACATGTAAGGCAAAAATTATTCATCCTCCTTATCTTGTTATAAAATAAACATTTTAGCATTATCTACCCAAAATGTCTTTGACTTGATATTTTCTTGTGCTTCACTGACGTCTTTTTCTAGGGAAAATTAGAGAATCTGGATTTTGCAATATGGAAAGTTTTGCTCCTTGTTAGTGGGCTGCCATTCAGAAAGTGTGAAATCACTGTTTTGGAAAGTGGTCGATTAATAGCATTAAGCGATAAGGCATATTACAATTTTTTTCAAGAGTTTGAGCTTGTATCAGTTCAAATTGTGCAGCACCAAACCAAAGGTGTTTAGGAGAACTCCATAGGAAAGACTTGGGGGGAGGTTTTTATACAGAAGATACTGAAGCAAAGCAAAACAATTATTGTAGCTTAAGCTGTTGCCTCATTTGGAAAAGCTTAGTTGGAGCTTGTGACTGGTTGTGTAATAGAGAGGAACAAGTCTGACTCCATATTGGATCTGTTTCTTTTACTTAAAGCTTTGTACTTTATTGTTTTTGCTACAAGTTAAGAATGTTGCCTATAGCTTGAAATATACAGGGTAGCCCATTCTCAAGGCTCTGACCTTTAAAGGTATAAGAGCTTTCCATGCATACATATATAAAAAGTTACAGAAGGGAGACTCACTTGTTTTGGAGGTTTATAGGAATATTGTGATCATACCTCCCTGGATGGTTGTAAAAACAAAGGATTCCTGCACCAGCAACCAACCACACCCCCTCTCCTTTTAGTATAAAAGAAGCTTATATTGTAGCACAGGTGAGCTGGTTCTCTGGGACACCAGGCCATCATCTTCTCAGGAGGCTTTCTGAATATAGTCACTATTCTCTTGACTTACTGACCTGCTGTGTGGCAAGCAGTACAAGCTTGCACTCGGTAACAGCTGTCTGTAGGTTTCACTAGGGATGGTGGTGGCGATAGAGTAATAAAAATAACAATGTTGTTGTTTAGTCACTAAGTCATGTCCAACTCTTTTGCAACCCCATGGACTGTAGCATGCCAGGCTCCTCTGACCATGGGATTCCCCAGGCAAGAATATTGGAGTGAGTTGCCATTTCCTTTTCCAGGGGATCTTTCCTACCCATTGATCAAACCCTCATATCCTGCACTGCAAGTGAATTCTTTACCACTGAGCCACTAGGGAAACCCAAAAATAACAATAGCATATTCTAAATAAGCTTTCTCACATGCTAATAAAGTAATGCTCAAAATTCTCCAAGCCAGGTTTCAGCAATATGTGAACCGTGAACTTCCTGATGTTCAAGCTGGTTTTAGAAAAGGCAAAGGAACCAGAGATCAAATTGCCAACGTCCGCTGTATCATGGAAAAAGCAAGAGAGTTCCAGAAAAACATCTATCTCTGCTTTATGGACTATGCCAAAGACTTTGACTGTGTGGATCACAATAAACTGTGGAAAATTCTGAAAGAGATGGGAATACCAGACCACCTGACCTGCCTCTTGAGAAACCTGTATGCAGATCAAGAAGCAACAGTTAGAACTGGACATGGAACAACAGACTGGTTCCAAATAGGAAAAGGAGTATGTCAAGGCTGTATATTGTCACCCTGCTTATCTAACTTATATGCAGAGCACATCATGAGAAATGTTGGACTAGAAGAAACACAAGCTGGAATCAAGATTTCCCAGAGAAATATCAATAACCTCAGATATGCAGATGACACCACCCTTATGGCAGAAAGTGAAGAGGAACTAAAAAGCCTCTTGATGAAAGTGAAAGAGGAGAGTGAAAAAGTTGGCTTAAAGCTCAACATTCAGAAAACGAAGATCATAGCGTCTGGTCCCATCACTTCATGGGAAATAGATGGGGAAACAGTGGAAACAGTGTCAGACTTTATTTTTCTGGGCTCCAAAATCACTGCAGATGGTGATTGCAGCCATGAAATTAAAAGACACTTACTCCTTGGAAGGAAAGTTATGACCAACCTAGATAGCATGTTAGAAAGCAGAGACATTACTTTGTTAACAAGGATCTGTCTAGTCAAAGCTATATTTTTTCCAGTGGTCATGTATGGATATGAGAGTTGGACTATGAAGAAGGCTGAGTGCCAAAGAATTGATGCTTTTGAACTGTGGTGTTGGAGAAGACTCTTGAGAGTCCCTTGGACTGCAAGGAGATCCAACCGGTCCATTATAAAGGAGATCAGTCCTGGGTGTTCTTTGGAAGGACTGATGCTAAAGCTTAAACTCCAATATTTTGGCCACCTCATGCAAAGAGTTGACTCATTGGAAAAGACTCTGATGCTGGGAGGGATTGGGGGCAGGAGGAGAAGGGGACGACAGAGGATGAGATGGCTGGATGGCATCACTGACTCGATGGACGTGAGTTTGAGTGAACTCCGGGAGTTGGTGATGGACAGGGAGGCCTGGAGTGCTGTGATTCAAGGGGTCACAAAGAGTTGGACACGACTGAGCGACTGAAATGAACTGAACTGAACTGAAATAAGCTTTAGAGGTACCTCCCAATGACTTTCTTAGCTCCTCTTATTTGCACAGTATAGTTTTCTAGGCAATGAGCTTTACTGTTGGAAATAGTCAAGACTGTGCCCTTCTAATTGGTAAATTGAAGGATGGGTCTTTATTTGTTCTCTCTCTCCTCCTCACTGAATAGGGAACATTGCTACAAAAAATTCCTCTTGTAAAAGTAGCAGAACATTCATTTTGAATTGCATAATTGATTTTTATTTCATCATTTCAGTCTAGCATACAATGTTAGTAATTATGTTTGGTAGAAGATTTCCCAAAGGGGGAAAAAAAGTGAGTCTTAAGCACTTATAAACAAGAAAATACCTTCTAGAAACTTTAATATAAAGCAGGATCACAGGTCACTTGCTTGGAAAATTAAACAGAGTATTCCCTTTTCTTAATCCAACTGGACATTACTACAGCTTCATATTGTACTAGATGAAGCGATGACTGAAATTGCACTTTCCTTGAAGTGTTATACACTTTCTTTTAAAGGGAAGCTGTTGAGTTTGAGAGTTTTGATTGAGTCAGCACATCTGTAATCCAAGCTGAGCTCCTGCTGAATGTGATTCTGGTCTGCCTGCTGATAATATATGGAACAGGAGTACCACAGAGCGCTTTGAAAAAGATGGATAGACAGAGATAGCGGAAACGCACGTGGTTTTGAGAACTAATGTTGGCTCCAGGTCACTTAGAGGATGTGGCTAGCTCAGAGGACAGTGCTATGTGTCTTTGGGTACATGGTAGCAAAGAGACAGTTAAAGATTTTTACAGATTCCTTATCCAATGGAGCAAATTCTTGAAATTCTCATGTAGGTATTACACAGTTTTTTCGTGAAACCAGCAGATGTACTGAAAAGACTCTGCTGGCCAGTTCCCTCACTTCCTAGTTGAGATCTCCACATTTCTGTCTGTAACCTCTCTGAGCCTCAGCTTTCCTGTCTGTAAAATGTAGATAATGTCAGTGAAATATAAAGTTCCTGTGATCGCTATTCCTCAATGGATAAATGCACGACTGTGCACCTAGCATCAAGCCTGGCATTTGGCAATTGTACCTTTAGCTTTAAGTCAATGAGGTTACTCTACGAACCAGGCAGCAGGCCATCTTAGCACTAAGACAACTGGACATTTTTAAACTCTGGCTAGGGATCTGTCCAAAGCATCACGCTGTTTCTAACAGCCCATGTCTGAGGTCACTGTAAAGGAGGAGCTTCCTGCACATTTGCTAAAGATGCTCACCTGCTGGGAGTGAGGCGTGGGCTGCGGGAGGCTCAGCGCTGGCCCTGAGCCTGGCAGTGGTGTCTCACTGTCAGAGGACAGTCTTACAGAGCGACACTCCTCATTCTGCAATCATGTTTCCCGGATACTGTGACTTCGGCAACCCACTCCAGTATTCATGCCTGGAAAATCCCATGGACCGAGGGCCCTGGTGGGCTACAATCCATGGGGTCGCAAAGAGTCGGACACGACTGAGCAACTTCTGTGTGTGTTCTGTGTGACTTTAGGGCAGTTTATATTCAACAGACAGCTTCCTCTTCTTCAATGGTTTTGAGTTTATGAACAGTTCCACTCTAATGCTGAATGCATGGTTAAGGCCTTTTGAACGCTGTGGTATCAAGTTGTTTTAACACCATCTCATGTGAAAAGCAATACAAGAATTGACCCTCATGATTCAAGGGCTTTATCAGATGAATAAACAAATTCTTAGTATATCTGATAAATTAAATTTTTAATTCTTATTCATGTCTCTTTTGCAATTTCTTAAGTCTGTAATTAAAAAAAAAAAAAGCCTTAAGCCATAGAGAACATGTTTTCTGGAAACTTCAAATACATGCTAATTATAAACCTAAAGTAACTGTCTAGGCAAACGTTTGCCTGTAATTTGTGCTCTGTCTAATCTTCCTTGTGAAAATGCAAATTAGTAGAAAAGTGGAAGTCCACTCTGTCTTCATTATTTAAACCACCCCCTTCCCATGCACAGTTTACTTCCCAGTGACTACAGACAGAGGCTCAGTAAACAAGTTTCTATTGTTTTGTAAATTGCATTTAAAAATGTAGAAAAAAATGTGGTTTGTAAGTAAATAGAATTTAAGATTTCACTTGCCCCATAGTGGCGCTGTACGTATCCAGGAATGTCCAATAAACCTAGACATTGAAAATGTGTTTTGTATAATTGTGACAACTTAACAAAAATGTACTCACAGATAATATACTTCATGCTATGTCACCATCATGGTTTATTGTTAAACCTGTTATTTTTCTTCCTCTTTCACCTCCCAACCCATCCCAAATATGCCTTGACTTAAATGATAAATGAAGTTGAGGTAAAGAACATAAATTGTTTTAAATTTTAATGTTTTGAGGTGTGTGTGTCTGCTCTGTTCAGTTGTAACCCTACTCTGAGACCCCATGGACTATAGTTTACCAGGCTCGTCTGGTGGGCTACAGAGATTTTTAAAGGATCCCTATAGAAGAAAGATCCCCAAAATGGTATTTTTCAGGCAAGTATACTGGAGTGGATTGTCATGCTCTCCTCCAGGGGATCTTCTTGACCCAGAGATTGAACCTGTGTCTCCTGCATCTCCTGCTATAGCAGGTGAATTCTTTACCACTGTGCCACCTGTTTGCTTTTTTTTGGGGGGGTGGGGTGCGGGGTAGCAAATATTTTTGTTAATAATGGAAGCAATTTCATGAGAATTAATTATTCATATGGGTAAACAGTCTGGTAATGTGATCACCAACTGAAAGAGCAAATCTCAAGTCCCATCACTGGAGGCAGTTCCTACAAAAGGATTTGTCATCCTCATATTGCCTGCTGTCATCTCCAAAGACTTCAGGGCCACCCCCACCTGCCTCCTCCAGGAGGGACAGTCTGCTGTAAGTACTAATAAGTCTTAAGTCTTATCTTTTACCTGCAGCCATGTTCCTCTGTACGTGGGATCTGTAAGTGGGCCACAGCAACTTTACGGGTTATGGCTTCTAAACTGGAAGATGATGGAAAAGGGAGTTGACATTGACCTGCCCAGTGGTTTGAGTCCCAGACCCCTAAAAGTCACATTGCATTTTTGGACGTAGTTAATGTCCCCAATGCGGACCTATGCCAGATCATGGAAAAGGAAAGAAAATGCCCAAATTGTTTTATAAATCAAGTTAAACATTGATCCAAAAACTTCACAAAAATTGCATTGAAGAAAATCTCATGATAATTACACTTGTGAATATTGATGGGAAATAATCTTAAATAAAATGTAAGCAAACAGAATCCAACAGTTCAACAAACGTGATTGTAAGCCGTGCTTGTTTTATAAAGCAAAAGTGAAAAACACTTGCCCCTTCTATTCCAGAAAACTCACTCTAATAATAAACTTAATTTAAATAAATTGTTAGATGTTTAATGATTCATTTTTAAACATAGCTAATTATCAGCAATTCAAGAAATAATACTTAGAATCCTTTACTTAGAATGGGGGTATATCAACACACCACTTCCATAGACCCAGCTCAAGCCCTAAAATGCCTCTTTGCACAAAATTTTCCATATTTGTAAATGGGAACTCCATCCTTCCTGTTGCTCAGGTCCAAACCTTTGGATTCTCCTTCAACTCACCCATTATCCAGTACCCAAGCCAAGTTCAAAGCCTACCAGGTGCAACACCAAGATGTGGCCCCTGCAGGTTCATCTCACTCCACCCCATGCTCTCACCTTACTCAAGACATGATAGTCCATGCCTGCACTTCACAAATAATCTTCCTAAGCAATCACACTGCATCTGTTCTTGTCCCCTAGAGTCCATTCTCAGAACAACCCCAGTGGAGTCTGTTGGCATACAAGTGTCTGTCCAAAGCCTTAAAAAGGCTTCCCTTCTCCAGTAGCATAAACACCAAGCCCTTCAGTGACTGAAGTCTGAGTCCCACCTGCCCATCTGTTACCCTCCTGACCTCCTTCCACCTCATCCGGCACGCTTCCCCTCTGGGCCTTCTGCCCCAGCCTCTGGCTTCCTTGCAGTTCCCCAGAATACCAGCCACATCCTTGTCCCCACTTCACCTTTGTCCTTTGGTCACTACTGTATTTCCAGCATCGAGAACAGTGCCCTGGGCATAAGCTTGATCAATATCTGCTGAAGGGAAGAACTAAAATATGAATAAATGTTCTTACTTTCCTAAGCATTGATCTCTAATTCTTTTCAAACTCTTCAATATAAATGCAAAACACCCCTTAATAAGGTCAAACACATTAGACAATCTATCTATATTTTTCCTCCTGGGAGGGAATGAAGATAAAAACAAATGCAAAAACTCCTGAGTTTACCAAGAAGTCCCTTTTTCTTTATCACTATTTTGACTTCAAAAGATTTTATTATTTTATAGAGAAGAAAAATAAATGATGGCAAATGTAAACAGCATTCAGAAAGATTTTCTTCCCATTTGTATAGTTCTGTAAGAGTGGATTCACAGTTTGGTCATCTTACCTCAAACAGAGACAATCTTCCATTTTGCTTTCAGTCTTCAATTGCTCTGTACATTATATTGGGAACAAACAGTTCCAGGAAATAAAAATATTATCCTCCTTTTTACATCACATAACAGTTTCTAGGGGTTTTTTTTGCTTGCTCATTTTGCACATTACATTTAGAAAATATGTTATGTTCTTTGCAAAGTTTTTAGTTAGGTTTTCCATTAGGGCTACTGTGGCTCAGATAGTGAAGAATCTGCCTGTAATGCAGGAGACCCAGTTTTGATTCCTGGGTCAGGAAGATCCCCTAGAGGAGGGCATTGCACCCTACTCCAGTATTCTTGCCTGAAGAATTCCATGGACAGAGGACCTTGGCAAGCTACAGTCCATAGGGTCACAAAGAGTCAGACACGACTGAAGCAACCTAACATGCACACAATCCTGGTAATTTACTCACACTTTCTGGACCTCCATTTTACATCACTTTACATAGTGAAAAGATTTGAACTATGCTAGTCTAAATTTGCTTCTATGCACAGAAGTCATAGGTTCTGTATCATTCAATTTCTAAAACAACTCATAAAGTTAACACAACAAATTTTCTTTGGTATCTATTTAAACAATAACTATCTGAGTTTGAATATTAAGGGACACAAGGTCATGGGAAAGGCTATATTTAAAATTCAGTTCTTCTAGGAAACCAACTCTATTAGAAAACAAAAATAATCAAATTAACAATAATAACAAACATGAGAAGAGCATTTTCTTTTTCACATCTTTCACATTTAAACACTTGGATTACTTGTTCCAAGACAATTATGTTCAAATGTAGGAAATACTGCATAACAGAAAATTATGAGAAGATTACTTAGAATTACACTGGGCGACAGAGGATGAGATGTTTGGATGACATCATCGACTCAATGGACATGAGTTTGAGCAAAGTCTGGGAGATAGGGAAGGACAGGGAGGCCTGGTGTGCTGCAGTCCATGGGGTCGCAAAGAGTCAGACACAACTTAGTGACTGAACAGCAACATAAACATCAAGTTTATGAATTCTCAACTACTGGATTGATAAGTTACCAGTTGGCCTAGACTGACTACAACCCAGCTACGGAAATCATACAGAAGTCAGCAGCTGGCAGCAACAGCAGGTAGAATAACCAGTACTTACCAAAGAACAGAGGTTCAAGCTTCCAGACCCCCAAATCACCACCAGAAATTACAGTTATGCATGTACCATAATGACCATGTCTGAGTAAACAAATAACACATGGCATCTTATGGAAAATCAACTTTCTCCCTTCAGATCTATACATGATGATATATATATATACACATACAGTCTGAGGCCATTGGTTCTTCATGTAAGTGTGTAGCATGGGCACATGCCAGGGAGCACAATACCAAGGCCAGTTGAGAGTCATCGATATACACTCACACAACATGAGAATGGCTCCAGCAGAAAGGTAGCACACAGAATTGATAATGTACGAGCAGGTAAGAACTGACTTTTCTCATGTATCATGCTCACCTCCCAGGCTGATACTGCATGCAGTCCAAGCAAAGCTCTGAGCTTGGAATTGCACAATTGAAATCAGTTTGTTTACAAAACTCTCTATAAATCATGCTGACTGGCTCTGGCCCAACTATAGGGCCTGTCCTATTAGAGTTCTCTGATGGCAGGAAACAAGAAGAAACTTGGCTAGCAAGAAAACATGGAATGCTTTGGAAGCACTTAGTGTACCTTAAATAAATGAGAAAGTCAAAACTGACTTCAGAAAGGAAGGGGGACAACTCTTCAACTGTTAGACTCAAGGGCCTTGAGCACTAATGTCCACACAAAAATCTGCACACTAATATTTATAGCAGTTTTATTCAAAATATCCAAAACTTAAAAGCAACCAAGATGTCCTTTAGTAGGTAATGCATAAATAAACCGTGGTCCATCTAGACAATGGATAATTACTTTGTGCTAAAAAGAAATGAGCCATCAAGCCATGAAAAAACATGGAGGAAACTTAAATGCATGTTACTAAGTGAAAGAAGCCAGTTTGAAAAGTCTACGTACTGCATGATTCCAATTCTATGCCATTCTGGAAAAGGCAAAATTATGGAGACAGCAAAAAGATTAGTGGTTGCCAAAGGTTAAAGCAGTAAAGGATGTCCAGGCAGAGCACAGAGGATTTTTAGGACAATGAAAATACTCTGTAAATACCATAGGAACTTCCCTGGCTATGCAGAGGTTAAGACTTTATTTTCCAATGCAGGGGATATGGATTTGATCCCTGGTCGGGAGCTAAGATCCCACATGTCTTGTGGCCAAAAAAATCAAAATATACAACAGAAGCTATAGCACAACAAATTTAATAGAGACTTTAAAAATGGTCCACATTAAAAAAATCATTTAAAAAAATGAAAGAAAATATCATTGTGGTGACTATATGTCATTATTCATTTGTCCAACCCATAGAATGTATGGGCTTCCCTTGTGGCTCAACTGGTAAAGAATCTGCCTGCAATGCGGGAGACCTAGGTTTGATTCCTGGGTTGGGAAGATCCCCTGGAGAAGGGAAAAGCTACCCACTCCAATATTCTGGCCTGAAGAATTCCATGACAGTCCATGGCGTCGCAAAGAGAGGGACACGAATAAACGACTTTCACTTCACTTAATTTCACTTCATAGACTCTACAACACCAAGAGTGACCTCTGATATAAGCTGTGAACTTTAGGTGATGATGACGTGTCTGTATAAGGTCATCAGTTGTAACAAATGAACCACCTGGTGGGGATGTTGATGATGGGGGAGGGTGTGCATGTTGTGATAGGGGTAGGGTAAATGGGAAATCTCCATACCTTCCTCTTAATTTTTACTGTGAGTCTAAAACTGCTGTAGAAAAAGCTGAAGTATTTTTTTAAATAAACATAAATGTAAATGCTAAGGAGAGAATAATTGAAAGAACAAACACAGATTCTTCTTGGGTAAACCAGTTTATAAAGGAATGAAATCATTCGATTGGGACACAGAGGAACAATGTGAGCATAAATATAGATTGGGACGTGTGTGTACCTATTTGTTAAGTCCCTGCTGTGTGCACCACTGCGGCAGTTTCCAAGTTTCTACTGCACTTGAACCTGTGCTGGTAATACTGAAAGTCTACAGGCTTCACATATATGACCCCATGAAAAGCAGGGCCACAGAGCAAGGGAGAAAAAAATCCAACTGACATACATATTTATAATAAACCTCAGAGTAGGTATCACCTTTCAGTTATTCAATGGTATTTCTTTGTCTCAGTGAGAAATTCTATTTTTTAACATTGCTATCGTTTCACTGACAATAATCCTGTTGAGATCAATGTGCAAACAGCACAGGAAATTATAGATAGGAACTTTGGATTATGAGTTCACCACACGACAAAAATGAATTTGCTTTCATTTTTTGTACAGTCTATTTCTAGATATTTTTACCAATTGTTGCTGAAATGGTTATGAGAGTAGAATTGGTAATGCAGTGAAACGCAAATTTACCTAAAGTTTATGGGCATTGCTGTTAGTATCATTTACATTTCTGAGATCAAATTTGGCTCAATAATATTTTTTTAAAACCACAAAAATAGACACTTTGCATGCTTTGTAAAACTAATACTCAAAATGTTACGCCATTTTTTTTTTTTTTGTCCCACCACATGTAATCTGATTCTCTTACAGTGAATGAGACAGTCTGACCAGACCCATATTGGAGGAATGTAATTATTTATACGATATTAAGGAAGCCCTACTTAAAACGACAAACAGAATATGGCTACAGAAGGAGCATTCCAGTTTGTGATAGAGCCCCCTTGACAAAATTGACAAATTGAATCTTCATTAAAGCAAGACAAATTATTTAGCTAACACAAATAAGTTCAATTTAAGTAGAACTCCACAGAAACTCACACACATCACATTATACTTTTAGAATTTATCAGTGTGTTCTAATTTTAGTAAACATTGGCTCTGAATTAGAAAGGAGAACCTACCATTTGGGGAAACCTAGGAGAAGGCAATGGCACCCCACTCCAGTACTCTTGCCTGGAAAATTCCATGGACGGAGTAACCTGGTAGGCTGCAGTCCATGGGGTCGCAAAGAGTCAGACACGACTGAGTGACTTCACTTTGTCTTTTCACTTTCATGCATTGGAGGAGGAAATGGCAACCCACTCCAGTGTTCTTGCCTGGAGAATCCCAGGGACAGAGGAGCCTGGTGGGCTGCCGTCTATGGGGTCGCACAGAGTCCGACACGACTGAAGCAACTTAGCAGCAGCAGCAGCAGTTAACCTTTGGATGTTCAGGAGCAAATAACATACAATCCTGCTTTCAAAGTGTGGATAGAACAAATAAGTACACAAGCTGTCATAATTATTAAGTTAATTTCCGGAGGGACAAATAAACAAAGTTTTGCCCAGGTCTGTAACATCTAATATGGACCAAGAAGTCACTCTCTCATTACCACTCAAGCATAAGCCCCTATGAACAGGAAGCATCTCTGTGCTTCTCACCAACCTCATCCAAGTATCTTAACTTTGTATGCAGCACATAATAAATACCAGCTTAATAGACAACAATGTAGAATCAATGGTAAATAGTCATAGATTGGATGTGGGCATCAAGTGGCAGGAAGGAGGGGCTGGGAGGATTTGAGAATGACACAAGCTTCCCATCCTAAGCAAGAATTCTCCCCACACCTTCAGGGACCTCAAACCTCAAACTGGAAAATCACAAGTGCTCACTACTCACCGAGGCTTCCTAATTCATCGTTGGGCTAGAACAGATATGTTCCTTAAAGTTTTTGATCCATCGTCTCTCATTGTTATGATTCTTCTTAAACAATTCTCCTGTAGAAACAGACACCAAAATATCTGCTTTCACCCTCTCCTCCTTCCTGTGTATGTGTGCCCAGTCATGTTTGATTTTTGCAACTTTATGGACTATATGTAGCCTTGCAGTCTCCTCTATTCTTGGTATTTTCCAGGCAAAAATACCAGAGTGGGTTGCCATTCCCTCTCCCGGAGATCTTTCCAACCCAGGGATCCAACCCATGTCTCCTGCATTGCCAGGTAGACTCTTTACCACTGAGCCACCAGGGAAGCCTTCTCTTCCATTAGCGTTCAATATTTTGAAAGCTAATTATCCTTTATCACCAGTTTTTTCTTCTTAAGAAAAAGAACTGACTCACTGGAAAAGACCCCAATGCTGGGAAAGATTGAAGGTGGGAGGAGAAGGGGACGACAGAGGATGAGATGGTTGGATGGCATCACCAACTTGATGGACGTGAGTTTGAGTAGGCTGCAGGGTGTTGGTGATGGACAGGGAGGCTTGGCTTGCTACAAATCCATGGGGTCGCAAAGAGTCGGATACGACTGAGAGACTGAACTGAACTGAATCTAACACACCCCAGTTTTCTTTACGTATACTGTATCTTTCTAAATCTCTTTCCATTAGTTTTTTTTTTTTTAATTTGAAGGCACCACATTCTATTAGTCATCTAAGTTTAAAGCCTTGCAGTTATTTTAATTTCTGTTCTCAGCATGGACATAAATTATTCTCCAAATTGTCTTAATTATGTCCCCACGTGCCTCTCATGCTCTCATCCTGTAGTACAGGGCTTGAGATTTCATGTAAATCCACTCTGTTCTCACTGGCTGTTCTCATCAAGTTTATTTTTTCTTGGCAGGTTACTATGCCCAAGCATCCTCTTTCTTGAATAGTCTTCATTAATAGCTGACATGAGTGGTGCCCACGACTATTACCAGGTACACGTGGCTGAATTATGGCCATGCAGGGAGAGATTATGACAACCGTACCACTCTGGAATCACAGGGGGATTTCCCCACTTGGTGACGTTAGCCGAACCTGAATTTGGCTATGCAAGGGTGCGTTATATTTGTGGGAGCAGAGGTTGAAAAGACTACAGGGATAACATTCCCAAATGACTTCCCATGATAAGATACAAAAATGACATCCAAAGAGAAAAACAAATGCTGTATAGTAACACATATATGGGGGATCTAGGAAAAAGGTGCTGATGAACCTATTTGTGAGGAAGGAATGGAAAGGCAGATGTAGAGAATAAACTTGCGGACACAGCAGGGGAAGGAGAGGGTGAGATGAGCTGAGAAGGCAGCATCGACATATATACACCACCATGTATAAACCAGATAGCTAGTGGGAAGCTGCTGTATAACACAGGAGCCCAGTCTGGTGCTCTGTGATGACCTAGTAGGGAGGGATGGCAGGAGCTTGGGTGGGAGTGAGGCTGAGGAGGAGGATATATATATATATATATATATATATATATATATATATATATATAGCCATGACTGACTTGGGTGGTTATAGCCTGACTCTGATGCTGGGAGGGATTGGGGGCAGGAGGAAAAGGGGACGACAGAGGATTCAATGGCTGGATGGCATCACTGACTCGAAGGACGTGAGTCTGAGTGAACTCCGGGAGTTGGTGATGGACAGGGAGGCCTGGCGTGCTTCGATTCATGGGATTGCAAAGAGTCGGACACGACTGAGCAACTGAACTGAACTGAACTGAGCCATGCCTGATTTGGGTGGTTACATGACAGAAACCAACACAACATTGTAAAGCAATTATCCTCCAACTAAAAAATAAATTTAAATAGAGTTTAAGAAAAAGAAATTGAATTCATGTGGAAACATGGGATATATTAAAATGTAAATAAAATATTTGTGTCTGTGTGCTGTCACTCAGTCGTGTCCGACTCTGCAACCTCACAGACTAGCCCACCAGGCTCCTCTGTTCATGGAATTTTCCAGGCAAGAATACTGCCGTGGGTTGCCGTTTCCTTCTGCAGGGGATCTTCCCGACCCAGGGATCAAATCCGCGTCTCCTGGGTCTCCTGCATTGGCAGGAGAATTCTTTTCCCCTGTACCACCTGGGAAGCCCTAAATAAAGTATTTTTAAAAGTTTAAATGTAGTTTTAAAACTACAGAAGGAAAAAGAAAAAAAGACATCCTTGTTCAACACTTGAAAACTTCTTTTTTCAATATCTGAAGGATGTATAATCTGGGATGTGAGAAAAGGAACAGTGTACCCTGGGTCCCTCTGTGGGGCCAGAGGACCAGTGGGACTGGTTCACCCTTGATGTGATGCACTGCGGCCAAGTGGATAGAAGAGTGAACAAACCCGCAGAGAGAGTTTAGTGCTATCTGATAAAGTGTGGCTTTGTGGGCACTTTTCTCTCCAAACAGCAGGATTATAGAAAATAACAGGCTGCAGCGTGTTTCTTTCCTAGAGGTGCCAAAAATAGTTCCTTTGTCATCAGTCTTCCTGGAGCTAAAAAGCGAGTCCCCATAGAAATGAGAAGCAACGCAAAGCCTGTCTGGATTCTCCTGGCAGGAACATAGTTTAGGGCAAACGAACCGTCTCTGCCGCTGATCTACGCTACAGGCAAGATGGGCAGAGGGTGAATTCAGAATAACCCCTTCCTTAGCAAAGACAAAAAGGCAAAAACAAAGAAAAAGAAGAACTTGAAATGAAAGGAATAAGGCAACACTGGCTCTCCCCGCTGCCCTTTCCTTCCATCCTAAACACAGAGAGTGTTTCATTCCCCTGCAGGTCTGGTTTGCTTCCCACTTGCCCACAAGTCTGAGATAGAATCAGAACAATTTAAACAATGTCCTCCAGCAGCGGATCAATGGAATTAGTGAATTTTAAATGTTAATGCATTCCATTCCTGGCAATGGAAAGTCATTCCAGTTGTTCAATTTTTTTTATCCTCCACTTAGATGAACCAAAAGATGGAAAACCTGTCTAACATAGAATGGATCTTCTGTAGAGGCTTAAAAATGAAAATAAGATATAAAAAGAAAAATTTGCTCATGAAGAAAAATCAATTTCTTCGATGGCTTTTGGTGCCAGCATTTTTTTTTTCCCAGCAAACGTACAAGATTGTTGTCTGTGAGAAGGGAGTGGCCAGATGACTCGAGCAGGAAGAAAATCTCTAGACTTTTATTCTGACTGCATTTCTTATTTTATGCATTCCTCTGCCTTTTCTTGCGTTTCCTTTAGAAAGGATTAAAGGGTCAAGGTCTTGAACATGTGTTGGCTTCTTTCTTTTCAAGAACCCAGACAGGTGGGAACTCCACCATCTGGGAGCTCCCCAGCTGCACCCCCTGTTCGCTGGAGGAAAAGGGAGAGGAAGGGGTTTCATTGTTTTACTCAAAAAAGAAACATCCCCCTCCCCCATTTATATTTTATTGTTGGGACAAATCATGTAAAAATTAACATTATTATTAACATTGCCCTCGTCCATTCCACATTGGCCGGGGCTCCCTCAATGAATAGTGGCCAGTCTCTAAGAGTAAGCATTCTGGGAGAGAGGGCGAGACAGAGAGACACAGAGAGAGACAGAGAAAGAGAGACAGAAAGAGAAAGGGAGAGAGAGATGACTGCCCTCTAGGAGCTGGTGTCAGAAATCACTCAGTACCATCCCAGCTTCATCGTTTTCATCCAAAGCCCAGATCATATTCAAGAAAAAGGGAATCAGATCCCAACTCTTGATGGAAAGACGATCAAAGAACTGGCCGACATGTTTGAATGCAGCACAGCAGAGGTGAAAAGCTACTTGAAAGTGAGAACATTTGAAAATGGAACAGCATCCCAACATATCATCACACACCTTGTGGTATTTTGTTTCACCCAAAGTTGGTTTCCTGGAATTTCTTCAGGGGTAGGGTCATGACCACTTAAGATTTGGTAGAATAGTTATTTTCTGCCCATTTCCAAACATTCCAATTCCAATATATCTTAGTCTAAAGAACTGACCATGGCTGCTGTTCTGGAAGCGAGAACATGAGTGGACAGATGGTGGTGGGGATTCTAAGTGACACCGGCATCCCGCCTCCTCTCTGAGGCCTAAGAAGGACAGTCAGCCCCTCCCTGGGTCAGCTAGAAGCCAGCTCCACGGAGGATCTGGAAACTCTCGACACGAACTTTCCAAATCTGGATGCTTTACAAGAAATGTGGTAGAGGTACTGCCTGTGTTTCAAATATAGAAATTCAAATTAGAGATACCTATCCCAACCATAAATGTTCTGCTGTGTTGTGCTCTGTCGTGTCCCACTCTTCATGACTCCATGGACGGGGGGCTCCTCTGCCCATGGAATTTTTCAGGCAAGAATACTTGAGTGGATTGCCATTAAACACTTTTAAACTATAGTTCAGACCCTAGTACACAGACTTTTTCCCAGATTTTGTAACCAAACATACACAACTTATTTCTACTCCTGGAAGTCTCTAGCTTTACATGGATATGTACATGTATCCTTGTGCTATTGTTTTAAGGAACGGGGTTTCCCCAGAGTCTGGTCTTTATTTAATTTGGAATTAGGAACACAAATGGATGTTTAAGAATGGTAATGCTGACTCATGAGTCGTGGTTTACAGGGAGCTGTCTGTAGTTCTCACTGTACCAACTATGCCCCCAGGATTAAAAACAACAAAATCAAATTCCTTTCAAGGTACCATGTAGACATATTCCCTCACTGAAAGGCTATTTATCAAACACCATTGAATCCCAAACCAGGAGTGCAGTCTAAGAGTTGTTGTTATTGTTGTTGTTGTTTAGCCACTAAGTTGTATCTGACTCTTTTGTGACCCCACGGATTGTAGCCCGCCAGGGTCCTCTATCTGTGGGATTTTCCCAAGAGTACTGGAATGGGTTGCCATCTTCTCCTCCAGCAGATCTTCCTGACCCAGGGATTGAGACTTCGTGTCTCCTGCACTGCAGGCGGATTCTTTAGGAGCCACCTGGGAAGTCTAGCAGTGGAAACCAGTGAATTGATCCTTATAATACTGGATCCTGATGGTTGATGGAGGAGGCATGTCTGTGAATCAAGGAAGATTTCACAAAGGGCATAATGTCTAAGCTTAAAATGTAGATCACCAGACTGGAAAGGTACAGCTTACTCAAGGACTGTCAGAGGACTGCTGCTTTATCAACAAAGTTCATGTGGTAATCTAAGTCACTTGTGATCATTTCAGCAATCAGCAAGTTAACCATCATTTAAGGATGTAGTTCATGGCCCCTTGGACTTCCCTGATAGCTCAGTTGGTAAAGAATCTGCCTGCAATGCAGGAGACCCCAGTTCGATTCTTGAGTTGGGAAGATCCCCTGGAGAAAGGATAGGCTACCCACTCCAATATTCTGGCCTGGAGAATTCCATGGACTGTATAGTCCATGGGGTCACAAAGAGTCAGACATGACTGACTTTCACTTCACTTCATGGCCCCTCAAACAATCATAAAAGAGCAAAGATCACTGATCATAGGTCATCATAGCAAATATGATAATGATGAAAAAGTTTGAAGTATATCTGGAATTACAAAATACCAGGCTTCGCTAGTAGCTCAGCTGGTAAAGAATCTGCCTGCAATGCAAGAGACCCTGGTTTGATTCCTGGGTGGGGAAGATCCACTGGAGAAGGAAACAGCTACCACTCCAGTATTCTGGCCTGGAGAATTCCAAGGACTGTATAGTCCATGTGGTAGCAAAGAGACAGACACGAATGAATGACTCTCACAAATGCAACAGAGACACGAAGGGAACAGATGCTCTTGAGAGAATGGTGCTGATTACTTGCTGGATGCAGAGTTGTCACCAACCCTCAATTTGTGAAAAAAAAAAAAAGGCAATATCTGCAAAGTACAGTCAAAGAAACACTGCCTGTGTTTTTCTTTATGCAGAAAATGCATGGATTCTTTTTTTAAATATTATTGATGCAGAGTTGATTTACAATGTTGCGCTATTTCTGCTGTACAGCAAAGTGATTCAGTTATAAATACATATATATTTTTTTTCATATCCTTTTCCATTATGGTTTTTCACAAAATATTGAATATAGTTCCCCATGCTATACGGTAGGACCTTGTTGTTTATTTATTCTATATATAATAGTTAGAAAATGCATGGATTCAGAAAGGAAAGAGCCATGTAGGACTCCTAAGTTTCTTTGCCAACTAATTTTAACCTTTAAAAAGTATTTGCTTTACTTCAATGCACGACTCAAAGTTTTCACCTTCTATCTCATCAGGCCATTTTTTGCACCTGCCCCTGGGATTTTTTTATTATTATTCTTTTACTTCCCAAGTAAGACTGACAGATAGAATTCTCAGGTATCTGCTCAAGATGCCTTTTGATTGCAACTACCATCTTTGAGTCACTTGAGTGGAACACAGATGAATAGATGAATAAGCAGCCCTAGGATTGAGTGACATTTAATAAAAAATACTATTTGTTTAACCTTATTGTGATGTTTTCTGAATCATAAAAATACTGAGCATTCTGGTGGCTGCCAGGCGCTATTATCTGCTACTTGATTTTAAGTGACAGCTGTGGGATTTTGATGGATATTGATGTTTTCTTTTTCTTTTTTTATACAACACAAAGTAAAAGGGCTCAGATTGTTGACATCACTGAGTATTCTAGGAATGAAATATTAAATGATTTTAGGAGAAATGTGACTTTTATGTTGGGAAGCATGACACATTCTAAACCTGTCTGTCACTGTAATCAGTCCCCTGACGTGAACGTAGCAGGGCTGTGCACACTGTCGCTTTCCATCTCAAGCATAATGCTTCAAGTGAAAACAGAAGGCAGCAGGCTTGTCAGGGGAAAGACAGTGCCTTCTGGAAAGATGTTTGCTGTAATATTTGAATTTGCTTTGCAAGGCTGTGCACCCCCTTGGCTAATCTAGAGGGTATTTTGGCAAGACTGTCACCTGAAGTGTATGACTAATCCGGATTCTGCCTCAATAGACAGGGGACGATTAACCTGCTCAATAAATATTCATTTATTCGTGGGTAAGCAGCTCCCTGGATCACCACTCTCTTCTGCTTTCTAATGTTCTCAATATACTACACCATCCAAAAGCTCCATTTCAGCTTATGTTTTCATTTTATTTTCCCGACACTGATTTCCCAGGACCTCCTCCTTCCTCAGGAAGGCAGGGCTTGTTTATGAGCAGGAAGGTATTTCCACCTGAGCAATACTTGGGCATGACTAGTGTTCCCTAAACGCAGCATCTTGACTGTCTGACTTCACCTTTTATCAATGCCCATCGCCCAGGCCACTGAGATGTGTACCTCTGCTGAATATTCCCTTGCTTACCTGCTTCCTCTAGACAGAGAGGTGTTTTTTTTTCTTCCTTTAATTGCAGTATAATTTTCGTGTTAATTTCAAGCAAAAAGCAAAGTGATTCAGTTATACAAATATTTCTTTTTCAGATTCTTTTCCATTATAGTTTATTACAATATAGTGAATATAGTTCCCTGTGCTCTACAGTAGGTCCTTGCTGGTTATCTATTTTATACATAGTAGTATGTATCAGAGAAAGCAATGGCACCCCACTCCAGTACTCATGCCTGGAAAATCCCATGGACGGAGGAGCCTGGTAGGCTGCAGTCCATGAGGTTGCTAAGAGTCGGGCATGACTGAGTGACTTCACTTTCACTTTTCATTTTCATGCATTGGAGAAGGAAATGACAACCCACTCCAGTGTTCTTGCCTGGAGAATCCCAGGGACGGGGGAGCCTGGTGGGCTGCCGTCTATGGGGTCGCACAGAGTCAGACACGACTGAATCGACTTAGCAGTAGCAGCAACAGTATGTATCTGTCCATTCCAAACTTCTAATTTATCCCTCCTCCCTCTTCCCTTTTGGTTACCCTAAGTTTGCTTTCCATGTCTGTGAGTTTATTTCTGATTTGTATATAAGCTCATTTAAACAATTTTTTTTAGATTCCACAGGTAAGTGATATCATATGATATTTGTCTTTATCTGACTTACTTCACTTAGTCTGCAATCTCTAGGTCCATCCATGTTGATGCAAATGGTATTACTTCATTCTTTTTATGGCTGAGTAGTATGCCATTGTGTATATGTACCACAACTTCTTTATCCGTTCCTCTGTTGATAGACACTTTGGTTGATTCCATGTCTTTGCCGTTGTAAATGGTTCTGCAATGAACATTAGGGTGCATGTATCTTTCCAAGTTAGCAGTTTTGGTTGTTTTGTTTTGATATATACTCAGGGGTGGAATCACCAGGTCATATGGAAGTTCTATTTTTAGTTTTCAAAGAAACTCCATATTGCTCTCCATAGTCAGCCAGCTTTCACTACCTTATACAGCTAGAATCTATCCTCCAAACTTTCATCCAATAGTCTTCTGTTTCCATAATGATACAAATTAGGAAACAAAGCAGTCTCTGGGGATTGACAGACTAAGGGTCTCTCAAGCCAGTAAAGCGTGAAGCTCTCAGCTCAGTTTTTGTGACATAAGGGAGGCTGGCTATCCCCCATGTAGCGGAGGTTGCTGGGGAGAAAAGCACCTATTGCTCTCATCAGTTTTTATTTACCAATTTTCTCTTAGGAACTATGTAAAAATGTGGAGTTAAAATTTAAAGTGAAGGGTTCTTCATTAATAAAAATTAAATACAGAAAATGAAAAAGAAATTTGCAGCTACATAGTGGAGAAATAAACTCACATCTTGCTTAATATATGCATATATGTTTTCAAACAGATTCGATAGATTTTGCTTCTGAATTCTGTAAAGTGTTAAGGTTGTACCTCACTCAATAGAGGTTCATAGATTGATAAGATGTCCAATTTTTACATTGTTTTGCCTGTAATATAAAAACATTTCAATGCAACACAGCCTATTGCTGCTGCTGCTGCTAAGTCACTTCAGTTGTGTCCGACTCTGTGCGACCCCATAGACAGCAGCCCATCAGGCTCCCCCGTCCCTGGGATTCTCCAGGCAAGAGTACTGGAGTGGGGTGTCATTGCCTTCTCCGAGCCTATTGCTAAATGGCACCAAATAATCCTTTTGTGAAGTTAATGTTATTTAATCTGAAGACTAGATAAATTTAATAAAATAATCCTGAAAAGCAATCTCAGCACTATCACTACCACCACCTGAAATTCTGTGCAGCATGGTAGCTCGAGGACACAATGGCATTGTGAAATCACACGCGATTCCCTTCGGCCACTGATCTGCTTCACAAGCAATAATTAAAAGATGAGGAAATTCCATCTGTCGTCACTGGTCTGGCATGTCCCAGGTCCCACCCTGAGGTTTTAGGCTCTGCACAACACTGAGTCATACACAGGATCCAGGACTGGAACCTCCTATATGAATTTTAAGGTATTAAAAAGATTTACCTATGAGTTAATTGTAAGGAGCTATTTTAAATTTAGATGGAATCTCAGAGCCATTAGCAACATCATCTTTTTGCCCACTATATTCAGTGAATGCTAGAATAGCACATGAAGTGTCCAGAGAGGAGGCAAAGGGCAGAGTCATACAAATGATCTATGCCAAAGCTTTGGAGTCACAGTAATAACTTTTCAGTCTTACCAAACTTGCTCTGGAAAGAGTATGAAACCAAAAATATAAGCAATTGGGCAAAGCTATTGAAGGCGAGTAAGATCAGATCTGTATTTTTGGAAGATGGTAACTGGATTTTTTTTTTTTCTTCTGCACTCAGTGGTCTGGACTTTTTTCCCTAATCACCTTCCTCACAGCCCTTAAACTAAAGGGCTTGCCACCTTGCCTATCTTCCAAACAAGTACATTAATATCATCTTGTCCCTTCTTTCTGGTTCATATTTTTTTTCCTGGGAATTACCTTTCTTCAGATCTTAATATTCCATGAACTCTCCACTCTTCGCTGAGATTAGAGTTCACTCAAACACAAATGCATGATTAGAAAGCAACTTTCCATTTAGATCTCTCCTCCTTGGGCAGAAGATACCTAAGATTTCAGGGCCATCAGGCTGTTGATCAAAAGCACACATTTTCTTTTGTATAAATTTAGTTCAATTCTTTTGTTCTTAAAATCATATTCCCTGAGAAATTGTAAACAAAGTTATACTAAATCCACTTCTCCCCATTGGCACATACATTTTAACCTAAGTGGCTAGCGCCAGAACCTTTTAGCGGCTCTGTTTATAAATTGTTGGAAGAAGGACCAAGACTAATTTTTTATATTTTTTTTTTTATTTTTTAAACTATGAAAGTATGATAACACATTTACAGGAGACTTGGAAAATATAGAACAAGGTTACAAATAGTTCCACTTAATTCTACTACAATTATTTTTTAAATAGATAAATTAAGATTTTTAGTTGAAGTTTCTATATCAAACTCTCAAAAATTATTAGAATGAATATACAGAAAAGGAGAAGGATATAGTAGACCTGAAAAGCACTATGAACCTATTCAACATAATCAAGATTTATACAATTTTTAAACACAGTAGAATACAAATTATATTCAAGTTTCCATAGACTATAAACTCAGAAACACTAGAACATATCCAGGGACATAAAACAAGATGAAAAAATTTTATGGCGACCAAGACTATTTTAATAAACAATTTCAGGAACACAAAAATTCAGGGAATAACATAGTTTACAAATACAAAACTATACTCATATATTCTGCTAGTCAACACTCAGTTTATTTCCTTTTTTTTTTCACTATTTTAACACTTCTGAATCACTTTATTGACTGATAAAAATTCTTCCTCTGTGAATTGCTCTTCTTATTCTTCACTTTTTCCCCTCTTTCCTGTTCTTTTTCTAAGAACTGTGTTAGAGAACTTCAAATAGTTTGACTGCTAGTTTTATTTAGAGATTACATGCACTGTCAATCTATTGATTCTTCCCATTTGTGGCTTGTTATTTGGGGACATTTAATCAAATATTTAATATATTGCTGTTGTTGTTCAGTCACTCGGTCGTGTCTGACTCTTTGTGGACTATAGCCTGCCAGGCTCCTCTATCCATATGGGACTTCCCAGGCAAGAATACTGGAGTGGGTTGACATTTCCTTCTCCAGGGTATCTTCCTGACCCAGGGATTGAACCCGCATCTCTTCCATCTCCTGCATTGGCAGGTGGGTTCTTTACCATCTGAGCCACCAGGGAAGCCCATTTAATATATTAACTTTTGTTTATTGATAAATTGACTGCATTCTTTTTTTTTTTTTCCTTTACAGTTGGTTTAAGTAATTGTATTTTCCCTTCTGGACATAAAGAGACTTTTATATTTTTCTTCTACATTTTTAAAGTTTTGCTTTTTTACATCCAGTTTCACATAAAGTATGATTTATTTCCTAATATCATTTACTTTTTGCACATGGGTATCTGATTTCCAGTAACATTTCTTGAATGAGAAGAAGATCTTTTTTTAATCCACAAGAATATCTAATAAATTCTCTCACAGAATCTGATGTTAACTGAATTAAGTTAATTTTGATTAAATTAATTGGCTTGGTGTTTATGGGAAAGGCTTACAACTCTTCACTGGGCCCCAAGAGTACAAGGCAGGTGCTCTGAGGTGTAACCCTGGGACTAACTACATATCCAGCCTCCCTGTAGGCCTACAAATTCTCAAAGGCTTGTGTCCCTGAGTCAGTAACACTCAGAATAAAGTTTTTCTAAGCGTACATAAAAGTTATGGGGAAAACACCACTTTGTTGCCATGACTGACATTTCGGGTACAGGCTAGAACATTGGCAGAGTCCACCTTGTTTAATATTTGTCCACAAATCAGATGGTAGTAGGATTTCACAAAATATTTATTAAGAGAAAGAGTAAGTTTAGCTGATCTAATTTCTGACTGTTGACTCTTGGCAGTCTAAACAATTATATTAGTCAAGCTTTCCTAGTTACTCAATAGGGAACAAAAAAGATTAAAAAATATTTTAAGTAAAAGCTGAAGGAAACATCTCTTCAGGAGGGTAAAATATCCAAGACAGACATTTCTAAGGCACAAAATTCATACAAGAGTAGTGAACATCACACCAGAGCTCGTAGACAATAGGATGTGCTAAGATTTTGACATTCTCAAGCAACTTGAGGCTTTCTGGAACAAATATAATAGAATGTGACTTTATAATGAACTGGTGCCTGGGTCTCGGTGACCCACACATTCTGAAAAAAAGAAAAGGGAAATACATCTTCTTTTCCCTTCATGTGACCTGAGGTCACCACAGTATTGAACTCCTTTTGTTGAGTGCTTAGCCTGGTATATTTTGTAAGGAACCTTATCTGTTGGTCACCCAGACACAGAAAAAGTATAATTTAGGTGAGAAAGGAAACAAAATGTAATTGAATATTTCAAAGCAACCTGCATTTTTGAAAACTGTATGTGTGTGAATGAATATGATATATATAATATGATATAAATAGGATATATAAAATGTAATTTGATATGTTATTGTATGTATTATGTACATAAGCTTCCCTGGTGACTTAGATGGTAAAGAATCTGCCTGCAATGAAGGAGACCCAGGTTCAATCACTGGGTCAGGAAGATTCCCTGGAGAAGGAAATGGCAACCCACTCCAGCATTCTTGCCTGGAGAATTCCATGGACAGAGGAGCCTGGTGGTATACAGTCCACGGGGTTGCAAAGAGTTGGACACAACTGAGCAACTAACACTTTCATTTCACTTTCTTTCACTTCATTATGTACATACTATAATTTTGCATATGTGTACATATACACACACAAGTATATGGCCAACTAAAACAATATTATCAAAATATTTATTCTTTGACGATGGAAATTTCAGTGGTCATTTTTGGTTTTGTTTCTATTTTTGTACCTTAGATATTTTTCAAATTTTGTTCGGTGAACTTGTTTTACCTTCACCAAGATAAAAAGTTATTTGTTTCAAGGCTGGAAAGAGAACAGACAAGAAATCTTCACCTGAAAACTCTTGTGTGGTAAGTAGTCTGAAGTCAGAGTTCCTGGCCTCAGAGAAGCAGAGCGGGCAAAACAGAATTGTGGACACCTCTGCCCCCTACTGTTCACCTTCAGTAAGTACCTGGTGATCTTTCATCCGTTCTTAGTAGGAATCTCCAAGGAGATTGTTGTTTACAAAATCACAAAATCCTGTGGTTCCTCCTCTCCTCAGTGATCCCCAGCCTGGGGACCTTCGGACTGCACTGAGAAATGTGTTCTCAGATAAAGAATATCGTGACCACAGATAGATAAACCAGGCAAAATATGGATGTCACACATAGGGACACGCAGAGAACCTAAGTTTCTTTCCATTTTTTAAAAACATACTAGTATATAGTACGATGTGCATTGGAAGATTATACATTAATATAGAATATATTTTAAAATATATTAGTCTATATACTGAGTATACACTATTAATATTAACAATGTTACATTGTATGTGTTAAAACACTATATGTATTAATAATATTAATGTTACATGTGTACTTTTATATTGCATATATACTTTACTGTACTTGTATATATCTTATATACTTCATAAGCTTTGTACATATGTACTTTTCCTAGTACTATGCTTTTTAAATGCATGTCTATGTTTGTGTATATATTTATATAGATGTAGTTTTCTATATGAAGAGTACACAGTATGTATATATACTATATATGATGTATATATACTATATATGATATATATATATATATGTATGTATGTATGTATGTATGTGGTGGCTCAGACTGTAAAGAATCCACCTGCCAATACAGGAGCTGCAGGAGATGGAGGGGGTTCAAGCCCTGGGTTGGGAAAATCCCCTGGAGAAGGGAATGGCTACCCACTTCACTGTTCTTGCCTGGAGAGCCCCATGGACAGAGGAGCCTGGCGGGCTACAGTCCATTCAGTCACAAAGAGTTGGACACGGCTGAGTGACTAACACTTATGTAGAATATACACAGCATTCACACACACACATACTTTTACAAACGATTTTGCATTTGTCAGTGTTTTATTTTAATGAAGAGCCCAAAGTGTGACTAACATCTGCATTTTAATTCTACAGCTGGTAAAAGCATTTCTTCCTTGGGAAGTTATTCGAAGTCCCAATTTGCTTTAGAAGTTGACACATCTGAGTTTCTTTTGGCTGTTATTATTTATGAAATTCAGCATTTCCTCAGAGCCAGCTTTGATATAATAAAGCCTTCAGATCTCCAGTCTCACAACCAATCTATTTACAGTCAGTAAAAGACATTGAAGCCCAATGCCTTTCTTAGACGTGCTTTCAATAGCACCCATAGAATGCAGTTACATGTGCTGGTCTGAAGGAAAAATGTGGGCAATGTGATAAACACAGCCTTGCCTTGGCCATAACCAAATTAAAATATCTGCCTCAACAGTGGTAGTTAGGGAACCAAATAGACTGAAAAGAAAACAGGGAAAAAATTTAAATTTGAAAGCAAACAGGCTTACACAGTATTTCCTGATGGCAGATTCTGAACCGTGAGGCATGAAAACCAAGCATTAATAACCTCAACAGTTGTTGTGTTATTTTACGAGATTTCATCATCAAATATTTAAAAAAAAAAAAAATAGGACCCACTGATATGGGTTAGCAAAAAGATTCGTGACCATAAATCTGCTATGTACACTCAAAAAGAGGTAATTTACTAAGAAATAGAACACTCTCATGGACACAAGACCAAGTATATGAGTCCTTGATCATTCAAACAGACAGAACAATGACTGAAAAGGATATGGCCCTGAAGGGGTCCAAAGACAAAAAGTAAATAATACAGAAGAGGAATTCTAGGAAAGGTTTTCAGTAGAACGCCAACGAAAAGGATGCTGCATTCTTGCTGTATTCCTATCTTTCTAATAGGCTAATGAGCCTCAGAGTTCCTTTGTTTAACCAGTTATGAGTCAGTCTAACCAATGGTGTTAAGAAAGGCAAAAACCTGTAAGATCCAACAAGGACTGCACATAATTCTGTGAGTCTATACTGACATCTTTCAGTTGCTACACCATGGTTGCTAGTACTCGTACTAAGACTGATCCTTCACATCTGGAATTTACCAGTGAAGTTATATTTTATGGTGATTTGCCTTGAATGTATTTTTTGGATAAAAATAGATGAAAGAGAAAAAGTTAAATGCTACATTTTGGGTTTTATCCCTAATCAAACTGAATTTTGGTACCATAATTTTTTCTAGATTTGATTAAGGTTCATTAATGAACTTTTTCTATTAGGAACTTTTTCTTGACAAATATTAGTCAACCTTCCCAGAGTGAGATCCAACTCTCAAAGCTTTGGAGCAGGTATCTATTATGTCTTTTACTGTTATAAAAAAAAAAATAAAATAAAACTTAGTCTAGACTTTTTTATACCATATCATATTCTTAAATCTGCTTTTAAAACCTGGGATAATTGCTTTAAAATGAATCCATATATATGTAGAACATATGATTCAGAAATACATAGGATGAAGTTTTGTGACACTTATAAATAAGAACTTGTCATTTCCAAGCATAAGCATTTTTGTTTTTCATTTAACACTTGCCTGGTATTTAACCTGTCCATCCCTCTAAGAGTGTGTAGAGTGAAACTATACAAACATTTGATTCCAACCCTATGATATTCTGGAAAAGGCAGAACTATGTAGAGAATATAAAGTATCAGGGATTGCTTAGACAGTGGGGAAGGGGGGGACAAGGAAGAAGACATAGTATACTTAGGGAAGTGAAACTACTTTTTAACACTGTAATGGTGGATACATGTCATTATATGTTTATCCAAACCCACGGAACGTACAACATCGAGAGTGACCCATGTCAGCTATAGGCTCCGGGTGATGATGACGTGTCCATGTAGGTTCATTAGCTGTAACACAGGGACCATCTGGTAGGGATATTGATGGGGAGGCTTTGGGGAGTACAGAGGGAATATGGGAAATCTCTATACCTTCCTCTCAATTTTTCTGCAAATCTAAAACTACTCTGAAAAAAAAAAAAATCTTAAAAAAACAGTTAACCTAAAAGCAGTATTAAAAAAAAAAAAAAGATAAAATCATGTGACTTCATTTATAATGCCTTCTATTTAAGAATGGCACCAATAAACATGATTTATACTACAAGTATATCAACCACCCCACACACCATCCCAACCAGCTCTTCCCTCACATTGATGACCTCTATCTTTGTTTCCTGGATTGTCATATTCCCTCTAAAAGCAAATCCCCATACCAGCCCAGGGAAGTCACATGCGACTCTCCAAAGAGCCTCATAATCGGGAGAAAGCACACATTCTTGGTCACATTTTGTTCTCACTTTAGTTGTTGTTTCTTCAGTTCAAACCAAAACAAGGCAAGAGTGGCAGGGTGAAGTAACCGTGGAGAGTAAACACTTACTTGGCATTTCCCCCAGAGGCTGTTTGCAGATAGCAGCTGGTGAGTCATGAGAACAGGTCTCCAGGGATGCTCCACCTCTGACTCAGGGTGGAGTGGGTTTCGGGCCCTTCGCACAGCTCGGCTCCCTGAGTAACTGATCCAATCACAGCTGATCCAATCACAGCAAACAAACGCTGCTTTCATTCAGTCTCCACTCAGAGATTCCAACAACACAGCCAAGGAAGCTAGGTGGCACAAAAACGACCGATAATAGAAATTATTGAGAGTCCTCGGCAGATAGAGCTGCAGGCTGAAACAGATTTGCCTGTCACTATCCTGTGTGTCCCCAAAGGGCAGGGTGTCACTGCGCCCGGCCAGGTTTCACCGGGTGTTTTCAGTTTCCTTGTTGATTTCTGAATGCCTCTGTGAAGGAATTTGTGTGAGAAATAGACCTATTTTTATTCACAATGACTTCACCATCTGCCCTGGTATTTTGTGTACACAGATTCATGTCCTGCATGTTAACGTATTCCAATCTGTGAACCCTCCCAGACTCGAAATGTCTTTTTAAAGAGTAACAGGATGCTATGAACACTCTGTTTCATGGTGTAGAACTGATAACTACTAAAGGTTCTTCAAGCCATTCAAAAAAGAATGGCTTTAAAAATAAAGCTGCAGGAATATCTCATTCACAATGAGGAAACTATATAGTGGCTTGTTTAGTTTTGTTTTGTTTTTTAAGTCTGTAGGAAAAATGCTCTCACCAAATGTTTAAATTAGTGGAGACTTTTCTGTGGGTGAGTTCTCCTTTCCACGTGTTTTGGAAATAATTTAAGAATCGGAATCAGAAGACTGGTGCTGCCTCCATGATTTATTTATTCTTGAATACGCCCCTTAACTGCTCTGTTCTTTTGAGTTCCTTATATGTAAGAGGAGAACAAAAGAGCCTGAACCCATGTGAAAAGGTTGCCAAAAGTTTGAAATGAAGTGATATGAAACATATATCAACAACTGCCCAAATATGTCAAATCCTGTTATGATTAAGGCTTAGAGTTTTGTGGTGAGATTTCATGACTAACACATAAATAAACGGGTGTTAAAGATACAGTGACTTCATTTAAATCAGTATCTTTTAAATGGTTATTTAATAAATGTCGCTGTGAGTTTTGTAACAAAATTAAGGTTTCTTGGAATATAGAAAATGAGTATTCGTAGTGTTTCTGTATATTAAAAAAAAAAGTCTATGTCCAGATATGTTCATTTCCAGCCATAAACAGTTTGTATTGTTGCTCTTCTTCAGTCACTAAGTTGTGTCCGACTCTATGTAACCCCATGGACAGCAGCCTGCCAGGTTTCCCTGTCCTTCACTATCTCCTGGAGTTTGCTCAAACTCGTGTCCATGGAGTCAGTGATGCTCTCTAACCATCTGTCCTCTGCTGCCCTCTTCTCCTCTTGCCTTCAATCTTTCCCAGCACCAGGGTCTTTTCCAGTGAGTGGGCTCTTTGCATCAGGTGGCCAAAATATTGGAGCTTCAGCATCAGTCCTTATAATGAATATTCAGGGTTGATTTCCTTTAGGATTGATTAGTTCGATCTCTTTGCAGTCCAAAGGACTAAGAGTCTTCTCTACCACCACAGTTTGAAAGTGTTGATTCTGCAGTGCTCAGCCTTCCTTATGGTCCAACTCTCACATCCACACACAACTACCAGGAAAATTATAGCTTTGACTGCCAACAGACCTCTGTTGGCAAAGTGATATCTCTGCTTTTTAATATGCTGTCTAGGTTTGTCATAGCTTTCCTTCCAAGGAGCAAGTGTCTTTTAATTTCATGGCTTCGGTCAATGTCAGCAGTGATTTTGGAGCCCAAGAAAATAAAATCTGTCACTGTTTTTCCACTTTTTCTCCATCTATTTTCCATGAAGTGATGGGACCAGATGCCCTGTCATGGCTATGTTTTCTCTTATACATTTTAAAAAGTGAGATTAAAACATATCATGAAATTCACATTTTTAAAGTGTATACTCTAGGAGTTTTCAGCATATACACAGTCACCACTATGCATTTCCCAAATATTTTCAAACCAAAAAAAGAAAAAAAAATCACACACCCATTAGCCCTAACTTTCCTTCCCCCTTCCCCTCAGTCCCTGGCAAACACTAAGATAGTTTTTATCTCTGTGGATTTTCCTTTTCTGAATATTTCGTATTAACATTCCTGGCTTCTTTTTCTTAGCATAATGTTTTCAAGGTGCATCCATGTTTTAGGATATTCCAAATATTTTCTCATATTCTGTAGACTGTCCTTTCACTCTCTTGATAGTATCTTTTGGTGCACAATCATTTTGGATTGTGATAAATTCCAATTTATCTAATTTTTCTTTTACTACTCATGCTTTTGGTGGCTCAGCTGGTAAAGAATCGGCCTGCAAAGCGGGACACCTTGGTTCAATCCCTGGGTTGGGAAGATCCCCTGGAGAAGGGAAAGGCTACTCACTCCAGTATTCTGGCCCAGAGAATTCCGTGGACTGTATAGTCCATGGGGTCACAGAGAGGGGGACAACTGAGTGGCTTTCACTGTCACTTCATATATACATATATGATTGTACAGACCTTTTTCAGCGAAGCGGTGTCTCTGCTTTTTAATACGCTGTCTAGGTATTAGGCATTATATATATGTGTGTGTGTGTGTGTGTGTGTGTTTGTCAAGGTTTATTTCTAAAGCCCCAATTCTGTTATTAATCTCTATGTCTACTCTTATGCCTGTACCACACATTCTTGATTACTATAGCTTGGAAAGTTTTAAAACTGAGGATAAGCAGTTTGCTCTCCCTTTCAAGATTGTTTTGGCTATCTTCATTTCTTACATGTCCGTGGGAACTTTGGTATCGGCATGTCAGTTTTTGCAATGAAAGCCAAGAGGAATATTGATAGAGATTGTATTGAATATGTAGAACAATTTGGGTAGCCAAGCATCTTGTTATTAATATTGAGTCTTCCAGTCCATGAGACTAGATGTCTTTAAGACTCTTCTTTGTTAGCTCACTGGTTAGTTAGTGATTCAAAAGAAATTTCCTTAAATGCCTAGAAGCAGTGAGTTCCCATCTTGATTGTTGGGTTTTGTGTTGGTATGCAGGTGTCCCTTCAAGACTCAGCTGGCATTTGGAAATTCTGCCTTATCCCTTACTTTTATTTGAGCAGAGTTTCAAGGTCAGCCAGAAGAGAGAGCTTATGGCTTACAGCTTAGGGCTTACCTCTGTGCATGAGCACAGCCCTGGGCATGTGCACGGCTCCATGACTCTCAGATATGTCATAGCTTTATAAATCTCCCTCAAAGCATCTTTTGCCCCAACTTTTCCTTTTCACATTTTTGATTTGCCTGTTGTTTTCCCTCCTGTTCCTCATCACTGAATTATTAAAATATTGCTACAGCAATATTTGTTTTCAGCAAATACCCTGCCAAAAGGCTGCTGTTCTGAGGGACTCTGAGTCAAGTCTAATAAAGACAAGGCTGAGAAGGGGGACCATAGACAATTAAAATAATGACAGTTCCCTGGGAATTGGGCTTGGACCATCAGTGGCTGCCAGGCTGCTGGTTTTCCCCAAAATGTATGTTGTTTCCAAGGTTACCATGGAGCTGGGAGGGGAGGAAGAGAGATGAGAGAAGTTCTAGTAAGACTCCACAGACTTGCTTTTCTTCCCAAGATTAGGTAGCTTTTCTTGAATTAACACACCCTGGATTGTTGTCTTTGATTAATTTCCTGAGATCTGAGAAAGTCTATTCTGATCGTTTCTGCCAACATTCTCATTGATTTTATAACATAGAAAATTTTCAGAAGTTCTTACTCTGTCATTCCTCCTGACATCGTGCAGCCATATCTTTTCAAATTAATAAATAATTCCCTTACTTGAGTTCATCAGAACCTAGAGAAAATAGCCTTAAAATGCTAAGTTCTTAATTTGACTAAGTAGCATATGCATTATTCTAGAAATAAAATAAGAAGCTCCATTCTTAACCTTGGGAAAGCTACATTTTTGGAAGTCATCTCTATATTGATTACAGGCAGAGCAAACCACTCCTGGTTTCAATGTAAGCATATAATTTATCCTCCAGAATAAATCTGGGCAACTAAGTGTAGTCTATTCTCTTCCTCTTCCAGATATCGCTTAAACCAAATGAGCCGAATTTGTTACTTCTCACAATAGAATTCTCCTTGTATCTTTGAATTCCTAGCTAGTGCCTTTTACTATGATATTTCAAACTCATATTTTGTTATCCTTCATTATGATTATTGATCTGAAGAAGCTACATAGTTCAAACAACCTTGTGGTTAAAATCCATTTAAAGCAGAATCAGATGTATTACAAAATTCCATGGTCTACTTTGGAAAGCACAATGCAATTTAAATTTGTAAACTATGAATATAAAAGAAAAGGGTAAAAAAAAAAAAAAGCTAGCATCTCTAGAGGAGAAGGCAATGGCACCCCAATCCAGTACTCTTGTCTGGAAAATCCAAAGGACAGAGGAGCCTGGTGGGCTACAGTCCACGGGGACTCGAAGAGTCAGACACAACTGAGCGACTTCACTTTCACTTTTCACTTTCATGCATTGGAGAAGGAAATGGCAACCCACTCCAGTGTTCTTGCCTGGAGAATCCCAGGGACGGGGGAGCCTGGTGGGCTGCCGTCTATGGGGTTGCACAGAGTCAGACACAACTGAAGTGACTTAGCAGCAGCAGCAGCATCTCTAGAGCATCTACTACCATGTTCTAGATACTGTGCCTAGGATTAATTTTCACATGTCATGTAAATTTGTTACTTCCAACAATCTTTCAAAGAATAGAAAAAATTCCTGTTTTACAAATTACAAAATGAAGACTTTAAATAAGATGTCCAATGTTACACAACTAGCAAATAATAGAATCAGGCTTCAAAAATCAATCTGTTGGGAATTCCCTGGTGGTCCAGGTAGTTAAGACTCCATGCTTTCACTAACAAGGGCATGGGTTCAGTTCTTGGTTGGGGAACTAAAACTCCACAAGCCTCTCGGTGCAGTCAAAAAAAAAAAAAAGTTCATTTTTCATTTTATTAGGCTTTGGTTTTGAAAATAACTTTAATGATAAATACATCTTCTGATTTCTTGAACTTCCATGAAATTTAAAATCATCTGGAACCTATTATACAGAGTGAAGTAAGTGAGAAAGAAAAACACCAATACAGTATACTAACGCATATATATGGAATTTAGAAAGATGGTAACAATAACCCTGTATACGAGACAGCAAAAGAGACACGGATGTACAGATCAGTCTTATGGACTCTGTGGGAGAGGGAGAGGGTGGGGAGATTTGGGAGAATAGCATTGAAACATGTATAATATCATGTATGAAATGAGTCACCAGTCCAGGTTCGATGCACGGTACTGGATGCTTGGGGCTGGTGCACTGGGACGACCCAGAGGGAGGGTAGGAGAGGGAGGAGGGAGGAGGGTTCAGGATGGGGAACGTGGGTATACCTGTGGGAGATTCATTTCGATATTTGGCAAAACTAATACAATATTGTAAAGTTTAAAAATAAAATAAAATTTAAAAAAAATTTTAAAAAAATAGTTTAAGGGATTTTTCCAAGTTAGAGTATACAGATTTTATTTTCCTACTTGATTTTTTTAGATAACAACCAGGAGTAAAATCTTTGTTCTGCAGGTCACAGAGTATAGCTCAATAAAGAATGCATTATTATCAGGAAAACATGAATCACAAATGAATGTTAATATTGCCTAGAGTTTGTAGGCAGATAATAGACTGTTAGGCATTGTTATCAAAATATACCCTGTTCACAACAAGTGCCCAAACTGCTTATTTTAATATATTTCTTTTAGCCATTTTAATTACATATTTGGATTTTCAAAAATATCGCTAAACCTGTAATAAAACTAATGTTCCAAACCACTAAGATTTCCTTGGAATGCTCTCAGCATTTAAGCACATGGCACTCAAATGAGTCATTGTCCTAGGATAACTTTCTTCTTAATGTTGCAGTACTTTCTTATAGGGATTTTGACTTTTCAAACAAATTCATATCAACTGATGTTTTACATTCTTACACAAAAATTATATTGAAGTTCTTTTTAAACAACATCAAAATAGGTAACAAGTAACATTATCACTTTCCCATGATTCCGGCTGGCCCTTTCTCTTATCTCAGAGAGTGACTTGTACACAGGGTCGTGACTCTGGCAGTGTACGTGACCTGCTATTTTTGTAAGATCCATAAACTCTGTGTGACTGAGGCTTGTCTTTGTAGTGGATCCAGAAACGTGTATGCTCTGATATACTCAGAAAATAGGTCATTGTATCACTTTCTAAGTGGTTTCATCAGGCAGGGGCTATCTTTTTCTGTTTGTTATCAAGATGTCTCTTGTGTAAGGTAACTGGATACCTATATTAACAGTTTTCTAGTACTTCCAGTTTCTAAAGATTGTGAATGTCTAGTGTGTGTAAGATAGTTTCTTTGATATGAAAACAAAAGTGTATATTGTGGTTGGTATTTTAGCATCCATATGAGGAGAGGATAGTATAGTCAATGTCTTATTTTATGCAAACTTCAAATAGATACTTGCAAATGTTGGGACTCTTTAAAGAATACTATTCATAATAAGAGTGCTAGAAACATGCCCCCAAATGACCAGAAATACTACAAGGGAACTAAGCCATCTGCTTGGTACTCTCATTTACTTAAAGTAAAAATACTTTTTGTGAGAAATTAAATCCTAGTTTGAATTTCACAACTATAGAGATCAAACTAACATTATCAAAGCATTGTGGAAATTCCACGCTGATAAATTAAGAGAAAATATATTTGGGAAAGATGAATTATTGGTGGCTCCAGCAAAAAAAGAAAAATGCAAAATCACTTTGCGTGTGTTCCACTTTAGGTGTGGCCAGGGAAGTTCCTGCTAAACCAATTTTCCCACACACACAAAAAAAGTCATAAACTTGAATGATTTTCTTTAACTGCCTGGAATTAGAACAGAGAAGACAAAAAAAAGGAAGATTATAGCAGAGAATCTATTTGGAAGTCAAAATGGTGGATGGTGATTTTCCTATTTTTTAATGACTTAAGCCTGAGAACAGGCTGAAATCAGCACTGTAAGTAAAAACATTGGTGGAAAATTCATTATTTCTCTGACCTAAAAAACCAGAGGACATAGTATGGAGTAAATATTGCCACCATATTTTATTAAAAGCTTGTTTTCCAGTCCCTTGAATAGTGATTTTTTTTTTAAGATTCTATTTAAGCTTTACAGAAAAAAATCATTGTGTGTGTAATTTAATGTTTTTACACACTAAATCAAGACTTGTGCATGAAATATATATGTGTATGTATACATATATATTTCAGAAAGAGTGATAGAGAGGTACAGATTTGAATCCCTGTGTAAAGAAGTTGCCAACTTACTGGCTGATTTTGAGCCATGCACAAACAGGGCAAACTAAAGCAAACTTTGAATTGTGCCAAAGAGACAGTCTTTATGAGTCCAAGATAATGCTTGCCAAAATTTAGAAAATCACCATTTTATTTAGGAATACAATAGAATTTAGAGTCTGTACCTTCAGAATATTCAGGAAACAATACAAAGTCACCCAACAGGTAAAAAGATGATAATTTAATACATTCTTAAGAAAAAATCAATCAATGGAAACCAATTCCTAAATGAACGTATATAGGAATAAACAGACATGATTTTATTTTCACTATATTTACTATTTTCAATGCCATAAAGAAAAATAGGCTCTCAATAAATAAAAATATAAAAAGTTTCATCAAAAAATAGAAACTATGAAAAGTCTCAAATGGTAACTCAAGAAGGAAAAATTCAGTATATGAAACACATATGCACTTAACAGCGGAATGGAATTGACAAAGGAAGGAATCATTAAATAAGGAGACAGATCAATAGAACTTTTTCAATCTGAAGAACAACAAAAACTTAAAAACTAAAGTGAACAAAGCCTTATGGACTTGTGAAAAAGTATCTAAATTTTCAGCATATATATAGCTGGGGTCCCAGAAGCAGAGAAAAGAGAAAACTAGACATGAAAGAATTAATAATAAATTCTCAATTTGCTGAAAGATATAAATTACAGAATCAAAAGACTCAGTGAATCCCAAGTGTGGGTGTGCATAAAATGAGTAAGCATGCCATAGTCAAACTGCTAAAAATCAAAGGGAAAAAATCTTTTTAAAGCCAGAGAATATGACACATTATCTATATGCCAAAAGTGATTCAAATATCTTCTGATTTTTTATCAGAAAATTTGAAAGTCAGAAGAAAATAGAACAACATAACAAACTGATAAAGAAAAAAACTGTCAAACCACAATCCAACAAACATATTTGTCAAAAATGAAGCTGAAATAAAGACAATCTCAGATAAAAGAAAACAAGGACAATATTCATTAGTGACTTGCACTTACAAAATGCTAAAGTAAATTCCTCAGGTTGAAGAAAAATGATACAAAAGGGAAGTATTTAAATCATCAGGGAGCAATGAAAGACAGTGGGAAAATGACATGAATGTTTACACAAAGTATTCTAGGGAATCTACTAATCTCAAAACTCAAAATTTAATTTAAAAAGATACCACATCAATTGTACTATTGTATACAATGAGCAAAAAAGCAAAATGAGGAATATAATAAAATAAAGCACTAAACACATATGAGAATTAAAAAATCAAATTGTTTGGATATTCCACAACACAGGATGTATTGAACAACAAAAGCAACTGAAGATGAATTTTAAAAAATTACAACATAGGAACAAATCACCCTAAGGAAGAGGAAATAGAAACAAGAGACACAAACAAAGGTCTCCAGAGGAAATGGAGAATATATTACTGGACCCTGGAAGAAAGGCTACCTTGTTTAAAAGTGGCAGAAAACTTGGCCATACTGTTTTCTACCAATGAGTGAAAAAGAAGAACTTGTAATTAATACACTTGGATATTTAGCTGAGATTTCCAAGTGAGGCTGGAAGATGTGAACTTGTTTCTCCTTGCTGCTTGTAGTAAAATGCTAGAAGAATGACATCAACTGAGCAATGAACTGTTAGGCAAAAAGGAACCAGCATTTGATGATCTGGAAAATTCTCGGTCTTTGCAGATAATGTGCTCTGGAACTAGGGCCAAGGGTGTGACTGGAAAACCATTTGCTAAAGAGACTAGATGCATGACTCATGGATTCAAACAACCTTCTCAGCAGACATCAGGAATAGAGATGGGTGATCCAGGGACAATTGGTGTAGAATGCCCTTGTTTATCATTGTAGATCCCTTTGCCTTCCATGGGAAACTCACAATGTTTTTGAGAACTTTATAAGAGCAGAAACACAGCCAGCCTGGACTGAGAGGAACAGAAATGAGATGAAAGGAAGGATGAAACCACTCCAAAGGCAGAACTGTGGACCCAAAGTCCAGAGAAGGCAGAGCTACTATCCTGGAGAACTCAGAGGACTGAGCACCAAGCCACAGGGAATTGTCTTATAACCTAATGGAACTTGTACTGATGACCTGACCCCTTTATTAACTCTATTTTATCCCTTTAGAAATAGGAATGTTGATCTTGTGCCTGTTCCATTATTGTATTGTGGAAACAGATAATTTGTTTTCTAGTTTCACAGCTTTTTTGGATGAAAAGAAATTTTGACCCAGAATGAGGCATAGCAAATTTAACTCATACCTGATTTAGATAGTTTGTGTGTGCTTAGCCACTCAGATGTGTCTGACTCTGCAATCCCATGGACTAGAGCCCGCTTGGCTCCTCTGTCCATGGGATACTCCAGGCAAGAATCTGGAGTGGGTTGCCATTTCCTCCTCCAGGGGATCTTCCTGACCCAGGGATCAAACCCACATGTCTGATGTCTCCTGCATTGGCAGGTGGATTCTTTACCACTAGCACCACCAGTTGTTTACCTCAGGGTAAATTATTTGCCTTATCTTTTCAATATAACAACCAGCTAAGAAAGAGAGAGAAGAAAACAAAGCCTTTAGGAGACTGGAGTTCAGGTTGGGCCACAGTGAATGAGGCAGAAGATCTGATGAAATTGTGTCCTCATCTGTAAACTGGGAATAAAAATACCTGTCTCCCACAACTGTAGAGAGGATTAAATTAGCTAGTACATCCTTGGCACCTATGACAAGGACTGTGAGAAAACATGCCCTCATTAAGTATTACATACCCCCACCCTCTCCTCCTTCCTAATACCCCTTATTCCCACACCCACTCCATTACTACCACTGCTTCTTAGGTCAAAGCGTATTGCTCATTGTGTCTCAAGGACATGCTAGAGGTATAAGTAAAAATCAGATTCAAGGGCTTTACATTTACCTGTAAAAAAGACTGTACCTTTGAAAAAGAAGAAATATCTTAAGCTACATTGGTTCTCCCGAGTGTTTTTTATGAGGACATGAAGGCATCAAAAATACTATGTGAATTTTCACTTAATTTATGAAACTATCTCTCCCCTAAAATGTCCATCTAAAACATTTAGGAGTTCCTTATTTTGTCTTCAAGTTGGATTTTTTAAAGTGAAGTGAATATATGCTGCTATTTCAAAACTCTTAGGTTTTTGTATGGTTTTCCTTTAGAAATTTAATTCTCTCTGTTGAAAGGTTTATAGGTTATTTGAATTAATGTTTTTAAAAACTCAAGATTCGAAAAATCTGTTGTCATGTGTATCCACAGAAACCAACCCAACTAAAAAAACCAACATAATTGCCAGATGAACTGCAATTTCTCCTACTGCCAGGCCATGTTGACATTGTTGGAATTCCCATGTCAGCACAGGGCAGGTCATAAAGTAATAGCTGCTGTGAGTTAGACTTGTTCAATGTCAGACAGTGTTTAGGGGATAATTTCATTATTTTAGTTATTTAGATCATCGTTGTAATGAATATTTGAGAATATTTGTTTTAGGAAACATTTAAAATTATTTGTTTTAGGAAAGGAAAGATGTAAAAACAGTCAAGGGGATAAGGAGGTATTGAGAAAGATACAGCTTTGGACTGATTTCTGAAAGAAAATGTCTGAGTATACAGTATTATTTGTTTTACGTTCGTTTAAACAATGGTGAGTGAAATGACATTTTTATATGTCATTTCATATATTTCATTTTATATGTCATTTCATTTCAGTCAACCTTCATTAGAACAATTGGTGAGCAATTACTATTCAACAGCCGAATATTTATCTGTCTGTCCCCTACGTGAAGGCTTCCCTGGTGGCTCAGCGGTAAATAATCTGAGCGCAATGCAGGAGACAGGGGTTCAATCCCTGGGTCAGGAAGATCCCCTGGAGAAGGAAATAGCAATGCACTCCAATATGCTTGTCTGGAGAACTCCAGGGACAGAGGAGCTGGGCAGGCTACAGACCATGGGGGCACGAAGCGTTGGACAAGACTTAGCAACTAAACATCAACACCCTATTGCATAAATAAAACATTTTTAAGCCAACAACAAAAATAATAAATTCCAGTAGAAACTGTTTTTCTCTGATTACCACAAAAACACAAAAATAATAACATAAGTAATAGAAAACTTTATAAGTCCCCTAAAGATAATGGACAGACAGGTTCAACCAAGGCTTGCTTTGATATTTGTAGGAATAAATCTAACCTATCTACTCTAACGTACCATTAAACTTTTATCAGATAATCATCAGAGTGCCTGAGGATTAAAAATCATTGTAGCTGAATAATGTATGCTAAAATGTATATCATCTATGTTAAGGTAGTAATCATTGTGCATTAGCCCATTTTGAGTTTAAGAACTAAAATCTTGACAACACAAGGAGAATATTTTTTTGACTTTGATAATGCAGTATGAGAATATAAATGTGGGTCATCTTAGCTTCCATTTGAGTAAGGCATTAGAATTGCATCATGCACCGTTTTAATATATTCACTGAGTTGTTGTTCAAACATGCTAGAGGAATCTGAAGCAACTTTCCAGAGTGTTTTTTCTTGAACCTTCTTTATCATTATAGTCTTAATCCTTTCTTATGAGGAATTTGCTAGACTACAATAACCTGTGTCCTTATACCTAATCTCCCTTTTGTTAAAATTTTAATCAGTTCTTTAATTCACACTGAAGCATGAAGGGTACTTACATCATCGTGCCTTCCTGGGGCATAGAAAAGCATTTTGGTCTCAACCAGAGGACATGGTAAAGATGAAACACAGTGGGGCTTTCTAGTGTCCCCACCCACCCCAGCCCTTGACTGATCATCCCACTTATTCTAAGAGTCTAGCTATACACTCGCCTGTAGACTAAGCTTTCTATTCAGCCTTTCTTTTGAAAATAAGAAACCATGAATATTCTTTCCGAAAGCTCTAATCTCTTATTTACCCCATGTGGATTTGGCCTTAGCATGGGAAACTGCTTATGTACTTTTGTGTTTTTGCTTATTATTATTATTGCACTTCAGTTTCATAACCTTTCTCCCTTTTGGAAACTGAAGAGAGACTTTATATGATGCTTTGAAGAGAGGATAAGACATTAGTGAAGTTGCTCAGTTGTGTCCAACTCTTTACGACCCCATGGACTGTAGCCTATCAGGCTCCTCCATCCATGGGTTTTTCCAAGTGGTTAAGACTCAGAGCTTACAGCACAGGGGACACAGCTTCCATCCCTAAGGGAATAGAAATAGGAAGAACCCCCATTACTTTCACATTCTGAACAATTTTAATAAAGTCTTTTTCTGCTTCAATTAAAAAAAAAAAAAGAATACTGGAGTGGGTTGCCATTTTCTTCTCCAGGAGATCTTCCCGATCCAGGGATCAAACCTGAGTCTTCTCCATTGCAGGCAGACTCTTTGCCATCTGAGCCACCAGGGAACACCCGGGTTCAATCCCTGGGTCAGGAAGATCTCCTGGAGAAGGAAATGGCAACCCACTCCAGTATTCTTGCCTGGAAAATCCCATGGACGGAGGAGCCTGGTAGGCTACAGTTCATGGGGTCGCAAAGAGTCAGACACGACTGAGTGACTTCACTTTCACTTGAAGAGAGGATAAGACATTATTGTGGATATGATACAGGGTTGGGGGGTGGGCATTGGTTGTTAGACAGTATCTTTAAGAATAACTATTGGGAACACAATACCTTCCATTTATCTCAGGTTTTCAATGAGAATATAATTCTTTGGTTCATAAAGGAAGATTACAACTATGGAGCTGAGGAATAAACTGTGTTTAAGATGGGGCTTGCTCTACTCATATGAAATTATTTTATTTGATAGTCTTCCAGAAGCCTCCAATTTTCCAGTATGAAAATGGACCACGTGGGGCTCAGCATGGTACTGTAGCAAGTCTGTCCTAATGGTCAAAGCCATCCAACACAATCATTTTTGGCCAAGACCTCATGAAAGAGTTACTGGATTTCTTTGTGCAACTCAGTACACATGGCTGAAATGAGGGCTTGGGGGGCTTTGAAAATGTGTATATGAGTAATGGGCAGGGGAAAAAAAAGAAAAAAATCCAAAGTTACAGCAAGGCCACATGAGAGATGTAAGCTCTTTGTTGAGGGGCTCTCAAAAAGAGGAAAGGGCAGACTTAATGTCGGCTTGTGTCTCTGAACCTGTTCTGACTGCATCATTACAGGAAAAAAGGAAAATTAGGACAGAGCACCACCCACATTAAGACAATGGTTTGCTTTGTAATAGAGTGGATTGCATCTCATCTACCTTTAAGCATCATCACTTACCACAGTGCATGACTCATGTCAGAGATACAGTAAACATTTGTTGAGTCAATGAATGAATACAATAGTATAATTTTAGTTTCAGGATTTCCTGGGATTCCATAAAGACATTTTATATCCTTTTAATGTAAGCAGTAACATCTCTAGGTGTGCTAGGTTTTTTTTACAGCTCCATAAAAAAATGTAGGAAAACAAAAGAATCAGAGTCAGTTGTGACTATTTATAGTATACTGAAAAACAGTTCACAGAAATTGCTATCAAGTGATTGTTTTTCATTGAAGAATAACCTCTGATGGTTAAGACAACTAGAGAGAAGGACTAAAAGTGACACAGCAGGTTGTGAGACTTTGAAATTACAGGGGAAATCAGTCTTGAAGAGCAGGAGAAGAATTAAAAGTTATTTTTCATACTAATAAGGAAGGCTAAGCACCAAAGAATTGATGCTTTTGAATTGTGGTGTGGGAGAAGACTCTTTTTAGAGTCACTTGGACTGCAAGGATATCAAACTAGTCAATCCTAAAGGAAATAAACCTTGAATATATATTGGAAGAACTGAGGCTGAAGCTGAAACTGCAATACTTTGGCCATCTGATGCGAAGAGCTGACTCACTGGAAAAGACCCTGATGCTTGGGAAGATTGAAGGTATAAGAAGAAGGAGGCGGCAGAAGATGAGATGGTTGCATAGCACCACCAACTCAATGGACATGAGTTTGAGTAAACTCCAGGAGATATTGAAGAACAAGGAAGCCTGGCTTGCTGAAGTTCATGGGGTCTCAAAGAGTCAGACATGACTTAGCTACTGAACAACAACGATAATAGATTGATTCAATTTAAAAATCATCTTAATACATATAACAACAACAGAATGCTCTGTTATAGACTACGACTTAATGTTCTTTCAGATTCATGGTTGAATTTAACGTAGTATCACTGAGAACAACAGACACCCAGAATAAACCAGCTGACGTTCTCAAAGGGTTGATTTGCTGTACTTATCCCAGACTTCAAATAAGCATCTCACCATGAGAAAAGCAAGACAGAAGCACTGTTTGCCAAGTTTTCTGATGTTGATCATTTAAATATTTTGGGAAAATACACATCACACAATGGATGTGTTTTGAGTTTTCTACTTGCCTGCAGTTTACTCATTCAACACATAGTTTTGAGAGCCCAGAAGGTGGCAGGCTATGTGCAGGAGATCTACATAAAGATCATTGCAAACCCAGAATGTCTGACTTCCAAGGCATCATGCATGTAGCAAGTTGAGGGGGGTAGAGGAGGAATAATCATGCAAACATTAGACACAAAATGTGCAGTCAGGTTTACATAAGTCCAGTGGAGGAAAATGAAGTGGGAACGATGACAGCAATTGAAGGGGGAGGCAGAGGAGCTGTTCGAGAGGGAGGGAGAGTGTTCTCCATGGAGGTCAAGTTTCCACCAACCCTGAAGGAAGCAATAGTGTGAGCACTGACATGGCCAGGGAGAATTCCAGGCAGAGGGCACTCCAGGAAGAGGCTCCAAGGCTGCGCTATTTCTGTAGGTTTGGAAGAAAAGCAGAGAGTCCAGGCAGTCTAGATGGGGTGCAGAGAAGGCAGTGGGGTGTGAAGGATGCTGAGTTATGGGTGCAGAGAGAGTCTAGGCCCAGGTAAGGACCCGTGTGAGCCCCAGTGAGGCTGCCGGGTCAAGTCCCACAACAGGTCCTCTTAAGGAGTCTGACAAGCCTTGCTGGGCAGCTCTGTATCAACCGAAGGTTAGAAAATTCACTTTCCTGAAACACTTCTGTCACCAATTGTGTGGCTTTTCCACTTCAACTAGTGCTCCCATTCTCTGCAGACACCAGCGGTGTCCTACATTTTAATTCATTTCTGACACCGACTACCCAGAGTCAGTACAGACCCCACTGGTTAAGGGCCCACAAAGTTGTCCCCACTTTAGATGCTGGTCTCCAGGTACCCACACTTCTGAGTTGGCTACACACCATGGGTCCCCACAGCCCCTTCCTCACATTCAATAATTTGGTTATGCTGCTGCTACTGCTAAGTCACTTCAGTCGTGTCGAACTCTGTGTGACCCCATAGATGGCAGCCCACCAGGCTCCTCCATCCCTGGGATTCTCCAGGCAAGAACACTGGAGTGGGTTGCTATTTCCTTCTCCAATGCATGAAAGTGAAAAGTGAAAGTGAAGTCGCTCAGTTGTGTCTGACTCATTGCAACCCCATGGACTGCAGCCCACCAGGTTCCTCCATCCATGGGATTTTCCAGGCAAGAGTACTGAGTGGGTTGCCATTCTTTCTCCAATTTGGTTATAAATGCTCACAAAATTCATGAAAATAATTTACTTCTATGTAGTGGTTCACTCAGAGAAGGCAATAGAAGTTCACTAGATATACTTTTTTCAGATTATTTTCCATTATAAGTTATTACAAGATATTGAATATAGTTTTCTATGCTATACAGTAAATCCTTGTTACTGGGCTTCCCTGTCAGTCCAGTGGTTAAGAATCTGCCTGTCAATGTAGGGGACACAGGTTCAGTCCCTAGTCCGGGAAAATTCCACATTCCCCGGGAGGCAACTGAGCCCCTATGCCTCAGCTACTGAGCCTACATTCTAGAGCCCACGAGCTGCAACTACGGAGCTCATACACTGCATCTACTGAACCCACGTAGCCCGTGCTCCACAGCAAGAGAAGCCCCCTCAAGGAGAAGCCCACACACCGCAACTAGAGAGTACCCTCCACTTGCCACAACTAGAGAAAATCTGCACGCAACAACAAAGACACAGCAGCTGCTGCTGCTGCTGCTAAGTCGCTTCAGTCGTGTCCGACTCTGTGCGACCCCATAGATGGCAGCCCACCAGACTCCGCCGTCCCTGGGATTCTCCAGGCAAGAACACTGGAGAGGGTTGCCATTTCCTTCTCCAATGCATGAAAGTGAAAAGTGAAAGTGAAGTCACTCAGTAGTGTCCGGCTCTTCACAACCCCATGGACTGCAGCCTACCAGGCTCCTCCGCACATGGGATTTTCCAGGTAAGAGTACTGGAGTGGGTTGCCATTGCCTTTTCCAAGACACAGCAGAACCAAAACTAAATAAACAAATTCAAAAAACAATTTTTAAAATCCTTATTACTTATCTATTTTATGTCAGTCATTAACTCTGCATAAATTCTCAGAGCCAAAACTTGTGATATAGTTTCTAGAACATGCCATTTCTCTAGTACATAGCTTCCATAGTATATAACTTTGCTATTTAGTTATTCAGAAATAGCAAAATATTTCCTTCAGAAAGAAAATTGTTAGCGAATAAAGCTCTGGGCTTACCAGTAAGTAGTGCACAAGACATATGTCACTCAGAGTGATGAGCTTTCAAACAACACAATATTTGTCACTAAACATATTTAGACAACTTTGAAATTAGATTTCTTCCTCAAAATGTCCAAACCACATATTAAACAGGAAACAAAGATGAGAGAAACCTCGCACGCTCTTAAGAAGGATCTGAGTTTCTATCATGCTGACTGTCACTTCCTTCTGTTTAGTACTCTAATTTTGCAGGTAACCCCGCCCCACGTGGCCACTGAAGCAGGAATGCTGGCTCGTTGTCAGATGGACGGATGCACTGTGGGATGATGGGAAATTCAGAATCAGGAGGGCATCGCGACTTTGTTGTCTTTTGCTGCATCCTCCAGAGAAAGCAAGCAGCTTTGGATAGACATATTTATACATTTTGTTGCATGTGTGTATAAAATATACATGCATAATAGCAACTTTGTTCTATTACAAAGAACAAAGGGAGGTATCTTTACACTATTCAGAAAGACCTGAAGATATATGTCCTGAAGCTATCTATATATTAATGTCTAAAACAGACAAAACATATATTTCACATTTAAATTTTTTTACATAATTTTGGAACATTATGTATCATTGAACTTGTCCATTAATTATCCTGAAAAATATCTCATTTATTATCTTATTTATTCCCATGCATTTGTTAAATAATTAGATCTTTAGTTAATAGAGGCTTGAGCATAGGCCTAAAATCTTGTTTCTTGCTGGCATTTTAACAGTTTAATTATTTCTAATCCATATGGTTTAAAATTAACTATATGGTTTATGGATTGTGAGTTTGGTATCTGGCATCCTATGACAGGAGTCCAAATTCCAGTTCTGCTCTTTTTGTTCTGTTTTGTTTTGCATTTGCTATGTGTTTTTATACTTGTGTGTTTTCTAGTGGTGAAAGAGATTTGTTTAAAAAAAAAAAAAGACAGAAATCTAATTGGAATCTGAAGTGAACATTTAATGAATAGGGTGTGGGATTGGAAAGTGGAGGCAAAGATACTGAGCATAGTTATTCATACAGACAGTGATATTCCGGAAAACAAATAAAATCCTGGTAAGTGCTTCCCAGATGATGCTAGTGATAAAGAACCCACCAGCCAATGCAGGAGACGTAAGAGACACGGGTTCAATCCCTGGGTCAGGAAGTTCCCCTGGAGAAGAGCAGGGCAACCCACTCCAGTATCCTTGCCTGGAGAACTCCATGGACAGTGGAGCCTGGCAGGCTACAGTCCATGGGGTCACAAAGAGTCAGACACGACTGAGCACACGTGTACACCCACACACACAAGAGACAGGATAGTTACTGAGCTTGAGACTTTAAATAAAAATGAGACTCAAAAAGACCAAGGTTTCATGTGGCAGACCAAAAGTTCTTGTGCTACTCCTACATTTATCAATATAAAATAATTGACTGAATCAGAGTATATCCAAGACATTTGGCCCATTTAATTTTTTAAAATTTTTTAAAGACCCAATTTTTATTTTATGTATTTATTTTTTAAACTTTCTAGCTGCATGACATGAGGGATCTTAGTTCCTTGACCAGGGATCTTAGTTCCTTCCTGGCCTTGGAAGTATGGAGTCCTAACCATTGGACCACCAGGGCAGTCCCTTGACCCATTTTAAATGACATACAGTTAATATCCCCTAGACATCTCTTGATGGAATAATCTCAGTGACCTTCCTGCATAGTGTATATTTGTTTTTGCATCATGGCAGTTCATACAGTTAAAATGTAGGTGGGAGACCATTCCAGACAAGGCTGAAGAGTTTAGCAGAGATAGATCACAAAGGACCTGGTTAACAGTTTAACTCTTGTGTTTTTTAAAACTTGGACCAGTGAATAATTTTATGTCTCTATTTCCTCATTATTAAAATGCAGATAATAGTAACACCCACTTCACATAATGTCCCAAATTATACACAGTGGTTAGCATAATGCCTGGGACATCAGGATCTTTAAATAAATGTACTTCTTTCTGATCATAATACGATCATTTTTTCAAAAATTCTCTTAACATCATTCTATAATAGAACTTAAAAATGGAAGAAGGAGTGTGAAAGTGAGAGTACAAAGAGCCAAAGAATTAAAGGATATGCTTACACTTAAAGTTGTTGGAATGTGGAAGGGAGATTTTAATATAAATATTCCAAGGTGTTAAGATGAACATACAGCAGCAGCCCCCAACCTTTTTGGCACCAGGGACAGGTGTCGTGGAAGACAGTTTTTCCATGAACGGAGAGTGCGCTAGGGGGACGCTTTGGAGACGATTCAAGAACGGTACATTAATTGTTCACTTTATGTCTCTCATTGTCACATTAGCTCCACCTCAGATCAGCAGGCATTAGATCCCGGAGGTTGGGGGCCCCTGACACAGGACAGGGCACTGTCCCTCGGCAGTCAGCACAATTAATGGTACCAGCTGGATGTGAGCCACCCCGATTCTGTTCATGGTCCACTAAATGAGATGCCGGCCCTCTGGCTTCCCAGGCCGAGTGCAATAAATTCAGCAGACTACCGATTCCACGGTTCGCACAAACTGCCCTGCAAAACTGAGCTCCTCATTGCACGGAGTGTGGAAAACTTGATCCTAAATGAGGCTGCTAATTGACTCAGTTTGCCAGCTCATTTGGTGAACGTCAAGCTGCTCTCCTTCCAGCTTTTTTGTTTGAGTCAGTTCTGGGGACACCTCTCTGAAGAAGCACCCTGGGACCCTGAAGTGAGTACCATCGGGAGGTGTGAAATTATAACAGCTGCAGCTTTAGGAAGCTCTGCTGCTGCTGCTGCTGCTGCTGCTGCTGCTGCTGCTGCTGCTAAGTCGCTTCAGTCATGTCCAACTCCGTGCGACCCCATAGACGGCAGCCCACCCGGCTCCCCGTCCCTGGGATTCTCCAGGCAAGAACCCTGGAGTGGGTTGCCTTTTCCTTCTCCAGTGCACGAAAATAAAAAGTGAAAGTGAAGTCACTCAGTAGCGTCCGACTCTTAGCGACCCCATGGACTGCAGCCTACCAAGCTCCTCCATCCATGGGATTCTCCAGGCAAGAGTACTGGGATTATATAATTTCATATCTACAATAAATAGCATAACACACTCAAATCCTTTACAAGAGCTGGGATATCTACTTCTCAATTCTGGTTTTTTGGCTTATGATTTTACTAAAATATCTAATTTTGTTTCCTTGGGTTGAAGAAAATTAATATATTGGGTTATCCAAGAAGTTCATTCAATTTTAAATAAAAGACATATTTTTAATTTTCACCATGAACATTATTGAGCTATGTATTCACTGCCGAACAAACTTTTTGGACAACCCAATACATACTTCCAGGGCTGTCGCTAATAACACAGCCAAGAATAAGATAATAAATGAATGTGTTTATTGTGTGTGTGTGTGTGTGTGTGTGTGTGTGTGTGAGTACAAGAGTGTGACGCAAAAGGAGAAAAAAGACAAGTCAACACATCTGGGAAAAATTAAGGACAAAAGGAAAGAAAAATTTCTGGCTCAATGAAGTTCTTGTTCTCTTGGGTTTTTCATGTTTGGTTCTCATAGTAAATCACCTGCTCTGGCCTCTGGAAATGTCAACCCTTCCTGCCACACCCTTTTACTTTATCTTTAAGTTGTTGGCCAAAACTTGGCTGATGCTGAACTCCTCCTTTGAGCCTGATGAGAACTGAGAGTACTTTGATCACTCGGAGGTCCACCTACTCAAATTGCTTGTTTGCTTTCTGTTTCTTCTGCTACCCCTCCAGGCTCCATCAGCAATCATAGCACCCCAGGAAAGACCTAAGGGCAGGAAGCACTGTGTCCTTGGGCAGAGGCGACCCACATGTTGACACAAAGTGAGTGTCAAGATGAGTAGAGACATCAATGATTAAAAAGGAAAATTAATCTTCAATCAAAGCACAATTAAAGTTCTTACAGATTTTTTCTTTATTTAATAATATTTCAAAAATATACTTTCAGATCACTTTATTTTTAGAAAATATAATTAGAAAGTATCTGGGAATGTCTGTTAAGGCATATTTATTTATTTAAAGATTGTGATGTTAGCTGTTGAATGTATAGCCTTGGTGATTGTTTAGTTATGTTTCAACAGGTATAATTTAATATTTTTCACTTTGTTATCTAAAAGATATAGACTTTTGACTTTGAAAAACCAACAGATTGGAGAATATGTCTGGAATATGTCACATATGTCCCATTGCTGCCTTTTTAATTGTGATTTTAAAAGAAACAGATAATTACTCATATTATGCTACCAAGGAAAACACTTTCCATGTAAAAATATATCATATAATAATATAAGCATGAATGAAATAAGGAGGGAAACTTTATAATATCCAAAGAAATTTACCATTGAATATCTCCTTTTATTTCATCATGTCATTACAGGATATGTACTGGTTATCTATTAGTTACAAGCGAAGACCCTAACTACTAGGCAAAGTGTAGTGAAATAAAGGGGAACTTTCTGTATTAAGACAGCTTAGAGCTTATTAAGGTATATAAACATGTAAATGGACAAAAACAGTGGGGTTGGAAAATAGGATGCATTGATTGCCATAAAGGAGATGTACTTGTATTATTGGTAAAACTTGGGGAAAAGACAAGATTTTCAGCTCAGAAAATACTAATATCTATGTTATGCTAGATGTTAGTATGCGGTACAGTGCTCAGTCCCTCATACATGGCCAACTCTTTGCGACCCCATGGACTATAGCTTGCCCTTCTCCTCTGTCCACGGGATTTTCCAGGTAAGAATACCGGAGTGGGTTGCCACTACCTACTCCAGGGGATCTTCCCGATCCAGGCATCAAACTCACATCTCCTGTGTCTTCTGCATTTGCAGGCAGATTCTTTACCACTGCACCACCTGGAAAGCCCACTAGATGAAGGATACTCCCCAAAAGTAAAATGCAATACAAGCCATGACTTCAAGAAACATATTGCCTAGTGAAGGCAATGGAATGATGATATATTTGTAAGATGTGATAAAATACATGCTAAGGCTTTGTGTTTTATCCTGTAGTCAGGACAGAGCCTTTGAAAGTTTTTAAGAAGGAGAAGACTTGGGTAAATTTCAAAATAAGAAATATTATAGGGGTGCTAGTGTGTTTAAGAGATTTGAGAGGGCACAAGAATGGAAGCAGAGACATCCTCTAGATTTTTTTATTTTGCAGTGTCATTTAGAAGGTAAAAGAACAGTTATGGTTGAGAAACATGTATTGTTAAAACAAAAGGAATTACTGATGTGTGTGATACTAGAGCTTAGATGAGGGAAAGAAAGCCATGGAACAGGACTCTCAAGGAGGAAGTTTGGATATGTTGCCATAAGAGAATGCAAAGGGAAAGCCTGCTGTGGGTGAGACACAGGAAAGGTGAGGCATGAGATGCGGGTGACCCCTGGGCAGAATGCAATTTCAGGTAGAACATATCTAACATTGCTTATCTCCTGCAGAAGAGCTGTTAAAAAAAATCTGAAAATCAGCTGAAGGCAAACAGCTTCAGAAGGAATCATCATGATTTTGAAATGAAGGGAAAGCAACAGACATAGTAAATATCTGTGTTAGAGTAAAGGAGTATTTTCCACTGCTTAAATCTTTAAAATACATATGACTTTGGAAGGTAAAATTTCTAGCCTTGTCTGGGGAGAGTCCAATAGATAGAGATGTAATACACTTAGAAACTATAATATCAAAGGGTGTCTAAACAATTCTCTTTAATTTTAAGTCTTCTGTGTTTGACTGTGTGGAGTAAGATATTAACTTGAAGAAAATTGTGACACCCCGCCCCCCAAATACCCAAAGGCTTCATTCTGCATGATTCTACTTGTGTGTCATTCTAGAAAACACACAGTTATAGGGACACATGGGCAGAGGGTTGACTACAAATGTCACTCCTAGGTTTACCTAAGTGAGGCCAGGGGGACTCTTGTATCATGATTACAATAATGACTGCACGACTCTATACATCTGTCAGACAGTATAAAACTATGCACGAAAGAAGAGTGGATTTCACTGGCTATAAATTTAAATGACATTCAAATGATGTAAATTACTTAAAATCCCACAAGTCTGTCTTTTACCTAAAGTAATTCAGGAAAAAAATTCTGACTTTCAGTGTGATGTAATTTAAAATTTTCAAATGTCATTTGCCACAATTCTCTTTCAAGTGATTTCTCAGGGAAAAAGGATTCATTAATTTTGAAAGTCTCATTAAAGATAATATTTAAAAAACAAAAAACAAATTTAAATCAGTTCACAGCCAGGAAAATCTGACCAATATGTGTATTGGTCACATGTGTATACACATGTGACAAAATACACACAATATGTGTATTTTCTACATTGTATAATATTTTAATTTTGTATATTCAGGCTTCCATTTTGAAGACTCTGAATCTGCAACTTTTGGAGAAGTTTAGAATTCTATCCCATTTAATTGAAATGTTGACTAAATAACTAGTTATGGATTTTTGAAGCACCTCCAAGGGAGGTCACTTTAATTGCCCACTCTTAATGATCTCTAGAATCCACTTCGTCTTTCGTTAATGGGCTTTGTATTAATATTTTATTTCCATAACAGCTTAAAATGAAAATTATTGCCTTGTTGCTCAAATGCCTATGAAGTGCTTCCTGCCTTTAAATGGAGCTGGAGCCCACCGAATAGTTTACACCAACAGCTTATGAAGTCGGGGGAGGACGGAAACAGACAGGCTTCCTTTCCTTCATTAGTATGGACACAGCCCAGTTCTCAAATGAGCACATTCTTCCCCCTCTCACATCACTGAGTACGTTTGAGGAGTAACAGATGGGTATTTTGTGGGCAAATCCCATGTAGAGCTAAGGATAATAGTATTTGTCTGCTCCCTTGAATTTTTCTCTATCTTTCTCCTGAATTATTTCAGTAACTTTCCTAATTTATATTTGCCAGTGGTCTTGTTTGTCTGAATTTCAGGAGCATTTAGCCAACTGTTAACAGATTTCCAGAGACCATGGTTTATGAAGCATGACTTACCACAAGCTTACTCCAGGTTAGCCTGGATTTTAAATTTTAATATCATCATCATCACTGTCACAGTATCTCTAGTAAAATCAGAAGGTTTTAGGATTTCAGAATTTTAAGATTACTTAAAAAAAAGAAAAAGAGAAGGCTAATGCTGAATGTTTTACAGGCGCTCATCTAAACAATTCCTGTTATTTCCTTATCCCTGTTGAATCATATCCTGTGATTCAAGTTCAGACATAATAGTTCTGCATAGTTCCGTTCCATTTGGAACGACCATCTACTGTTGGTACAAAAGTGTCATAAACAGTCTGAAATGACACAGATATTTGCATATCTCCTAAGAGGAGGAATGCATGTAAATTCTACATGTAAATAGATTAATGATGTTTACTTTCAATGTCTTCAATGCAGTTGGCAAGCATAAGACGGAAAGGAAGCTGGCTTCATGCACAATTACCTACATTGATTCATAACAAAATGTGAGGTTGAGTTGGCATGGTCTTCTGACGATTACCAGCCTCCTCAAAGCTCACCTGGGGGATGTGGTCCTCTCTGCTGACCAAACTATTTCCTGTGAGTTTCACCGAGAACCATGAAGGAAGCTGATTAAGGAGTAAAGATCTTGGAAAGATGGCTCAAGTGTCTCAGTGGACATGTTATCAAAAGCCCTGGAAACGAAAGGAATGTTGTTTATATCATAACCAATGATTGAAAAATCAGCCTATGGCCCTCATGTGTAAACAGGAAATGCTTAAAAAACTTTTGAGACTACAGGGGTGATTACCAACTAGATAATTGATGATGTTTGGAATCATTATAAGATTTTAGATACAGTAAGACTGTTGAGGTTATAGTATGCAAAACTTCTTATCTTTAGAGGAAGGGATTGGTTGCAGTTGCTGTGGCATCTGAAATTGCTTCAGAATATCTGGGGAAGAGAGAGCAGGGGATTCAAATGGAGCAAAATTGGCCACGACTTGTCACTGAAGCTGAGTGACAGATTCAGGATGATATATGACGTGAGGCTGGATATAATAATATCCTGTATTATCTTTGAATTTTTCCACACAAACAAGCTAAATAAATCAGTACTTTTAACGGAGGAATACTAGAACTCATTTCACAAATCTTTTTATTTTTGAAGCTTATATAAGGATCAATAACACAGACTTGGTGGAATATGGACAGCCAAGCTCACGTTGCTTGTTATTAGAGGGAGATGTTTATTTCCTTTGTGTTGTTTCGGGGGGAGAAGAAACATTTAATTAGGAAGATTTAATTATTTAATAGTTTTAAAGCTTATTTGCCTCAAAATATTTGCTAGTTGCTTTTTCATTTCACCTTCCCTCCTCCTCTTTTATCTGCTGTCTTATTTCTCCCTTTCTACTCTCATGTTTTAGCTAATATTTTGAGCTCTTTTCAGAGGCAGAGTCAGCATAGGGACCTAACCTGTCACCACTGGATGCAGCCATTTTCCTCGATTGCTGTTTCCTTAGAGATCTCTTGTCCAAACATTTCTGAGGCTGACTTGGATGCTGGACAGGTATGGCTGGTGGCACATAAGGTAAAAACTGTAAATCTACATGAAAGGAAACATAAACATTCTCCTTATCCCTACTTAGAATCTCATAAAGAAAATCCAAATAATAGATTAAGGACAATATTTTTGATAATCCTTTTCCAAAGAGCTGAGAGATTTAAGATAATAAGAATGCTTCTCTTTCCAATCTCCTCTAGTAAAGGGAATGCTTTAAATTTTTTGGTTATCTTTTCCTGTGTGGTAGAGAGCAGGGCTTTCCAGTGGGATGGCAATAATGGGCATGGGGAGGAGGCAACTGGCAGCAGGGTTGTTCCAACCTTGTGTCCTGGGAAGAATGAATTTAGAGTAAATGAGGTTTGAGTCACCATCTGCTTGCCACTTACTGATATGCAAACTGGGATCAATGGTTCAACATCTCTGAAGGCTATTTCCTCCTAAGGAAATTGGGAACAAGCAATATCTTATTTATAAACTGTCTGGAAGATTAAATTGATGGAGAAACTGCAAAGAAAGTATAAAGCTAGTGTTCTTCCTGAAACACAGTAGGAACCCATTAAGTCCCCTCCATCACGGTACCATTCCTAATTACATCCAGCACAAAAATATTGTATATTTCTATACAATAGAAATAATATAAATTATTGAAATGGGATTAACAGTTTGATCTCCTGGATTCTGGAAAACAAGCTGGATATCTATCCACCTTCTTATTTCCTCTTTCTTCCCTAAATGAGACTGGAGAATTTCATTCCCTACTTATAGTGAAGATAAGAGGAAATTTCAGCATCCTAAAGCAAGGGGCTCCCTGAATAGTCAGCCTGTGAAAAGAATAAAATCGGAGTGAATGGAAGAAAGAGCATTGACTCAGAGTAATGGGTGGTAGCGTCCCTGATGGCTCACTGGTAAAGAATCCACCTGTCCCTGCAGGAGACAAGGGTTTGATCTCAAGAGCAGAAAGGTCCTCTGGAGGAGGAAATGGCAATTCACTCCAGTACTCTTGCCTGGAAAATTCCATGGACAGAGGAGTCTGGCAGGTTAAAGAGTCAGACACGATTGAGAGACTGAATGTGCACTCATGGTGACTCATTTACCATGTCCAAGACACAGTCAACTCATGTATGAAGTGGGTATAACCATATCATTTCTGAACACTTGTAAGCGCTGATAGGACAATCAAAATGCTTATTTAAGTGAACTCAGTTGGAAAAATCATAAAGTACTTCATAAGCATAGAGCATATAAATGAAATTATGGGCTGCAACCTAAAAATATTCAGTTCAGTTCAGTTCAGTCACTCAGTCGTGTCCGATTCTTTGTGACCCCATTAATCGCAGCACTCCAGGCCTCCCTATCCATCACCAACTCCCGGAGTTTACTCAAACTTACGTCCATCAAGTCAGTGATGCCATCCAGCCATCTCATCCTCTGTCACACCCTTTTCCTCCTGCCCCCAATCCCTCCCAGCATCAGAGTCTTTTCCAATGAGTCAACTCTTTGCATGAGGTGGCCAAAGTACTAGAGTTTCAGCTTTAGCATCATTCCTTCCAAAGAACACCCAGGGCTGATCTCCTTCAGAATGGACTGGTTGGATCTTCTTGCAGTCCAAGGGACTCTCAAGAGTCTTCTCCAACACCACATTCAAAAGCATCAATTCTTTGGTGCTCAGCTTTCTTCACAGTCCAACTCTCACATCCATACATGACTACTGGAAAAACCAAAGCCTTGACTAGACGGACCATAGTTGGCAAAGTAATGTCTCTGCTTTTGAATATGCTGTCTAGGTTGGTCATAACTTTTCTTCTAAGGAGTAAGCGTCTTTTAATTTCATGGCTGCAGTCACCATCTGCAGTGATTTTGGAGCCCAGAAAAATAAAGTCTGACACTGTTTCCACTGTTTCCCCATCTATTTCCCATGAAGTGATGGGACCAGATGCCATGATCTTCATTACTTAGGCCTATATAGGCAATGATAAAAATAAATAAATACATACATACACATATAAACAAACAAACTTTACTCCAGAGGGGGGGGAAGGATAGAAAGTGTGATTCATCACATTGCCTTGGGAAAAGAAAGTGTTTATTGCCTTTCTCAGACTTAGTTACTGATAAAAATTCACCTTGTTCCTTGAATTGCAACCTTTGCCTCACAGATTCAGGAAAAAGCTCTGAAAGCAATTCCCAAGTGGAATTTGGACTACAAGTGAGACAACTGATTTAAAAAAATTCCTTTCTGGCCAGAAGCCATTATTTTTACAAGTTGAATAATGATATCATGCCTGTAACTTGAAAAAGTTATGTCTTTGGGGCTTAGAATTTGGCCTATAATAATAGAATGAGTGGGTATTTATTATAACAGTAAGAGCCACTATGGAGTGGATTCTTCCTTGATAAAATGCTGTCCTACAGTTCAGAGAGGCATCTCCTTCTCATTGATTGATCAATATTTATGAATGGGAATCACTCTGAAATGGCCATCTGCAAAAAAGTTGAGCACATTTTAAAAGTTAAAATAGCCATGAATCTTATTATGTTGATCTTATGATCTCATCAGCAGCAGTGAACCCATATAACAAAGTGTCTTGAATGGAACTTTTGAAAGCCTCACTGAACACCGGGCATCTACGCCCTGACCCTGCAGACTAAGCCTCTCTCCCTAGCCCTGACTGGGGCTGGGAGTATGCTAAGAGCTCGCTCCTACAGCAGGTCTGGACTTCCTGGTCCCCCTGTGCTCTCAGCCCCGCAGGGTCTTGGAGAAGAACACGCAGGAGCATGGCTTCCTTGGTACCTGGTGTGTTTCCACAGCCAGGAGCCCAGGAAATGCACCTCCTGACTCATCTGATTGTCACCTCACTTCCAGCTCTGCATTTGCTTTGCACTGGGATATGAGCCTGGCTAGAAACTTTTTGGTATGTTGTAAAGAAACCATACTTGGGATTGTAAGGAAATTATACAGTATTTCCTGCTTTGTGCCCATTGCTAAGACAGGTGAAACAAAAGCAGAGCCACTGTGCCCCAGAGATTAAGATGGCAAATTGATTATTGTAGAGGCAACCCCCAGCTTCCCTGGTGACTCAGCGCTAAAGGTTTGATTCCTGGGTCAGGAAGATCTCCTGAAGGAGGAAGTGGCAACCCACTCCAGTATTCTTGCCTGGGAAATCCCATGACGAAGGAGCATGGTTGGGGTTGCAAAAGAGTAGAACACGACTGAGTGACTAAAAACAACAACAAGAGGCAACCTCAGTAAGTGAGGAAATTTGACCAGAAAACTTTGCAATAAAAGTGATGTTAGAAGAATGGACAGGTGAAAAGCGAAAGGGTGATTGAAAGCAGGGCCACATGATCATCTTGAGTAAAAATCCTCTGTTGGGCAGTTGTGTGCTAAAATAATAAAGGGCACAGCTGAGAACACCCATGACAATGGAGGATACATTAGTAATGGTGAGGAAAGATCCGGGTTTTAAGGAGATGATGACTTTTATTTCTGAGCATGGCAGTTTCTCTGCAGGAGCTATGCTGCTGTGCAGTGCTTAGTTATCAGTAGTGTGGGGCTCTTTGCAACCCCATTGACTGTAGCCCACCAGGCTCCTCTGTCCATGGAGACTCTCCAAGCAAGAATACTGGAGTGGGTTGCCATGCCCTCCTCCAGGGGATCAATCCAGGGATTGAACCTGGGTCTCCCACATTGCAGGCGGATTCTTTACCATCTGAACTACCTTTTAGCCTCAAAAGACATGATGGAGGCCCAAACAGGAGGCAGTCTTAGCCTCCACTTTGCTTTCACCATTTCCCTGGATTATTTGTGTTCCTCACACATTTCTCTTTAATGCTACACTATCTCTGGGTATAGTATTTTATTTGTGGAATGGATGATAACAGCAATTTTGAATGGTCAGAAAACAGAAAATTCACATTGATAGCAGTAAACCAAATTACCACCTCATGGATAGATAAGGAATACAATGATGATTTAAATATGGTGCACTGAAATAAGAGCAACAACAACAACAACAAAAACACATTGTCTTGTAAGCCTGTCAGCATACTAGCTAATGATAAGATCAAGCAATTACAATTTTCCTTGACAGAGCTGAATAATTTAGAAACAAGAGATGTGAATCAAAATTGACTGGATTATTTAACTGACTGAGCTTGACTTGAGAGAGAGAATTAAAAAACTGTCAAATTGCAAACACATTTTTTCTCCCTTTGATCACTAATATGATTATCAGGACCTTGGGAAAATGTGCCTGAAATCATGGTTTGCCAGCATTTGGTTATAAAACTTTTCAATCAAGAATCATTTCATCAGCCTTGCTTAGCAGAAGTCAACATCATCTTTAATTTCACAAGCAGAGTAACCCAGGCATAGAATGACTTTATGAAAATCTTAGAAGTTGATGTGATAAGCAAGCCTTCAAAACTAATTCAATGGACCACATGAAGGCCACTTAGGGGCAAAATGAAAGATGAGAGTAGTTTTAAAGGCAGTTTGGGGGCTGTGAGTTTGGGGGAAGTTTAGTGTCTGGTCAGTCTTTTTCCCTTTTTCCATAAAAAGCATTTATAAACAAGCAGGTATCCATTTTTAAAACATTGCTGCCAGTTTTATTCTGAGCCCCTTAACAAATATGAGAACATAAGGAAATATACTTTTAAATGTCCTCTATTACATTTACAAAATTATTTATAGAGGTAATACTCTATGCCAAGTTCTGTGCTAGAGCCTTAAAATGTAAATAAGATTTGCACAGCAAAGGAAACTATAAACAAGATGAAAAGACAACCCTCAGAATGGAAGAAAATAATTGCAAATAAAAGAACTGACAAAGGATTAATCTCCAAAATATACAAGCAGCTCTTGCAGCTCAATACCAGAAAAACAAACAACCCAATCAAAAACTGTGCAGAAGACTTAAACAGACATTTCTCCAAAGAAGACATACAGATGGCCAACAAACACATGAAAAGATACTCAACATTGCTCGTTATTAAAGAAATGCAAATCAAAACTACAATGAGGTATCACTTCATATCAGTCAGAATGGCCATCATCAAAAAATCTACAAACAGTATATGCTAGAGAGGGTGTGGAGAAAAGACAAGCCTCTTGCACTCTTGGTGGGAATGTAAACTGATATAACCACTATGGAGAACAGTACAGATCAGATCAGATCAGTCGCTCAGTCCTGTCCGACTCTTTGTGACCCCATGAATCGCAGCACACCAGGCCTCCCTGTCCATCACCAACTCCCGGAGTTCACTCAGACTCACGTCCATTGAGTCAGTGATGCCATCCAGCCATCTCATCCTCTGTCATGCCCTTCTCCTCTTGTCCCCAATCCCTCCCAGCATCAGAGTCTTTTCCAATTAGTCAACTCTTCCAATCAGGTGGCCAAAGTACTGGAGTTTCAGCTTTAACATCATTCCTTCCAAAGAAATCCCAGGGCTGATCTCCTTCAGAATGGACTGGTTGGATCTCCTTGCAGTCCAAGGGACTCTCAAGAGTCCTCTCCAACACCACAGTTCAAAAGCATCAATTCTTCGGTGCTCAGCCTTCTTCACAGTCCAACTCTCACATCCATACATGACCACAGGAAAAACCATAGCCTTGACTAGACGAACCTTTGTTGGGAAAGTAATGTCTCTGCTTTTGAATATGCTATCTAGGTTGGTCATAACTTTTCTTCCAAGGAGTAAGCGTCTTTTAATTTCATGGCTGCAGTCACCATCTGTAGTGATTTTGGAGCCCAGAATAATAAAGTCTGACACTGTTTCCACTGTTTCCACATCTATTTCCCATGAAGTGGTGGGACCGGATGCCATGATCTTAGTTTTCTGAATGTTGAGCTTTAAGCCAACTTTTTCACTCTCCACTTTCACTTTCATCAAGAGGCTTTTGAGTTCCTCTTCACTTTCTGCCATAAGGGTGGTGTCATCTGCATATCTGAGGTTATTGATATTTCTCCCGGCAATCTTGATTCCAGCTTGTGTTTCTTCCAGTCCAACATTTCTCATGATGTACTCTGCATAGAAGTTAAATAAGCAGGGTGACAATATACAGCCTTGATGTACTCCTTTTCCTATTTGGAACCAGTCTGTTGTTCCATGTCCAGTTCTAACTGTTGCTTCCTGACCTGCATACAGATTTCTCAAGAGGCAGGTCAGGTGGTCTGGTATTCCCATCTCTTTCAGAATTTCCCACAGTTTATTGTGATCTACACAGTCAAAGGCTTTGGCATAGTCAATAAAGCAGAAATAGATGTTTTTCTGGAACTCTCTTGCTTTTTCGATGATCCAGCAAATGTAGGGAATTTGATCTCTGATTCCTCTGCCTTTTCTAAAACCAGCTTGAACATCAGGGAGTTCACAGTTCACATATTGCTAAAGCCTGGCTTGGAGAATTTTGAGCATTCCTTTACTAACGTGTGAGATGACTGCAATTGTTCGATAGTTTGAGCATTCTTTGGCATTGCCTTTCTTTGGGATTGGAATGAAAACTGACCTTTTCCAGTCCTGTGGCCACTGCTGAGTTTTCCAAATGTGCTGGCATATTGAGTGCAGCACTTTCACAGCATCATCTTTCAGGATTTGGAATAGCTCAACTGGAATTCCATCACCTCCACTAGCTTTGTTCGTAGTGATGCTTTCTAAGGCCCACTTGAGAACAGTACAGAAATTTCTTTTAAAATTAGTAATAAAATTGCCATATGACCCAGCAATCCCACTTCTGGGCATATACCCTGCTGCTGCTTCTAAGTCACTTCAGTCATGTCGGACTCTGTGCAACCCCATAGATGGCAGCCCACTAGGCTCCTCTGTCCCTAGAATTCTCCAGGCAAGAATACTGGAGTGGGTTGCCATTTCCTTCTCCAATATACCCTGAGAAAACCATAATTGAAAAAGACACATGCACCCCAGTGTTCATTATAGCACTATTTACAATGTCTAGGACATGGAAGCAACCTCGATGTCCATTGACAGATGAATGGATGAAAAAGTTGTGGTACATGTATATGATGAAATATTACTCAGTCATAAACAGGAATACATTTGAGCCAGTTCTAGTGAGATGGATGAAACTAGAGCCTGTTGTAGAGTGAAGTAAGTCAGAAAAACAAGTATCGTATATTAACTCATATACATGAGATCTAGAAAAATAGTACCAATGAACTTATTTGCAGGGAAGGATAAATATGCCTATTAGATACCTAATAGGGCTTTCCTGGTGGCTTAGATGATAAAGAACCCATCCGCCAATGCAGGAGTTGTAAGAGACGAAGTTTCAGTCCCGGGATCGGGAAGATCCCCTGGAGAAGGAATGGCAACTCATGCCAGTAATCTTGCCTGGAGAATCCCATGTGGACACAGAAGCCTGGTGGGCTACAGTCCATGGGGTTGCAGAGAGTCAGGCACGACTGAGTGACTGGACAACAAACAGAGGCACAGACATAGAAAATGGACTCATGGAAACATCGGGTGAAGGAGAGGGTGGGACAATTTGAGAAAGTAGCATTGAAACATATACATTACCATGCTGCTGCTGCTGCTGCTGCTAAGTCACTTCAGTCGTGTCCGACTCTGTGTGACCCCATAGACGGCAACCCACCAGGCTCCCCTGTCCCTGGGATTCTCCAGGCAAGAACACTGGAGTGGGTTGCCATTTCCTTCTCCAGTGCATGAAAGTGGAAAGTGAAAGTGAAGTCGCTCAGTCTTGTCCAACCCTCAGCGATCCCATGGACTGCAGCCTACCAGGCTCCTTCATCCATGGGGTTTTCCAGGCAAGAGTACTGGAGTGGGATGCCATTGCCTTCTCCATAGGGAAAATAAATAGCTAATGAGAACTTGCTGTATAACACAGGGAGCTCAGTGTAGAGCTCAACTGTGACAACCTGGAGGGGTAGGATAGGGTGGGGGTGGAGGGTTTCAAGAGGGAGAGAACATATGTATACATATGGCTGATGCCCATTGTCATATGAAAAGAGCCAACACAATATTGCTAGACAACTATCCTCCAATTACAAACAAATTAAAAAAAAATAAGATACTTTCATTCTTTTAGTCTGGTAGGAGAAGACAGACATATAAACAGACTGTTGTGATACATTACAGTAATTGAAAGAATGGCCCTGGTGCCCTAACCACAGGGTACCAAAGACAGGCAGAAGAGGGAAATGGTCTCTGAGACTAGTTATGGAACATGAAGAGAGAGCCAGCCAGGTAAACAAAGGCATACTGAATAATAAGAGCAAACTATGGAAGCAAGAAGCTGTAAGGTGCAGGTATGATAATGGTGGGCCAGCCACGGAGGCAGAACACAAACCACAGAACTGGCAGGTGGGGGACAAGCCAAAAGCCAAATGAGGGCCTGTAATTACACTCCGGGTGTATCTGTGCTCTTACTGACTCTGCTTCTCATTCATTATTGAGACACAGTAAAAGGGAGCATGCTCTCTCAATGATTCATTGAGAAGTTCCTTTCCTTTCAAGTTTAAAATGTGGGAGTATAAAGGGAGATCATTGGCCAACCCATATGGGATGACTCTCTCTCTACAGAGGGCACACTGACCCGGGGGTGAGGGGAGGGCAGAGGGAGCAGAAACTAGACTCCAAGTATCTTTAGCAAGAACCAAACCTGTTCTATTTTATTTGTTTTCTTTTGCTTTTTGAGGTTAATTTGTGCTTTTATTGCAAGCATAATTTAACTACAGTGGCCTGCAAACATTTTTGACCCAAAAAAACATTTTACATCACAATCCAAGAAGCACACACATATATACAGTATGTGTACATATGATGGCTCAGCCAGTAAAGAATCCACCTGCAATGCAGGACCATAGGAGACAGGGACTCTATCCCTGAGTCGGGAAGATCCCCTGGAGGAGGAAATGGCGACCCACTCCAGTATTCTGGCCTGGAGAATCCCATGGACAGAGGAGCCTGGTGGTCTACAGTCCCTAAGGGTCACAAAGAGTTGGACACAACTGAAGCAACTTAGTATACGTAAAAGTGAAATGAAAGTTTTGCCAAAAATATCTGCCCTGAGTGTTATTTTTATTTAAGACTGTTTTTTTAAAAGCAGTTTTAGGATTACAACAAAATTGACAGGAAGGTTCATAAATTCCTCATATACCCACTCCCCTCACATACACAGCCATTATCAACAGGATGGCAACACTATTTTTTAAGCCAAGGATGAACTGCGTTAACATTTCATAAGCACCAAGGTCCCCAGTTCATCGCAGGGTTCACTTTATTGACATGAGTAATGTTGCAGGTTCTAGGGGCCAAATCTATTCTTAATTAAGGGTCTGTGCTGGCTGGACTGATAGCACCTTCTGGTGTCTACTTTTCCCCCACACCCATTCCTTGACCTCATTGAGAAATTCAACAAAACCAAACCAGAAGGCCCACGAGAGACCAGATTATCACTTTTAATTAGGCTGACGGGGGTAAGTGGCTTATCTTGGTGTGAGAGGGCTCCCTGGTACTGACTTCAGAATCAGGCAGAGATACCCTCACACAGCCCCCCAGCCTCCAAGGCAGGGTCTCCACAGTGGCTGTTCTTCTATAAGCTGATACAGACAGTGTACATGGCCTGTAAAAGATGCACAGTAATGTTTATTAAATTAATTGATGAGTGGAATTAGAATAACTTTTCTCTGCCTTGGTCAATACAAAGAAAAAAATTAAATTATTTGTTTCAGAATCATCTAATACCCAATAAAATATTTTTAGCTTTTCTTGGACATAATTTTATACTTTTCCACTTATCTAGGAACACGTATGTGTAATGAGAACAGTCATGATTGAATAGAAGGGAGAAAATACTTTGGTACAAAGGTCCATCTAGTCAAGGCTATGGTTTTTCCAGTGGTCATGTATGGATGTGAGAGTTGGACTATAAAGAAAGCTGAGCGCTGAAGAATTGATGTTTTTGAACTGTAGTGTTGAAGAAGACTCTTTAGAGTTCCTTGGACTTCAAGGAGATTCAACCAATCCATCCTAAAGGAGATCAGTCCTGGGTATTCATTGGAAGGACTGATGTTGAAGCTGAAACTCCAATCCTTTGGCCACCTGATGCGAAGAGCTAACTCACTGGAAAAGACCCTGATGCTGGGAAAGATTGAGGGCAGGAGGAGAAAGGGATGACAGAGGATGAGATGGTTGGATGGCATCATTGACTCGATGGACATGGGTTTGGGTGGACTCTAGGAGTTGGTGACGGATAGGGAGGCCTGGTGTGCTGTGGGTCATGGGGTCGCAAAGAGTCAGACACGACTGAGCGACTGAACAGAACATACATCTATCCTGGAAAGAATGCTTTTCCAGATTCATTATTCATACTGTAGCATAAAATTCCTGTAAACGCAAGGCTTGTTCAGAAGAAAGCAACCTCATGTAAAGAAGAAAAAAATCTTTTTCTTGGAACTGTCTCACTTCCCAGGAAAATAGAAGAATTCTTCAGCAATGTGGGAGAGCTGGGTTCGATTCCTGAGTCAGAAAGATCCCCTGGAGAAGGGAATGACAACCAACTCCAATATTCTTGCCTGGAGGAGCGTGGAAGGCTGCAGTCCGTGGGGTCACAGAGTTGGACATGACTGAGTGACTAACACTGTGTGCACAAACCTTCACAAGTGTCATTAAATCCAGTCTTTAAAGAACAGGGTGGACTTTTAGAAAGACGTCTTCAAGGTGATCCATTCAGTGAAATCCGTCCAAGGTCAAAAGTGATTATGCAAAGAGTTCTGAAACGTGAGAGAAGGACTTGGCTTTCTTTTCTGATTCCCACAGCTCTACCTGGTGACTCTGAAAGAGTGGAGCTGATTCTATGTTATGTGAGGAAATTGAAAGGAGATAGAATACAAGATCTTTCCTGGAAACCATTTTTATGTGATTTCTTGACTTCTGAAAACCTGCCTTCTTTTGTTTTCTCCAGAATAAGGCGCCATAACCCATAGCATTTGACAAGAAAATAAACATGAGGAGGGGCCCTTTTGCAAGACTTCTGGTGTTTCTCAGTTAAGACGATGGGACTTAGGCCATGTAATTTTACTCTAATAACAGAAATGCTGGCTCCTAACCATTTATCATAAAGTCTAAAGACCCAAAACTACAAGAAACACTGTTAACCGTACAGAACTGCAAGGAAGCATGAAGATGAGAGCCCTTCAAATTGCTGGCTTTACTTTCTCTATTCTTTTATTGGGACTCATGTTTACTGTGAGTGAGTTGGTTGATCACTTATTTTTTTCGTCTTAAGCAGTACCTATTGCCAGCTGTATACCAGGTCCCATGAGGCATGCTTTTACCTCCATCACCTCATAGTCTGGTTGGAGGGGGATAATCCCCCAGATGAGTTCAGCAGGCATGAACACTCGTATTTTAGAATCTACTCTTTGACCATTCATCTCTTCACTATTATTGCCGAAAAGAACCAGAGGCACTTGACAAATTCTGTCAAATATTTCCATCAGATGAGGTTAGGTGAATGCTCACAGGCCCTGAGAGAGCCAGAGCCACTGAAACAGCTCCCTGCAACTAACAATGACAGATGCTCCTTCAGTCCAAGGGCAGTAACACCACACAGGCGACGTCAGCCTCCTTGGAAATTTGAAGTCTTCAAAACATAGAGGGAAAACCAAGTACTGTTGTTTATAAGATTAAGAGTTGTTTTAACATGCTTTGTGGAAATTGAAGAGAAATAGAGAATATAGATCTAAAGACCTAGTGTGTGTGTGTGTGTATGTCTTCAAGATCAGAAGTGTTGCTCTCTATATATCCATCTATCTATCCAACCAGCCATCAATCCATCAATCACATCTATCCAGCTACCTAAAATGTGTTCAGCCACTCAGTTGTGTCTAACTCTGTGACCCCTTGGACTGTAGTCCATCAGATACCTCTGTCTATAGGATTTCTCATGCAAGAATACTGGAGTGGGCTGCCATTTCCTTCTCCAATCTATCTAGAATATTATCAGTATCAGTTTAGTCTCTCAGTTATGTCCGACTCTTTGAGACTCCATGGGCTGCCAAGACACCAGGCTTCCTTGTCTATCACCAACTCTCGGTGCTTGCTCAAACTCATGTCCATCGAATTGTGATGCCATCCAACCATCTCATCCTCTGTCGTCCCCTTCTCCTCCTGCTCTCAATCTTTCCCAGCTTCAGGGTCTTTTCAAATGAGTCAGTTCTTCGCATCAGGTGGCCAAAGGATTGGAGTTTGAGCTTCAGCATCAGTCCTTCCAATGAATATTCAGGACTGATTTCCTTTAGGATTGACTGGTTGGATCTCCTTGAAGTCCAAGGGACTCTCAAGAGTCTTCTCCAACACCACAGTTTGAAAGCATCAATTTTTAAGCACTCAGCTTTCTTAATAGTCCAACTCTCACATCCATACATGACCACTGGAAAAACTATAGCTTTGACTAGACTGATCTTTGTTGGCAAAGTAATGCCTCTGCTTTTTAATATGCTATCTAAGGTGTTAGTAACTTTTCTTCCAAGGAGCAAGTGTCTTTTAATTTCAAGGCTTTAGTCACCATCTGCAATGATTTTGAAGCCCTCCCCCCAAAAAAAATAAAGCCTCTCACTGTTTCCATTGTCTCCCCATCTATTTGCCATGAATTGATGGGACCAGATGCCATGATCTTAGTTTTCTGAATGTTCAGTTTTAAGTCAACTCTCCTCTTTCACTTTCATCAAGAGGCTTTTAAGTTTTTCTTCTCTTTCTGCCATAAGGGTGGTGTCATCTGCATATCTGGGTTATTGATATTTCTTAATTCCAGCTTGTGCTTAATTCACCCTAGCATTTCACATGATGTACGCTGAATAGAAGTTAGATAAGCAGATGACAATAAATAGGCTTGATGTACTCCTTTCCTGATTTGGAACCAGTCTGTTGTTCCATGTCCAGTTCTAATTGTTGCTTCCTGACCTGCATACAGATTTCTCAGGAGGCAGATCAGATGGTCTGGTATTCCCATCTCTTTAAGAATTTTCCACAGTGTATTGTGATCCACAAAGTCAAAGGCTTTGGTGTAGTCAATAAAGCAGAAGTAGATGTTTTTTTGGAACTCTCTTGCTTTTTCAAAGATCCAATGGATGTTGGCAAATTGATCTCTGGTTCCTCTGCCTTTTCTAAATACAGCTTGAACATCTGGAATTTCATTGTTCACATACTGCTGAAGCCTGGCCTGGAGAATTTTGAGCATTGCTTTGCTAGCCTGTGAGACGAGTGCAATTGTGTGGCAGTGTGAACATTATTTGACATTGCCTTTCATTGGGATTGGAGTGAAAACTGTCCTTTTCCAGTCCTGTGGCCACTGCTGAGTATTCCAAATTTGCTGGCATATTGAGTGCAGGACTTTCACAGCATCATCTTTTAAGATTTGAAATAGATATATACATATAATTATATATGAATGTTAAGTATGTTGTCACTTCCTGAGTACTCTTGTTTGCAATGCATGAAATCTCAAGAAAAGAAAAATCAGAAAGTATCTTTTATTTTTACTAATATCCAGTGGAGTAGATCAAATGAATCTTTATGCAATTAGGAAATTAATATTTTAATTCTTTTCAATATGTTAATTCTTGATCTTGGATTACTGTGGAGATTGAAGAAAATCAATGACACTTTGATATGCATTCACACTTGCAACCAATTAAGAGAGAGATCCAGGAGTTTGGTAAGTGGAAATCAAAATATACATTAAGTGGGAAGATGTGGCTGAGGAGCATAGCACAAAGGCTTCTTAACAATAAACTCAGCAGCTAGGCGGATTTACCCTTCCAACCACATGCATTTCTAAGATCTCATGGCCCCCACCCTCAAGGCTGGGCTCTCGTGCTAAGTGCACAGAAGTCAGGAATCAACAGGAAGCACCAGAGACAGAAAGGAGAGAGAAGATGGAGCCTGTACACCCAGCTCCTTCTCTCTGGAACTTACCACTCAGGTCATCACTTTTCCTCCCCAGCTAGGGAAAACAGTGTGCTGAGAGGCCAGGAGTTCTTCTCTGGGAGGAGTTCCTTTATGGAGACAAAAGCTGAGGAGAGGGGTCATCCTGCCTCCTGCTGATGCTTACAGTACCTTCCTGGACCCTCACTCCTTGGAGGGGTTTTCTGGAGTCATATTCCTGAAGTGCTATCTTGCTCCCCACACATAGAATGGTTGCTAACAGGCTTAGAATCCTATGCTTATAAACAACATAACAAAGACTGATTGGCATTGGGCTGCAGGTAAATATCACATTGATCAGAAAGCCAGCTTCAGGCAGGTTGGCCCCAAACAGGCATACTTCATTTTGTTTTAAGTAAATAAGTATCAGCTATAACTATGACCTGAAATGTGACATGGGATGGCAAGATTTCACTCAGGGTCCAGAGCCTTGGGTACACAGCGGGGCAAACTTCATGAACCACAACTAATTCTATAAAATGGGTTTCATGGCATTTCATCAGGGAAGAAAAAAATAAATAGCCTTTGAATAGCTTTTGTTGAAACAGAAACACGTTGGAACAAAATTTTATACCATATATCAAAATAAACTCTGAGTAGGCTAAAGAGTGGAATATCAAAAAGCTAAAACTAAATCAAGGCTGTATATTGTCACCTTGCTTATTTAACTTATATGCAGAGTATATCATGAGAAACACTGGGCTGGATGAAGTACAAGCTGGAATCAAGATTGATGGGAGAAATATCAATAACCTCAAATACGCAGATGACACCACCCTTACAGCAGAAAGTGAAGAGGAACTAAAAAGCCTCTTGATGAAAGCGAAAGAGGAGAGTGAAAAAGTTGGCTTAAAACTGAACATTCAAAAACCTAAGATTATGACATCCAGTCCCATCACTTCATGGTAAATAGACGGGGAAACAGTGGAAACAGTGTCAGAATTTATTTTGGGGGGCTCCAAAATCACTGAAGATGGTGACTGCAGCCATGAAATTAAAAGACACTTACTCCTTGGAAGGAAAGTTATGATGAATCCAAGCAGCATATTAAAAAGCAGAGACATTGCTTTGCCAACAAAGGTCCATCTAGTCAAGGCTGTGGTTTTTCCAGTAGTCATGTATGGATGTGAGAGTTGGACTATAAAGAAATCTGAGCACTGAAAAATTGATGCTTTTGAACTGTGGTGTTGGAGAAGACTCTTAAGAGTCCCTTGGACAGCAAAGAGATCCAACCAGTCAATCCTAAAGGAAATCAGTCCTGAATATTCATTGGAAGGACTGATGCTGAAGCTGAAACTCCAATCCTTTGGCCGCCTGATGCGAAGAACTGACTCATCTGAAAAGACCCTGGTGCTGGAAAAGATTGAAGGTGGGAGGAGAAGAGGACGACAGAGAATGAGATCATTGGATGGCATCACTGACTCAATGGACATGAGTTTGAGTAAACTCTGGGAATTGGTGATGGACAAGGAAGCCTGGCGTGCTGCAGTCCATAGGGTCACAAAGAGTTGGACATGACTGAGAGACTGAACTGAACTGAAAATTAAATAGATATGAGGAGCAATAATGATGCCTCCATCTTTGGTGTAACAGAAACAAAGTCTATGTTTGAAAACTAAAATGAAGACTTCTCTGGTGGCATAGTGGATAAGAATCTGCCTGCCAATGCAGGGGATACCATTCAATCCCTGGTCTGGGAAGATCCCACATGCCACAGGGCAACTGAGCCTGAGTGCCAGAACTACTGAGCACTCACTCTAGAGCCTGCGAGCTGCAACTCTAACCCACACGCCACATCTACTGAAGCCTGGGTGCCCAGAGCCCATGCTGTGCATAAGAGAAACTAAGATCTTGACATGCAGTCCCATCACTTCATGGCTAAAGATGGGGAAACAATGGAAACAGTGACAGACTTTATTTTATGGGGCTCCAAAATCACTGCAGATGATGTCTGCAGCCATGACATTAAAAGATGCTTGCCCCTTTGAAAAAAAGCTAGGATCACCCTTAGTTCAGTCAGTTCAGTTGCTCAGTCATGTCCGACTCTTTGGGATCCCATGAATTGCAGCACGCCAGGCCTCCCTGTCCATCACCAACTCCCAGAGTTCACTCAAACTCACGTCCATTGAGTCGGTGATACCATCCAAACATCTCATCCTCTGTCGTCCCCTTTTCCTCCTGCCCCCAATCCCTCCCAGCATCTGAGTCTTTTCCAATGAGTCAGCTCTTCACACGAGGTGGCCAAAATACTGGAATTTCAGCTTTAGCATCATTCCTTCAAAGAAGACCCAGGACTGATCTCCTTCAGAATGGACTGGTTGGATCTTCTTGCAGTCCAAGGGACTCTCAAGAGTCTTCTCCAACACCACAGTTCAAAAGCATCAATTCTTCTGATGCTGTGAAGAAAGCTGAGTGCTTTCTTCACAGAATATGCTGTATTTGAGTCCAACTCTCACATCCATACAATATATTAAAAAGCAGAGACATGTTGATGTATGGCAAAACCAATAAATATTGTAAAGTAATTAGCCTCCAATTAAAATAAATAAATTTAAAAAAATAAAATAAGATTTAAAAAAAGCAGAGACATTACCAACAAAGGTCCGTCTAGTCAAAGCTATAGTTTTTCCAGTAGTCATGTATGGATGTGAGAGTTGGACTATAAAGAAAGCTGAGCACCAAAGAATTGATGCTTTTGAACTGTACTGTTGCAGAAGACTCTTGAGAGTCCCTTGGATAGCAAGGAGATCCAAACAGTCAATCCTAAAGGAAATTTCATTCATTCGAAGGACTGATGCTGAAGCTGAAACTCCAATCCTTTGGCCACCTGATGTGAAGAACTGACTCATTTGAAAAGACCCTGAAGCTGGGAAAGATTGAAGGTAGGAGAAGGGGACGACAGAGGATGAGATCGTTGGATGGCATAACCAACTCAATGGACATGAGTTTGAGCAAGCTCCAGGAGTTCTTGATGCACAGGAAGGCCTGGTATGCTGTAGTCCACGGGGTTGCAGGGAGTCGGACACAACTGAGCGACCGAACTGAACTGAACTGCAATGAGAAGCCTGCACACTGCAAATAGAGAAAGCCTGATCAACAATGAAGATCTAGCATGGCCAAAAATAAATAAATAAAATAAAAAATATAGCTTTAAAGGACAAAGCTAAATGATTTAAAAATTAAAAACTAAAATTTACAGCTAAAATACTTTAAAAATTTAAACACTAAAACAAATAACAAAGTTAGAATAAAAACATGAAGACAAGCTAGGAAATATATTTTCATGCGTTATCCCAGATGCATTTAACATGTATCTTGATTTCAAAACCAAACAATCACGGCACCAAGGAACATATCTTTCAGGAATATAGACCATTCTCAGAGTGAAAACGCTATAGAATACAAACATGTGAAACATCTTTGATCTTTGTTAAAAAAAATAGATTGCAAATTAAAACAATTTAAGGTATGATTTTATATAAATCAGTAAAAGTTTTTTTCATTAAAAGATTTTTTTTTTCTGTAAGTGGCTAAAGTTTGTAACATTTTTGGCTTTTAAAATTATAAATAAATCTATGAGTCTGGACAAAAAGACTGATTGCCATATCCTTTGACTTGACAATTGAGTGATGAGAAATATGTGATTAAGAGCAGGAACTCTGGAGCCAGACTGCCTGGGTTCAAATGTTAGTTCTTTTGTTTACAAACAGTAAATAGTAAAGAAGTAAACGTTTGCCAGAGAAGAACACATATGGATGCAACTGAACAATAAGAAAATGGTTTCATAAATTGGAATGTGACCTGGTACACAAATATTACCCAGCCAATCAAAATTATGATACAAAAAAAGCTTTGTCAAGAAAACTGTAATAGTAAAATTGTAAATAAAAATAGCATATAAGGGAAAGACCACATGCATGTGTATTGTGAATATGCCTACATTCTTAAGGTATTATTTTAACCAGGCTGAATTTCAAATCACTTTTCATTAGTACCTCTGGAAGAGTTTCTTAAGTATGGGCAGAATATAAATTATAAATATATGTGGATTGCAGACAAATCAGGCATTCGTTAACAACCACCAGATGCTTGGATCAGAAAATATTCAGAGATGGTTTCCAGGGTGGGGATTAGTGAATAAGAAGACCTAGTCAGAGATGATGAGTTAGAGAGGAACACGGAGGCAAAAGGCAATTCAAATAAAGACGTAGAGGAAACCTGGAGTATGTGGAGAGAGATGGAGACAGAGATGAGGGAGACATGGAGAAAGAAAGGATACAGGTGTTTGAGAAAAGAGTTTTATTATATTTGGATGATCATATATTTTGAAATTAACTCTAAGTTTTGTATTAAGTAAGAAATATTCCTTCTTAGGGCTTCTCTGTGGCTCAGATGATAAAGAATCTGCTTGAAATGTAGGTTTATTCCTAGGTTGGGAAGATCCCCTGGAGCAGGGAATGGCAACCCATTCAAGTAATCTTGCCCAGAAAATTTCATGGACAGAGGAACTGGCTTGCTACAGTCCAGGGGTTCACATGACTAAGCACAGACACATACAGATCAGTTCTTCCATGGTGTCCTGTTGTGGCATTCAAAAGTATTCCTAGTAAATACTGTGGCCCACACAATACTAGGAGTGAAATGATGAAATGGCAAAACCCTGGAGCTACTTCAGAGAGGACATGTCCTGCACTTAGGCAGGGAGTTTACTGACATTCACATCTGTATTCAGTAGGAGACTTGGTTTCATCTTGAATTCATAGAAGAGGGAGCAAAAATGGCTATAGGCCTAGAACATTCCAAAAAACAGATGCTAGAAGGCTATAATGCCAGTGGCGAGAGACATTATCCATGTAAATTCAGAAGCAAACACTGCATTTCAGAGGAGACACCAGAAAAGTAATACTTTTGCAAAATAATGAAGCAACAGGCAAACAACTAATCTCAAAAATATACAAGCAACTCCTACAGCTCAATTCCAGAAAAATAAATGACCCAATCAAAAAATGGGCCAAAGAACTAAACAGACATTTCTCCAAAGAAGACATACAGATGGCTAACAAACACATGAAAAGAGGCTCAACATCACTCATTATCAGAGAAATGCAAATCAAAACCACTATGAGGTACCATTTCACGCCAGTCAGAATGGCTGGGATCCAGAAGTCTACAAGCAATAAATGCTGGAGAGGGTGTGGAGAAAAGGGAACCCTCTTACACTGTTGATGGGAATGCAAACTAGTACAGACTATGGAGGACAGTGTGGAGATTCCTTAAAAAACTGGAAATTGAACTGCCTTATGATCCAGCAATCCCACTGCTGGGCATACACACTGAGGAAACCAGAAGGGAAAGAGACACGTGTAACCCAATGTTCATCGCAGCACTGTTTATAATATCCAGGACATGGAAGCAACCTAGATGTCCATCAGCAGATGAATGGATAAGAAAGCTGTGGTACATATACACAATGGAGTATTACTCAGCCATTAAAAAGAATACATTTGAATCAGTTCTAATGAGGTGGATGAAACTGGAGCCTATTATACAGAGTGAAGTAAGCCAGAAAGAAAAACACCAATACAGTATGCTGCTGCTGCTGCCGCTAAGTCGCTTCAGTCGTGTTCGACTCTGTGTGACCCCATAGACGGCAGCCCACCAGGCTCCGCCATCCCTGGGGTTCTCCAGGCAAGAACACTGGAGTGGGTTGCCATTTCCTTCTCCAATGCATGAAGTGAAAAGTGAAAGGGAAGTCGCTCAGTCGTGTCCGACTCTTAGTGACCCCATGGACTTCAGCCTGCCAGGCTCCTCCATCCGTGAGATTTTCCAGGCAAGAGTACTAGAGTGGGGTGCCATTGCCTTCTCTGCCAATACAGTATACTAACGCATATATATGGAATTTAGAAAGATGGTAACAATAACCCTGTATACGAGACAGCAAAAGAGACACTGATGTATAGAATAGTCTTTTGGACTCTGTGGGAGAGGGAGAGGGTGGGATGATTTGGGAGAATGGCATTGAAATATGTATAATATCATATATGAAATGAGTCGCCAGTCCAGGTTCGATGCGATACTGGATGCTTGGGGCTGGTGCACTGGGACGACCCAGAGGGAGGGTATGGGGGGGAGGAGGAGGAGGGTTCAGGATGGGGAACACATGTATACCTGTGGCAGATTCATTTTGATATATGGCAAAACCAATACAATATTGTAAAGTTAAATAAAATAAAATTTTAAAATTTTTTTAAAAATTAAAAAAAAAATAATTAATGAAGAACTTGCATTTGAAATCTGACCTTCACACACTTCACATATATAGCAACTGAATTTCCAAAAGAAAAAAAAGAAAAGAAATACACACCAGGGTGAGACAAGAATTGTACAGACAAGAATTAAAGAGTATATAGAGTAGATAAAGGAAACAATAGTGGTACAAGAAGAGGAGAAATTACGACTGTTCCAATTTAAAATATTTCATTGATTTTAAGATATTGATTTATTTTATATAAAGAGCAAATGTAGTGCTAGCATTAAATTTTTTAAATCAATTTATTTATTTTAATTGGAGGATAATTATAGTATTGTGATGGCTTCTGTCATACATCGACATCAATCTGCCATGGGTATACATGTGTACCCCCCATCCTGAACTCCCCTCCCACCTCCCCCCCACCCCCTCCCTCTGGGTTATCCTAGAGCACTGGCTTTGGGTTCCCTGCTTCATGCATCGAACTTGCACTGGTCATCTATTTTACACATGCTTATGTACATGTTTCAATGCTATTCTCTCAAATCATCCCACCCTCACCTTCTCCCATTGAGTCCGAAAGTCTTTTCTTTCTATCTGTGTCTCCTTTGCTGCCCCACATGTAGGATTGTTGGTCCCATCTTTCTAAATCCCATATATATGTGTTCATATACAGTATATGTCTTTCTCTGACTGAGTTAAGTCAGAAAGTGTTAGCATTTTAAAAGTAGAGGTTTCAGCTCAAAATATTACTTTTATACTTAGAGTAGGTATTCAAATATGTTTCTTTTTTCTGAGCTATTTAACAAAAATAGAAACATCATGTATGTCTTCAAACAGTATGTCACAATCAGTTTCACTCCTAAGAAGTAGTGTGGTTGTATAAAGCAGATTGCAGTAAGTATAACTAAGTGATAAAAATGAGGAATAAAACATTCTGTGAGACTCTTTCAGTTCAGTTCAGTCACTCAGTCATGTCCAACTCTTTGCGACCCCATGAATCACAGCACGCCAGGCCTCCCTGTCCATCACCAACTCCCGGAGTTCACTCAGACTCACATCCATCTAGTTAGTGATGCCATCCAGCCATCTTATCCTCTGTTGTCCCCTTCTCCTCCTGCCCCCAATTCCTCCCAGCATCAGAGTCTTTTCCAATGAGTCAACTCTTCACATGAGGTGGCCAAGGTACTGGAGTTTCAGCTTTAGCATCATTCCTTCCAAAGAAATCCCAGGGCTGATCTCCTTCAGAATGGACTGGTTGGATCTCCTTGCAGTCCAAGGGACTCTCAAGAGTCTTCTCCAACACCACAGTTCAAAAGCATCAGTTCTTCGGCGCTCAGCTTTCTTCACAGTCCAACTCTCACATCCATACATGACCACTGGAAAAACCATAGCCTTGACTAGACGGACCTTTGTTGGCAAAGTAATGTCTCTGCTTTTCAATATGCTATCTAGGTTGGTTATAACTTTCCTTCCAAGGAGTAAGCGTCTTTTAATTTCATGATTGCAGTCACCATCTGCAGTGAGAGTCTTTAAGGTACTTTAAAATGTCCAGTATTCTACTCATGTTGCTGTTGTTCAGTCACTGAGTCGTGTCCAACTCTTTGTAACTCCATGGACTGCAGGATGCCAGGCCTCCCTGTCCCTCACCATCTCCTGGAGTTTGCCCAAATTCATGTCCATTGCATCAGTGATGCCATCCAGCCATCTCATCCTCTGATGCCCTCTTCTTCTGCCTTCAATCTTTCCCAGCATCAGGGACTTTCCCTCATATGAAAGACTATTTTGAAAGGGAACATTTTGATCAATAATTACTAAAAGTGAAATGTGAAAACTTCTCTTCTTCCTATGGCTTTTACTCTAAGACAGATCATTCCAAACATGCCCTACCTCATTGGTGGAGCTCTGCCAATTTTTCAGTGATTTGGTTCCAAACTAAAATTTGGGAGCTTTATTGATTTCTCTTTTCTTTATTTGTTTTTCTCTTAGGGCTGGGTTTAAGAATACAAAAGTAACACAGTCCCGTGAAGCTTGAGTTAGGATTGTCTTTCTGTTTTATTTCCTAGTCTGCGTGAACTTGGGGACATTTTTCTATCTGTTTATATATAGCACACACAAATATATATATATAGCACAAAAATGTTTTATTTATATTTATATGTATAAATATTTATATGACTAACATGCACATACACATAAATAAATACAATTTATTTTAACTAGTAAAAATTATTTAAATAATAACAAAACCTATCACCATCAACTAAGGCCTCTCTTCTGTTTTTATGGACTGAATAAGACCTGTATAATGCAAAGGATGACAAGGAATCTTAAAAATGACAGAAGAAATGATATCACTATAAATTTTATATAGGAAAAACAAAACAGAATGGATTAATTATGACTTATTTACTTAAAGGGATCCTAAGAGGTCAGTCTTATACCAAATATTCCATACCCATATTGTGTCATAAGTCTTCTGTATCGTTATTAAAGTAGTATATCTGAGCAGGTCACTGTTAAATTGTATGTTACCTGGAGGCAAAATCCACAATGCCATCTGCATCTATTATTACATTCATACAAACCACTTCCTTACATTGGTTGTCTGAGACATTTTCCACAGCTGTGTTCAGGTTGTACGAATTGCTATTATGGGATGGAATCAAGGAAGATCCATAGAATAGAACATTGTTAGGGCAGGCAGTTTTGAATGGAGCATTTCAAGAGCACTGAATTCATTATGGATTTGCACAAGGGTTCAGGTTGAAAATGAGGTTTAAAAGAGAAATGAGATGGGCCAAAGAGAAGGAAAGGTATGAAGCAAGACAAATGAGAAACTCAGACCATTTTATAGTTGCTGGAACTGCAAAGGGATTTTGCTAGGGCCAGAAAAAGCAATCTGGAAGGACAATGAAAGGCAAATTGCCTAAAATCTGAGAGTTCATAACTTGTAGCAGAGGGAGAAGGGGATGGAGAGAGAAAGAGAGTTCTTTTCATTCTCCATTTTATGGTTGATTTTCTGCCTTTCCCAATCACTGAGTCATCACCAGAGTCTGGCTAGAATTCCCTCCTGTTGCCCTGGGATATAATTTACTCAACTTTTGGCTTTCATCTTTAATGCCTTCAGTCACCAGTATAGCAAAGTGGTCCTGGTGCTGAGGAAAAGCAGAGCTAGATATTTAAGAGGCACGGACCAATTCCAAGTAAGAAACTAACCATTATCAGTTTAGAGAAAAAAGGATGTTTCATTCTACCAGAACTATTGATATTCGTTACCTTTATGATCATTCTTGGCACCAAGAACAGCATTATTGGTGTCCTATACATTTTGCAGATTTTATATACAGCCTACTTATTTGTCAGTGTGTTTCCATGTGGTCTTAAGTTATGCTTTACATTTTCTTTATATTTTCAAGTCAGCATCCATCAAAGAAGGTTCCTAATATTTATCAAAGAATAATCATTTTGATGGCCAAAATAAAATAAATGAAGATATATGTTGTTCTTTAATTTTTATTAGAATAATATAAATCTATTATCTACCTACTGAATAATAGATATTGAAAATTTTAAGTTGTTTTAATTTGGAAATTAATCTAGTTGAGTAGAACAAAAACCTAGGTTAGTTGGCTAACACATTAATAGGATTTTTTAAAAATTTATTCCAGGGATGTTGCTGACATAATTTGGAAGCAACCCTTTAATATGGATGTGTGGATTTTTTAAATCCATACATTGCACTCTTCAGTTGCCTGTTTCCACGTTGCCCAATAGAAATAAAATGAGGACACACAGGCAATTTTAAATTTTCCAGTAGCCACATTAAACAAATGAAAACAGACTATATTAACTTTGGGTTTCCCAGGCAGCACAGTGGTAAAGAAGCCATCTCCCAATGCAAGAAACACAGGAGATATGGGTTCAATCCCTGGGTCAGGAAAATACCCTGGAGTAGGAAGTGGCCACCCACTCCAGTATTCTCGCCTGGAGAATCCCATGGTCAGAGGAAGCCGGCAGGCTACAGTCCACGGGGTCGAAAGTGTTGGCCGTAACTGAGCACTGCACTGCATGTTACCTTGTGTGTGTGTGTTAGCCGCTCAGTCGTGCCTGACTCTTTGCAACCCCATGGACTGTAGCCCACCAGATTCCTCTGTTCATGGGTTTCTCCAGGCAAGAATACTGGAGTGGGTTGCTGTGCCCTTCTCCAGGCATATTAACTTAACTATACATTATTTAAACCAATATATTCAGGAAATATCATTTCAAAGTGTGATCACCATAAGTATTACAAATTAAATACAGTACATTATTTTATTCCTACTATGTTTTTGAGATCCAGTGTGTATGTTACATCTGAAACATATCTCAAGAGGATTAACCACACTGTAAGTGCTCACAGTCACAGCGAGTCAGTGGCTACTCCACTGGGCAGCCCAGATCTACATCACAATCATCATTCCAATCATCATTCAGTTCAAGTTTGACATGACTCATCGTCAGTCCTTAGCATTATAGACTTACTTCCTCACTTTCTGTATTTTTCACATTGCCCCTTGCTTATAAACGCTGATCCCAGTAATAGATCTGTACAGGAATGAAAGGAATAATTGAGTCATTTAGCCAGTAGTGCCAGGAAATTACTTCAAATGCACTGATTGTTCAAATTGCTTCTAATGGCATAACAAACTGACATTATTTCTCAGTTTTGTACTTCTCTAGGTGATTTAGAGATATTGGGATTTTTCTTAAGTACTGGTTTGACGTTTCCATTTTATATGCTATTACAAAGCTCACAGGCCACAGGAATATTGGAAACAGCTATTTATCAATAATAAACCCATACCCTGTTACATTATTTTTTAAGAAGAGTAACTATATGGTAAAAAGAAAAAAAATTAGAAAAAAGAGCAAGAAGAGAAACATTGTTTTCAGTTCAGTTCAGTTCAGTCGCTCAGTCGTGTCCAACTCTTTGTGATCCCATGAATCACAGCACGCCAGGCCTCCCTGTCCATCACCAACTCTTGGAGTTCACCCAGACTCACGTCCATTGAGTCAGTGATGCCATCCAGCCACCTCATCCTTTGTTGTCCCCTTCTCCTCCCGCCCCCAATCCCTCCCAGCATCAGAGTCTTTTCCAATGAGTCAACTCTTGGCATGAGGTGGCCAAAGTACTGGAGTTTCAGCTTTAGCATCATTCCTTCCAAAGAAATCCCAGGGCTGATCTCCTTCCTTTTTGAAAATCTCTTTATTATCTGAATTAGTAGATATCAAACTATTAGTAATATTAAACTAATAAATATAAATATTAGAGATGTCATAGAGTTTCTGAATTCTAAATATCTGAATGTCTGCATTTACATTCATTGTATTGAAATATGTTTCATTGGATAAAGTATATTGCAAAAAATTCAGCATCATACAAAATATATACCTGGAAAAGGGAGGAATATTGCAATACCCTTTTCAGATTGTTGTTATATTTTTGATGCCATACCAAAATCGAACAAGTGGGAGTTTCTTTCAATGTGAAAACTATAATGTGGGATCAGAAACCTTTCAATAATCATTTTGTACTCTAAGAGTGAACCTTGAGGACTAATGCTAAGTGAAACAAACCAGTCACAAAAATAAAATATTGTGTGATTCCACGTATATGAGCTACCTAGAGTAGGGAAATTCATTGAATAGAAGTAGAATGGTGGTTGCCAGGGACCGTGGGGAGAGCAGATGGGAAGTTATTGTTTAATGGTTAGAGTTTCAGTTTTTCAGGATGAAAAAAGTTCTGGAGGTGGATGATTGTAATGGTTACACAAAAATATGAATGTACGTAGTGCAATTGGGCTTCCCTCATAACTCAGTTGGTAAAGAATCCCCTGCAATCCAGGAGACCCCAGTTTGATTCCTGGGTCAGGAAAATCCGCTGGAGAAGGGATAGGCTACCCACTCCAGTATTCTTGGGCTTCCCTGTGGCTCAGCTGGTAAAGAATCTTCTGGCAATGCAGGAGACCTGGGTTTGATCCCTGGGTTGGGAAGATCCTCTGGAGAAGGGAAAGGCTAATGCAATTAAACAGTGCACTTAAAACTGGTTAAGATACTATGGCTGATTCATATTGATATTTGGCAGAAACCAATACAATACTGTAAATCAATTACCCTTCAATTAAAAATAAATAAATTTTAAAAAACTTGTTAAGATAGTGAATTTTATGTATTGATAATATCTTAGCAAGATTGATCTAGTATTAATAATAACACAAAAATGTAAATGAAACATGTAAAAAGGATACAGGGCTTACCACCACAAATCCTACACATTTAAAAAGATAACTTTATGACAAATACTTGAAAAACATGTGACAACTTTTATTTAAAAACAAAAACTGCAACGAAATTGAGCAGCAATAAAAACTTAAAATTGTTCTTTGTCTATGAAAGGAAGTGATTCCTTATTAATTAAATGGTATTCAAAACATTCCAGAAATGAAAACCCCAGACATAAATATCTTCACTGAGGAAGTCTTCCCAGCTTTTAAGAAATAGATGATAACTGTTGATGTATGGCAGAAACCAGCACAATATTGTAGAGCAATTAGCCTTCAATTAAAAATAAATTCTAAAAAAATTAAAGAAAGAAATAGATGATAACTATTCAATAAACTCACCCAGAGAATATTTGAAAAGGAACGATTCTGAGCTTGTTTTTTGAGGCCAACATACCTATGGGAGACTGCACTGACAGTTAATTTCCCTTATCTCCCTGTATCCATTCCCATAGTTAATTTCTTCCCACAGACGCTGGGTTTGGCCATAGATTTGCTTTGGTCTGCGGACAGCTCCAAATGTACTGCAGGAAGAGGATAGGGCATGTGGCTGTCACGCTCTTTCCTGGAGCCCAGGCCGGCCGAGAGAGTGTTCTGGACCAGCCACCGGAGGATGCCGCAGACGCAGAAGGGCTCAGATGGCTCCGCTGAGCCCACAGCAGACCAGCCAGCTCCTAGCCCTCTCATCCAGGGATGCCAGAGTCCACCCACCTGAGATCACCGCGTCCCACTCCAGCAGAGTTTCCAGCCTGCCCAGAAAATCTTATGCAGAGGGAGAAATGTGAACTCTGGGCTTACAGCAAGCCCATCCCTAGCCCTCTAACTCAGAGGAGCTCTCCTTTAGGTCCCTTCAGGTCGCCATCCACAAGGGCTCAGTGCACCTTTTACACAAGCAAGTGGAGCTCGATGCCGCCCCCATCAGACCTGAAAGCACGAGGTGGGGGAAGGACCCCTTTGTTGCTATTCTTCATAAACCACTTGAAAAATGTTGCGTCGCATTCCTCTGATCCAGGGCTCAGCGGGCTTGGCAGTCCAAGTGACAGAGAGGGCACAACTCTCATCTAATGACTCTCGCCTACAAGAGCCCTTTGCTGGGCTGCAGCAACAAATTTTCTCTTTTTTGCCCCATTAGGTACAAAGGCGACTTCACTTTCACTTTTCACTTTCATGCGTTGGAGAAGGAAATGGCAACCCACTCCAGTGTCCTTGCCTGGAGAATCCCAGGGACGGGGGAGCCTGGTGGGCTGCTGTTTATGGGGATCGCACAGAGTCGGACACGACTGAAGCGACTTAGCAGCTGCAGCAGCAGCAGGTACAGAGGTGGTGATAACCCCCTGCAATTCTTAGCCTCCGCCTCCATCTACATCTGCTGTTTGCTTCCATCAACTCTACCTAGACCTTTGCAAGGTTTTGATCTATTGACATCTTTTCAATCACTCTTTGTGAGGGTGTTACTGTATTATGCCAGGTTGTAAGGACAATGATATTCAGAGAGCAGGAAAAACACTGCATTGTGTCTGCAATATTTTTGATATCTCTGAATGGCACTTCACTACTAAATAATGGAAAGTTACTGTTTCCAGATAATATTCTGTCTACAGACTTTAAAAGGCTATTGTATTTCTGGGTTGGGTTTTTTTTTTTTTGGCCACTGTCATAAATATTATGACTATATTATGGATTTTCGCCTAATGTACTTTTGTTCACAATATTAGTGCCAGATTTAAGACTTCTTTTACTTCTTTTCTTGACTCATTGATCATAAATATAGTCTTTATTTCAGAAATCGCATTGTTCTCTAAATTTCCATTCCTTCAGAAAATAACACTCCAAATAAAGACGATTTTGTATGACCCACACACACATATATAATAAAGATTTGGAATGGCACCATGAAATCTGTTTTATTTTGGAAATTGAGAATAACCCCAATGCCTAAGCTTTTGATTCAGTTCATGAAGACACTTATATTGTTAGCAAACTGGTATAAGGCCCTAAACCTGTGAACTGCAGAGAATAATATCTCTACCTATGTAGAAAGATTGTTATAAGCATTAGTGAAAATACATGTGTATTATCAGTATATATCCTTACAATAAATATGGTTTCATGCCACCTGACTATAATAATGATTAATTATAATTGTACCCACATATTACACATATTAGTCACCCTGGTATATGAATGAATAAATCTATAACATTAAAACCAGGATAGAGTCATTGCTGACCACATGCTTCTGGAGTTTTTACTGCTTAAATTCAGTTTGAGTTTCCCTTTTTGCCAGGACATATCACTAGATTAAAACCTAAACTGCCTCCTAATAGGAATCTTGAAACAGCAGCCTTCCAGGCCTTTGTATGTAGCCAAGTCAGATTAAAGATCTTGTTTTATTTTAAGAGGGTCTCATGACTCTCATTCAAATAAAGTGTTTCATTAGAAAAGATTAAATATGACTAATGAAATAAAAATTATTAACTATCATTTATAACTCAAAATAGGACTCATAACAGTGCAAATATGTACAAGTTATTCCAGAGTACTTTGTGTTTTTCTAAGAAAAAATTCCTGTGGACGAAATGAAGAGCTGCATGTATGGCTTATGTTACAGGTTTCTTTTTAATGAAATAAATCAGCTTTGGGTCTACATATAGATTATACAGTTACTTGTTTTTTAGTAAAATTTCAAGTTAAAATAAATTTAAGTTAAAAATAAAATTGAGCTGGTTCTTCCTTGGCAGTCCAGTGGTGAAGACTCTACTCTCTCAATGCCAGGCATGCAGGTTCAATCCTTGGTCAGGGAACTAAGATGGCAAAAAAATTCTTTTTTAATTTTCAAAAAACAAAATAAAGTAAGTGTTAAAATATTTACACACAGAGATTTTTATTTGCTTTTTATCCTTCCTTCTGCCCTGAATATCCTAAGATCCCCTACATCCTAAATTTATTTCCAAGTAATCATTTTTATCTGGTTTTTTGAACAAAGAAATACATATATGATATTTCCAAGCTATGTGTAGTATCCCAGCCTTCCACTCTATTTTTAGAGAAAGAAGAGCTGTTCTATAAGTGACATTCATTTTGCTCATGTTTTCTTCTTCCTTCTCAGGAATAAGGAGCCCCCTCTTGGGTTGCGCTCTGTAAAAAGGCTAGACTGTCTCTTCATTCAGAAATATCTTAGCTTAAAACTCAGCTGAGTGGAAAGCAAACTCCTCCCCTCCTTCTATTCCTTTTTCTCATCCTCATCCTCCAAGCTTCAGTTACACTGATCTTTTCTCTCTTAACAACATGAACAATTTTCATTACATTCAACTTTTTACAATCATATTTGAATGATTATGTCATATTCTATCTAAATCTAATTTAACCCTTTCCAATTATTAAAATCTGTCCTTCAGTTTTCCAAAGTTGATGATGTTGAATTCATCAAGATGAATAAGTGGAACTGAAAATTAGACGTTTTCCCCACTGCTACATTTATGTTATCCTTAGAGCTACCATGAGCTTATTTCAAAATGTCTGCTTCTATTTGGTATCATCATGAGCTCCAGAAAAGCTTTACATGAAAATCCACACCATCTTTTGATTGACGTGTTATGAATGAACCTCTCTACTGCCGTTTCATCAGCATCTCACAGTTATGCTTTATGGCTGCATAGCCCTACTCAGTTATTCAAAAGCAGTGATGGCTTCATCATTAGTTACACCCAAACTCATGCATATGAAGACACTGTACACTGGTCTATGGATTTTCTTCTGCCTTTTGGTCTTACTATTTAGTCATCAAAATTGATGGAGAAGTCATTATATGACCAGTCTTGTGCAAGGCATTATGCCAAAGGTATGGTATGAAGTCCCTGGAATCGAGAGTACCAATAACAATAAAATAGTAGTGATGTTAGAGAATGTTATATAACACACATATCAGAAACTTTCCTACATATAGAAGCAACCTAAATGTCCATTGATAGATGAATGGATAAAGAAGACGTGGCACATATACACAGTGAAATACTACTCAGCCGTAAAAAAACGGAATAATGCCATTTGCACCAACATGACTGGACCTACAGATTATATACAAAGTGAAGTGAGTCAGACAGAGAAAGACGCCATATGGTATCACTTACATCTGGAATCTAAAATATGACAGAAATGAACTTATCCGCTAAACAGACTCACAGACACAAAGAACGAACTTGTCAAGGAGGAGGAGGTTAGGGGAGGGAAAGATTAAAAGTCTGGGATTAGCAGATGCAGAGTATTATATACATGGTGGATCAACAACAAGGTCCTATAGCACAAAGAATTATATTCAATATCCTGTGATAAACCGTCATGGAAAAGAATCTGAAAAAGAAAGTCTGCCCGTGTATAATGGAATCACTTTGCTATACAGCAGAAATTAACACATTGTAAATCAACTGTACTTGAACAAAGTAAAAAAAAAAAAAACTGTTCTACATTTTTTAATGTTTATTATTTACTCCAATAAACTGTACTGCTTATTATTGCTTCCACTTTGCATGAAAAAAAATTGAGGCACAAAAATTATTTAAGTGATTTTCTCAAAGTTACAAACACTTTTTGGTGAAAGACCCAAGATTGGATCTCAGGCAGTTTGGAATCTGGACTTAATTTTATAATATGATTGAGTGGGACAAGTAGCATATTCAAGAAAAATTAGAGAACAAAATAGTTTATTATCAAGGGTTAAATTACTGGGTAAAAATAAATGATCCATTAGCCACTGTGTACAGAGTGTTCATTGAATGGTACAGGGAAAGAACCTGGAGAATGAGACCTTCCTAGACAAGAGTGATTATAGAATTCTCCACAGGGTAGATGTAGGTGTACAGAGAAGACAAACCAAGCCTTCCTCTGATCAGAGGCAGAGGAAACAGGCAAATTCATTCTTCTATCACCAGGGTCAGTCTTATTATTTTGCATTGCCAATGAGTAACCAGCTTGGATGTTGATATTATGTATTTGGTATGGAAAAAAAAGATGTGAAAAACAAAAGTGTGGTATTTTGTATGTGATCATTTTAAGTCACTTTGCAAGAATGAGTTCTCATGGAAATTTGCTTTGCTTAAGACTTGTCAGTCATGGTAAAAATAATTACATAACAGTAAGTATTTCCAGGATGCTTGCTTTCCACTTGCACATGTGTTATTTTGAAAACTTGAACAGGCTGAACATTCCACTGTAGAAAAATCATTCTAGCTCATTATTTAGTACATTCATAAAGGCACCCCACTCCAGTACTCTTGCCTGGAAAATCCCATGGACGGAGGAGCCTGGTAGGCTGCAGTCCATGGGGTCGCTAAGAGTCGGACACGACTGAGCGACTTCACTTTCACTTTTCACTTCATGCATTGGAGAAGGAAATGGCAACCCACTCCAGTGTTCTTGCCTGGAGAATCCCAGAGACAGGGGAGCCTGGTGGGCTGCCGTCTATGGGGTCACACAGAGTCGGACACGACTGAAGCGACTTAGCAGCAGCAGCAGCATAGTAATATAACAAGAAAAATGAACAACAACAAAATCTTGTTATGTGATGTATATCCAACCCTATGACCTTGGGTTATTTATAGCCATATCCACTAGTATAATCAATATTTGGAAAATGTTATAACTCTAATTCATGTTCTAGCAAAGTGGAAAATCTTGTATAGAGATGAATCTTTAGTAATTTTGAAAAAATCAAATTTCCAACTATTTTTTAAAGACCTTGCTAAAGGCATCAGCATTCCTTTCAAAGCAAGGCTGGATACGTGCTTTCTAACAGAAAGTGGGGAAATTTCATGTTTTGTAACCTTTCCAGATAAAATAACACATTCAAATCTGGCCTTACCTAAGGGAAAATCTGATTGTGTTAGTAAATGCTCTCATTCTTTACATTCTATATAGAAACTCCTTGATGAACCCAGTAAAAGTGTTGGTTGCTCAGTTGTGTCTGACTCTTTGTGACCCTGTTAATCTGGCTCCTGTTCATGGAATTTTCCATGTAGGAATACTGGAGTGGGTTACCACTTCCTTCTCCAGGAAATCTTCCTAACCCAGGGATTGAACCTGGGTCTCCTGCATTTCAGGCAGATTCTTTACTGTTTGAGCCACCAGGGAAGTCCCTCATGAACCCATACCACATTTCAACTGGCGTATAGTATCTTCACCCATTTAATGTAAGAGCTTGCTTTCTGAATTTTTGGAATCACTTACAACTGAATTCATTTTTATTTTGGTAAGAGAGTTAAGGAGTAGGATTCCCTTGGTGGTCCAGTGGTTAAGAATCTGCATGCTGATTCTGGAGACAAGGGTTTGATCTCTAGTCTGGGAAGATTCCACATGCCTCAGGGCGGTTAAACCCATGCGCCACAGCTACTGAGCCCAGGGACCCTAGAGCCCATGCTCTGCAACAAGAGAAGCCGCTGCAGTGAGAAGCCCACACACCACAACCAGAGAACAGCCCCTGCTCGCTGCCACTAGAGAAAGCCCACGCACAGCAATGAAGACCCAGCACCGCCAAAAATAAATAAATAAACTTATGTTAAAAATAGAGTTAAGAAGTAAAGAGACCAGACTATTTTTATCACCATTAATTACCTTCCCCTGAGCTTTGATGATTAGCTATCTTCTTTCATTAACAGTTTCGTATTGGTCTTATTTACCTCTTTTTGCCATGGGTTTGTTCTAAATGCTCGTGTTTGTGTCTAGACCAGCTTAAGTAAGATGGAGACCTTCCATCTTTTCCTATAGAAAGGAAGATGTGTCTCTTCCAGAGATGGAAGGTACTTCTACATACCTGTCAGATCCCACCTGTCTTTTCAGCTTAAGAACATCATTAGAATAATTAATTATGAATCATTGCTCTTCCTGTTATTCTGGATGTGATTCTTATTATGCTTCTATCTTGAGAAGATAAAGCTGCTGATTTAAGTGTTGGCATATGAGGAAAACTCCTGCAATGATTCCAGCAAGAGAAGACAGAAGAAAAACATAATGTCTGTTTGTCTTTAACATTTGGTCGTATAAAATTACAGAGCTGAGGTGGAAAGCAACATTATCATCTAAAAGTGTAGGAAATGCATAGGTCTGTAAATAGTCTTGTGATAATGTTTTAAGTGTTTAGTGCCACATGTAACAGTTAATCGATGGAACTCCACAGTCCTGTCAGTTTGTCAGTAGGTCACTGCCCTTCTGCTAGCGTGAGTGGATTTTCTAGCACTTTGCAAAGGAATAAGTTCCAATCCATCAGGATAGTTTCTTCCAGGGAAGAAAGCCATTTTACCAGTAGGACCGCAGAATGACCGGGAAGACATCTGAAGTGCTGATTCCAGTTGTCCTGCAGAGGAATAGAATTATTTTTTTACTCCCCTTTCCTCTCTGCCTCTTTCTTCATCCCTAACGATTTCATCTTTGCTTCTAGTAACTTTCCATTTTGTGGGAAGAAATTTATTTTTTCTCAGTCATGAAGTACATATTCAGGGAATGTATCAAGCAGTTACATTTATCTTATAAAGATCTCATCTATTTTTTTTGAATTTTATTTTATTTTATTTTTTACTTTACAATAGTATTGGTTTTGCCATACATCAACATGAATCCACCACGGTTATACACGTGCTCTCCATCCTGAACCCCCCTCCCACCTCCCTCCCCGTACCATCCCTCTGGGTCATCCCAGTGCACCAGCCCCAAGCATCTTGTATCCTGCATTGAACCTGGACTGGTGATTCGTTTCTTATGTGATATTATACATGTTTCAATGCCATTCTCCCAAATCATCCCACCCTCGCCCTCTCCCACAGAGTCCAAAAGACTGTTCTATACATCTGTGGCTCTTTTGCTGTCTCGCATACAGGGTAATCGTTACCATCTTTCTAAATGCCATATATATACGTTAGTATACTGTATTGGTGTTTTTCTTTCTGGCTTACTTCACTCTGTACAATAGGCTCCAGTTTCATCCACCTCATTAGAACTGATTCAAATGTATTCTTTTTAATGGCATCTAAAATGTGTGGTGTTAGAGAAGACTCTTGAGAGTCCCTTGGACTGCAAGGAGATCCAACCAGTCCATTCTGAAGGAGATCAGCCCTGGGATTTCTTTGGAAGGAATGATGCTAAAGCTGAAACTCCAGTACTTTGGCCAACTGGGGGCAGGAGGAGAAGGGGACAACAGAGGATGAGATGGCTGGATGGCATCACTGACTTGATGGACGTGAGTCTGAGTGAACTCCGGGAGTCGGTGATGGACAGGGAGTCCTGGCATGCTGCGATTCATGGGGTCGCAAAGAGTCGGACACGACTGAGCGACTGAACTGAACTGAAAATGTCAGATGGCATTGAAATATTTCATCTTAGAGAAATATAAAAAGAATTGTGTGAAAAATAATGGATTTTTATTCTGATAATAGTTGCAGTGTAATTAAGGAGGATAGATCAGTACCACAAATGCACAGGTGACTCTCATGGTAAAGAATGCCTGCCAATGCAGGTAGACATAAGATCGATGTCTGGGTTTGATCCCTGGGTCAGGAACAGCCCCTGGAGGAGTAAACAGCAACCCACTCCAGGTATTCTTGCCTGGAGAATCCCATGGACAGAGGAGCCTGGAAGGCTACGTACAGTCCATGGGGCCACATAGAGTCAGACATGACTGAAGTGACTTAGCACATAGCACAAATGCATGAGGTCAACTACGAAGAGAGCAGTAAGATTCCTGAAGCAGCAGCACGTCTTACCCATGGCTAAGGTACGTTTTTCTAAGCAGATCAGTTACGAGGACACTGGAAGCCAACTTGTCTGTTTTCCTGAGCATCACATGGATGCTTGGGTACCTGAAAGGTCATGTTATGCAGACTCTTGGGATGTATCCACTAGACAGGGAGCTTCCTTCTGCTGGAAAGCACTTCTCCATCCTTCACGGTAGTCATCAGAGGGCAAGGGAGAAAGGCAGAAATCCTTCTGTCTCCTTTTCCTTTAGAGAGACCAACAGCAAGGAGATGTGAGTCTAAGCCTTTGAAATGAGGGCAATGCAAGTCCTGATGAGAATGTGTGGTTTGTGAGCAGAGAATGACATCTGTAATCCCACAGATTTTTCTTTTCTTTGCCTTTTTTTTTTTTTAGCTTGCTATACTTCTTGCAAAGTTTATACCACCTTAAATTATCTCTTGCTTTTGTTTTTCTGATGATGTTTCCTCTCGCATTGTTAATAATTCTTTTTTCACTGTGGATGAGTGATTACTTCCAAAAGATTAGATTAGATTGACTATTTGTAGAAAACAAGACAAGAAAGCATAACTGAATTTATAATCAAAAGACAGTGTGAGTCATCTAGTTTGGTGGAAATCTTTGCCTGTATAACAGCCAGAAGAATTTTGAAAAACTATATACCCCTTCACACAATGTTAAGTGGCCACCAAAAAAATTTTGTCATAAGTTGAATTAGTTGTAAACAGTGTAATTTCCAGATCAATAAATATTGAAGTTTTAAAATAAGTTAACTAAAATTTAGAAAACTGTTGTTAAATTTACCTAACGAAATCTAAAAATTGTAATCATTTTATATCTTGTATTAGCCATTGAAAAGTACACACAAACAAGCTCAAATAACTGTCGGCTATTTTACATGATTTTTCTTTCCTGAATGTAAATTTCACTCCTTTTCTCCCATTAAATTTTATGTTAGTGTAAATGTTTTTATTTCAGAAAATGCTTTGTTGATCATATTTTTTTCACTTCAATAAAAATGTGGGCAAAAATTTCTGTGACCATAAGACTCCAGGGGCTAAAATTTTCCTCCAGATTGACTTTTCACTATGATTATTCACTGATACAGAATGAATCAAGCAACATAGTAATACACACCAAAGAATTGAAATACAAGTGCAGCATGAATACCAGAACTAAACAAACAACAGAAATGCTGATGTATGGACCTTTGGATGGACCTGAGGTCATCCCCAGCCTTCCAGAGATGTCCCCAGTGGAGACACAGCGGCTTGAGGCAGACTCAGCAGTGATCGGTCAAAATCCATACTCCTGACAGTCGTGTGAATGATGGTCACAGTGCTGGAGGAAGAATTTGACAGTAGAGCACAGATTACCCTTTGGGACTCCATATATATATGAGGCACTGGAATATTGATAGAAGCCAAAGTTTAGGATAACATTTTTGCTGGTGATTTCCTTGGGGCTGGAGGTAGTGAAGTTCACGCCTAAGGGTGAAGCAATGTTGGCCATTGCCAAGACAGATCTGTTTAAGTTAGGGGAAGACCCTCACTTCAGCTCTCTTGCTGTCTTTTTTGGAGAGTCTCATTGACATTTAAATATGAGGCAATTTTGTGGTAAGAATCATCTCCCTGGGAAGGTGTATATATTTGCTGCTTATTGAAAGAGCTGAATATAGCCAAGAGGGGAGTAGCCGTAGTCTATATGAGAAGCTGTGTTTATTTTGCAGAGTGGATAAACTGTGAGTGGTTCAATGATTTTTGAAAACAGCTTGCAAAGCTGCTGCAGGGAATGCAGAAGTGAATGTTGATTGATTTGTTGAAGGGTGCTGGCCCCCAGGCTGCAGCCAATGACTGGAAATGTGCAGTCTGGAGCTCTTTCCTGTTGCACACCTGATTTGCTGCTCCCGAGGCAAACTCTTTTCAACAGGGTTCTGATTCCTCCTTATACAGATCTCATCTCAGTCTATTTTTTTAAAATGCAGATTCACAGATCCTGCTCGGATCTATTGAATCAAACCTCTGGAAGGAGGGATCTGAGCTTTGCTTCTTAATAAGTCTATCAGGTTATTCCCCCCTTCATATTTTTAAATGTTATTTGATAACTAAATATTACATGTGAAATATACATAAATGAATGTTTGTGCTGTGTCTTTTTAAACATAGAGCACAAGGACTTGCCTGGTGGTCCAGTGGTTAGAAATCTACCTGCCAGTGCAGGTGACACGGGTTCAATCCCTGGTCTGGGAAGATTCCACATGCTTTGGGGCAACTGAGCCTGAGTGCCAAAACTATTGAAGCCCGCACACCCTAGAGCCTGTGCTCCACAGTAAGAGAAGCCACCTCAATCACCACAACCAAGAGTAGCCTCCACTTGTCGCAACTAGAGAAAGCCTGCCCAGCAGTGAAGACCCAGTGCAGCCAATAAATAAATACTAAAATAAAGTACAGTAAGTGTACTTTCATGAAGCAATCACTCAGCCCCAAATCTGGATCATTAACAATAATTATATTTGCATTTATATTTGTATTTACCCATGTGCTTCTCTCTGATGTCTTCCTTCTGCCTCCCTACAAGAGGTAACATTCTGTATTGTGGATTTCACCTCATTTGTTAGTAGGTTGATGCTGACTTGAAGCACAACCCACACCAGAACAAGGTGATATTGGAAAGCGGGTGGAAAAATTGGATAAAGAGGTCAAGTGAACATGGCAGTAAAGGCTGGAGGTGCGTAGCCTGACCTGCCCTGAGTGGCAGATTTACAGCCAGCACTGCTCTCTGAAAACCACTTTCACGTTCACAGCCATATAAGGCTGAGTGTCTGCAGGAAGACCTTCCTCTGGGATCAAGGTCCTGCTCACCATGATGATCCACAAATAAACATTTTCACAGGGCAGCCTTCAACTTGTATTTTATACAGAGAAGATCACAAAGGGCAAACTTTAGTATCCCAGTTGGCAGAATCAAATTTCTGCTTTGTCTCTGACCTGGAGTCTCCTATCTTCTGAGACCATCCATGGAACTGACAGCCTAACTTGCTGGTTGCAAGTTGGGTGATATCCTACATGCTTCACCACTCTCGGCAGTTGTGACAGGAAGCCACACGGTGTTTGCATCTTCAGAGCACTCACAAAACTCGATATAAGACAAACTGAAGTTAACCAGAGGCTTTGGGTGCCTCAGATGAACATCTATCTAAAAATGTAAAATGATACTGTGCATTTAGGTGCCATATGTATCAGAAATGATTCATTGTAAAAATCAATATCTTCATGTTCTAAATGAAAAATCACCCTAATCACCCAAAAAAAGCACTTCAGGGAGTATTCAAAATATGGGAGTGATATTCACATCATCATTTTGTTTTATTGTGATGTGTGATATGGATGTTAGTAATCCATGGATGGGAGAAAGAGAGAGAGAATATATATTCCGAAGAGAGAAAGTTGACAGCAGGGCGAGAGCAGGCCATTAACTTTAGTCACTCCAGAGATTGTCTTCCCTTTCAATAACCTCAAATGCAGTTATTCTGCCATTTAACATCATTATTTTGATTCTGAGAGGACTATTCATCTTATAAGTCAATTAGTTTCACTAATGGTTAATTTTCATAGTTAGTATTCGATTTTGTTCAAGTGACTCAGAAGTTCATGGGCCCATCTCTCTTTTCAGTCTTTTTGTTCTTTCACCCTTCTTCCCATTCATCATTTTCTCAGTAAGTTCCCTGGGATCTGCTAAGCAGATTATTTGCTTAATGTGCTGCATAAGAGTGGAATTTTGCATGGAAAGGGGATGTTTTCTTTAAGATTTGAACATCGCGCTTGTTCCTAGAGCCCATCTTGCTGTTAGAACACAGTTAGAAATTGAATGTTAGGTGTTTGATGAAATGAAAGGAGCCTAACACAGGGAGGCACCCCCAGCTGCAGAGCTGCAGAAAGCGGTGGGGACTTCAGAAGCCCCTCTGTATGCAGGATGTCCTGACTCCAAAGCCACTCCAATAAGCAGATAATCTAAGGAAAGCCTGCCACAAGTCTTCTAGACTCCCCATCCATCAAGTTATCCCTATAAATCTCTCCTTTTGAGAAACTCTGGGACTCCCTCTGGATCTCTCTTCTACTGAGAGACTGAATGGAGAAGACAACAGTAGCTAAACTGAGTCTTTCCCAGTGACTCAGCTGTAAAGAATCAGCCTGCAGTATAGTAGACATGGGTTCAATCTCTGGGTCAAGAAGATCTCCTGGAGGAGGAAATGGCTACCCACTCTAGTATTCTTGCCTGGGAAATCCCATGGACAGAGAAGCTTGGCAGGCTACAGTCCATGGGGTTGCAAAGGGTCAGACACAACTTGGTGACCAAGCTACCACCACCACTGTGACAGCAGAACTCTGACCACAACCTCTGCAGCAGCCAGCCCAGGAGGCTAAACCACAATCCCTATAGCCATCAGCCCCAAATGGCCAGGACTAAGGCAATAACTGTCAGCTTCTCTGATGTTGGCCTTTGCTCATATTCCTAACACAGAACTGACCAGAGAAAGTCACCTAGGGGCCCCATGGTAATATTAGCCTGCCTATAGCTTTCACCACCCCGACAGCCTCAATCTGGGTCCCCTGAAGCCCTCCCTTTTGTCCACAAGGAAGCTGCCCAGCTCCTCTGCCTGCCTACGAGTCCCCTGACAAAAGCAACTGAGGGTGGCTGCCTGCCTTCACTCCTGGAAGCTCAGAATCAATAGCCATTGCTTGTTCCCATCCATATGGTCTTCATATATTTCCAAGTAATGTATTAGAAAAAGTCTGTTAAAGGTCAATGGCTCCATAATAAAATCCTTCAGTTACTGAATTGCAAAGTTAATAAAAGTTAGCTTTTTTGTTTCAGTTAGTTTGTATGTTTGTATTGCCACACAAAAAAAAAAAAGGGCACAAAAAAGATAGTGAAAATTATATGGAACCATGGCAAATAGATGGGGAAACAGTGGCTGACTTTATTTTTATGGGCTCCAAAATCACTGCAGATGGTGATCGCAGCCATGAAATTAAAAGATGCTTACTCCTTAGAAGGAAAGTTATGACCAACCTAAACAGCATATTAAAAAGCAGAGACATTACTTTGCCAATAAAGGTCCGTCTAGTTATGGCTATGGTTTTTCCAGTGGTCATGTATGGATGTGAGAGTTGGACTATAAAGAAAGCTGAGCACTGAAGAATTGATGTTTGCGAACTGTGGTGTTGGAGAAGACTCTTGAGAGCCCTTTGGACTTCAAGGAGATCCAACCAGGCCATCCTAAATATCAGTCCTGGGTGTTCATTGGAAGGACTGATGTTGAAGCTGAAACTCCAATACTTTGGCCACCTGATGCAAAGAGCTGACTCATTTGAGAAAAGACTCTGATGCTGGGAAAGATTGAGGGCAGAGGAGAAGGGGACAACGAGAATGAGATGGTTGGATGGCATCACCGACTCGATGGACATGGGTTTGGGTGGACTCCGAGAGTTGGTGATGGACAGGGAGCCCTGGCACGCTGTCGTTCATGGGGTCGCAAAGAGTCGGACATGACTGAGTGACTGAACTGAACTGAACTGAAGGAAATAACTACTGACAGCAATGCCCCATCATCACCCAAAGCACACGCCCTCCCGAGAGTGGGGATGCGTGTTTGTCAGGTCCTACCTAATACCCACACCCCCACTGCAGGAAGAGTTATCACAAGTTTTACTTTCTCAGTGTTTGTATTTAATCAGTAGGCTTCACATGGATCCAGGTCCATTATCTTTTATCCATAATTCAAAATCCATAATGCATTAAAAACAAGCAAACAAACAGAGACTGGCAGTCTAATGGTTAAAACTTTGCCTTCCAATGCAGGAGATGCAGGCTTGATCCTTGGTCTAGGAGCTGAGATACCACATGCCTCAGGGCTAAAAAAACAAAACATAAAGCAATATTGTGAAAAATTGAATAAAGGTTAAAAAAAAAAAAAAAAAAAACAAGAATTCCAACTTCCACTGCAGAGGGCATGAATTCCATCCCTGGTCAGGGATCTAAGATCCCACCTATACTTTGTGCAGACAAAACCAACCAACCAACCAAACAAACAACAATAACAACAGAAAAAAAAAAAAAACAAAAACACCCTTCATAATTCCTCTAGTCTCATCATGTGGCCCGAGGGGAGGATAAACTCTGTACTGCCCTTATTTAGCTCCAGAATCCTTAATGTGCCTGACTGTAGGAAGCTAGTTGGGACACCATATGATCCATTGTATCCACCATGTATTTCCTTTCTAAAATCTAAAAGGATAACCCAAATCTGAATTTTGAATTCAGATCAAAATTCACATCAGACCGCGTGTGTTTGGGGTGGGGCCTTGGGAACCTGCCTGCTGGACACTGGGGCCCTGGACTTGCTCACCATCCCTTCGGGCTCCAACAGGACCATTCTAGACAGTCCACACCATCCAACCTGGGAGAAGAACCCACCTCTCATTCAGCCCAACTCATATCCTGAATGGGGACGCTACGACCCAGGGTGCTTCTCACAACTATCTGTGAAACATTTTTATGTATCTCAATTCATAGATTAGAAAATCTGGCAACTTTTGAGTAAGGGTCAACAATAAACGAAAAAAGATAATAAGTAATGAACTATAAATTGTTGCAGTTATTAATATTACTTGGTTCAAATTAATTTCTTGGTTCGTACAATGAAAATTATCATCAGATTTTCTACTTGTTAGGTTTCTATTCATTTAAAAAGAAAAAAAGCTAATTAAACTTGACTCAAAGGAAAACATGTGATTCGCAAAACAGTGTAAATTTGGACATGAGGATAGATCATGAGATCTTTTAAATAATGCAGACCCTGCTCCCAAGAAGACTTTTGCCCGCATTTAATCCAGAAAAAGTTTCTAATGAATAAGCATGGGGAAAGTCCTGTCCTTGGGGATCATCACCAATTCAAATAGATATTAAAATAAAATTCCGGAAATTTCCCATAATGTTGTCAAGTTGTTATACATAGCTGTTCACACAGAGTTCTCACAGTGAAATCAGAGAGGTTTCCTTATTTCCTTTATTTGGACAAAGATGGTAAAACCACGAAATGCTAAACCTTGGATGTCTCCAAAAGAACATGTGATTAAGCCACTTATGTTTTATAAGAAAAAGGACATTCAGTTCTTGCCTAAAAAACCTTCTGCTCAAAAGTTGCACAGGCTGAAAATTGGATGGTCATTTTGCTACACGGTAATGGATATAATAGTAACAAGCTGTCTGAGCCAGGCAAAGGGGAAAGTGCTTACTCATTTAATCTGTGTTTACTGATTTAATCTTACTTCTAAAATATGTATTCCAATAGAGAAACTTTGTCAAACTGAAACTTAAAGTTAAATGTGTAACGATCTGGGTAATTTGATTTTCAGATACTTTCAAAAGGAAACCATATTTTAAAATCATGTTTAAAAGAGTTTCTGTAAAGTTTTCCAATCAGATATTTGATTGAAGTTTTATTTACCTTGTATTGTCTATAACACATTGAAAGTCATTTTATTGTTAAACTATTATCCCCATTTTAAATGGTTGATAGAAAGCAGTACCTACTGGTGGAGAAGGCAATGGCACCCCACTCCAGTACTCTTGCCTGGAAAATCCCATGGGCAGAGGAGCCTGCTGGGCTGCAGTCCATGGGGTCGCTAAGAGTCAGACACGTCTGAGCAACTTCACTTTCACTTTTCACTTTCATGCATTGGAGAAGGAAATGGCACCCCACTCCAGTGTTCTTGCCTGGAGAATCCCAGGGACAGGGGAGTCTGGTGTGCTGCCTTCTACGGGGTTGGACAGAGTCGGACACAACTGAATCGACTTAGCAGCAGTAGGAGCAGTACCTGCTGATAAAAGGAAATATGGACAGATCTTGTAGTATAACCAGGTTCCCAGAAATTCTATCTCTTCTCACCTTCTCAACAAAAATTTCTAATCTATAATTCCCAGTGTAAACCACTTATGGTCCTTTAGACAGTTTTAAAGCCACTTTGCAATATGAGCAAGAAGAAACAATGTAAATTACAAAATAAATGTTCAATATTTTAATGTCCATGACTGTTATGTCAGTTTTCTTTTTTGTTTTGTGGTCAAGTGATGATTCAGAGATGATCTCCGAATCATCATGTTCTTTTTGAATGCAAGCTTTCATTACTTCTGTGAGTGAATAATGTAGATTTATGTCAGCTTCCGGAGAAGGCAATGGCACCCCACTCCAGTACTCATGCCTGGAAAATCCCATGGATGGAGGAGCCTGGAAGGCTGCAGTCCATGGGGTCGCTGAGGGTCGGACACGACTGAGCGACTTCCCTTTCACTTTTCACTTTCATGCATTGGAGAAGGAAACGGCAACCCACTCCAGTGTTCTTGCCTGGAGAATCCCAGGGATGGGGGAGCCTGGTGGGCTGCTGTCTATGGGATTGCACAGAGTCACACATGACTGAAGTGACTTAGCATAGCATAGCATGTCAGCTTGCACTTCCTGAATAGCAGCATAGCTTTCATGAGAATTCTGGCTACAGAACCGAAGCCTGGTCTCCATGCTCATTCCTATTATCGGATATTTGTTGATGCTGTAGGAAGGATCTTCTTAGTATAAACCAAATGTGTGAAAAACCCCTCCCCCACTACTGCAGAAATAACCAGAGGCTGGAAAGACAGCATTTGTTAAAACAACTTTGCTTGGTCACAGCTGGAAACAGAGATGCTTTAGAAAATGGTGAAGAAGTTACAGGAGGATGGCAGGTTCTCCCTGAAAATGCCACTTCTCTGAAAATATGAATGTTCTTACAAGAGAGCCAAGGAGATTCTACAGATAGACATCAGCTGAAAAATATTCTTGACTTCAGTGATCCCATATCCCACCCACCCATCCAATTCCCTACCCAGGTGAACTGTGGTTATTAGGCTAAAACCACAGTTGGCTGAGTAGCAGAGTTGCTAAATCACAGTCCTGGACCCTGTAATCTGACCAGAATTCCCATCAAAACTCTTGCCTTGAATCTTAACTTCAAGATTAAGAACCTCAGTCTCCCTGGCCTTAAACAGAGAAATTGGACCAGAAAGATCTAGAGTCCCTTTTAGTTCCAAAAGTCAGATATTATGTACAATAATCCGATCACGACTCAAATACAATTATTATAACTTCTGAGATTTTAGTTTCAAATGTTGCTGTCGATAGTCATTACATTTTTTAGTGTATTAGGAACTAATAAGCAAGGAGAGAAAATGCCATTTTAGGTTGTTTTCTGAGCATTGCTTCTCCCTCATTATAAAACAGGCTGTTGCGCCCTCTGCTGGTATTTCTGAGATTGCCTACCAGGTGACTGCAGTAATTTTCCTGTTTTAAGGATATCTGTGCTTTTTTCCTCCTGTTGCTCCCAATAGCTTTCAAAATTGTTTTCTGATCTCTATTTACAGTAAATAGAAATGCCAAGTTAGCTATGCTGGTCTGAAAGTAAAGTTGTGACATTTAATGGTACATTTTCACGTTTCTTCAAGGAGGCTATCGTAAATAGTGCTTCAGTGAACACTGGGGTGCATGTAGTTTTTTAATTATGGATTTCTCCAGGTATAGGGCTTCCCTCCTAGCTCAGTTGGTAAAGAATCCTCCTGCACTGCAGGAGACCCTGGTTCGATTCCTGGCTCAGGAAGATCTGCTGAAGGGAGGGATAGGCTACCCACTCCAACATTCTTGGGCTTCCCTTGTGGCTCAGCTGGTAAAGAATCCGCCTGCAATGCGGGAGACCTGGGTTTGATCCTGGGTTGGGAAGACCCCTTGGAGAAGGGAAAGGCTATGCACTCCAATATTCTGGCCTGGGAGAATTCCACGGACTGTATAGCCCATGGGGGCGCAAAGAGTTGGACACAACTGAGCGACTTTCACTTTCACACCCAGGAGTGGGATTGCTGGATCATATGGTAGTTCTGTTTTCAGTCTGTTAAAGAACCATCACACTGTTCTCCATAGTCACCGTATCAATTGACATTCCCACCAATAGTGCAAGAAGAGTTCCCTTTTCTCCACATCCTCTCAATCATTTATTGTTTGGAGATTTTTTGAGATGCCTGGATTGAATTTGTTCATATAAGTTAAGTGGACCATTTGAACTCTACTTACCTAGTGTTCCAAATGAAGTCCCATCCTCATTTCTGGACTCTCTTCAGGAAGCTAAAGGCTATAAAATAAAGTGGGTTCCGTGGTTACACAGCCTAACTCTGTTTCTAGCCACTTATAGAGTAAGAGGCCATTCCTAGCATGACACTATGAGTGTTACACACATGTGTGCATGCACTGTGCCAAGGAAACTGAGGGAACACTGACAGCTCTGCAAGAGGAGTGATTGGATTCCAAGTCATGATGAATAAAGATTTGCTAATGAACAAAGAACAAAGAAAATATCTTCTTGGGGGGGGGGCGGGAAATGCACTTTGGGTAGAATTAATCAAAGGAATAAATAAAGGAAACCTCCATTACTCACTACTTCAAAGTTCCTGAAATTATGTCTCTTTCAGGGTCTTTGAAGATGTTCTAATTAAGTTTCTAGAGAGGGAAGAATATTTGTCCCTTTTAATGTAAACAAAAAGGCAGTTTCATGTCAGTGACATTTTTATGGTTCTGAACTCACAAAATTACCTGTATTCTTCCATCACTCTTTACAGAAGGCAGTGTGAAGGAAACTCTTCTAGAAAAGTCCCCCATTTAGGTGAATTTATAGAAACCACACAAGGTCCTGTCCATTGCACACACCAAAGATGATACGATACACAAGAAGGCGTCTTTAAATCCTGAAATCTCACTTTGAGTGGAGGACAGGATGGGTTCCAAATTTTATAAATGTTGTATAATCATATTGCAGTGCTTGGAAGTGAGCAGGCAGCTAATCACTGGAACCACTGATAGGTAAGATGGGACTGAAAGAGCATGACATGCAAAACAAGACTGTTTTAAAATGAAATCCACATTTAGTTTAGTTTGTAAGGGGCTGGTGCCATCACCGACACCCATGGCAGAGTTCTGCTGAAAGACTCAGGGGCTTCCACTGAATACCAGCCTCACTGCCCTGAACGCTCAGATCCATGACAGTCTGTGATTTAATCACAACACAGATGAGGTAGGACCTACTCAGGACATGCAGACTTACTGTTTCGTGTGCCTGTAAAACAGTGAGTGTCTGTCAGGTTATGCAATTCGGATTGGCTGCATGATTAGGCCCCGTGATCTGCTTTATTTTTTCCTTCATTCTCCCACCACTCCCCTGCCTGGGCACAGTGGGCACTATGTCAACTGGAAAAAAAAAAAAATACACGACCTAAAAGTTGAGATACATATTTTATTTGGCAAGCAAAGCTGAGGACTTAAGCCCCAGAAGCAGCCTCTCAGATAGCTCTAAGGCAGGCGTCCTCAGCCTCTGGGGTCTAATGCCTGATGATCTGAGATGGAGCTGTGATAACAGAAATAAAGTGCATGATACATGTGGGCTTTCCAGGTGGCGCTAGTGGTAAAGAACCTGCCTGCAGTGAAGGAGATGCGGGTTCAAGCCCTGGGTCGGGAAAATCCCCTGGAGAAGGGCATGAAAACCCATTCCAGGATCCTTGCCTTAGAATCCCATGGACAGAGGAGCCTGGTGGGCTATAGTTCATGAGGTTGCATAGAGTTGGACACAACTGAATCGACGTAGCACGCTCATACACATAACAAATATAATGCACTTGAATCATCCCAAAATCATTCTCCCAGCCCTGGGCCATGGAAAAATTGTCTTCCACACAACCAGTCACTGGGACCAAAATGGCTGGGGACAGCTACCCTAAAGAACTGCCCCAGAGAGGTAAGGGAGGAGCCAGGACACACAGGAGTTTTTGCAACAAAGACCAGGTAGTTAGAACATCAAGGGATTACTGTTAAGAAAACCGGACATCTCAGAGTAAGGAATTTTGCACTTTTCTGTGTAAAGGAAGATGCAAGAGTCTGGCTCACAGAAGTCATTCCTTTGATGTGCCCCTCAGCCATCTGGGGCCAGTGTCTGGTGCTTTCTCCTCCTGAGTCCCCTCAGGGTGCCCCGCTGGAGTGTCTGTAGTGGCTTGATGACTGTAACATCCATTGTTTACTGTTCTGGCAGGTGACACTTTTCCGTTGACAGCTATAGAACCTAGATAAGGAAAAGAGAGAAATGCATCAAGGGGCCGCATAGGATCAAGGTGGCTTCCTTGCTAGAACTGCCTTCCAAGCTTTCTGAATGAATAAAAGACGCTTTTCTACCTGAACAATTTACAGATGAGTCAGTAGGTTTGAACATGTGCCTTTCTTAATTATTTGGGGGCTTTCACAAATTTTACAGGAAAGAGGGACTTCCCCGGTGGTCCAGTGGTTGGGACCTTGCCTTCCAGTGCAAGAGGTGCTGGTTCTATCCCCGGTCAGGAAGCTAAGCTCCTGCATGCCTCAGAGCCAAAAACCCAAAACATTAAAAAAAAAAAAAAAAAAAGGCAATATCATAGCAAATTTAATTAAGACTTTTAAAATGGCCCTTATCAAAAAAACCTTTAAAATTTTTTTTCTGAGAGAATATTTGGTTGACTTAGATATGGCCAAGGTGGTGGGGTTGGTAGCAGGAGAGGGGGCAGCAAATATTTAAATCTGATCAGCACTGATGCTTTCAAAGGAAAATAGTCCTGGCCCCAGACCTCGTCTTCCCTGACATACTAGGTCTGGGCAATCAAATGAATGAAAATGTCAGGAAGAGACATAATTGAATCCAACTAGTGACTGCACAAGCCAAACCTTATTAAATAAGGTAACAGGCAAGACAACCCTGGAAACCCATTACCCTAACTCAGTTATTTCCCTTTGCCCGCAGAGGGGAGAACTGGAAACAACAGACTTGAGCACGACCAACTGGAAAACACCTAACCCATAAGAAAGTATATATTCAAATTATTCTTCTCTTTTGGAGATATAACTTTATTCTTCTCTTTTGGAGATATAACTTTATCAGCTTTATGGAGATATAACTTTATCTCCATATATAGCTTTATGGAGGTAGAACACTCTCCAAGTCTAAAGTGTACAACGTGATGACTTGATACACTTGAATGTTGTTGCAAAATGACCACCTTATCAACAAGGAACACTTCCATCACATCACATAGTTACCACTGTGTGTGTGAGAGAGGAGAACATCTAAAATTTACTCTCTTAGCGACTTTCAAGTACACCACACAGTATAAGTAACTACAATCACCATGCTGTATACTGGATCCAGAACTTGCCCATCTTTTAACTGGAAATTTTTTACCCTTTGACCAGTATCTCCCCATTTCTTCCATCACCCTCCACCCCTAGTTTCTGGCACCCATTTTAAAATGTGAATATACTATTGCTACCTATGCAAAGATAACATGTTCAACTATCTTTAGTTGACCTCTGTCAGTTGGCATGCTTTCAATGTTTCAGAATCCAGTATAATGTTTACCTGTGAAGAGTCTTTTCATAAACTTTATGATACATAAAATCAACTTAAATTTCTTCATGCTATGGAATTTCAGTTCCACAGTGGGCTGACAGTGTTCTCACAGGGAAAAAAAGAACTAGAGTTGCTGGCAGTTTGTTTTCTTTTTAATCTAGAAAGCAACAATACAACTCAAGGTTAACATCTTTTTTAATTAGTAAATTATATACTAACTCATACACAAGCCTGAGTCAACAGACAAGCCTTTATTTTCTGCACCATGCAATTCTCTCTCATCATTACAGAAATTGCTTATTCCGGGATGTCTCAAAAGCTTCCTAAACACAGGGAATTTGGACAATTACAAAAGGTTTTTGTAATGGAGTCCCTTCTGCAAATCAATATTAAATCAGTTTCTGACTTGGAAAGAGGCGCAGACCAGAAAGTCATTTGTTTTAATGGAGTCTTAAGAAAACTGCATAAAAAAGAATATGCCTTTAATATCCTCCTAATAAATCAAAACAAGAGATAGCTTGTATAATAGTAAATGTAACTTTGAGAAAAGTTATATCATTTTTTAAAGGAATAAACCTGGATATTGTTTTGAGAACCACTAATTTTGTAATCTACCTCTTTAGTATCATTTATTTTCTTTAATCCTCTAAACTCTGAAAACTATAGTAAATGATACATCTGAATGCTAACAAATATATGAAATTGAGTAAGCCAATATTTTGAGAATTATTTGAGACATAAATTTTAAACTCAGATATTAGTGAAATTAACCCAACTTGCAAATTCACATATTAATCTCCCAAAAGAAATATGTTTGATTATTGAAAATGTCCTAGCTTTAGAGAATTAAAAGGTACACAAGAGTGGTAAAGTCTTTAACAGGTAGCTTTAAAATGTGGAACATGAAATTTACCTTGCTACATGTTAAAAACTTTACCATTCTTGTGTAGCCTTTAATTCTGTCAGCATTTTCCTGAAATTCAAAATAATTACAATGTCTTAAGTTCAAGACAACATTTTAGGTTACAATCAAAAGCATTGGTTCATTTTTTATTCTGCCTCCAACTTAGCCTAGCTACAAATCTGGACACAAATAGGAAAAAAAATACTAAAACATCTTAAAAACTTTTTGGAGGGTTCTTTTTTCTTATTTCAAGAAATAAACTGTACTCAATGACCTGTTGGGTAAATTAAAAACAAACATCCAAGACATGGGAAAATTCATTTAATCAAAATGTTTTCTATTTTAATAATGATATTTAAAATCCTTTAAGTATTATGCAGCTTTTTCTTTTCCTTTTTAAGGTATAAAGTTTCTCTTCCTGGTTTTGGAATCAATGAACAAATACAGGGCTATGAACTTGGTATGGACACAATCAGATCCTTTAAAACATTTTTTTCTGTTTCCTTTTTTAAGTTTCCTGTTGGTCTGACACATTGTGTTCTCACATCCTTTTGAAACCATGTGAGAAAGTAATCAAGTGCATCTCTCTGTCCCCAGATATGCAATGTTTATTAACTGATTGAAATACTGAGCGGTCACCACAACTTGTTATATATGGTCATTCAACCACACAGAGCAAGTGAGGATTTAGGACACAGGAAACACCCGTAGAAAAGGACAATGAATAATGGGCAGTTTAATTTTTCTCAAAACACAGAAATATATAACAGTAGCAACAAGCTACTATATTGATGGGGAAAAAAATGAAAACTGTGACAGATTTTACTTTGGGAGGCTCCAAAATTACTGCAAACGGTGACTGCAGCCATAAAATTAAAAGACACTTGCTTCTTGGAGGGAAAGGTCTGGCCCTTCCTATTTAAGACAGGCTCCCTGCAAAGAGGAAGGAGGCACAGGGCTTGTGTCTCAAAAATGCTTTTTTTTTTTTTTTAAGCACTGAATTTGCACATTGTAGCACTACTTCCAGTAAACGCGATGAAGAATCTTCAGACAACATTGTCTCCCAAAGACTTCCCCTCCCAGGAATTTAGATGTGCAAACACAGAACACATACTTGAGGATTTAGCTCCATCTACAGGAAGCGGGAAGTAAAACAAATTCTTTGTAAACAAAGTTCTCGCGGCCCGCACCCAAATATTAAGAGTCTTTTTGCTTCTGATAAAGGATGTTTTTCCACTGAGAACGTTCAAGAGCAGAAAAGAAAGTGAGAAGACGAGCTACGTGCGTTACGGGGGCATTGAATGGACTTTCAGTTCAGTTCAGTAGCTCAGTCGTGTCCGACTCTTTGTGACCCCAGGGACTGGCATCACGCCAGGCCTCCCTGTCCATCACCAACTCCTGGAGCTTACTCAAACTCATGTCCGTCGAGTCGGTGACGCGAGTGGACTTTAATTTTGTTTTGTCTTTCCTTAGTTCATTAAAAAAAGAAAAGTAGGTTCATCCTCGGTTTTAAAAGAAGTAAAATAAAAAGGAGCATTCTGCAGCGGGGATGTTGATGGTGGGGTCTACGCATTTGTGGGGCTGAGGGTATATGGGAAATCTCTATCTTCTTCTCAATTTAGCTGCAAAACTGAAACTACTCTTAAATATATTATCTTTTAAAACAAAAAGAACCTCAGGTAGAGCCCATTCAAAGCAAGAAGTATTCATCCTTACATCAGGCTTAGGAAAATATGGTTCTTTTCGATGTTCTCTGTGTTTAATTATGGGAGGATGTATTGACCATATGGAACAAATTCTGCAACATCAGGTGGCAAGTAAAATACCATTTAGTCAAACATTAACGTGTTTTTCAGGACTACGAATAGTTTACCTTCAGTTGGCTTTGACAACATTAGTAGGGAGTCTCTGGGCAGTTTAATTTTTAGGACTAGAGAAAGTTTTAAAATAACAGCAGATATTCATTAACCACTTATTTAGTCACTTTAGGAATGACTTGTGTATAGTAATAACCTTTACTCCCATGAGACCTAAACAAGGGAGGTATTTTAATCTCAATTTTGCATATGAAAATACTGAGGAATATAGAGATTGAGTTACATCCCCAAAGTCACAGAGCCTCTGTGACATAGAGACAGAATCTCAACCCAGGAAATTTATTCCAGAACTGATGACCTCAAACCCCACAGTATATTTTGCCCCTCAGCAAAGACCATCTAATATTTCAGTGTTTCAACTAAACCAAACATTCTTTGATATAAAATTATAGTCCCACATCTATTTTTTTATAGGTTAGTATTTATATTCTGATTGATTTAGGATCACCCAAATGTCATCAATGCTAAGAAAGAGCTGCCAACTCTTCCATTTAGAAAATCAATAATTGTGGAACTGGATTCATGACTCTCCAAGTAAGCTTCGTCATCAAGTACCAAATGCAATTTCATCAGGAAGTATTATGGGAAAATATAAGGCATTAATTTATGTAAATCAAAACATGAGCTTGCAAACTATCATATTTATTATTAGAAACACAGGCAACTTTGAACATTTCCCATCTATAAAGTCCATATTTGAATGATGTTTTATCTAAAAATCTATAAAAACACTGGAATACTGAAATGGAGAAAAATGGGTCTGAAAACAATTTTTAGTCTGCTTTTTGGTTGTGTCAGATGCACAGGCATAATGTGGCCGTTATAATTACTGGAGCACTGCTTGCTATCTCGCGTGCCTGGATTCAAAGTTGGGAGGCCAGTACCAGGAAACAGAGAAGCCCTAGCTGTACTGCACTTCATGTTTGCTAGCACCTATTGCTCCCACCAAGGCCCATAGGACAGGATTGAGACTGGATGCGCAGGGAAGATGTGGCATTGGGAGAAAGCAATGTCTGATGTAAACCTTCAGTTAAAATATGCCTCTTTGAAGATGCTGTATAACGGGGAGCCCAGCCCAGTGCTCTGTGAAGACCTAGTGGGGTGGGATGGAGAGAAGAGAGGCCCAGGAGAGAGAGGATATATATATATATATATACACACTTATGGCTGATTCACATCACTGTAAAGCAGAAACCAATACAACATTGTAAGTTATCCTCCAATTTAAAAACAATACAATTTTTTTAAAAAACCATTTAAAAAAATGCCTATCTGAGCTGGGCTTAAATTACCTGGATCCTAGCTTCTGTGGTCCTTTTGGTTGTAGCCACGCTTTCTGGGAAACCAACTCACTCAGAAGGACAATGCAGATAGTGGAGTACAGTTCATTACACCGGCGGGGCAAGGAAGAGTCTCCTCTTAGCCAAGGACCCTGACCAGTTTTTTGTGAAAACCTTATATACCCTAAGTGCCCAAACCCACCTCCCCAAATTCCCTGAAACTAATCTGAACAAAGGAAAAAGGATACAATCAAAGTTAACCTGTGATTCATATGCCTTAAGCCTAGGTAGTTAACAGTGGATAATTATCAATAGGCCTGTGGTCATACCCCAATAAGCATAATAGAATGTATGATTCTATTCGGTTCCACAGATAATTAGGGTATTCTTTTAGGTGATGGAGAGCCCTGGGGCTCTTCCTTCTAGGGGCCTGGTTTTCCAGTTGGTATGTCGTTTTCATAGATACTGGGCATATAGCTCAAAGTCCACAGTCCACCCCAAGATGGAGTCTTGCTTTCAAGATAGAGCCTGTTCTGTTTCCTTCTTCACTTCCTCCTTCCCTCCCATCCTTTTTTTTTTTTTCTTTTTTCCTCTTTTCATTTTAGTTTGGAACGTTTCAGCTGACGTACCTTCAAGCTCAGTGATTCTTTCCCTGTCTGTGTCTAATCTAATCACGAGCCCATCAGATAGTTCCCACCTCCCTGCTTGCATCATTCGTTCCTTCTTGTGTGCTGTCTACCTTTTCCATTAGAGCTTAATCATAGTGATTTCAAAGCATTCCAGAATTTGTCCCATAGCTAAGTATATCTCTGATGCTCATTTTGTCTTTCCAGACTGTAATTTTCCTTCCTTTTAGCACACCGTGTGATTTTTTTTTTTTAATTGAAAGCCAGACTTGATGTGCTGGGTAATAGGAACCAAGCTAAAGAGATCTTCCGTATGGGCTTTGGGCTATTTATTGTAGCTGTACATGCCAGAGACTTCAAAGTCCTGTACTTGAGTCGGTTTTGTCTCCTCTGCTGTCTTCGTGGCTCTCCTAAAATTCTTCCTTAGATAGAGTCTGAGCTCCCTACAATCTACTGCTACCATTTGGGAGCCCCCTGATGGGACTGTGGGGGCAGGGATGTGCTCTGTTACATTCTGGTTAAACCCTGGTCTCTTGCTGGGCCTGTGTCCATGGGCTGTGACTTTCACATGTGCTGCTCAGCTCCTGGAAGAGGGGGCTGGAGTCAGGGCAGCTGACTTCCCCCAAGGGGGAAAAGGCCCTGGAGCAATCTGCTCCCCACAGAACAGGCTTCTGTTCCTGAGAACACTTGAGTGTCTTTCTCAAACACCCTTTTCCCCACCAGAGCCACAAGGGGCTCTTCCTTGGCTCTTCACAGAGCTCCTGGAGGAAAAGCCCTTTTCTGTGGTCTCCATCAACTTCTCATTCTCAAGCTAGTCCACCCTCTGCTTCCAGAAATTCAACAAAAATATAATTTAAGTATCGCTACCAGTTTACAGTTCCAGAGAGTTCTATTCAGGTAAGCAGGTCTGGGCTCTCATTCTCCAAGTTCACCTTTTTCTCCAGAGTTTGGAGTGGTACCTATATCTGAGACTTCATCAAGTTTTTTTTTTTTTTTTTTTTTTTTCGATTAGTTCATTTTTTTTTCCTGATCTGTAGATGCTAATGACAACTGTCAAGCTCTTCACTTGTCCAGGTTGAAGCTATAAGTCTCTGCCTGTTTCCCAGTGTGTCTTTCTACCAACGTCTCCCTCTCTTGACAGCTGCATCTCCAGATCTGGACAGCTAGCGGGAATCTGCCCTTGTAATTGGTTTCTGATTTCTTCATGTGTGCCAACTACAAATTGGCACTTGCCAAGAGCATCTGCCGCGGAGTGAATAACAACAAGGGCATTTTTTATCCATCTCTGGAGATTGAACCCTGTGTTGCTTCAGCTGCCAACCTTCAACACCCCCAGAAGGGAATTCAGGGTGGAGAATGAGGAACTTTGTGCTCCAGGGAAACTGGTGGAACAGGTCTTTAGTTAGATATTTTGAGAGACTGCTTTCACTATCTCAATCCTTGTATCTATTCATACCTAGAAAATCACTAAATCCCTTAATGGTGACATCAGCTCCTCGTGACTAACAGAAAACCTTTTGTAAAGTAAGTGCTTGCTTGCACTGAACTCCTCCTTCACCAAAATCTTACACCCCGAACTTCCTCCACTGCCTCTTTGGAGCAATCTCTCCGAGCTATTTGAGGTACTGTCTCCCAGGCTGCTGTCCTCATTTTGCCCCAAATAAAACAACACAAAACTTTCAAGTTGTGCGTTTTTTCTCAGTTGACATGTGAAATCACAACCCTGAGGGAACACTGCTGTTGAGGAAAGCTAAGAGGTAGAAAGACTTATATCATTGATATTTTTGTCATTTAACTAAATAGTTAATAAATAATTTTATGTGATTAAAAATATCATTATCCAGCAGCTCTGGCAAAATTTCCAAAACATTTATTTTGTAGGCAAGTTAAAAGTATTCAAGGGTATTGATTGAAACCACCAGACAAAGAGATCTGGAAGATGTTCTTTAAAATTCACCATTTGAAAAGGAAAAAAAAAAAACAAAGAAAAATACTCTGTATTCTGACATTGCCCTCCAATAAAAGAGATTAGGCATGTATATATGCATGTGCATTTCAGAAACCCTTATTAAGATTTTAATTTGCTATCAAGGACAACTTGTCATATGAAGAGGAGACTATTTTATGATTCATTTGCCAAGCGTGACTGTGACAGCCAAGATTAATTTAATCGGGGCTTTTATACATTAGTATTCAAAAGGAACCTAAAGCAGAGAGAAGTGCCTGGTTTTGTTTTATTTTAATAATGAAGGAAGTGTGTGCTGTTCTCTGTTTTGATGATTACAATGAGCTGGTGGAGTAAATGGTTTCGTAGTTAAACACAAATTTGTGTGTGTGGATTGTGTTTAGGAATGAAAGCTACTTCAAGCTGTATTTCAACCCTTTTAGACAAGTGCTCAAATGACACGGGGTCATAAAAAGCAGGGGCTGTAACATTTACTCTGGAAAATAAATGTTTACCTCGAGCAGCAATTGACATTTCTAGCTCATTATGTGAATGTCAAGCACGGTTTCAAGTCCCTCTCCCAGCACCAGTGCGAGTACCTTGGCTTCGGGCCTTGGGCCAATGTCAGACTGATTCACCTTGACTTTAAAGTGGCTTACCTTTACTTCTTATAATTCACATTCGTGTCAGGAACGTGATCTCCACATTCATAATGAGCGATGCATGTTCAGAGAGGAAATAAACCCGCAGGAACCATGGAAACAGGAAGAGCTGCACACGTGGGTGGCCCTCGTTGCACAGCACCCCATCAAGAGGGCTGTGCTATGAGGTTTAACCCACCCCGCTGAAACCAGGAGGCCTCCGGGACCACAAGGTGCTACTCAAAGCCTCCATCCTCAACCTGACCTCTGATCTACACTGTGCCTGTTATCACCTCTAGGCACTATGGTTACTGTTGCTAGTGGTGATGCAGCCACAGAAACCTCAGCTAGCACAAGAGCCCCGTCCCTTCCATCACCTCTTCTGTTCCTTTTTTTTTTTTTTTTTTTTGCCAAACACACATAATCCATGGCCATTGTAAGCAAAATCCTTGAATCTTCTGCTTCTGTTTCCATTTTACTAATGCGAAGTTTTCCTATTTTCTTGTCTTAATTGCAGCAACAATAGCACCATAAAAATCTTCATTCTGATGTTTCTACCTATTGTTTCTTTCTCTCAATGTAAGTCTATGGAGAAAATCACACACACTTCATTTCTGTTTTAGTTGTTCAGTCACTGAGTCATATATGATTCTCTGCGACCCCATGAACAACAGCTCGCCAGGACCCCCTGTCCTTCATTGCCCTTCATTATCATTACTGAGAGTTTGCTCAAACTCATGTCTATTGGGCCAGTGATGCTATCTAACCGTCTCATTCTCTGTTGCCCCTTTCTCCTCTTGCCCTCAGTCTTTCCCAGCATCAGGGTCTTTTCCAGTGAGTCGGCTCTTCACATCAGGTGGCCAAAGTATTGGAGCTTCAGCATCAGTCCTTTCAATGAATATTTTAGGGTTAGTTTCCTTTAGGATTAACTGGTTTGCTTTCCTTGCTGTCCAAAGGACTCTCAAGAGTCTTCTCCAGTACAATTTGAAAGCATCAATTCTTTGGTGCTCAGCCTTCTTTATGGTCCAACTCTCACATCCATATATGACTATTGCAAAAACCATAGCTTTAACTATATTAGTAACTTTAATGATTACTACTGAGAGTTTATCATATGCCAAGAAGTCCACAAGCTTCCTGAATTTTTAATTATAGACAGCCCCATTACTGTCAGTTATCTAGTCTGTGCCATGCATTTAGCATTTCCATAACATTTCAGTATTATTATTGTATGTAAGTACATACAGTCTGACTCCTCAACTACATGTAAGCCTCTTATAGTTAACTATTGTGTCTTACTATCTATAACAAAGGTCTATATAGTCAAAGCTATGGTTTTTCCAATAGTCATGTATGGATGTGAAAGTTGGACCATAAAGAAGGCTGAGCACTAAAGAATTGATGCTTTTGAACTGTGGTGTTGGAGAAGATTCTTGAGAGTCCCTTGGACTGCAAGGAGATCAAACCAGGAAATTCTAAAGGAAATCAACCCTGAATTTTCAATGGAAGGACTGATGCTGAAGCTGAAGCTCCAATACTTTGGCCACCTAATGTGAAGAGCCAACTTATTGGAAAAGACCCTGATGCTGGGAAAGATTGAGAGCAGGAGAAAGGGGTGACAGGATGAGATGGTTGGATGGCATCATCAACTCAATGGACATGAGTTTGAGCAAGCTCTGGGAAACAGTGTTACTAGACAGGGAAGCCTGGCAATGCTGCAGTCCATGGGGTTGCAAAGAATTGGAAATGACTGAATGACTGAACAACAACATTGTGTATGATTATAATAACAAAAGTGACAGGAAAATAAGCTTTAAAGTCAAAGAAACAGATCCAGCATGGAGTCAAAATAGACTCTCCTCTGTTGCAATATTATTACCTTGCTTGAAATATTTGTTTTAAATGAAAAGACATGATGTGTGTAGCGTGGTGGAGGACTGGAGGAGTGGGGAGGGGTCCTTTCCTGTGTAAACTCTCTGAACAAGAAATATCCAGTGTGCAGCCCTTAATTAAAACAGCATTTTATAATGTGAAAAATAGCTAATTCTTATTTAGAGTTCAGGCTGTAGGTCTAAAAGGAAGAACTGTAATTTTTTTTTTAAGCTACAAGAAATATCAATATTCTCCATTATTACTGATAATTGGATTATGGATTAAAATTGAGGAATGAGTTTCATAAAAGTGTTTTTTGTTAATTGTTTATTATTACATTATAATATTTTAATAGAATATACTAAAGACCCATTTTACTATAAGTTCACACTTTAGATTTTTTGCATATTGTATATCACATATTTTTTAATTTTTAGGTATTCAAATACATGAACATATATAATGTATCCCTGAACTACAGTTTGATGTGAAAAATCCTACACCTCACATTTTATTCTTTTTTGATGTTTCTTTTTCTTTTCTTTTCTTGGTGGGGGGGATGGGTTTATTTTAAAGCTAAATTTCTGCACTAATTTTATCTTACCTGAATTACAACATCCATTTTTGGGGGGCCACACTATACAACATATGGACTCTTAGTTCCCCAACCAGGCTTTGAACCTACGCCCTCTGCAATGGAAGTGCAGAGTCTTAACCACTGGACTACCAGGGAAGTCCCTATAATAAAGTATTTTTAAGATGTTTACCTAAGATGTTATGGAAAATTAGATGAATTTTGGGGCCAACCCAATAAGTTCACTGTAAAAAACCCTGTTTTATGCAGTATTGCTGTCCTAACATGCACAGCATTTTGTTTTTGCTAGTAGATGACAATCGATAAAGCTCTTATTTGATTCCCTGAGGCCTTAGTGATAAAATGGCAAAATGAGATGTATAGACATGATGTTCTCTTAAGATTTCAGAAGATACAGTTTTAGGTGAAGGGAAGAATAAAAGAGAATCTAATAGAGGAAATGCAGAGCCTTCATTAAATTCTGAAGAAAGGCGATAATGTAATTAAGCCAATAGGGAAGAGAAAACTCAAGATAAGGGAATAATTCAAACCTAAGCTAGACTCCAAAATGTCCACAAAGAGTATGAGAGAGAGTGAGAAAACCAGGTTGGCTGGACTAGAGAGGTGGGATGATCAGCTTTTGAAGACAAAAATTGAGAGCCTGTGACTTTTTTTTCCTCAGTAAGAGGAAACTGACAGAAGTTCTTGCATGTCCCTGGGGGTGAGGAAACAAGTGAAAAGGCAGGTCAGATCACGTGGGGAAATACTGTCGTGTCTTCTACAGATGAGTGCCCAGATTCTGGAGTCAGATGTTTCAAACCCACCCCAGCTCCATCATTCATGGGCTCTGTGATTTGGGTAATTAGCCTGGCCTCTCTGTGCCTCAAGTTGTCAGCACCAAAAAGGAGGTTATAATCCTATCTCAGTTGGCCTCATAAATTATGGATATGTTAAAGGTTATATGGAGAGAGGGGGAGGTTGCAGAGGAAGGGCTGTGAAGGTTTGGGAAAAAGGGAACTGGAACCAAGCAGGACTCCATGGACCTTCCCAGAACAGGCCTTCCCCGCATCCTCTGCTTTAGCTCCTCTCTGAAAAGTACCTAATGAATAGATAACGGTATCTGATGCACATTTCCTGAGTTGTTTTACAGATATGAAAACCCTCCACCAAATGAAAAATGTTAACTGCTTGCTGACAAAGGTCTGTCTAGTCAAAGCTATGGTTTTTGCCATAGTCATGTACAGATGTGAGAGTTGGACCATAAAGAAAGCTGGGCACTGAAGAATTGATGCTTTCAAATCGTGGTGCTGGAGAAGACTCTTGAGAGTCCCTTGGACTGCAAGGAGATCAAACTAGTCAATCCTAAAGGAAATCAACCCTGAATTTTCAATGGAAGGACTGATGCTGAAGCTGAAGCTCCAATACTTTGGCCACCTAATGTGAAGAGCCAACTCATTGGAAAAGACCCTGAAGCTGGGAAAAACTGAGGGCAGGAGGAGAAGGGGGCAACAGAGGATGAGATGGTTGGATGGCATCACCGACTCAATGGACATGAGTTTGAGCAAACTCTGAGAGAAGGTGATGGACAGGGAAACCTGCAGTCCATGGGGTCGCAAAGAGTTGGACACAACTGAGCGACTGAACAACTGCTTGACGACCATGAGCACACTGCCCCAAGCCTCCTGGAGCCTAAGGACTGACAATGTTAACCCTGGTGACACCACCCTGCTATCTCACTATCAGTCAATCAGAGAACTGTGCACAGAGCTGATCTCAAACCCTGAGATACCCTCTCCCTCACTGGGCTTTTGAAAGTGCTTTGAGGAAACCCTTCAGGGAGCTCAGGCCTTTTTAGGGCAGAAGCCACTCATCTCCCTGCAAGGCCCTGCAGTAACCCCTTTTCTGTTCCAGACTGTGATGTTTCCATGTATTTGGCCTCACTGTGCCTTGGGGACACGGATTTGTGCGAATAGCACCAGGAAAAGATAGATGGAATAAAAACTGTTAGCAGCTATGGAAAGTCAGTCCCCACCTGATCCTGTGGGGAAGTACCCACAGCTCAGGGAATTTCTCTCCATCCATCTACAAATAGCTAGTCTGAAATAGTGAGAAGGCAATGGCACCCTACTCCAGTACTGTTGCCCTGAAAATCCCATGGATGGAGGAGCCTGGTAGGCTGCAGTCCATGGGGTCGCTAAGAGACAGACACGACTGAGAGACTTCACTTTCACTTTCCACTTTCATGCATTGGAGAAGGAAATGGCAACCCGCTCCAGTGTTCTTGCCTGGAGAATCCCATGGACAGAGAAGCCTGGTAGGCTGCAGTCCATGGGGTCGCACAGAGTCGGACATGACTGAAGCAACTTAGCAGCAGCAGCAGCAGTCTAAAATAGCATCCTTTACTTGTGAGTAAGAATACATTAACTGAATTGTTACCAAAGCGATAAACCAAAGCCTCTTTGGTGCATCACCAGAATGATGGCATCAACTTGGTTAAGGGCTCGTTTTCAAACCACATTCCTGAAGTGGTGCTTGACCTGTAATTAAGAGTGATACTGAAAACCTTCCTGCAGCTTCTCAAAAGTGTCCTATGTGGAATGAGAATATCTCCTGACATATCAATAAACAAGAAATGTCACAGCCAACAGGGATTTCTGGCCTTCAAATATGAATGAAGGCTCACCAAAGTGAGATTCAGCAGATGCCTCCAGTCCCTACAGTGACTGCTGAGGAGCTGGGGGAATGCACGAATCAGCCATCTGCCACACCTGCCACTCCTTAAGGTGAACAAGGAAACAGAATTTGGCCCCAGATAGTCAAGGTGCAATGAAAGGAATGGATTCAGTGAGTCCAGAGGCTGGCATCTTCCCATACCTAGAACACTAAGTTCCTTAACTTGATATCTGATCTTTAATGTTCAGACTGACTGCTCCCTTTGTTGCAAACTTATATACAGCCTGACTCCCCCTCCTGCCTCCTTGGAGCAGTTTTATCAGAGCTACTGAGATGCTGTTTCCCCGTCTTGGGGTCCTAAACATTCCCACCAAATAAAAAAACTCTCTACTTTGAGGTTGTGACTAATATTTTGTTGATACCTAGTACAACTTGGAAGGGTCATCGGAAAAAAAAAAAAAAAAGACCGCATAATTGATAAACACAGCAAACAGATCATAGTTCTCTTTGGCCTGAGAACCTGCAACAGTTTTAAGACTCTATCCCACTTAGCATAATGCTCTTGACGGTCACTCATGCTGTTATTCTTTTTCATCATCATAGATTTTTTACTGGGATGTACAGATAAATACAAATTTAAAAGGATCGACTGTCATTTGACCTCAAAAGAATAGAGACATAATTACCAATAGTCCGTGTGTCTGTGGAGGATCTGCTTACTTCATTGTTCTGAAAGCCTTGGTCATCATCAGGGCAAGTCTTCAACACACCAGAAATGCAGGGCTTACTTTAAAAAGCATTATTTTGCCCAAGGAAAGGCTTTTAATGTCACATCTAGTTTCCACGTTTGTTTGGGTGAGCTTCTGACACGACCATGACTTGTTTGCCTCCCTTCTTACATTATTTGGACTGAAGGAGAAAGTCTTTCAATAGAGATAACCCCAAAACATGGGATTGAAATTATGATGCTTTGCAGAGTCACGAAGACTTTTCCTGCTTAGAAAATGTTTCCTCTGTAACACAGATGTGCTTTTCAAAGCCTTGGAATTTCCTCCTTTGAAAATATGTTGAGTCAACTGAATTTTTAAAGAAAATAATTATACCCTGAATTTGGCTCTGCTGAAAAAGCACACAAGAACTGCAATCATGCTTTTTATATGTGTTTTAAAGTTTTCCTGGAGTTTATCATGTGAGGATGAACTGAAGAACTGTGGTCCTGGGATTAATGCAGACTCGATCTTCAAAAGAATGAGAAAGTGCACAGAGGTGAAAAAATGTGCCAACATGCTTATTATCATTAACCTTTAGGATCTGAAATGTAATATTCAAAATCTGTATTGATCATTATTTGAAATATGTTTGTTGTTAAAAAATTTTTCTAGTCAAATGAATATTGAGAATGGGTAAGTGTATGACGATGGTAAGAAGGTTCCTTTATGTGTTTCAAGTTTGGGGGGGATTACAACTACAGACAGTGTTAACGCATCTTTCCACAGCTGGCTGCACCACTTGTGTTCCCAGCAGCAATGGATGAGTTTTGTTTGCTAAGTATTTCTGTCAACATTTACACAGCCAGCCTTTTCTGTTATTGTTGTTCGAATGTAGTGGACCTCACTGTGGTTTAATTTGAATTTCTCTAATGATTAAAAAGCAGCAAGAGAGTTCCAGAAAAACATCTATTTCTGCTTTATTGACTACGCCAAAGCCTCTGACTGTGTGGATCACAATAAACTGTGGAGAATTCTGAAAGAGATGGGAATACCAGACCACCTGACCTGCCTCTTGAGAAACCTGTATGCAGGTCAGGAGGCAACAGTTAGAACTGGACATGGAACAACAGACTGGTTCCAAATAGGAAAAGGAGTACGTCAAGGCTGTCACCCTGCTTATTTAACTTATATGCAGAATACATCATGAGAAACGCTGGGCTTGTTAGAAGCACAAGCTGGAATCAAGATTGTTGGGAGAAATATCAATAACCTCAGATATGCAGATGACACCACCCTAATGGCAGAAAGTGAAGAGGAACTAAAAAGCCTCTTGATGAAAGTGAAAGTGGAGAGTGAACAAGTTGGCTTAAAGCTCAACATTCAGAAAACGAAGATCATGGCATCTGGTCCCATCACTTCATGGCAAATAGATGGGGAAACAGTGGAAACAGTGGCAGACTTTATTTTTGGGGGGCTCCAAAATCACTGAAGATGGTGACTGCAGCCATCAAATTAAAAGACACTTATTCCTTGGAAGGAAAGTTATGACCAACCTAGATAGCATATTGAAAAGCAAAGACAATACTTTGCCAACAAAGGTCCATCTAGTCAAGGCTATGGTTTTTCCTGTGGTCATGTGTGGATGTGAGAGTTGGATTGTGAAGAAAGCTGAGAGCTGAAGAATTGATGCTTTTGAACTGTGGTGTTGGAGAAGACTCTTGAGAGTCCCTTGGACTGCAAGGAGATCCAACCAATCCATTCTAAAGGAGATCAGCCCCGGGTGTTCTTTGGAAGGAATGATGCTGAAGCTGAAACTCCAGTACTTTGGCCACCTCATGCGAAGAGTTGACTCATTGAAAAGACCCTGATGCTGGGAGGGATTGGGGGCAGAAGGAGAAGGGGACGACAGAGGATGAGATGGCTGGATGGCATCACCGACTCAATGGACGTGAGTTTGAGTGAACTCCGGGAGTTGGTAATGGACAGGGAGGCCTGGCGTGCTGCAATTCATGGGGTCGCAAAGAGTTGGACAGGACTGAGTGACTGAATTGAACTGAACTGAATGATTAAAGATGGTGAGCATCCTTTCACGTGCTTATTTGCTATTCATATATCTAATTTGGTGAAGTGTCTGTTCAAACCTTTTTGCCTGGTTTTTTATTGCTTCTGTGTTTTCATCATTGAATTCTGAATGCTCACAGCTTATTAAATATATGCATTGATAAAAAAACACGTAAGTAGAATATAGTTTGCCTTTTCCTTGTCTTAACAGTGTCTTTACAAACTCAGTTTTTAATTTTGGTTAATTCTATTTCTTCATTTAGGTGAAGGATTTTTGGTTTTATATCTAGGAAATCTTTGCTAAACTTGAGGTCACAAGGGCTTCCCTGGTGGCTCAGACAGTAAAGAAACTGCCTGCGATTTCCTGGCAGTTTTCTGCGAAGAAACTCCTGCAACCCAGGAGACCTGGGTTCAATCCCTGAGTCAGGAAGATCCCTTGACCAAGGGAATGGCTACCCACTCCAGTATTCTTGACTGGAATATTCCATGGACAGAGGAGCCTGGCAGGATTATAGCCCATGCAAAGGGTTGGACACGACTGAGAAACTTTCACAAGGTCACAAAGCTTTTCTCCTATGTTTATTTCCAGAAATTTGATACACTTTAACATTTAGGTCTACGATGCATTTTGAGTTAACTTTTGTATACATTGCAAAGTAAGGACCAAAGTTCAATATTTTTGCATATGGATGTCCCTAGTAGTATTTGTTGAGAAGACTATTCTTCCTCAATGGAATTACCCCTGAAACTTTGTAGAAAATCAACTAACAATATTTAGCGGGTGCATTTCTGGAGGCTTCTCAGATCCCTCGATTCATGAGCCTATCCTTTTGCTAAGACCGCACCATCTACAGCAGATTCATAGGAATCCTTAACATCTGGACATGTGAGCTCTCCAACTTTGTTCTCCTTTTTCAAAATGGTTTGGGCTAACAGTCCTGTCCTTTTGAATTGCCGTTAAAATTTTAGAAATAGTTTGCCAGTTCTTATGAAAAACCCGTGTGATTTTAACTCAAATTGTATTAAATCTCTTTATTAACTTGGGGAAAATTGAGTTATCACCATATTCAGCCTTACTGTTCCTGAACAGATCAAACCACTGTGTTTATGAAAGCGCCGTTTCAGTGTTTCATTCGTGTTTTGTGGCCTGGGCATACAGATCAAGCACATACTGTTAGACTGATACTTAAGGATCTCGAATTATTTTGTTCTAGTGAAAACGGCTTATTTTTAAACTTCAACAATTGTTCGTTGCTAGCCTGTAGACATGAAATTGATTTTAAAATACTAATTTGCTAACCTTACAAATCTGTTCTAGTAGCTTATTTTCTTCATTCCTTTGGATTTTCTACTCAATTGTCTGTGAATAGATATATATATACACAGGATATAAGCCTTTTATTTCTTTGTCTTCCTTTATTGCATATCTAAGATGACTGATACAGATTTCTGTCCTGTTCCTGATTTTAGGAAAAGAGCATTCAGTCTTTCACCAATAAATACATTTGAGCTACAGGTATTTTATAGATCCACTTCATCAGGTTAAGGAAGATCTCTTTTAGTGAATGAATTAATAGTGAACTATGTCAATTTGTTTTTCCTGCATCTGTGGAAAGACCTTGTTTTCTTCTTTAATCTATTATTATGATACATTACACTGATTTTAAATATTTAACCAGCCTTCCATTTCCTGAATAAACGCCACGTTTTGCAGTTTTTACATATTTCTGGGCAGTTTGCTCATTTTGTAAACAGTATTTGCATTTATATACAGAAGGATGTTGTCAAGGCTATGGTTTTTCCAGTGGTCATGTGAGTTGGACTATAAAGAAAGCTGAGAGCTGAAGAATTGATGCCTTTGAACTGTGGTGTTGGAGAAGACTCTTGGACTTCTTGGAGTCCCTTGGACTGCAAGGAGATCTAACCAGTCCATCCTAAAGGGGATCAGTCCTGGGTGTTCATTGGAAATACTGATGTTGAAGCTGAAACTCCAATCCTTTGGCCACCTGATGCGAAGAGCTGACTCATTGGAAAAGACCCTGATGCTGGGAAAGATTGAGGGCAGGAGGAGAAGGGGATGACAGAGGATGAGATGGTTGGATGGCATCACCGACTTGATGGACATGGACTCTGGGAGATGGTGACGGACAGGGAGGCCTGGTGTGCTGCGGTTCATGGGGTCCCAAAGAGTCAGACACGACTGAGCGACTGAACTGAAGTGAACTGAGAGAAGGATGTTGGTCCATAGTTTCACGGGGAGGTTTGGTGTCTTTGGATTTTTCAGTACTGCTGGCCTCATAAAATGAGTTGGAAGTTGTCTCCCAAACCTCCTTATTGTAGAAGAAATTATGTAAATTTTTTATTATTTCTTCCTGAAATGTTTGGTAGAACTCACTACTGAAACTTCCTCGATCTGGAAGAATTTTTTTTTTTTTTGCCACACTGTGGGGCATGTGGGATCTTCGCTCCCCACCAGGGATGGAACCAGTGCCCTCTGCAGAGGAAGCCTAGAGTCTTAATGACTGGACCACCAGTGAAGATCCTGTTTGAAAAACTTAACCGCAAACAATTATGTACTTTAATAGATACAACGCTATTATCCATTTCTTCTCAAGTGACTGGCAGTTCCTTTAATGTCCTAGGGAAATTTCCTCTGCAAATATTTTAAGAATAGCTCAAATCCTTTTCACCAGTGGCAAATCATTTTTTGCCTTTAGTATCTGCCGCACTGCAATATTACTTTTTCTAGTCTCAGCCCCCTGGAACTATTTTCACCTTTATCATCTACCCAAAATGTAATATTGTTCATGTCTCACTCTTTCTTGCTGCTGCTGCTGCTAAGTCACTTCAGTCGTGTCCCACTCCGTGCGACCCCATAGATGGCAGCCCACTAGGCTCCGCCGTCCCTGGGATTCTCCAGGCAAGAACACTGGAGTGGGTTGCCATTTCCTTCTCCAGTGCATGAAAATGAAAAGTGAAAGTGAAGTCGCTCAGTCATGTCCAACTCTTAGCGATCACACGGACTGCAGCCTACCAGGCTCCTCCATCCATGGGATTTTCCAGGCAAGAGTACTGGAATGGGGTGCCATCGCCTTCTCTGCACTCTTTCTTAGCAGTCTTTTAAAGGCTCATTCAAATTGCTGAGTATATAAATTCTTCGCAGCACATTAAAAATGGATCTCTACCAAAAGCCTCCAGCATCATCTCCACTCACATTTTCCTAAGGTGAAAATCATGGCCTACAGAAGCCAGACTGCTTGTGCTTCTGTGACTCAACTGCATTGCCCACACTATAGCTTTTACTGTAACTTTCTACCATACTTACTATGAAGACAGTAGTAAGCATTTTCTCTATCCCTCATCACACATATCCTCTCATTCAGGAACCTTCTTTCTCTAGGGAGAGACACTTTTCCCTCATTCACTCATGCTGTTTCATCATAGGTAATTCAGGTATTTACCATATTAGTTTAGATGGTGGCGATGGTTTAGTCTCTTAAGTCATGCCTGACTCTTCAGACCCTGTGGACTGTTAGCCTGCCAGGCTCCTCTGTCCATGGGATTTCTCAGGCAAGAATACTGAGGTGGGTTGCCATTTCCTTCTCCAGGGAATCTTCCTAACCCAGGGATTGAACCTGTGTCTCCTACATTGCAGGCAGATTCTTTACCTCTGAGCCACCAGGGAAGGTTAAATACATATACAAACATAGGAAAGTTGAAATTATCTAAGTCTGCCTCCCTAACAAGGCCAAGCTTCTAGAAAACAGTTAAAGTAATATTATATTTCTATTTCAGTCCCTTACTCCTAGCCCAGTGTCTGAACCTAAAGTAATACCCAGTAATGTTTGTTGAACTATTCTGGGTTACAGAGCACTGTGGTGGGTAGATTCTGGTGTTAAGATGTGACTATAATTTGTATATCATTATCCAGCATTCCTATCATTGAACGAGGCCCTGCCAGTAGCAGAAAGAAAGTAGAGAGTAACCTCTTCTAATCACTCACAATACCCTTTAGGCTCACAGATCACCTTAAACACATGATCAATGTAGACAGTAATTTCCCAAGCACAGTTATCTATACACACACACACACACCAATTTTTTCTGAAATTTCATGAAGTTCATAGAATTCTTGACCTCCATCTGATTTCCAATGTGTATACAGGCTTTCCATCCTGAGTTGTTCAAAAAGGATATCAATAGCATCCAATAGGATCAGATGAGCCGGGGGGGACGGAAGAAAAAGAATTAAAGAGACCTGAAAGAAGGCAGCTTAGACCAGATCCAGAAAGTCCGTGTTCAGCGTTTGGTGGAGATCGTCAGAGTACGTTAAAAAAAACTGTGAGGCTGCTGGCTTGACTGTCTCCATATGTGTTCATCGGAGGTGTGAGTGCTCCAGAGGATCATCATGAGACCCTCCACAGTGATCCAGCAGTGACCAGAGTTAATGTTGCTGACAGGGGTGGAGCATTAATAGGGGCAAAAGCCCTATTCTTTTGAGGAGAAAAACAGTGTTTTGAAGAGGAGTGTTTAAGAGCTGTTCTGTGACAAGCCTGTGGTCAAAGGAGACAACCCGAATGTGCAGATCTCTGAGGACAGAGGCCATCCTCCACCCCTGCTTCTGGGGCCACTCCTTCCTGCTCTCCTATTCCACTGACTACATCCCCACCAAGCATTCCTCTTTTAGTCAATCTCTCCCCTCAGCATACAAATATACTCAGCCCACTAACAAACATGCCACAAGAAAGAAAAAAGAAAAAAACACAATTAAGATAACAACAGCAAATAAGCTCCAAAACAGAGTATCTTGACTACAACCTTCTTTCACCCACCTTTAAATTCCCCAAATTCTCTAAGAAATAACATTAAGTGTGGATTCCGACATCTTAACCTACTCTTCCCCCTTTCACCCCTAAATCTACTGCAGTTTATCTAGCATTCATGTGCATTTCACTGAAACTGCTCATATTAAGGACACCAATGAATTTTTCAGCTGACCTATTTTATCCCCACTTAAAATATTTTTCAGTTGGGGGTCTATGATGCCTCCCTATAAAAACTGAACTCTTTATAAATTTAAATTTCAGAAAACTTAAGTAAAAATGAAGCAATCTACAAGAAAATTTTTTTCATTTCACAGAATTTAGTCACATCCCTTAAGAAGTCTCAACATAAGAAGTCTGAATAGTTGATTAATCATCAGTTCATATATCAATAAGGGCACTATTATTTTCTATTTTCAACATAACCACCTTCAGACTATTATCAAGGTGTGTGTGTGTGTGTTTAGCAAGAACAAAATCATTCGCCATACAAGGTAGGGAGAGTTTCTCCCCAAGCATTTCTTTTTCAGTAGCCCTTCCTATCGTAGGTCACACACCCAGCTATAAATGACTCAAAACCAGGAGGAAGGACCCTCTTTTTCCTAAACATAAGATCCTGCTTAGCCGTAGGCCCCATGCCAACCCACAAATGAGTCCATCTCATAGGGAAATAGACCACCCACCATGATAAGCCTGGACTAATGACCATTTTCCAGACTCCTGTAGACAAGGGATGGACCCACATTTCCACCACCAAGAAAGAAAAAGCGGGAATAATGTTTGTTGGGTGGACAACCAACAAAGTCTGAAGTTTTCTTTGTACCGGATTTTGTTTCTAGTATTCACCCCTTAAAGCAGTCGTATGAATAGAGTTGTTTCGGGCCTCTCTCTACTCAGTTTTTTTGGCCTCAGAGAATGTTCTTAGCTTCCCCCACCAGGAATGGAATCTGAGGCCCCTGCAATGGAAGCGGCAGTCTTAATCCCTGGACCATCAGGGAAGCCCCTCGCCATTTTCTCCCTCTACTTTTTCAGTCACTAGGGTCTATCAGGGGCACGCTCTTGACTTTGAAATCTACATTTCTGAGGGAGATAATGAGCCTGTTCCAACGAATACCTCCTTAGACCAACAAGACAGGAAATCTAAACTGACCTCCGCCGTGGACACAAACACACTCACAGGCACACAGACAAATGACACACACACACAGACAGAGAGGTTCGTTCCAAAACTTTTACTTGGCCTTTCTCCTTTTCTAGTGTCCTCTGAATGTCTTAAGCACTGAGGAGCGGCCTCCCTGGCGTCACTCGGACACAGGCTGGGCACGAGGTCCGCGGGGCACCAGGCGCGCGTCCTCCCAGGCTCACTTGTACGTCTTCATGTGCCACAGCCCGTCATTGAGGTAATGGATGTTCTCGATGCCGATTCCTTTGTTGACTTTCTCGATCTCGTCCGCGGACATCTTCATGACGCCCACGCACAGAGCGTGCTGCTTTCCCTCCGCCATGATCGCCACCACCGTGTCCACTGCGGCGGGGAAGAGGCGGGCCCCCGGCGAGGTCAGGCCTGGGCACATGATGTTGGCTCCGCTGAGCACGAACTTGATGGCTCCCTTGTCCACCTGCTGGCGGGGCAGGATGAACGGATACTTGTGCAGCAACCTCAGCGTTGGGTAGAAAGGCCCTTCCCTTTGCCTGAAGAACAGCAGCTCCCCGTTCACCGTGAGGATTTCTATGTGCTCGTGGCATCGCACTATTTTGACCGGATCCTTCTTTGGCATGATTTGGTTCAGCCACGGTTCGATGCCGGGAAACTGCTCCATCAACTGGTTCTTAATGCCCTTAATAACGGAAGTTTTCAACTGGATACAGTTCGACACGTTTTCTTTTTCATCAAATTTCTTGAACATGATGCAGGGGTGAAGAGGGCGACCACAGAAAACCGTGGCCGGGAAGCGGGGAGAAAACAGAACTACCAAGAGTCCGGCGGGGGCGGCTGCCGGAGGGGACGCTCGGCACGGCTGTCGTTAACCGGAAGACGAGCGCGCTTTACGACCTTCCGGCACACGACTTTCCGGCACGTCTACTTCCACCGCCCGATACGGCGTCGCGCTCGGCGGCTTTCTGGGGGTTGTGGGTTCTTCTCCGGAGCGGGGCGGGTGACAGGGCGGGACTTGAGGGAGCGGAGGAAGAGCGGTTATTCTTGCTGTTAGAAGAGAATGGGGGGGTGGGGGGGGGTGGGGGCGGGGGCTGTGTTGCATTTCTGAAACTATTTCCGTCCAGTTAACCCGGCCGGAAACCGGAGGAACCCGGAGCGGTAAGCCCTCACCGTCCTCCTGGTCGCGGCGAGGAGTCGCGCCCTGGCGGTTACTCCTCTTCACGGTCTCTCACGCTCGCAGATGTCGTCAAGCGCAGGCCCGAATGCTCGTATACAGTTGCTGTTCGTTCTCTCCACCTGCACTCAGAGAGAAGGGGTTCTGTGCCCAGGAGGAATGCGAATGTTATAGTTTGGATTTCGGTCCTTTTTCAGTTCACTTCAGTTCAGTCGCTCGTCGTGTCCAACTCTTTGCGACCCCATGGACTGCAGCACGCCAGGCCTCCCTGCCCATCACCAACTCCCGGAGTTTACTTAAACTCACGTGCATTGAGTCGTTGATGCCATCCAACCATTTCATTCTCTGTCCTCCCCTTCTCCTCCTGCCTTCAGTCTTTCCCAGCATCAGGGTCTTTTCAAATGAGTCAGTTCTTCACATCAAGTGGCTCAGAGTATTGTGAGTCCAAGGGACTCACAAGAGTCTTTTCCAACATCACAGTTCAAAAGCATCACTTTTTCCCCGCTTAGCTTTCTTTATAGTCCAACTCTCACATCCATACATGACTACGGGAAAAACCATAGCTTTGACTAGATGGACCTTTGTTGGCAAAATAATGTCTCTGCTTTTTAACATGCTCTCTAGGTTGGTCATAACTTTCCTTCCAAGGAGTAAGCATCTTTTAATTTCATGGCTGCAGTCAGCATCTGCAGTGATATTGGAGCCCCAAAAATAAAGTCTGCCACTGTTTCCACATCTATCTGGCACTGAGTGATGGGAGAGGATGCCATGATCTTAGTTTCCTGAATGTTGAGGTTTAAGCCACCCTTTTCACTCTCCTCTTTCACGTTCATCAAGAGACTTTAGTTCTCTTTCTACCATAAGGGTGGTGTCATCTACATATCTGAGATTATTGATATTTCTCCTGGCAGTCTTGATTGCAGCATGTGCTTCATCCAGCCCAGTGTTTCTCATGATGTACTCTGTATATAAGTTAAATAAGCAGGGTGACAATATACAGCCCTGATGTACTCCTTTTCCTATTTGGAACCAGTCTGTTCTATGTCCAGTTCTACCTGTTGCTTCTTGACCTGCATACAGATTTCTCAACAGGCAGGTCAGGTGGTCTGGTTGTACGGTAAGAGAGTTAGAGAAGGAGAGGTTTTGAAAAAGAAGGAGACCAGCACTTTAGAGGAACAGATAACCTTTAATGAGGCGAGAAGGGGCAGCAGTCAGAATAGTGAGCTGCTGCGCTAACCCATCCAGTACTCTCACCTGGAAAGTCCCATGGACGGAGGAGCCTGGTAGGCTGCAGTCCATGGGGTCGCTAAGAGTCAGACACGACTGAGCAACTTCACTTTCACTTTTCCTTTCATGCATTGGAGAAGGAAATGGCAACCCACTCCAGTGTTCTTGCCTGGAGAATCCCAGGGACGGGGGAGCCTGGTGGGCTGCCGTCTATGGGGTCACACAGAGTTGGACATGACTGAAGCGGCTTAGCAGCAGCAGCAGCAACACTAACCCAAGAAAAGAGTAAGTATGTATATAGGCATATATGTGGAAAGCTACTGTCATAAGGGGCCCTCTTCTACTCCAAGGTTGTTCGGAGTAGTTATCCCTTAAATGGCTGGGGCAAGGAATTCTGGAGATTGGCCAGAGGCTGGGACGGGCTGGGAGCTGGGCGTAATCAACCTTATTGTCTGTTTTTTTCCTTGGGGTGAGAGAGTTCTTTGTTTTCACAGAATGGTGGGAGGACCTGGAGGGGGCTTTTAACTCCAGGCCATTTTGAGGTGTGAAACTTTCCTTCATCCCAGACCCTAAGGAATATATATAGAAAGAGAAAGAGAGGTGGATGTTGCTAATGTTCAGGGCTTCTTCCTGCTGATAAATGAGGTTCAGGGGATTGTGGTCTGGGAGGAAGGAAGTCTAAGGCCTGTAGTGTTGCTTTTCTATTCTAGCCCTCAGGGTCTCAAGCAAAAGAACAGTCTTGACTTGGTCTCAGAAAATGGCTTGGATTCGGTCTTGGAGGAATCCCTGGAAAAGATTAAACAGGGCCCAAAGGTGAGTAGGAGGATGATAAAAATGAATGGTCCGAGAAGGCATAAAACCCAAAACATCCAGTTCCAAACTATTAACCATGACTGCCAGGAGTTGCTTAATCTCTGGCGGGTTCGTGAGGCTCGATCTGTAAGGTTTTTTGCAGCTCCTTGGGTAATAACGGACTGGTTGGCATAGAAACAGCAGGATTTGTCTAGAAAAAGGCACAGACCACCCTTCTCTGTGGTGATCTAATCTCCTTCTGTTTTTGTAATACTATGGCTGCCAAGGAATCGAGTTGATTTTGTATAGTTATTAGGCCTTGAGCTATTTCCTGGAGGCTGTCTGATAGGTCCTTAGAGAGTGTCTGGTAGTTTTGGATGGAGGTGGTTAAGCCAGCGGTTCCTTTTTAAATTCCAGCCGCTATTCCTAGCCCTACTAAGAGGGCAGTGAAATGAATGGCTCGTTTTATTCACTTGTGGATGAGAGGAATAGGCAAAGGCTGATCATTGGGGGCTATTAAAAGGTTTGGATTGGAATATACCAGGGTGCAGGTCCCGGTCCAGTTAGTAGGTAGACAGGTGTGTAGATGTCCCACACAGGAAAAATAGGCCAGGTGTCATAATACAACAGCTGAAGTTGATGGCGAAGAGGAGTTGGGGGGTGGGGTTTTGATCATTCGTTCAAGGATGCTCAGAGACCCTGCTAAGGCGGCCCCAACAGTGGGAGAAGTGGAGGAATATGCTGAGGGAAACCACCCTGTAAAGGTTAAAGAGTGTCCTGTAGGACCAGAAACATTATATATAGCCTTTCCAGTGGCAAACAGTAAGGTGGAGGTATGGTTGCACATGGAGTTAGAGATTTGTGCCCATGGGTTGGTCATATGAACTGTTTATGGAATTTCTAGATATGCAAAAAGGAGTTGATTGTAACAGTGTTACTCTCTAGGCAATAGGGCCTCCGAATGAAGGTTTTTCATTGAAGGAGGAAAGTTCAGTGAGTAAAAATTCTAAGAGTGTGTCTGAATTTCGGATTTGGTCACTTGTGTGAAGCTATGTAAGATATGAGACGAATAAAGGCTCTCTACGGTGGTGTAGTGGTGTAGGGACATGTTACCTGTGGTCCAGTTGAGGATGGATGTGGGGAGGGCTGAATCTCACAGAGGAGTTATGCATAGACATATCTAGCAGTCTTTAGCCAGTTGTGTGTTAGAAGCATTGAGAAGTGTATGGGTTAAATTAAGGGTCTGGAATAGATAGTTGAGATTAGGATTTTGAAGGAGTTTCTGGGTCACAGGAAGAAGGGAGGATAAGAAGAAGATGTTAAACAACATTTGGGGAAGTGAGCATAAGATAGATTACTATGGAAAAGAATTGGATTTCAAAGGGGCAAAATTTATAAAAGTTTCCCTGTAGCCATAGGGTGGAGATGTAATCTTCAGCAAGTTTGAACGTGAATCCTTGAGGACTCGAGACCCACATATCTGCCAGAAGTTGTTCCAGGAATAATTGAAGCCGTGAAACCTACAGGCTCATCCATCGCCAGTTGAGGCCGGTGGAAGCTATGAGAACTTTAGAGTTGTAGGGCCTGTGTGAGAAACTTGATAAGTATTAGTCTGGCAAGCATTTTCATCACTGGGCTGCATAACCTTTTTTAACTGGGTGATGTGACCCAAGGGGTAATTTCTTTTAATTTTGTAGTGGTAGGGGTCAGCAGAATTACCGTGTAGGGACATTGCCATTTTGGGGTTAGATCTGAGTGGGACTCAGTTGTCATACAAACTTTTATTATCTCCTATTTGAAGGGATGGGTATGGAAGATTGGGGTGTGGTCGAGGGAGTAAGTCATCCATATGTTGCCAAAGGGCATCTCGTATCTGGGCAAGTAAGGAAAAGGAAGGTGAGAAGACAGTTTGGGACTGTCCTGGGAAGGGGAAAGACCCAAAGGTATTATGGGCTTCCCATACATGGCCTTGAATGGACTGATACTTAAGGGTTTTTTTGGTAAGACCCAGACCTTTAAGAGGGCTAAAGGGAGGAGTTTAGTCCAATCTTGATGAAGTTCGATTGTTAATTTGGTCTGAGTTTTTTTAGGACTCTGTTGGCTCTCTCAACCTTATGGGAAGACCAGGGATGATAAGGAATGTGAAACTGAAAGGTTGTTGTTGAATTCACGCAAAGACACCGGGATTCTTGGCCCCCGGAGGAGAAGAATTCAATCCGGGGCCAGAGATGAGGCTTGATCACTCAGAGCTTTTGGGTAATAAAGTTTTTTTAAAGTATAAAGGAGATAGAGAAAGCTTCTGACATAGGCATCAGAAGAGGGCAGAAAGAGTGCCCCCCTGCTAGTCTTCAGCTGGATGTTATATAGTCACTAGCAGTCTGTTAATGAAAGAAAGAATGTCTTAAAACTCAGAATGGCACCTGGTCCCTCATCCATAAGATGTATTTTGGGATAATCTTGGCATCAAATGGTTTATCCTGGGCCATAAAATGATTAATTTGAATCTTGAAGAAGGGCAGACCACATAGTTTCATTTACATAGATTAGGGGAACAATATCTCAGTATAACATACTGGTTTGTCAAATAAGTTCTGAGCCAAGAGGGAACCGACTTGAAGACAGAGTTTGGGGTAAATGCATAGTACATTAGCATAGCTTAAGACAAACATTTCCATAAGAAAAAGGCTTTGGTTATCTTTAGGTTTGAGAATAGATAACTTCAGGTGAAACCAGGTGTCATTATGGCAACACAGTATTTTAAGAGAAACCTCCTTTTAAATTTGTATAGAGAAGAAAAAAATATCCCTAGTTTGTTTCCTCCTGCCGCTTAAGAGAGATAAAAATGTCTGACACTTGCAGGCTATTTTCTCCGTTTGGAGACCCCTGGCCTTCCTGCCTGTTACTCTCTCAAAACCTCCAAGGAACTTGAAGGGCTCGTGCAATATTTTGGGTGATTTGAGATGTGAACTCGGGCCTGTTGTCAGACTGGAGGGAGGAAGGCATTCCAGACCTAGGGAGGATTTCAATAAGAATAAGCTGAGCCATAGTAGGGACTGGTTTGTTAGTAGTCAGGAAAGCTTCGATCCATCCAGAAAATGTATATACAAAGACTAGGAGAAATTTAACCTTTTTTACGGGTGGCATGTGGGTGAAATCTACCTGACAGTCTTGTGTGAAAGATGTCTGCAATTTGGTGGGTGGGGAAAGGAGGGAGGCAAATGTTACAATTAGGATTTGTCTGCTGACAAATGGTACAAGTTTGGGTCAGATTATTTAAATAAGTCATATCGTCCTTAGTTCAATACAGTTCTGAAGGAAAACCTTAAGTAGTTTTGCAGAGGGGTGGAAAAGGGAAGGCAAATATGAAAGTAATGTGTGGATGTTAGGCTCTTCAATATGGGGCATAGTAAAGACAGGACTAACAGAGGCAGCCTGCCGCTTTGTTTGGTGATCTGCTATATTGTTATAAAAGGAGATAGGATTATGTTACTGATGTCCCCAGCAATATATTACAGCAGCTTGTTTTGGGAGCTGAGACACATGGAGGAGTTCAGAAATAAAAGAAGCACTGAGAATAGGTGTGCCCTTCTGAGTCAGGAATCCCCTCTCCCTCCAGATTATAATGTTAGAATGTAATATGTTATAGATATATATGGAGTCAGTGTAAATGTTTATCTTTTGGTCTTTGGCTAGGGTCAAAGCTTGTGTAAGAGCTATCATTTCAGCCTGTTGTGAGGATGTGTGAGCTGGGAGTGTGGCTGACGTGATGATGCGAGGAGGGATAACTTTTTCAGGCTGTCCCTGGACTATAGTGTATCCAGCCCCAAATGGGGCTTGTTTCTGAGCACTATCATCTATGAACCAGGAAGGGACTGTGGGGTCAGTAAGGGGCTGATCGGTTATATGTTCAAATGAATTAAGTGTCATATCTAAAGCCTGAACACAGTCATGAGATGGGTGTTCTGGATCTGGTGTAGGGAGTAAGCTAGCTAGCAGGATTAAGAGGTTTATAAGGCATAAAAGAAAGGGATGGGTCAAAGAGGTGTCTGTGGAGGATCTGTAGTTAAGCAGGGAGCAGAGAAAGGAAAGCCCGATGAGAGTAAATCTTAGATGGAGTGAGGTGAACATACATTTAGAGGAGCATTTCAGGTTAGTTTTTGGGCTTCAGGGATTAAGAGGGTGGTTGCAGCTAAGGCCTGGAGACAAGGTGGCCATCTGAGCATGACGAGATCAGGTTGTTTAGATAAGTAAGCTAGAGGCCCTCATTTGTGCGCAGTATCCTCACGCATGTCCTTGTCGAGGATATACAAAAAGGAAAAAAGGCTTGGTGTAATCAGGTAAGTAAAGAGAAGGGATCTGTAGTAAATGTTTGATAAGAGTCTGTATGGGAGTGTGGAGAGAGGTGGGGGCCAAGAAGGGTTCATCTACGTTTCTTGGAGTAGCTTGCTAGAGAGGTTTTGCATGGAGGGCAAAATTCGGGACCCATATTCGGAAGAAGTTTAATAGACCTAATAGAGAAAGAAGTTCCCTTTTGGTTTGGGGCCTGGGGATCTGTGTCAAGGCTTGAAGTCTCTGAGCTGGAATTATTTTGATTTGGGCGTGAGAAGCAATCCCATGTAATTGACAGTGGTGGAAGCAGTTTGTGCTTTGGAGAGTGAGACTCTAGCCCCAGTTGCCTATGGCATTTAATACCTTTGCAGTGTGGACTAGGCAGATATGGTGAGAAGAACTATATAACAATAAATCATCTACATACTGGAGTAAGGTAGTAGAGCCTAAGTCTAAAGTTTGTAGGTCTCTTTGGAGGGCTTGACCAAAAAAATGAGGGCTATCTCTAAACCCTTGTGGTAAAACGGTCCAAGTTAATTGTTGACATTGATTTGTGTCTGGATCCGTCCAGGTGAAGGCAAATAGGGGCTGTGAGGAGTGCTGTAGGGGTATAGTAAAGAAAGTATCTTTTGGTCCAGTACCGTGAAGTAGAGTGTCAGGGGGAATATGTGAGAGAAGGGGTAGGGATTAGTGACCACGGGGTATATGGGTATTATGGCCTGATTGATCTTGCAAAGATCTTAAACTAGATGCCAGGAGTGGGTCCCATTTTGGCTGCCAGTATAGGAGAATTATGAGGAGAACGATAGCCTGCAAAAGGCTGGCTTTGAGCAGTCGGGAGATTATTGGTTTAAGTCTTTGTCGGGATTCTGTGGTCAGGGTATATTGAGTTTGGGTTATTATCTGAGGGATTTTTTTTTTTTTTTTTGCCCGTTTTTGTTTTTACTGGAGGCTCAGGTGGCACATGACAGTTCATAAAATGGCTTCAGAGGTAGGGGGAGCAGGGAAACAAAAAATAAACTGGGGTGGGAAAGAAAAACAACCAGGAGGAGGGAAGAGCTGGCTGGTTCCTTCTCAGCCTGATTTAGGGGAGGGAGTTGATGCCTCTGAACAATAAGGATGGATCCCTTCCTTCAACCCTTGGTAAGGGAGAAAGGAAAAAAAAAAAAAAAAGCAAAAGGCTGTTGCTTTGGCCCTCCTGGGTCTCAAGGAATGGGGGGAAAAGCCGGTGTTTTGATGTCACAAATTATGGGAAAGAGGGGAGGGAGGTGTTGGGTAGAATACAGGTCAGTTGGAAAAACTGGCAGATACCAGACGGTGGCTCTGGGTGTCCTTTGAGTTGGAATCACTCCAGTATGGTGGTTGGGGGGTCCCCACTGTTGATGGGGGCTGAGGTCTCTGGGGCTGTGGACTGCCTGGGTCCCGGGGGCTGCTGCCGTCTCCGCTGGAAGTAGGGGCGGTTTCGTGGACGCTGGGGCTCAGGTCGGGAGCCCCAGAGGGATTTTTAAGAAAAACCTGCACAGGGGAATGGTGTTGGGCTACCAATGAGGATTCAGTGACCCAGACCTGAGGATCTATCGGGGGAAGGTCAGGGGGCAGATTTTGGGAGTTAGGGCTGGCCAAAGGTTCGGGTGCCATTTCGATGCAAAGAATTGGTACGGGATCTAAGGATGGGAGGTTTATAGAAGTTTGCAGCTTAGCCAGAAGATCACATCCCATCAATGCCATTAGGCATTGAGAAACTACTTTATAAGAATGTGTTAGTGTTGTTTTGTCAAAGGAACAAAGGAGAGAAGGGGTTATTTTGGGATAAAAAGGGATGCCTGAGACCCCCTTTGATGGCCACTTGTGAAGGTTGGAGAGGGCCCTTAAAGGAGGATAAAAGTGAAGTCCCAGTTTCTGTTAGGAATGAGACTTTGTGTCCAGCCACCGTGCCAATTACCCAAAGCTCCGAGTCCATCTGTATGTGGTGGACTTGGGGTTTGGAGCTTGTGCTCCATCACTGGAATAACTGGGGCACAATTGGATCATCTCTTACCTCATCCGAGGAACCATGGTCTGGGGTGCCAGGGCCCCCTTCAGTCTGGTTCCTGGCTCATTGTTGTTGGGCCTGGGGTGGACCCCCAGATTTGGTGGGAAATGTCTGAGGACGATCCATTTTCCAGTGGCCCCATTGTTTGCAGGTGGGGCAGGGTTTGGTGGGTGGCTGGGGGTTTAGGTGGGACTTAGCCCAGTGTCCCATTTGGTTACATCTAAAGTAGGGCCTGGAGGGTTAGGTCCCATCCGGGTGGGACGAGGTGGATGGGCCAAAGGGGTTGAATTTTTTTCTTGGATAGCTGCAGTGAATAAAGCATATTTGGCCTTTCGTTCCTTTTCTTTTTCTTTTTTTGCTTCTTTCTCCCTATTGTTGAAAACTTTAAAGGCTGTTTCTAGGATATCTTGCTGAGGGGTTTTGGGGCCTTTCTCCAACTGGCGTCATTTTCAGCGAATATCGGGCTGACTGGCTTATGGACTGGACGTGTAGGTACAGAAGTCCGTCAGGGGTGGAGATATCTAGTGTATTTTTGGACTGCCTCAGTAAGCCATGAAAGAAAAAGGACAGGATTTTCATCTTTTTCTGGATTCACTTTGCTAGTCTTATTGTAGTTAACATGAATGTGAGAGTTTTTTAGCATTCCTTGTAGTAAACAGGTGATCATATGATGCAGGTACCGGATGCTGGCATCGCCTTGATGTGTCCATCGTGGCTCAGTTAAAGGGACTGCATCATCAGCCACTGGATTAGTCCTGTCTTGATTATGGAGCTGATCAGCATGAGTCCGGGCTGCCTGTCATATCCATTCCTTTTCATCAGGGGTTAATGTGGCATTTAGAATGTAATAAAGATCATTCCAGGTCAAGTGATAGGCTTGTGTAAGGCAGAGGAATTCTTCTCTATACCTAGTAGGATTTTCTCAAAAAGATCCCAATTTTTCTTCAGTTTGGCTCATATTAGAAATTGAGAAAGGCACATGAACCCGTGTAGGGCCCTCCAGTCCTGTTACCTCTCTGAGGGGAAGCATGTGTTTGCTTCAGGTCCTGGCTGATGGGGGGTGGGGTGGCAATCTCTTTGGGGTTTTGGAGTCATCGCTTCCTGTTTTGGAGGAGGAAGGGCTAGAGGATGGGGTCTCGTCTCTGGAAGTTTTCTATCTAGGCGGTAGGGAGGAGGCTCATCTGCCAGGTCAAAATCAGGGGCTGGGGGTTTAGGGGGCCTTTTAGGGGCTTTAGATTTGGATTCTTTTGTAATGGAGGGGGAGAGAGAGCAGAGGATTTGATAGGTAGAATAGTCCTTGGAAAGAGAAGGATGACTTCTAAGGTCCCAGAAGACTTGAATATAGGGGACCTCCGACCATTTGCCATTCCGTTTGAGGAAGTTTGTGAAAGCTGATAAAATATTGAAATCGAAAGTCCCAAACTCAGGCCAGTGGTTTTGGTCATCCAGTTTGTATTGAGGCCAAATTTGAGTGCAAAGTGACTCGAGTTTATGAACCTTGAGATCGGTCAAGAATAGAGGTTTGAGGTTTCATTTTATGCAGGCCAAGGGAGAGTCCCATGAGACAGATTGGCTTGACCCCATAGCAAATGGCTAGTGACTGTCCAGTGGAGAGAAAAGGGTCATCACCTAATCTTTTAACTAGGCAAAGAGAGAGAGAGAGGCTCCAAAGGAGGGGAGGGGCGTCCTCCACGTGTACCTCCCCAGAGGACCTTTTGGCCGGAGGGTTCTCCAGGAACCCAGAAAGGAGGATAGTCTATGGCACCCTAGAGTACCATCCGAGCTTACCTGGGCTGTTGGGTCAGGTGAGAATTCATGGTGGATGGAGGTAGGTTGAATGGCAAAAGGCCTCTGTCCTAGAGTTGGTTGGTCTCGTGGAAAAGAAAGTGTAGAGAAAAGAGAGAGAGAGACCAAAATTCCTTGTGTTACGTGAAAAACCAATAAAGCCCTTACACAGGACTTGTACCACTCAAGAAGGCACAGGATGTCCTCTCTAGAAGGTCTTGAAAGTCCGGGTGGGAAAGTGAGCTCGGCAGGCTTCCACACTCCAAAGAGCTGGCTGTGGAGAACGAGAAGAAATCTCAACCTCCCGGGTTTCAGCAACAAAAAATGTAGGGTAAGGGAGTTAGAGAAGGTGAAGTTCAGAAAAAGAACAAGACCGGCACTTTACAGGAACAGATAACCTTTAATGTGGCGAGAAGGGGCAGCAGTCAGATTAGTGAGCTACTGTGTTAACCCAAGAAAAAAGTATATACAGGCATGTATGTGGAAATGTACTGTCTTAAGGGGGCCTGTTCTCCTCCAAGGTTGTTAGGAGTAGTTATCTCTTAAATGGCTGGGGCAAGGAATTCTGGAGGTTGGCCAGAGGATGGGAACAGCTTGGAGTTGGGGGTAATCAACCTTAATGTCCATTTTTTTTTTCTTTGGGTGAGAGTTCTTTGTTTTACATAGACTGGTGAGGAGGACCTGGAGGGGAGTTTTAACTCCAGGCCATTTTGAGCCAGGTAACTTTCTTTCACTGGTAATCCCATCTCTTTCAGAATTTTCCACAGTTTATCGTGATCCACACAGTCAAAGGCTTTGGCATTGTCAATAAAACATAAATAAATGTTTTTCTGAAACTCTTTTGCTTTTTCAATGATCCAACAGATGTTGGCAATTTGATCTGTGGTTCCTCTGCCTTTTCTAAAACCAGCTTGAACATCTGTCCAGATGTTCCCGGTTCACATATTGTTGAAGCCTGGCTTGGAGAATTTTGAGCATTACTTTACTAGCGTGTGAGATGAGTGCAGTTGTGCAGTAGTTTGAACATTCTTTGGCATTGCCTTTCTTAGGGATTGGAATGAAAACACCTTTTCCAGTCCTGTGGCCACTGCTGAGTTTTCCAAATTTGCTGGCATATTGAGTGCAGCACTTTCACTGCATCGTCTTTTAGGATTTGAAATAGCCCAACTGGATTTCCATCACCTCCACTAGCTTTGTTTGTAGTGATACTTCTAAGGCCCACTTGACTTCACATTCCAGGATGTCTGATTCTAGATGAGTGATCATACCATCATGATTATCTGGGTCGTGAGGTCTTTTTTGTATAGTTCTTCTGTGTATTCTTGCCACCTCTTCTTAATATCTTCACGTGCTTCTGAAGCCTGGCTTGAAGGATTTTGAGTATTACTTTGCTAGCAGGTGAAATGAGCATAATTGTATGCTACTTTGTACATTGTTTGGCGTTGCCTTCCCTTGGGATTGGAATGAAAACTGACCTTTTCCAATCTTGTGGCCATTGCTGAGTTTTCCAAATTTACTGACATATTGAGTGCAGCACTTTAACAGCATCATCTCTTAGGATTTTAAATAGCTCAGCTGGAGGGTAATACTTATGGTTAAATATTGATAATTTAAAAATTAACTCAAAATTAATTATGAATTGTTAGAAGAATGAAAATCATGACACAAAACTCAGTCTTTTAGGCCCAGGGTGTGTCACTTGCCAAGTCTTATGAGCCCCCGCTCAGTATCACTTTCATTTCTCGTGAAATTGGAATAATACAGTGTGTACTTCACAAGGTGTATGGGGGTAGTAAGAGGAATACAAGATACAGCATGTAATGGACTTAACTAGTAATAGGAAACAGTGTAGTAGTATATATTAAAGTATTTATTTTCAAAACAACCTTTATGCAATAGTGATAAGACTATACTAGATATGTACCAATTTTACAGAAAATTAAGTCAAATGGTCAAGAGATACCCAAATTCAGTTTTCTATCCGTAATCTCAAGGGAGTATGTAATAGAGACATGGCGATTATGTTGTGAAAATGATGAAACCAAGTTAGAAAACTTCTCAGCTTCCTCAAATGTCTTAAAATTTGGAACTTGATTCCTACACTTCAGTTCAGTTCAGTTGCTCAGTCGTGTCCTACTCTTTGAGGCCCCATGGACTGCAGCACGCCAGGCTTCCCTGTTCATCACCAACTTCAGAGCTTGCTCAAACTCGGGTTGTGTTCATTTCAGAGTTCACCGCATACAGCTTTTAGAAATGACCACTAGAGGGCAGGAGACTCAAACGAAGTTTACATACAGCTCAAGAATCAAGTACTCTTGCCTAGAAAATCCCATGGACGGAGGAGCCTGGTAGGCTGCAGTCCATGGGGTCGCTGATTTGGACACGACTGAGCGACTTCACTTTCACTTTTCACTTTCATGCATTGGAGAAGGAAATGGCAACCCACTCCAGTGTTCTTGCCTGGAGAATCCCAAGGACGGGGGAGCCTGGTGGGCTGCCGTCTATGGGGTCGTGCAGAGTCGGACACGACTGAAGCGACTCAGCAGCAGCAGCAAGAATGAAGTTCTCCATTTTAGGAGTATTTTCAACTAAATAGGTAACAGTTTTTTATCATGCAGTTGTTTTACCTCAATTATATTTCCTAAATAAACCCATCTCTGCAGAGTCAGAAAATATTTCCCAAGCTCAGCACATATAATGAAGCACATTAAAATCTACTTGATTTGCAATTTGTGGATTTTCTCTGCATCTACAGAATAAACAATAATTCCTTCTGAAATGCTATTAAAAAATTAACCGTCCGTTTTTGACCTTTTGAAATAAATATGAAAAATCCTTTTTCTCACATTGTTTCAAAGTATAAACTATTTTTGAAAATTTAAAACATGTTATTGTAAAAGTAATCTCACAACAGCCAGTTTTTAATATCATCATCTATCTCATTGCTCCATTGCACAGGTAACACTGCCAAGTTTCTTATTTATACTGCAAAAATGGTCTCTGCACACTGCGCATATAGATTGGATAGGGAGGAGACCGGAAGTCACGTGCACACCATGTGGGGATGCCCAGAGGAAAGGGCCGCACGCAGGGGCTTAGGGGTTCTCATTCCCAAAGCACACCCAAAGGGAGGGTTTGGCCTTGACCTCAGGGTATTGAACCCTCCCTTCTCTGGACTCCGCCCACCTCTCTGGCTCTAATTGTCTCACTTCCCAGATTGTCCCAGCAGGGGATGGGCTCAACTGCATGAGCCCCACTCTGTGGGCACGGCCCAGGCTCCTGGACCCCTGTTCCGTGGATGGATGCAGCAGGATGAGCTCCAGGTCAAAGGGCCTCCCTCCCACATGCGGACTCAGCGAGGGGTGGTGAGGCAGCCTAATCTCCTAGCTTGTCCAGTGCACATGCACACATTTAGCAGCGCGCGAAAGAGACCCCGCTTGGGCGAACCCCTGTCCAATGTACCAACGGCTCCCTTCCCGGCGGTTACCGCACGGCACCAACGGCCGCCATACTGCGACCCCACAACCCCAGGGACCCACGGACCACCCCACACCAATCAGCCTGGCTGAAGACCATGGGACGTGAAGTCACAGAATAACCTCCATACGTCCTGCTGTCCTGGTCCCACTCTACCCTTCTCCCCGCCACCAGCGGCCAGCTCCCTGCACCGCTAGGTCAGGAGGCCTGGAGGTGGTGTAGACATGGGCCTGGGCAGGGGAAAGTCAGGCCACCCCTTCCCCTCTCCATCTCTTCTTCAGCCTCTCCCATCTTTTCTGGCAGGACTTGGGACCTGCACCAGGTCCAGCCTGGCCTTGGCCGCTCCCCTGGCTGGTGTAAGGGGCTGGAGGGAGCCCTGAGAGCAGGCAGCTCCACAATGAGGCCCGAGTGTTAGGAGTTAATTACTGTTATTAGGGAGCTCTCCCTGGCACTTAGATCACCCCAATTTCTTGATGAGCCAGGCATGGGTGCTCAGGGTCACTCAGCTCTAAGTGACCAAGTCCAGCCAAACTAAGAGCCATCACGACGAAGCTTGCCTGTGACTGACCCCAGAGGCCACGCCCAAGAGGTGTCCCCGGAGCCCTACCTTGGAGAGGAGTCCGTCTTGGGTGCTGGAGCACGAGGAGGGGCACCGCAGGCCGGGACTCCCGCAATGGCTCCGCCCACTCCCACCTGCAGACTGGAGGCTCTGCAGGGAGGGTCTCACCCCCGGTCCCGGGAGATGCGGCCCCGTACCCACCGCGTCCTGGGTCCCCGGGTCCCCAGGTTGCGCTCTGCTCCCACGGACTCCGGGAGTTAGAAAACATTCCCAGGACTCGGAGCACCGGGTCACCAACGGGGAGCTAAGGCCACCAACTCTTGTATGGTACCGCAGACCCTCAGGGTCCCGCCCAAGCACAGTAACTTGTAGTCCCTCTGGCACCCTGGAGCCGTACCCGCCCCGCCCCCCACGCCAAGGTAGGGGTCTCGGGGGCCTAGCCTCCTCCCAGGGCTCAGAGGGAGGGACACCAAGCCTCTCCCCGCTGCTCTGGGGGTGACCCGGCCCAGCCGCCCCTGCGAACCTCGGGATCCCCGCCGAGATCCAGATGCTGAGAGCAGGGGAGGCGTTGCTAGGAGACCGAGGGCAGGGCCAGGTCCCTCCTGGGCTGTCTCGCCCCGCGCCGGCGCGCGTCCGTTCCCCGAAGCCCCACCCTTAGCCCCGAGAGCTGAGCGTGTTCACGGCCTAGCGTGCTTTGGCTTCTTCCGCCGCCTCCGCGCCGTCAGCCAACCCGGGTTGGCCTCTGTTGCTGCCGGCAGCCAGTCCGGCGTCCACTCGGGTAGCGGCCCTACGGAGCCGTGCGGGCAGGCGGGGACGCACTCCGAGCCATGGAGGCGATACCTCCTGTCCTGGGCCTGGGCACCTGGAAGGTGAGGCGGCCTCTTGGTCGAGGAGGAGCGGCGCCTTCCTTCGACACGCCCCTGCGTGGAGAACCACCTACCTGGGGAAACCGGCAACAGCCTCCGCAGGTCCAGCTGGTCCCTGGCACCTGCCGGGGGCTCGCCTCTAGCTTTTGGAAATGCAGTGTTTAGTTTAGTCATTAGGTTTTCTAGAATTGGGGGTTGTCCTTCCCAATCACTACTTAGTTCAGTTCAGTCGCTCAGTCGTGTCCAACTCTTTGCGACCCCATGAACTGGCACGCCAGGCCTCCCTGTCCATCACCAACTCCGGAAGTCCACCCAAACCCATGTCCATCGAGTCAGTGATGCCATCCAACCATCTCATCTTCTATCGTCCCCTTCTCCTCCTGCCCTCAATCTTTCCTAGCATCAGGGTCTTTTCAAATGAGTCGATTTTTCGCATCAGGTGGCCAAAATATTGGAGTTTCAGCTTCAACATCAGTCCTTCCAATGAAGGACTGATCTCCTTTAGGATGGACTGGTTGGATCTCCTTGCAGTCCAAGGGACTCTCGAGAGTCTTCTCCAACACCACAGTTCAGAAGCATCAATTCTTTGGCGCTCAGCTTTCTTCACAGTCCAACTCTTACATCCATACATGACCACTGGAAAAATCACAGCCTTGAATAGAAGGACCTTTGTTGGCAAAGTATTGTCTCTGCTTTTTAATAAGCAGAGACTATTTGTTTGTTTGTTTGTTTATTTATGTCTGCGCTGGGTCTTCCTCACTGCCTGGGCTTTCTCTAGTTGCTCTAGCTGGACTTCTCATTGAGGTGGCTTCTCTTGTTGGGGAGCCAGAGCTCTAGGGTGTGTGGCCTTCAGCAGTTGCAGCTCCCTGGGCTCTAGCGCACAGGCTCCCTAGTTGTGGCACACAGGCTTAGTTGCCCCGAGGCATGTGGGATCTTTCCCGATTTGGGGTCAAGCCCGTGTCTCCTGCAATGGCAGGAGGCTTTTTTGCCACTGAGCCACCAAAGAAGCGCCCCCCGCCCCAGCCCCGCTGCATTATAATTGTTCAGGGAAAAAAAAAAAGTCTGAGAAAGCCCAGAAGAAAAGATTGTCAGGCTTGGATAAGAGCAGGAAACTGTCACCTGACGGATCAGAGCAGCAGCCATCAGGAAGATGGGGAAGTGTCTGTACCAAAGAGACAGGAGAATGCTGTCATTGCCAACTTGGTTTTAAAAAGAAACTTTCAAACTTTTTCTTCCCAGTGTAAAAACCTGATAGTGGAAGTTCAGTTAAGTAGCTCAGTCCTGTCCAACTCTTTGCAACCCCATAGACTGCAGCCCTCCAGGCTTCCCTGTCCATCAACTCCCAGAGTTTGCTCAAACATGTCCACTGAGTTGGTGATGCCATCAAACCATCTCATCCTCTGTCATCTCCTTCTCCTGCCTTCAAACTTTAGTGAAAGTACTTTGGACCTTCCTCTACTTTGTCTTTTTCTAATCCCTGTCAGTGGTTTAGACAGCCTTTTATAATTAGACAGACTAATTATAAAGCCTTTCAAATTTGCTTTCTTTTTAAAACAGTCTTTAATAAAAAGATATTTAAGAATTCACATAGGAAGTTATTGGTTGGTGGTGCTAGTGGTAAAGAATCTGCCTACCAATGCAGGAGACATGAGACAGAGGTTCTATCCTTGGGTCAGGAAGATCACCTGGAATAGGAAATGGCAACCCACTCCAGTATTCTTGCTTGGAGTATCCCATGGACAGAGGAGACTGGCAGGTTACGGTTCATGGAGTCGCAAAAGAGTCAGACATCAATGAGCACACACAGGAATTAGAATGATCACCCTTACTCATCAAAATATTATTTAAATTATTTCTTCTATCCATTTACCAACTGGTAGAGGTCAGGGATGTATTAATAGTTTAATTTATTGTGGTCGAGTAAAATAAGTTGAAAGTGTTTCCTCTTTTCCTCTTGTCAGAAGAACTTTGTTTTTAATTGGTATGAATTCTAACTGGAAAATTTTGTAAAACTCTGTGTATTGTGTTTAATTGCTTTATTTAAAAAAATAGTTATAGACCAATTGAGCTTTATTTTTTCTTAAGTTTTTCTAGGAATTTTTCCATTTCATTTCACTTTTCCAAATCATTGGCTTCTAGTCATTGATAATGGAGAAGGCAATGGCACCCCAATCCAGTACTCTTGCCTGGAAAATCCCATGGACAACGGAGCCTGGTGGGCTGCAGTCCATGAGGTCGCTAAGAGTCGGACACAACTGAGAGACTTCACTTTCACTTTTCACTTTCATGCATTGGAGAGGGAAATGGCAACCCACTCCAGTGTTCTTGCCTGGAGAATCCCAGGGACCGGGGAGCCTGGTGGGCTGCCATCTGTGGGGTCACACAGAGTCAGACACGACTGAAGCGACTTAGCAGCAGCAGCAGTCACTGATAATAGTTTCTTAAATATGTATTTTTTATCTGTATATACTGCTTTTTTTTCATGTCATTTTAAAAAAACGTGGTCTCCCTAGTCTTGTCCAAAGTTTGTCTACTTTAGGGAATCCCCTTGAGGTCCAGTGGTTAGGTCTCCACACTCCCACTGCTGGGGGCCCTGGCTCAGTCCCTGGTTGGGGCACTGAGATCCCGTATGCTGCACTGTGTGGCCAAAAATTTAAAAAAGACAACAGCAAAAAAAAAAAAAAAAAAAAAAAAAGAAGTCTATTAAGATTTTTCAAAAAACCAACCACAGGCCTTGTTGGTCTTCTCTATCAATTTGTATTTGGTGTTCATTATTATATTCATTTTCTCTTCCTTCTGATTTCTTGGTGGTCCTCCCAACTCTGAAGTGGATGCTTGGTTCATTAGCTCTCATCCACTCTAAATGTGTTCTCATTCAATGAAGATCATTATGACAGATGAATTTCACGGGGTAATGTGACGTTCAAGGGAGAAAGCGCCTTGTGAGCTGAGACCCCTTGGGGTTTAGTGGTTGTGTGAGCCTCTTCCCTCTTCCCCCACCCCAGGCCCCTTGCCTGCTTGAGCAGCCCCCTTTACAGAGAATGTTTCTTTTCTGAACTTGCACATTGCTGATGCCATCCATTGCATTCCTTTGGCTTCTGGCAATGCTCTGCGTGGTGGGTTGTCTTTGTGTGCACCTGTCTGCTTTTACACTTGGGCTGATGGCCTTTGTGGGTAGTGGGTGAGTCTGTACCTCCTTGCATCACACCTGTCATCATTATTCATCCTAAATTTATTTACGCACCTTCATTCCAGTAGCACAGCCTCTAGCTCAGTCATTTGCAGGCACCAAACATGCCTAAAGCATTTTCCCCAAATAAGTAAAGGAATTTGAAATTAGATTATCTATAAAGTCTTTCTGATGCTGATGTTCCTAATTTTAGGATGGATGAATATGAGTACCAACTCAGTAACTTCACTTTTTATGGCTTGTTGACTCTGTGTTCTAGAGTGAACAGGGGTTGTTGGGGTCGGGCTCTCCTGAGTGCAAGTGGCTGAACTTCTTGTCTTGTAGGCGGCTCCAGGGGAGGTAACAGAGGCTGTAAAAGTGGCGATAGACGTGGGCTACCGGCACTTGGACTGCGCCTATGTGTACCACAATGAGAATGAGGTTGGAGTGGGAATCCAGTCCAAGATCAAGGAGGGCGCGGTGAGACGGGAGAACCTGTTTATTGTCAGCAAGGTAGGATTTCCCGTATATAGAGAGAGGGCCACTGACCACTCAGGGCCGGGCTACCAAGTGGTGGGAACTGCACGGGGAGGGTTTTCCAGTTTCCTTTGTAGGAGCTGATGACTCAATCTGTACTTGAACCCGTGAGACAGGACTTGTGCAGCTCCATGCACAGGCTGGGAGCATTGCAGGTCAGGGGGGTCAGGGACAGTGTGACATGAGCAAAGGCACGGGCCATGGGACACCACAGGTGCAGGGACCCCCCAAGAAGCTTGGCTGGCATTCCCAGATGAAAAACTTTTTAGGCAGCAGAGAGCTGCCAGGTTGAGGAATTGGACGGGCCGGACTGTGGAAGAAGTCAAGATGTCGTCTAAGAAGTTCACTCTTTTCCCCTTAGAAAGGAGCACGGTTGAAAGTTGTTACATAGGGAACTGTGTTGTATAGAAGCAAGGCTGGTGTGGTTTTGAGGAGATTGTAGATGCTGTGTTTGCACAGGAGATAGGAGACGTTGACAGCCTGAACAAGGGCTGCCATGGAGGATCCCAGGGTGCCCGAAGGACGTGTCACTGCCCCACTGTATTTACTGCCAGGGGGTCCCGGACGCCGCGCATCTTGCAGATCCTGGGCCAGCAGGCAGGGATGCACTCACAGCTCCCACGGGCTCCGTGGCCATTGTGTCTGTGCTTCCTCCCTGCCCCTGCAGCTCTGGTGCACCTGCCATAAGAAGTCCCTGGTGAAAGCAGCCTGCACCCGGAGTCTGAAGACCTTGAAGCTGGACTACTTGGACCTCTACCTCATGCACTGGCCCATGGGCTTCAAGGTACAGGACGGCGAGGCCCCCGTAGGCCACACCTCCCTTCCTGGCTGCGCCCTGTCATCATTCAGTGAGCACACGGTTCCCTCGGGGCTCAGCTCTGGGGAGGTGTGGGCTGGAGGACCTCAGAGCCCCCAGGCTCTAGTGCCCTACAGGTTCTGCCTCTCAGCCTGCCCTTTCATTTCATACACAGGGCTCCCCTTTGACCTGCCTCGGGGGGCTATACCTGGTGGGGTGGAGGGGTTGCAGACCAATCCCCGAGGCTGCGCTGAGGTCTGGCTTTAGGTTTTTAAAAATTTCCTGCCATCCTTCTCTGGCACTTCCCAGGTGACACTAGTGGAAAAGAGTCCACCTCTCAGTTCAGGAGACGCAAGAGATGTTGGTTCCATCCCTGGGTCAGGAAAATCCCCTGGAGGAGGAGGTGGCAACCCACTTCAGTATTGTAGCCATCTTTCTCTGCCCTGCACCTCCCAGCACCCTGGTACTAGTTGATTCACTATCTCTCACCATGATGGGGATTCTAAGAAAAGAGGGAGGATCCTACCAGTGGACTTGGGAGATGGGGCCCTTAGGACATGAAAGACTCCATTTTTTTGGTCTGAAATTGCCAAACAGTTTTATGGCCGCTGGCAAGGATTCCAGGTCTTCCTTCCCTGTTGGGTGAGTGGTGGGCAGCGACGTTCAGAGTACTGGAGAAGGTTAGCTGTGTGTTGGAGCGGAGCCAGGCTTCCTGCCCTCTGGTCCAGTGTTCTTCCCTCCCTTCCTCCCTGTCCTCTCCGGGGGTCACCATGAGCCCCCAGTGAGTGCCTTTCCTTCTGGCTCTTGCAGTCCGGAGAGGCAGACTTGCCGGTGGACCACAACGGCATGATCATTCCCAGCGACACGGACTTCCTGAACACGTGGGAGGTAAGCCAGCCCCGCTGACCGTCTCTGGAGGGAACCGTGAGGCCTGCAGCTGCCCGTTCAGAGGCCCTTGGTTTTCAGCACAAACTGAGGACGAGCACCTGATTAAGGACCTCAGTGCGGGTCGGTCATCTTTCTGAAGCACTTACTTTAGGGATAGCTGCTGCTGCTGCTGCTGCTGCTAAGTCGCTTCAGTCGTGTCCGACTCTGTGCGACCCCATAAATGGCAGCCCACCAGGCTCCCCCGTCCCTGGGATTCTCCAGGCAAGAACACTGGAGTGGGTTGCCATTTCCTTCTCCAATGCATAAAAGTGAAAAGTGAAAGTGAAATTGCTCAGTCTAATTCAGACTAATTCAGAATGTTTTGAGTAAAAAAAAAAGATTACATGAGTAAAAAAAAAGATTACTTTACAGAAAATATAGAAAGTGTAAAACATACAGAAAGAAGGAAAATTTGAAACCCTGTGTCCTGGTGGTGACCACGCTGCCATCCTGTAGTTCCCTTTAGTGCTTTGTCAGCATTTCGGAACCATAACTTCAGCGGCAGGGGATGTCTCGGGGTGGGCAAGGAGAAGTGGAGGAAAGGGTAGCTTATTTCAAACCAGAGTCCAGATGAAAAGTGCTGAGGTGGAAGCAAGGCGGGAGCGTGCCCATCGGGGTGGTGGGTATGGGGCGCTGGGCAGTGGGTGGCCTGCCTGGGAGGAGGGCTCCTGCCTGCAGGGTGTCCAGTCAGGCTGGCGGGTGCCTGTGACCCCCACGCAGGCAGGGAGGGGTGGAGGCCAGAAGGGGAGGTTCACACTGGAACTTGCAGAGTTCAGGGAGACGAAGTGCGAGCTCTTCGTGTGGGGTGAGGGGTGCATGTGTGGGGTGCGGGGTCATCCAGGCAGCGTGGGGAGGGGGCACAGATGGGGAGGCGTGCGGGGCCAGGTCAGCCTCTCCTCCTCTTTCATCAAACAACCAAATCAGTGAAACTGAGCTCACCTGGCCCGTCTGTCCACTGCTTGGTCTGGTCTCAAGGATCCAGGTCAAACCCTGGGCTGTTTGTGTGGCCCAAGTGAGGGTCTGGGCAGCTGTTGCCGCTTCAGGGCGTCACAGGGACACCGGGACCCTGGTCACCAGCCGTGGCCGCTCAGACTCACAGCTGCCTGCGCCTGGCACCAGGCCTCGTTCCTGGTCAGTGAATAGCGGAGCTGTTCTGCCCTTGTCCCTGAAGACGTTAACTGGCACTGGGGCAGGAGCTGAGCACAGGTCATGGTGCTGAAGCAGCTTGTGATCCAGGCGACGAGGGGTGAGCAGGTGAGGCCGGTGTGGACACCCTGCAGACACCAGGTGACAGGGACTTGGTAATGGCAGCCCGACCTGCTGCATTTGCTCGACGCCAGCCCACAGCGAAAAGCTCTGTATGCATCTGCTCACACGGCCCTTAAACAGCCCCATGACCTGGATGGGGTGGTCTCCAGTGTGTGGGTGAGGAAACTGAGGCTCAGTGAGGTCCCGTGGTGTGCCCACGGCCCCCAGCTCCTAGTGGTGCAACAGGGAGCAGACCTGGAGCACAGAAGCGCTGGAGAAGCCTTGAGGGAAATACTGTCGAACAGCGGGCAGGGCCGTTATTTGGACCCTGTGCGGGTACCCATGGGGCTGGCCCAGCCCGGATGCCCCATGGTTCTTTCTCCCCACTAGGCCATGGAGAACCTGGTGGCCGCAGGCCTAGTGAGAGCCATCGGGGTGTCAAACTTTAACCACGAGCAGCTCGAGAGACTTCTGAATAAACCCAACTTGAGATTCAAGCCGGTGACCAACCAGGTGAGCGTGGGGCCAGCTCAGAGGCTATGGATCAGCTTTTCAGCCATTACCTCCAGGAGGCTGCAGGGGCCACGGAAGAAAGGGTGGATTGAGAGGTGTAGGTGTCTTCCCCAGGACTGTCAGCATCGTGAACTGGGAGCAGTCAGGCAGGCGGTGGGTGAGGGGACAGAAGATCCCCGGAAGTCTGGTCTGGTGAGGTGGTGCCCCCAGAGCGAGGGCCTGAGCTGAGCTTGGCTCCCGTGTGCAGCTGTGGGTGCATCACCAGGTGTGTTCAAAAATGGAGTGGTCCCAGTGGCCCCCACCCTTCACCAGTGGTGATGCTCCAAGGTGAGTGGGCTTCACGGGAAAGCACTGGGATCCCCTGCTCTCCAGCCTGGCATGTTGCAGCCTGAAAAGCATGGACGAATGGATGACCTTCAGCCCAGGTCACAGACTGCCGAGAGGTTAATGCAGAGAAATAACTAGTCCTGGCAGAAGTGTTGAGTTCTCTAGACGGGCTGGCACTACAAGTAGAAAGGACATTCTTGCAGTACTTTATTTTAAACTTTCTGTTAAAGTGTTAAGTCCATACAAAAAAGTGCTCACATAAGAACAGAGCTTGAGACCATCTTATAAGCTGAGCCTGGCTCTGACCAGCATGCGGACCAGTAAACCAACGTGACCAGCCCCACTGCCCGCCGGAAGCCCCTGGATGCTCCTTTCAGTCCCCCCTCCCTCAGGAAGGGCAGCCGCTCTTCTGATTTCCAGCAGCACTGAGGAGTGTTAGCACTTGGTGCCGACACCATGCTGCCTCCCGCACATGGTGTCTGTGTCCTGCTCCTTCACTCAGCCTTGTGCCTCGTGGGCTCCACACCCGCCTGTGACCATGGGTTGCCGTTCTTCTCTATGTGCATAGAGCAGATGCGAGGCTGAGGTTTTTACCTAAAGTGATGAGGACGGCCTCACAGAGCAGGGGAAGTTTAAGTGCTCCTGATGTAGGTCTTCCCAGCGGGCTGGTGTCTTGGGGACCACAGTCCAGGCTTTTCCACTTCCCAGTGGAGACACTAGAAGTGGGTCCTAGCTTAGCAGTGATAGGGTCCAGGAAGGAATGTAGGCCCCTTTTCCGGTGGACTGTTTTCCTGGTGAGCTGTCATCTTGTAGATCGAGTGCCACCCATATCTCACTCAGAAGAACCTGATCAGTTTCTGCCAATCGAGAAATGTGTCCGTGACAGCTTACCTGCCCTTTGGTGGCTCCAGGTAGGGATGCTCCAGGGGCCCTGAGTCGAGCCCCAAGCAGGGAATGACTGTACCCAAGCTGAGAGGTCAGAGGGGCCGAAGCACGGAGACCCACTGCCCCGTGGCCTCCAATACTGCCGCCTGGTTCTTGAGAAAAAGCACCAAGTATATGTGAAAAGCTGTGTGTCTAGTTGCCTCCCCTAAAACATTAGCAGTGGTTTGTCTGAGTGGGAGGATTTGAGTGGCAGCTTCTCTGCATCATTTAAGTTTCCTATGATGAACAAGTATGACAAAAATACGTCTAGATTTTGTGTTTGGAGGAAGCGTGAGGTTTTCCTAAAGAAGGAAGCATGTTCATTTGTCCTCGTGGCCTCTGCCCTGTACTCTTCTCTCCAGTGGGGGGATGCATCTGATGGAAGACCCTATGATCCAGACGATTGCTCAGAAGCACAGGAAGTCTGCAGCCCAGGTAGGCGGGGGTCGCCATGTCCTGGCTCCACTGTCCCATCATTTGGGGATGGGGCATGACAGTGATTTCTCCTTAAGATGCATGCAGGTCCTCTGAGCTTCTCCCGCTAGAACTGCTCAGAGAATCCCAGTTGGGTTTCTGAATGACTCAGAATGAAAGCGCTTGCAGTACATGCTCCCGCCGCGGGCTTCTGGACTTTCACTGCACGATAAAGCATGACCGTTGGGGAATGTGCTGAGCTCTGACCCCGGTAATGCCTTGTGTCTGATGTTGGACATTTCTTTCCCTGCAGATTTTGATCCGATTTCAGATCCAGAGAAACGTAAGAGTGATTCCCAAATCTGTCAACCCAAAGCGGATTCTCGAGAACTTCCAGGAAAGTGCTTCCTCCTTTTGAATCACATGGCATCGGAGGCTTTGGGGTCACCTTTTAGCTTGGGGAAGGGGTGTGATGATGTCGAGAGCCAGCAACCACACCCCCTGTGGCTTTAACACTGCAGGGGTGTCAGGGTGAGGCCTCTGGAGTAGAGACAGACCCTTCCTAGCCCGGAGCTGTTGGAACTGGACTGGATGGAACAGGGGGTGGGGGTGGGCAGGCAAGGCTGCAGCTAGAGTTCTCTCGAGGCTGACCCTCACCCCAGTGCCAGCCACTGCACCCAGGCTGCCCCAGTCCTGATGTGTCAGGGCTCCAGCTGTCTCTCCAGGCAGAACTTTGGTTGCCACTGAGTCTCTGATTTCTGCTTTGGTTGCCACTAAGTCTCTGATTTCTACCCTGCAGGTAGAGGCTAGGCCAGGTTCTGTCCCTCCCCCGGCCCCAGCTCCTCAGCTGCGGGCTCAGGGTTGGCTGTCCCTGAGTGGACGGGCTCTTAATGCAGGCAAGGGTTATAGTCCGCATGTGTGTTAGGGATAGGAAGAGGGGAGAGCTGCTTAGAATACTGCTTTCGAAGGACTAAAAAGAAAAACTACACAGTGAGCATCAGTGCCTCCAGGGACCAGGGTTCTCCCTCACCAAGTGGGTGTGTGGAAGAAATGTTTTTGGTCTGTGTTTCTTGGGGGGTTTTGTTGGTTTTGTTGTTGTGATGGTGTTTTATTTTGTTTTGTTTCATCTTGTGTTGTTGTTTTGGTTTGCACGTTGGGAAAATTTCTATTCTGGAACATCCCTTACCCTGTGGGCCACACGCAGGGCATACCTGTCTTCCCAGGGATTCCTAAGCAGCAGAGGCTGAGCCCGCCTGGTTTTGGTCCAGTGTCACAGGAAGTCTGATCCCCACCTGTGGATCCCCACTTGTGTTTTGCAGCTGAGGTGGTTCAGCCGAAGATCTACCAGACTAAGTTCCCAGTGACTGTTTCCTTCTGGTTTCCAGGTGTTTGATTTTGAATTATCAGAAGAGGATATGACTGACCTCCTTGGCCTGGACAGGAATCTCCGTTTGTCCACGTTCCCCATGTAAATACGACTCCTTTACCCTCCTTCCCAAGGAAGGGGAGCAAGGTCCAGATTGCGTGACTGCTCCCTGCAGAGGGCTTTACCACCTTTGGGGTTAAGTTAACCTTTTCATAATTCTCTCCTGTCTAAGGACAGGCCACTTTGGAGGTAAATTATAAGACTGAGTCCGTATACTCAGGAGTTTAAACAATATGTTAAGTGTATTTTTTCAACATTTCTCCTAAAAATATTAACCGTTCTCTGCTTCTATCTTTGATCTGTTTTTCTCTTTTTCAGAACTGAAAATCATAAGGACTATCCCTTCAGAGCAGAGTTCTGAGGACCCTGCTCAGCCCAGATGAATCCTCGCCGACACAGGGCAGCCCTGGACAGGGCAGGGGGCACAGCTTGATTTGGGTGGGCTCCCTGAGAAGTCCCAAGAACTGAATATGGTCTGTGCCTGAAGGTGGAGGCTTCATGAAAGCAGCGATCACTCTCCACCGAGACCCATTCAGGTTTTAGAATCCAAGGAGCCCACAGTGCGCTAGGTTCTCACAAGTGCACGGGGCAGCCTGTACCCTCAAACAAGGATATTTGATGACTCGTGAATAATTTGCCTTCATATTAAAAAAAAAAATCATGCTATGGCAATGTTGGAATGTCTACAGTATAAGGAACCTCCACCCCCATCACTCAGCTTCAGCCATTGTCAGTCCCTGGCCCTTCTTGCTTTGACTCTGATCCTCTGTTCCCTGCCAATCCCCCCAGACGGTTTTAAAGCAAAATCCTTACACAACACACAACAAAAGGGTGTGCTCAGCTGCCTGCCACTGTCCCATCCCTCACTGATGCTAATGTGCTGCCATAGGGGACAGGTTTCCTATAGCCTGGGAAAAATGATTTCTAAACGGTCTAAAAGACAAAGTAATAAAACCATAATGCAGTTCTTATAAATAAGGAAATGATGAATTCCCAGTTTAAAAGGATGATATTGGAGGAGCACAGTAACAGTCGATTACTTACCACGCTGTGCTATGTGGTTGTGTCCGGCTCTTCGTGACCCTATGGACAAGCCCGCCAGGCTCCTCTGTCCATGGGATTTTCCAGGCAAGAATACTGGAGTGGGTTGCACGCCCTCCTCCAGGAGATCTTCCCAACTCAGGGACTGAACCCGGGTCTCCTGCATCTCATGCATTGTAGGCAGATTCTTTACCACTAGAGCCACCCGGGAAGCCCACTGGGCCTTTAATTTGCAGAACGTGCTGAGTCCTCTTAAGAAGACAGGCACAAGGTGGCTGAATAATTCCCAAAGATTACCTGGTTGTGAAGGTTGAAGCTAGGATTTGAATGTCCAAAAACCAGTGAGCAAATTAATTATAATAGAAATAAAAACTGAATTGACAGTGATTTTCCAGTTTCTCCACCCAAAATTTAAAAAAAAATCAACTTCCAAAACCCTTAAAGTATTTTAAAAAAATAGCACTTTCAGTAAATTTGGGTAGGATTATAAATTTATGTAGATGCTCCTGGAAGCAATTTGGTATTATATTTTAAAATCATTAAAAGTGTGCATATTAATTGATAGCATTTGAGCCTTTAGGCATTGAACTTTAAAAAAAGAGGGGTTCCCCCCAAATTCTCAAGTTAGAGTATGTTGCTATAGGAAAGTTGTGTTTATGGTTAGTCATTTGTGGTTGTGGGAAGAAATTAAAATTTGAATTTAAAAACGCTTCCCAGAAAGGACTTTTTCTCCTGGTCTCACCCCCTCTTTTTTAATTCCACCTCCCACCCCACTCAATAATCTTGTTTTGGTAATGAAGTGAAAGTGAAAGTTGCTCAGTCATTTCCGACTCTTTGTGACCCCATGGACTCTACAGTCCATGGAATTTTCCAGGCCAGAATACTGGAGTGGTTAGCCTTTCCATTCTCCAGGGGATCTTCCCAACCCAGTGATTAAACCCAGGTCTCCCACATTGCAGGCGGATTCTTTACTGTTGGAGCCACCAGGGAAGCCCAAGAATACTGGAGTAGGTAGCCGATCCCTTCTCCAGCGGATCTTCCTGACCCAGAAATCAAACCCAGGTCTCCCGCATTGCAGGTGGATTCTTTACCAACTGAGCCACCAGGGAAGCCCACTGTTTTGGTGATAGCAATGCCAAATCTCAGGACTGGCATCCAGTTTCCAAAGTTCATTTCCATAGAACAGGTTGTGTATTCATTCAGCTCCTGGTTTTCATGGCCCAGACTGTTGTTATTCCCATTTCCTCCAGCCTGTGCTCTGGGCAGAATTTTATTTTTGGATTCCACAGTAAGTAGGGAGGACCCGAAGCTAGAGCCACATCAAAATTCTTCTGACTAGAAAGGAATGCAAAGGGAGGAGAACATGTGGAGCTGGTGCCAAGTTTTCAGTGGCTCTTTTTAAAGTAAACACTTTCTTTTTTGGCCACATTGCAGCATGTGGGATCAGTTTCCTGACCAGGGATCAAACCTGTGCCCCCTGCAGTAGGAGAACACAGTCTTAACCACTGGCCCACCGGTGCAGTCCTTAAAGTAAACTTTTAGTTTGAGATGATCATGGATTCACTTGCGGTTCAAAAAGAATACAGAGCAAGCTTGTCTATTCCCCCAACATTACTGTCTTGCAAAACCAACAGCTGCGTGTCACAACCAGAATATCAACATCCATGCAACCCACTGACCATGTTCGGATTTTCCTAGATTTGTGCTGGGTGTGCATTTAGTTGGGCTTGACCTGTGGCTCAGGGGTAAAGACTCTGCCTGCCATGCAGGAGATCCAGATTCGATCCCTGGGTGAGGAAAATTCATGAGGAGGGCATGAAAACCCACTCCAGTATTCTTGCTGGAGAATCCCCATGGACAGAGGAGCTTGACAGGCTACAGTCCATGGGGTCACAAAAAGTCGGATATGACTGAAGTAACTTAGCAACGCACATGCATTTAGTTCTGTGCAATTTTTTCACACGTTTAGTTCATGAGTCGTGACCACGGTCGGGACACAGGACTTTGCCATCATCACGGGCATCCCTTTTATAACTGTCCTCCCCAATTCTGCCCCACTCCCTCGTCTGGTTCTCCAGCTTTCTTGAGGTATAATCAACAAACTTCATATTTCAAGTGCATGGCATGGTGATCTGCTATGAAGTGAAAGTGTTAGTCATTCACTTGTGTCCGACTCTTTGAGACCTCATGGACTGTAGCCTGCCAGGCTCCTCTGTCCATGGAATTCTCCAGTCAAAAATACTGAAGCAAGTAGCCATTCCCTTCTCCAGGGGATCTTCCCGACCCAAGGATGGAACCCTGGTCTCCTACATTGCAGGCGGATTCTGATCTGCTATCCAGGTGCATTGTGAAATGATAAGAGTTAACTCCCATCACCTAACATGGTTCACTTCTGAGTGCTGAGAAGGCTTCAGATTTACTCTAGTAGATAGTAGACACTAGCACAATAAATATAAAACTCAATTTTTAAAATTAGAATAGTTATAAATTCAAAGTATTCTCCTCATTGTCAGTTCTATTGTTTGATTCCATGAAAGGACATTTGATGAGATTCATCACTTTTTTTTCAGATTTATTGATGTATAATTGACAATTGAAATTTTAAATATGATGATGGCCTGCTATGCATATACATTGTGAAATGGTCCCCACATACAATCAAGCTAATTAACACATCCATCAACTCTCCCATTACTTGTTTGTTTGTTTTTGTTTTATTGGGAACCCTTAGGATCTATAAGCAAATTCAATTATACATCAGTTCAGATCAGTTCAGTTCAGTCGCTCAGTCGTGTCTGACTCTTTGCGACCCCATGAATCGCAGCATGCCAGGCCTCCCTGTCCATCACCAACTTGCGGAGTTCACTCACACTCATGTCCATCGAGTCAGTGATGCCATCCAGCCATCTCATCCTCTGTCGTCCCCTTCTCCTCTTGCCCCCAATCCCTCCCAGCATCAGAGTCTTTTCCAATGAGTCAACTCTGCATGAGGTGGCCAAAGTATTGGAGTTTCAGCTTTAGCATCTTTCCTTCCAAAGAAATCCCAGGGCTGATCTCCTTCAGAATGGACTGGTTGGATCTCCTTGCAGTCCAAGGGACTCTCAAGGGACTCTCAACACCACAGTTCAAAAGCATCAATTCTTTGGCGCTCAGCTTTCTTCACAGTCCAACTCTCACAACCATACATGACCACTGGGAAAACCATAGCCTTGACTAGACGGACCTTTGTTGGCAAAGTAATGTCTCTGCTTTTGAATATGCTATCTAGGTTGGTCATAACTTTCCTTCCAAGGAGTAAGTGTCTATTAATTTCATGGCTGCAGTCACCATCTGCAGTGATTTTAGAGCCCCCCAAAATAAAGTCTGACACTGTTTCCACTGTTTCCCCATCTATTTCCCATGAAGTAGTGGGACTGGATGCCATGATCTTCGTTTTCTGAATGTTGAGCTTTAAGCCAACTTTTTCACTCTCCTCTTTCACTTTCAGCAAGAGGCTTTTGAGTTCCTCTTCACTTTCTGCCATAAGGGTGGTGTCATCTGCATATCTGAGGTGATTGATATTTCTCCTGGCAATCTTGATTCCAGCTTGTGCTTCTTCCAGCCCAGCATTTCTCATGATGTACTCTGCATATAAGTTAAACAAGCAGGGTGACCATATACAGCCTTGACATACTCCTTTTCCTATTTGGAACCAATCTGTTGTTCCATGTCCAGTTCTAACTGTTGCTTCCTGACCTGCATATAGGTTTCTCAAGAGGCAGGTCAGGTGATCTGGTATTCCCATCTCTTTCAGAATTTTCCACAGTTTATTGTGATCCACACAGTCAAAGGCTTTGGCATAGTCCATAAAGCAGATGTTTTCCTGGAACTCTCTTGCTTTTTTGATGATCCAGTGAATTTTGGCAGTTTGATCTCTGGTTCCTCTGCCATTTCTAAAACCAGCTTGAACATCTGGAAGTTCACGGTTCATGTGCTGCTGAAGCCTGGCTTGGAGAATTTTGAGCATTACTTTACTAGTGTGTGAGATGAGTGTGATTGTGCGGTAGTTTGAGCATTCTTTGGTATTGCCTTTCTTTGGGATTGGAATGAAAACTGACCTTTTCCAGTCCTGTGGCCACTGCTGAGTTTTCCAAATTTGCTGACATATTGAGTGAAGCACTTTCACAGCATCTCTTTCAGGATTTGAAATAGGTCAACTGGAATTCTATCACCTCCACTAGCTTTGTTCGTAGTGATGCTTTCTAAGGCCCACTTGACTTCACATTCCAGGATGTCTGGCTCTAGGTCAGTGATCACACCATTGTGATTATCTGGGTCATGAAGCTCTTTTTTTGTGCAGTTCTTCTGTGTATTCTTGCCACATCTTCTTAATATCTTGTGCTTCTGTTAGGTCCATACCATTTCTGTCCTTTACTGAGCCTATCTTTGCATGAAATGTTCCCTTGGTATCTCTTATTTTCTTGAAGAAATCTCTAGTGTTTCCCATTCTGTCGTTTTCCTCTATTTCTTTGCATTGATTGCTGAGGAAGGCTTTCTTACCTCTCCTTGCTATTCTTTGGAACTCTGCTTTCAGATGCTTATATCTTTCCTTTTCTCCTTTGCTTTTTGCTTCTCTTCTTTCCACAGCTATTTGTAAGGCCGTCTCAGACAGCCATTTTGCTTTTTGTACATTTCTTTTCAATGGGGATGGTCTTGATCCCTGTCTCCTATACAATGTCACAAACCTCCGTCCATAGTTCATCAGGCACTCTGTCTATCAGATCTAGTCCCTTAAACCTTTTTCTCATTAAGCTTTAGATCCCTTTAAAAAGTCTCATAAAATTGCACAGTGTGGGAAATTCACTGAACAGAAGAGGAAAAAACACAGAAGAACTATAGACAGGTGAAAAGCCACACCTGGAAAATTTGGAAAATATACTATGGTTAGCTTTTTCTGAGGGCTCCATCTTCTACAATCACTTCCAGGAACATCAGCATTTCAATTTCAGTTACACAGGGAGAAAAAGATGAAAAAGCTAAACAAGCGGTATGTTGCATTGTTTGGATTGTATCTTTATTTACTTTTTGGGGAAAAGACTGGGTTTAGGGATTTTTATTTCCTACTCTAGTATCATAACTGGTCAGGCTAAGTGATGTCTAATAAAGCAGGCACCTCGAGATGTGGTTCGATCATCAACCCGAATGCAAGAACTCTGGAGCAACCACAGACACAGTTGTTAATATTCCTCGTGAAATGGGTAATCTGGATGATGAGCAAACCTAAGAGATAAAGGGAAAGTTTTAGTCAAGTACCTGTTTCTGGGCTGGATAGAGAGGTTTCTTTTAAACTGGCTTAATCAAGAGATCATGAACTAACTCCTTATTGCCAAATTCAGACTTAAATTGAAGAAAGTAGGGAAAAAGCACTAGACCATTCAGGTGTGACTTAAATCAAATCCCTTACGATTATACAGTGGAAGTGAAAAATAGGTTCAAGGGGTTGGATCTGATAGACAGAGTGCCTGAAGAACTATGGATGCAGATTCGTGACATTGTACAGGAGACAGGAATCAAGACCATCCCCAAGAAAAAGAAATGTGAAAAAGCAACATGGCTGTCTGAGGAGGCCTTACAAGTAGCTGTGAAAAGAAGAGAAGGAAAAAGCAAAGGAGAAAAGGAAAGATATAAGCATCTGAATGCAGAGTTCCAAAGAATAGCAAGGAGAGATAAGAAAGCCCTCCTCAATGATCAGTGCAAAGAATAGAGGAAAACAATAGAATGGGAAACACTAGAGATCTCTTCAAGAAAATTAGAGATACCAAGGGAACATTTCATGCAAAGATGGGCACAATAAAGGATAGAAATGGTGTGGACCTAACAGAAGCAGAAGATATTAAGAAGAGGTGGCAAGAATACACAGAAGAACTATTCAAAAAAGGTCTTCACTACCCAGATAATCATGATAGTGTGATCACTCTTCTAGAGCCAGACATCCTGGAATGCAAAGTCAAGTGGGCCTTACAAAGCATCACTATGAACAAAGCTAGTAGAGGTGATGGCATTCCAGTTGAGCTGTTTCAAATCCTAAAAGATGATGCTGTGAAAGTGCTGCACTCAATATGCCAGCAAATCTGGAAAACTCAGCAGTGGCCACAGAACTGGAAAAGGTCAGTTTTCATTCTTATCCCAAAGAAAGGCAATGACAAAGAATGCTCAAACTACTGCACAATTGCACCTCATCTCACACACTGGCAAAGTGGTATTCAAAATTCTCCAAGCTAGGCTTCAGCAGTACATGAACTATGAAATTCCAGATATTCAAGCTGGATTTAAAAAGGCAGAGGAACCAGAGATCAAACTGCCCAAATTAACTGGATCATCAAAAAAGCGAGAGTTCCAGAAAAACATCTATTTCTGCTTTATGGACTATGCCAAAGCCTTTGACTGTGTGGATCACAATAAACTGTGGAAAATTCTGAAAGAGATGGGAATACAAGACCACCTGAACTGCCTCTTGAAAAATCTGTATGCAGGTCAGGAAGCAACAGTTAGAACTGGACATGGAACAACAGACTGGTTCCAAATAGGAAAAGGAGTACATTAAGGCTGTATATTATCACCCTGCTAATTTAACTTATATGCAGAGTACATCATGAGAAATCTGGGCTGGAAGAAGCACAAGCTGGAATCAAGATTGCCAGGAGAAATATCAATAACCTCAGATATGCAGGTGACACCACCCTTATGGCAGAAAGTGAAAAGGAACTAAAAAGCCTCTTGATGAAAGTGCAAGAAGAGAGTGAAAGGGTTGGCTTAAAGCTCAACATTCAGAAAACTAAGATCATGGCATCTGGTCTCATCACTTTGTGGCAAATAGATGGGGAAACAGTGGAAACAGTGTCAGACTTTATTTTGGGGGGCTCCAAGATGACTGCCTGTGGTGATGGCAGCCATGACATTAGAAGATGCTTACTCATTGGAAGGAAAGTCATGACCAACCTAGACAGCATATTAAAAAGCAGAGACATTACTTTGCCAACAGAGGTCTGTCTAGTCAAAGCTATGGTTTTTCCAATAGGCATATATGGATGTGAGATTTGGACTATAAAGCTGAGCACTGAATTATTGATTCTTTTGAACTGTGGTGTTGGAGAAGACTCTTTAGAGTCCCTTAGACTTCAAGGAGATTCAACCAGTCCATCTTAAAGGAGATCAGTCCTGGGTGTTCATTGGAAGGACTGATGTTGAAGCTAAAACTCCAATCCTTTGGCCACCTGATGCAAAGAACAGACATTTGAAAAGACCCTGATTATGGGAAAGATTGAAGGTGGGAGAAGAAGGAGCCAACAGAGGATGAGATGGCTGGATGGCATCACTGACTCAATGGACATGAGTTTGAATAAACTCTGGGAGTTGGTGATGGACAGGGAGACCTGGCATGCTGCAGTCCATGGGATCACAAAGAGTCGGACATGACTGAGCAAATGAACTGAACTGACCTGAAGCAAGAGAATTGATGTAATTTTCCTTTTGGACAAGTACAAGCCCATCCAGTTTTATAACCACTATGTGCAATTGCATTGCAGTGTAATAACACATTGTAGAAAAAACTATGCTTACATGCACTTGGGCACATGCACAAAAATAAACCAATATATTAAATTTTTGTAGGTTTGTTATTCTACAGTGTAAGGAGATAGTTTGTGTCGATATTATAAACTCCCAAGAGGGCAGAAATGAGTTCTTCCTCTTAAAACAGTGCCATTCTGGCTTAATATCTGAAGTTAACAAATATTTCAAGGTGATGGTGAGGAAAGTGACAAGAATAATACTGTTGCTCAGTCTCTTCCAAGCACTAAGAAATAATTTACCTATGACTTCACTAGGTGAAAAATTATGTATTAGATCTAGAAATGGATAGGATGATTATAACATAAGCCACTTCAACAAGGGTTTCCATTTTGGCAAAGAAGGTGAACTCTCTTTGTATATATAAAGTCATCATTTTTGAGATAGGTGGTGCTAAATCACTGGATAATTATTATTGATTAGAATGACTGGTATTAATTGCTAAAAATTACTGCCTGCTTCTTCACTGTCTGTTACTGTACCCTATTATTTTATTATTCATTCAACCAATATTCACTAATTACTAAGGGAAAGAATAGTTTCTTAAAATTCCTTCCCTAGGAACCTACTGTTCTATGATAAGCAGAAAGTACCCAAAATAGGTTAGAAAACCATGTGCTATGTTAATGAGGGAGATGTGCCAAGAGAGAGACAGAGCAGGACCCAGAGGGAGGAAGTGTTGTGTGGGCTGGGCCGCCTTTTTAGATGAAATGACAGAGAAGGTGTCCTGGAGGTGCCATCTGAGTTAAGACTGACATTGGTGAGAGAGGGAACACCTGGGTATCTGGAGGAAGAGCATTCTGGGTAGAGAGAACAGCTTGGGCAGAGGCCCTAAGATGGGCCTGACACGTGGGGCAGCACGGAGGCCATTGGGCTGCACTGAGTCGGAGGGGCCGGGCAGCAGGACCAACGTGGAGGCAGAGACATGGAGGGGTGGTCCCACTGTCTCTGTAGGCACTCTGAGGACTTTGGCCTTTGCTCCAAGTGAGAAGGCAGGCCACCAGATGCCAAGAAAAGGGGTTCCTGATCAGACCTTTGTTTTTTTCCTAGAAAATAGTAGTATCTTTATTTTATTCAATTTAATTTTTATATTCTATTGAGTATAGTTGATTAACAGTGCTGTGTTAGTTTCAGGTGTACAGCAAAGTGCTTCAGTTATAGTTATATATATATATATATATATATATATATATATATATATTCTCCCAGGGGAGGAGGAGACTGATGACGCAGGCAGAGAGCAGGATGTAGCCAGGTTTTAGACCAAGGAGTAAGACAAAGAAGAGTGAGGAGACCTGAAAGTACGTGCAAAGGATGTCAACGTGTTGATCGATTCTGGAATTCAGGAAGAAAACGGACTGAGGGGCGTGGAGCAAAAAGGGTATGAGGGCTTGAAGGAAAGAGGTTTTCCATCCACTTCCCTAAAAGAAGAGGCAACAGAGGACCCTGCCCTTTGTGGACTAGAATAAATGGAATTCCCTTCTTACCCTGTTCCCACAGCATCTACAGTGTAACCAGCTACTTACTCGCCATAGTCAAAATAGCGTATGTTTCTATTTAGGCCATCCAGATGCTCCATATCCTCTGGGGTCAACTGGAATTCAAAAACCTATCAGAAATATGAGACGACCAATTCAATTTCCCAGAGGCAAGTACTGCCACCCCTACACGCCCCCCAGCATGCAGATACAGACACACACATTTATGTAGGAACTTGTGTAGTTTTTATGAACCTGGGGTTCATCCCCGGCAAAAGTCACAGAAATTTGTCCATTCAAAGAGTTGAAGTTGGTGATTCAGGTCACCCTCAGAGACTTTGGGTTACTGTGGTGATAGCCAAGGAATCTTAGAGATTTCTGAGCCCAGATCTCATCTCAACAAACTCCTTCATTTTTTTCAGCTGAAGAAATCAAGAGATGATTTATTCAGGGCCATACTGTGGAGTGAAAACCAGGTTTGAGACTTAAATTTGACTTAAACCCTCTGTAGACTATTCTTCCCAAACACTATGCTTCCTGCCTTGTAGGTTTGGAGGACAGGAGAGTTAAATACAACACATATACCCATAGAGAACATCGGGAGATAAGCTTTACCCAAATACACATTGGGAACCTCCCAAACAACCCATCCCAGAGGGCAGACAATGTGCCTTTGTCAGCCTCTTGCTGCCCACAATCCTACAGGAACTGGAAGTTCTCCTTGATCCTCTTCTCACTGAAGCTCTTGGCCAGAGCCACCACACCCCGCTGCAGCTAGTAGCACAGGGCTACCTGGGCTGGAGTTCGTCGGTGCTTTTCAGCAATGGCATTGAGTACCGGATCCTGCAGGATAACCAGATTTTCCTTTTTCACCCTGAGAAGGAGACAGAGATGCTCTGTTTCTAAGGTTGCACATCCATTCTACCTAGGTTAGTTTAATCAGGCTCAGTTCAGTTCAGTCGCTCAGTCGTGTCCGATTCTTTGTGACCCCATGAATCCCAGCACGCCAGGCCTCCCTGTCCATCACCAACTCCCGGAGTTCACTCAGACTCACGTCCATCGAGTCAGTGATGTCATCCAGCCATCTCATCCTCTGTTGTCCCCTTCTCCTCCTGCCCCCAATCCCTCCCAGCATCAGAGTCTTTTCCAATGAGTCAACTCTTCGCATGAGGTGGCCAAAGTACTGGAGTTTCAGCTTTAGCATCATTCCTTTCAAAGAACACCCAGGATTGATCTCCTTCAGAATGGACTGGTTGCATCTCCTTGCAGTCCAAGGGACTCTCAGGAGTCTTATCCAACACCACAGTTTAAAAGCATTAATTCTTCGGTGCTCAGCCTTCTTCACAGTCCAACTCTCACATCCATACATGACTACTGGAAAAACCATAGCTTTGACTAGACAGACCTTTGTTGGCAAAGTAAAGTCTCTGCTTTTGAATATGCTATCTAGGTTGCTCATAACTTTCCTTCCAAGGAGTAAGCATCTTTTAATTTCATGACTGCAGTCACCATCTACAGTGATTTTGGAGCCCCAAAAAATAAAGTCTGACACTGTTTCCACTGTTTCCCCATCTATTTCCCATGAAGTGATGGGACCGGATGCCATGATCTTCGCTTTCTGAATGTTGAGCTTTAAGCCAACTTTTTCACTCTCCTCTTTCACTTTCAGCAAGAGGCTTTTTAGTTCCTCTTCGCTTTCTGCCATAAGGGTGGTGTCATCTGCATATCTGAGGTGATTGATATTTCTCCTGGCAATCTTGATTCCAGCTTGTGTTTCTTCCAGTCCAGCATTTCTCATGATGTACTCTGCATATAAGTTAAATAAGCAGGGTGACAATATACAGCCTTGACATACTCCTTTTCCTATTTGGAACCAGTCTGTTGTTCCATGTCCAGTTCTAACTGTTGCTTCCTGACCTGCATATAGGTTTCTCAAGAAGCAGTTCAGGTGGTCTGGTATTCCCATCTCTTTCAGAATTTTCCACAGTTTATTGTGATCCACACAGTCAAAGGCTTTGGCATAGTCAATAAAGCAGAAATAGATATTTTTCTGGAACTCTCTTGCTTTTTCCATGGTCCATCAGATGTTGGCAATTTGATCTCTGGTTCCTCTGCCTTTTCGAAAACCAGCTTGAACATCAGGAAGTTCACGGTTCACATATTGCTGAAGCCTGGCTTGGAGAATTTTGAGGATTACTTTACTAGCGTGTGAGATGAGTGCAATTGTGCAGTAGTTTGAGCATTCTTTGGCATTGCCTTTCTTTGGGATTGGAATGAAAACTGACCTTTTCCAGTCCTGTGGCCACTGCTGAGTTTTCCATACTTGCTGGCATATTGAGTGAAGCACTTTCACAGCATCTCTTTCAGGATTTGAAAGAGCTCAACTGGAATTCTATCACCTCCACTAGCTTTGTTCGTAGTGATGCTTTCTAAGGCCCACTTGACTTCACATTCCAGGATGTCTGGCTCTAGGTCAGTGATCACACCATCATGATTATCTGGGTCGTGAAGATCTTTTTTGTACAGTTCTGTGTATTCTTGCCATCTCTTCTTTATATCTTCTGCTTCTGTTAGGTCCATACCATTTCTGTCCTTTACTGAGCCTATCTTTGCATGAAATGTTCCCTTGGTATCTGTAATTTTCTTGAAGAGATCTCTAGTCTTTCCCATTCTGTTGTTTCCTCTATTTCTTTGCATTGACTGCTGAGGAAGACTTTCTTATATCTTCTTGCTGTTCTTTGGAACTCTGCTTTCAGATGCTTATATCTTTCCTTTTCTCCTTTGCTTTTCACTTCTCTTCTTTTCACAGCTATTTGTAAGGCCTCCCCAGACAGCCATTTTGCTTTTTTGCATTTCTTTTCCATGGGGATGGTCTTGATCCCTGTCTCCTGTACAATGTCACGAACCTCATTCCATAGTTCATCAGGCACTATATCTATCAGATCTAGGCCCTTAAATCTATTTCTCACTTCCACTGTATAATCATAAGGGATTTGATTTAGGTCATACCTGAATGGTCTAGTGGTTTTCCCTACTTTCTTCAATTTAAGTCTGAATTTGGCAATAAGGAGTTCATGATCTGAGCCACAGTCAGCTCCTGGTCTTGTTTTTCTTGACTGTAAAGAGCTTCTCCGTCTTTGGCTGCAAAGAATATAATCAATCTGATTTCGGTGTTGACCATCTGGTGAAGTCCATGTGTAGAATCTTCTCTTGTGTTGTTGGAAGAGGGTGTTTGTTATGACCAGTGCATTTTCTTGGCAAAACTCTATTAGTCTTTGCCCTGCTTCATTCCGTATTCCAAGGCCAAATTTGCCTGTTACTCCAGGTGTTTCTTGACTTCCTACTTTTGCATTCCAATCCCCTACAATGAAAAGGACATCTTTTTGGGGTGTTAGTTCTAAAAGGTCTTGTAGGTCTTCATAGAACTGTTCAACTTCAGCTTCTTCAGCATTACTGGTTGGGGCATAGACTTGGATTACTGTGATATTGAATGGTTTGCCTTGGAAACGAACAGAGATCATTCTGTCATTTTTGAGATTGCATCCAAGTACTGCATTTCGGACTCTTTTGTTGACCATGATGGCTACTCCATTTCTTCTGAGGGATTCCTATCCACAGTAGTAGATTTAATGATCATCTGAGTTAAATTCACCCATTCCAGTCCATTTGAGTTCACTGATTCCTAGAATGTTGACTTTCACTCTTGCCATCTCTTGTTTGACCACTTCCAATTTGCCTTGATTCATGGACCTGACATTCCAGGTTCCTATGCAATATTGCTCTTTACAGCATCAGACCTTGCTTCTATCACCAGTCACATCCACAACTGTGTATTTTTTTTGCTTTGGCTCCATCCCTTCATTCTTTCTGGAGTTATTTCTCCACTGATCTCCAGTAGCATATTGGGCACCTATTGACCTGGGGAGTTCCTCTTTCAGTATCCTATCATTTTGCCTTTTCATACTGTTCATGGGGTTCTCAAGGCAAGAATATTGAAGTGGTTTGCCATTCCCTTCTCCAGTGGACCACATTCTGTCAGATTTCTCCTCCATGACCTGCTCGTCTTGGGTTGCCCCACGGTTATGGCTTAGTTTCACTGAGTTAGACAAGGCTGTGGTCCTAGTGTGATTAGATTGACTAGTTTTCTGTGAGTATGGTTTCAGTGTGTTTGCCTTCTGATGCCCTCTTGCAACACCTACTGTCTTACTTGGGTTTCTCTTATCTTGAGTGTGGGGTATCTCTTCACAGCTGCTCCAGCAAAGTACGGCTGCTGCTCCTTACCTTGGATGAGGGGTATCTTCTCACCACCGCCCTTCCTGACCTTCAACTTGGGATAGCTCCTCTAGGCCCTCCTGCGCCCGCACAGCCATGGCTCCTTGGACGTGGGGTTGGTCCTCCCGGCCACCGCCCCTGGTGTTGGGCGTGGGGTTGCCTCTCGCGGCCGCTGCCCCTGATCTCGGACACGGGGTAACGCCTCTCGTCGCAGCCCCTGACCTCGGACGAGGGGTAGCTCCTCTCGGCCGTTCCTGTGCCCTCTCAGTCTGGCACTTTCGACCACTGCCCCTGACCTCGGACGTGGGGTAACTCCTTTTGGCCGCTGTCCTTTGGGCACGGGGTCCTCCCAGCTTCTGCCCCTGACCTTGGACATGGGGTAGCTCCTCTAGGCCGTGTTTAGTGTGTTGGTCGCAGCTGCCAGGCTAGGGGTGGTTAATTTGCTGGAATCTTCCTCATGACACTCTGGCTGTCTCAATAGCTCTTTTGCTTCTTTTGGTAAAGTCAAAGAAGAAAGACAAGAGAAAGCAAGGTAAGAAGGGAAAATCAGATCTGTTTGTTTTTTTATCATCTTTTAAACATTTTTGAGAAACTTAACAAAATATGGAATAAGTCAAGAAGGCAAAATTGTTGTTCCAAGTAAGACCCAATGACCACCATTGAAACAGATAGTCAAGAATTTTATAAGAATCTGCTATTTCAAAAGATGCACTTGACTAACTGTCTCTGTTTTGCACTCAAGTGCTAAAAGGTACACATCTATATTCCTCTTCAAGAGACTCATATGGCTCAACTGCTAAGTGTCAGAATCATGACTTGGAAACCTTATCAGTCTTTAAAGCCGAAACTTTTAAATTGGATGAACATTTTAATTATTAATAATAATTTGTGCTTCCTAGGTGGCATTAGTGGTAAAGAATCCACCTGCCAATGCAGGAGACATAAGAGATGCAGATTTGATCTCTGGGTCAGCAAGATCCCCTGGAGGAGGAAATAGCAACCCACTCCAGTATTTTTGCCTGGAGAATCCCACGGACAGATGAACCTGCTGGGCTATAGTCCATAGAGTTGCGAAGAATCAAACACGACTGAAGTGACTTAGCACTTATGCAATAATTACTTTTTATTCAATAATACTTTATTGAGTCCTCAAAATGTACGCTAGGGAAAGGGTTTGCAAAGATGGGTCGTTCCTGCTAACTATCCTTAATTTCCCCCAGACAGTTGAGAGATGGCTCCAGAAGACACAGCATCTAGGATCAGAATACCTTTATAGAGATCATTACCATTTCTTCCTTAAGTCAGACCCCAAGGGAGCGTAGGCAATGAGGAGAATGTCCTTGGACTTGCAGAACTCTAGCAGTTTGCTCTGGTTGAGGTAAGGGTGACATTCCACCCGTAAATTGCCAAGCAGAAGTACTGGAATGTGGGGTCAGCAGGATCACCATCCCCAAATATACAAGGAACACACAGAGCTATATTCATGGTGTCAGAATTATTTAGAAATACCAGCAACAAGGGCCAGCACATGACCGTCATCTACAGCTGTGACCATGGTGCACAAGACCCAACAGTTTTCCTGCTTAAAAATGTCTTGTGCTTTATCTATTCATCCCTCATTCCCTCCCCAAGAAAGAACTCTTCACAGCCAATTTTCTTTCCTTTCTCAAATCAGTGATCTCCAAAGTGAAGGTAAATCTCCCAAAGGACAAAAATAAACATTTTTAGACTTCCGTTTTTATTTTTATCTACAAGGAAGAAAACACTAAGCCTTACTAATATCTAATATATGGATTGCCTTTAGACGTGAGATGTCTAAAAGGAGATGAGATCATGTAGAAATATAGGCCCTCTGCCAGGAAGAAGTGCTGCCAGTTATTAATATATTTACACTCATGGTTTCCTTCCCTATTCTCCAAGATAAGGAAATGTATGTGTTGTTCATTAATGTGAGCTTATCTTAACAAACAGACTTTTTAACTTTTACTTTTTTATGGGAGTAAAAGCTACATTACATACTTTTACCATTTCACCCATTTTTAAGTATACAGTTCAAAGGCATCAAGCACGTTCATGTCATTTGGGAGTGATTTCATACCATGTACCCACTACTATATTTAAAATGGATGACCAAAAAGGAATTCGTCTGTGGCATAGGGAACTCTGTTCAACACTATGTAACAACTTAATTGGGGAAAACACCAGCAAGGACTGATGCTGAAGCTGAAGCTCCAATACTTTGGCCACTTGATGCGAAGAACTGACTCATTGGAAAAGACCTTGATGCTGGGAAAGATTGAGAGCAGGAGGAAAAGGGGGTGACAGAGGATGAGATGGTTGGATGGTATCATGGACTCAATGAGCATGAGTTTCAGGAAACTCCAGGAAATAGCGAAGGACAAGGAAGTCAGATGTGCTGCAGTCCCTGGGGTCACAAAGAGTCAGATATGATGGAGCCACTGAACAACAACAACAATTGGTAAAAGAATCTGAAATGGACTAGATACATATGTGTGTGTAACTGAATCACTTTGCTATACACCTGAAACAAACACAGCATTGTTCATTGACTGTTCTTCAAGATAAAATAAAAACTTCAAAAAAGAATCCCAGTGGTTATCTCATGCCAAAGAACTCAAAAGAGCCATTAAAAGATGAATTACCCATTCTCTCTGATGCATGAGTGTTCCAATATTTCTGACCTTTTATGCGAAAGGTCAATCATTTGCTAGCTCTGAATTACTAGGGCCGACTACCATAACACTTAGTAGATTATACTTCAACCTGACTTCTGGATGTTTCTTGCAAAATGACATGGGAACAAAGACAAATAAAAGAAATAAAAATAAATGGACACAATCTTTAGCAATATCTTCTGTAACTTAAAATACATTCTGTTCTCTTGGAGCAGCTGATGTCCTAAGGTCAGTGGAAAAGAGGGAAGTGCCATTTGGTGACTTTGTTGAAATGAATAAAGAATAAGCTGGTGAGGAGGGAGAAGAGATTGGGGGCAGACTGATGAGGGGATTACCTGGTTGCAGACAGTCTTGTACTTGAGCCCCGGCTTGTTCAGGATCTTCTCCAGCTGCTTGTGGTTAAAGTTGGACACCCCAATGGACTTGGTCAGCCCTGCATCCTTACACTTCTCCAAGGCCTGGGGTGGGAGGGGTGGTGAGGGGTAACTGGCTAGAGAAACATACTAAATGGTAGCATGAGTGTCTCTGGGTGAGGGAGAATACAAGATGCAGATTGCAATAAATAAGACAAGAGTTGGCCAATAGGAGGAGGATGAGAAATAGGAGAATGAGAACTATTTTTAAAAATAGTTTTTTAATTGGCTAAGAAGATAGAAAAAGAAAAGGATGAAAGCAGCCCAGGCGGGTTAAGAGAACCAGTATGATCTTTAGCTGATCACCTAGAAAAATCTGGTAAAACACTAGCAGAACAAGTGCTAGGAGAAAGGAACTTGAGCTAGGCGTAGCCTGGGAAACAGGAAGCTGCCGTGCTCGCCTCCCAGACCACTGGCTTCCTATTTTCTCTTTGACCTCCTATCCTATGATTGACATCAAACTCATTGGGCTCCAGCCCTGCCTGTTCCTTGATGTTTTTTAAATATGGTGAGCTTTCTCCTGGCCTTCCCAGGTGGTGTTAGTAGTAAAGTAGTAAACCTGCCAATGCAAGACATGCAAGAGAACTAGGTTCGATCCCTGGGTTAGGAAGATCCCCTGGAGGAGGGCATGGTAACCCACTCCAGGATTCTTGCCTGGAGAATCCCATGGACAGAGGAGCCTGATGGGCTACAGTCCATAGGGTCATGGAGTCAGATATGACTGAAGCAACTTAGCATGCACACACAGACTTTCTCCTACCTTAAAATCTTTGCCTTGATTTTCCTTATGCCTACATCAGTCTTCCTCCAGATGCTCGCTTAATAAATTTCATCTCCTGAAAGTCTTTGGTCAAATTCCACCTTCTCAAAGAGGACTGCAATGTCCCTTCTGTTTTTCTTTTTCTAAACAAATTATTCAATTTATTTATTTGGCTGTGCCAGTTCTTAGTTGTAGCATGTGGGATCTTTGGCAATGGCATGCGAACTCTTGGCTTCCCTGGTGGCTCAGATCATAAAGAATATACCTGCAATGCAGAAGACCCAGGTTCGATTCCTGGGTCAGGAAGATTCACCTGGAGAAAGGAATGGCAACCTACTCTAGTATTCTTGGGGCTTCCCTACTGGCTAAGATGGTAACAAATCTGCCCGAAATGTGGGAGACCCAGGTTTGATCCCTGGATTGGATAAATCCCCTGGAGAAGGGAATGGCTATCCATTCTAGTGTTCTTGCCTGGAGAATTCCATGGACAGAGGAGCCTGGAGGGCTGTAGTCCATGGAGTTGCAAGGAGTCAGACATGACTGAGAAACTAATACTTCCTGTGAACTCTTAATTGGAGCATGTGGGATCTAGTTCCCTGACCAGATTGAACCTAGGGCCCCTGCATTGGGACCACTGTGCCATGTCCATTCTGTTTTTAATTGTCTATCTGTGCCCCCAAACCATCCTGGCATTCTCAGTTCCCTGAATCAGCTTCACTTTACTATATCACTGCATCCATCCCCTGCCCAGTAGAACCTACCTCACTATGGGGCCAGAGATCTTAGTTTTGTTCACAGGTATAGCCTGAGTACATGGAAGTACCCAGGGCTAAGTACATCACAGGCACTCAGTAACTACTCACTGAATCTACACCGATGAAATGTGAAACTGAGGTGCAGGGACATTCATGACCTCGTCCATGTGTACACAAGAGGCAGAATTGGACCCTGTCCGCCTCTCCCCAGTTCCTTGTGAGTCTTCTCTCTCTCAGTGTGCAAAGACATGGCCTCTTTGGAGCTGCACTCACCTCCCACGTGGTACAGAGATCCACTGTGTCAAAAGTGATGTTTCTATGGATGTCCTCTGGGATTGGGTCCTCTCCAGGCTGGAACACAGGAAAGAAGAGGAGGTTATATCAGGCTGTGTCTGGCTTCACCCAAGCTGTTTGGAGCCTTTAGACCTTGAGACCAATGAAACAATCTAGGCTTGTTCTTGAAAGGAAGAGGGAAATGTAGTACATTGAAAAAGTACACTTCTAGAAATGTTTTTAACTCCTGAAGATTTAATAAATATTGCTTGTGTAAGGACAACTTGAGATACCCAAGACCCCATCATAGTGAGAGCCCAGAGTGGTGCCATGGCCAAATGGGCTCCTTGGTCCTGATCCTTGTGGGATAAGACTCTTCCGCCCCTGCTCTCTACCTAGAGGTGGTCGTATGAGAAAGGGACTTGTGAGCATCTCAGGCCTGAGTCTCATCCTCATTACATGTTCTGTGCCTTCCCTGGTTTCCACATCAAGATTTTCCCCAGACACCAGTGGGCACGAGGTTGAAATTCAAGAGCACAGGGCCTAGAAAATTTAGACATTTGTCCACAAGATCAAGGCAAAGACACTGAAACCAGTAAACCCATCCAATACTTTGGGCACCAGATGCAAAAAGCCAATTCATTGGAAAAGACCCTGATGCTGGGAAAGATTGAGGGCAAGAGGAGAAGGGGACGACGGAGGATGAGATAGTTGGATGACATCACTGACTCAGTGGACATGAGCTTGAGCAAACTCCAGGAGATAGTGAAGGACAGGGAAGCCTGGCATGCTGCTGTCCATGGGGTCGCAAAGAGTTGGACATGACTCAGCAAATGAACAACAACTAATCCTTCAGTTTGAGACTGCAATAATGAGCTGGAATGGGGACAGGTGCAGAAAAAAGAAAAAACAAAGAGAATGTCAAAATATTATGTATGATTCGGCCCACTTTCATAAACTATGTCCTCTTTTTATTTCACTCCTAATGAGATTAATAACCAAAGTAAAATAACTCTTACTAACCTTCAGAGCTGTTGGGAAATGAATAAGATAAAGATCCACGTAGCTCAGTTGAAGTTTTCTCAGCGAGCTTTCCAGGCAGGTTTGGACCAATTCTGGATGGAAAAAAGTGTTCCACAGCTGCAGTGGCAGAAAGAGAAGTGGGGTGGGATCATTTAAGAATATTCAGGAGAAATGAATATAATGGTGAATAAACAGCAACAACCAGAAACCCACTTGTGATTGTTGGGGAGTGATAAGTCATCCTGTGAATCTTGGGATTCTTTATCATCATAGTTTATTTTCACACTGAAGTAAGACACCAGTGTAGGAAGTTAAAATATGGTCTTACACAGGTGTTCTCAAAACTGGAAACATAAAATAATTATTTGGTTTGTTTGTGCAAATTATAGCCCTGAGTTCTGTCTCAAACATCATAAAATCATAATGTTTGGAGACTGGGATGGGAAATTGCATTAAAAAAAATTTTTTTTAAGTTCATTTATTCTTGAGATATCGACATAGAATTGTATGCTTGGGGCTTCCCTGGTGGCTCAGAGGGTAAAGCGTCTGCCTGCAGCGCAGGAGGCCGGGTATCAATCCCTGAGTCAGGAAGATACCCTGAAGAAGGAAATGGCAACCCACTCCAATACCCTTGCCTGGAAAATCCCATGGATGGAGAAACCTGGAAGGCTACAGTCCATGGGGTCACAAAACGTCAGACACGACTGAGCAACCTCACTTTCACTTTCACTGTATGCTTAGGTGTACAGCATAATAATATGGCAGAAACCAACATAATATTGTAAAGCACACCAAATCTTTATCTGTGGCAAGTGAACTCTTAGTTGTGGCATGTGGGATCTAGTTCCCCCACCAGGGATCAAACCCAGAACCCCCTGCATTGGTAGTGCAGAGTCTTAGCAACTGGACCACCAGGGAAGTCCAAGGAAACTGCATTTTAAACAAGGACATCAAATGATTGTGATCTCGGCTGTATTCAATGATTAGATTTGCCAGAGAAAGTTAGGTCTCTTAGGAATTTGGGGGTAGAGGGTGTTATAGTCACTTCATTTTAAGTGTAATAATCGAAGGAAAATCTATCAAAATTACTAAGGATAAAGAAACAAAAGGATCCCATGAAAAGAGGATGGAAGATGAGAGTTAAGAGGGTTAGTGATGTAGGGATACCTCTGGAGCTGGAAGGAAAGAATATCCATTCATAGACCAGGATGGGTTCACTACCACTAACACCATCTCCCTCCTCTTGGGCTGCATTACCTGCAATTCAAATGCTTTTTTTTCTAGTAGTCAGTTCAAGGAACATGATGGGAAAAATTCCTCTCAGGTTCCCTTTCCAATCCGATTCAAATATTAAGTTCTTTTGTTTTAGATATGGCATCAATGGATATAAATTATATGAGTTAAAATGGTTGAGAGTTTAAAAAAATACATTAGAAATGCTTTTATAAACATGAATGCTACCCTCATATGAGTTCCATGGTATTATTTTTCCTATTTTATAGGAAAGAGAAACAAATGTTTATTGACAATGCTATATCCGTTCCATAGTACAGGAGTTGTACGACTGAGCGACTGATCTGATCTGATCTCATCTGATATCCATTCAGTTCAGTCACTCAGTTGTGTCCGACTCTTTGCGACCCCATGAATCACAGCATGCCAGGCCTCCCTGTCCGTCACCAACTCCTGGAGTTCACTCAGACTCACGTCCATCGAGTCAGTGATGCCATCCAGCTATCTCATCCTCTGTTGTCCCCTTCTGCTCCTGCCCCCAATCCCTCCCAGCAACAGAGTCTTTTCCAATGAGTCAACTCATCGCATGAGGTGGCCAAAGTACTAGGCCGAGATAAAAAGACTAAGATTTAAAGAGGTCCAAAGACTTTTTTTTTTTGGTTAAGAAATTTCATAAAGTCAAATATATGGGATATTAAAAAGCTAAAATTTGATTGTAGTTTCCATAACCCAACTTTTCTGATAAATTGTTCTCTTTCACACTACAGCTAAAAAAGATGTACATCAAAATATGAGTATAATAGAGTTGGAAAAGATAAATCCACTTTGAGTTTTAAACCTTATGACAATAATAGCAGCTAGTATTATAAGCATTTAAAATGCATTAAATATTTTTAAAGCTTTACATGTGTTTTTGACGTATTAATAATACTCAAAAAATCCTGTAAGGTAAATATTATTTTATTTATTTTACAGCTTGGGAAACTAAGGGACAGAATTTAAGTAGTTTGTCCAAGGTAAGTAAGTGACAGAACTTGGATTCAAATACAGGAAATCTGACCACAGAATTCACATTGCTATCCATTTGTTCCAAATCAGCCTTCTCATAGTTCAAGGTCTGAGAGTGAACAGGAATTAAACCAGTGAGAAGAGGAATTTGCCAGGAAAATGATTCCTCAAAGAGTGAGCTTCCCACAGATACACAAGTAGCTGCACACAGCACCTTTGTAGTGTAGAATAAATCACCCCTCTTCACGGTACCATCTGCAAGCTTCATCTGGATGGCCCTCCCAATTTCTTCTTCATTTTGGTAAATATATGCTGAGTTAATATGGCAGTAGCCAACATCAATTGCTCTCATGACAGCTTTTTCTACCTCACTCTTAACAACCTAGGAAAGCATAACAAGATAAAGATCTACTTAAATCAGGAACAGAGGACCAATTCCACAAGCAGAACTGTTCAATAGAAGCCATCACTCTAAAGAGTTAAGAGCTAGTGGGGACAAAGCATAATGTTGACTTTTATTTCATGGTAAATATTTAACAACTGAGTCTGAAGAAGAGGAGTCCTGATTTATAGCTTTAGCCAATTTCTATGGTGGAAGTACTCCCACCATGGCTCATTTCACGCAACCAATGTTGGGAAAAGATAATTATGATAGAAACTTTGAGTTCATGAACTGGTCTCAGAACATCAGATCATTAACCCTCTATTTCTGGACTTCCACTATCTACATGATGTATAGATTTACATAATATATAGAGTTACCTTTCTAAATTAATTCTCTTTGTAAGAGATCATTAACTGGTTTCAACCCAGATATCCAGTGCAAAAAATTATCAGTGCAATGAGGACATAACTTCAGATGGAATAAATTAGTGATTTACCTAAGTAAACTTGGAGAAACACTTCAAACAACATTTGAGGAAGAACTAAAAATGTAAAAAAGAAAACACAAAAAAACAAAAAGCACTTTTTTTTCACCTTAAAAATTTCTTATTATTAATTTCTTTTTTGGCTACTAAGTTCATCCTTAGCTAACATTTTCTTCTTCAAAACTGTTATTCTTCTTAGCTGTCTACTCGTTTGCTGGTCCACCAGGCTGGTCTTCTGAAATTATCTATAATTTTCACCTCTCCATTACCCCTGTTACTTCACTCAGTAGTAAAATGTCTCTTGGGTATGTATATATATATATATATATATATATATATATATATATATATAACTTGCAACTCCTGATGAGTTAACTAGTCCCATGAAGATGAACTGATTGTTCACAGATGAAAAAGCCAAGTCAAAATAAAGCAATAGTTCCTGCCAGTGTCCTTGCATCAGACTTCAACATCATACACCAAATGACTCTCCTGCTGGGGCATCAAACGTGAAGTTCAGTCTTCCAAACAGAGAGAGAATTTTCAAGTGCCACATGCTTCTTCCCACAGCTCAGTATTCATAGCCTGACCTCTAAGGGACTATCTCCACCTCAGACCACAAAAATTCCCTCTGAGATGAAAGATTAATCTCTTTCTATAGGTCCTTTTATCCCCAAGATTTCTCTGGATGCTCTATGATTAGAGGTACATGGGAGAGGACAACTTGGATGTTAGAAATTTCAGAGAAAATGCATCACAAGCAAATTTGCATCAAGGTCTCTGATACATGATAAATAGGCTTCCCTTGTAGTTCAGTCCATAAAGAATCCACCTGCAATGCAAGAGACCTGGGTTCTATTCCTGGATTGGAAAGATCCTGTGAAGAAGGAAATGACAACCCACTCCAGTATTCCTGCCTGGGAAACCCATGAACAGAGGAGCCTGGCACGTAACAAGTCCATGGGTTTGCAAGAGTTAGACACGATTAAGTGACTAAACCACCAATCAGGACAGCTGGATTTCATTGATTCTGAAAGTGTTAGGCACTCAGTCATATCTGACTCTTTGCAACATGAACTATAGCCCACCAGGCTCCTCTGTCCATGGAATTCTCTAGTCAAGAATACTGGAGTGGGTTGCCATTTCCTTCTCCAGGGGATCTTCCCTATCCTGGGATCGAACCGGTGTCTCCTACATTGCAGGCAGACTCTTTATTTTCTGGGACACCAGGGAAGCCATTGACTCTAATCTGTTGTGAAATGGCACCCCTGAAAATTCGAAAAGCACTGACTTAATGCACCAAATAACCTACCCTGGAGAGAAGCATAATATAAATTAAGAAAGGGTGGCCCCTCTGGATTTCCCAAATTCACTCAGTGACTGGTTCTGATCAGGACCTGAGTCTGCTACTCCTCCATCTCTAACACCATTCTGATTACCTGAGGAGCAGAGGTGCCCAGTCCCTACCAAGGCATGAAGCATCCATCATTCATCTTTAAAGAAAAAAGTTTCACTTGATTCATCTTCTCTCACTTTTCTGGCTAGACAAACTGTGATTTTCCTCTTTATTAAGAGAAATCTGCAAAGGGAAGAAAATAGTACAAGTTTTTTTAAACACAGAAGTAGGATAGCAGTCCATCCTAAAGGAAATCAATCCTGAATATTCATTGGAAGGACTAATGCTGAAGCTGAAGCCACTTGATGCGAAGAACTGACTCATTGGAAAAGACCTTGAGGCTGGAAAAGACTGACAGTAAGAGGAGAAGGGGGTGACTGAGGATGAGATGGTTGGATCTCAATGGACATGAGTTTGAGCAACCCCAGGAGATAACGAAAGACAGGGAAGCCTGGCATGCTGCAGTCCATGGCGTTGCAAAGAGTTGGACACAACTTAGCAACTGAACAACAAGGATTGCTGAATATGGCAAATCTATATTCAATTTTTTGAGGAGCATTCATACTATTTTTCATAGTAGCTGCATTATTTGCATTCCTATTAACAGTGTACAAGGCTTCTGATTTCTCCACCTTCTCTCCAACACTTATTGTGTCTATCAGTCTTTTTAAATAATAGCCATTCTGATAAGTATGACAGTATCTTATAGTTTTGATTTGGATTTCCCTGATGAATAATGATGCTGACCATGTTTTTAATACCTATTTGCCATTTGTTTGTCTTCTTTGGATAAATGGCTTCATCAAAAATGTAATTTTGATTAGCCAGGTCGAAATTGTCTGGTCAGCACCACTGAGGTCAGCCCACTCCATTTCCTGCAGGAATAAGAAACAATTTACATGCTAAAACCCTTGTTGGCTGATCTTTCAAAGTATTGTTTTACTTTAAAATCTGGTAAGATAGTAATAAAGTTAATTTTTTAAAAACCACTAATTTTTGTGTTGCAAAATACTAACATCATCTCATTAAAATTAGATAATACAAGGATGTTAGTTCAAACTTGACTAAAGTAAAAACATCTTAGAGGATGCAAATATATCCACAAACACAAGAGATTCTAGCAAAAAAAGAAGTTTACTGGAATATACTAGAGACTTTTGTCATTGATCAGATAGGAGATAAATACTCATATATATATATATATATATATATATATATATATATATATATATACAGTTGACCCTCCAACAATGCAGGGATTAGGGGTGCTAACCCAAGCACAGTTGAAAACCCACATTTAACTTTAAAGTCTCCTCTTCAGTTCTGCCTCTGTAGCTCCAACCAACCTGGGCTTACCAGTGTGGTACATATTTACTGGGGGAAAAAAAAAAGCCACTTGGCCCCACGTGTTTCAAAACTGTGTTGTTCAAGTTCAGTTCAGTTCAGTCACTCAGTCGTGTCCAACTCTTTCTGAACCCATGGACTACAGCATGCCAGGCTTCCCTGTGCATCACCAACTCCTGGAGTTTACTCAAACTCATGTCCATTGAGTCGGTGATGCCATTCAAACATCTCATCCTCTGTCGTCCCCTTCTTCTCCCACCTTCAATCTTTCCCAGCATCAGGGTCTTTTCAAATGAGTCAGTTCTTTGCATCAGGTGGCCAAAGTATTGGAGTTTCAGCTTTAGCATCATTCCTTACAATGAATATTCAAGACTGATTTCCTTTAGGATGGACTGGTTGGACCTCCTTGCAGTCCAAGGGACTCTCAGGAGTCTTCAACACCACAGTTCAAAGGCATCAGTTCTTCAGTGCTCAGCTTTTTTTATAGTCCAACTCTCACATCCATACATGACTACTGGAAAAACCATAACCTTGACTAGACAGACCTTTGTTGGCAAAGTAATGTCTCTGCCTTTTAATATGCTGTCTAGGTTGGTCATAACTTTTCTTCTAAGGAGCAAGTGTCTTTTAATTTCATGGCTGCAGTCACCATCTGCAGTGACTTTGGAGGCCCCCTCCCATATAAAGTCTGTCACTGTTTCCCCATCTATTTGCCATGAAGTGGTGGGACTAGATGCCATGATCTTAGTTTTCTGGATGTTGAGCTTTAAGCCAACTTTTTCACTCTCCTCTTTCACTTTCATCAAGAGGCTCTTTAGTTTTTCTTCTCTTTCTGCCATAAGGGGAGTATCATCTTCGTATCTGAGATTGTTGATATGTCCCCCAGAAATCTTGATCCCAGCTTGTGCTTCATCCAGCCCAGTGTTTCTCATGATGTACTCTATGTATAAGTTAAATAAGCAGGGTGACAATGTACAGCCTTGACATACTCCTTTCCCGATTTGGAACCAGTCTGTTGTTCCATGTCCAGTTCTAACTTTGCTTCTTGACCTGCTTACAGGTTTCTCAAGAGGCAGGTCAGGTAGTCTAGTATTCCCATCTCTTTAAGAATTTTCCATAGTTCGTTGTGATCCACACAGTCAAAGGCTTTGGCATAGTCAATAAAGCAGAAATAGATGTTTTTCTGGAACTCTCTTGCTTTTTCAATGATCCAATGGATGTTGGCAATTTGATCTCTGATTCTTCTGCCTTTTCTAAATCCAACTTGAACATCTGGACATTTATGGTTCATGTACTGCTGAAGCCTGGCTTGGAGAATTTTGAGCATTACTTTGCTAGCATGTGAGATGAGTGCAATTATACGATAGTGTGAACATTCTTTGGCATTGCCTTTCTTTGAGATTGGAATGAAAACTGACCTTTTCCAGTCCTGTGGCCACTTTGCTGTTTTCCAAACAACAAAATTTGAGTTTTCCAAATTTGCTGGCATATTGAGTGCAGCACTTTCACAGCATCATCTTTTAGGATTTGAAATAGCTCAACTGGAATTCCATCACCTCCACTAGCTTTGTTCTTAATGATTCTTCCTAAGGCCCACTTGACTTCACATTACAGAATGTCTGGCTCTAGGTGAGTGATCACACCATAATGGGTATCTGGGTCATGAAGATCTTTTTTGTATAGTTCTGCGTATTCTTGCCACCTCCTCTTCTTAATATCTCCTTTTTCTCTTAGGTCTATACCATTTCTGTCCTTTATTGAGCTCCTCTTTGCATGAAATGTTCCCCTGGTATCTCTAATTTTCTTGAAGAGATCAGTAGATCACCTGAAACTAACACATTTTAAATCAACTATACCCCAATTCCATGAATAGAGGTGCCTTGTGAGCTAGAGTTTGTGGGGTCAAAAAGAGTCAGACATGACTGAGCGACTGAAGAGAAGATACCCCAATAAATTTTTTTAAAAAAGACTGAAAGTTATGCACACTATAGTCCACAGGTGAATTATTGGAGATAGCTGCACACTGAGAAAGGGAGAATCCATGACATGAGAGAATATTACTTTCTCCATGTCAAGATGTTGGTATTTACCTCTAAGTGAATATCTAGGATATATTCAAACTTGAACATGAAAAAGTTTGGTAAGGTAGAACCAAATCTTTTACCTTTTGGGGAAATAAAAGCTAAGACAGTTGCCCAGTGGACCCTGGGAAGGCATTTATGTGCCCAGCTGCCCTTGACTTTTGTGTGCAAACTTACACGTCGGTGCTGATTGGCAGTACACTGTTTTTAAGACTCTCTTCTAAGTACAATTAAAGTCATACAGCAAACAATGTATTACAATCAAAGAGCAAATAGTCAAGCACAGTTTTAAATATTTGAGAGAGTAAATAAAAACATCTATGGTGTTGCACATGGCAAAACCAGCCCTTCTCAGACTGTGAGAACTGCCATGAACCTGTCTTTCAGGAACAGGTCTGAGTCTGATCTGGAAAAGGAGAATTTATCCAGACACTATATTCTACTGGAGAGTACTGACTATTCTAATATGGATACAATCAGGCTATCATTTCCAGAGTTAAAACTATGGATACTGGGCTTCCCTAGTGGCTCCGTGGTAAAGAATCTGCCTGCCAATGCAGGAGACATGAATTCAATCCCTGATCTGGGAAGATTCCACATGCCATGGAGCAACAAAGCCTGAGGACCACAACTACTGAGCCTGTGCTTCAGTGCCCGGGAGCCACAACTACTAAAGACCACGTGTCCTAAAGCCCATGCTCTGCAGCAAGAGAAGTCGCCACAATGAGAAGCCCAGGCACCACGACTAGAGAGCGGCCCCCACCTGATGCAACTAGAGAAAAGCCCTAGCAGCAAAGAAGACACAGCACAGACAAAACTTAAAAAAAAAAGGAAAGGAAACCTACAGATATCATGCTATGAATAAAGCGAATAAACAATGAGGAAAATGTTGCTTCATTGGTTAACTTTTCACCCCCGACTACTAAGCCTGGCATTAGTAGGAGCAAGTCCTCTGAAAAGCCTTCACACATTGTTTTTTCTCTCTTTCCTCTGCATTTTCAACAATGTGCTGTGTGTGGTAGGTGGGGATATAGGGCTACTGGATTCACCAAGACTGGGAAAATAAATGGAAGAATCAGTGACTTGACCCTCATTATATTTGCAAAAAGACTTTCTCCAAAACACATTTCAAAAGCACTTTCAAAAGTCAATGGCAAAGAAAGAATTTTAAAGGCTGCCAGGGAACAACGAATGACCCCTTCCAAGGAACCTTCATTAGACTATCAGCAGATTTCTCAACAGAAACTTAATAGGCATGGAGGAGGGGAGAAGGATGGAAATATCATTTTCAAGATACTGAAAGATAAAAGAGGTCAGCCAAGAATACCCTACCCAGCAAAATTATCATTCAGATATAAAGGCAAAATAAGGATTTTTCTCAAACAAACAAAAGTTGAGGAAGTTCATCAAGTTTCATTAACTTTTCCTGCATTACATAAAATGTCAAAAGGACCTCCTCTACTGGAAACAAAAGGCAAAACTTGGAGTAGATAATGACAGACATAATCAGGAAGTTGAAGATTTATATCAAAATAGGTTTTCAAAAAAAACACTTTACTATAGAGACTTCCCTGGGAGTCCACTGGTTAAGACTCCAATGTAGGAGGTGCTGGTTTGATCCCTGGTCCAGAAACTAAAATCTCACATGCTGCCATGGGGTGCAGCCAAATAAATAAATAAAAATACTTTATTATAGCGTAAATATTGAAAGGAGAAGTATTAGATTTCCTCATTTGCATCCATTATTTTTAATTTGAGAAACAACCCTGTGACTGCTTGTCATGGGGTTTGATGGTAACTCTTGTGGTTCCAGATCTTAGGTTAAGCTTCAGGATATTCAGTCTGAATGCCAGGTTTTGTAACATCAATTCCAAACAGGCCAATATTACTATGACCTTTTGCTGGGAGAATCTTAGCTGAATTTTTGAATGAATCCCATGGTTTTTCAAATGCATAGTGTTTGGCACTGCAATTTCCATGGGTAAGGACCCATGGGTTGCCAACAAGGGTTGGCAAAGACTATTTTTGGTGACTTTGATTCCAAAGAATAAAATATAGAAATTATTATCGAACTAGTAATTTTGCCCCAGCTGGCTGAGTTCTACAACTACAGTGCTCTTCTTTCAGTCTGCCTCGGGCATGGGTGACATTCAGCGGCTGTGCCATCTTAGACGTTATCTCTGAACCTTGCTATAGTCCAGTGAATATCTGTTCTTTATCTTTGTGGTACTATAGGTCAGCATGGATTGAAGTAGTTACTTTGCTGTGTGAGTTATGAAAGAATCTGGCACCTCCAACTGCTGTGTAGGCAAAAAATGACTAGATGAAGAAAATGAAAGTTGCTCAATCATGTCCAACTCTTTGTGACCCCATGGACTGTATAGTCCATGGAATTCTCCAAGCCAGAATTCTGGAGTGGGTAGCCTTTCCTTTCACCAGGGGATCTTCCCAAGCCAGGGATCAAACCCAGGTCTCCCACACTCCAGGTGGATTCTTTACCAGCTGAGCCACAAGGGAAGCCCAAGAATACTGGAGTGGGTAGCCGATCCCTTCTATTCTAGATGAGGAGAACTGCCCTGAATTTGTAGAGGTAGGCAAGTCAGTTCACAGACATGGAAGGTCCTTTGAAGTCAAATTCCACTCTCCTTAGGAGGGAAATACCCCTTTGAAAACTAGTTTATTCAAAACTATTCCACACAGTTTCATGTGGATCACCTGGAAGTCTGCTAACCTGTTTTGCTAAGACATAGGTGATGATCACAAAATAGCCTATTTGCCATTCTAGCTCACCTTCATAGACCTGAAAACTATTAGAAACACTGACAATTTGAGTGTCAAATTCTTTAACAGTGGTGTCAGGAGATAATCACAAAATCTGACTCTTAGCAGATCCTCAAAAAAGTTCTTTAAAAAGTTAAAAGAAATAAACTGTTAGAGGGTTCAGCAGAGTGGTATAGCAGAGGTGTGCTGGGCCCATAACGCAGAAGGTGATGGATCAAAAGTGCGCTCTGCTCTCTGTTTAGGGCTTCCCTGGTGGCTCAGACAGTAAAAAATCTGTCTGCAATGCAGGAGACCTGGGTTTGATCCCTAGGTCAGAAAATTCCCTGGAGAAGGGAATGGCAACCCACTCCAGTATCCTTACCTGGAGAATCCCATGGACAGAGGAGTCAGGAGGGCAACAGTTCGTGGGGTGGCAAAGAGTCGGACCCCTGAGCAACTAACACTTTCACTTTCAAACTATTCGAAGGAATAAAAATTGGACCCTACATTGTTTATCTTAACACTAGACTCTTTTTAGAGTAGTTGTTGGATTGACAGGGAAATCCCTCCTCTCCTCCCCGCCACACTTTGCTCTGTTATTAGCATTTTGCGTTGCTGTGCAACATTTGTTAAAACTGATGAGCTAATATTGATACTTTACTATTAAGCAAGGGCCATAGAGTGCAAAACAATTCAAACTTTTAGTTGTACAGCAGCTCTATGCATACTAAAAAATGCATATTGACATAAGAATCCACCATTACTGTATACATAATATAGAATAGTTTCACCACCCTGAACATTCAGTGTGCTCCAGTATCCATCTTTTCCTTTCTTTCCTCTTCTAAATCCCTGGCAACATTGATCTTTTTACTATCTTTATATTTTGCTTTTTCTAGAATGTCATACAGTCGAAATCATATATATAGTATGTAGCTTTTTAAGTTTGCTTTTTTTCACATAGAAATATGCATTTAATTTTGCTCTGTGGCTTTCCATATCATGATAGTTTATTTCTTATCACTGAATAAGATTCCACTGATGGATAAAATTATGTCTCTGTATCCAATGAATATCTATATTTATCACTTGGGTGGCTCAGTGGTAAAGAATTCGCCTGCCAAGCAGGACTCAGGTTCAGTCCCTGGGTCGGGAAGATTCCCTAGAGAAAGAAGTGGCAATCCACCAAGTATTCTTACCTGGGAAATCCTGTGGACAGGGGAGCCTGGTGGACTACAGTCAAGGAGTCGCAAAGAGTTGGACACAACTTAGTGACTAAACGGCAATTATTAAAACTAGCATAACCATTCATGTGCAAGATTTTGTGTGGACATAAGTTTTCAGCTTATTTGTGTAAATATCCAAAAGCACAATCGCTGGATCTCTTACTAAGAGGATGTTTAGTTTTGTAAGAAACCCCAAACTATTGACCAAAAAGAACAGTACCATTTTGCATTCCTAGGACTCATGAAGGAGAGATTTTATTGCAGCATTAAATGTTGTCACTGCTTTGAGTCTAGCCATTCTAATAGGTATGTAGGAGAACCTAATAGTTTTTTTTTTTTTTTTTTTAGTTTGCAAGTCCAAATGACAAATGACATTGAATATTTTTCATTTGCATATTTTCCAGCTGAGTATCTTCTTTGGTAAAGAGTCCATGAATATTTCTTTCTATATTTCCAGAGGATAAAAGTGAGACTCAAAAATTAAGGACCAGTCCCTGGTCATACAACTGCACACTCTAAAGTCACAATGCACAGAAAACTTTCTGGCTTCCAGTATAGAGACTTGTCCACTAGCCCCTCTTAAGTCCAAGCACTGAAGTTATATTTCCATTAAAATACAGTAACAAGGATCAAGAACTGCCCTGTAAGATTGCAGCTTATTCCTACAAATGGTAATATATTTTCTACTCAAGATAAGTTTCCAAGCAGTAACAAGAGTATAAGGCAAAACCCGGGTGCAGTGTTTCTCATCCAGCACTCAGCTGTGAAGGAAAGCTACAGGGCTGAAAATAGCCTGGAGTTAAAACTACCTCCAGGTCCTCCCCACCATTTTATGCAAAACAAAGAACTCTCTCACCTGAAGGGAAAAAAAAAGGACATTAAGGTTGATTGTGCCCAGCTCCCAGCCCGTCTAGCCTCTGGCCAATCTCCAGAATTCCTTGCCCAGTCATTTAAGAGATAACTACTCTGGAAAAAAAAAAAAAGAGATAACTACTCCGAACAACCTTGGAGAAGAACATTAGCAAAAGTACTGGAGTGGGGTGCCATTGCCTTCTCCTGGAGAAGAACAGGCCCCCTTAAGACAGTAGCTTTCCACATATATACCTATATATACTTACTCTTTTCTTGGGTTAGTGCAGCAGCTCACTAATCTGACTGCTGCCCCTTCTTGCCTCATTAAAGGTGATCTGTTCCTGTAAAGTGCCAGTCTCGTTCTTTTTCTGAACCTCACATTCTCTAACTCCCTTACCCTACATTTTTTGGCGCAGAAACCACGGAGGTTGTGTCCTTCTCATTCTCCATGGCCAGCTCTTTGGAGCGTGGAAGCCTGCCCACTTTCCCGCCCAGACTTTCAAGACCTCCTCGAGAGGACATCCTGTGCCTTCATGAGCGGTATAAGTCCTGTGTAAGGGCTTTATTGGTTTTCCATGTAACCCGAGGAATATTGGTCTCTCCCCGCCCCTCTCTCTCTCCCTCTTTTCTCTGCACTTTCTTTTCCGTGAGACTGACCAACTCCAGGACAGAGGCCTTTTGCCATTCGACCTCCCTCCATCCACCACGAATTCTCGCCTGACCCAGTAGCCCAGGTAAGCTTGGACGGTACTCTAGGGTGCCATAGACTATCATCCTTTCTGGGTTCCTGGAGAACCTTCTGGCCAAAAAGGCCCTCTGGGGAGGTACGTGGGGGACGCCCCTCCCTCCTTCAGATCCTCTCTCTCTCTGCCTGGTCAAAAGATTACATGACGATCTTTTCTCTTGACTAGACAGTCGCTAGCCATTTGCTATGGGGTCAAGCCAATCCATCCCACTCCCCCTTGACCTGCATAAAATGAAACCCCAAACCTCTATTCTTGACCGATCTCAAGGTTCTTAAACTCGAGTCACTTTGAACTCAAACTTGGCCTTAATACAAACTGGATAACCAAAACTGCTGGCCTGAGTTCGGGACTTTGGATTTCAATATTTTATCAGATCTCACTAACTTCCTCTAATGGAATGGCAAATGGTCAGAGGTCCCCTATATTCAAGCCTTCTGGGACCTTAGAAGCCATCCTTCTCTCTGCAAGGACTGTTCTACCTATCAAATCCTCCTCTGCTCTCTCTCCTCCTCCATTACAAGAGAATCCAAATCTAAAGCCCCACAAAGGCCCCCTAAACCACCAGCCCCCGATTTTGACCCGGCAGATGAGCCTCCTCCCTACTGCCCAGAGAGAAAGCTTCCAGAGATGAGACCCCATCCTCTAGCCCTTCCTCCTCCAAAACAGGAAGTGATGACTCTGAAACCCCAAAAGAGATTTCCATCCACCCTCCATTGGCCAGGACCCGAAGCAAACACATGCTTCTCCTCAGAGAGGTAGCGGGACCAGAGGGCCCTACACGGGTTCATGTGCCTTTCTCAATTTCTGATATGAGCCAAATTGAGGAAAAATTGGGATCCTTTTCAGAAAATCACTAGATACAAAAAAGAATTCCTCTGCCTTACACAAGCATATCATTTAACCTGGAATGATCTTTATTACATCCTAAATGCCATTTTAACCCCTGATGAAAAGAAATGCATATGGCAGGCAGCTTGGACTCATGCTGATCAGCTCCATAACCAAGACAGGACTAATCCGGTGGGTGATGATGCAGCCCCTTTAACTGAGCCAGGGTGGATATAAAAAGCAGGTGATGCCAGCATCCAGTACCTGCATCATATGATCACCTGTTTACTAGAAGGAATGCTAAAAAGCTCTCACATTCATGTTAACTACGATAAAATTAGGGAAGTGACTCAAGAAAAAGATCAAAATCCTGCCCTTTTTCTTTCACGGCTTACTGAGGCAGTCCACAAATACACTAATCTAGATATTTCCACTCCCACCGGACTTCTGTACTTACACGTCCAGTTCATAAGCCAGTCAGCCCCCAATATTTGCCGAAAACTAGGCCAGTTAGAGGAAGGCCCTGAAATCCCTCAGTGAGATCTCCTAGAAATAGCCTTTAAAGTTTTCAACAAGAGGGAGGAAGAAGCAAAAAAAGAAAAAGGAAAGAAAGGCCAAATATGCTTTATTTGCTGCAGCTATCCAAGAAAAAAATTCAACCCCTTTGGCCATCAACCTCGGCCCACCCGTATGGGACCTAACCCTCCAGGCCCCTACTTTAGATATAACCAAACGAGACACTGGGCTAAGTCTTGCCCAAATCCCCAGCCACCCACCAAACCCTGCCCCACCTATAAACAATGGGGCCACTGGAAAATAGATTGTCCTCAGACACTACCCACCAATCTCAGGGTCCACCCCAGGTCCAACAACAATGGGCCAGGAGAGAGACTCAGGCAGGCCCTGGCACCCCAGACCATGGTTACTCAGATGAAGTGAGAGATGATCCAATTGTGCCTGAGTTATTCCAGTGATGGAGCCCAAGCTCCAGACCCCAAGTCCACCCCATACAGATGGATTCGGAGCTTCTGGTAACTGGCACAGTGGGCGGACACAAAGTTTCATTCCTAATAGACACTGGAGAGGCCTTTTCACTTTTAACCTCCTTTAAGGGCCCTCTCCAACCTTCACAAGTTGCCATCAAACGGGGTCTCAGGCATCCTTTTTTATCCCAAAATAACCCCTCCTCTCCTTTGTTCCTTTGACAAAACAACACTAACACATTCTTATAAAGTAGTTCTTCAATGCCCAATGGCATTGATGGGACATGATCTTCTGGCTAAGCTACAAACTGTTATAAACCTCCCATTCTTAGATCCCATATCAATTCTTTGCATCCAAATGGCACCCAAACCCCTGGCCAGCCCTCACTCCCAAAACCTGCCCCCTGACCTTCCCCCGATAGATCCTCAGGTCTGGGACACTGAAGCCCTGTCGGTAGCCCGACACCATTCTCCCATATAGGTCTTCCTTAAAAATCCCTCTCAAGTAATAACCCAAACTCAATATACCCTGACCACAGAATCCCAACAAAGACTTAAACCAATAATCTCCCGACTGCTCAAAGCTGGCCTTTTATGGCCTATCTGTCCTCCTTATAATACTCCTATGCTGGCAGTCAAAAAGGGACCCCACTCCTGACGTCTAGTTCAAGATCTTCACAAAATCAGAGGCCATTATACTCATATACTCCGTGGTCACTAACCCCTACACCCTGCTCTCACATATTCCCCCTGACACACTCTATTTCACGGTATTAGACCTCAAAGATGCTTTCTTTACTATGCTTCAACACCACTCCTCACAGCCCCTATTTGCCTTCACCTGGATGGATCCAGACACATATCAATCTGAACAATTAACTTGGCCTGTTTTACCACGAGGGTTTAGAGATGTCCCTCATTTTTTCTGTGAGGCCTTCAAAAGGACCTACAAACTTTAGACCTAGGCTCTACTGCCTTACTCCAATATGTAGACGATTTATTGTTATGTAGTTTCTCTCGCCGTAACCGCCTAGTCCACACTGCAAAGGTATTAAATGCCCTAGGCAACTGGGCTACAGAGCCTCACTCTCCAAAGCACAAATTGCTTCCAGCACTGTCGTTACATGAGATTACTTCTCACGCCCACATCCAAAATAATCCCAGCTCAGAGACTTCAAGCCTTGACACAGACCCCCAGGCCCCAAACCAAGAGAACTTCTTCCTCTGTTAGGTCTCTTAAACTTCTTCCAAATATGTGTCCCAACATTTGCCCTCCACACAAAACCTCTCTACCAAGCTACTTGAGAAAACTTAGATGAACCCTATTGGCCCCCACCTCTCTCCACACCCTAATTCAGACTCTTATCAAACATTTACTACAGGCCCCTTCTCTTTACTTACCTGATTACACCAAGCCTTTTTTCCTTTTTGTACATTCTCTACAAGGACATCTTAGGGATTCTGTGCCAAAAAAGGGGAGACATATGGGGGCCTCTAGCTTACTTATTTAAACAACTTGATCTCATCATGCTCAGATGGCCACCTTGTCTCCAGACCTTAGCTGCAACCACCCTCTTTATACCTGAAGCCCAAAAACTAACCTGAAAGTCTCCTCTAAATATATGCTCTCCTCATTCCTTCAAAGATTTATTCTCTCATCGGGCTTTCCTTTCTCTGCCCCCTGCTCGACTACAAATCCTCCACACACACCTCCTAGACCCATTCCTTTCTTTTATGCCTTTTAAATCTCTTAATCCTGCTAGCTTACTCCCTACACCAGATCCAGAAGCAGAACACCTATCTCATGACTGTGTTCAGACCTTAGATATAACACTTAATCCATTTGGACATATAACTGATCAGCCCCTTACTGACCCCACAATCCCATCCTGGTTCATAGATGGCAGTGCCCAGAAACAAGCCCCTTTTGGGGCTGGATATGCTATAGCCCGAGCTTCCCTGGTGGCTCAGATGGTAAAGCATCTGCCTATAATTCGGGAGCAGAGAAGGCAATGGCACCCCACTCCAGTACTCTTGCCTGGCAAATCCCATGGGCGGAGGAGCCTGGTAGGCTGCAGTCCATGGGGTCGCTAAGAGTTGGACACGACTGAGCGACTTCACTTTCACTTTTCACTTTCATGCATTGGAGAAGGAAATGGCAACCCACTCCAGTGTTCTTGCCTGGAAAATCCCATGGATGGAGGAACCTGGTAGGCTACAGTCCATGGGGTCACAAAGTGTCGGACACAACTGAGCGACTTCACTCACTTCACTTCACGCTATAGTCCAGGGACAGCCCAACAAAGTTACCCCTTCTCGCCTCATCAAGTCAGCCACACTCCCAGCTCACACGTCCTCACAACAGGCTGAAATGATAGCTCTTACACAAGATTTGACCCTAGCCAAAGACCAAAAGATAAACATTTACCCTGACTTCAATATGTCTATAACACATTACATTTCCTCACTCAGAAGGGCACACCTATTCTCAATGCTCCTTTTATTTCTGAACTCCTCCATGCGTCTCAGCTCCCAAAACAAGCTGCTGTAATATATTGCCAGGGACATCAGTGACATAGTCCTATTTCCTTTTATAACAATATAGCAGATCACCAAACAAAGCGGCAGACTGCCTCTGTTAGTCCTGTCTTTACTATGCCCCATATTGGCGAGCCTAACATCCGCACATTACTTTCATATTTGCATTCCCTTTCCACCCCTCTGCAAAACTACTTAAGACTTTCCTTCAGAACTTTATTGAGTTAACTAAGGATGATGTGACTTATTTAATTAATCTGACCCAAACTTGTACCATTTGTCAGCAGACAAATCCTAATTCTAACATTCGCCCTTCCCCTTTCCCCACCCGCTAAATTGCGGACATCTTCCCTCACAAGACTGGCAGGTAGATTTCACCCACATGCCACTTGTAAAAAGGGTTAAATTTCTCCTAGTCTTCATATATACATTTTCTTGATGGATTGAAACTTTCCTGTCTACTAATAAATGAGCCCCTACTATGGCTCAGCTTATTCTTATTGAAATCCTCCCCAGGTTTGAAATGCCTTCTTCCCTCCAGTCTGACAACAGGCCCAAGTTCACATCCCAAATCACCCAAAATATTGCACAAGCCCTTCAAGTTCCTTGGAGATTTCACATTCCTTATCATCCCTGGTCTTCTGGTAAGGTTGAGAGAGCCAACCGAGTCCTAAAAAAAAACTCTGACCAAATTAACGATCGATCTTCATCAAGACTAGACTAAACTCCTCACTTTAGTCCTCTAAAGATCCGGGCCTTACCAAAAAAACTCTTAAATATTAGTCCATTCGAGGCCATGTATGGGAGGCCCATAATACCTTTGGGTCTTTCCCCCTCCCAGGACAGTCCCAAACTGCCTTCCCACCTTCCTTTTCCTTAACTTGCCCATATACGAGATGCCCTTTGGCAACATGTGGATAACTTACTCCCTCGACCACAACCCAGTCTTCCATACCCATCCCTTGAAACAGGAGACAAAGTCTATATGACAGTTCAGTCTTACTCAGATCTAACCCCAAAATGGCAAGGACCCTACAAAGTAATTTTGCTGACCCCTACCTCTACAAAATTAAAAGAAATCACCCCTTGGGTACACATCACCTGGTTAAAAAAGGTTAACCAGCCCAGTGATGAAAATGGTTGCCAGACTTACTTATCAAGTTTCTCACACAGGCCCTACAACTCTAAAGTTCTCATAGCTTCCACAGGCCTCAATTGGTGGTGGATGGGCCTGTCGGTTTCACGGCTTCAATTATTCCTGGAACAACTTCTGACAGAGATCTGGGTCTCAAGTCCTCAAGGATCCATGCTTGAACACATTGAAGATTACATCTCCACCCTGTGTCTACAGGAAATGTTTTATAACTTTTACCTCTTCAAAATCCAATTCTTTTCCATAGTAATCTATCTTATACTCACTTCCCCAAATGTTGTTTAATATCTTTTTATCCTCCCTTCTTCCTCTGACCCATGAACTCCTTCAAAATCCTAACCTCAGCTATATATTCTGGACCCTTAATTTAACCCATACCCTTCTCAATGCTGGAAAAGGCAATGGCACCCCACTCCAGTACTCTTGCCTGGCAAATCCCATGGACGGAGGAGCCTGGTAGGCTGCAGTCCATGTGGTCGCTAAGAGTCAGACATGACTGAGCAACTTCACTTTCACTTTTCACTTCCATGCATTGGAGAAGTAAATGGCAGCCCACTCCAGTGTTCTTGCCTGGGGAATCCCAGGGACGGGGGAGCCTGGTGGGCTGCCACCTATGGGGTCACACAGAGTCGGACACGACTGAAGCGACTTAGCAACAGCAGCAGCTTCTCAATGCTTCTAACCCACAATTGGCTAAAGAGTGCTGGATATGTTTATCCGTAATTCCTCTGTGAGATTCATCCCTCCCCACATCCATCCTCAACTGGACCACAGGTAACATGTTCCTACACCACTCATACCGTGGAGAGCCTTTATTTGTCTCATATCTTAAACATCTTCACACTAGTGACAAAATCCAAAATTCAGACACTCTTAAATCTTTACTCACCAAACTTTCCTCCTTCAATGAAAAACCTTCATTCGGAGGCCCTATTGCCCAAAGAGTAACACTGTTACAACCAGCTCTTTTTGTATATCCAGAAATTCCTGAAAGGGTTCATAGAACCAACCTATGGACACAAACCCTAACTCCATGTGCAACCATACCTCCACCTCTTTGCCACTGGAAAGGCTATATTTAATGTTTCTGGTCCTACAGGACACTCTTTAACCTTTTCAGGGTGGTTTCCCTCAACATATTCCTCCACTTCTCCCATTGTTGGGACCACCTTAGCTGGGTCTATGAGCATCCTTGAACGAATGATCAACACCCCCTCCCCCCAACCCCGACTCTTCTTCACCATGGACTTCAGCTATTGTCTTGTGACACCTGGCCTATTTTTCCTGTGTGGGACATCTACATACCTCTCTCTACCTACTAACTGGACCGGGACCTGCACCCTGGTATACTCCAGTCCAAACATTTTAATAGCCCCCAGTGATCAGCCCTTACCTATTCCTCTCATCCACAAGCGAATAAAACAAGCCATTCATTTCAATCCCCTCTTAGTAGGAATAGGAATAGCGGCTGGAATTGGAACAGGAACCGCTGGCTTAACCACCTCCATCCAAAACTATCAGACACTATCTAAAGACCTATCAGACAGCCTCCAGGAAATAGCTCAAGGCCTAATAACTATCCAAAATAAACTTGATTCCTTGGTGTCCATAGTTTTACAAAATAGAAGGAGATTAGATCTACTCACCATAGAGAAGGGAGGTCTGTGCCTTTTCCCAGAGGAATCCTGTTGTTTCTATGCCAACCAGTCCTTTATTGCCCAAGGAGCTACAAAAAACCTTCCAGATCGAGCCTCATGAATCTGCCAGAGATTAAGCAACTCCTGGCAGTTATGGTTAACAGATTGGAACTGGATGCCTTGGGTTTTACGACTTCTCGGACCATTCATTTTTATCATCCTCCTACTCACCTTTGAACCTTGTTTGTTTAATCTTTTCCAGGGATTCCTCCAAGACCAAATCTGAGCCATTTCCCGAGACCAAGTCAAGACTGTTTTTTTGCTGGAGACCCTGACGGCTAGAATAGAAAATCAACACTACAGGCATTAAACTTCGTTCCTCTCAGACCATGAACCCCTGACCCTCATTCATCAGCACCGAGAAGCCCTGAGCATTAGCAACGCACACCTCTTTTTTCTTTTTGTATATATTCCTTAGGGTCTGAAATGAAGGAAAATTACATGGCTCAAAACAGCCTGGAGTTAAAACTCCCCTCCAGGTCCTCCCCACCATTCTATGCAAAACAAAGAACTCTCTCACCCGAAGGGAAAAAAATGGACATTAAGGTTGATTTTGCCCAGCTCCCAGCCCATCCAGCCTCTGGGAGATCTCCAGAATACCTTGCCCAGCCATTTAAGAGATAACGACTCCGAACAACCTCGAGAAGAACAGGCCCACTTACAGACAGATCAGTTCAGTTCAGTCCAGTCCCTCAGTCATGTCTGACTCTTTGCGAACCCATGAATTGCAGCACACCAGACCTCCCTGTCCATCACCAACTCCCGGAGTTCACTCAAACTCATGTGCATCAAGTCGGTGATGCCATCCAGCCATCTCATCCTCTGTCGTCTCCTTCTCCTCCTGGCCCCAATCCCTCTCAGCATCAGGGTCTTTTCCAATAAGTCAACTCTTCGCATGAGGTGGCCAAAGTACTGAAGTTTTAGCTTCAGCATCCGTTTTCCAATGAACACACAGGGCTGATCTCCTTTAGGATGGACTGGTTGGATCTAATTGCAATCCAAAGGACTCTCAAGAATCTTCACCAATACCACAGTTCAAAAGCATCAATTCTTTGGCGCTCAGCTTTCTTCACAGTCCAACTCTCACATCCATACATGACCACTGGAAAAACCATAGCCTTGACTAGACGGACCTTTGTTGGCAAAGTAATATCTCTGCTTTTCAATATACTATCTAGGTTGGTCATAACTTTCCTTCCAAGGAGTAAGCATCTTTTAATTTCATGGCTGCAATCACCATTTGCAGTGATTTTGGGGCTCCCAAAAATAAAGTCTGACACTATTTCCACTGTTTCCCCATCTATTTCCCATGAAGTGATGGGGCCAGATGCCATGATCTTAGTTTTCTGAATGTTGAGCTTTAAGCCAACTTTTTCACTCTCCTCTTTCACTTTCAGCAAGAGGCTTTTTAGTTCCTCTTCACTTTCTGCCATAAGGGTGGTATCACCTGCATATCTGAGTTTATTGATATTTCTCCCAGCAATCTTGATTCCAGCTTGTGCTTCTTCCAGCCCAGCGTTTCTCATGATGTACTCTGCATATAAGTTAAATAAACAGGGTGACAATATACAGCCTTGATGTACTCCTTTTCCTATTTAGAACCAGTCTGTTGTTCCATGTCCAGTTCTAACTGTTGCTTCCTGACCTGCATATAGGTTTCTCAAGAGACAGGTCAGGTGGTCTGGTATTCCTATCTCTTTCAGAATTTTCCACAGTTTATCTTGATCCACACAGTCAAAGGTTTTGGGATAGTCAATAAAGCAGAAATAGATGTTTTTCTGGAACTCTCTTGCTTTTTCCATGATCCATCAGATGTTGGCAATTTGATCTCTGGTTCCTCTGCCTTTTCGAAAACCAGCTTGAACATCTGGAAGGTCACGGTTCACATACTGCTGAAGCCTGGCTTGGAGAATTTTGACCATTCCTTTACTAGCGTGTGAGATGAGTGCAATTGTGTGGTAGTTTGAGCATTCTTTGGCATTGCCTTTCTTTGTGATTGGAATGAAAACTGACCTTTTCCAGTCCTGTGGCCACTGATGAGTTTTCCAGATTTGCTGGCATATTGAGTGCAGCACTTTCACAGCATCATCTTTCAGGATTTGAAAGAGCTCAACTGGAATTCCATCACCTCCACTAGCTTTGTTTGTAGTGATGCTGTCTAAGGCCCACTTGACTTCACATTCCAGGATGTCTGGCTCTAGGTCAGTGATCACACCATCGTGATTATCTGGGTCGTGAAGATCTTTTTTGTACAGTTCTTCTGGGTATTCTTGCCACCTCTTCTTAATATCTTCTGCTTCTGTTAGGTCCCTACCATTTCTGTCCTTTATCAAGCCCATCTTTGCATGAAATGTTCCCTTGGTATCTCTAATTTTCTTGAAGAGATCTCTAGTCTTTCCCATTCTGTTGTTTTCCTCTATTTCTTTGCACTGATCACTGAGGAAGGCTTTCTTATCTCTCCTTGCTATTCTTTGGAACTCTGCATTCAGATGCTTATATCTTTCCTTTTCTCCTTTGCTTTCATTTCTCTTCTTTTCGCAGCTATTTGTAAGACCTCCTCAGACAACCATTTTGCTTTTTTGCATTTCTTTTCCATGGGAATGATTTTGCCAAGAGAACGCACTGGTCATAACATACACTCTCTTCCAACAACACAAAAGAAGAATCTACACATGGACATCACCAGATGGTCAACACCAGAATCAGATTGATTATATTCTTTGCATCAAAGATGGAGAAGCTCTATACAGTCAGCAAAAACAAGACCGGGAGCTGACTGTGGCTCAGATCATGAACTCCTTATTGCCAAATTCAGACTTAAATTGAAGAAAGTGGGGAAAACCACTAGACCATTCAGGTATGACCTAAATCAAATTCCTTAAGACAGTAGCTTTCCACATATATGCATATATATACTTACTCTTTTCTTGGGTAGTGCAGCAGCTCACTAATCTGACTGCTGCCCCTTCTCACCTCATTAAAGGTGCCAGTAAAGTGCCAGTCTCATTCTTTTTCTGAACTTCACCTTCTCTAACTCCCTTACCCTACAAGCAGATACCCCATAGGTGCAAAGCAGTTCTCTCCTGTCATTTTCCCATCACCTCATCGTCAGGACCTTGTAGCTCATGTTTCTCCGGGTCATGTCTTCTTGAAAGGAGGAAATATTTCTTGAACTGATGAAATATTTAGGGAAACCACTCCCATTACAATCACCCTCAAAACAAAGAGGCTGACAGTCAGTGTTCTAGACAGCCGAGTTTTACCTCTTCTGCCAAGCTAGGAAAGAGATGGAAACTGGAGAAGATCCCAGAGTAATCTGTAGGTGACTGAATGATATCAGACCATGATCCAGAGTGAAGACTGAAGGCTTTCTCCCTTGTCACAAGGAATGTTTCTAGACTGATTAGAAAAACCAAGGGAGCCCTCCAGAGTCACCAAAACTCAATGACTTGACAACCCATGTCGGTTTCCATTCATAGTCTGTCTATTCTTTTTTGAATCCTCAACCCCAATCCACTTACTGTTACCTTCTTAAGTGCACAAAGTGAAAGAGGAGAGTGAAAAAGTTGGCTTAAAGCTCAACATTCAGAAAACTAAGATCATGGCATCTGGTCTCATCACTTCATGGGAAATAGATGGGGAAACAGTGGAAACAGTGTCAGACTTTATTTTGGGGGCTCCAAAATCACTGCAAATGGTGATTGCAGCCATGAAATTAAAAGATGCTTACTCCTTGGAAGGAAAGTTATGACCAACCTAGATAGTATATTGAAAAGCAGAGATATTACTTTGCCAACAAAGGTCCGTCTAGTCAAGGCTAAGGTTTTTCCAGTGGTCATGTATGGTTGTGAGAGTTGGACTGTGAAGAAAGCTGAGCGCCAAAGAATTGATGCTTTTGAACTGTGGTGTTGGAGAAGAGTCTTGAGAGTCCTTTGGACTGCAAGGAGATCCAACCAGTCCATCCTAAAGGAGATCAGCCCTGTGTGTTCATTGGAAGGACTGATGCTGAAGCTGAAACTCCAGTACTTTGGGCACCTCATGTGAAGAGTTGACTCACTGGAAAAGACCCTGATGCTGGGAGGGATTGGAGGCAGGAGGAGAAGGAGATGACCGAGGATAAGATGGCTGGATGGCATCACGGACTCTATGCACATGAGTTTCGGTGAACTCCGGGAGTTGGTGATGGACAGGGAGGTCTGGTGTGCTAAGATTCTTGGGGTTGCAAAGAGTTGGACTTGACTGAGTGACTGAACTGAACTGAACTGAACTAAGAGAGCATACAGGAAAGAAGTGATGGTCATTAAGTACCAGACACTGGCATTTGCATCCATTACCTGTTGCTCCACAAACTACAGGAGCTGCTTTCTTTTTCTTCTGCCTTCTTGGGTCATCAATAACAGGAAGGTAACACCCCAACTGCAATGACAGACTATTAGGAAACAAGCTGTAGGAGAAGCAATGTTAAGGCAGTGCCCACTGAGTCAGAACAGAATTGAAGCCAGGTAGCGTGTACTTCTACTAGAGTAAATTATTATGTAATAATAAAGATCATTAATTTCTTGCAAAATTTAAACTCATGTTTAACGAGTAGATATATAAATTCTAGATACACTTACATTACTGCAAATTATTACAAGACAATGTCCAGCAATTATTAACCATGTGTTAGACTAGAAAGCTCAGCATACCAGTTACTTTCTTATTTTTCCAATGATGAAGCCTCTTCTTGACCAAACATTATTTGAAACAGTTATCTCACACTATACTACACACACACACACACAACTTTTATTTAGTTAAATTTTTATTTTATAATGGAGCATAGCCAATTAACAATGTGATAACTTCAGGTGAACAGTGGAGGGACTCAGCCATACATAGGCATGTGTCCATTCTCCTGCAAACTCCCTTCCCATCCAGGCTGCCACATAACATTGAACAGAGTTGCCTGTGCTATGCAGGAGGATCTTGTTTGTTATCCTTTTAAAATATAGCAGAGTGTACATGTCAATCCCAAAATCCCTGACTACCTCTTCCCCCTCACCACACTTTCCACCTGGTAATCATAAGATAGTTCTCTAAGTCTGTAAATCAGTTTCTGTTTTTATAACAATTCAAAAGAATGATTAATGAACATTTTTTGAAATGTTAACCCTTAATAAGAAAGTAAAACTTCAAATTGAAAGAAAATTTGCTTTTTTTACCTTTTTTTCATGATAAAAAAATCTTGTTTCTTCTTCATTGCTTAATAATAAGAGCATTCAGTCCTGACAAGAATGCAATCCTGAAAAAGGTAACAACAACAAAAAAAGACACTCTGGCAAGGATCTTAGTGGGGGTTAATTATTAGTTTTTGCAGTGTGCAAACAGACCAAGGGTGGGGGTGGGGGGTGGTTATATCTTTCACCCAGTATATAACTTTTAAAGAACTATCACAATGTAACTCCCCCAAAATGATAAATATTTTATTTAATTTATTATCTTTCTCAACATTATCCATAAAAGAAAAACCTGTCAAGGAAAAGTTAAATTATAATAAATTGGGAGGAGTTAGGGAAATTATGGCACAGTGAGTGATACAGTGGAATCTGAAGGTAATTAAAATTTAACACATACAGAGATGTCAGCAAAATGGTGAGCTGGAAAGTGCTGAATTCTCCCATGGAAAGGTAAGAAAAGAAACAAAAACTAAGTGAAAAATCTCTTAGGAACTTAAGGAAAGAATCAAGCAAAGATCTTCAGAAACAAAGTGAACATGTAATTAAGAGAAATTGAAGGATATTTTCTTGCATGTTTCTTTAAAAAAATTTTTAGTTCTTTTAATTGGAGGATAATTGCTTTACAATGTTGTGTGAATCAGTTGTAAATATACATATATCCCTTCCCACTTGAGCTTTCCTCCCACACCCTTATCCCACCCTCTAGGTCATCACAGAGCACCGAGCTGAGCTCCCTGTGCTAAGCAGCAGCTTCCCACCAGCTACTTTACACGTGGTAGTGTACATATGTCAATGCTACTCTCAATTCATCCTGCCATCTCCTCTCCCCCGTGGTGTCCACAAGTGCATTCTCTAAGTCTGCGTCTCTATTCTATGATTTCCTTGTGTTTTTATTCACACTCATCTCTCCTCTGACTCGTACAGTGGAGTCTTGATCTGTAAAGGGCGGCAGTTCAGCTCTCTGCTGCCTCCCTCAAACCAGAGTGATCGCAGAAATCCTTATGTGCAATGTTCCAACCTATGTAGGGGCTGCCTGGAGACTGATGTCTGTTCCACTTAACTCTGAGCTTAAGGTGAAGAGCATCTGGAATGGATATTACAACTACAGAATTCTGCCTTTAGAATTTTCTACTTTTAACTTTTGTCATTTTAATTATGATGTGTCTTGGTGTGGGCCTCTTTGGTTTCATCTTGCTTGGGACCCTCTGTTCTTCCTGCACCTGGATATCTTTTACCCTTCTCAGGTTTGGAGATCTTTCTGCCATAATTTCATCAAATATGTTTGCTGCATCTGTCTTTTTTTCTCTAAGACCTCTATAATGCAAATGCTAGTGCAGTTGATGTTATCCTAGAGCTCCCTTAAGTTATTCTCATGAAAAAATTTTTATTCTTTATTGCCGTTCTTATTGAGTGATTTCCACTATTTCTGTCTTCCAGGTTGCTAATGCATTCTCCTGTATCACCTAACCTGTTGCTGATTCCTCCTGGTGTATATTGCATTTGTTACCATGTTCTTCAGCTCTGATCAAGTCTTTTTAATATTTTCTAGTTCTTTGAAGTCCTCATTGAAGTTCTGTATTACACATATTCAGTGGGCACCTTTATTACTATTGTTTTGAGTTTTTTTCAGGTAAAGTATTTATCTCTCAATAGGTTAGTTTTTTTTTTTTTTATGATGAGGTTTTATCTTGGTCCTTCACTTGGGATGTGTGTGTGTTTCTTCTAATCTGTTTGGTCTTTTCTGTTTGTCTCTATGAGGTTAAGCAGTCATCTAGTCCAGAGTCTGTTTCCCTTGTAGTTCAGTTGGTAAAGAATCTGCCTTCAGTGCAGGAGACCCAGGTTTGATCCCTGGGTTGGGAAGATTCCCTGGAGAAGGAAATGGCAACTCACTCCAGTATCATTGACTGGAAAATCTCATGGACAGAGGAGCCTGGTGGGCTGCAGTCCATGGGGTCTCAAAGAGTTGGGCACAACTGAGTGACTAACACTTACTCACTTAGTCCAAAGTCTAAAGGGATGTCCTTTATGTAGGACTCGCCACACAGGGTGTCTCTGCGTGGTCTGCTGGTGACCAGTGACTTTGGTCAGTGAACAGGATCGGAGGCCACGTCTCCCCAAGGTGAACTGGTAGCTGCTATTTCCATGGGAGATAGGACTGGAAGCAGGATGAGACAGTGGTGAGCTGAGGCTTCTTCTGGGCTCAGTGGTGATGGGTGACCTGTTGGGGACAAGACTGGGGCTGGAGACACACTTCTGAGTTGGCACCACTTTCCCTGGTGCCTGTGATGGCTGATGGCCATCTCCCCCTCAGTAGGCAGCAGTGCCAAGCAAGAGCGGCTGGAGGAGGAGCCTGTGCAGGGGGATGGCCTGGACCGAGGTGGTCCTGCAGGCTGGTCAGAGCATCAAGCAGTGCCAGTCAGCTGCCCCATGGACTTGAGAGCAGTCACATGTGCACACACTCTTGCAAAGTAGAGTCTTGGCTCCTTGAACCCTCTGGTAAAGCTCCATAAGGTTTCAAATGAGTCGAGGGGGCTCGTCTTCCCAGGGCCAGTCCTCAGACCTGGGGTTCCTAACATGGGTCTTAAACCCCTCGATCTTTAAGGACAATCTCTGAGCCTGTTGGTACTTCTCCTCTTCTGTGTCACCTGCTAGGGGTGTGGGTCTTAACTAGATTTCTTCTACCACATGCCAGCTAGACTCTGTAAGTTCTTTCTTGATGGCCTCAGTTGTAGAAGAGCCACTACTCTTCTGCTACTCTTCAAATTTTTTGCAGCAAGACTTACTTTATATATAGTGGTATTTTTTTCTTTTTTTGTTGCACAGCTCAGCTTGGGGAATCTAGTTACCCAACCAGGGATCAAACCTATGCCCCCTGCAGTGGAAGCATGGATTCTTAACCACTGGACCACCAGGGAAGTCTCCAACTCTGCTTTTTAATCCCTTCCCAAGTATCCTCGCTTTGAAGTCTTTATTATTTCACATACACAAAAAGCAAGAAGCCTTAAACTAGAGACACAGTTTTTAATTAGCTCCACCAATCATAACAACTCTCTCCACACCCCAAAAATCAGTAAATTCTGATAGAACCATGATGGATCGCTCACAATCAGTATTCTTCGGAAAATGGATAGTCAGGGTGATCAGCAAGGCTGAAAGAGAAGGAGGGATGTTAATTTATTAATTCTGTATCACATGGCCAAGGAGAGTGCTTCTCTGTGGATGTAGCCAGGACAGCCTAAACATCTCAGTCCACAACCACATCCCACTTTCTACCCCAGGCACCCAGTCCATGTGTGAACAGTGCCTGCGTGTCTGATTCCCACAGTCACAAGCAATATAAACATCACAGTGATATTTCCCTTGTTTGGAATTACAGTTTATAAGAAGGTCTGAGAACTACAGCTAAAACATGAAGGTCATTTCAGCCCTAGGTGGAACATTTGGTCCTGGGTGGTGATGATGATGATCTCAGTAACAATTGTGCAGATCTTTTTAACACATCCATTCAACAAGTAAGTACTGAGCACCCCTCAAAATAGAAGGCATTCCATTAAGAACCTTCTGACCTCTTGAGATGTCATGGACGCATAAGCAACAATACTGATAAAGTGAGATGACTATTTTCTTAATTTACAAAGGATTAAAACAGTGGCTAATTAATAATTGGTATTACTGCTGCTTTCCTTTTTTCCCTATGTTTTTACTTTTCTTCCTAAATTCATTCCTTTCAATTTATTTCATTAAAGAGTACATTCTGAGTGATTCCATATGCCAAGAGTTATGCTGTTGACTTAAACCCACAAACATGAGGAAGTCCAGGCACTGACAGCCTGATGAAGGTGAACAGAGAAATATACTGAAAAGTTTTTGAATACAGAAAAGTAAATTTCCATCTTTTTGTTTTCATTTGTAATATCCTTTTTCAGAATCATGATATAGCTTTACAAACAGGAGACAAAGTTTTGACATCTTTCATTTAAAACTAAATCTTCCTTTTACTAATAATTTGTATTACCTTCTCTCTAAACTCTCTTCTAATATCTCTCTGTTTGATTAGCCTTCTTTCTCTTCAATCCTGACATCCTCCTGCAGTAATTAGGCAGCTGGAATTTCATGTTAGTGACTAAGTCAAAGTCAAGGAGTTAGGAGTTCCCTAGGGGATGATCCCTGATGAACAAAGGCAACACTGGAGTGAGTCTTGACTCAAGAAACCAGAGAGACCCAGACGATCTTACCTGGGTGTGTCCTGCTAAGGACACGGCCATCACTCACTGGAGGGTCAGTCAAGCTTATGATCAGCTTGTAATTCAGTTTTGTGAGATTATAAGGATGAGGACATGGGATTATTAATAGGGGGAAAAGGCCAATGAAGAGATCTATTTGGAAGAAATAGATGGTGTCTTGGTAAAGAAAGGCCCATTAGGGAGAAAATTCACCAGACACTTAGGGAAGGGAGTGGAGGCCAGGCCATGTGACCTCTCAGTACTGATGCATTTTGCCTTTCATGAGACTTTCCTCCATAAAAAATATCAACAATATATTTTACAATTGTGTTAGGATAAACACAAATGTAGTCCAAGCTGGATTTATTATTAGTCATTATTAATCATTTCATCCCAATTTTATAAAAAGTTTAAAGATAAAATATCTTCACAGGTCCCTAAAAGAATAGCAGGCTGCAGGCACTGTCCCCTCTGTGTCTACTGGATTCCTGGGCCCTGAGAGGAGATACATCAGTCACAGGGATTAGGGGCACAAAGTAGTGAATTCACCACCATGTCAAATCTGGGGATTTTATTTATGGGCTGTCCTGTGCCCCATTCACATTTCTGTTGGTTAGAGATGGAGCCCTGGAGGACCTTTGGTCTGAGGTCTGCATGAAGCCCAAGGTTGACAGCTATTCTGGAAACCAGGATTGTCTTCTGAGAATTAAGTTTTTAAAAAGCTTAGTTCCCCTACTGACCTGCCTGCTACAGAAAACAGTGTATGTGTGAAATATACACAAGTCACTTACAAGACTAAATCATAATATCGTATGTTACTGTTGAGGCCATCAATTGCTTTCATGTCTTCCGGAGTCAATTCAAAGTCAAGAACCTGGAATAAAGGAAGAATCACGTTGACTTCTCCCCTAAGGAGCTGGCCTCCCCCTGAGGACTGCAGGACCTTCCAGCTGGATGGAGACAAGAAGAGGGGACAGGGAAGCCGTGTCTGTCTTCAGCTTCCAGGTGAACAACTTGGGACCCTCTGCAGAGTTCTCACTTCTCCTTTCTACAACTTCTACTTTTCTGCTCCAGTTCTCAGACAGACACACACACACAGGTTGCAAGGCATCAATCCCCTATCTTTCTACGTGAATTTCTTTTGACAGAAGAAAAGCAAACAAAAAATCAACTTTTTTTGCAAACAAAGACACTGTTGGACAACCTGGACAAAATACATGCACTTGACCGAACACTAGACTGTTTTCTTCCTTCTCAACATCCTCTAAAATATGACACAGCATAGAGCTTAAGCAAATATGGAAAAGAGGATCCCCCTGTGAAAACCTAATCAAGAATCTGATAGCAAACTTATTCATTACCTATGAATAAATCTAAAACATTGATTATGTACATGTCTCTGTGACAAAGTTATGAGATGCATTTAAAATATTAAAGAATACTTAAATAATTAAAAATGCATATCATAGTCACAAAATGGAAATGTCAATTTCATATACAAATCAGTTTTCTCCAAAGTGAGAAATGCAATGTGCACCAAAGTCTTAAACAGTTATTATTTTGTGGAAGTTGGTAGATTGATACTAAATTTTATATAAAAGAACAGCTAGTCAAGAGCAGTGACGACATACTTAAAGGGAAAAAAAGAACGCTATTTAAAACAAGATTATTTTCCACTATAATAAAGTAACAGAGAGAGGCCAGAAATGTACTTATGGACATTTGATACATGACAGAGTTGACAGTGAAAATCTGTGGGAAAATACTGACACATAGATTTCTGTTTAACTATATGTATATACCTTTTCATGTCATATTCAAAAATCAGTTTAAGTGTATTACAGATTGAGATTTGTGTGGAAACAAAAACCAGTTTATTAGGGAACATTTCCCTTACCCTTGAATAAGTTTGACCTGTAACTTCCACTGGACAGTGATATTTCCCAGAAGTGGTGAGTCAGATCTGAGCCCAGACAGGAAGAGGATTTTTTTCCCACTCACTGACTGGGGTTAATTGTGCTGTGATGAGATAAAGACCAAGTAGGTTGACAACAGTCTAGCCAAATATATATGACAATATATACAGAGAAGCATGCAGTCTTCTCTAACAATAGGCTCATCCACCTGCTAAAGCAGAACTGCCAAGCAGCTCTGCACTGAACAGCTGCTGCTGCTGCTAAGTCGCTTCAGTCATGTCTGACTCTGTGCAACCCCATAGACAGCAGCCCACCAGGCTCCCCCGTCCCTGGGATTCCCCAGGCAAGAACACTGGAGTGGGTTGCCATTTCCTTCTCCAATGCATGAAAGTGAAAGGTGAAAGTGAAGTTGCTCGGTCGTGTCGGACTCTTAGCGACCTCATGGACTGCAGCCTACCAGGCTGCTCCATCCGTGAGATTTTCCAGGCAAGAGTACTGAAGTGGGGTGCCATTGAACTACAAATACCCAAAAGAGTTCAGCCAAGAAGACAACAGCTTAGCTGAGTGCAGGTTGATTGTGAAACCACAGAATCAAGAGACACATAAACGATCTCTGCCTTAAACCCCTAAATGGGGGAGATTTCCTGTACAGCTATGGCTAATGGTATAATATAAAAATAAAAAGACATATAATCTAATAAAAATGTACAAAGTCATAAATAGGAACTTCACAAAGGCAGAAACTGAAATGCATGAAAATGAAACTACATTAATATTCAGAGAAATGTAAAATAAAATATGATGAATTGGTTCAGGATGACTGCTTTCACTCGCATGTCCCCAAACTCATATGTTGTTAACCTTACCCGCCCTGTGATGGTGCTAGAAATGGAGCTTTTGAGGGGTGATTATATCATGATAGTGGAGCTTTTATGAATGAGATTTGAACAGTATCATATTCATATAAGAGACTTGAGAGAGCTCTGTTGCCCCCTCCACCATGTTAAGGTACAAGGAGAAGCCTGTGACCTGGAGGAGAGCCCTCACCTGATCACCCAGGCACCCTGACTCCAGTCTTTCAGCTTTAGAACTGTGAGGAATAAAGTTCAATTTTTTTGCTAAGCCACTCAATCTGTGGTATTTTGTTAGAGCAGCCTAAACAATTTAAGAAAATCACATAATGCAACTTTGTCAATTGAAAACAAAGAAAATAAGATGTCATTTGCACAAGGTGACAGAAAAAGTTGCAGACGTAATGCTGGATCTAAAATCTCTATTTTCTGTCCAACCTTAACCCTCTCCAGCCATGTCACCTCTCCTGTTGCCACATCAGGAGGAGAAAACCACTGGCAATACACACATGGCATTCATGCACAGGAAAGAACAGGTAACTCATTTTGACTCAAAAGTAATCTGAGAGCTGGACAAAAATGACCCTTGTGAAGGATATTCTTTAGAAGCCCTCTGCCTACAGCCCCACTCATCACCTGCATGTTCTCTTTGATCCGCTTCCTGTTGTAACTCTTGGCTAGAACCACAACCCCACGTTGTATCTGGTAGCGAAGGGCAACCAGAGCTGGGGTCTGCTTGTGCTTTTTGGCAATGGCACAAAGAACTGGGTCCTCCAAAAGAATAGGGTAGTTCGGGTTCACCCTGGAAGGAAATCAAGAAATCCTGAGGAGCTGAGAGTGAGTACTCAGTTTCTAAGAGGATTCTCAAACACACCAAGTAGGTCCACTCTAGACCAGTGCTTCTCAAAGTGTGGTCCAGGGACCAGCAGCATTGGTTTCACCTGGAGTCTTGTTAGAAATACAAATCCCATGGCTTAGCTGAAGACAAACTGAATCAGAAACTTGACTCTGTCACCTCCCAATCTGTGTTTACAAAGCTCTCCTGGTCACCTGGGTGTATGCTGAGTTGAGATCAATGTTTCCACAGCTGTGGTTTTGTTCTTGTACATTTCAGGGGTTGTTTTTCCTCTCCAATCATAGCCCCAAAGTAAGTACAAGAGCATAAAAGGAGAAGGAAAAGACGGATACTTTTTGTTTAACTTTCTCAGTATTGATAAAAATTGAGTAGTCTCATAGTAACTATTCTTTTCATCACTATTTACAGTGTGCACTACTTATACAGATGTTTACAAAAATGGTTCAAATTATCATTTTTTTTTGATCATCATTGACCTGGGAGGTTTATTATCCTGACTTTTGGCATAAGGTAAGGAGAAGGCAATGGCACCCCACTCCAGCACTTTTGCCTGGAAAATCCCATGGATGGAGGAGCCTGGTAGGCTGCAATCCGTGGGGTCGCTAAGAGTTGGACACGACTGAGCAACTTCGGTTTCACTTTTCACTTTCATGCATTGGAGAAGGAAATGGCAATCCACTCCAGTGTTCTTGCCTGGAGAATCCCAGGGATGGGGGAGCCTGGTGGCTGCCGTCTACGGGGTCACACAGAGTCGGACACGACTGAAGTGACTTAGCATAGCAAGGGAAGCTCAGAGAGTCTTTTACTAGCAACGTGTTCATTAGTTACTAAGCAAGTAAACCATGACTTAAGCTTATGTCTTAGATTTCAACTGGGGGATTATATATAGATTTTAATTCAGTCACTTGTTATTGATTAATCTACAAGACACATATAATGTAAAAAATACTTGGGTAGGTGATGAGAAGACAAAAGAGAAGGCTCTTCCATTTTCCCTCTCTACCCTCTGCCAGTTGAGAGCACTGAGTACAACATAAAAAAACATATTCCATGAAAAATTGAATTTTAGGTAAACTCTGTTGTCTTCCTTAGCGTTCATTACCAATTTTTCAATCGTTGGGATCCCAGAGCACCATAGGCAACAAGAACAATATCATGTGACTTGCAGAACTCCAACAGTTTGTTCTGATTGAGATAAGGGTGACATTCCACCTGTAGAATGCCAACATAAAAGAGTGTCAGGTTATATAGGAAGGTGATACCAATATGACAGAGAAAGGCAAAAGTTTAAAACATCTAAAGAAAAAATAAACTATGGAACACTAAATTGGAACTGGAAATATCAATATAAAGTAATTTTTTAAAAGAAATACATATTATATCTCTATTCCCAAAAACAGAAAAAGTAATAACATTCCCGAGAACAAGCAACCCCAGGGAGCAGAACTCAGTTTCTAAATACATTACCAGGTGACATACCTAACTCCAGATCTGGGACAAGAAAACAACTGTTTGAGTCTTGGACATCAATTCTTGCAAAAAGCAAGAATTTGCTCCAAGATACATGAATAAATGTCTGCAGGACAAAAGAACCAGATTGATGGGTTCCCATTGGTAACATCTGAGTACATTTTAACACCAAAGGGAATCATGAGTGAGAGCAAATATAGCACACAGGGTCAACAAAAATCCCTGAGAGAGAAAGAGCAAAAACGTTTCCCTCCACGGATGATTATTATGAAAACTCCTTTCTCAGAAACTGACAATTAAAGGGAAGAAGGAAAGTGTTTGATTTGTCTCATAGAAATGCTGCTGCTGCTGCTGCTGTTGCTGCTAAGTTGCTTCAGTTGTGTCCGACTCTATGGGACCCCATAGACAGCAGCCCACCAGGCTCTGCTGTCCATGGGATTTTCCAGACAAAAGAGAACTGGAGTGGGGTGCCATTGCCTTCTGTCTTATAGGAATAGGTGTATTTTATCCTGACTTAATGAGGGAATTTTATTTTTACAATAAAATATCAGGTAAGAAGATTAAAAAGTGCTTACATTGAAAATATTGAAAACTGTCCCAACGAAATAATTAATTCAGGTGAACATCATTGATGGATTCTCAACAATTATATGAAAACTTGGGGGAAATTGAAATTCCTCTGAGGACAATTATTATCCAGTAGATGACTAGGCAATTTCAACATGGGAAATACACATTTCCAAATTTAAAATCTAGCTACCAGTAGCTTTAATAGGAGAACAAAATAACCATCATCACAGTGGGATAGCTGGTTATCATGTGCTTCCTGCTGGGTGCCATGTGAGGGGCACAGCATGTAAAGGACATATTCCCAAAATGTATAAATTTATGAGCATGAGTAAGGGGTTCAGGACTATCTGTTAATTTACAGGAATTGAGAAACAAATTAACAATACAAGATGATAGTCTGATAAATCTATTATATTTGTCAAAAAACTGTTTGGATATCATAGTTAGAAAATATAATTGAGTGACCATGACAGGTTAAAAAAGCTTGAGATACATGACTCAAAGTGACATGTGAGCCACAATGAGATCAGTTCAACCTAATGTTACACATGTAAATACACACACACACACACACACATCTGCCAATGTGAAATATGTGAAACATTTTGCATACAAAAGGGAAAATATGAGCATACTTGATGGTACCCTTAACTTTTCTAATATCTGAAAATTTTCACAATGAAAACTTGGAGGCAAAATTAATGCTAAAATCACAATAGTTTTGAAGCCTTTTTAATTTAGAATATCGATTATACATATATGTTGTGCTGTGCTTAGTTGTGCAGTCATGTCCAACCCCTTGTGACCCCATGGACTGTGACTTGCCAGGCTCCTCTGTCCATGGGGATTCTCCAGACAAGAATACTGGAGTGGGTTGCCATGCCCTCCTCCAGGGGATCTTCCCAACTCAGGGATCAAACCCAGGTCTCCCGCATTGCAGGCAGATTCTTTATCATCTGAGCCACCAGGGAAGCCCAAGAATATTGGAATGGGTAGCCTATCCTTTCTCCAGGGACCTTGCTTCTATTACCAGTCACATCCACTACTGGGTATTGTTTTTGCTTTGGCTCCATCCCTTCATTCTTTCTGCAGTTATTTCTCCACTGATGTCCAGTAGCATATTGGGCACCTACTAACCCGGGGAGTTCCTCTTTCAGTATCCTATCGTTTTGCCTTTTCATACTGTTCTATAGGCAAGAATACTGAAGTGGTTTGCCATTCCCTTCTCCAGTGGACCACATTCTGTCAGACGTCTCCACCATGACCCACCCATCCTGGGTGGTCCCACACAGCATGGCTTAGTTTCACTGAATTAGACAAGATCATTCAGGTATGACCTAAATCAAATCCCTTATGATTATACAGTGGAGGTGAGAAATAGATTTAAGGGCCTAGATATGACAGACAGAGTGCCTGATGAACTATGGAGAGAGGTTCGTGACATTGTATAGGAGACAGGGATCAAGACCATCCCCATGGAAAAGAAATGCAAAAAAGCAAAATGGTTGTCTGAGGAGGCCTTACAAATAGCTGTGAAAAGAAGAAAAGCAAAAAGCAATGTAGAAAAGGAAAGATATAAGCATCTGAATGCAGAGTTCCAAAGAAGAGCAAGGAGAGATAAGAAAGCCTTCCTCAGTGATCAATGCAAAGAAATAGAGGAAAACAACAGAATGGGAAAGAAAATTAGAGATCTCTTCAAGAAAATTAGAGATATCAAGGGGACATTTCATGCAAAGTTGGGCTCGATAAAGAACAGAAATGGTATGGACCTAACAGAAGCAGAAGATATTAAGAAGAGGTGGCAAGAATACACAGAAGAACTGTACAAAAAAGAGCTTCTGACCCAGATGATCACGATGGTGTGATCACTCACCTAGAGCCAGACATCCTGGAATGTGAAGTCAAGTGGGCCTTAGAAAGCATCACTACAAACAAAGCTAGTAGAGGTGATGGAATTCCAGTTGAGCTCTTTCAAATCCTGAAAGATGATGCTGTGAAAGTGCTGCACTCAATATGCCAGCAAATTTGGAAAACTCATCAGTGGCCACAGGACTGGAAAAGGTCAGTTTTCATTCCAATCGCAAAGAAAGGCAATGCCAAAGAATGCTCAAACTACCGCACAATTGCACTCATCTCACACGCTAGTAAAGTAATGCTCAAAATTCTCCAAGCCAGGCTTTAGCAGTACATGAACCGTGAACTTCCTGATGTTCAAGCTGGTTTTAGAAAAGGCAGAGGAACCAGAGATCAAATTGCCAACATCTGATGGACCATGGAAAAAGCAAGAGAGTTCCAGAAAAACATCTATTTCTGCTTTATTGACTATGCCAAAGCCTTTGACTGTGTGGATCACAATAAACTATGGAAGATTCTGAAAGAGTTGGGAATATCAGACCACCAGACCTGCCTCTTGAGAAACCTGTATGGAGGTCAGAAAGCAACAGTTAGAACTGGACATGGAACAACAGACTGGTTCCAAATAGGAAAAGGAGTACGTCAAGGCTGTATATTGTCACCCTGCTTATTTAACTTATACACAGAGTACATCATGAGGAACTCTGGGCTGGAAGAAGCACAAGCTGGAATCAAGATTGCTGTGAGAAATATCAATAACCTCAGACATTCAGATGACACCACCCTTATGACAGAAAGTGAAGAGGAACTAAAAAGCCTCTTAATGAAGGTGAAAGAGGAGAGTGAAAAAGTTGGCTTAAAGCTCAACATTCAGAAAACGATGATCCTGGCATCTGGTCCCATCACTTCATGGGAAATAGATGGGGAAACAGTGGAAACTGTGTCAGACTTTATTTTTGGGGGCTTCGAAATCACTGCAGATGGTGATTGCAGCCATGAAATTAAAACACAGTTACTCCTTGGAAGGAAAGTTATGATCAATCTAGGCAGCATGTTAAAAAGTAGAGACATTACTTTGCCAACAAAGGTTCGTCTAGTCAAGGCTATGGTTTTTCCAGTGGTCCTGTATGGATGTGAGAGTTGGACTGTGAACAAAGCTGAGTGCTGAAGAATTGATGCTTTTGAACTGTAGTGTTGGAGAAGACTCTTGAGAGTCCCTTGGACAGCTAGGAGATCCAACCAGTCCATCCTAAAGGAAATCAGTCTGGGTGTTCATTGGAAGGACTGATGCTAAAGCTTAAACTCCAGTACTTTGGCCACCTCATGCGAAGAGTTGACTTATTGGAAAATACCGATGCTGGGAGGGATTGGGGGCAGGAGAAGAAGGGGACGATAGAGGATGAGATGGCTGGATGGCATCACCAACTTGATGGACATGAGTTTGAGTGAATTCTGGGAGTTAGTTATGGACAGGGAGGCTGGTGTGCTGTGATTCGTGGGGTCACAAAGAGTCGGACATGACTGAGCGACTGAACTGATATATATACATACATATATTTATCCTGAATTTTACAAGCTACATTTTTCTGTAGAAGACTCTTACTCCTTGACTTCAGGTTGTACCTTATAGACGTTGTTGTTGTTTAGTCATTAAATCATGTTTGATTTTTTAGTGGCCCCATGGACTTCCCAGGCAAGAATACTGGAGTGGGTTGCCATTTCCTTCTCCAGGGCATCTTACCAACCCAGGGATTGAACCAGAGTCTCCTGCATTGGTAGGCAGATTCTTTACACTGCACTACCAGGGGAGCTTGTGGACATTACGTTATATGAAATACAACAGTTGCAGAAAGACAGATGTTAATATCTAAATTGGTCAAACTCACAGAATTTAAGAGTAATGTGATGGTTACCATGGGGTCAGGGGGAGTAGGGAGAAATCAGTATTTCCTATGCATAGGTACAAGGTCTCAATTATGCAAGGTGAATAAATTCTAGAGTCTTACTGTACAGCATCGTCCCTATGCTTAAAGTTATTGTATTATACAATACAATACAATGAACTTAAAGTACATTGTATTGTGCAGTGTTATATACTTAAAATGTTTTTAAATAAAGCATTTTAACTTTTCTTACAGCGATAAAGTAAAAATATAACAAAAATATAAGAGTACAGAATCAAACAAATAAAAATGTATTTAAACAGTTAATTTTATGATAGACATCAATGGGAGAAAAAGATCAAGACTGAGTAAATCACAGGGTGTGCTCTAATTCCTGACTATTTCATCTACTGTTAGTATCACTGTAAAATGCTGATTTCACTCTATAACCTGAATGATTTTCATAACCTCCAGTAAAATTTTTTGTACTATGCTTCCTGTTGAAAACCCTATAAGCACAGAGACACCAAGACTAAGGATTTGGGTAGCCAAACCCCACACAAACTCTTAACACTTGTCTCAGCTGATTTATCTCTATTTACTTCCTATTCCATGTTTTAATGGTCTTCTGGTACACAGTTCCCTCTGAAGCACTTTTATCATCTGATTTCTGGAGATCCTTTCAGCTCAGGGAAACACCTCCTTCCTCTACGTTCTGGGGGACTAGCCTAACTCCCTTCACCTCCATTACCTTCGCCCTGTCCTCATCACAATTTAGCAGATTTTCCGCCCAGACTTTATCAGACAGAGATACCTTTTTGGGTTCTATTTACACCATCCAGACAGGGGCTCTGATCTCTAGAATCCTCTGTCCACAAAGGTCGGATGAACAGGAGGGGAGGACAGACAGACATCAGGCTGAAGTCCAAGAAGGAGGTTCTGAAGAGCAGGAGGGAGAGGAGCCGAGCTGCTCACCTGGTTACAGACGGGCTTGTACTTGAGCCCCGGCTTGTTCAGGATCTTCTCCAGCTGCTTGTGGTTGAAGTTGGACACCCTGATGGACTTGGTCAGCCCTGCATCCTTACACTTCTCCAGGGCCTGGGAAGGAGGGGTGGTGAGCAGTCATTTGAAATGAGTGATAGAACAAGAATAAATGATGGAAAAAAATCTGTAAAAAGTGTCTCATGTCAAGAATTGACATTGATTTTAAGAAAGAAAAAAGGAGAAGAAGGTCATGACACAAGAAGAAGAATTAACCATCTCCTCCTTAGAAAACCCTGGAGAAGACCTATCACATGGAAAGAAACAGATGCCTGGCTTTACCGTCCCAGATTCTGTCCTTTTCTGTGAGCATTTCAGCAATGGTTTCCTCCCCACAACCCCAGCATCCCAGTCCTTAGATTCATGAACTGCTGACTCTGATGGTCCAGAGCCCATTCTCACAGGTGGAAGAAATGAAGGAGGTTCCCCCTCTCCTGACTCCTCCCCTGGTTCTCTCCTCCCTGGACTCACCTCCCACGTGCGACAGAAATCCACTGAGTCATATATAATTTTTCCATTTTCATCTTTTGGAAAAAGTTCCTCTCCTGGCTGGAATAGAAGCAGTCATTTTAGAAATGTCACAAAATAATTTCTCCATATAGTCAGCCTGCCAGGCACATCTACGACCAGGACACTAACCTCCATAAGATAGGTTTACAACATTCAAGATCTCTTACACTTACCATATGTTTTAATAAATAGAACTTTCCTAGGTCCTAAAGGGGACTCATTGTGACTGATGTAAAGAATGGCAATGTTACATGGCTTTATTTCCAGAATAAAGATTACAATCTTGACTTAGATGTGATAGAGTTTCTTTTCTCTCTGAGCATCTGATAGCCCTAGGGCAGACACATGAACCAAGACTCTCCTTAGGTTGATATGGGATGTGAAAGGTCCAGATATGCTCTCAAATGTTCATGACCATGAGCCTTGAACTAATCAAGGTTAATTTACCATTGATGGAAAATGTTGATATAAAAATAAAGCCAACCAAGAATAATGGAAAGTTAGGTGGTATGGGGGAAAAGGAGACACTTCTGAAGAGTACTGCAAATCCTGATATCTTCCATAGCTGGGCCTTGCCATCTACATAAACCAATAAACTCTTCTGCATAGGATAGGATGGCTCGGCTTGGGTTGATTTGTGCAACTTAAAATCAACCTAGAACTCTGAGACAATCTAGAAGGATAGGTTGGGGAGAGAGGTGGGAGGGGGGTTCAGAATGGGAGGGACACATGTATACCTATGGCTATGGCAAAAGCATCACAATATTATAAAGTAATAAACCTTCAATTAAAATAAATAAATAATTTTAAAAAATAGTTCTAAGTAATACAGTTCTTAATGGCTAAGTGCAGTCCACAGACCTCATCATGAAGACAGGCAACAGTGTAGACAAGGTCTCCTAAGTCCCAGTAAAGATTTAGACTCACCTAGAGAGAGCACCATCAAATCTGCTCAACTTGAAGGGGTGAAAGATGAGATAAACTCATCTTGTTCAAGTGTAAGGCAATGTCATGCTCACCAAGGCTATACCAAACTCTGTGTTCTTAAAATCCCCAAAGGACTCAGGAGTCATACTCAGTACTGTGCAGAACTCACCTATTTCTATTCCCTCAAGTTTTTTAGCAGAGAACATGAGATTGTTGAGCTTTTTTCTCTGGGAGGAATGACAAAGAAATTAAAAATTTAAAAAAACTCAGTAAAAAGATAATCATAAATGTTTGGGAATTCTACTCTAGTGAAGAGCATATCCTACTATGAAAAATCTGAAGTCAATCATCCATGCAGGATGATAGACACTCTGACATAAGAAATAAAATAGTTGTGATCGAGTTGACTCATTGGAAAAGACTCTGATGCTGGGAGGGATTGGGGGCAGGAGGAGAAGGGGATGACAGAGGATGAGATGGCTGGATGGCATCACTGACTCCATGGACGTGAGTCTCAGTGAACTCCGGGAGTTGGTGATGGACAGGGAGGCCTGGCGTGCTGCGATTCATGAGGATCGCAAAGAGTCGGACACGACTGAGTGACCTGATCTGATCTGATCTGAATCATATAAATTGCCAACCTTCAGAGCCAGTGGAAAATGAATAATGTAGAGATCGACATAGTCCAGTTGAAGATTTTTCAGTGACTTTTCCAAGGCTGGTCGGACCAACTCTGGTTGAAGGCAAGTGGACCAAAGCTGCAGAGATTAAAGAAAGGAAGCTGCATGAAATTAACATTGTGGGTAATTTTGTTTTTATGCTTTCATCTAAAAATCAGAGATTTTTCCTGATTAGAAATGGATGATCACAGAGGAAAACCACCCTGTTTCTTTTTCAGTTCCATTTTTTATCTAACCAACCCATGTAAACTTTGTTATTTGATTGAATTTATCATTAGTACATCATTCACAATGGAAGAAAATGATCCAAGAAATAAAAAGCATTATCAAATAACTAATATACCCATCATCTGAATTATGTTTAATAAAGTTTAAAATTAGTTCACAAAGTCAATCTAATTCTATCAAAAAATAAATCCTCTTAGGAGTAATTAGAATCTTTTTGTTTATGTAACTGTAGGAAGTGTTTTGAACATATTATTACATACAGAACATAATTCAAGACATTTGGTTAGATCTTATGCAATAAAAAATAGCTCCTCCTATTTCCACCTCTTAGATGGAAGAACTGAGATTTAGAATTTGAAGAAAATTTAGAAAGTTCCCTAGATGATAAGGAAAGTTATAATCTAATTATTTCTGTCTGATTCATTAGCCCATATTAAATCACACTACTCTGGTCTAGGCCCAGAAAAACAGTGACTTTAATTTAAAATTAAAATTTGAACCAATGATGAGAAAGCCATCATCACTCTCACTTTCTTTTTGGACACCAGATTTAATACACAAGTATGTGTGAAAAAAGTTGTACCAATAAGCAGTGTTCACCAAACAGCTACTTATCTGACTACATAATTATCACCTGCACACAATGACTTGCACACATGTGCACACACAACACACACAGAACCTTTGAAGTGTAGAATATGTCTTCTCTTTTCACAGTGCCATCTGCAATCTTGCTCCGAATGGCTTGTCCAACTTGCCTTTCATTTTGGTACAAATGAGCGCAGTCAATATGGCGGAACCCAACCTCTATAGCCAATTGGGTGATCTCCAGAGCTTCACTCTTAGGAACCTACATAAGCAACAAATGTGGTAGTTGAATATTCACACAATAATGAAACTGATGATGCACAAGCTTTGATTTTTCCCAAGAAAAATAAACAAACAAAAGCTTTAATGTTTCTTTGTGCCTTTGGTTAGTTCTGCATGTGTGGTGTTGAACACATGATAGTTTACCTGAAATTTCCTGCAAAGTTATTAAATGAATACCCAGGAAGTCTTCAATCCCAGGTGATTAGTGATTGATTAAAGGCATCAGAGGACCCTAAAGGCCACCTCCAGGTTCAGTGATGTGCTGGAGGAACTCATAAAAGTGAAAAAAGTGAATGTGTTAGTTGTTCACCTATGTCTGACTTTTTGTGACTTCATGGACTGTAGTCCGCTAGGCTCCTTTGTCCATGGAATTCTCCAGGCAAGAAAGGAAGATCCCCTTCTCCAGGGGATCTTCCTGACACAGGTATCAAACCTGTGTCTCCCGAGTTGCAAGCAATTCTTTACCATCTGAGCCATGGATATCATTTATACAGTGAGATATTCTAAGCAAAGTCAACAAGGATAAAGGTTCATGATATAAAGCACCAAGAAACAAGGTGAAATCTTGTAAGAGTGCTCTATCTACCAATGTAGTCATGCAGAATACACAAAATAAAAACTATACCTATTCAAAGTGTACTAAGTGATTTTTTAATTGCCTATCCTGGTGGCTCAGATGGTAAAGAATCTGCCTGCAATGCAGGAGATGTGGGTTCGATCTCTGGGTCAGGAACATCCCTTAGAGAAGGGAATGGCAACCCACTCCAGTATTCATGTCTGGAAAATCCCATGGAGAGAGGAGGTTACCAGGTTACAGTCCTTGGGTTTGCAAAGAGCTGGACACAACTGATGGACTACCACTTTTGCTTTCTTTCCCTGTGTAATGCTACCAAGGGATATCAGCAACAACCAAGCTGGTTAACAGTTCCATCACCTCACATAGTTAACTTTTATAGGTGTTTGTGAGACATTTAAGGTCTACTCTCCTGGCAAATCTCAAGAATATAACCCATTATTATTAACAGTAGCCACTGTGCTGTGCATCAGGTCTCCAGACTTATTTATCTTACAACTGAAGGCCTTTACCATTTGAGCAGCATCTTTCCATTTTCCCCAACTTCATCCCCAGCTCCTGGTCACTGTGATTCTACTCTCTGCTTCTATGAGTTCAACTTTTTTTTATAGATCCTACTCATAGACAGATCATGCAGTGTTTGTTCTTTACGTCTGACTTATTTTACTCAGCTTAATGTTATCCAAGTTCATCCATGTTGTTGCAAATTATGGATAATTTCTTTTATAAGCCTGAATAATATTTTGCTTCTTTTTATGTGACTTGTAATCTTTTCTTTTTCAAGGAGGTGCTTGTCTAACTTTCATCTGTTGGGTCTAGTTCTGGCTTTCCTTAAATGCAGGGGCATTCAGGGATGTGCTGAGGAATGAATTAGTGAGCTTCAGTAATAGCTGAACTCTTCCCTCTCCTCATCCCAGTTTGTACCACAAAGTCCTGTCTTCTGTCTTGAAATTTTTTATGAATATTTCCTTCTGTTTCATACATAAAAGAAGTGATATTCAAAGTTTAAGGACCAGAATCTTGCCATACAACTATTCAATATGTACTCTAAAGACAAGAGGGGTAGCAAATTTTCTGGATTCCAGTCTAGTAAATTATCCTCTTTGTCCCTCTTACACTCAAGCACTGAAGACCATAGTTAGATAAAAATATATTACAAAAGCCAAGAATTGAAAGCTTTCCCTATAAGACTATAACTTGTCTCCTCAAATGGCACTGAACTTTCCATTAGAAGAAGTTTCCACACATAAACAGAAGTACAGGCCAAAACACAATTGAAGTGTTTCTTCCCTGTGACCTAGTAGGTATTCCACAGTAGAAAAGCAATTCTCTCCCATTAGTTTTAAGTCATCTCATCTTTAGGAATTTTTATCTCAAATACTTCTCTGGGTCATGTCTTTTTGGAAGGAGGAAATGGTTCTGGAATTAATGAACTATAGAGAAACCTAGCCATTACAATCACCCTCAAAGCAAAGTGGCTGACAGTCAGTGTTCTTGACAGCTGAGTCTCACCTCTTGTGCCAAGCTGGGAGAGAGATGGAAACTGGAGGGGAATCCAGAGTAATCTGCAGGTGAGCACAGCCTCAGACCCTGATACAGAGTGGAGACTGGATATTCTCTCCCCTTTCACAGGGCATGGTTCTAGCCTGATTAGTAGAACCACATGATCCTCCCAAAGTCACACAGGAACTCAGTGCTTGACAACTGAAGTCCCTTCTACTCACGTCACATCCACTAGAATTTATGTCAACCCACAACCACTACTCTTACCTCCTCAGGGGCATAGGTTCCAAATCCCAGGATAGGAATGAAGTGGCCATCATTAAGCTTCACCCTCTGGTATTTGGGATCCATTGCCTGTTGCTCTTCTGAGTAAGCAGACTCTGTTTTTTTTTTTCCTTCTGCCTTCACAGGTTATAAATAATATGAAGGTAACGCCCCAACTGCACCATCCAATGTTAGTAGATACATTGTAGGAGGAGCATGATTAAACCAATACCCATGGAGTAAGAAATAAACAAAGGGTTTTAACTTGTTTGCTTTTTTATCAGAATAATATTCACAGTGCACAATGATATAAACCATTAATTTCTTGGAAAATTTTACTTTATTTTTTTAATAAGCAAATTTTAAATTCTGGATCCACTTACATTATTGTAAATTATTTCATGGGATTTGCTGAATAATTATTGACCATATGTTAGACTAGAAACCACATGTACCAATTTTTTAAATTTTCTAATTATGAAGCCCAACTTGAGCAAACATCAATTGAAACAATTATCTATATTACAGTGCATACATACACATACTTATACACACAATCACAGAATTTAATGTAATGACTAATAAGGATTTCTCAAAACGCTAACACTTAATAAAGAATGAAAACATCAAATGAATATAAATTTGCCTTTTTATATAGCCTACCAGCAAAATTATTTTGCTTATAGATGGTGATGAAATCCTGAAAATGATATGAAAATCAGACATTCTGGCAAAGGTCTTATTAGAGGTTAGTTATTAATGGTTTTTACTGTGTGCGATATGTTAACAGACTCTCTGTTCAAGTCTTTTAGCTAGTTTTGTTGTTCAGTTGCTTAGTCACGTCTGACTCTCTGACCCCATGGACTGTAGCACGTCAGGCTTCCCTGTCCTTCACCATCTCCCGGAGCTTGCTCAAACTCATGTCCATTGAGTCACTGATGCCATTCAACCATCTCTTTCTTTGTCATCCTGTTCTCCTCCTGCCTTCAATATTTCCCAACATCCTGGTCTTTTCTAATGAGTTGGCTAGTTAGAGAACTTTTAAAATTGCCATGACGTAAATGATATTTTATATAATCTGTTATCTTGCTCAACATTATTCACAAAAGGAAGACCTGTAAACAAGTTAAATTATAATATAGCTGGAAGAGTGAGGGAAATCATCAAGCATTGCTACAACGGAATGTTGTGAAGCCAATTAAAATTCAATAATTAAAATGGAAATTAAAGTTAGCTAAAGAGTGAGCTATGAACTGTTGGATTTTCCCATGGAAGCATAAGGAAAATTAAAGAAACTAGCTATACAACCTCATAGGAGCCCTGGGAAAGAGTCAGAGGAACACCTAGAGTGGAAAATGAACCAGCTGCCCAGGTGATGGAGTGGTAAAGAATCCGCCTGCAATGCAGGAGACACAAGTTCAATCCCTGGGTTAGGAAGATATCCTGGAGAAGGAAATGAAAACCCATTCCAGTATTCTTGCCTGGGGAATTTCATGGACAGTGGAGCCTGGCAGGCTATAGTTCCATAGGGTCTCAAAAGAGTCAGACACAACTCAGTGACCAAACAACAACAACAAATGAACACCCAATTAAGAAAAATTCAGAACAGAATGGCAGGAAATTTCATCATGTATGTACTCACCTGTACCCTTCTGCTTGGGGCAATGCAGTCTTGTTCAGCTCCCAGTTGCCTCCCTTAAACGAGAATGATCACAGAAAACCTTATCTGCAATGTTCCAACCTACTTAGGGGCTGCCTGGAGACTGGTGTCTGTTTCACTCAGTATTCTAAGCTTAAACTGAAGAGCAGCTGGAGTATCTCATTACAGCTGTAGGGGGACTATACATATGTGGGGCCAGGGACAAAGGATAAGGGTGGAGACATAGACTAGACCATTAAAACCCTGAGTAGAACTGGAGTGTGGATTTGGGGGATAGTAGGGCATTTCAAAAACAATCATAAACTCAGGAGAATCAAAAAGATTCACATATGCCAGACAAGATTATGACTCAGAAATGAACCAAGTTGTCCTCAGTTTTCCTTTGAGCTGATCCCAGGACTAGGAGTATGCCAAGCAAACTAGTGAAGGACTGTCAGGACATGAAACAAATCTACCAGCAGTGAGTGTTTGCCTGTTGTTTCAAGTACCCAACTGTGAACACACACAGGAACATATACACACACACATGACATAAAGAGAAAAGGAGAAAGAAAGAAAAAAAGAAAAAGGAAACCATGGTCCAGGAAAGGAAGAAAATAAATTGGCACCGACTCTTCCTGAACAGTCACAGGAGCCACACTTAGCACACAGTGAGTGTCACACACTGTCCTGGGGAGGAGCTCCAGGTAGGATGCTGAGCTCAGCTTCCCCAGGAGCACATCAGGGCTCCTTCTCCTGAAAACACACGACACCAGCAGAAAGCCTTGTCCACACCAGGGCTGTAAAGAACTGTCCACACGGAGCTGGGTGGGAAGGGAAGAGAAGCCGTCAGATCAGGACTGAGCCCCCGGGAGGGCCCCAGACGAGAAGGAGGAACAGGGGCTCAGAGGTCCTCCCTGGAGAGACCCGTGCCTGCCACGCACTGGGTGCCGCAGCCCTGGGACGACCCCGTGAGGTCGCAGCCCCACAGCTGCTGTGAACCCAGGGGGACCCACAGGAGGCCTGGGAACCTGACTCCTCTCCTGAGACACGCACCCACTCCTGCTCCTGGAACAGGCTGAGGGGGCGGCAGAACACTGCTCAGACTCGGGCTGATTTACTGGGCAGCCTGTGTGCCTCCAGCCCACAGATGCCCCCTCAGCACCTCTGGATCCGGTTCACACCCCCTGGGGCGAGGGCCACCCATGCTGGGCAGAGTGGGTAGTGCCCATACAAGGACACACCTGCAAGACATGGACGGATAACTAGTTTCGTGGAAATGGAGAAAGTTAAACAAATTGAAAAGATAGAGGAATTCGTCTCAAATGAAAGAATAAGAAAATAACACCTGAAAAATCAACTAATGAAACAGATGCATTGCTTACCAAAGTACTTTACCAGAATTCAAAGTGTCAGTAATAAGAATGCTAACTGAACTAGGGAAAAGAGTAAATGAATACAGTGAGACTGTTAACAAGTAACTAAAAAATATTTTAAAAAATAACCAGTCAGAACTGAATAACGCAATAACTCAGATTAAAAAAACACTCTAGAAGGAATTAATAGCAGATTAGGTGATACAGAAAAATTTATAAGTGACCTGGAAGACAGATTTATGTGAATCATGCGTTAGCATTAAAAACAGCAAAAAGGGAAACAAACTTTAAAAAAGAGAACAGTTTAAAAAGCCTCTTGGACAGCATCAGGTGTACTAACATCCTCATGATAAGAGTCCTAGAAGAAAGAGAGAGAGAGAAGGGCAGAAAAGGCATTTGATGAAATTATGGCTAAAAATATTCTGAACCTGCAGAAGGGAAAAGCTATCCAGGTGCAAGATGCACAGAGGACCCCAAATAAGATAAAACCAAAGAGGCCCACACCAAGACACATCAAAATTAAAAAGGCAGAAGTTAAAGATAAAGAGAGGATTCTAAAGGCAGCAAGAGAAAAATGATGAGTCACATACGAGGAAAAAGACACCAGGCTGTTGGCTGATTATTCTGCAGAAATTAGGCACAACAGTGTGGCATGATGTTTCTAAAGTGCTGAAAGGGAAAAACCTACAACCTAGGATACTAGGAAATAGATCCAATAATGTATAATAACCCTAAATGGAGTATAATCTATAAAATAATGAATCACTCAGTTGTACATCTGAAATAATATAATATTTTGTCAACTATATTTCAGTGAAAAAGACAAGAATGTTTGCTTTCCTGCTCATTAAAATCATACATACAAATTACAGAATTTAGGGGAAGAAAGGAGAGGTTAGAGAATAAATATAACCTATAATTAGCCTGTTGTGCTTGTGCTTAGTCACTCAGTCGTGTCCAACTCTTTGCGACCCCATGGACTGTAGCCCACCAGGCTCCTCTGTTCTTGGGATTCTCCAGGCAAGAATACTGGAGTGGGTTGCCATACCCTTCTCCAGGGTATCTTCCCAACCCAGGGATAAAACCTGGGTCTCCTGCATTGCAGACATATTCCTTACCATCTGAGCCACACGGGAAGCCCAATTAGCCTGTTAGAAAAATTTTAACATTTGGTACATATTTTTTGTCGTGATTTTCCTTTACAAATGTGTGAATTTGTATTTTATTTACAAATCAGATAATCTGCAACATGCAAACTGTATGCTTTCCTTTTGACTTAAGTATCTTCTGAAGCTCTCAAATATTATTTTCAAAATCCAGTATTATATTTTGCTTGTTTTGAGTAGTGTGTTGTCTTAATTTACTTTATTCTTTCATCATTTGGGTTTGCTTTAGCATTTTGATTAGTTCTTGCATATTTTGCCACTCATTCATAGATTCATATGGCAAAACTTTATTGAAAATATTTTATGTGCCCAGACACTTTTATCCACAAGTAATGAAAATAGGAAATAAAATTTTTAAATGACTTGATAGTCTAGTGGAGGATAAAGACTATGGATAAAATCAGAAGTATGTAGCTGTTAGAGTGGGAGAGTTCCCCTTGAGAGATAACCCTGCAGTTTCTCACATTTCTGTGCACCTGATATGCAGAGACTCTGACCACATTTCATCCCACACTAAGTTTTCAAGACATTTGTACAGTGAACATCCTTGCAATATAGAGACAGTGGCTCCCTGCAGAGAGATGGAGGGCATGTTTGCTGTGCAGTAACGTAAAGAAAACCTCTCCCTCATGAGAAAAGGAGGGATGCTGAGAGCATACTGTCATTGACCCAGGATCCCTAGACTCAAGGTTTTTTCCCTGTCCCTCAACTCACTGAATATTCAGGCATCACCTGGTACCTTCACTCCAACTTTAGAAATGGGAACCCAAGGAACTAGCACAACACACCTTGTTGTGGAGAACATTTCTGTAATATACTCTGTACACGAACTCATTACCCTGTAAACCTTAATCCTATACAATGTTCTATGTCAATTATGGCTCAACAAAGCTGGAAAATATGTCAATTATGGCTCAACAAAGCTGGTACTCTTATTTGGCTACAGCATTTGTTATGAATAATAAACATTCTTTCCTTTACCAGCATCTGTGAAACCAGGGCAAGCTTATTTGTTAGCTCACAAATTAGGTTGAAATCTTATATTCTTCATGATTCTTGACATAACACAATATGACTGAGCCAAAGGCTAGAACAGGACAAAGGTTAGAAAATAGCATTACATTAGGGAATGTTAACTTCCTTACAAAGAGAGAATTGGGCAGCCCCAAACCGCTACCAGCAACCCTGTAATAGCTCGTGAGTGTGTCTGGATATTAAAATTCCACAACATTCTAACCAGACACCTGCCATTTGAATGAGTAACTTCAGTGATACAGAGGCAAGGGAGCTGAATACTCAGAGGACTGACCAGAGAAGAAAAGTCATCAGCTGCAATCCAAACAACTTCCAGGATCAGAGAGCACACAAGGGAAGGTCAGACTGTGGGACACCAACGAATGCATTCTTTACCCTACCCACATCCATTTGTAGTCTCTATAACTGAGATCATGGGACAAATTCTGACCGTCCTCCATAGGAGGGAGACACTAGGACCACCTAGTTCTCTATAACTTCCTCGCCGGACATGGTGACTCTCCATAGGGTCATTAAATGCTGGTGCAGGTGGTCCATTGGGAGAAGAGTGGAGTTATATCTGGCATGATGCACATATGTGTCAAACGCCAAGCCCATCTTGCTCAACTTGCAGTGTCAATCCAGATGTGCTGCTGGAACGGGTGTGCACACCTTAACCATGAGGTGCCCTTGGGCAAACTTGGAAAGTCAGAGCTTGAGCCGTCTCCCTTCTTCCAAGTAGCTGCCCATTTTCTATAAAGTTCAAATGTAAGGCAAGAAAATTTCTGCCAATGTTCCCCTTGCCCCTTCTCAAAATTATCCACCTTATCCACACTGTTATCAGATAAGGGGGGAAGCAAGAAGTAGAAAAGGAGGGGAAATTTATAACCATTTATATAATACAGTGCCTCTTCAGGTTTACAAACATAAAAACAATCACCTTCCATGTGGCCTTGGACAAGTCAATAACCTCTGTGGTTTCTTTATCTGTAAATAAGTAAGTTGAACTTACTTCATAGGGTGTTTGAGTCGTTGAGACTGCTGCCTGGAAAACAACAATCACTCAAACTATTGGGTAATATAATTGGTGCTGTTGCTCCATCAACACAACATTTCTGCTCCAGTGTGTCTGTGATTTAAATTATTTTTGTTTATTTTTTTTTTTCTGCTTCAAGGATCTAAGGTATGAGGAGAGCAGTTTTCCATGCTTTGTGAAGGGACAGTAGTTGTAATTTTAATTACTTTCTGAAGAGATAGAAAATCAAAATATCTGATTCTCATTTTCTGTAGAATATACAGTTTCTGTGGCAAATAAATGCTGAGGTACAGAAAAGAAAAACACAGTTATTCGTACTTCTTGGAATTGATCTTTCTTGGAAAATGGTAGCTGAAGAACATACTCTATTCTTGATACAAAACTAAGACTTGGGAGTACCCCATCATTGGGGACTAGCTCCACAGAGACAACCATTGTCCCGAGTCCTCGGGACATCTCTTTTTTATTATGTTGCATACGTGTGACAGTAAATCTGGTGTTTGCTGGGTGGTGAGTAATGAATGAGCTGTCTCCCTTGGATCCACCAGTTGTGTTGGGTACCTTAGACATGTTGTGTAACCATGAGGTCAGGGTTCTTCCTTGTAAGAGAGAACTAAAGATGTTTTAGAGATAAGGAACATAGACTTGATTAGAAGCAATTTCAAAAGTTTGTGACCAAATAATAAGTAAGATAAATGACCCTGAATTTCTGTACATTTGAGCAATAGTCCTTGATATCTGTTTCTACTGTGAATGCCAAAATTCACGTGTGAAATTTTACAGATACTGTCTGACAGAGACTCTCTGTGGTCTGGAGAATAAACAAAAGGTCTTCTTATGTGGAGGTCTTTTCTCCCAGCACAGATCCAAGATGTCCTCCATCCACAATAGGCCATTATGTTAAGCTTTTTGTTTGTTTGTTTCTGTTTTGTATCAACAATTAGACATCAAGACCTCAAAGCAGTAACCCTCTCTTTTCCCTCCGGAGTTGAGCTGATCACCATGCAGGCAGCTGGATCTGAATGCACAAAGGACTGGGGGCAATGCTGTGGAGCTAGTCCCTGATGATGAGGGTACTCCCAAGTCTTGGTTCTGTATCTAGACTAGAGTATGTTCTTCAGCTACAATTTTCCAAGAAAGATCAATTTGAAGTAGAACGAATAACTGTGTTTTTTTCTTATTCATCTGAATTTGTAGGTGGAAATCATGAACACTATATTGAGAAGACTTTCCTAGTTATCAGAACAATAGGTGTACTTGCTCCAGGACTTGGAAGAAATTGTTCTGATTGAAGATGGAGTGGATGAACATCCAGCAGATGTTAGAGTGCACGTAACCTAAGAAGAGCTCCTTGAACGCTTGTGAATCTGAGCATTTCCTATACATTATTTTCAACCCCTTCTAGTTCAGTTGGTAAAGAATCTGCCTGCAAGGCAAGAGACCCCAGTTTGATTCCTGGGTCAGGAAGATCTGCTGAAGAAGGGGTAGGCTACCCACTCCAGTATTCTTGGGTTTCCCTTGTGGCTCAGCTGGTAAAGAATCTGCCCACAATGTGGGAGACCTGGGTTCGATCCCTGGGTTGAGACTATCCCCTGGAGAAGGGAAAGGCTACCCACTCCAGCATTCCAGCCTGGAGAATTCCATGGACTGTATAGTCCATAGGGACACAAAGAGTCAGACACAACTGAGCAACTTTCACTTTCACTTTCTATAACAAATATGATATTTATTAATGTAACACTTTATTCCTGTTGCGATCTGATCACAATTATTCTGTGACTGTGACTGGCCTTCAAGTTCTCTCAAACACTGAGATCTGGTAAGTGCAAGAATACAAAGATGAAGAAGAACAGGTGATAGTTCTGAGATGTGGAGGGGAGGAACAGAAGCAAGATTGGGGGAACATGACCAAAGCCCCTGGGCCACCATCATCTGGAGCTTACCATCAATCTGTCCCCACAGTTACTATGGTTTGGGAGGCACTGTGTAGAAAACCAGAGTCAAAGAGAAACAGAAGTGGCTACTGGACGGTGTGGAGAGAATACACTAGAGTGCTTGGTGTGATGTTTGTGGAACAATGTGTTTCCATTCCTGTGTGTCGGCTGTTCAAATTTTTACCATGTCCAAGTCTGCCAGTTCAAGATATAAATCCAAATGCTCTTACAAAACACTTTGAATTCAGCAGGGAAGAGAAATGGTGGTAGTCAAGACAAACTCAGAGTGAGGAGATGTAAAAAACTTTAAATTTTGCACCACCAGCTGGGATAATCAAAAGATTAATTTTGGAAATATTAAGTATTGATGAACAAAGATCACCAGGTGGCCTTGGCAACTGAACCAAGCAATTTGAGATAAAGTTTTAGGGTGTGTTTCCAGGAAGTTCCACTCCATTCAGCTCTATCAGAAATATAATTGGCAAAGATTTTTCATCTCATTCTGTGGATTGACTTCTCACTTTCTTCATAATTTCCTTTGACATGAAGAATTTTTGAATTTTGACAAATGTTCATTTATTTAGTTTTTCCTTTGGTGACATACCCAAGAAATCATAGCCAAATCCAATGTATTGAAATCATTCCTCAATGTTTTCTTCTAAGGGCTTCATACTTGTAGCTTGCAAATTTGGGTCTTGGACACGTTTTGAGGTTTCTATGTGTACGTGTGTCTGTGTGGTTTAAGATAGAGAGGTCTAACTTTATTCTTTTGTAGATTGATGTGTAGTTTTATCAGCATTGTTTGTTGAAAAGACTGCACTTTTCCCGTAAATGGTCTTAGGCAACCTTGTCAAACAACATTAATTTGTGTTACTTTTCATATTCTGTTCTATTTCACTGGTCTTTATATCTGACTTTATATCTGCCATTATTCACATTATTTTGATGATAATAGCTTCATTGTAAGTTATGAAATCTGTAATTGTGAGAAACCTAAATGTGCTCTCTTTTTATTTTTTCTTTTCCAAGACTTGTTGGGGTATATATAAAGTTCTATCAAATGTATAGATCAATTTGGTTAGTATTGTCATTTTAATATTCATGTCAATTTAATATTCATTTTAATATTCATTGTCATGGTTGCTGCTGCTACTGCTGCTAAGTCGCTTCAGTTGTGTCCGACTCTGTGCAACCCCATAGACAGCAGCCCACTAGGCTCTTCTGTCCCTGGGATCCTCCAGGCAAGAACACTGGAGTGGGTTGCCATTTCCTTCTCCAATGCATGAAAGTGAAAAGTGAAAGTGAAGTCGCTCAGTCGTGTCCGACTGTTAGGGAACCCATGGACTGCAGCCCACCAGGCTCCTCCATCCATGGGATTTTCCAGGCAAGAGTACTGGAGTGGGGTGCCATTGCCTTCTCCGATGAACATGGTTAACTTGCTAATGTTTGTGCTTTAATGTCTTCAAACAAAATTTTTAAATGATACATTTCTTTTCTCTTTTGGTTATTTCTGAATATTTTTGATAATATTTTCAATGAAATTGCTTTTTAAATTTTCTCTTCAGACTGTTCATCATTTGTATATAGAATGGAAATGATTTTTCTGTGTTGACATTTTATCCTACACTTTTGCTGTAATTGTTCTTTAGCTCTAAGCAGTTTTTTTTTTTAATTTTATCTTTATGGATTTCTACACACATGATTATGTCATCTCAGAACAGAGATAATTTTAGTTATTTTGAAGTATAGTATTTCTTTTTTTGTTTATTTTCTTATTTTAGTTGAAATTCTGTGTTGACTAGACAAGGCACATGCAAGTAAATTTTCATATTATTCATCTTAAGAAATGCTTTCAGAATGAAGAAAGAGGACAAGAGGAAGGCAGGGAGAAAAGAGGAATCTTGAATTATACATAAGCATCCTCTTGTGCCACAAGTAAATAATTACTTTTATTTCTCCTCAATCACTTCCTTGAAGAGACTCATCAGTGTACATAGACAGCAAATATTTGCTCATCACATGGTATATTGATGTGGATTTTTTTAAAAAATAAAAATTTGAGGCCAGTATTATTTGTCTTTAGGAGGTGGTCTCGTTTACTGAGTTATCAGTGGTGTGAGTAGGCTGATACTGTGTTGGCAGTTGCTGAAGAAGAAAGTGGAATCAAGAGATGAGGTTCCTATTGGGGGAGATGACTGCCTGCCTCTGTGATCAGAGGAACAGTCCCCAGAGAGGGGAAAACCTATGATGCAGCAGACAGAGGTGGGCTGACTTGAACCACATCCGTATTAGTTACTGTTGCTGGTCCAACAAATGACCAAAAACTTTGTGGCCTGAAACAACAATACTGCTACATTTCTGGAGGTCAAAAATTCAACATCCGTTCAAGTTCTTAGGGGAAAATCTACTTGATTGCCTTTTCCAGCTCTTAGAGAACTCCTTCATCTATTGCCTTGGGCACTATTTTACCATCTTCAAAGCCATCTACATAGCCTGTTTGGCTTAGTTGGCTTAAAGCTCAACATTCAGAAAACTAAGATCATGGTATCCAGTACCATCACTTTATGGCAAATAGATGGGGAACAGTGGAAATAGTGGCTGACTTTTTTTGGGGGGCTCCAAAATCACTGCAGATGGTGATTGCAGCCATGAAATTAAAAGACACTTGCTCCTTGGAAGGAAAGTTGTGACCAATCTAGACAACATATTAAAAATCAGAGACATCACTTTGTCAACAAACCATCTAGTTAAGGCTATGATTTTTCCAGTAGTAATGTAAGCATGTGAGAGTTGGACTATAAAGAAAGCTGAGCACTGAAGAACTGATGCTTTTGAACTGTGGTGTTGGATAAAACTCTTGAGAGTCCCTTGGACTGCAAGGAGATCCAACCAGCCCATCCTAAAGGAGATCAGTCCTGAGTGTTCATTGGAAGGACGGATGTTGAAGCTGAAACTCCAATCCTTTGGCCACCTGTTGCAAAGAGCTGACTCATTTGAGAAAAGACCCTGATGCTGGGAAAGATTGAGGGCAGGAGAAGAAGGTGTCGACAGAGGATGAGATGGTTGGATGGCATCACCAACTCAATGGACATGAGTTCAGGTAAACTCTGGAAGTTGGTGATGGATAGGGAAGCCTAGCGTGCTGCAGTCCATGGGGTAGCAAAGAGTCAGACACGACTGAGTGACTGAACTGAACTGATAGCCTCTTTGAATCTCTCATCTAAAGCTCCTATATTACCACCTCCTCTGTGACTGTAATCCTCCCAAGTCCCATGTATGAGAGATTCATGATGATACTAGGATTACCCAGGTAATCCAGGAACATTCCAATCTCTTTATTTTAATTATCTTTACAGATAATTTCTTTATCTATATAAAATAAAGATAATTAACTCTTTATCTTAAAGTCCTTCTAACCTGTCAGCTCATGTAGCTATTCTGCTCAAAACCTGTATTATTTTCCATTTCTCTGAGACTAAACTCCTTTCTAAAGCCTAATGACAGAGGCCCCTGGGCCCCACTGGTCCTCTGGCCTTATCTTCAACTCCTGTCTCCCCACCTCACTAAACTCCACCCACATCAGCTGACTTGCTGGCCCTTAAATGCTATATAACACTCTTTCTTCCTGAACTTTGCATTTTCTGTTCCAGAGAAATGAAGGGAGCTACTATCTCTGTTTCAAGGCTGTTTCTTGTATAAATGAAAAGTTGTGTGGGATGAAGGGTAGTTGATTCCTAAGAGATGTACAGAAATGTGAGAGATTATGCAGAATTATCTCCAACAAGCACTTACCCATCTCTAACAGCTGAATACTCCTGATTTCATTTATAGTCTCATCCTCCACTAGACTATCAACTAAAGACATTTCTCATTTTAATTATTGATATTTATTGATAAAACAATGTCCTACTAAAGAATGTTCAATAAAGTTTGCTGATTAAGTCAATGAATGGCAAAACATGTAAGAACTAACTAAAATACTGAGCAAAAAAAAAAATATATATATATATACACACACATATGTCTGAATCACTTTCTGTACAGCAGAAATTAACACATTGTAAGTCAATTATACTTCAATAAATTTTTTAAATAAATAAAGAACTTCTAATAATTCTGGAGTTTTATTTTTAATATTTATTTGGCTGCACTGGGTCTTCATTGGGGCATGCATGATCTTCAGTTGCAGCTTGTGAGAGAGTTGAATTGCAATGTTGTGTTAATTTCTGCTGTTCAGCAAAGTAATTCAGTTATATATACAAATATATATATTCTTTTTCATATTATTTTCCTTTATATTTACCATAGGATATTGAATATGTAATAGCTCCCTATGTGATTATAATAGCTCTTACAACAGTAGGACTTTGTTGTTTATCCATTCTACATACACCAATTTGCATCCGCTCACCCCAAATTCCCAATCCAACCCTCTCCTGCCCCCTTCCCCCTTGGAAACCACCAGGCAATACTTGATAGCTTAGTAAAATACTTATATTAAGTAAAAAATAAGTATAGTTATAGTTCAGTCGCTCAGTCGTGTCTGACCCTTTGTGACCCCATGAACCTCAGCATGCCAGGCCTCCCTATCCATCACCAATTCCCGAAGTCCACCCAAACCCATGTCCATTCAGTCGGTGATGCCATTCAACTATCTCATCCTCTGTCGTCCCCTTCTTCTCCTGCCCTCAATCTTTCCCAGCATCAGGGTCTTTTCCAATAAGTCAGCTCTTCCCATCAGGCGGCCAAAGTTTTGGAGTTTCAGCTTCAACATCAGTCCTTCCAATGAACACCCAGGACTGATCAATATGATTTAGGATGGACTGGTTGGATCTCCTAGCTGTCCAAGGGATTCTCAAGAGTCTTCTCCAACATCATAGTTCAAAAGCATCAATTCTTCAGTGCTGAGCTTCCTTTAGAGTCCAACTCTCACATCCATACATGACTACTGGAAAAACCACAGCCTTGACTAGACAGACCTTTGTTGACAAAGTAATGTCTCTGCTTTTTAATATGCTGTCTAGGTTGGTCATAATTTTCCTTCCAAGGAGTAAGTGTCTTTTGATTTCATGGCTGCAGTCACCATCTGCAGTGATTTTGGAGCCCCCAAAAATAAAGTCGGCCACTGTTTCCACTGTTTCCCCATCTATTTCCCATGAAGTCATGGGACCAGATGCCATGATCTTCGTTTTCTGAATGTTGAGCTTTAAGCCAACTTTTTCACTCTCTTCTTTCACTTTCAGCAAGAGCCTCTTTAGTTCTTCACTTTCTGCCATAAGGGTGGTGTCATCTGCATATCTGAGGTTACTGATATTTCTCCCAGCAATCTTGATTCCAGCTGTGCTTGCTCCAGCCCAGAGTTTCTCATGATGTACTCTGTGTATAAGTTAAATAAGCAGGGTGACAATATACAGCCTTGATGTACTCCTTTTCCTATTTGGAACCAGTCTGTTGTTCCATGACCAGTTCTAACTGTTGCTTCCTGACCTGCATATAGGTTTCTCAAGAGGCAGGTCAGGTGGTCTGATATTCCCATCTCTTTCAGAATTTTCCACAGTTTATCATGATCCACATAGTCAAAGGCTTTGGCATAGCCCATAAAGCAGAAATAGATGTTTTTCTGGGACTCTCTTGCTTTTTCCATGATCCAGCAGATGTTGGCAATTTGATCTTGGGTTCTTCTGCCTTTTCTAAAACCAGCTTGAACATCTGGAAGTTCACAGTTCACGTATTGCTGAAGCCTGGCTTGGAGAATTTTAAGTATCACTTTACTAGTGTGTGAGATGAGTGCAATTATACGGTAGTTTGAGCATTCTTTGGCATTGCCTTTCTTTGGGATTGGAATGAAAACCGACCTTTTCCAGTCCTGTGGCCACTGCTGAGTTTTCCAGATTTGCTGGCATATTGAGTGCAGCACTTTCACAGCATCATCTTTCAGGATTTGAAATAGCTCAACTGGAATTCCACCATATCCATTAGCTTTGTTCATAGTGATGGTTCCTAAGGCCCACTTGATTTCACATTCCAGGATGTCTGGCTCTAGGTGAGTGATCACACCGTCGTGATTTTCTGCATCGTGAGGAGCTTTTTTGTACAGTTCTCCTGTGTATTCTTGCCACCTCTTCTTAAAATCTTCTGCTTCTGTGAGATCCCTACCATTTCTGTTCTTCATTGAGCCCATCTTTGCATGTAATGTTCCCTTGGTATCTCTAATTTTCTTGAAGAGATCTCTAGTCTTTCCCATTCTATTGTTTTCCTCTATTTCTTTGCACTGATAGCTGAGGAAGGGTTTCTTATCTCTCCTTGCTATTCTTTGGATCTCTGCATTCAAATGGGTATATCTTTCCTTTTTTCCTTTGCTTTTTGCTTCCCTTCTTTTCACAGCAATTTGTAAGTCCTCCTCAAACAGCCATTTTGCTTTTTTGCATTTCTTTTTCTTGGGGATGGTCTTGATTCCTGTCTCCTGTACCAATGTCATGAACTTTTGTCCATAGTTCATCAGGCACTCTGTCTATCAGATCTAGTCCCTTAAATCTATTTCTCACTTCCACTGTATAGTCATAAAAATAAGTATACAACCTGTATATTGAAGATGATTTCAAACTGTAAATAAGCACACACACATTTGTATAGGTAAGTCATGAAAGTATGAAATGAAATGTATTTATTTCATGACAAAAATTTTTAAGCATAAAAAATTATTCTCTGCCCTTTGACCTCATCTCTTCCTCACTGTGAGTTGTGTGTCTGCATTATGCATGGACCAGACCTCTCCCATCAGTGGGAACACCTGCTCAACCATGAAGAGCAACTTTCTCCCAGAATCAGTAAGACAGCTCCATAAAAGGTAATTCCTGTTTCATCCACCTTATTAGAACTGATTCAAATGTATTCTTTTTAATGGCTGAGTAATATCCATTGTGTATATGTACCACACTGGAGCCTATTATACAGAGTGAAGTAAGCCAGAAAGAAAAACACCAATACAGTATACTAACACATATACATGGAATTTAGAAAGATGGTAATGATAACCCTGTATGCAAGACAGCAAAAAAGACACAGATGTATAGAACAGTCTTTTGGACTCTGTGGGAGAGGGCGAGGGTGGGATGATTTGAGAGAATGGCATTGAAACATATATAATATCCTATGTGAGATGAATCGCCAGTCCAGGTTAGCTGCATGATACAGGATGCTCAGGTTTGGTGCACTGGGATGACCCAGAGGGATGGTATGGAGGGAGGTGGGAGCGGGGTTCAGGATGCGGAACGCGTGTACACCCGTGGCGGATTCATGTTGATGTGTGGCAAAACCAATACAGTATTGTAAAGTAATCAGCATCCAACTAAATAAATTTATATTAAAAAAAAAAAAAAAGAAATGAAGAGAATCCAGGCCCAGAATGTAGATTTACGGACAATCACTGTCAAAGAGCTGCCCGAGCCCCTGGGGATACATCCCCAATGACAGACTCCTCTTCGGATTTCTATGCCATTTTTACAATGGAGACCAGCAAAGAGAAGTGGAGGAGGAACGAGAAATTTGGCTTAATTTAACAAAAGATTTGAAATGAAGCTGCTCCTTGTGTTGGTGTGAACAAAGATTCTATCTGAGTTTAAATCTGGTCTGATTTTTTAAATATATGATGTCATGTGAATAAAATGTCTTAAGAATACTGGGTGTTTTCGAAAGTAAGCTTTTACTAGCTCTGTGATCTTTGGTGTGTCATTTAAACTTCTCTTAACCTAGCTTTACTTATTTGTAGAGTAAGTACCTGCCCTTTCCATCTCAGAGGTCACGTTAAAATAATGAAAACACCAGGTGAAGCCAAAGTGAAGTAAAATGGAATTATTTCTGGGAAGGAGCTGGATGTAGTGCAAATAACATAGACATCGCAGTTAGGAGATTTGGGTTCAATTTAAGATTCTGTACTTAATCGCATGGTATTTATTTTGGCAGGTTGGGTTGCAAGAACTTGCAGTAAATAGTAGAGAAAAAAAAAGTTAATTCCTTCTTGACCTTGTAAGGGCTCATATGACCCACCATGATGATGCTTAGATCTGGATCATGTATACTGTTAATAACATCTTTTCATGCAGAACCCTCTCTCTCAAAACCTTCCATACGTGTGCCTGACTTCTAGAGAACAGAACAGTTCTCAGAGCTTCCTGGGTTACAGTTCTCAAATTTGACTCGAATAAAATTTTCCATTTCTTTCTTAGGTCGACTGATGTATTTTTCCACAAAAGAAAACACACCAAAGTTATTAAGTGGGTTAATCAGAGGTTATCTTTATTTTCTATCATTTCCCTTTTATTTTCCAAATATTTTGTTATCAGGAAAAACTAATATCTTTATTTGAAGCCTTTATTATTTCACAAAATGTTGTTTTTTTAAATAAAAACAAGCTTTCAAAAGTTCACACACTTCATTTGAACACCTCCACCAACTATAGAAATGCTCTTCACAGCCCTAGAAGCAAGAAATTCTAGTAGAATGCATGGTAGATATCTCATAGTTAATATTCTTCAGAATATGGATACTCAGGGTGATCGATAACACTGGAAGAGAAAGAGGAGTACTCATTTATTAAATCAGTCATGTTGTCATAGTGAGTATTACTCTGTGATGTGGTCACGATGGGCTAAAACTTGAAATCTACAAAACACGTCCCTCCTTCTCCCCCAACAAGCACATATGCAGGTATCTGCTCCATGTGCACACGGCACATTCACGTGTAATATTCACTCCGCGGTGACAGGTAGTTTGACTCAGGTTACAATTTATATGATAGCACAACACTTATGGTTTATTGTGGAGGTTATTTCAGTCCTGGGTGTAACTTTTGACCCAATACGATGAGAATAATCACAGTTAAAGAATTAGTTGCTCTTTTTTTCATACATCCATCAAAAGAAAATATCAAGCATCACTCCCCCAATACAGGGTGCTTTCATTAATGAATTTCCAATTTATTGAAGAGATACCAAGTACACCTAAATAATCATAACTACTAAATATGATTAACTGCTTTCTTAATTTATAACTTATGAGAACACTTGTTATTCATTTGTTAGTATTACTGCTATTTTCTGTTTTTTCCTCATGTTCTGATTTTTCTTTCTAAATTTGTCCTTTTCTATTCAATTCATTAAAGTGTATTCTGAGAAAATTCATGTGCCAAGAGCTGTGTTGTTGACATAAAGTCACAAAGATAAATAAGTCTAGGCATTCAAGACTAAGGAGGGAGAACATAGATTTATACTTAAAATCTTTTGAGTATAGAAAAGTAGCTTTACACATGTTATTCATTTATCATTTGTTTTCTTAGAATTATGATATAGCTTTACAAACAAGAAGGGGAGTTTTGAGATCTTTCATTTGAAAGTGTCTTCATTTTATCACTAATTTGTGTTCCCTTCTCTCTAAACTCCCTTCCAACTTCTCTCTCATTAGTCTTCAGGCTCTTCAATCCTGGGATCCTTCTGCAGTTTTAGCTGGAATTCTGCATTAGTAAATAAGTCAAAGTCCAGGAGGTGGAGGCTCCCCAGGGGATGGACCGTGATGGACAAAGGCTACAATGGGTTGAGTCTTGACTCAGGAAACCAGAAACCCAGATGATCTTACCTGGGTGTGTCCTGCTAAGGACACAGTGGTCACTCACTAGAGGGTTAGTTAAGCTCATGATCTACTGGTAATTCAGCTTTGTGAGACAACAAGGATAAGGACGTGGGAGTTGTAATAGGGGGAAAAGTCCAATGAAGAGATAAACATGACGTAAATGGATGGTGTCATGGAAAAGAAATGTCCTTTAGGGAGAAAATCTACCAGACATTAGAAGGAAGGGGTGGAGGCAGGTCCAGTGTGAGTTCTCAGCACTGATGCATGTTGCCCTTCAAGGGCTTCCCTCCATAAAAACATTGACATGACATTTTACAATTGTGTTAGGATAAAAATGAATATGGGCTTCTCTGGTATCTCAGACTGTAAAGAATCTGCCTGCAATATGGGACACCAGGGTTCAATCCCTAGGTTGGGAAGATCCCCTGGAGGAGGGAATGGCAACTCACTCCAATATTCTTGCTTGGAGAATTCCATGAACAGAGGAACCTGGTGGGGCTACGGTCTATGGGGTCACAAAAGAGTCGGATACAACTGAACAACTAACACTTTCATTTTCAATTTCAAACATCAATATAATCCAGGACAGATTCATTATTACACAGTCACTATTAATCTGATCATTTCACCCAACTTTAAAAAGAATTAAATATGAACATTTTTTCATAGAGCTTTAAAGTGCAAGGCACTGTGCTCCATGTGTCTACTGGGTCCCTCAGCCCTGCGAGGTGGTACACCAGGCACAGTAATTAGGAGCACAAAGTAGTGAATTCACCACAATGTCAACTGGTGATTTTACTGATGGGCTGTCATGGGCCGCAATTACATTTCTATTGGTCAGAGACAGAACCCTGGGGGAAACCTCTGAGGTCTACAGGAAGCATCTGGTTTACTCCTACACTGGAAATCAGAACTGTCTTCCTAGAATTAAGCTTTTAAAAATCCTCATTCCCCTGCTGACCTGCCTGTTATAGTAAACAGTGTGTGAAACATCAGCAAGTCACTTACGGTAGAAATTCATAATATCTCATGTTTCTATTGATGCCATCAATTGTTTCCATGTCTTCTGGAGTCAGTTCAAAGTCAAACACCTGGAAGGAAGGAAGAATAACATTAACTGCTCCTCCAAGGAGCTGGCCTCCCGCTCTGGACTGGAGGAGTTTCCATGAAGGGGAGAAGAAGAGGGAACAGGGAAGCCGAGTCTGTCCTCAGCTTTCAGGTGAACAAGCCTGGGAGCCTCTGCTGAGTTCTCATCTCTCCTTCCTACACCTTCTCCTTCTCTGTCCACCTTACAAACATTACAGTACATCAGTCTTTCTAAGTGAATCACTTGAGACAGAAAACAAACTAAAATCCTCTTTTCCCAAATACACAGTCTTTGGACACTCCAGACTGAGAACCTGCTCCCAGAAAAAATGGTTAGTCAGTTCTGAGCCCAGATATGAAGAAGATTTTTCCCCATTCACTGATGAGGGGGCATAGTGCTGTGCTGAGATGAAGAACAGGTTAGTTGCCACAGTTAAGCCAAATATATATGAAAATATATACAGAGAAGTGTTCAGGCTCCTCTGACAAGAGCCACATCCACCTGCTAGAGCAGAACTGCTGAGCTGTTCTGCACTGAACTGCAGATGCACGAGAGCCCAGCCAAGAGGACTCAAACAGCTGAGTGCAGGCTGTTTACCGAAGCACAGAATCAAGAGACACACATAACTGATCTCTGCATTAAATCTTGAAACTGGGGAGAGTTTCATGTACAGCTATGACTAAGGGTACAATGATGGTCTCCTACACACAAATCAAAAGACAACTCTGCAAAAATGGGCACAGTCTTGAACAGGAAATTTGCAAAAGCAGAAACTCAAGGAGATTAAATGCATGAAAGTGAAACATTAGTATTTAGGAAAATGCAAAACAAAACCACAATGATTTGTTAAGTTAAGGATCACTGCTGTAATTTGTATGCCCCCAAATTCACATGTTGGGACCTCACCCCACTGAGATGGTATTACAAATTAGAGCCTTTGAGGGTGATTAGGTCATGATGGTGGAGCCCTCAAGAATGAGATTTAAACAATGTCATATTCATATAACATACTTGGGAGAGCTCTGATGCCCCCTCCACCATGTTAAGATACAAGGGAAAGCCTGTGACCTGGAGGAGGGCCCTCAGTTGATCACACAGGCACCCTGACCTCAGATCTCCAGCTTTAGAACTGTGAGAAACAAATTTCAGTTGTTTCTAAGTCACCCGATCTTAAGTATTTTGTTAGAGCAGCCTAAATGGCCTACAAAAATCAAATAATGTAATTTTGTCAATTGAGAATGAAGAAAATATTTGTACAAGGTGACAGAATAAATTGACAGAGTGCTGGAACTAAAATCTCTATTTTCTGTCCAACCTGAACCCTCTCCAGCCATGCCACCTCTCTTGTTGCCACAGCAGGAGGAGAAAACCATCAGAAACACACACAAGGCATTCATGCACCAAGAAAAACAGGTAACTTGTCTTCATTCAAGGATAGTCTGAGAGCTGGACAAAGAATGACCCTTGTGAAGGATACTGCTTAGGAGCCCTCTGCCCACAGCCCCACTTATCATCACCTGTATGTTCTCTCTGATCCGCTTCTTGTTGTAACTCTTGGCCAGAACCACAACCCCACGTTGTATCTGGTAGCGAAGGGCAACCAGAGCTGGGGTCTGCTTGTGCTTTTTGGCAATGGCACAAAGAACCGGGTCCTCCAAAAGAATAGGGTAGTTTGGGTTCACCCTGGAAGGAAATTCAGAAATGCTGAGGAGTTGAAATTGAATACTCAGTTTCTAAGGAGGCTTTTCAAACAGATAAAGTAGGTCTACTCTAGACCAGTGTTTCTCAAAGTGTGGTCCAGGGACCAGAAGCATCAGTATCACCTGGAATCTTGTTAGAAATACAAATTCTATGGCTTAGCTGAAGACAAACTGAATCAGAATCTCAACTGTGTCATTTCCCAATCTGCATTTACAAAGTTCTCCCAGTCATTTGGATGCATGCTTGAGCTGAGACCAGTACTGCCAAACTTGTGGGTTTTTTCTTTTTTCTGTTTTACTTCTCAGTGGTTATTTTTCTTAATAATCATAGCTCTAAAATAAGTACAAAGGCAAGAAAATAAAAAGAGATGGACACAGGGAAATGTTTTTTTTCTTTTTAATTTTCACTTTTCTGAAGTGTTGATAAAAATTGAGTAGTCCAAAAATGAGATTTCATCATTATTTGCATTGTGCAATACTCCTACAAACAAATTTTCACTAAAATGATTCAATTTGTGATTTTTTTGATCATCATAGATCTGGGTTGTTATTCAGTCACTCAGTCATGTCTGCCTATTTGCGCCCCATGGACTGCAGCATGCCAGGCTTATCTATCCTTCACTATCTCCCGGAGCTTGCTCAAACTTATGTCCATTGAGTCAGTTATCCATCCCACCATCTTATCTTCTGTCATCCCATTCGCCTCCTGCTTTCAATCTTTCCCAGAATCAAGGTCTTTTCTAATGAGTTGGTTCTTCACATCATATGGCCAAAGTATTGGAGCTTCAGTCAGCATTAGTCCTTCTAATGAATATTCAGGACTGAGTTCGTTTAGGATTGACTGGTTTGATCTCCTTGCAGTCCCTAGGAGGTACATTTCTTATCCTGAGTTTAGATATAAGGTGAGGGAGACTTGAAACTTTTATTACTAGCACCATGTTCATTTGTTAAAAAATAAGTAAGTCATGACTTAAGCTTATCTCTTAAGTGTTCAATGCAGAGACACTTGCATTAAAATCTACATACAACAAGACACATGAAATGTAAAAAAAATCAATTTGGCTTGTGATTGTAAGACAAAACAGAAGGATTATGTCCCATTTCTCTTCTCTTCCCATCAGTTAAATGTTATCTCCAGAGCACTGCATTCAGCTCAGTTCAGTTCAGTCAGTCAGTCGTGTCTGACTCTTTGCGACTCCATGGACTGCAGCATGCCATTCCTCCGTGTCCATCACCAACTCCTGGAGTTTACTCAAACTCATGTCTATTGAGTTAATGATGCCATCCAACCATCTCATCTTCTGTCATCCCCTTCTCCTCCTGTCTTCAATCTTTCCTAGCATCAGGGTCTTTTCCAGTAAGTCAGTTCTTTGAATCAGGTGGCCAAAGGATTTGAGTTTCAGCTTCAGCATTAGTCCTTCCAATGAATATTCAGGACTGATTTCCTTTAGGATTTACTGGTTGGATCTCCTTGCAGTCCAAGGGACTCTCAGGAGTCTTCTCCAACACCACAGTTCAAAAGTATCAATTCTTTGGTGCTCAGCTTTCTTTACAGTCCAACTCTCACATCCATACATCACCACGGGAAAAACCAGAGCTTTGACTAGATGGACCTTTGTTGGAGAAGTAATGTCTCTGCTTTTTAACATTCTGTCTAGGTTGGTCATAGCTTGTCTTCCAAGGAGCAAGGGTCTTTTAATTTCATGGCTGCAGTCACCATCTGCAGTGATTTTGGAGCCCCCCAAAATAAAGACTTTTAGTGTTTCTGTTGTTTCCCCATCTATTTGCCATGATGTGATGGGACTGGATGACATGATCTTAGTTTTTTGAATGTTGAGCTTTAAGCCAACTTTTTTACTCTCCTCTTTCACTTTCATCAAGAGGCTCTTTAGTTCTTCTTCACTTTCTGCCATAAGAGTGGTATCATCTGTGTATCTGAGGTTATTGATATTTTCCCCAGCAATCTTGATTCCAGCTTGTGCTTCATCCAACCCAGCATTCTGCATGATGTACTCTGCATATAAATTAAATAAGCAGGGTGACAATATACAGGCTTGATGTACTCTTTTACTGATTTGGAACCATTCTTTTGTTCCATGTACAGCTCTAACTGTTGCTTCTTGACCTGCTTACAGATTTCTCAGTAGGCAGCTCATGTGGTCTGGTATTCCCATCTCTTTAAGAATTTTCCAAGTGTTGTGATCCACACAGTCAAAGGCTTTGGTGTAGTCAGTAAAGCAGAAGTAGATGTTTTTCTGGAATTCTCTTGCTTTTTTGATGATCCAGAGGATGTTGGCAATTTGATCTCTGGTTCCTTCTGTCTTTTCTAAATCCAGCTTGAACATCTGGAAGTTCATGTACTGTTGAAGCCTAGCTTGGAGAATTTTGAACATTACTTTGCTAGCATGTGAAATGAGTGCAATTGTGAGGTAGTTTGAACATTCTTTGGAATTGCCTTTCTTTGAGATTGGAATGAAAACGGACCTTTTCCAGTCCCGTGGAACCCCATGAACAGTATGAAAAAAACACTGTGTATATTATTATAAAAATATTTTCTCAAAATTTGAGTTTTATGGATTTCCCTGGTTGTCCAGTGGTTAAGACTTCATCTTCCAGTTCAGGGGTTGAGGGTTTGATCTTTGGTCAGGGAGCTAAGATCCCATATGCCTTGAAGCCCAAAAACCAAAACATAAAACAGAAACAGTATTGTAACAAATTCAGTAAAGACTTAAAAAAATTGATTTTCAGAGTAACTGCCTGTGGCCTTCAGTAATGTTCATACCATTTTGATGACCGCTGGGCCCCCAGAGCACCATAGGCAACCAGGACAATATCGTGTGACTTGCAGAACTCCAGCAGCTTGCTCTGATTGAGATAAGGGTGACATTCCACCTGTAGAACACCAACAGAGAAGAGTTGTCAAGTTATATGAAAAGGTAATATGTCAGAGGAAGCATAAAAGTAAAAATTATATATGCTAAAGAAAAACTGTGTCACATCAAATTACAACTGGAAATATCAACCTCAATAATGATTTAAAAAAAAAAAAACAAATTTTATCTCTGTTTCCTGAAAAGATTAAAAAAAAAAAAGTAATAATTCCTGAGAACAAGCAACTCTAGGAACCAGATCTTGGTTACTAAATACCGCTGAACACCACCAAGACATATGTCTAATTCCAGACTGGAGACAGAAAAAGAGCTGTTAGAATCTTGGGACTATAGGACCGAGTGTGATGGGAGGGGATCTAGTGTGATGGAAGGGGGAGGTCCCACTGGTGGCATTTGGGTAAACTTGAGCATCAAAAAGAATTATGAGTGAAAACAAATGTAGCACACAGAGTAAATAAAAATCCCTGAGGCTCTAGTAATGAGAGCGGGAGAAAGAACAAAACTATTTTCTTCCATGGATGGTGAGTAGTACAATAAATCCTTTCTCAGAAACTGACAATTAATGGGAAGGAGTTAAGTTTTTACCCTGTCTTACAGGAATAAGTGCATTTTATGTTGACTTAATGAAGGAATTTTGTCTTTACAATAAAATGTTAGGTCAGGAGATTAAAAATATTGCTTAAAATTGAAAATATTGAAAAATATCCCAATTAAATAATTAATGCATATGGGAGTCATTGAAGGATTCTCAACCATTTTGTGAAAATTTGGGGGAAATCGAAATTCCTCTGATGAAAGTTATTATCATTCAAAAGATGACTAGATAATTTCAACAGGGAAGTACACACTTCCAAACAAAAAATCTAGCTACCAGTAGTTTTACCAGGAGAACAAAATACCACTATTCACAGAAGGACAACTTGTCATCACATGCTTCCTACTCAGGTGTATGTGAGAGGCACAGCACACAAGGACACCCACGGCTGATTCATGTGAATGTATGGCAAAAACCACCATAATACTGTAAAGTAATCATCAGCCTCCAGTTAAAATAAGTTAAAAAAAATAAAGATTTATGGAGAATGGAAAAGTAAAAGGACGTTTTCTTGTCAAATGTAGTAAGGAATTCAGATTTAAATACTAATTTACATAAACTAGAACCAGACAAACAAGTTAATCAATGTCACAAAATAATGATGATAAATACAGTGTGTTTGTTGAGAACTTGTCTCGCTATCTTCATGACATAATGATTCAGTGACGATTCTAGGTTAAAAACCATGAAAAATATGACTCAAAGTGACATGTGAACCATATCAGATCCAGGTTGTCAAAACATAATATATATATTTATTATATAAATCCATAGAATTAAATATATATATATATACACACACACTATTGTATCCTTAACTGTTCTAATATCTGAAATTTTTCACAATAAAAACATGGAAGTAAAACTGATACCAGAATCACATTAATTTCTTAACTTTTATAACTAAAATATATATATATTTCTTGAATTGTGTAAGCTACACTTTCCATATAAGATTCTTTTTCTTTGACTCCAACTTGTAACTTAAAGACATTATGGTACGTATGAAATAAGACTGTTGCAGAAGGGTGAAGATTACATGACATATGTATCACATCTCAGGTATATGGCATATCTAGATCTGTCAAACTTAGAATTAAACAGCAGAGAGATGGTCACCAGGGGCTAGGAGGAGGGGGGAATCTGGAATTGATAAGCATGATGTGAAGTCTCAATTATACAAGATGAATGAATTTTAGATCTGCTTCCAACACTGTCCCTATAATAAACAACACTGTATTGTATTATATGAATACTTCAAAACTTGCTATGAGGTTAGGTCTCATGGTCTTCTTTTACCACAATAAGGTAAAAAATAGAACCAAAAAAAGTTCGAGAACAGAAACAGACATAGAAAAGTGAGTTTAATCAGTTAATTTTGTGATGGACATTGATGGGACAACCAGTCCAAGCTTGAGTAAATCACAAGGTGTGCTCTACGATTGAGTAAGTATTCCTGAATGAATATTTCATCAGTGGTTAGTATCACCATAAGCCTTTAACTTCATCCATCAAACTTGATGAACTTTAATAGCCTCCAGCAAACTTGGTTGAAGACCCATAAATGCAGAGAAACCAAGACAAAGGATTCAGGCATTCAAACTCCACACAAACTCTTAACACCCATCTCAGCTGATTTTTCTCTTTGTTTACTTCCTGTTCCATGTTTCATTAATGTACATAGTTCCCTCCGAGATGCTTTGTGACATCTGATTTCTGGTCATGCTTTAAGCTCAGGGGAAAAACCCCTTTCTCTAAGTTCTGGGTGTTGAGTCTAACTCCTTTTCACTTCCCTCAGTTCCTACCCACAATTTAGCAGGAAGCCCGCCCGCCTTTTCCACCCAGACTTTATCAGTCAGAGATACTGTTATGGATTCTATTTACACTGTCCAGGCAGAGGCTCTGCTCTCTAGAATCCTATGTCCACAAAGGTCAAATGAACAGGAGGGAAGGCCAGACAGACATCTGGCTCCAGTGTAAGAAGGAGGTTGTGAAGAGCAGGAGGGAGAGGAGTCAAGTCTGCTCACCTGGTTGCAGACAGGCTTGTACTTGAGCCCCGGCTTGTTCAGGATCTTCTCCAGCTGCTTGTGATTGAAGTTGGACACCCCAATAGACTTGGTCAGCCCTGCATCCTTACACTTCTCCAGGGCCTGGGAGGGAGGGGTGGTGAACAGTCATGAACAGTCACTTGGAATGGGCAATAAAACAAGGTTAATGGCTGAAAAAAAATTGTTAAAAGTGTCTCTTGTCAAAAATTAGCATTGATTATAAGGAAGGAAAAAATGGAAAAGTTCATGACACAGGAAGAATTACAGTTAGAAAAACCCTGGAGAAGACATAATACATGGAAAACAATAGATGCCTATGTTACCATCCCAAATTCTTCTCCACTGTTCTTCTCTGTGAACATTTCAGCAATGGTTTCCTCCCCACAACCCCAGCATCCCAGCCCTTAGATTCATGAACTGCTGAGTCTGATGGGCCACAGCCCATTCTCACAGGTGGAAGAAATGAGGAGGTTCCCTATCTCCTGGCTCCTCCCCTGGTTTTCTCTTCCCTGGACTCACTTCCCACGTGTGACGGAGATCCACTGAGTCAAGTATCAGTTTTCCATCTTCACCTGTTGGCAAAATTTCCTCCCCTGGCTGGAATAGAAGCAGTCATTTTAGAGGTGTTACAAAACGATTTCCCCACACTTAGCCAAACAGCCAGGCACATCTAGGACCAGGGCATCAAACCTCTATGAGATAGGTTTACAACATTCTAGATACTAATATTTGCAAAGTGCTTTACAAATGGAGTTTTGAGAAATGTGTTTAGAAGGCAATTTTCCACTAATCTCTTACACTTACATTTTGATAAATACAATTTTCCTCCATTCTAATGGGGACTGTCAATGACTTACTTGAATTTTTTTCTGCATCTTTTACTTTCCTCTTGCAAAATACCTCCATTGCACTGGGAGTGACTGTAAGTTATGCCTTACTTCTGGCATTAAAATTGCAAACTTGACCTGGGCTAAATATCAGACTTCCTTTTCCCTTTGAGCATCAGGTGCCCTAGGGCAGGCATATGAACCAGCAAGGCTCTCCTTAGGTTGATATGGAATGTGGAAGATCTAGACATGCTCTCAAATGTTCATGACCATGAGCCTTGAGGCCCCAAAGGCCATATTTGCCACCGATCAAAAATGTTCAGTGAAAATAAAACAAACCAAGAGTAATGCCATGATAATGCCATGATAAGAGATAGAAAAATGGACCCATTTCTAAGAATACTGCAACTCAACTTTCCTCAGTGTAGAGTACACCCTACACTGTACTATGAAAAATACTTAAGTACTATGAAAAAGTACTATGAAAAATCTTAAGCCAACCATCCATGGAAGCTGATAGACATTGTGACACATGAAATAAGATAGAGGTGATCATACAAATTGCCAACCTTCAGAGGCACTGGAGTATGAATAAGATAGAGATCAACATAGTCCAGTTGAAGGCTTTTCAGTGACTTTTCCAAGGCTGATTGGACCAACTCTGGTTGAAGGGATGTGGACCAAAGCTGCAGAGGTTAAATAATAGAAGTTATATTAAATGAAGGCAGTAGGTCATTTTGTTTGTCTTGTTTCATTTAATGATTAAACATTTTTATTGCTTAGAAATGGATGACTACTGGGAAAAATGCTCCTTTTTTTCTTGAGTTCCATTTTTTATCTAACCCACCCATGCAAACTTTATTTGACTGAATTTATCATCAGTACATCATTCATAATAGAATAAAATTAATCAAGATAAATAACATTATAAAATAATTACCATGCCTATCATCTGAATTGTGTTTAATACAGCGTAAAAGCACAAACTTAGTCTAATTCAATCAGTCCTCTCAGAATTAATTAGCATTTTGTTTACATAACTGTAGAAAAAAAAGTATTTTGAACATATTAACATGAGCAGAACATAATTCAAGACACTTTGGCTAGATCTTGTGGAATATACAAAATCCCTCTCCTAATGTTCTCTCTTATTCTTAGAGTTGAGAACTGAAATTCAGAATGTGAAGAAATTTGAGAAACTCACCCAGATGATAAGGAAAGCTATAATCTATTCACACTTCTGTATGAATCCTTAGACCATACTAAATCACACTCCTCTGGTCTAGGCTCAGAGAAGGAAAGTGACTTTAAAATTTGAACAGAGCAGCAAAGAAAAAGTTGGTATCACTTTCTATTTTTGGGCAGGGGAGGAGGAAACTACATTTAACATATAAATATGTGTGGAAAGAAAGCTGTATCAGTAAACAACATTCACCTAATTACTGATCCTATTACATAATTATCACCTGCATACAACTAGTTGTACACACGTGCACACACACAACACACAAATCACCTTTGAAGTGTAGAATATGTCTTCTCTCTTCACAGTGCCATCGGCAATCTTGCTTCGAATGGCTTGGCCAACCTGCTCTTCATTTCTGTACGCATGAGCACTGTCAATGTGGCGGAACCCAACTTCTATAGCGAATCTGGTGACCTCCAGAGCTTCACTCTTAGGAACCTACATAAGCAACAAAGGTAGAATTAAACATCCCCATGATTAAGAAATTGCTGAGCCACAAGCTTTGATCTTTCCAATAATCAACTTTTCTTTGTGCTTTTGGTTCATTCTGCATGTGTGGTGATGAACCCATGACAGTTTTCCTGAACTTTCCTAGTCGGTGATTAAATGGATGACCAGGAACCCTTCAATCCCAGGTGATCAGTGGTTGATCACAGGTATCAAATGACCCCAAGAAAAACTCCAGATTCAGTGATTTTCTGGAAAAAATTGTAATACTTAGCATAAAGTGGTATTCATGGATACAATTCACACTGTGAGATGCTTGAAGCAAAATCCACAAAGGTATAAAGTACCTGGTAAAAGCATCAAGAAAGGAGTACGTCGAGGCTGTATATTGTCACCCTGCTTATGTAACATATGCAAAGTACATCATGCAAAATGCTGGCCTGCATGAAGCACAAGCTGGAATCAAGATTGCCAGGAGAAATATCAATAAACTCAGATATGCAGATGACACCACTCTTAAGGTAGAAAGTGAAGAGGAACTAAAGAACCTCTTGATGAAAGTGAAAGAGAAGAGTGAAGAAGCTGGCTTAAAATTCAACATTCAAAAAGTCAAGATCATGGCATCTGATCCCAACACTGCATGGCAAATAGATGGAGAAACAATGGAAACAGTCAGAGACTTTATTTTCTCGGGCTCCAAAATCACTGCAGATGGTGACTGCAGCCATGAAATTTAAAAAAAGCTTGCTTCTTGGAAGAAAAGCTATGACCAATGTACATAACATATTAAAAATCAGAGACATTACTTTGCCAGCAAAGGTCTGTCTAATCAAAGCTCTGGTTTTTCCAGTAGTCATGTATGGATGTGAGAGTTGGACTGTAAAGAAAGCTGAGTGCAGAAGAATCGATGCTTTTGAACTATGGTGTTGGAGAAGACTCTTGAGTCCCTTGGACTGCAAGGAGATCAAACCAGTCCATCCTAAAGAAAATCAGTCCTGAATATTCATTGGAAGGACTGATGTTGCAGCTGAAACTCCAATACTTTGGCCACCTGATGTGAAGAATAGACTCACTGGAAAAGACCCTGATGCTGGGAAAGATTGAAGGTAGGAGGAGAAGGGGACAACAGAGGATGAGAAAGTTGGATGGCATCACTGACTTGATGGACATGAGTTTGAGTAAGCTCCAGGAGTTGGTGATGGACAGGGAAGCCAGGCGTGCTGCAGTCCATGGGTTCCAAAGAGTTGGACACGACTGAGCAACTGAACTGAGCTGAAAAGCATCAAGAAACCAGGTGAAATCTTCTGGGACCTCTGTCTACCAGTGAAGCCACATAGAATACACCAAATAAAATCTGCATGTATTCAAGTTTTACAAACCAATATTCTCATATAATTATCCATTGTTAATGATTAACACAATCAAACTAATAACAGCTCTGTCACCTCATATGGATAACTTTTGGCTGTGGGGAGAATACTTAATATCTAGTTTCTTAGCAAATCTCATGAATACAATCCATTTTTTAAACTATAGTTACCACGCTCTACATTACATCTCAGAACTTATCTTATAACTGAAGGTCTGTATCCTTGACCATTATCTTGCCATTTTCCCCAGCATGTACTCAGTTTCTGATCACCATTCCTCTACTCTCTGCTTCTGAGTTTCACTTTTTTAGATTCCACCAACAAAGAGATTAGGCAGTATTTGTCTTCCTACTTCTGGCTTATTTCACTTAGTTTAATATTCTCCAGGTTCCTCCATGTTGTTGCAAGTGGCAAAAGGATAACTTCTTTTATAAAGGCTGAATAATATTCCATTTGTTTTTATGTGACTTAGAATCTTTCCTTTTTCAAGGAGGTAGATCCTTGGTCTAATTGCCCTCTTTTGGCTCTAGTCCCTGTTTAACTTAAATGCAGGGGCATTCAGGGATGTACTGAGTAATGAACCAGTGAGCTTCAAAAATAGCCTAAACCCTTCCCTCCCCTCAGTCCACTTTGCTCTACAAAGTAAACAAGCACTTTGCTAATAGTTTCCTTTGTTGTGCAGAAGCTTTTAAGTTTAATTAGGTCCCATTTGTTTATTTTTGCTTTTATTTCCAGTATTCTGGGAGGTGGGTCATAGAGGATCCTGCTGTGATGTATGTCGGAGAGTGTTTTGCCTATGTTCTCCTCTAGGAGTTTTATAGTTTCTGGTCTTACGTTGAGATCATTAATCCATTTTGAGTTTATTTTTGTGTATGGTGTTAGAAAGTGTTCTAGTTTCATTCTTTTACAAGTGGTTGACCAGTTTTCCCAGCACCACTTGTTAAAGAGATTGTCTTTAATCCATTGTATATTCTTGCCTCCTTTGTCAAAGATAAGGTGTCCATATGTGCATGGATTTATCTCTAGGCTTTCTATTTTGTTCCATTGATCAATATTTCTGTCTTTGTGCCAGTACCATACTGTCTTGATAACTGTGGCTTTGTAGTAGAGCCTGAAGTCAGGTAGGTTGATTCCTCCAGTTCCATTCTTCTTTCTCAAGATCGCTTTGGCTATTCGAGGTTTTTTGTATTTCCATACAAATTGTGAAATTATTTGTCCTAGCTCTGTGAAGAATACCTTTGGTAGCTTGATAGGGATTGCATTGAATCTATAAATTGCTTTGGGTAGTATACTCATTTTCACTATATTGATTCTTCAAATCCATGAACATGGTATGAAGCAACTGACAAACAACTAATCTCAAAAATATACAAGTAACTCCTACAGCTCAACTCCAGAAAAATAAATGACCCAATCAAAAAATGGGCCAAAGAACTACATAGACATTTCTCCAAAGAAGACATACAGATGGCTAACAAACACATGAAAAGATGCTCAACATCCCTCATTATCAGAGAAATGCAAATCAAAACCACTATGAGGTATCATTTCACGCCAGTCAGAATGGCTGCAATCCAAAAGTCTACAAGCAATAAATGCTGGAGAGGGTGTGGAGAAAAGGGAACTCTCTTACATTGTTGGTGGGAATGCAAACTAGTACAGCCACTGTGGAGAACAGTGTGGAGATTCCTTAAAAAACTGGAAATAGAACTGCCTTATGATCCAGCAATCCCACTGCTGGGCATACACACTGAGGAAACCAGAAGGGAAAGAGACACATGTACCCCAATGTTCATCGCAGCACTGTTTATAATAGCCAGGACATGGAAGCAACCTAGATGTCCATCAGCAGATGAATGGATAAGAAAGCTGTGGTACATATACACAATGGAGTATTACTCAGCCATTAAAAAGAATACATTTGAATCAGTTCTAATGAGATGGATGAAACTGGAACCTATTATACAGAGTGAAGTAAGCCAGAAAGGAAAACACCAATACAGTACACTAATGCATATATATGGAATTTAGAAAGATGGTAACAATAACCCTGTGTACGAGACAGCAAAAGAGACACTGATGTATAGATCAGTCTTATGGACTCTGTGGGAGAGGGAGAGGGTGGGGAGATTTGGGAGAATGGCATTGAAACATGTATAATATCTTGTATGAAACGAGTCGCCAGTCCAGGTTTGATGCACGATACTGGATGCTTGGGGCTGGTGCACTGGGACGACCCAGAGGGAGGGTATGGGGAGGGAGGAGGGAGGAGGGTTCAGGATGGGGAACACAGGTATACCTGTGGCGGATTCATTTCGATATTTGGCAAAAGTAATACAATATTGTAAAGTTAAAAAAAAAAAAAAGATACTGTGTAGAGACAAATCAATAAAGTTGCCACATAAGCCAAAAAAAAAAAAAAAAACAAGCACTGTCTTCTATCTCCAAAGTATTTCTGAATATTTCCTTCTGTTTTGTAGATGAAAAAAGTGGGACTCAAAGTTTAAGGACCAGTTCCTCATCACAACCACATACTCTTTTTTTTTAATTTAAATTTATTTATTTTAATTGGAGGCTAATTACAATATTGTATTGGTTTTGCCATACATCAACATGAATCTGCCACAGGTGTACATGTGTTCCCCATCCTGAACCCCCCTCCCACCTCCCTCCTCGTACCATCCCTCTGGGTCATCCCAGTGCACCAGCCCCAAGCATCCTGTATCCTGCATCGAACCTGGACTGGCAATTTGTTTCTTATATGATATTATACATGTTTCAATGCCATTCTCCCAAATCATCCCACCCTCGCCCTCTCCCACAGAGTCCAAAAGACTGTTCTATACATCTGTGTCTCTTTTGCTGTCTTGCATACAGGGTTATCATTACCAACTTTCTAAATTCCATATATATGTGTTAGTATACTGTATTGGTGTTTTTCTTTCTGGCTTACTTCACTCTGTATAATAGGCTCCAGTGTCATCCATCTCATTAGAACAGATTCGAATTTATTCTTTTTAATGGCTGAGTAATACTCCATTGTGTATATGTACCACAGCTTTCTTATCCATTCATCTGCTGATAGACATCTAGGTTGCTTCCACGTCCTGGCTATTATAAACAGTGCTGCGATAAACAGTGAGGTACCACATACCACATACTCTTAAGGAAAAGATGGGCAGCCAATTTTCTGGCTTCCAGTCTAGAGTCTTGTCCACTAGGCTCTCTTATGCACAAGGGCTGAAGAGTATAGTAAAAATAAAATACAAACCCTACAATTGAAATCTTTCCTGAAAGAGTGTAGCTTATCCCCTCTAATGAAGCTATACTTTCCATTAGAATAAGCTTCCAAGCAGAAACAGAAGTACAGGTCAAAACACAACTGGAGTGTTTCTTGCCTGGCACCGAGCAGGTATTTCACAATAGAAAAGCAATTCTCTCCCATTAGTTTTCAGTCACCTCATCTTCAGGATCTTCTACCTCAAATACTTCTCTGGGTCATGTGTTTTTGGAAGAAGGAAAGGGTTCTGGAATTAATGAAACATACAGAGAAACCCCACCATTACAATGCTCCTCAAAGCAAAGCAGCTGACAGTCAGCATTCTTGACAGCCGAGTCTCACCTCTTCCGCCAAGCTGGGAAAGAGATGGAAACTTCAGGGGAACCCAGAGTAATCTGCAGGTGAGCACAGCCTCAGACCCTGATGCAGGGTAGAGACTGGATGCTCTCTCCTCTTTCACAGGGCACGGTTCTAGCCTGGTTAGTGGAACCACGTGATCCTCCCAGAGTCACACAGGAGCTCAGTGCTTGACAACCAAAGTCCCCTTCCTCTCATGTTACATCCACTACTATTTATATCTCAACCCCAAACCACTACTCTTACCTCCTCAGGTGTATAGGTTCCAAATCCCAGGATAGGAATGAAGTGGCCATCATTAAGCTTCACCCTCTGGCATTGGGTTTCCATTGCCTGTTGCTCCTCTGGGTAAGCAGACTGATTTTTTTTCTTCTGCCTTCACAGGTTATATGTAATAGGAAGGTAACGCCACAGCTGCACTGTCCAATGTTAGCAGATACATTGTAGGAGGAGCATGAGTAAATCAGTTCCCATGGAGTAAGAAGAGAATTAAAGCCAGTTAACTTGCTTGGTTTTTTTTATCAGTATAATCTTAGGATACATTTTGATGAGGTTGGCTGAACAAGTATAAACTGTATGTTAGACTAGAAACTTCCACATAGCAATCTTTTTTCATTTTTCTAAGTATGAAGCTGAATCTTACAGTACAAATACACACATACAGAGAATCACACAATTTAAAGGAGTGATCAATAAGCATTTTAAAAAATCTTCAGTTCAGTTCAGTTGAGTTGCTCAGTTGTGTCCGACTCTTTGCGACCCCATGAATCTCAGCATGCCAGGCCTCCCTGTCCATCACCAACTCCCAGAGTTCACTCAAACTCATATCCCTTCATAAAGAATGAAAACTTTTTTTTTAAATTTATTTATTTATTTTTTTACTTTACAATATTGTATTGGTTTTGCCATACACAACATGCATCTGCCATGGGTGTACATGTGTTCCCCATCCTGAACCCCCCTCCCACCTCCCTCCCCATACCATCCCTCTGGGTCGTCCCAGTGCACCAGCCCCAAGCATCCTGTATCCTGCATCGAACCTGGACTGGCGATTTGTTTCTTATATGATATTATACATGTTTTAATGCCATTCTCCCAAATCATCCCCCCTCCCCTCTCCCACAGAGTCCAAAAGACTGTTCTATACATCTGTGTCTTTTTTGCTGTCTCTCATACAGGGTTGTCATTACCATCTTTCTAAATTCCATATATATGCATTAGTATACTGCATTGGTGTTTTTCTTTCTGGCTTACTTCACTCTGTATAATAGGCTCCAGTTTCATCCATCTCATTAGAACTGATTCAAATGTATTCTTTTTAATGGCTGAGTAATGAAAATAAATTTGCCTTTTATTTTTACCACCAGCAAAATTATTTTACTTTACAGACCTGACGGTGGTGAAATCCTGAAAAGGACACCAAAACCACACATTCTGGCCAGTTTTTGGATACCATGTGCAGTGTGCAAACTGACTCTTAGAGGGTTTATACCTTGAACTTAGTTATATAACTTTTAGAAAGCTATCATAATATAAATTATACATATTTTACATACTTTGCTATTTTGCTCAGCCCTACCCATGAAAGAAAAACTTGTAAGCAAGTTAAATTGTAACAACTTTGGGATAAGTACTGGAAAATGTGAGGCACTGATATTGTGAAATGTTGTGAAACTAAACAAAATTTAACAGAGTGATGTGAGCAAAATGGTGGGCTAGGATGTATTGAATTCTCCCTTAGAAACATGAGAAAACAATCAGAACCCAGGTGAAAAATGTCATATGAGCTCTAGAAAACAGTCAAACAAAATCTATGGCAACAAAGTGAACACACAGTTATGAAAAATCCAGAACAGGATGGAAGGACATTTTGTGGGGTTTTTACTCATCTGTACCATCCTCCTGCCTGGGGCAGTGCAGTCTTGATCTGTAAAGAGCAGTGACTCAGCTCCCTCAAACTAGAGTGATCACAGAAAACCTTAATGCAATGTTCCAACCTACTTGGGGACAGCCTGAAGATGAATGTCTGCTTTACCTAAACAAGCTTAAACTGAAGAGCAGCTGGAGTGTCTCATTACAGCTACAGGGGGCCTATACATATGTGGGACCAGGGACAAAGGATTAAGGGTGGCGACATAGACTAGACCATGTAAAACCCTGAGTAGAACTGGCATGTGGATTTGGGGGACATAGGGTATTCAAAAACAGACATATATTCATGGGAATAAAACAGCCACCCATGGGTCAGGCAAGATGTTGGCTCAGAAATAAACTGAGCAGCCCTTAGCTTTCCTTTGGACTAATCCCAGGACAAGGAGCGTGCCAAGTTAACTAGTGAAGGCCAGTCATGACGTGGAGGAAATCAACCAAGAGTGAGTAGTTTCCTGTTGTTTCAAGTACCCAATGATGAATGCATACACACCCAGGAACACATACACACACACAGGAATGCACACACCACACAGCAGAAAGAAAAGAAGGAAGGAAGGAGAAAGAAAGAAAAAAAGAAAAAAGAAACCATGGTCTAGGAAAGGAAGAAAATAAATCGGCACCGACTCTTCCTGAACAGTCACAGGAGCCACACTTAGTGAACAGTGAGTGTCACACACTGTCCTGGGGAGGAGCTCCAGGTGGACAAGAGGACGCTGAGCTCAGCTCCCCCAGAAACACATCAGGGTTCCATCTCCTGAAAACACACGACTCTAGCAGGAAGCCTTGTCCACACCAAGGCTGTAAAGAACTGTCCACACGGAGCTGGGTGGGAAGGGAAGAGAAGCCGGCAGATCAGGACTGAGTCCCCGGGAGGGGCCCAGATGAGGAATGGGGACAGGGGCTCAGAGGTCCTCCCTGGAGAGACCCGTGCACATCATCCACTTGGCACTGCAGCCCTGGGACAACCCCATGAGGTCACGGCCCCATAGCTGCTGTGAACCCAGGGGGACCCACAGGAGATCTGCAAGAACCTCAACTCCAAACCCTAGATGGCCGAAGATTAGTTCAAGGATTATTTCAAGACATAAATCCAAACACTATAGAAAACATTCTGAGTTTAGGAGAGAAGAGGTGGTATTCAAGATAAACTCAAGTAAAGTGATATAAAAAATCCCAATGTTGTATCAATAGGGAGACATAACCAAGAATAATATTATGGAAATAGTAAACAAAAATGACTAAGGGATACCATGCAATATCTGTCAGTTGAGCAAAGACAATGTGTGGTAAAGTGTTGACAGAAAATGTTATTCTATTCAGCTTTATCACAAATATGATTTGAAAGATTTTTTTTTTCCATCCTGTGGTTTGTCTTTCCCCCCTCTGGTAATTTGTTTCAGTGAGAAATAGTTTTGAATTTGGATAAAGACTAATGATAATTTTTTTCTTTTATTGCCTGTACTTTTGGCGTCAAATCCCCCAAATTGTGACCATATCCAACAATGAGAAACTTTTTCCAGAGGTTTTCTTCTGCGAGTTTCATATTTATATTTTGTGTGTTTAGATCTCAGAAGCATTTGGAGTTGTTTTTTCTATAAGGTCACCTCCCAACTTCTTTTTGCATGTGGATATCTAGCTATTCCACCACTGATAGCTGAAAACACTGCCTTTATAACTGTACCTATCTATTTAAAACAGATGTCATTTAAGTTCATGCATACCCTGAAAGATCTGGGTTTCCCTTGTAGCTCAGTTGATAAAGAATCTGCCTGCAGTGCAGGAGATCCGGGTTTGATCCCTGGGTCAGGAAGATCCCCTGGAGAAGGAAATGGCAACCCACTCCAGTATCCTTGTCTGGAAAATCTCATGGACCTAGAAGCCTGGTGGGCTGCAGTCCATGGGGTCGCAGAGTCGGCCACGACTGAGTGACTAACACACACGCACCAAAAGATCTACATCACTTCCAAGTGTTTTGTGTTTTGGATGTCATGTTTTATATCTTCAAGTCTATCCCTTAACTGTTAACTATAGTCTTCTATCCTTTTTATTAGTTTATTTAAGTGGTGCATGCACTTCTTTTGCCATATATTTGCTTTTGCTATGGGTTTTTTTTCCCCTTTCTGTATTTCCTTATTTCTATAAGGAAATAGCCTTTTATTTTCAAAGAAAAAAACAGGCTTCCGTGGTGGCTCAGATGGTAAAGAATCTGCCTGCAATGAAGGAGGCCTAGGTTTGATACCTGAGTTGGGAAAATCCCCTGGAAAAGCGAATGGCAACCCACTCCAGTATTCTTGACTGGGAAATCCCATGGACAGAGGAGCCTGGTGGGCTACAGTCCATGGGGTGGGTTGCAAAGAATCAGACATGACTGAGAGACTGACGTCATTTACTGTAGGGTCAGTTTAGTGAGGATCTCAGCTGTGCTTCTCTAGGAAACTCTTTATCTCTTCTTCAGTTCTGCATGACAATATTACTGGGTAGAAGGTCCTTGGTTGTAGATATTTTTATCCTTTCAGTATTTTAAATATATTATGTAACTCCATTCTGGCCTATAATATTTCAGCTGCAAATCAATTGAGAGCCTTGTGGGGATTCTCTTATATGAGACTGTTTTTCTCTTGCTCCCTTTGAAATTTTCTCTTTAATATTTGACAGTTTTAAGTCTTGGTGTGGGTCTCCTTGGTTTAATTTGTTTGGGACTCTCTGTACTTCTGGCACCTGGATGTATTCTCCTTTCTTTAGGTTTGGGAAATTCTCTGTCATAATTTCATCAAATGCATTTTTCTGTGCCTTTCTCTCACTCTTCTCCTAGGACTACTATTCTGTGAATGTTACTACATTTGATGTTGTCCCAGGAGACCATGCTTGTGAAAAATTGATTTTTCTTTTTACTGTTCTGATTGAGTGATTTCCATTATTGTGTCTTCTAGGTTGCTTATGCATTATTCTGTATTGGCTAACCTGTTGTTAACTCCTTCTAATGTACTTTTAATTTCATTTATTGTGTTATTCAGCTCTTATTGAGTCTTTTTTATATTTTATAGCTCTTTGTTGAAGTTCTCACTGTGTTTCTCTATTCTTTTCAAAATATATTATTATAACTTAACAATGTTATATATAATTCCTATGGTAACAACAAAGAAAATAAAATAGAGTATATGGAACATAAATATAAAAGAGATGAGAACCAAAGATGTCACTATGAAAAATCATCTGAACATTAAGGAAAGTGGTAATGGAGGAAATAAGGAACTAAGTCACACCAAAAATATGAAAAGACAAAAGTATTTTCCTATCAGTTATTACTTTTAATGTAAATAAAATAAACTCCACGTTCAAATAGTATATATTGTCAGAGTAGATTTTTAAAAAATATATCAAATTTCTGTCATTATAAGCGATTCACTATAAATCTAAGGACACAAATCTTTGAAAGGAAAAAGTGACAAAAGACATTCTATGTAAACAGTAACTGAAAGAGAGCTAGTGTGACCACACTCAATTTAGTTCAGTTGCTCAGTCATGTCTGACTCTTTGCAACCCCATGAACTGCAGCACGCCTGGCTTCCCTGTCCACCACCAACTCCCAGAGCTTTCTCAAACTCAAGTCCATTGAGTCGATGATGCCATCCAATGATGCTTTCTTCTTCTGTAGTCCCCTTCTCCTCCTGCCTTCAATCTTTCCCAGCATCAGGGTCTTTTCCAAAGAGTCAGTTCTTTGCATCAGGTGGCCCAAGGATTGGAGTTTCAGCTTCAGCATCAGTCCTTCCAATGAATATTCAGGACTGTTTAGGATGGCCTGGTTGGATCTCCTTGCAGTCCAAGGGACTCTCAAGAGTCTTCTCCAACATCACAGCTTAAAAGCATCAATTCTTTGGCCCTCATCTTTCTTTATATTACAACTCTCACATCTATACATGATTATTGGAAAAATCAGAGCTTTAATTAGACAGACCTTTGTTGGCAAAGTAATGTTTCTGCTTTTTAATATGCTACTTAGGTTGGCCATAGCTTTTCTTCCAAGGAACAAGTGTCTTAATTTCATGGCTGCAGTCACCATCTGCAGTGATTTGGGAGCCCGAGAAAATGAAGTCTCTCACTGTTTCCATTCTCTCCCCATCTATTTGCCATGAAGTGATGGGACCGGATGCCATCATCTTAGCTTTTTGAATGTTGAGTTTTAAGCCAGCTTTTTCACTCTCCTCTTTTACTTTCATCAAGAGGCTCTTTAGGTCTTCTTCACTTTCTGCCATAAGGGTGGTGTCATCTGTGTATCTGAGATTATTGATATTTCTCCTAGCAGTCTTGTTTCCAGCTTGTGTTTCATCCAGCCTGGCATTTTGCCTGATATACTCTGCATATAAGTCAAATAAGCAAGGTGACAATATACAGCGTTGACATACTCCTTTCCCAATTTGGAACTAGTCCATTGTTCCATGTCTGGTTTTAACTGTTGTTTCTTGACCTGTATACAGATTTTTCAGGTGGCAGGTAAGGTGGTCTTGTATACCTATCTCTTGAAGAATTTTCCACAGTTTGTTGTTATCTTCACCGGTCAAAGGCTTTGGTGTTACCAATAAAGCAGAAGTAGATGTTTTTCTGGAATTCTCCTGCTTTTTTGATGAGCAAATTGGATGTTGGCAATTTGATCTCTGGTTCCTCTGCCTTTTCTAAATCCAGCTTGAAGATCTGGAAGTTCACGTTTCACATACTGTTCAAGCTTGGTTTGGAGAATTTTGAATGTTACTTTGCTAGCATGTGAGATGAGTGCACTTGTGTGGTAGTTTGAACATTCTTTGGCATTGCCCTTCTTTGGGATTGGAATGAAAACTGACCTTTTCCAGTCCTGTGGCCACTGCTGAGTTTTCCAAATTTGCTGGCGTATTGAGTGAAGCACTTTAACAACATTATCTTTTAGGATTTGAAATAGCTCAAGTGGAATTCCATCACCTCCACTAGCTTTGTTCACACTGATGCTTCCTAAAAGGCCTACTTGACTTCACATTCCAGGTTGTCTGGTTCTAGGTGAGGGATCATACCATCATGGTTATCTGGGCCATGAAGATCTTTCTTTGTATAATTATTCTGTATATAACAGACAAAATTTAAAGGTTTTAAAATAAAATTTGTGACAAGACAAAGAAAGTGAAGTGAAGTCACTCAGTCGTGTCTGACTCTTTGTGACCCCATGGACTGTAGCCTACCAGGCTTCTCCATCCATGGAATTCTCCAAGCAAAAATACTGGCGTGGGTTACCATTTCCTTCTCCAGGGGATATTCCCCACCCAGGGATCAAACCCAGGTCTCCTGCATTGGAGGCAGACACTTTAACCTCTGAGCCACCAGGGAAGACAAGACAAAGAAGGATATTCTATACTGATAAATGGTCAATCCAAAAGAATATAGAGAAATTACAAACATAGATGGGCCAAACATCAGAGTTCCAAAATATATGAAGCCAAGATAGATAGAATTGAAGGGAAAAATAGGCAGCACTATAGCACTAGTTGGAGACATCAATATCTACTTTCAATAATCGATAAAACAACTAGACAGAAGACCAATGAGGAAATAGAAAGAGATGCTGTGAACAACTGTATGCCAACACACTGAATAATGTAGTTGAAATGGAAATTTTCTAGAGACACACAGTCTATGAAGACAAAATCCTGAAGGAACAGAAAGCCTGAGTAGACTTATTCCTACCAAGCAGATTGAATCAATAATTAGGAGACTCTCAAGAAAGAGAAGCCCAGGGCCAGATGACCACACTAGTAAATTCTGCTGAGCATTTATAGCAGAATTAACAGCAATCATTCTTAAATTCTCCAAAAAATATTGAAGAGGAAGGAATACTTTCCAACACATTCTATCAGGCCAGCATTAGCCAGAGACCAATCCCAGACAAAGATACTACAGAAAAATCATCTACAGACAGATGTTTCACATGATGATCGCTACAAAAATTCTCAATAAAATACTCGAAAATTGAATTCAGGAGCATACTAAAAATTATACACCATGACCAAATGAGACTCTTCCCTGGGCAGCAACTGTGTACATATTTATTTTAGTAAAGGCAATACACCATATTAACAAAAAGAAGGGGGAAAATCACATGATAATAACAAGTGATGTGGAAAAAAGACTGTGACACAACTCAATATCCTTTTATGATAAAAAAAAATTCAATAAACCAGAAAGAGAAAGAAGCTTTCTCAACATAATGAAGCCTATACATGAAAAACCACAACATCAGACTCAGTGATAAAAGACTGAAAGCATTTTTGGTTAAGATCAATAATATAAAATTTTACCAATTTTCATCACTCATGGTAAACATACAATCATCAGTTTCAGCTACAGTAATAAAAAAAATAATATGCATTTAAAAGTAGTAAAATTATCTCTGTTCTGAGATGACATGATCATGTATGTAATAACCATAAAGATAAAACAAAAAACAGTTACAGCTAATAAATAATTTTAGCAGAGGTGTAGGATGCAATTTCAAAACAGAAAAGTCAGTTACATTTCTATACACTAATAATGAACAATCTGAAAAGAAAAACTTTAAAACAATTCCACTGGGAAAAAAACATGAAAAAATAATGCATTTGGAAATAACCAAAAAGGCAAAAAAAAAAGAATGATTAGTAATATAAAATTTGTTTGAAGGAAGTAAAGACAAAAATACATGGAACGCAACCATGTTTCATGAATGAAAGACTTAATATTAAGATGAAAAAACTAATCAAAGTGATCTACACCTTCAGTTGAACTTTATATATGCCAACATTATTTGGAGGAAGGGGAAGTAGAAAAACTAACCCTAAAATGCACCTGGAATTACAAAGGACCCTGAATGGACAAAACAATTTGAAAACGAAGAAATAAATCTTGGAAAGTAGAAAGTAAAGAAAGAACAGAGAACAGAATTTGGTTTCTCACAATTTGAGCTTTCATAATTAACTACAAAGCTACTATAATCAAAACTGTGGGTAATGGCATAAAGACAGATATAAAGACTAATGAAATAGAACTCATACAGAAATAAACACAAACATAATATATGATAATCGACAAGGTTGCAAAGACCATTTACAAGGGAAATTCAGTCTTTTTAACAAACAATGCTGAATAAACTTCACATCTATATTCAAAATAAAGAAGTTACCCATTAACTTATATCACACACAAAACCACACACACACACACACACACACCAAAATGCATCAAAGACCTAAGCATACAAGACACAAATATGAAACTCCTGGGAGAAAAACTAGAGGGAAGGCTTCAGGATATTAGATTTGATGTTTCATAATAAGCACAGGCAGAAAAGTAGATAAATAAATTTTGTCAAAATTCAGAATGTTTTTGTATCAAAGAAATTATCAAAAGACTAAAAAGACAATCCACAGAAAGGGGAAAAAAACTTTGCAAATTGCATTTCCAATAAAATTGAATAGCATGGAACTTCCTGGAAACACCCTAAAAATCTTATTTTCAAATTGCTTGATTCACCAAGGTCTCTTGGTGATCTTTACTTTTTATTCCTTAATATGTCCATAATTAAACTTTTGATTATCCCTTCCTAGTGATGCAAAATGTAAAGTGTTTTTATTTCCTCACTCTTTCTGAGTTTGTCTTGGCTACCGCCATTTCTCTTCCCTACTGAATTCAAATCATTTTCTAAGAGCATTTGGATTTATACCTTGAACTAGTCCTCCTGCTGCTGCTGCTGCTAAGTCGCTTCAGTCGTGTCAGACTTTGCGACCCCATAGACGACAGCCCACCAGGCTTTGCTGTCCCTGGGATTCTCCAGGTAAGCACACTGGAGTGGGTTGCCATTTCCTTCTCCAATGCATGAAAGTGAAAAGTGAAAGTTAAGTCGCTCAGTCGTGTCCGACTCTTAGCGACCCCATGGACTGCAGCCTACCAGGCTCCTCAATCTATGGGATTTTCCAGGCAAGAGTACTGGAGTGGGGTGCCATTGCCTTCTCCTGAACTAGTCCTAGTGTTTCCCAACCAGCACACGAGGCTTCCCTAGTGGCTCAGACGGTAAAGCGTCTGCCTGCAATGCGGGAGTTCCGGGTTAGATCCCTGGGTGGGGAAGATCCTCTGGAGAAGGAAATGGCACCCCACTCCAGTACTGTTGCCTGGAAAATCCCATGGATGGAGGAGCCTGGTATGCTGCAGTCCATGGGGTGGCAAAGAGTCGGACACGACTGAGTGACTTCACTCACTCACTCAGACATGGATATGGTAGAAACTGTTGCAGTCTCTGTGTGAGCAGCCAACACACAGGAAAGGAAACACATTCTTTCACAAATATCGTACCAAGCACTCTCGTGTATTTTCTCCACACCCTCCAATACCAACTTCTGCTTCTCTTTGACTTCAGTTTTCTACACAATATATCCCAAACCATAGTAACTGTGGGGACAGGATGATGGTAAGCTCCAGATGACGGTGGCCCTGGTGCTTTGGTCATGTTCCCCGGTTCCTGCTTCTGTTCCCTCCCCTCCATGTCTCAGAACCACCACCTGTTCTTCTTCATCTTTGTATTCTTACACCTACTGGATCTCAGAGTTTGAGGGAACTTGAAGGCCAGTAACAATCAGAGGACAAGTGTGATCAGATCACAATAGGAATAAAGTGCTATATCAATAAACATCATCTTTTTATAGAAGCAGTTGATAATAATGTATAAGAAATGCTCAGATTCTCAAACAAGCATTCAAGGAGCTCTTTTTAGGTAACGTGCATTTCAATATCTGCTGGGTGTTCATCCAATTCATCTTCAATAAAAACACAGTCTTCATGTCCTGAAGCAAGTACATCTATTGTTCTTGATCCGGTAACTAGAAAAGTCTTCTCACTATAGTGTTCATGATTTGCACCCACAAATTCAGATGAGTGGGAAGGAAGCACAGTTTTTCATTTCAAACATGATCTTTCAAGGAAATGGTAGCTGAAGAACATACTCTATTCTAGATACAGAACCAAGACTTGGGAGTATCCCCATCATCAGGGACTAGCTCCACAGAGACACCCATTGTTTCAAGTCCCTTGTGCATTCAAGTCCAGCTGCCTGAATTGTGGTCAGCTCAGCTCCAGAGGAAAAAGAGGGTTACTGCTTTGAGGTCTCAGCATCCAATTGTTGATATAAAAGAGAAACAAGTGCAAAAGTTTTAACATAATGGCATATACAAGCATGTGAATGGAGGACAGCTTAGGACCATGCTGGGAGAAAAGACCTCCACATCAGAAGACCCTTTGCTTATTCTCCAGACCAAAAAGAGTCTCTCTTAGACAGTATCTGGAAGGTTTCATGTGAATTTTGGCATTCACAGTAGAAACAGATATCAAGGACTATTGTTCTAATATACAGAAATTCAAATAATTTATCTTATTATTTGTTCAAAAACTCTTTTTGAACAAGGAAGAACCCTGACTTTGTGGATATATGACATGTCTAATGTACACAACAGGTCTGGTGGATCAATGGAAGACAATTCATTCATTACTCACCATCCAGCAAACCCCAGATTTACTGTCACATGTATGTAACAATAAAAAGGTATGGCATTTTCTGTACCTCAGCATTTATTTGCCACAGAAACTGTATGTCCTGCAGAAAATAAGGTAAAAAAAAGAGTCTGTGATCTCCTGGTTTTCAGAAATTAATTAAAACAATAACTGCTGTCCCTTTCCAAAGCATGGAAAACTGCCCATGGCTGAGATCTGCGAAAGAGTAGAGGTAAAAATAAAAATGATCTTAATCACAGACATACTCAAGGCGAAATGCCATGCTGATGGAGCAATAGCATCAATTATACTCCTCAACATCCTGGTGCATATATGTTAACCAACGTTATATTCTCTTTCTGCATTGACCCCTTCAACACTCTGTACTGCTCTTCTCTGTCCTTTGTTATAGACTGTATTTTAGAGTTTATTTTGTCTGATATGAGTATTGCCATCCCCCACTGTCTCATCATTTTCATTTTCATGAAATGTCTTTTTCATCCCTTTGCTGACAGTCTCTGTGTCTAAAGACACAGCTCTGCAGTGAGTCTCTTGTAAGCAGCATATAGATGGATTTGTGTTTTATTATTATTAAATCAATCAGCCAATCCATCTTTTGACCAGATAGTTTATTCCGCTGGCTTTTAAAGTGATTATTGATAGGATTGTACTAATTGCCATTTTGTTACTTGTTTTCTGTTTTCTTTCCCCTAGTTTTGTGCTGTTCTTTTATTCTTCTTTGCCTGGCCTCTTGATGAAGGTAAAAGAGGAGAATGAAAAATATGGCTTAAAACTCAACATTCAAAAACAGTTTATGGCATCCGGTCCCATCAGTTCATGGCAAATAGATGGGGAAAAATGAAAATAATGACAAAAGTCACTTGGATTTTTCTTGGGCTCCAAAATCACTGTGGACAATGACTCTAGCCACAAAATCAAAAGACGCTTGCTCCTTGGAAGAAAAGCTATAACAAAACTAGACAGTGGATTAAAAAGCAGAGACATCACTTTGTCAGCAAAGGTCCATCCGTATAGTCAAAGCTTTGGTTTTTCCAGTAGTCAAGTACAGATGTGAGAGTTGGACCACAAAGAAGGCTGAGCACTGAAGAATTGATGTTTTCCAACTGTGGTGCTGGAGAAGGCTCTTGAGAGTCCCTTGGACTGCAAGGAGATCCAACCAGTCAATCCTAAAGGAAATCAACCCTGAATATTCTTTGGAAGGACTGATGCTGAAGCTGAAGCTCCAATACTTTGACCACTTAATGTGAAGAGCCAACTCATTGGAAAAGACCCCGGTGCTGGGAAAGATTGAAGGCAGGAGGAGAAAGGACCGACAGAGGATGAGACAGTTGGGTGACATCACCGATTCAATGGACTTGAGTTTGAGCAAACTCCAGGAGAGGGTGAAGGTCAAGGAAGCCTGGCACGCTTCAGTCCATCATGTCACAGAGTCAGACGTGACTGAGTAACTGAACAACAGCAACTTGTGGTTTAAAGATTTTCTTTAGTTGTATGCTTGTGTTCCTTTCTCTCTCGTTTCTGCGTATTGATTGTAGATTTTTGACTGGTGATTCCTGTGGGGTCCATATGTGTTAAATTCAAGCTGTATTTCCTCATTTTAATTTGATAACCATTTAAGTTCAAACACATTTTAAAGGATCTGCTTTTTTTACTCTCCTCTCACACATATTGTGTTCTTGATGTCATATTCTTCCTTTCCTATAAACTCTTACGTCTTGGTGGCATCTCTTTTTCCACTTAGAGAAGATCCTTTAACATTTTTTTTCTGACTATTTTATTATTGATGAATTCTTTTAGTTTTTGCTTGTCTGAGAAGTTTTTTTAGGTCTCCTTCAATTCTGAATGATAATCTTGTGGGTTATCTTGCATTTTTTTCCTTTTGGTATTTCAGAAAGATCACGGCATAGTCTTCTGCCTACATAATTTCTGCAGGAAAATCAACCAATAATCTGATGTGGTTTTCCTTGTCTGTGACATGTTGTTTTTCTCTTGCTGCCTTGAGAATTCTCTCTTTGTAACATTTGCCGTTGTGACTGTGATACATCTTGGTGTGGGCAGCTTTGGTTTTATGTTGTTTGAGACTGTGCTTCCTGCACCTGGATAATTTTCCCTTCTTTGGGTTCTGGTTATTTGGGGTCAGAATTTCATCAAATGTCTTTTCTGCCCCTTTCTCTCTCTCCTCCTTCTGGGACTACTAGAATGTAGATGTTAGTATACCTGATGTTGTCCCAGTGGTCCTTTAAAGTATTCTCTTTTTTTAATTGGAGGATAATTGCTTTACAATGCTGTGTTAGTTTCTGCTGTACCACAAAATTAATCAGCCACACGTATACATAGGTCCCCTCCCGTTGGAGCCTCCCTCCCATTATACTATTATCTTCTTTAAAATTTGCTTTTCTTTTTGCTATTTTTATTGCATGATTTCAATAATGGTATCTTTCAGATTACTTCTGAATTCTGTATCACCTGCTGCTGCTGCTGCTAAGTCACTTCAGTCGTGTCCGATTCTGTGTGACCCCATAGATGGCAGCCCACCAGGCTCCCCATCCCTGGGATTCTCCAGGCAAGAACACTGGAGTGGGTTGCCATTTCCTTCTCCAAGGCATGAAAGTGAAAAGTCAAAGTGAAGTCGCTCAGTCACGTCCAACTCTTCACTACCCCATGGACTGCAGCCCACCAGGCTCCTCCATCCATGGGATTTTCCAGGCAAAAGTACTGGAGTGGGGTGCCATCGCCTTCTCCACTGTATCACCTAGCCTGCTGTTATTTCCTCCTAGTGTGTTTTTTCTCTGAGTTATCATATTCTTCAGTTCTGACTGGTTATTGTTTTTAAAATTTTCTAGTTATACTTTTTAATGGGAGAAGGCAATGGCACCCCACTCCAGTCCTCTTGCCTGGAAAATCCCATAGACTGAGGAGCCTGGTAAGCTGCAGTCCATGGGGTCGCTAAGAGTTGGACACAACTGAGCGACTTCACTTTCACTTTTCACTTCCATGCATTGGAGAAGGAAATGGCAACCCACTCCAGTGTTCTTGCCTGGAGAATCCCATGGACGGAGAAGCCTGGTAGGCTGCAGTCCATGGGGTCGCACAGAGTCGGACATGACTGAAGCGACTTAGCAGCAGCATACTTCTTAATACTCTCATTGTGTTTATCTATTCTTTTCCCTTGTGAAGTTAGAATTCTTATTACTAATTCTTTGAAATATGGTAAATTATTTTGGTGAGTTATCTGTCTTATTAGCTATTTTTGCAGGGCTTTTTTTTTTTTTTCTTGTTCTTTAACTTGAAACAAATTTCTCTGTCTTCTCAATTTGCTTAACTTCCTCCAACTGTATGAAAGAAGTTACCTGTACCAGTCTTGCAGGGGTGTCCTTGTGTGGACATGTCCCTGTGCAGTCTGTGTGCTTAGAGGCTTTGGGACAGAGTTGGAGCAGAGTGGGCCAAGGTCGTGGCTTCCCCAGGGTGTACTGGCAGCTGGCAGCACGGTGGGAAGTTGAGACGGAGGCTAGATCCAGAGCCAAGTGTGAGCAGAGGCTTTTCTTGTGCTCTGTGGCTGTCCACACCCTACTGGACCAGGCGTGTCCCGAGGCACTTAAGCAGAAGCCCTGACTGTTGGTCTTAACTTGGTTCCACGTTGTAAGTATGCACCCCTCTCCCCCACTCTGGCACCTTTGCCAGAGGGTGGCAGAGCTGGAGGGAGGCATGCTGGACCAGCCCCTGGTGTGGGCGGCCATGCCTGTGGTGCAGCTCTGACACACCGTCAGAGCCCCAGACCCTGTTCCTCCGGCCCCTCTTTGATGGCTGCCCTGCCCCGTCCAGACATCCTGCTGGTCTGAGCTGGCTCTGTACCCCCCACCCCACTTCCCACTCTGCCCAGCATGGGCAGCCCTCACCCCAGGGGGAGTGAACTGGATCCAGAGGCAATGAGGGGGCATCTGTGGGCCAGGGGGCACACGGGCTGCCCAGTAAACTGGCTGAGGCCTGGGCAGTGTTTGGCTGCCCCTCAGCCTGTTCCAGGAGCAGATCAGATCAGTCATTCAGTCGTGTCTGACTCTTTGCGACCCCATGAATCGCAGCATGCCAGGCCTCCCTGTCCATCACCAACTCCCGGAGTTCACTCAGACTCACGTCCATCGAGTCAGTGATGCCATCCAGCCATCTCATCCTCTGTCGTCCCCTTCTCCTCCTGCCCCCAATCCCTCCCAGCATCAGAGTCTTTTCCAATGAGTCAACTCTTCGCATGAGGTGGCCAAAGTACTGGAGTTTCAGCTTCAGCATCATTTCTTCCAAAGAAATCCCAGGGCTGATCTCCTTCAGAATGGACTGGTTGAATCTCCTTGCAGTCCAAGGGACTCTCAAGAGTCTTATCCAACACCACAGTCCAAAAGCATCAATTCTTCAGCACTCAGCCTTCTTCACAGTCCAACTCTCACATCCATACATGACCACAGGAAAAACCATAGCCTTGACTTCCCCAAAACCACACCCCAGTTCTACCCAGGGTTTTATTAATACATGGTTTTGTCTATGTCTCCACCCTTAATCCTTTGTCCATGGCCCTACATATAGATATAGATATAGATATAGATATAGATATAGATATAGATATAGATATATAGTACATAGCCTTCCCTGAAGGGGACTTCCTTGTAACTCATACAGTAGAGAATCTGCCTGCAATGCAGGAGACCCTGGTTTGATCCCTGGGTCAGGCAGATCCTCTGGAGAAGGGAATGGCAACCCACTCCTGTATTCTTGCCTGGAGAATCCCATGGACAGAGGAGCCTGGCAAACTACAGTCCATGGGGTGGCAAAGTGTCAGAGATGACTGAGCAACTAAGCACAGCACACATCACTAAGCACTTTGCCAAAATGCCTGCCTTTAGTATCCTTTTCAGGGTTTCACCCTTCTCAGGTCTGTAAAGAAAAATAATTTGCTGGAGGGAAATACAAAAAGGCAAATTTCTTTTCATTTGATGTTTTGATTCTTTATTAAGGGATTACATTTTGAAACATGCTTATTAATATTAAACACTTTTAAACTGTGTGATTTGTATATGTGTGGGTGTTAATACTATAAGATAATTGTTTCAGTTGATGTTGGATCAAGATTGGGCTTCATAATCAGAAAAATGAAATGATTGTTATGTGGAAGTTTCCATGTAACATATGGTCAATAATGGTTAGCCCACCTCATCATTATATGATATGTAAGGTTATACTGATAAGAAAAAAAAAACATCAAACAAGTTAACTGACTTCAATCTTTTACCTCCAAAGGTATTGGTTTAACCATGCTCCTCCTCCTACAATGTATCTGCTGACACTGGACAGTGCAGCTGGCATGTTAACTTCCTGTTATTTATAACCTCTGAAGGCAGAAGAGAAAAATCAGAGTCTGCTTACTCAGAGGAGCAACAAACAATGGATCCCAAAAGCCAGAGGGTGAAGCTTAATGATGGCCACTTCATTCCTGTCCTGGGATTTGGAACCTATGCACCTGAGGAGGTAAGAGTAGAGGTTTGGGGTTGAGATATAATATAAATAGTAGTGGATGTGACATGAGTAGAAGGGGACTTGAGTTGTCAAGCACTGAGCTCCAGTGTGACCCTGGGAGGATCACATGGTTTCACTAACCGGGAGAGAACATCCAGTCTCCACTCTGTATCAGGGTCTGAGACTGTGCTCACCTGCAGATTACTCTGGATTCCCCTCCAGTTTCTGTCTCTTTCCCAGCTTATCAGAAGAGGTGAGGCTGTCAGGGACACTGACTGTCAGCTACTTTGCTTTGAGGGAGATTGCAATGGCCAGGTTTCTCGGTATATTTCATTAATTAAAGAACTCTTTCTTCTTTCCAAAAAGACATGACCCAGAGAAGTATTTGAGAAAAAATTTCCTGAAGATGAGGTGACTGAAAACTAATGGGAAGAATTGCTTTTCTACTGTGAGGTGCCTGCTCCATGCCAGGCAAGACACACTAGCTGTGTTTTGCCTTGTACTTCTGTTTCTGCTTGGAAACTTCTAATGGAAGTTTTAGTATCATTTGAAGGGATAAGCTATTGTCTTATATCCAACTTTGAATTCTTGGGAATTCAGTTTCTTTTTATTATAGTCTGCAATACTCAGGCATAAGAGGTGCTAATGGACACATCTCTAGACCTGATGCCAGAAAGTTTGCTGTCCATCTTGTCTTTAGAGCATGTAATTGTGACAAGGGACTGGTCCTGAAACTTTGAGTCTCACTTTTCTAATTTATAAAACAGAAGACAATATTCAGAGACATTTTTCAGATAGAAGATAGGGCTTGTTTACCTGTAGTGCAAAGTGTGATGAGGAAAGGGAAGGGTCCAGGTTATTACTGAGGTTCATTTGTTCATTCCTTAATACATCCCATAAGGCAAGTGATCTTAAGGAAAACCATGACTGAGACCCAACAGAGGAAAGTTAGACCAAGCATCTACTTCCTTGAAAGTAAAAGATTCTGAATTATAGAAACATAAATGCAATATTAGTCAACCTCAAAAGGAAAGTTAATCTCACCATTTGCAACCACACAGATGAACCTGGAGAACATTAAATGAAATAAGCCAGGCATAGAGAACAAATATTTCATGATCTTTTTATAGGTGGAATCTAAAAAAATTGACTCATAGAAGCAGAGAGCGTCAAATGTGTGAATTGTTTTATATCAAATTATGTTTATGGAAATGATTATAGTAATTATAAGGCTATGATGATTGTAAAGCAACCACCGTATTTGATGGTTCCTGTAAAATTAGAGGGACAGTGGTTTGATGATTATGCATTAAAAGTTTTATATGAATTTAATAGCTTAATTTCTTGACCTAAGAGATTCGTTGGAGCTCTGGTTGTGGGAATAACTGCCTTGATTGCCATAATTGCATCAGTTATGGTTTCTGTTGTTGCCCTGTCAAAAGAAGTGCATACTGCCTCATTTGTCGATCATCTGTTCAAAAATGTCTCCGTAGCTCTTACTACGCAGGAAATTATAGATAAGAAAATAGAAAATAAGGTCAATGCTTTAGAAGAAGCAATTCTGCTTATGGGGCAAGAAATTACAAACTTAAAAATTAAATTGTCTCTAAGGTGCCATGCTGAATTTAAATGGATGTTCGTTACCCCTCTACAAGTGAATGAGTCCATGCACTTTTGGCAACGCATTAGGGATCATATTTTAGGCACCTGGAATCATTCAGATTTTAGTATTGATATTTCTAAGTTACATCAGGATATTCAGAATATGAAGCAGGTGGAGTTTGACTTTTCTTCTCAATGGCTTTCTAATTCCCTCTTTGAAAATATGGAGGGGTATCTTTCCCATGGATCCTTTTCTACAATAATGATTAATACGGCCATGTGCTTATGCCTGTTAGTTCTGATTTGTGTAATAGCCCCGTGCCTTTTCAGAATACTCAACCAAAGTGTTTCTGCTCTATCTACTGAGTGTCATACCTATGCTCTAAAAAATAAAAAAGGGGGAGATGTCGGGAGCCATGTTAGGCATTACTGACAAAAAAAAAGAGAGGCCCCAACCCCCTCTCTTTGTCCCACAGGTACGGACCCGGGGTGAAGGAGTTAGACCTTGTGATTCTGACTTGTTTTTTCCTCTCCTCGGCTGAGTTGACTGAAAATGAATATTAAAATGCTTATTGTTCTTGAGAGGAGCATGAGAAGGCACAAAGCCTTCTGCAGCTGTGCTCAGAGAATAATTCATGAAGTTAATCATTGACATTTGTCTAAGGACTTTTACAAAAGAGTGTTCCAGGATGAGCACATAGGCCGCAGCTTGAGGCCATGGGAGGGATTGCTATCTTAAGCCTATTTGTGAGGAAAATGTTTATGGCAAAGGAGTTTACTGAATTTAGGGCTTAGAAATAATTAAAATGGTTAGAAGTTAAAGATTTAAGGAATGTTTTAATGTAATGTTAGTATATTTTACTATAGCTTATAGAGGTTAGGAATTTTAGAGATACTATAGCTAGAAGCCTTTTTAAGAGATAGTGAGCTCAGGATGTTAGGGGCAAACAGGATTTAGAAAGATAAGAAATAAACTAAGGAATGTAGCATGAGTTACAAGGTAATCACAAGTTAACTATAGGACACATAAGAGGAAGTAGATAATAGATGGTAAAGCTGATTCAGAGAGAGAATCGCTGAAGCAGGAACTCTGTTTGAAGGGCAACAATGATTTATGGAGATAATAAATCTGGGTGAGGGGGAACTGAAAATGTCAAACCTCTGACCTAATGCTTTTGTAAAAGTATAAAAGAAAATCTTAAACTTGAAATAAATGCACAGTTCAAGAAAAAAAAAAAAAAAGAAGAAGAAGAAGAAGCAGAGAGCAGAGACATAGTGCTCAGAAACTGAGGACAAGGTTCTGAAGAATGGAAAGATGTTGATCAAAGCTACAGACCTTCAGTTATAAGATACATAAGGCCAGAGACTTGATGTAGAGCATGGTGACTATAGTTAATAATAATAAATCTTAAATGTTCTCACCACACACAAAAGTAACCTATGTGAGGTTATGGATCTTCCGGTAGCTTAATTGTGGTAATCATTTACAATGGATAGCTATATGAGAACATCACTTTTTAAACCTGAATAGATAGTTTTAGATGTATTCTGTGTGGCTTCACCTGTATACTGAGGTCTCAAAAGCTTTCACCTGGTTTCTTGATGCTTTTCAAGTGAATTTAAGTGAAAGTCTCTCAGTTGTGTTTGACTCTTTGTGACCTCATGGACATGTACTATGGAGTTCTCTAGGCCAGAATACTGGAGTGGGTAGCATTCCCCTTCTCTAGGAGATCTTCCCAACCCAGGGATCGAACCCAGGTCTCCCACATTGCAGGCGGATCTTTACCAGCTGAGCCACAAGGGAAGCCCTTTGATGCTTTTACCATGCCCTCATACTTTAGTTGATTTTTCCTCAGACATCTCACAGTATAATTTGTATACATGATTACAACTTTATTTTGAGTCCATTGGATTGTATCAGCAAATCACTGAAACTGGAGGCAGCTTGGGTCCTCTGATGCCTGTGATCAACCACTGGTCACCTGGAATCGAAGGGTTCCTGGGTGTCCATTTAATCACTGACCAGGAATATTCAGGGAAACTGGCATGGGTTTATCACCACACACTTGCAGAATGAACCAAATGCATGAAGAAAAGTTGGTTCTTGGGATGATCAGTCTCGTGCCTTAGCAATCTCTTAATCATGTGGATATTCAATTTCTACCTTTGTTACTCATGTAGGTTCCTAAGAGTGAAGCCCTGGAGGCCACCAAATTTGCTATAGAGGTTGGGTTCCGCCATGTGGACAGTGCTCATTTGTATCAAAATGAGGAGCAGGTTGGCCAGGCCATTCGAAGCAAGATTGCAGATGGCACTGTGAAGAGAGAAGACATATTCTACACTTCAAAGGTGCTGTGTGTGGTGTGTGTGTGCACATATGTGCAAGTGATTGTGTGAAGGTGACAATTAGGTAATAGGATCCATAGTTAGGTGAATGTTGTCTATTGGTACAGATTTTTTTGCACATATTTACATCTTAAATCTAGTATCCTCTTCTCTTCCCCCTCCCAAAAGAGAGAGTGATTATAACTATTTCATCATTGCTGTGTTCAAATTTTAATTTTAATTTAAAGTCACTTTACTTCTCTGAACGTAACAGAGCAGTGTGATTTAGTATGGGCTAATGAATCAAACCCATTCACTGGAATGGGTGAATTTAACTCAGATGACCATTATATCTACTACTGTGGGCAGGAATCCCTTAGAAGAAATGCAGTAGCCATCATGGTCAACAAAAGAGTCTGAAATGCAGTACTTGGATGCAATCTCAAAAACGACAGAATGATCTCTGTTCTTTTCCAAGGCAAACCATTCAGTATCACAGTAATCCAAGCCTGTGCCCCAACCAGTAACGCTGAAGAAGCTGAAGTTGAACAGTTCCATGAAGACTTACAAGAACTTTTAGAACTAACACACACAAAAAAAGATGTCCTTTTCATTATAGGGGACTGGAATGCAAAAGTAGGAAGTCAAGAAACACCTGGGGTAACAGACTAACTTGGCCTTGGAATACAGAATGAAGCAGGGCAAAGGTTAATAGAGTTTTGCCAAGAGAACACACTGGTCATAGCAAACACCCACTTTCAACAACACAAGAGAAGACTCTACACATGGACATCACCAGATAGTCAACACGGAAATCATATTGATTATATTCTTTGCAGCCAAGATGGAGAAGCTCTATACAGTCAGCAGAAACAAGATCTGGAGCTGACTATGGCTCAGATCATTAACTCCTTACTGCCAAATTCAGACTTAAATTGAAGAAAGTAGGGAAAACCAATAGACCATTCAGGTATGACCTAAATCAGATCGCATATGATTATACAGTGGAAGTGAGAAATAGATTTAAGAGACTAGATCTGATAGATAGAGTGCCTGATGAATTATGGACAGAGGTTCATGACATTGTACAGCAGACAGGGATCAAGACCATCCACATGGAAAAGAAATGCAAAAAAGCAAAATGGCTGTCTGAGGAGGCCTTACAAATAATAGCTGTGAAAAGAAGAGAAGCAAAAAGCAAAGGAGAAAAGGAAATATATAAGCATCTGAATGCAGAGTTCCAAAGAATAGCAAGTAGAGATAAGAAAGACTTCCTCAGTGATTAACACAAAGAAATAGACGAAAACAACAGAATGGGAAGACTAGAGATCTCTTCAAGAAAATTAGAGATACCAAGGGAACATTTCATGCAAAGATGGGCTCGATAAAGGACAGAAATGGCATGGACCAAACAGAAGCAGAAGATATTAAGGAAAGGTGGCAAGAATACACAGAAGAACTGTATAAAAAAGATCTTCACGACCAAGATAATCACAATAGTGTGATAACTCACCTAGAGACAGACATCCTGGAATGTGAAGTCAAGTGGGCCTTAGAAAGCATCACTACAAACAAAGCTAGTGGAGGGGATGGAATTCCAGTTGAGCTATTTCAAATCCTGAGATGATGCTGTGAAAGTGCTTCACTCAATATGCCAGCAAATTTGGAAAACTCAGCAGTGGCCACAGGACTGGAAAAGGTCCGTTTTCATTCCAATCGCAAAGAAAGGCAATGCCAAAGAATGCTCAAACTACCGCACAATTGCACTCATCTCACACGCTAGTAAAGTAATGCTCAAAATTCTCCAAGCCAGGCTTCAGCAATATGTGAACTGTGAACTTCTAGATGTTCAGCTGGTTTTAGAAAAGGCAGAGGAACCAGAGATCAAATTGCCAACATCTGCTGGATCATGGAAAAAACAAGAGAGTTCCAGAAAAACATCTATTTCTGCTTTATTGACTATGCCAAAGCCTTTGACTGTGTGGATCACAATAAACTGTGGAAAGTTCTCAAAGAGATGGGAATACCAGACCACCTCACCTGCCTGTATGCAGAAACCTGTATGCAGGTCAGGAAGCAACAGTTAGAACTGGACATGGAACAACAGACTGGTTCCAAATAGGAAAAGGAGTACATCAAGGCTGTATATTGTCACCCTGCTTATTTAACTTCTATGCAGAGTACATCATGAGAAATGCTGGGCTGGAAGGAGCACAAGCTGGAATCAAGATTGCCAGGAGAAATATCAATAACCTCAGATATGCAGATGACACCACCCTTATGGCAGAAAGTGAAGAGGAACTAAAAAGCCTTTTGATGAAAGTGAAAGAGGAGAGTGAAAAAGTGGGCTTAAAGCTCAACATTCAGAAAACTAAGATCATGGCATCTTGTCCCATCACTTCATGGGAAATAGATGGGGAAACAGTGGAAACAGTGTCAGACTTTATTTTTGGGGGCTCCAAAATCACTGCAGATGGTGATTGCAGCCATGAAATTAAAAGATGCTTACTCCTTGGAAGGAAAGTTATGACCAATCTAGATAGTATATTCAAAAGCAGGGACATTACTTTGCCAACAAAGGTCCATCTAATCAAGGGTATGGTTTTTCCAGTGGTCATGTATGGATGTGAGTGTTGGACTGTGAAGAAAGCTGAGCACCGAAGAATTGATGCTTTTGAACTGTGGTGTTGGAGAAGACTCTTGAGAGTCCCTTGGACTGCAAGGAGATCCAACCAGTCCATTCTAAAGGAGATCAGTCCTGGGTGTTCTTTTTTGTTGTTGTTGTCTTTCATTGATTTAATTTAGAGTAACTTTTTACTAGTTTTAACAGCGAATCTTAAAGTTACAATTGGTTTCATATCCTAGTGAATTTGAATTTTATGAAAACTATTACCACTAGAGTTATTTTAAGTTTTTTTTTAATTTTTAAAAATATAAATGTATTTATTTTAATTGGAGGATAATTACTTTACAATATTGTATTGATTTTGCCATACATCGACATGAATCTGCCACGGTGTTCTTTGGACGGATTGATGCTAAAGCTGAAACTCTAATCCTTTGGCCACCTCATGCGAAGAGTTGACTCATTGGAAAAGACTCTGATGCTGGGAGGGACTGGGGGCAGGAGGAGAAGGGGATGACAGAGGATGAGATGGCTGGATGGCATTGCCGACTTGTTGGACATTAGTTTGAGTGAACTCTGGGAGTTGGTGATGGACAGGGAGGCCTGGTGTGCTGCAATTCATGGGGTCACAAAGAGTCAGACATGACTGAGCGACTGAACTGAATATATCAAACAGAAAGAAGTATGATTAGATTATAGTTTCCTTATCATCTGGGAGACTTCCCAAATTTCTTCACATTCTGACTCTCACATCTCAGCTGTATCAGTAAGAGAGCATTAGGGCGTCACTTTGTATATTACAGAAGATCTAGCCAAAGTGTGTAGAATTATGTTCTGCACATGTTAATATGTTCAAAGCACCTTCCCCTAGGTTCGGTTAGGTTCAGTTCAGTTCAGTCACTCAGTCGTGTCCAACTCTTTGTGACCCCATGAATTGCAGCTCGCCAGGCCTCCCTGTCCATCACCAACTCCCAGAGTTCACTCAAACTCATGTGCATCAAGTCGGTGATGCCATCCAGCCATCTCATCCTCGGTCATCCCCTTCTTCTCCTGCCCCCAATCCCTCCCAGTGTCAGAGTCTTTCCAATGAGTCAACTCTTCACATGAGGTGGCCAAAGTACTGGAGTTTCAGCTTTAGCATCATTCCTTCCAAAGAACACCCAGGACTGATCTCCTTTAGAATGGACTGGTTGGATCTCCTTGCAGTCCAAGGGACTCTCAAGAGTCTTCTCCAACATCACAGTTCAAAAGCATCAATTCTTCAGCGCTCAGCTTTCTTCACAGTCCAACACTCACATCCATACATGACCACTGGAAAAACCACAGCCTTGACTAGACCGACCTTTGTTGGCAAAGTAATGTCTCTGCTTTTGAATATACTATCTAGATTGGTCATAACTTTCTTCCAAGGAGTAAGCATCTTTTAATTTCATGGCTGCAATCACCATCTGCAGTGATTTTGGAGCCCCCAAAAATAAAGTCTGACACTGTTTCCACTGTTTCCCCATCTATTTCCCATGAAGTGATGGGACAAGATGCCATGATCTTAGTTTTCTGAATGTTGAGCTTTAAGCCCACTTTTTCACTCTCCTCTTTCACTTTCATCAAAAGGCTTTTTAGTTCCTCTTCACTTTCTGCCATAAGGGTGGTGTCATCTGCATATCTGAGGTTATTGATATTTCTCCTGGCAATCTTGATTCCAGCTTGTGCTCCTTCCAGCCCAGCATTTCTCATGATGTACTCTGCATAGAAGTTAAATAAGCAGGGTGACAATATACAGCCTTGACGTACTCCTTTTCCTATTTGGAACCAGTCTGTTGTTCCATGTCCAGTTCTAACTATTTCTTCCTGACCTGCATACAGGTTTCTCAAGAGGCAGGTGAGGTGGTCTGGTATTCCCATCTCTTTCAGAACTTTACTTGGTTTACTGTGATCCACACAATTCAAAGGCTTTGGCATCGCCCATAAAGCAGAAATAGATGTTTTTCTGGAACTCTCTTGTTTTTTCCATGATCCAGCGGAAGGTGGCAATTTGATCTCTGGTTCCTCTGCCTTTTCTAAAACCAGCTGAACATCTGGAAGTTCACAGTTCATGTATTGCTGAAGCCTGGCTTGGAGAATTTTGAGCATTACTTTACCAGCATGTGAGATGAGTGCAATTGTGCGGTAGTTTGAGCATTCTTTGGCATTGCCTTTCTTTGCGATTGGAAACGGACCTTTTCCAGTCCTGTGGCCACTGCTGAGTTTTCCAGATTTGCTGGCATATTGAGTGAAGCACTTTCACAGCATCATCTCAGGATTTGAAATAGCTCAACTAGAATTCCATCCCCTCCACTAGCTTTGTTCGTAGTGATGCTTTCTAAGGCCCACTTGACTTCACATTCCAGGATGTCTGTCTCTAGGTGAGTTATCACACTATTGTGATTATCTTGGTCGTGAAGATCTTTTTTATACAGTTCTTCTGTGTATTCTTGCCACCTTTTCTTACTATTTTCTGCTTTTGTTAGGTCCCCTAGATTATGTAATGCTAATTAATTCTGAGAAAATTGACTGTTTGATCAAATTAGACTGTGTGTCCTCTGACACTCTTTCAAACATAATTCAGATGATGGGCTTGGTAATTATTTGATAAGGTTATTTATATTTCAATTCATTTCATTCTTTTGTGAATAGTGAAGTGATGATAAATTCAAACAATGTAGTTTACATGGGTAGATTAGACTTAAAATTGAACTCCAGAAGAAAAGGGGCATTTTTTTTAAAGTGGTCATCCATTTCTAACAAATAGAAAATGTCTAATTATTGAGTGAAATGAGTCAGACAAAATTAGCTACAGTGTTCATTTCATACAACTTCCTTTTTTTAACCTCTGCAGCTTTGGTGCAATTCCCTTCAACCAGAGTTGGTCCGACCAGCCTTGGAAAAGTCATTGCAAAATCTTCAACTGGACTATGTCGATCTCTATATTATTCATTCTCCAGTGTCTCTGAAGGTTAGCAATCTGCTTTTGTATTCAATCATATGTATTTTTTTTTCTTGCCTCAGAGTGCTTATAAACTTGAATGGATGGTTGACTTAAGACTTTCTTAGTAGGTTGAAGAGATGATTACACTAGAGTAGAATCCCCCAAATAATCATTTCTGATTATCTTTTTACTGGGCTTCCTTGAATCCTTAGTTCTGTTACATGCCTCCCAGAGAAAGGCATTCAACAATAATCTCATATGCTTTGCTCAAAAACTTGGTAAAATATAAATGGGCATTTTTAGCACACAGCCCTGATTATGACTTCTGAATCTCTTGGGATTTTATGAACACAGTTTGGTACAGAGTGGTGAGCAATGACACTGCCTCACACTTGCACAGTCTGAGTTGTTCCCCCTTTCACTCTTTCAAGAGGAGCAGATTTGGTGGTGCTCCCTCTGGGTGGGTCTAAACCTCCCAACCTTTAGAGGGACTTGAGAGACATTGCCTACACTGTTGCCTGACTTCACAATGAGGATTATAGAATGCACTTAGCCATTAAGAACTGCACATGTACACCCATGGCAGATTCATGTCAATGTATGGCAAAACCAATACAATATTGTAAAGTAAAAAAATAAATAAATAAATAAAACTGAGATTTAAAAAAAAAAGAACCACAAGGGGAATTTCCTGGCAGTCCAGTGGTTAGGATTCCATGCATTCACTGCTGAGGCAAGTTAAGTTGAGGGAAGGAGTTCAATCCTGTTCTGGGAACTAAGATCCAGCAAGCTGTAGCCAAAAACAAAACAACAGCAACAACAAATGTATTACGTAGAACTCTTGATTTTAAGTTACAGAAATCTACTCAAGCCATCCTATGCAGAAGAGTCTATTTGACTATGTATATCCTAGCCATGGACAGATTTAAGGATTTGCAATACTCTTCAGTAATGTAACCCTTTTTAAAAAATCCCTTATCCTGTCATTACTCTTTATTTTTACTGAACATGAACATTTGCTTTATTTTTACTGAACATGTTCCATTGGTGGCAAATATAGCCTTGGGGGAACTCAAGGTTCATACTCGTGAAATTTAAGAGCATGTCTGGATCTTCAACATTCCGTATCCACCTAAACAAAGTCTTGCTGGTTCATGTGTCTGTCCTAGCGCATCAGATGCTCAGAGGGAAAAGAAAGTCTGATTATCTAGCCCAGGTCAAGTATGCAATCTTTAATCTGGAAATAAAGCCATGTAACTTACTGCCATTCCCAGGACAAGAGAGGCATTTTGCAAGAGTAAAGTATAAGGGGCAGAAAAAAAATTCACATAAGTCACTGATAGTCCCCATTACAATGTATGAAAATTATATTCATTAAAACATATATTAGGTGTAAGAGATTAGTGGGCGCCTGCCTCCTGAAGACATTGCTCATAACTCCATTTGCAAATCACTTTTCTAATATTGGTATCTAGAATATTGCTTTACCTATCTCATAGAGGTTTAGTGCCTGGTCTAGACATGCCTGGCAGCCTAGCTAAATGTGGAGAAATCATTTGGTAACAGCTCTACAATGATTGCTTCTATTCCAGCCAGGGAATAAATTTGTTCCAAAAGATGAAAGTGGAAAACTGATATTTGACTCGGTGGATCTCTGTCACACATGGGAGGTGAGTCTGGGGAGAAGCAAGCCCAGAGGAGGAGCCAGGAGAGGGGGAATTTCTTTCATTTCTTCCACCTGTGAGAATGGGCTGTGGACCATCAAACTCAGCAGTTTATGAACCTAAGGGCTGGGATGCTGGGGTTGTGGGGAGGAATCATTGCTGAAATGTTCACAGAGAAGAACAGTGGAGGAGAATATGGGACAGTGAAGACAGGCATCTATTTCCTTCCTTGTGATATGTCTTCTCTGGGATTTTTCTAATGAGGAGATGGTGATTCTTCTTGTGTCATGACCCTCTTCTCCTTTTTTTTCTTTCTTAAAATCAATGTCAATTCTTGACGTGAGACACTTTTTGCAGATTTTTTCCAACATTTATTCTTGATCTATCACTCATTCCAAGTGACTGTCCACCACCTCTCCCTCCCAGGCCCTGGAGAAGTGTAAGGACGCAGGGCTGACCAAGTCCATTGGGGTGTCCAACTTCAACCACAAGCAGCTGGAGAAGATCCTGAACAAGCCGGGGCTCAAGTACAAGCCTGTCTGCAACCAGGTGAGCAGCTCAGCTCCTCTGCCTCCTGCTCTTCAGAACCTCCTTCTTGCCCTGGCACCTGATGTCTGTCTGTCCTCCCCTCCTGTTTATCCGACATTTGGGGACAGAAGGTTCCAGAGAGCAGAGCTTCTGTCTGGATGGTGTGAATAGAATCCATAACAGTATCTTTGATAAAATCTGGGTGGAAAATATGTGGAGGACTTACCACTAAGTTGTGTAGGAATTGAGGGAAGGTTATGGGGGTGAAGGGGCTTAAACCAGTCCCCCAGAACTTAGAGGAAGGAGGCCTTTCCCTGAGCTGAAAGGGTGATCACTAATCAGATGTGAAAGTTCCTCAGAGGGAACTGTGTACAAGAAGGAAGACCATGAAAACACAGAATGAGAAGTAAATAACAAAGGGAAAAATCAGCTGAGATAGGTGTTAAATGTTTGTGTGGGGTCTAGATGCCTGAATCCTTAGTCTTGTGTCTCTACATTCATTGGTCTTCATCATGGAGCACGGTACAGAAAAGTTTGCTGGAGACAATGAAGGTCTGTCAAGTCAGATGGATTAAGTTAAAGGCTTATGGTGATACTAACTGTAGATATTCACTCAGGAACATTTACTTAGCTTAGAGCACATCTGATCATTTACTCAGTCTTGGACTGGTTCTCCCATCAATGTCCATCGTAAAATTAACTGGTTAAGCACACTTGTCTATGTCTGTTTCTGCACTCTTACATTTTTGGTTCTATTTTTACTTTATTGTGGTGAGAAAACTTAACATGAGATCTAATCTCATAAAAAATGTTTAAGTATTCAGTACAATACAGTGTTGTTTAAAATACAGTGTTGTACAGCAGATCTAGAATGTATTCATCTTGTATAATTGAGACTTCACACCCATGATTAGCAAATCTGGATTCCTCCTTCCTCCCATCCCCTGGTGACCATCTCTCCACTGTTTAATTCTAAGTTTGACCGATCTACATATATAAGTGAGATGTGATATATATGTAATGTAATCTTTATCCTGGTTAAATGGTCTTATTTCAAATGTATCATAATGTCTCTAATGTACAACTTGAAGTCAAGGATAAAGAATCTCCTATAGCAGAATTCTTTGCAAGCCGAGTGTAGCTTACATAATTCAAGAAATATACATATATCAATTATATATATGTTTTTCAATTTTAGAAATTAAAATATTAATGTGATTCTAACATCAATTTTGCCTATATTTGTTTATTATGAAAAATTTCAGATATTAGAAGAGTTAAGATTATAACAGGAAATATACATGTATTTAATTTTATGTATTTATTATGTATTCTATATTTAATAAATAAAGATCTATAACACTTTGTTGACCTGTATCTTATGCGGTTCCCATGTCACATTGAGCCACGTTTCTCAAGGTTTTTTCACCGAGAATGACCACTAAAGTATTCTGTTACCAGAATATCTAGACAAGCTTTTGACAGATTCACTGTATTTATCGTTGTTTTGTGACATTAATTAGTATGCATGTGCATGTGCTCAGTCATGTCCGACTCTTTGCAACCCTGTGGACTGTAGCCCGCCAGGCTCCTCTGTCCATGGGATTCTCCAGACAAGAATACTGGAGTGGATTGCCATGCCCTCCTCCAGGGGATCTTCCTGACCTTGGGATCAAACCTGCATCTCTCACATTGGCAGGAGGGTTCTTTACAACTAGCACCACCGGGGAAGCCTCCACACTTATCCCTACAAGACAGGGTAAAAACTTAACTCCTTGTCACTAATCGTCAGTTTCTGAGAAAGGATTTATTGTAATAATCATCATCCCCGGAGGAAAATATTTTTGTTCTTTCCACCTCTTTCATCACTAGGGCTTCAGGGATTTTTATTTACTCTGTGTGCTATACTTGTTTTCACTCGTGATTCCTTCTGATGCTCAAGTCTACCCAAATGTCACCAGTGGGCTCCCCATCAAAGTGGTTCTTTTGTCCTCAAGTCATTTGTCCATAAGTCTTTGTGCAATTTCTTGCTGCTGGCACAGTTTGATGTCCGTGATTCTGACAGCTCTTTTCCTGTCCCTGATCTGGAATTAGGCAAGTGTCCTGGTGGTGTCCAGTGGTGTTCGGCAACCAAAATCTGGTTCCTAGAGTTGCTTCTTCTCAAGAATGTCATTATTTTTGTTTTTATCTTTTCAGGAGACAGCAATAAAATTTCTTTTTTAAAAAAATATCATGCCTGTATACGAGAAAGCAAAAGAGACACTAATGTATAGAACAGTCTTATGGACTCTGTGGGAGAGGGAGAGGGTGGGAAGATTTGGGAGAATGGCATTGAAACATGTATAGTATCATGTATGAAATGAGTCACCAGTCCAGGTTCGATGCTCGATACTGGATGCTTGGGGCTGGTGCACTGGGTCGACCCAGAGGGATGGTATGGGGAGGGAGGAGGGAGGAGGGTTCAGGATGGGGAACACATGTATACCTGTGGTGGATTCATTTCGATATTTGGCAAAACCAGTACAATATTGTAAAGTTTAAAAATAAAATAAAATTTAAAAAATATATCATGACTTAAGGTTGATGTTTTAAGTTATAATTTGATGTGATGCAGTTTTTTCTTTAGCATTTTTAAGCTTTTAATCTTTGTAATATTAATATTGTCTTTTCATATAAACTGACACTCTTCTATCTTCCATTCTATAGGTGGAATGTCACCCTTACCTCAACCAGAGCAAACTGTTAGAGTTCTGCAAGTCACATGATATTGTCCTAGTTGCTTATGCTGCTCTGGGAGCCCAACTATTGTCAGAATGGTATGAACATTACTGAAGACAACAAAGAGATTCTCTAAAACTCAGTTTTTGAAGAAATATTTTAATCTTAATGTAACAGTGCTCTGGAGATAACTCTCATTTGGCAGGGGAAGAGGAGAGAGATGGGAGAAACCCTTCTCTTTTGTCTTCCCATCCATCACCCAGCCAATTTTTACATTTCATGTATCTTGTTGTAAAATGTTAAAATGCAAGTCTGCAATAAATTTATATATAATTCCATATTTGAGAACTAAGACATAAACTTAAGTCATGATTCACTTATTTATTAACTGATGAATACATTACTAACGAATACTAAACTTTTCAAGCTTCCCTTACCTTATGTCTAAAATCAGGATAATATTAAGTACCTCCCAGGTCTATGATGATCAAAAAATAACAAGTTGAATCATTTTAGTAAACATTTATTTATAGGAGTATTGCATGATGAAAACAACAATGAAATGAATAGTTCTCCTCTTTGGACTACTTGATTTTTATCAACGCTTGAGAACAGTGAAAATTTAAAAATTTCCTGGTCTTCTCCATCTCATTTTCTTTTCACTCCCTTGTATTTACTTTAGAGTTGTGATTATAAAAGAAAAACAACCACTAAGAACTAAAAACAGAAAAAAAATTTTACAAGATTGGCAGTACTCACAAGCATGCATCAAATGCCTGGGAGAGCTTTGAAAACGCAAACTGCCAAGTGCCACAGTTGAGTTTCTGATTCAGTTTGTCTGCAGTTAAGCCATGGAGTTTGCATTTCTAGGAAGATCCTAGGTGATGCTGATGCTTCTGGCCCATGGACCACACTTTGAGAAGCATTGGTCTAGAGTGAACCTACTTGGTCTGTTTGAGAAGCCTCCTTAGAAACTGAGTACTTAGTCTCAGCTCCTCAGCATTTCTGAATTTCCTTCCAGGGTGAACTCAAACAACCCGTTCTCTTGGAGGACCTGGTTCTTTGTGCCATTGCCAAAAAGCACAAGCAAACCCCAGCTCTGGTTGCCCTTCACTACCAGGTACAACGTGGAGTTGTGGTTCTGGCCAAGAGTTTCAACAAGAAGAGGATCAAAGAGAATATGCAGGTGATGATGAGTGGGGCTGTGGGCAGAGGGCTCCTAAGGAATATCCTTCACGAGGGTCATTCTTTGTCTATCTCTAAAGACTTTCCTTGAGTCAAGACAAGTCACCTATTCTTCCCCATGCATGAATGTGTTGTGTGTTCCTGGTGATTTTCTCCTCCTGATGTGGCAACAAGAGAGGTGGCATGGCTGGAGAGGGTTCAGGTTGGACAGAAAGCAGAGATTTTTGTTTCAGCATTACATCAGCCATTTATTCTGTCACCTTGTGCAAATGACATCTCATTTTCTTTGTTCTCAATTGACTAAATTGTGTTATGTGATTCCCATAGATCATCTAGGCTGCTCTGACAAACACCACAGATTGTGTGGCATAGAAACAATTGAAATTTGTAGTCTCACCTCTGGAGGTGGAGATCCGAGATCGGGGTGCCCATGTGGTCAGGTGAGGGCCCTCCTCCGGGTCACAGGCTTCTCCTTGTATCTTAACTTGGTAGAGGGGGCAACAGAGCTCTCCTAAGTCTCTTATATGAATATGATATTGTTTAAATCTCATTCATGAGGGCCCCACCATCATAACCTAATTAATCACTCTTCAAGGGCCCATTTCTACACCATCACAGCAGTGATCTTGAACCTCTAAATTATCATGATTTTATTTTACATTTCCCTGAATAGTAATGTAGCTTCATTTTTATACTTCATTTAATCTCCATGAGCTTTTGCTGTTTCAAAGTTCCTATGTAAGACCGTGCCCATTTTTGCTGAGATGTCTTTTGATTTGTGTGTTTGAGATCGTTATTGTACTCTTAGCCATAGCTGTACAAGAAACTCTCCCCAGTTTCAGGGTTTAATGCAGAGATCAGATATGCTTCTCTTGATTCTATAGTTTGACGATCAGCCTGCACTCAGCTCAGCTGTTGTCCTCTTGTCTGGGCTCTCGTGCATTTGCAGTTCAGTGCAGAGCAGCTCGGGAGTTCTGCTTTAGCAAGTGGATGTGGCTCTTGTAAGAGGAGCCTGCACATCTTTCCATCTAGTTTTTCATACATGTTTGGCTAGACTGTGGTCAACTAACCTGGTCTTCATCTCAGCACAATGCTATGATCTCCAGTCAGTGAGTGGGGAAAAATCCCCTTCATGTCTGGACTCAGAACTAACTCACCACTTCTGGGAAATATCACAGTCCAATGCAAATATCACTGTCCAAGGCAGGTTACAGCTCAGGTCAAGTCAAGGGGAAGGGAAATTGTCCCCTGAAAAACTGTTTCCATTTAAATTTGATTCTGTAATATAGCTGAAACTGATTTTCTAATAAGATATGAAAAGAAAATGGAAATCTAAAGGTCCATATTTTTCTACAGATTTTCATTGTCAACTCTGTCATATATTAAGTGTCCATAAGTAAATTTCTGACATCTCTTCTACTTAACAATTCAGTTTTCTGTACTGTCTTATTATAGTGGAAAATAAGTCTTGCTTTTCAGAATGGCACATTCTCCTTCCTTAAAGAGATCTTTGCTACTTTTCACTAGCTGTTCCTTGATGTAAATTTAGTATCACTTTCCCAACTCCCACAAAAGAATACATGTTTAAGTCTTAGGTTCATGTTGCATTGAAACACTAGAATGCTTTGGAGAAAACTGATTTCTTTACAACATTGAGATTTCCTTGCTATGATTATGAGATGAATTTCTAATTATTTAGGTGTGCTTTAATATTTTAAGCACATTTCATAACTTTTTTCCTTAAAGGCTTTACATAATCCTTTTGGGTTAGATTTACTTGTAGATAATGAATAAGTTTGATATAGGATTATTGGGTAGGTTTTTGGAGGTAGGGCTCCCCCTTACAATTCTTATTAAGTTCAAAGTTATATCATATTTAGGGGGTGTTGGGAAGAAGAAAAACAGCTTAATGCGTGGTAAAATGCAGGTATTTTGTAGGCATTGTCCAACTGCCCCTTTGTTTTTGAAAGAAGATATTTGTTTTTTAATTTTCTGTCTCAAATAATTCACTTAGAAAGATAAGGGACTGATGTGCTATAATCTGTTTAAGGTGGACAGAAAAGGAGAAGGTGTAGGAAGGAGAGGTGAGAACTCAGCAGAGGGTCCCAGGCTTGTTCACCAGGAAGCTGAGGACAGACACGGCTTCCCTGTCCCCTCTTCTTGTCTCCATCCAGCTGAAAGTCCTCCAGTCCCCAGGGGGAGGCCAGCTCCTTGGAGGAGAGGTTAATGTGATTCTTCCTTCCTTCCAGGTGTTTGACTTTGAACTGACTCCGGAAGATATGAAAGCAATCGATGGCCTCAATCGTAATACAAGATACTATGATTTTCAACAGTAAGTGACTTGTATATATTACACACACACTGGTTTCTCTAGCATATAGCTCAGCAGAGGAATAAGCTTTCCTAAAACTTAGTTTTAGGGAGGATGTCCTGATTTCCAGCATAGGAGTAAACCAAGGGCTTCCTGCAGACCTCAGACCAGAAGTTTCCTCCAGGGCTCCATTTACCACTAATAGAAATGTAATTGGGGCCTGGAACAATGCATAAGTAAGGTCTCCAGATTTGACATTGTGGTGAATTCACTACGTTGTGCCTGTAATCCCTGTGCCTGGTGTACCTCCTCTCAGGGCTGAGAGACCTAGTAGACGCAGAGAGCACAGTGCCTGCAGCCCACTGTTCTTTCAGGGACCTGCACGGATATTTCACCTTTAAATCGTTTTAGAATCAGGAGGAAATGATAAATAAGGACTGTGTAATAATCCATCTTGGATTACATTCATGTTTATCCTAATGTATGTGTATGGTCAATTATGTCTGACTCCTGGTGGCCCAGGAACTCTAGCCCTCCAGGCTCCTCTGTCCATGGGATTTCCCAGCAACAATACTGGAGTGGGTTGCCATTTTCTTATCTAGGGGATAAGATCTTCCCAACTTGGGGATCAAACCCACATTTTCAGCATCTCCTATATTGGCAAGTGGATTCTTTAACAGTGAGCCACCTGGGAGTCCCCAAGTTTATCCTAACACAATTGTAAATGTATTGCTGATGTTTTTTGGCAGAGGGGTCCACAAAGCCCAACAGGCATCATTGCTGAGTAGTCACAGTGGGCCTGCTTCCACCCGCTCCTCCTACTGTCTGATGGTTTTCTCCCTAATGGGCATTTCTTGTACTCAGACACCATCCATTTCATCCAAATCCATCCCTTTCCCCCCTGTTACAACACATTTCCTCATCCTTGTAATGTCACCAAATGAATTGCAAGTAGATCATGAGCTTAACTGATGCTCCAGAGAGTGACTGCTGTGTCCTTAGCAGGACACATCCTGGTAAGATCATCTGGGTCTCTAGTTTCTTGAGTCCAGACTTAATCTAGTGCTGCCTTTGTCCAGCAGATGTCTATCCCCTGGGGAGCCCCTACCTCCTTGATTTTGACTTAGTCACAAACCTAGGATTCCAGCTACCTAATTACTGCAGGAGCATGTCAGGACTGAAGAGAAACAGGGCTAATCAAACAGAGAGATATTGGAAAACGTTTAGAGAGAAGCAAATACAAATTAGCGATAAAATGAATATTTAGTTTCAAATGAAAGATCTCAAAACTCTTCTTGTTTGTAAAGAAGATATTTATGTATACATATGCATGTGTTTATAAGTATACCATGATTCTAAGAAAAGACATAATGCTAAATGAAAGTTACTTTTCTGTTCTCAAAAGCTTATAAGTGTGTTCTGTGTTCTCCTTCATTATGCTGTGAATTCCTAGACATATTCATCCTTGTGGGTTTATGTCAACAGCACAACTCTTGGCACATGGAATTGCTCTCAATGCACTCTTTAATGAATTGAATTGAAAAGGACCAAGTTAGAAAGAAAAATCAGGCCATAAGAAAAGATAACAGCAATAATACTAATGAATAAATAATGTGTTGTCATATAAACTAAGAAAATCACAAGTTATAGGTATGATTATTTAGGTGTATGCGGTATTTCTTCAGCTTAATAGTAATTACTCAACGGAGGCATCCTGTATTTTGGGTATGCTCAACATTTTTTCATTGAATGTTTATGAAAAAGAGCAAGGTATTCCTTAACTGTGATTATTCTCATCACTTAGGGCCGAAAGTTCCACCTGTGTCTGAAATGACCTCCACAGCCAGCCCTAGGTCTTGTGCTCCCATATAAATTGTATGCTTATATATTGTATAAGTCATTGTGGAGTAACTGTTACACGTGAATGTTGGGATTGGACATGCAGGTGCAGTGCGCACATGAAGCAGACACCTGGTGTGTGCTTGCTGGGGGAAAAGGAGGGACATGTAGATTTCGAGTTTGAGCCCATTCTGACTGCATCCACAGAGTAATGCTGTCTATGACAACAAGACAGATTTAATAAATCAATCCTCCTCCTTCTCTTTCAGGGGTATTGGTCACCCTGAGTATCCATTTTCTGAAGAATATTAACTGGGTGAGCTGTCCACCATGGCTTCTACCTGAACGTCTTGCTTCTAGGGCTACGAAGAGCGTGTCTATACTTGGTGGAGGTGTTTGAAAGAAGTGCCTGAACTTTTGAAAGATTTTTTTCTTTAAAAACTCTTTATGAAATAACCAAGATTTCAAATATGGGTACTAGTTTTTCCTAACAAAATAATTTGAAAAATAAAAGGGAAAAGATAGAAAATAAAGATAACCTGGTTAACCCATTTAATAAATTTGGTGCATTTCCCTTTGTTGAAAATGAATCAGTCAATCTAAGAAAGAAATAGAAAATTTTATTCAAGCTAAATTTGAGAACTATAACCCAGAAAACTCTGATGGCTGTTCTTCTTCTAGAAGTCAAGGCACGGGGGATGTAAGTTTTGGAGACAGAGGGCTCTACATGAAAAGACATATTATTGACAGTGTACATAATACACATATAAGTGTCATCGTGTTGAGTCATATGACCCCTTGTAAGATCAAGAAGAAATTTGTCTTTTAAGAAGCTGTCTTACTGATGCTGGGAGAATGCGGCTGTTTATGGTTGAGCACGTCCTCACATTGATGGAAGAGGTCCGGTACATGTATAATGCAGATGAGCAGGTCCTCACATTGATGGAAGAGGTCCGGTACCTGTATAATGCAGACACACAGCCCACAGTGAGCAGAGAGGGGTGCAAAGGGCACAGAAGAATTTTTCATATTTAAATTTCTGCCATAAAATATAAATTTTATTTCATACCTTCATGACTCCCTTATACAAAAGTGTGTGTCTGTTTATAATTTGAAATTATTTTCAATATGCAGGTTGTATACTTATTTTTTACTTAGCATAAGTTTTTTTGTAAGCTATAGAGTGTTATTTGATGGTTGCCAAGGGTCAAGGGGTTGGGAGAGGGTTGGATTGGGAGGCTATGGTTAGCAAGTGCAAGCTAGTATATATGGAATGGATTAACAACAAAGTCCTACTGTGTAGCACAGGGAACGATATTTATCTATGGTAAACCATAATGGAAAAGAATATGAAAAATAATGTATAGATGTGTATAACTGAGTCACTTTTGTGTACATTCACAATTGAAACATTATAATTCAACCATACTTCAATAGAAAATAAACTAAAAACTTACAGTATTATATTTAGCTTCTTATAATGCTTCTCAGGTGGCTCAGTGGTAAAGAATCCTCCTATCAATGAAGGAGACACAGGTTTGATCTCTGGATAGGGAAGAGTCCCTGAAGAAGGAAATGGCAATTCAGTCCAGTATTTTCACCTGGGAAATCCCAGGGACAGAAGATTATGATGGGCTACACTCTGTGGGGTGGAAAAAAGTTGAACAGGATTTAGTGACTGAGTATGCACACACGTTATAAAGCAGTGCATCTTTTCAATTTATTTAATTTTTTAAAACTGTTAGTTCTCTATTTAAAATGTTTTTATTGAGGTTTACAATGTTGTGTTAATTTCTGCTGTACAGCAAAATGATTCATATATATATACACATATATAAGTATATATATACATTCTTTTTTATGCTAAACACTTTGATTAGTTATTATATGTTTAGCCATTCATTCATTGATTTATTCAGCACAAGTTTATTGAATATTTTTAGTAAGACTGTTTTATCAATGAAATGGACAACAAATTAAAATAAATTATTGAGTCGATAATCTAGTGGAGGGTGAGACTATGAATGAAATCAGGAGTATTTAACCATTAGAAATTAGTAAGTGCCTGTTGAGATAATTCTGCACATTCTCTCAGTTTTCTGTACATGTATCAGGAAGAGGCACTAACTACCCTTCATCCCATACAACTTTTCATCTGTAAAACAAAGCCTTGCCCTGCAGAAACATGTAAGGCGTGTTTGCTGCCACGTAATGTAAAGAAAACATCTCCCTCCTGAGAAAGGGAGGGATGCTGAGTGCCTACAGTCATTGATCCAGGATCCCTAGACTCAAGGTTTTTATCCTGTCATTCAATTCACTAAATATTCAGGTATCACCTGGGACCTTCATTTCAACTTTAGAAATGGGGACCCAGGAACTAGCACAACACACCATATATATGCACACCTAATTATCACATTGGGAGAAGGCAATGGCACCCCACTCCAGTACTTCTGCCTGGAAAATCCCATGGATGGAGGAGCCTGGTAGGCTGCAGTCCATGGGGTTGCTAAGAGTCAGACACGACTGAGTGACTTCACTTTCACTTTCCACTTTCATGCATTGGAGAAGGAAATGGCAACCCACTCCAGTGTTCTTGCCTGGAGAATCCCATGGATGGAGAAGCCTGGTAAGCTGCAGTCCATGGGGTTGCACAGAGTTGGACACGACTGAAGCGACTTAGCAGCAGCAGCAATTATCACATTATAAAACCTCAGTTCAGTTCAGTCATGTTAACTCTTTGCCACCCCGTGGACTGCAGCACGCCAGGCTTCCTTGTCCATCACCAACTTCCAGAGCTTACTCAAACTCATATCCATCAAGTCAGGGATGCCATCCAACCATCTCATCCTTTGTTGTCACCTTCTCCTCCTGCCTTCAATCTTTCCCAGCATCAGGGTCTTTTCCAAGGAGTCAGTTCTTCGCATCAGGTGGCCAAAGTACTGGAACTTCACCTTCAGCATCAGTCCTTCCAATGAATATTTAGGACTGATTTCCTTAGGATTGACTAGTTTGGTCTCCTGGCAGTCCAAGGGGCTCTCAAGAGTCTTCTCCAACACTGGAATTCAAAAGCATCAGTTCTTTGGCTCTCAGCCTTCTTTATGGTCCAACTCTCACATCCATACATGACTACTGGAAAAACCATAGCTTTGACTAGGCAGACCTTTGTTGGCTTTGACTAGATGGACCTTTATTAGGGGTTGTAAGCACTAAGCCTATACAATGTTATATGTCAATTATGTCTCAACAGAGCTGGAAAATGACATTCCTATTTTGGCTACAGCATTTGTTGTGGGTGATAAAGGGTCCACCTTCTATAAGCATCCATGAAACCAAGGCAAGGTGATTTTTAGGCTTGCAGGTCAGGTTGAAATCTTAGATTCTTTGTAACTCTTAACTGCGAAAGGAAGAAAAAGAAAGCAGGGAGGAGAATAGGCCATGCTGGGAGTTGGGGGTTGGGCACTATTATAAGATGATTAGAAAAGATTTCATTGAGCAAACATGAAGGCAAACAGTGAGCTCTGTGGACAAGTGGGACACAGAACAGAAAACCTAAGTCCAGGAAGAGTCCCCTGTCACATTTAAGGGACAGCAAGTCAGCTGCCTCTGGAGGTAATGCATTCCTGTTATGGAGGTAACGCATTTCTGTGAGGACTCAGCCAATTTTGAGATAAGTGTTCTTGACTTGGGCTTTCTTTCATGCTCTGCTTCAGAACTCAAACAGCTATCAAAGTTATCAATTTTCCATTGACAACCCCCTTGCACTTTGCACCTAGTCAGGAGTTTCAGAACCTGAGGAAATTGCTGAGTCATCTTTGAGCCCATTTCTGTAATGGACTCTAAGGATTTGATGATAGTACTGAGTGATATGAGTAATAAGTGAAGCAAATAAGCATCGGCTTGCTTCTTCACTCATCCTGAGGCCACATTTGAGATAGCTTTTATTCTTCAGTCTGGACCCACTCCATGACACATTAGTGAGGGTAGTGGATTTTACTAAAAATTCCAGGGTTACTAATTTCATCAATCATCATAATTAAAACCTCATAAATATCTTGGTTCTTTTCCTCCAAATTCCTCCCAGGACAACAGTGTCTGCTCTCCTCTCTACATCCTCCCTCCCTTTCCCATCCCTTGTCCCTTGCAGCTCCCAGCTTCTCCCCCACCGTCCAAAGCAATGCCATTCTGACCATTGGCCAGCACTTCCCCACTCACAAGCCTCTGTCAAGTTCAAGTGTAATCTAGTTTTGTTTGTACAGAACACGAAATACCCCACTCACACCACAAATGCCTCATTAAACAAGAGACCACTTTCTAGAGACAAATACCACTGGCTCTATCATTTTATTTTTCTAAAAATCATGGCAGTGTGCTGTTTGATGAGCAGATATTTGCTTTTCTCTCTATACTGGCAAGTCTCTTCTAGGGATTGAGTGAGGACAAACAAAAGTCTAGGGTATATGTTCTTCTGGTCAGAAGTTTTCATCTGGAGGGGGTCTGCTTCCTGTAAAAACAGTTTAGGAATGTGTGTCAGGCCTTTATCTGTATCTATCAGGAAACTGTGAGTTCCCTGATTCTGTAGTGTGGAAGAATTGTAGTCTAAATGGTTACTAGTTCGCTAGTCCTATTTCTGTTCTTTGCTTCTACATCTTCACATTTCCCAATTATTAACTCTTGAAGCAGCATTCTACTTCAAAGGACAAGGACACAGAAGCTCAAACATGGCTTCAGAGCTAGTCCCGGATGATCAGGGCACCCCCTAATCTTGGTTCTTTATTTAGAATACAGTGTATTCTTCAGCTACCTTTTCTGAGACAGATCAATTTCAAAAGAGCCCAAATAAAATCAATTCCAAGAAAAACAAAGAACTCTGTTTTCTTCTTACTCATCTGAATTTGTGGGTGGAAATCATGAACACTATAGTGAGAAGACTTTTCTAGTTACCAGATCAAGAACAATAGATGCACTTACTTCAGGACATGAAGACTTTGTTCTCATTGAAGATGGACTGGATGAATACATAGTAGATGTAGAAATGCACGTTACCTGAGAAGAGCTCCTTGAACGCTTGTTTGAGAATCTGAGCATTTCTTACACATTTTTATCAACTCCTTCTATAATAGTGATGTTTACTGATGTAACACTTTATTCCTGTTGTGATCTGATCACACTTATTCTGTGACTGACTGGTCTTCAAGTTCACTCAAACTCCGAGATCCATTAAGTGTAAGAATACAAAGATGAAGACTAACAGGTGGTGGTTCTGAGATGTGAAGGGGAGGGAACAGAAGCAGGAACCAGACTATGTGACCAAAGCACCTGGGCCACTGTCTCCTGGAGCTTACTATCATCCTGTCCCCACAGTTACTTTGGTTTGGGATGCGCTGTGTAGAAAACTGGAGTCAAAGAGAAACAGAAGAGAAACAGAGGTGACTACTAGACGGTGGGGAGAGATTACATCAGAGTACTTGGTGTTTAGGTCTTTGATGCAGTTTGAGTTTTGTGTGTGTGTGTGTGTGTGTGTGTGTGTGGCGTAAGGTAGAGAGATCTAGAGAGGTCTAACTTCTTTCTTTTGCACACTGATATATAGTTTTCTCAGCATTGCTTGTTGAAAAGACTGCACTTTTCCTATAAATGATCTTGGCAACCTTGTCAAACAACATTACTTATATTTATGTTGACTTTTGTATTCTGTTCTATTTCGCTGGTCTTTATATCTCTCTTTACACCATTACTCACACTGTTTTGATAAGAGTAGCTTTTGTTTATTGAAAATACATGCACAACCTAAAAGGTGAGAGTTATGCTCTATTCAATGGTAATATTTAGGACTTCAAGCCTGGGATACAGTATCTCAAGTAACCCTGAGAGAAGTGGTCCATGGAGGCTGGGGGTGGGGAGAGAAGTCAGGTTGTATAGAAGTTTGCAAGAAGGGGCGTGTAGTTCAAACATCAAAAGATTATTATTAATTAAGGAAGTTCAGATATCTCAAATTAAGGAATTAAGTGATTTTATATGTATGGGAAGATGCAAGATTTCTTGGCTCACTGAAATCATTCCTTTTGTATGTATCTTAGCTATATGGGGCCAGTGTCCTGCCTCTTTTCACATTTCACTGAGCTCCTCAGTGCTTGCAAGGAGTGCCAGCAACTCAATGGCCATTGGATAGCAGGCCTTGTTTTTCCTGGGTGTTCTCTGGGCTCAGAAATTCATATTTGGAAGGCTGGAATAGCTGATGGCTGTGACATCCTTGTTTATTGATATGGCAGGAAATACTCCATTCTGCACTTGGAGTAAGTTATAAAATCTGGAATTGTGACAAACTCAAATCTATTCTCTTTTTACTTTACTTTTTATTTTCCAAAATTTATTTCTTTCAAGATTGCTTTGTTTGCTCATGTTGCAGTGAAAAGGAAAACAAAAAGAGTGAGGTTTTTTTTTTTGTTTTTTTCCCCTTAGTTGCAGTGAAAAGGGGAAAAGAAAAAGAATGAGTTTTTTCTTTCCCTTTCCTGAGAGCAAAGAATATAGAGAAAACAGTGAGAAAGCATTTTTGTTTTTTTAATTTAACTGCTCCTAACTCTGCATTTCTGTAACTAAGTTTGCTTTTCTGCCCCCTAACTTTGCAGGAGCTACACGTCACACCTATTTTCTTTTGACTCTATGGTAAATTCATCCTGTATCTGGTGTTTACCCTTACAACAGCCTTCCCCTCATAGATATATATCAGAAAGAAAGCTGCGGAGCCACCAAACTGCCAGACTCAATTACTGGGTTACTGAGGCAAGCCTATGACTGTCTTTGGAACAGTGCAAGAGGAAGAAATGAAGCTCCTATCACCTCAATTCCTCTTCACCGACTCCTGACTGTGAGCTCTCAGCTTATATAAGTCCCCTCATGGAGCGGGGACGGGCCACAGTTCTTGCAGCTTGAGTCTACTGTGTTCCCTTCTCTGCCAGCTGAGAATTTAGGTCACTTTTCTATTTCCTCCAAACTCTGTCCCCTTATTTTTTATTTGGGTTTGGTGGGCAGAGAAAGCCAAGAATTTTTGTCAGCAACATTCAGGATGTCTTGAGATCCCATATGAATTTTAGGGTGAGTTTTTCAACTTCTGCAAAAAATGACCTTGGGGTATATACAAAATTCAATTGAGTGTGTCGATCATTTTGGTTAGTATTGTCATCTTAATAGTAAGTCATGAACATGGTTGTCCTTCCAATACTTGTCTTTCTTCAAACAATTTTTTTAATTACTAAAAAATTATTCACAGCCTAAAAGTTGAAAGTTATATTTTATTCAGTAGAAATTTATACAACCTCAAGTCTGGGAGGCAGCATCTCAAGTAACCCTGAGAGAAATGCTCTGAAGAGCCAAGGAAAGAGCCTGGTTATATAGGAGTTTTGCAACAAAGGACAGGTAGTCTGAATGTAAAATGATTATTGTTAATTAAAGAAAACTAGATATCCCAAGATAAAGAGTTTAGTGCCTTTCCTCTTATGGGAGGGCTTCCCTGGTGGCTCAGACAGTAAAGAATCTGCCTGAAATGCAGGAGATCTGGGTTCAGTCCCTGGGTTAGAAAGATCCCCTCAAGTAGGAAATGGCAACCCACTCCAGTATTCTTGCCTGCACAATTCCATGGACAGAGGAGCCAGATGGGCTACAGTCCATGGGGTTGCAAAGAGTCGGACATGACTGAGCAACTAACATACACACACTATGTATGGGAGGATGCAAGAGTCTGAGCTCACCAAAATCATTCCTTTGATATGCATCTCAGCTGCATGGGGCCAATTTCCTATGTTTTTATATCCTAAGTTTCCTCAAGGCTCACCTTAAGGAATGGATGTAGTCTCCTGGCTGCTGTTCAGTCACTAAGTCGTGTCCCATTCCCAGTGATCCCATGGACTACAGCACATCAGGCTTCCCTGTCCTTCACTATCTCCCAGAGTTCTCTCAAATTCATGTCCATTGAGTCAGTGATGCCATCCAACTATCTCATCCTCTATCGCCCCCTTCTCCTCTTGCCCTCAATCTTTCTTATCATCAAGGTCTTTTCCAATGAGTCAGCTGTTTGCATCAGGTGGCCAAAGTACTGGAGCTTCAGCTTCAGCATCAGTCCTTCCAATGAATATTCAGGGTGGGTTTCCTTTAAGAGTGACTGGTTTGATCTCCTTGCTCTCCAAGGGACTCTGAAGAGTCTTATCCAGCACCACAGTTTGAACAGCATGGCTGCTAGATGTGTGTTAGATGGCAGGTATTCTTTGTTTCCTTCCTGAGTTCCCTCAGGGCTCACGGCTCATTTTCTTCAGCTGGTGGCTGCAGTTGCTGAGAATTAAGACATCCTTTGTTTAGAGATAGGGCAGGAAATACTGCTAAAGCTGAAACTTCAATACTTTGGCCACCTGATGCGAAGAACTGACTCATTTGAAAAGACCCTGATGCTGGGAAAGATTGAAGGTGGAAGGAGAAGTGGAAAACAGAGGATGAGATGGTTGGATGGCATCACTGACTCAATGGACATGAGTTTGGGTAAACTCCAGGAGTTGATGATGGACAGGGAGGCCTGCTGCTGCTGCTAAGTCACTTTAGTCGTGTCCAACTCTGTGCGACCCCATAGACAGCAGCCCACAAGGCTCCCCTGTCCCTGGGATTCTCCAGGCAAGAACACTGGAGTGGGTTGCCACTTCCTGGCGTGCTGCAATTCATGGGGTCGCAAAGAGTTGGACACAACTGAGCGACTGAACTGAACTGAACTGAGACCTAGGAGTTATATATTATTTTCCCAATTTTAGACATAAGGTAATTGAGGCTTGAAAAGTCCATTTTTAGAAATGTGTTCATTAGTTAATAAATAAGTAAATCATGACATGCCTCAGATATGCAGATAATGCCACCCTTATGGCAGAAGGAAAAGAGGAACTAAAGAGCCTCTTGATGAAGGTGAAAGAAGAGAGTGACAAGGCTGGCTTAAAATTCAACATTCAAAAAACTAAAACCAAGGCATCCAGTCCCATCATTTTATGGCAAATAGATGGGAAAACAATGAAAAACAGTGACAGACTTTATTTTCTTGGCCTCCCAAATCACTGCAGATGGTAACTGCAGCCATGAAGTTAAAAGATGCTTACTCCTTGGAAGAAAAGCTAGGACAAACCTAGACAGCATATCAAAAAACTGAGACATTACTTTGCCAACCAAGTTATGTTTAGTCAAACCTATGTTTTTTCCAGTAGTCATGTATGGATGTGAGAGTTGAACTATAAAGAAGGCTGAGCACTGAAAAATTGATGCTTTTGAACTCTGGTGTCAGAGAAGACTCTTGAGAGTCCCTTGGACTGCAAGGAGATCAAACCAGTCAATCCTAAAGGAAATCAGTCCTGAAATATTCCTTGGAAGGACTGATGCTGAAGCTGAAGCTCCAATACTTTGCCCACCTGATGCGTAGAGCCAACTCATTGTAAAAGACCCTAATGGTGGGAAAGATTGAAGGCAGGAAGAGAAGGGGACAACACAGGACAAGATGGTTGGATGGCATCACTGACTCAGTGAACATGAGTTTGAGCAAGCTTTGGTAGCTGGTTGATGGACATGGAAGCCTGGTGTGCTGCAATCCATGGGGTCACAAAGAGTCAGTGACAACTGAGCAACTGAACAGCAAAATCATGACATGGCTTATGTGTTTGGAGAAGGAAATGGCAACTCACTCCTGTATTCATGCCCGGAGAATCTCATGGACAGAGGAGCTTGGTGGGCTATAGTGCATGGGATTGCAAAGAGTCAGACACACCTGAAGCAACTTAGAACATATATAGATTTTAATGCAGATGATTGTTATTGATATTTCTATGAGACGTGAGTCTCAGTGAACTCCAGGAGTTGGTGATGGACAGGGAGGCCTGGTGTGCTGCGATTCATGGGGCCGCAAAGAGTCGGACACGACTGAGCGACTGATCTAATCTGATCTGATCTGATGAGACTAATACAATGTAGAGAAATTCAGTTCAGTTTAGTCCCTCAGTTCCAACTCTTTGTGTCCCAATGGATTGCAATAGAGAAACTGGCCGGGTGCTAGAAGACAAAAATAAAGAATTTGCTCCATCCCTCCTTTCTCTCCTCCCTGCCTATGAGAGTTATCTCCAGAGCCCTGAGTTGTTGAGATTCCAGAGAACCATAGGCAACAAGAACAATATCACGTGACCTGCAGAACTTCAACAGTTTGCTCTGACTGAAATAAGGGTGACATTCTATGTGTAGAATGCCAACAGAGAAAAGTGTCAGATTATGTGGAAAGATAATATTAATATGACAGAGAAAGAACAAAAGTTTAAAAAATACTAAAGGAAATATTGGAACATTAAATGTGACCTGGAAATATCAACATCAAGTAATGAGCTTTTTAATAAAAGAAATTTTATATCTCTGTCTCCTGAAAAGGTGAAACATTATGACCTGTCTGAGAATAAGCAGGGACCAGATCTTAATTACTAAGACCACTGTGCTCTAGCAGGAGACATGCCTAATTCCAGAGTGGGACAGTACTCAACTGTTGGCCTTGGACATCCAATTGTGCAGAAAGCAAGAATTTTTGAGGGTGGAGGTCAAGATGGCAGAGTAGATCCCACCTTCCCATGAATACATCAAAAAGACATCCACATCCACGTGTCCAAGAGTTCTCACAGAGGACCTACCAAATGCTGGCAGAAGATCTCGTACAACCAAAGCTACATGAAAATTGCTGTGGAACTAGGTAGGAGGAAAGAATATAACTGGAGTGGGCAAGTGATCTGCACCCCAGGGAGGGAACTATGAAAGAGGAAAGGGTCCCTCACCCTTGGAGCCTTCTTAACAGGCTGGGAGGGCTTCTGGGACAGGTAAGGAGCTTCTGAGACCCAGAGGGGTGTGGAGCTGTTGGCTTACAGCGGGCAGGGCAGAGAAAGACCAACAGAGACAGTCCCTGCATCCTCGCTGCCCTTCCCAGCCAAGAGGCATGCCCGCTGGTGCATGCAGAGGCTGGGTGCTGGAACTCAGGCTGCAGAGGACAGACTGGGGAGAGGATGCTCCTTGCCCGTGAGGAGACAGCCCCCCGGAAAGAGCCGGGAGTGTGGCCAGGGCCTCACCTGGGGGTGTGTGCAGGACAGATCCCAGGTCTGCCCTCAGAGCCCCACTGTCAAGGGGTGGGCAAGGGAGGGTTGTGGCCACAGCCAGGGAGCTGGGCTCCCCTGCTAAGAGCTCTGGGAGCAGAGGGAGCAGCTGCCCCCAGAGGTGGGGCTGAAACCTGAGCCATTCCCAGCACCCCACAGCCCTGCGAGTGTGCCACCTGGGCAGAAGCACACCTGCAGCTTCATGAGCCCGGTGCCTGGGAACTGCTAAGCAGGTGGATGTCCCCGCAGCTGAGGTGGGTCTGGCCCCAGCAGCAGCAGTGGGCTTTGTGAGTGCACACGCTTGCATGGGCTGAAACCTGAGCCCATTCCAGTGTTCTCACAGTGGAGGTGAAGCCAGGTGCAGCGCCAGCTGTCTACTTGTGGGTTTTGCATTCTGGGCAGCTGGTGACCTCACAGAGCAAGTGGCCCTGCTGACAGTTCTTAGAGAGGGACATGCACTGGATGCTTTCTGGCAGGAACACCCCAGTCCCCCCACCTCATACTCAGCTTTGAACCAGGTCTGGGGGCTTCCACTCCAACACTCAGTTCCCAAACAGGACAAGGGGCCAGAGTGGGGGTGTGGATAAATTAGGAGACTAGAATTAACAGATACACACTGCTATTCATCAAATCGGTAAACAACAAGGACCTAACTGTATAGTGGAGGGAACTATACGCAGTACCTTGCAATAACCTCTAATATAACAGAATCTTAAAAAGCGTGCTGTGTTGTGCTCAGTCATGTCCAACACTTTGTGACCTTATGGACTATAGTCCACCAGACTCCTCTGTTCATGGGATTCTCCAGGCAAGAATACTGGAGTGCTGGAGTGGGTTGCCATGCCCTCCTCCTCTAGGGGGATCTTCCTGACCAGAGATTGAACCCAGGTCTCCTATATATATATATATATAACTGAATCACTTTGCCGTACCACTGAAACATTACAAGTCAACTATCAGTTCAGTTCAGTTTCTCAGTTGTGTCCGACTCTTTGCAACCCCATGGACTGCAGCACGCCAGGCTTCCCTGTCCATCACCAACTCCTGGAGCAGTTGACAAAGTCAACTATATTTCAATTTTTAAAGACAAAAAACAAACAGAAAATGATAGAAAGACCATTCTAGGCTAAAAGAGCTTGAGAAACATGGCTTAAAGTGACATGTGAAGCACAATCAATTCTATATCAGCAAAATCTTATGTGTACATATATGGCAACATGGCAAAAATTTTGCATATAAAAGGGAAAATAGTGATTTTTTTATAATACCCTTTGTTTTTATTTGAAATTTTTTCACAATAAAAACTTAAGGAAAAATTAATGCTAAAATAACATTAATTTTTAACTTTTATAATTGAAAATATTTATTATGTTTATATAAATATACATATGCATATATATATATACTGATTATTTAATTCACAAAGTTGTATTTTTCATAGAACACTCCTCCTCACTGATTTTAGCTTGTACTTTGAGGACATTACATTATATGAAATAAGATTGTCAGAAAAAGAATAATTTTATGTCAATACACATTATATGACACATCTTAATTGGTCAGACTGAAAGAGTTAAATGGGAGAGCGATGGTTACCAGGGGCTTGGAGGAGGGAGAAATCAAGATTTGCTAAGTCTCAATTATACAAGATGAATAAATTTTAGAGATCTGAAGTACAACTTTTTCCCTAGAGTTAATAATATTATACCACACTACATTGTATTGAAGAGTATTGTATGCTTAAAATTTTTTTATGAGGATGGATTTCATATTAAGTTTCCTAACCCCTCATAGGAGAAGGCAATGGCACCCCACTCCGGTACTCTTGCCTGGAAAATCCCATGGACAGAGGAGCCTGGTGGGCTACAGTCCATGGGGTCGAGAAGAGTCGGACACGACTGAGCGACTTCACTTTCACTTTTCACTTTCATGAATTGGAGAAGGAAATGGCAACCCACTCCGGTACTCTTGCCTGGAGAATCCCAGGGACGGGGGAGCCTGGTGGGCTGCCGTCTATGGGGTCGCACAGAGTCGGACACGACTGAAGCGACTTAGCAGCAGCAGCAGCAGCAGCAACCCCTCATAGGTTAGTCGGTAAAAAATCTGCCTGCAATGCAGAAGACCTGGGCTTGATTCCTGGATCGGGAAGATCCCCTGGAAAAGGAAATGGCAATCCACTCCAGTATCCTTGCCTGGAAAATCCCATGGACAGAGGAGCCTGGTGGGCTACAGTCCATGGGGTTGCAAGAGTAGGACATGACTTAACAACTAAACCACCACCACAACCAACCATGAAACAGTGAAAATATAACAGAAAATATGAGAATACAGAAGCCAATAGAGAAAAGTGTGTCTAAACAGTTAATTTTCTGATGGACGCCAAAGGGAGAACCAGTCCAAGATTGAGTAAATCACAAGGTAAATCACAAATCTACGTTTGAGTAAATGTTCCTGAGTGGCTATTCCATCTACTATTAGTATCACCATAAGCCTTTATCGTGACCTGTCTAACATAAATGACTTTCACAGTCTGGCAAATTTTCTGTACTGTGCTCCCTGTTGAAGACTCATAAATGCAGACACCAATGATTAAGATGCAGGCATCCAAACCCCACACAGACCCTTAAACCTATATTATCTGATTTTTCTCTTCTTTTGACTTCCCATTTCATGTTTTCATGGTCTTTTTTCTGTATGCAATTCTCCTGAGCTGATTTCTGGTCACCTTTTCAGGTTAGGGACATGCCTCTTCCCTCTAAGTTCTGGGTAACTTGTCTAACCCTCCTTTACCTTCTTTTGCATGCATGCACGCACACACAGTTGCTTCAGTCATGTCTGAGTCTTTGCCACCCCATGGACAGTAGTCTGCCAGGCTCCTCTGCCCATGGGATTCTCCAGACAAGAATACTGAAGCAGGTTGCCATTTGCTTCTCCAGGAAATCTTCCCAACTCAGGGATCAAACCCAGGTTTCCTGCATTTCAGGCAGATACTAAGCCACCAGGGAAGAGCTTAATATATGTTGCAATAAATACAATTTTTCTAGGTTCTAAAAGGGGTTCATTGTGGCTTATGTGAATTTTGTCTCTTCCCTGTGCTTGCCTATTTTGAAATGCCTCTTTTGAGCTTGGAATGGCAGTAAGTTACATGGCTTTATTTCCAGAATAAAAATTGCAATCTTGACCTGGTCTAGATAATCAGACTTCCTTTTCCCTCTGAGCATCAGAAGCCCTAGGGCAGTCATATGAACCAGCAAGGTTCTCTTTAGGTTGGTATGGAATGTGGACGATCAAGACAGGCCCTCAAATGTTCATGATCATGAGCCTTGAGCTGCCCCAAGGCATATTTGACAGCAATGGAAAATGTTCAGTAAAAATAAAGAAAACCAAGAGTAATGCCTTAATAAGAGGTGAAAAAAAGGAGACATATCTGAAGAGTTCTGCAAATCCTTAGATCTCCATGGTTGGGACCTGCCATCTACATAGTCCTCTAAGCTATTTTGCATCAGATGGCTTGAGTAGATTTCTATAACTTAAAATCAAGAGTTCTACATAATACAGTTTTTAGTGACTGAGTGCAGTCTACAAATCTCATCATGAAAACAGCCATCATTGTAGGCAAGATCTCCAAGTTCCTATAAAGGTCCTAGGTTTAGACCCACCCAGAGGAAGCACCATCAATTTGTTCAACTTGAAAGGGTGAAAGAGGAGATAAAGTCATCGTGTTCAAGTGTAAAAAGTGTCACTGCTCCCCACTACTGCACCAAACTGTGGGCTCAGGAAATCCCCAAGAGACTCAGGCATCATAATCAGGACTGTGCTGAACTCTCCTATTTTTATTTCCACAAGTTTCTGAGGGAAAAAGATCATGAAACTGGAGGGGAACCCAGAGTAATCTGCAGGTGAGCACAGCCTCAGACCCTGATGCAGACTGAAGACTGAATGCTCTCTCCTCTTTCATAGGGAATGGTTCTAGCCTGCTTAGTGGAACCAAGTGACCCTCCTAGTGTCATACGGGGACTCAGTGCTTGACAATCCAAGCCCTTCTCACTCATGTTACATCCACTACTGTTTATATCTCAATTCCAAATCACTACTGTTACCTCTGGAGGTGCACAGGTTCCATAAACCAGGACAGGAATGAAGTGGCCATCATTAAGCTTCACCTTCTGGCTTTTGAGATCCACTACCTGTTGCTCCTCTGAGTAAGCAGACTTTATTTTTTTCTTCTTCTTCTTCTGCCTTCACGGGTTATAAATAACAGGAATGTAATGCCTGAGCTGCATTGTCCAGTGTTATACTGGACAGCAGTTATATTGCAGGAGGGGCAAGGTGAAATCAGTACCCATGGAATCAGAACAGAATCAAAGCCAGTTAACCTGTTTGCTTTTTTTTTAAATCAGCTTCATCTTAAGTTATATTATGATAAGAATGGCTGAACAAGTATTGACTGTATGTTAGACTAGAAACTTCCACATAGCAATCTTTCTGCATTTTTCTGATTATGAAGCCCAATCTTGATCAAACATCAGCTGAAATAATTAACTTAGTTACAGTAAAAATGCACACACATACAGAATCACACAGTTTAAGGGAGTTATAATAAGAATTTTTCAAAATCTTATCCCTAAAAAATTCATGAAAACATCAAATGAAAATAAATTTGCTTTTTAACTTTTCCCATCGGCAAGATTATTTTGTTTTATTTTGAGAGTGGTGAAATTCTGAATAGGACACAAAAACCAGACATTTTGTTATTGTTCAGTCACTAAGTTGTGTCCAACTGTTTGTGACCCCGTGGATGGTAGCACACCAGGCTTTCTCGTACTTCACTATCTCCAGGACTTTGCTCAAGCTCATGTCCATTGATTCAGTGATGCCATCCAACCATCTCACCCTCTGTTGCCCGCTTCTCCTCCTGTCCTGAGTCTTTCCCAGCATCAGGGTCTTTTCCAATGAGTTGGCTCTTTGCATCAGGTAGCCAAAGTATTGGAGCTTCAGCTTCAGGATCAGTGTTTCCAATGTATATTCAGGGTTGATTTCCTTTAGGATTGTCTGGTTTGATCTCCTTATTGAAGATTAGTTATTAATAGCTATTGGATACCATGTCCAGTGTGTAAACAGACTCTTAAAGGGTTTATACCTTAATTATGCAACTTTTAGAAATGTTTCATAACAGAAATGATACTTATTACATACTTGACTATCTTGCTCAGTGGTTATTCAAAAGAAGAACCTGTAAACAAGTTAAATTGTAACAAATTTAGGAAGAGTTAGGGAAATCATGATGCACTGATACAATGGGATGTTGTGAAGCCAAATAAAATTTAACACATGGAGTGAAGGCAGCAAAATGGTGAGCCAGGAATCATTGAAGCCTTCCTTAGAAAGATAAGAAAGCAACCAGAAACCAGATGGGAAACCTCATAGGAGCTCTGGAAAACACTCAATCAAAAATCTACAACAACAATACTTAAAATGGATAACCAACAAGGACCTACTGTATAGCACATGGAACTCTGCTCAGTGTTATGTGGCAGCCTGGACAGGAGGGAGTTTGGGGGAGAATGGATATATGGATATGTACGGCTGAGTTTCTTCCCTTTTCACTTGAAACTACCACAACATCGTTAATCAGCTATACCCCAATACAAAATAAAAAACTTAAAGTTTGGGAAAAAATCTACAGCAACAAAGTGAACACACACTTAGGAAAAATCCAGAACACAGTGGGTGGACATTTCATTGTGGTTTTATTCACCTGTACCCTTCTCCTGGCAGTGCAGGGCAGTCTTTATCTCTAAAGGGTGACAGTTCAGCTCTCAGTTACCTCCCTTAAACCAGACTGATCACAAAAAAATATGCAATGTTCCAGGCTATTTGCAGGCTGCCTGAAGACTGGGGTGTGTATTACTTCAAGGGAAATAGGAATGGCAGTTACAGCTGCAGGGGCTATATAGGCACAGATGCCAAGGACAAGGGACTAAGGGTGGAGACAGAGACAAGAACTTGTAACACCCTGAGTAAAACTGGGCTGTGGATTTAGTGGACACCGGGCATTCAAAAATAGCCACATATTCTGGAGAATCAAATAGGTACACGTATGCCAGGCGAGATGCTGACTCAGAAATGAACTGAGTTGCCCTTAGCTGAACTGTTGGACTGACCCCAGGACTAGGAACATGCCAAGTTAACCAGTGAAGGCCCGTCAGTGACATGGCAAAATCTGCAAAGAGTGGGTATTTGCTGTTGTTTTAAGTACGGAATTATGAACATGCACACATACCAACTAATGCATCAAAGGCCTTCACATACAGATACAAATATGGAACAATTAGAAGAAAAACTAGAGGGAAAGCTTCATGACTTTAGATTTGGATATGTCACCAAAGTACAGGCATGCATGTGTAGTAATTTTCATGCTTCAGTCATGTCAGAGTCTGTGCGACCCATGGCTCCTCTGTCCATGGGATTCTTCAGGCAAGAATACTGGAGTAGCTTGCCATGCCCTTCTCCAGGGGTTCTTCCTGACCCAGGGATCGAACCTGCATCTCTTAATGCTCCTGCATTGGCATGTGGGTTCTTTACCACTAATGCCACCTGGGAAACCACTAGTGTGACCAAAGCACAAGGAACAGAAGAAAAATAGGGAAATCAGTATTCTTCAAAACTCAAAATACTTTTGCATCAAATAAGCTACCAAGAGAGTGAAAAATCAATCCACAGAACGGGAAGAAAAACCTTTGCAAATAATATTTCTGATAAAGCTAAGTTGACTGGAACTTCTTGGAAACATCCTAAAACTTTATCTGAAATTACTTGGTTGAATTGCCAAGGTCAATTAGTGACCTTTACTCTTTATTTTGGCTAATATTTCCACAATTAATCTTCTGCTTTTCCTTGTCTGTTGATGCAAAATTTACAGTTTTCATATTTCCTCACTCCTTCTGAGTTTGTCTTAACTACCACCATTTCTCTTCCTTACTGATTTAAAGCATTTTCTAAGAGAATTTGGATTTAAACCTTGAACTAGGACTAGTGTTTCCAAACTACCAGAAATGGATATGGTAGAAATTTTTGCATTCCCTATGTGAACAGCTGACACTCAGGAATGGAAGCACATTGTTCCACAAAATCACACAAGCACTCTGGTGTATTCTCTCCACACCTCCAGTAGTCACCTCTGATTCTCTTCTGTTCTTCTTTTGATTCCAGTTTTCTACGCAGTGCATCCCAAACCAAAGTAACTGTGTGAACAAGATGATGCTAAGCTCCAGGTGACAGTGGCCCAGGTCATGTCCCCTGGTCCTACTTCTATTCCATCCTCTCCACATCTCAGAGCCACCACCTGTTCTTCATCTTTGTATTCATGCACTCACTGGATCTCAGAGTTTGGGGGAACTTGAAGGCCAGTCACAGTCACAGAATAACTGTGATCATATCACAACAGGAATAAAGTGTTACATCAATAAGCATCTTTATTATAGAAAGAGTTGATAATAGTATATAAGAAAAGGTCGATTCTCAAACAAGCGTTCAAGAGTTCTTCTTATGTAACATGCATCCTAACATCAGCTGGGTGTTCATCTAATCTCATCTTCAATGAGAACAGTTTTTTCACGTCTTGGCAGAAGTACACCTAGTATTCTTGATCTGATAACTAGAAACATCTTTCATCATAATGTTCATGATTTACATTCACAAATTTAATGAGTAAGAAGAAATCAGAGTTCTTAGTTTTTCTTGGAATTGATTTTTTTTGGGCTGTTTTGAAATTGATCTTTCTTGGAAAACATAGCTGAAGAACATACTACATTCTAGGTAAGAAGTCAAGACTTGAGGGAGACCCTGATCATCGGGCACTAGCTCTGAAACCAGGCACAAGCTTTTGTGTCTTTGTTCTTTGAAGTAAAATGCTGTCTTAGGAGTTAAAGATTGAGAAATGTGAAGATGCAGAAACAAAGAATAGCTGTGGCATAGGAAACTGGTACAATTTAGAGTATAATTCTGCCACATTGCATAATCACCAAACTCTCAGTTCCCTGAAATTTATAGACAAAGGTCTGACATACATTCCTAAGTTATTTTTACAGTAAGCAACCCCCACCAAATGAGAACTGGTGACAGCAAGCATGTAGACCGTAGACTTGTTGAAAGCAGGAGGTTGATAATGCTTGAAACTTCACCTTGAAGCCAACCAATCCAAGGACTGTGCATGAGCTGGTCTTGCCTGGATCCTTAAACACCATGAAACTCCTCACTAACTGCTCCAGGGAGAGTTACATGACCTTGAGGGCATTAGTCCTCTGTGGCTCCCTTTACCTGGTAAAGCAACTCTTTGCTACTTCACCCAATATTCTGTCTCTGTGTTTCTATTTGGCACTAGTGAACAAGGGCAGAGTTTTGGTAACAGCTGCACAGAGACATGCTTCATCCCAAGTCATGTGTTCCATTCAGGTAGAGCTGCCTGAAAGGTGGTCAGCCCAGCTCCAAAGGAAATACACAGGGCAGCGGCTTCAAAGTCTCAACGTCTCAATGTTGATATAAGAGAGAAACAAAAAGCCTTTACATAATTGCCTATATGAATGTGAGGATGGAGGACAGCTGGAACTGTGCTGGGAGAAAAGACCCCATATCAGAAGAGCCTATTATTATTCTCCAGACCACAGAGACTCTCACTCAGAAAGTATCTAGAAG